>NW_027132905.1:51070000-52320000 GCF_026122565.2 Emydura macquarii macquarii
GCTGGCTGGGACCCGAACTCGCCCTGGGCTGGCTCGCGGGGGGAAGCGGCCCGCCACGGAGCCGTCCGGAGGGGACAGTGAGGCAGCGCGATCACAGCACCGCCCCGCGGACACCTTCCATTTCCATCATGCCTGGGCGAGGCTCAGGGGAGAACCGCCCGGCCGGGGTGCAACTAACGAGGCTGCGCAGCTGGCGTCCGAGGACTGTCCCGAGCCCACGGGGCCGAAACTGGTCACGCTCCACGGCGATCAGCAGTGGGGCCCCCACGCGGCCGGCTCACTCTGGCCCCTTCCACGGGAGCCCCCCGCATCTGTGAGTGGGGCTGGCGGTAAAGCCCAGGCCACCCCCTTCCCAAGGTGAGTGGCTCCGGATCACAGAGCAGCAGCTGAGAGGAGGCACTGAGAGAAACCCCGCTGAGCCCCCGGCCACGCAGGGCCCCCGCCACGCTGTATGTGCAGGGCAACGAATAAAACCTGCAATGACCTGCCGGCGGCTGGCGTGGTGGTGTGGTGGGGGGGCCGGGTGAGCCGCTTGCTGTGTCCAGGGGGCCGGGACCTGCTGCTCCCAACATCTCCAGCTTTGACCCGAGTCTGGCCCGCGGGAGCCAGACAGGCTTTCCTGCTGCAAGACACTTCAGTCAAACACGCGTGCCTGGGCTCAGCCAGGGCAGCTGGGGAATAGCCTTTAATTGGCTGCCGTGTCCCCTTTGTGCTCCAGCATGGACTGCGCTGCAGAGCAGGACCCTTTTGCAATGTTCCTCTTGCACCATGGCGGCCGTGCCCAGGCCCCTAACTCCCATAGGGTGGAATCAGCCGTCCAGCGGCTCATTGATCAGCATGCTGCTTCCCCAGGGGCAGCCCTGCTGCCTGCCGCAGAAGCTCTGCCACCACATAGAGTCACTGTGGCTGCTCCACGTCTCCTCCGGGATCTTGGACAAGCTCCTCCGGCCTGTGGCCCTTGGGCGCTGACAGGCCGTGGGTCCCCTGCGTGCGCAAAGCAACACCAGCGTCAGAGGCACGGTGTGGCGGGGTGCCCAGGTTCCCCCAGGGACCTCCCTGGGAAGGGACGGGAGGGACCCTTCGGGGGAAAGTGCCTCCTTTGCGAACCTGAGCAAATCAGTGAACACGGAGGCTAATTACCCCCCCGCACCCCAGCCAGCTCTCTTAGCCTGTGGAATTCGGCGCCTGCAGCGGGGCGGGAGGGAGCGCGCAGCCGCCCCTGTAATTTACGGCCCCGCGGAGGAGAAGGAGCCAAGGGGAAGAGAGGGAGGAAGTTTGCACGCTCGTCAGCGCTAAATCGTTCTGAAATGACACGGTTCAGTAATTGCGGCTGTCCAGGGACCCGGGGAGGAGCCCTGCCGGGAAACCCGCCTGGGGGGGCAGAACGGGACCTCGGGCACCTCCAGCAGAGCCTGTCCCCAGTGCCAGCCAGCGGAGCCTTTAGAAAGTGACGGGCTGGCTGGACAGTGCTAGCCCCACGCTGGGTCACAAGGCCACGGCGCCGTCCTGCGGGATCTTCAATGCCTGCAAAGGGGACAGGGGCTGGGTTTTCCCCGCCGACTGGAAAGACGGGGCTGCGGGGGGAGGGCGCGCCCCGAGCGGCAGAGGAGGCAGCGTCTCACAGGGGAGAGCAGCTGCTCCGGCCCGTGGATGGTCCCTGGAGCTCGCCGCGTCCTGGACTGACGTTCTCGGGAGGATCCCAGCGCAGGAGCAGCTATAGCGCATCCAAGCGGGAGGGCAGCCAACCCCGAGCAATGGGCCTTGATCCAGCCCCTGTGTCCTG
This sequence comes from Emydura macquarii macquarii, assembly GCF_026122565.2. Lineage (NCBI taxonomy): Eukaryota > Metazoa > Chordata > Testudines > Chelidae > Emydura > Emydura macquarii. The sequence continues at coordinate 51,071,784 of NW_027132905.1, forward strand.
CTCGCTTCCAGCGGGGGCCATGCTTGGGACCACTAACCCAGCCAGGATCACGGGCCAGGGTGACCCCACTCCACCATCCTCCCCCCGCCCCAGCTAACGGCTCCTGCACTGCCCCCAAAGCGTTCCCACGTGCCTGAGAGCATCTTCCCACCCCCGTCAATCCCCATAACGGGGCGGGGGGAGGGTGTTTGAGCGCCTGCGCCGTGAACTCATCACCCAGCGGGCCGGTGGCGAAGCTGGTCTAGGACTCGGTCCACTGAATCCCCCGGGCCACACTGCCGCTGCAGCTCTCCTGGCCAGGTGGGATGCCCAGCTCCAAAGGGGTAGCTCAGAACTGGAAAAGGTGCAGAGAAGGGAAGGAGGAGGGGATGAAACAGCTTCCATCTGAGGAGAGATTAAGACGACTGGGACTTTTCAGCTTGGAAAAGAGACAGCTAACGGGGGGTATGCTAGAGGGCTATAAAACCATGACTGGTTTGGAAACAGTGGGGTCACTCAATGAACTGAATAGGCAGCAGGTCTGAAACAAACATAAGGCAGTACTGCCTCACACAACACGCAGGCGACCTGTGGAACTCCTTGCCAGGGGATGTTGTGAAGGCCAAAAGTAGAACTGGGTTCAGAAAAGGATTAGACAAGTCTGTGGAGGATAGCTCCATCAATGGCTATTAGCCAAGATGGTCAGGGACGCAGCCCCGTGCCCTGGGCGTCCCTAAAGCTCTGACTGCCAGAAGTTGGGAGTGGACAACAGAGACTGGCTCACTCAATAATTGCCCTGCTCTGTTCGTTGCCTCTGAAGCAGCTGATACTGGGCTAGATGGACCATTGGTCTGACCCTGTGTGGGCATTCTTACGTACCCCATGCAATGGCTATAGCCTCCATGGACCCACGGACCCAGGTGAGATCCTGGCGTGGTGCTCACCTGGAAACACAGGCCAGAAATCTGTGGAGCAGCACCCCCTCCCCGCACTCAGCCTGATCATGGAGAAGTGCCATGGCAAGCCCTGCCTTCATCTCTGTGCCGGGGCCGGCGTGGCTGTGCAGCCGAAGGGCAGATCTCAGAAGAAAAAGAAGCTTTTTAACCCCCTTCCCGTATTAGCTGCTGCTCGGCTTTTTCAGAGCCAGTGATGGGGAAGCGCTTGTCTGTGCTCTAGCGTGGGGGCCTGGGAACGGCAGCCGGCATAGGCACTAGCCCCACGGTAGCTGGAGCGTGCCAATTTCACAGTGGTCATTGTGGCCCAAAGGGCAGGACCTCGGCCCTTGGGTCGCTAGCCAGGACTGAGCTTTACTTCTCTGCGCCCCCTCGCCAGCACTCGGTCGCTGCCACGTGAACCGCCAGGAGGCCACGTCCCTCTGGCATTTGCCAGGATGATAAGCTGATGAGAGCTGGCAGCAATAGTAGGCTGTTCTCCTCCTATCAGAAATAGCTCATTACTGTTGCACCCAGAGAACCCAGCTGAGATCAGGGCCCTGTTGTGTCAGGTGCTGCACAGCCAGAGTGAGACAGTCCTGGCCTGGAGAGCTTACAGTCTAACTAGACATGTCACACACAGGCTGCATTTTTACCCCCATTAAAATAGGTGGAACTGAGGCACAGACAGATTAAGGCCCAGCGCCACAGAGGTATTTAGGCACCTATCCCTCATTGATTTCAATGGGAGTTAGGCACCTAAATCCCTTTGGGGCTCTGGGCCTGAGTGACTTGCCCCAGGGAACGGAACAGAAGTGGGAATTAAATCTAGATCTCCTGAGTGCCAACCCAGTGCTTTATGAGCAGCCCATCCGTCTCGCCAGCCGTGTCTGTGAACCAGCCACAGGAGAGGACACGTAAGACTCTGAACCAGTGGGGATTATCCAAGCTTCCCCCCCGTGACTCACCCTGTGCCCCAATGGGCCCCGGGCGGGTCTCCCTGGCCTCTCAGCCGAGACCAATCCCCAGCAGCTGGTGCCAAACGTGGTTTTGTGGCCTGGGAACTGGGCTGAGGCTCCCCATACTCCCCTCGCAGCCAGGCAGAGGAATGGTCGAGCTGTCGCAGGAGGCTGGGGGCCGGGGGAGCCGGGGCACCCTCCGTGGGCACGGTGACCAGCTCTGCAGGGCACGGGGCCACGTCTCGGTGCCACACAGGGTAGGTTGTGGGCACCCCTGTGGGGACGCGGCCCCAAGCGTCTCAGTTGCTCATGCACAGTTCAGTTTGTCGGCAGCCCTTCGTGTTCCCTGGATGCATCGTTGGGCTCTGGGCGGAGCCGGTCAGAAAATTGCAGGCTGTGATTTTTGTTGTGGAAACCTCGGTTTTAACACACCACGGCTTTTCACAGGTGCTGCACACCTGCGTGGTGCTGCAGCCCCGTGCACCGGGTCATAACGCCACTCAGCACAGGGTCGCAACGCCACGCCCTCAAATTCAACCCAGCCACGCTTGCTTTCGAGTGCCAGCCGGGACACACCGCGTCTCTTCTGGCTGCTGCCCTGCTTTGGAGGGCAGGTCGCATGCCTTGAGAGAAGGCGCTGGAGCTTAGGTGTGGTGCACACCTAGGGCTGGGCCCTGTTCTCTCACCAAGGCCAATTGGTGACAAACCTGGCCAGAAGGTTGCTCATAGGAGAGGCTATCAGGCTGCAGCTCGTGCGTTCTTACAGCAGCTGATGAAACGAGGGAGAATTAAACGCCAGGGAGAAGCCGACTGGCTTTGCAGGTAGTGACTGTCCCATTTCATGACTGGACTTTTACTGCTGTTTTGCTGCAGTTATTTCTAGTGGCTTTTCGTCACAAGTGACGCAGTGTGGCCAAAACCCTCTGTGTCAAGTGATGACTTGCCCGGCCGTGATACAGGGACTCTTTGGAATCACGCATCTGCCCTAGTAAATTATTGGCACGGTTTTGGGGTGTTGTTTCATCTGTCTGAACAGATGCTATGAATTCACTTGGGAAGCAGTGATATCGGGACAGCCCCTGGCTAGTGTGTTAGTGTGTTTGTTTATGGTACGTGAACCCGACCGCACCAAAACCACAACGTAAATAAACGGTGGCCACAACTTTTGAACCCCTGAATCGCTACTTCCTCCCACTGGGGAATCCTAGAGGGAATCTTCACTAGACCGGTTACGTGGTGGTTTCAAGGGCAGCTATTAAAAGGAATACAGGCTATCCCAGAGAATCCCACTGTGGTGTGTTGAAAACGGTGTACAAATTGCAGGCTGCCACTTTAAATCCTAAGGTTTTTCCCCTACCCCTGCTTGCAGGCGAGGGGGCTGTGCAGGGAAACCTGCAGTTTTAGGGCAGGACGTCAGGCTGCAGAGAGCCAGCCAACCTAAAGGAAGGTGGGGTGAATCGTGCCGCGCTGTTTCAGAGAGCAGCCTGTTTTGTCTCTCTCTGGTTTTGGGTTCTTGTGTGTTATCAGTCTGGATTCTAGGAAATCAAGCAAAGTTACCTTGCAGCCTTCCCGCCAGCGTGGTTTGATGTTTTTATTTAACGTCTCTGTGTGCTGTGAACGTAACAGCGTGGTCCCATGGAGAGCAGCAGAGCAAGTGCAAGCGTTTGAACTCCTCCACAGTGAGTACCCAGGACGTCCCTTGTTCGATAAGGAGCTCACACACCACCTGGCCCAGCGCTGTGCTGGGGAGCTGCCCCCTCTCCTTGCTACTGCCCAGGGGGCTCACACGGGCTTCACCAGCAGCTGCTAGCCTGGTGGTAAACACCCCTCTCTTTGTCTGCACCAGGTGCTGAGGGCGGCTCAAGCCTGTGCTAATTACAGCGTGTCAGCGCACACAGCTTGCTTTCCTGGGGGAGACCGAGTGGTGGGGAGATGGGAAAGGCACGATTTCCAGGCGCTTGGCTGTATGCGTGTACCCGCATGCGTGTGCAGGGGCTTGGTGGTGTGTGTGGGGGGAGGGGAGGGGAGGGATTGCAGGAGTGGTGTTTGGCAGCTGGGTATTTAATTCACACTCCCACATTTAAACACAAGAAGGACTAAGGCCGGCTCTGGAGTCAGACTTCGTTCAGTGCTGACGGGCAGAGAAAGCAGAAGGCACCGGCCAAGGGAACAGGGCCTGGCCAGGCCAGCTGTGTGCTGTGTGCTTCTGCTCAGCAGAACCCGGGCCCAGACACAGAGGGGCTAATCCTCCATGGGCCCATCTCCTAACCTCCCCGTGCGCGAGGGCAGAACTAGGCCTGGGAAGCGGGACGTGGAAAGGCAAAAGAAGAGGGCAAACAGACAGCAGGGGCCTGGCTTTGAGTCAGTCGTCACCGCCACCTCGACCTACCTCACCGTCTGCCTCTTCAGATTCAGGAGGTGTCAGGGCCGTCCGGTGTGCCCTCCAGCTCACATTTGTGTGGTTGACTTCCACAAACTTTCTGCCACGGGATGTTTTTCCCTCGGGGACTCCAGCCCAGCTGGGTAAAGCACGGTCACGAGGTGATGCTCCTAAAATGACTGGCCGTGAAGGTCCCGGGACATTAGAGACAAGGTGGGGGAGGCGATGTCTTTTATGTATGCCTGCTGGAAAGGCAGCGAAACAGTTCACGCTATGGCATCATTACGGCTCTGCATTGCCACCCAGCACGGTGAGCGGGGGCAGTCCCCGCCTCTCTGATGTGCTTTGTCTCCAGGACTATCACTTGCCTATTCGGGAAGTTTTCTTTGCCTCCAGCAGGGCTGGAAACAAAGTTCTTTTTCCAGACACCCAGCTCCCATCTAACACTTCCTACCAGGACAGCTCAAAGTGCTTCACACAGGAGGGCGCTGACGTTATCCCCGTATTGCAGAGGGGGGAAACTGAGGCACGGGGAGGCCTTTTCTAAGGTCACCCGGCAGGCCACTGGCAGAGCTGGGAGTAGACCACAGGTCTCCGGAGTCCAAATCCAGCACTCTGACTACTAGGCCGCGCTGGTGCGGTGTCCTGCCTCTGACAGGTGTGGCATTCCCTCGGTGCGTATTCCCAGCTCCCCCGCCCTGCCCCGCACCCAGATGCCGCAGCCCCAGAGCCAACACACAAGACCCTTCCTCCGCTTTCGCCATGGAGCAGCTCTCCCACTCATTCCGGGGCTTGAACCCCGGCCCTGGGGACTCCTGGTCACCCAGCCCCTGCCCGGCTGTCTGCTGCCTCCTCTGGGCACCCGCTTCTCCACCTCCTGCCTTACCTGGCCTGCTCCAGAACCTGCCGGGAGCACAGGGCACCTATTGTGCTGCTTGCCCGCCCCACCGCTGGCACCATGCCCGGCTCCATCCTTTGTGCGCCGTCTGCTTCGTACCTCGCCACCAGCCAAACCTGTTTGCTCTGCTGTGAAGACATGTCCCTCGGGAAGCGGGAGGGTGGGGTGGGCGGGCGGGCGGCGGGGAGCGGATAAGCCAGCGGGCAAGTCAGCACAGCCCCACGCTCCACCGAGCCCTCCTCCTTCGCCTGTGCAACGAGCACCCGGACGAGGGATCCATAAGTACACGCCAGCGGTGGCCTCGGGCTACACAGAGGCAGCCTCGGCGCGGGCAGCTCCAGCAGGTGCCGGAGATGAAGCGAATAAATCTCTCGGCGCGGGGGGAGAATCGGGGAGGCTCCCGGCCGTCGCGCGGCCACTGAGGAGCCCTCCGCTCCCGGCGTCTCTTGTGGGCCGGGGGCTTCCCTGGCGGAGCCACTCGGGGGGCTGCTAGGCCCAGGGAGCCCATGTAAACAGCTGCGCTGAGCCAGGCAGGGAGGCTGAGGATGGACCCTGGAGCTGTGGGGAGCTTCCAGGTAGCAGCAGGGACAACGGAGGCCAGGAGCCGGAGCGCAGACAAGGTACCGCTTCGGCCCTGCCTCTTCCTCCCCTCCAGGAGAGCTGAGCCCGAGTGGGGTGGGCCGAGGGGGCTGACCCCAGCGGCTGCCCTCTGGGGCTGTCTCCCTTCCTTTGTTTCGGATGCCACGTGCCGTCACCGGGCAGGCGGCGAGGACTAGCCCCGCCAAGAGGGGAGCTGGGGCTGGAGCGTGGGCTCCTAGCGGAGTGCCGGGTGGCAGGAGCAGATGTGGTCCTGGGGCGCGGGCACGGAGCCCCTGAGGTTAGGTGGGTCCCTGGCTCTGTGGGAAGGGCAGCCCCTGGGCTCAGTGAGAGGCGAGCGAAGTGGGGGGTCGCAGTGCAGGCCGGGACGGGCGATTCCAAAGGCTCCCGCTCCCTTCTCCCCCGCCGCGGCATGCCCAGGGCTTCGCAGCCCCAGCCCCTCGGGTGAGCGCCTCTCACTCAGCCGGGAAACGGGCCCGGGCGCTGGGCGGGTGGGAGATCTCCCGCAGGAGCCATCAGACCCCAGCCGAGCCATGGGGGGTCAGCTGGACCGCGCTCCCCGCCCGGTCGGTGGATTTCCAGGGTGCTGGATGAGATCCCCCAGCAGATTTCCCCAGAGTCAGGGCTTAGCGCTGGTGGTCTGGCCAAACTCCCGCTGGGCTCATTGTGCAGCCTCGTTAACCTCCTGCCTGCCTGGGCCACTTGCTGTCCTGAGCTCGCGTGCAGCTGTGCTGCGTGCTGCCGGACAGCTGTGCTGTTCCACCCCAGAGGCAGCTGCATGGCAGCGAAGGATACCTCCCACCCCTCAGGCTCTTCTTTCTAGCCTGCAGCCCTCCCTTCAAATGAGCTGATTTGGTGGCAGCCCGTCCCGATGCGGGACACAGAGAGGGCCAGGCTGATCTGTGGCTGCATGGAGCAGCGCTTGGCAGCAGCAAGAGGGGGACAGTGTGACACCTGTGGCTGGTCTGTGTCAGCTGACGTGGGCTGCAGGGCAATACAGCTGCAGAGTAGACATTGGGGCGCGGGTTGGAGCCAGAGCTCTGGGGCCCTGTGGGGGGGACAAGGGGGTGGCAACGTGGATCCTGCATCTAAGACTCTCCTGTCCAGGTTCCACCCTTCTCCGCCCCTAAAATGAGGTGATTTGGGGCAGCCCCACCAGGAAGAGTCCGGATCCCAGGGAGGCCTCTCTCCCCAAGCTGACAGACATGAGACAACCCCCTGAGACGCCATCGTTGTCAGCGGAGTTATGCCAGGGATGCGTTTGGCTCAGATGGGAGTCATCACAGAGACACCAGCTCTGCCCCTGGGCTGCTGGTACGGTCAGAGTTCTCGTCAGAGCCCTCCTCCTCGCCCGGGACCTGGTGGGACCCAGGAGTCCTAGCCCTGGTCCAGCGGTTGACACTGAACTCATATTCTTCCACTGGATGCCCAGGGCTTCCCCCCAGCCCAGCTGCTTGTGGAAGAACGTGGCGGGTCGGAAGCGCAGTAACGCTCCGGGGTTAAGGGGCTTTCCAAAGCAAGGAGGATTTTTATGGCCTGGGATTATTCCCAAGTCACCGTCCCAAGCAACCGGGGCTCTCCCGGTCCCTAGACAGATTTTTTTTTTTAATGCTCCCAGATTCCACTTCAGGGGAACTCTAAATTCCATTCCAGGACTTCCCTGTCTCCCACATGCTGCTGCCTGCAGTAAAGGCAGCTGGGGAGGGGATCCTGTGCCCAGCTGCAATATGTTTTGCTTCCAATCCCCTCCCTGGAGAGGAGAAGAACCCGGGCTGGAGCTGCGTGAAGCTGGAAGCACAGGAATAGGTGGAGCCTTAACTCCAAGACTGAGCCCTGCAGACACCTTAGTTCTCGGGACCTCGCCAGCTACGCCCCTCGCCTGCCTTAAATAACCGTGATCTCGAGTGACAGAAATCCCAGTGAACTGCCTCAAAGCATCAGTAGCCCCGAGTTCAGGTTGCCCCACGCCACCTCGTGCCCTTTTGGGACATGGAGAGTGGCTAAACGTAACCCTCAGAAACCTGGGAAATACAGAGCCAAAGGACACCCCCCACACTCAACCTTAACTCTGCCCTCCGGGGCAGGCAGCAGCTGCAGGGAACAGCTCCAGATGGGTGGTGCTATCAGAAGAGCTGAGGAAGGACTAGGAGCACGTGGCATTGGTTGTGTTGGGTTCCACAGATTTGAATCCCAGCATTTATCCGCATGCAACTGCCCTGCATGGTTCGGTGCAGCTGTCCTGAAGGGGGGGAGGGATGTGCCGGAGTAGGCCTGCAGGAGCGCACATCTCGGCCCTGTTCCTGTAGAAATGCAATGGTAGAACAGAGCCCACGAGCCAGGCAAGGCGGAAGGGCTGGTAACCTTCTGCAAGTCTCCTCTGAGACCCAGCGCAGGCTGCCTCAGGGTTTCCATTTGAACAGGGTGGAAAAGGTCCACAAAAATGCCGTCTTTGGGGCTAGAGCATCATTTTTACATGCCTAGTCTGTGCATTGCTAAACTCAAGCAGTTCGATAGGACTAGTGTTCTATGTTGAGCTGCTTGGGGGTGAGTGAGGTTTGCTGGGACTGTTTTAATAAGGGCCGAGTGACTAACGTTTCTCCAGTGTCTGACATTTCCTTCAGACCCCCTTTTCCAGGGAACACCAGCCCTTCGAGGGGTGTAACCGGCCGGTGGCATCCCTTGGTTTGTGTAGATTGGACGACATCGTTGTCAAAAGTTGCAATTTTGCTCTGCATTTATTTTTCATGAGAAACGTAAATTGCTATTTGACTGATGCCAAAATCCTGGCACCATGTTAGTTAAGGTGGGCAATGTGCCAGGCGTTACAACAAGGCGTTCTGTTATGGGGGCATTTCCTGGTGCGCAGGGACTCCTTCCTCAAGCGCCGCTGAGAGTTGCAGCTGCTTGCTTTCCTTTGATCACGCTCAATCCCGTTGTTCAGGGAACCAAGGAGGGGAACATGCAGCATGATTCCATTATGGGAGCGATGCTGCAAACGACAGTCTTTCATCTTCCCTGGAGTTCAATGCTTAACCCCACGGCTGCCATAGAATCCGAGTCCGCCTGCGGATTTGTGGAGCACCCTGGAACAGCAGCTCTTCAACCAGAAGCTTTGCTCTGTGGGCAAAACTCTGAAAAGGAGCCTCTCAATGCAGCCGACGGGCTGAGCACTCACTCGCAAAGAGCAGGGCTCCCTCAGCTGACAACGCGTGGATGGGTCTCAGCTTTAATGACCGCAGCGCATCAGCTTGCGCCACCCGCTTGCTCTCACAGCTGGCTTGCTGCAAGTCCTCTGTCCTGCCGCAGCTCCCTGGTTCTGCAGCAGGTGCATACTTCGCTGTCTGTGGTGCACCACCTTGGCTCAGCCCACGTCACAGTTCCAAACTTTACCCCGAATCATTCCTTCAATATTGCTTCCCCAGAGGGGCAGGTGGGGCCAGCACCGGCAGAGATCAGTCCTGAGCAGGCTGGACGAGAACCAGTGTGCGCCCAGATGTTACAAGACCTGTAACGTTTTGGTGGCCGGTGGCCGGTGATATCTGTAGGGCGCCTGCTGGGACAATCCAACGTCTGGACTACCCCACTCCGAGCCCCGATGCTGAGTCATCACCCCCCTTTCTGCAGCACAGCGCCCCATGGGGCATTGGCTCTGTGCTGTCCCGGAGCGCCCCCTGCTAAATCACCAGCCCTGCTCCCTGCAGCACGGCACCCCTCTACCACGGTGTGGGGACACTGGCTCCGGGCTGGCCGAGTGCCCCCCACTTCCTGCAGAACCCTGGATTTTCATTGGCAGGCTCAGCTCCTGGTACCGATCACGGCCCAGTCTGGCGAGATCTGACAGCGCCAGCCCTGGAGGATGGTGGGGGCTGGATAAAAAGCCTTTGCAAACTTCTGCGGTGTCTCTTGGCTCAGCATCCCTTCCCACCGCCTCGCTGTGCCCAGCTCCTCATTCTCTGTTGCTCCCTCTGGGTGTTCGGCTGCCTTCCTGATTGTCCCTTTCCCCCTTCGGTCTTCTTTCTTCCCTCCTTTTCCCGTCCCGTCCCCCCCTCTGTCCCTTGACTTTCCCCTTCTGTTCCTTCTCTCTTGCTGCCCTTCCCCTTTTCACCGTCTCCTGTAACTCTCCCTCCTCTTCCAGCCCTGGCACGAGTTGCCTGGCATAACATTTGGACCCCAAACATGCCTCTGGGGTAGGCTCTGTCTGTGTCCCCAGGCTCGGCACCACTGAGAGAGCCCTGGGTAAGCAGGTCAACTCCTGGGTTCTTCGCTGCTCTTTGTCTGTGCTCCCTGCCCAGTTAAAAATTCTTCCCAGGACTCACCCCTGAGTATTCAGCCTCCAGTGCCCCGGACGATCCCAGCTCTGCGGCTCTTGCTATTTTTGTCTAGTACTTGCAGAACCTGTGCCGAGCTCTTTAATGTGCAGTGCTCTGATCTGCACCTGGGATCCATTCCTGGCCGGCCACGAAACTCTACTCCAGCGTTTCCCTTTGCCGCTCGCAGGTGAAAAGCGCTACTGTCAGCCAAGCCTGGACTCCTGGCAGACAGGCAGGTTTCCAGAGGCTGCTCCTTAGCAGGGGTGAAGACCTGGAACTGGAATTCCCTGGCCACCAGCAATGGATCCTGGAGCTAACACAGGGCAGGGCAGGGGTCCATTTCAATCCTCATCAGGCCCCTCTGTGATGAGCTTTTTGCTCTTAGCCTGGAGGCTGCGCCAGTCCCGGGCTCCCCAGCCATGCATGTTTCACGCTGAGGCTTTCTCAGCCGCATCTTTTTAGGTTTCTGTGGCACCTTCAGCACAGAGGATCCCACACGACGCACACAGCGGGGCCCCTGAAACGCAGCCAGATCGGGGGTGGAGCACGGACAGCATGATGCAATTGGGGGAAGGAGTCATTTTGGCCAAGGACATCTTGGCAAACCCCATCACTTGTCTACTGCAACGAGAGAGGACCACGGTTTCGGAGGTCTCTTTGTGCCACCCGCTCTGGCTTCTCCGGGGAAATAACTGCTTTCCTGTAGGCAGGGCTCCGACAAGCCCTGGGCTCCCGGGCAGGGGTCTGTCCAGGCAGCAGCGAGGATGGGACAGGACAAGGGGGACAGCTGGGCAGTTCATGTGCCGGGGGGTGTGTGTCTCTGTACCGAGTGCAGCCCCTGCACCTGGTGAGGCAGGGCAGCTATCCCCACGCACTAGTGTTCTGGGCCCAGCCTTTCCCGGGAGGGGTCACCATGACGGGGAACAGTGCTGGGGCCCAGGCGGTGGGGCAGGGCAGATGCTGCAGTCTCAGGCTCTCCCAGCAGGAGAGAGGAGTTCCAGCAGCATCCTCGACCCGTCCATGTCCGTGGGCTGGAGGGAGCCAGCGCAGCGGGACGGGACGGGAGAGCAGAGAGGAGCTCAGCGTCAGTTCCTCTGGAGCAGACTCGGTTTGCTTGGCGGAAGGCCTTTCTCCCACCGTAGCCGTGGCCCTTCGTGCTGCGGGCGTTGTGATTTCCGTACCGTGCTTGTGTGTGTCGCGCTGGCCCGGCGTCCAGCTGCCTGGAGACGTGGCGCTGACGGCGCTACTTGTGTGATCGCACGTAGGACCCTGGAGGGCTTCGTCTGTGTCCCTCTCCTCGGCCCCACTGAGCACACGGGGGCCCACGGCGGGGGGAGCGAAGCGTCTTGTTCAAGACCACACAGCAGAGGAGGGTCTTGAACCCGTGGCTGCTGCCTCACCGGCGTCAGGCTGGCCCTCAGCCCCCGCCGCTGTGCCCATGTAGACGTGACTGGTGTGTGGACGTGCGCTGAGGACAGGCTGGGTCGTGGGAGCAGACAGGCGGGTGGTGGGGCAGGAGGTGTCACATCGCCCCTGCCTCTGGGAACGGGTTCTGAGATCCACCCGTGGGGCAGCCGGGCGGGTGCCCTCTCCCCTTCCTCGGGCTGGCCAGGCCTGCTGGGAGAACTGGGCGGTTTCATGGTTGCTTCAGCAGCTCCCCTCTACCGGGGGGGCTTGATCCCATTCAGAGACCAGGCCCCTCCTCCGCCACTGCCCCGGCGAGCTGACCGCGGGGGCGTCTCTGGAGGGGGGCCCGGCCTGCGTTGCCCCTGTGCCTGATGCCTTCCCGTTGTGCTTCCTCCGCAGGTCTAGGGCAGGCCGGCCCGGCGGTGATGGACTACCGCCCCCGGCCGGACTTCCAGCCACACCTGACGTCCCGGCCGTACCGAGGAGGGAGCGAGCGGATGGGGATCCTCGCCGTGGGCGAGCCCCAGGCCCCGGGGGACCGCCTAGATGACCGGCTTTGCCGCGCAAGGCACCACGTGGCTGTCTGCAAGCAGGAGAGTTTGTCCTTCGTGGAGCTTCCCGACCTCCAGCCTCCCAGTCAAGGGGACTTTACTCGCTTCCCGTGCTCCTCACAGGGCCTGGGGCTCCTCGGCTCCCCCATCGACAGACTGGGGACCCCACAGCTGGGCCCAGAAGGCTGGCCCCCAAACCACCAGAGCTCCACGGACTTCCACCCCAGGCTGGGCTGGGTCCCGGACTCCGGGGTCCCCGCTGGAGGCGATGCGGCGGGCGGATGCTCCGGGACTCGCCAAGGGGCGGCGGGGATCTCTGCCCCACAGGGCCGGCAGGTGGTGGGGAAGGCGGACAGCTGGCCCCACGGCACCTCCTTCGAGCCGTCCCGCTCCTCGCCCTCATCTCACAGTGACTCCTTTCTCCATGACGTCTTCGGTGGGCCCGTGAGTCCCCCGTGGCTGTCCGAGTCCCGGCGGCGAGGGTCCCATGGGGCGGGGCAGGAGAAGCTGGCCTGTGAGTATTGCGTGCCGGGAAAAGGCTGGCCTCAGGCGCTGGACGGGGAGGGCAGGCAGGGGGGGTCCGGCCACCTCTCTAGTCTGGGGGTGGGAGCCTTGCCCGCCATAGAGGCCCCTTCCCGGGGTACCACCCAAGCTGAGGATCTCTGAGAGGGGGCTTGTGGCAGGGGATGCTAGGGAGGAGGCATGGAGCTGAAGGCCAGGAGGGAACATTTATGATCTCCTGCTCTGCCCTCCAGCCCAGGGAGAGGTCTGCAGCGTTAGAGCAAAAGGAGGCCGGTTCTGGTCCCTGCTCCCCAGATGTGTGTGGTCCCAGCCGTCCTGAAGTGGCTCCAGAGATGGTTTATTATAGGGTTGGCTGCTCACGTTGCACCTAGAGTGAGGAGGGGAGGACGGCCTGGCGGCAGGGAGTCAGGAGGCCTAGATTCTATTTCAGGATTAGCCATCGGCTTCCTCTGTGCCTCGGTTTCCCCATCTGTAGAACAGGGAGCATCCCGTCTCACAATGGGGGCAGAGGGAGGGGCAGCTGTGGGCTGAGACCCCTGAACAGAAGCTGCTGAAGCGGCAGAGCATAGTTGTGAAAACAGGCAGGGGCAGGCAGAGATGTGGGTGACGGTAACGCTCATGCCTTGTGCATGTCGTACCCCGCTCTGGTGATTGATCCACAGAGAGGATAATAGCCTTCTACTGCTGCCAGCAGGTGGAATTACTCCTTCGGCTCAAGCGGCAGAAGTCTGTGCTATTGCTCCCGGGCTCACGCCTGCTGATGCCCTGCGCGGTGGGTAACACCGTGAGGATGGAAAAGCTCTCAGTCTGGAAGGCCCTGAGATCCAGGAGATGGAGCAGCCCCAGGAGCTGTCTCCCTTCTCCTCCCCTGGGCAGCTGCTGCTTCCCCGTGCCCCGCTGCCCCGCTTTCCTGCTAGCTGGGGCCTGATCGTGACTGCGGATCCTCTTTCCTTCCAGGGAGGAAGATCAGGGTCTACTCCCCAGAGACCCTCACTGACAAGCCCCCCAGCTTGGACGGAGATGCCAACTTCCCAGCCTCCCCAGTTCATGCGGGTGTCAGACCTGCAGGGGAGCTCGCGCTGCAGGAGATGGACCAGCCGGACCCGGGGCCGGCTCCTGAGGGGCCTCCCCACAAGGTTCCCGAGACGCTGGACCTGGCGGTGCCCCCATGCTCGCCTGGCCGGAGCGCCAAAGGCTCAGCAGAGCAAGAGAGACGGCGCTTCTCGGCCTCGGAGCTCATGAACAGGCTGCAGCTGTCTCAGCGCAGGGCCACCTTCTCCCTCAAGCTGGGCAAGTCTCTCTCTGCCAGGAGCGCTTCCAGGGAGAAAGGAGCTTGGGCGAGCCAGGAAGGTACTGGGACTCTCACACTGGCCTTACTGGTCAAACCGGTTTGGTCGGCTGGGGGGCTTTCTTTCTTTCTTTCTTTTCATGACTCCAGTGCGCTTTGCATCACACACTCAGTCCTGCTGTAGCGCCAGGTTAGCAGCTTCCACGCGATGGTCCATTGTGCTTGTCCACATTCAGTCCACATTCAGTGGTGAGGACTGGGAGTGGCGATGGTGGGCCTGCGAGAAGGTCTCTCTCGTCAAGTGGTCCCCCAAATGAAGATGGTGGAGAATCATGTTCCTGGGAGGAGGTAATGCCAGCCCACCCACCCCCCACTGCCCAAGTGCTTCCTCCCAGACTGGCAGGACCCCCCGAAAGCACGAGAGGAGGGTGGAGTCTCCGCAGCTGTGATGAAGAGATGGGGTGGAATCCTGGACCACTTTCCCTCTCTTCCCCCATCATTGCACAGGTGCATGATGGGATTTTCCCTCTTCCCCTGGGATATGAGGCCTGTTTGGTGCAGGTTAGCGATGCACCAATGGTGTGATCCAGTGTGGCAGGGAAGGAAGGGTGCCCTAACACGGATGCCAACCCAGCTCCTCCCTGATCGGCTGTGATCGGCCTCCATCCTTGCAGGCAAACAGAACGGAAGAGAGCAGAGCCGCAGCAGCTCGGGCAGTGATGACCACCCGTCCCCAGGATCGCCCAGCGAGCCAGGGAACGTCTGGCCCAGGTAAGCCAGGTAAGGAGTGCGGGGAGAGCCCACCACCCTAGTGGGGTGTTCCCAGCCCAGCAGGCTAGTGGGCAGGGATCTAGACCGTCTGGAGATGGAGGAAGTTGATGCTGAGTTATTCGGAGGAGCTGGTGGGGCTGGATTTCCCAGGGCATGGGGTGGCAGGGACTGAGCTGCAAACCCCATTATCGGTGAGCATCCAGCGCCGCCCACCAAACTCAGCATCCCCACGGAGAAGGGGATGATCCCCCATGGGATCCGCCCTATGGGCTCCAGCCCGGCCCCATGGTGTGGAGGCCGTATCCCCTCTTTCACCCACTGCAGCCCCCCAGGCAAGTCTGATCCAGGGGAGAGGCACCAGAGAGGCATTTCCCAGCCCCCGGTTTTCTAATCATCTTTTTTTGAGTTGATGATTTTTTTAAAAATCTAAAAAACCCCAATAAATGATCCTCTCCGTTTTCACCTGGCGCGAGCACCTGGCTGGGGGCCAACCGGCAGGTTCTGGCCATGCAGGCATTTGGAAAGGGGGAGGGAACACACAGCCAGGAAGTGTCCCCCCCCCTTGCAGCTTGCATCGCCATCAGCCTGCTGCATGTCACACCCCCCTGGTCTGGTGTGAATGCCCGTCCCAGGCGCAGGGCAATGGAAAAGCAGGGCTGTGTCCATAGGGCAGGGCGCAGCGTCTCCAGGTGCCCGGGTGGGGCAGGGAAGATAGTGATGGCAAAGAGATGCCCTGGCCCCGCTGGCTCATCCCTGCTGCACGGTGGCGACGCCAGGCCTTAGAGAATCTCGCCAGCGCCTCTCTGGGCCTGGTTCGGATCTCGGTGATGCCACTTGGGGCCTGGTGTGACTCCGGATCAGCACTGGGAGAGCAGGCTCAGATCAGGTCCCATGGCACAGCTCCACACCCAGGCTCTGCTCCTACACCCGGTGAGTCGCTTGGGGGGGGGGCCCCAGGAGCAGACTTCAGCTCTAACCCGTCCCCGCCATGTTCTCCCCTTTGCAGGAGCGAGGCAGAGCCCGAGGGGGGCTGGAGCGCTTTGCTCCAG
This sequence comes from Emydura macquarii macquarii, assembly GCF_026122565.2. Lineage (NCBI taxonomy): Eukaryota > Metazoa > Chordata > Testudines > Chelidae > Emydura > Emydura macquarii. The sequence goes on from NW_027132905.1 coordinate 51,087,427, forward strand.
CGCGAGAGGCGGCAGTCGAGGTTCCTCCTGAACTGTAAGCAGCGGGCTCCCCGTTCCCGGGGGCATTTCCCCTCCACCGCTAGGCATCCACGCCCTGTCGAGATCCGCCGTCAGGCTGCGGCTGGCGGGACAGCCATGCTGAGCCCTTTAACACCAGGGCACGAGCCGCGTGGCCTCACCCATGGCCAGCCAGTGCAACACAGACCCTGAGTGGAAGAGCTGTTGGCCGGGGCACCCACAGGCCTGGCTAGATGGCAGAGGGCAAAGCTGGCGAGGCCCCTCTCCCCTGCCTTTATGGCCAGTCTCCTTCTCCCCCCCTTAGACCCAGGCCATTTCCCCCCTGCATCCTCGCCCCAGTGCCAGCCCCCTTGCCCCCCCGACATGGCAGCTTGGCCTTACAACCAGCTACTTGACCCCTTCCCCACCCCGACACGGCGCCCCTAGGGTCCCGGTGTCCGTTGGCCTGGGAGACAGGCTGGGGCTGGGGTCTCGCTCCCTGCTGACTGCCCCCCCCTCACCCCCGCAGCCATCCTGTACCAGGAGTACAGCGACGCCGCCATCGACCGGGAGATCCAGCGGCAGCAGCGTGAGGACGCCCTGGCGGAGGTGGAGGACGAGGCCCTGGTGCCGCCCAAGGCCAACCTCTCGCCCAGCGCCTCTTTCCGCTCCCCGCGCTCCTCCCGCGGCTCCGCCTTCCTGCTGTGGCAGGACATCCCGGACGTGCGGAGCAGCGGGCTGCTGAGCACCATCAGCCTCCAGGAGTGCAAGCTGCAGGAGGTGAGCGGGCGGAGGCCGGCGCCCAGGGCCCAGTGATGGTCCTTTCCTGGGAGCGCTTCGCCGTCCCTTGGTCGGATCATCTCAGCCTGGCAGTTACCATCCCAGGGGCCACGGGACTGGCAGGACCCGCCTGGGCCAGCGGGTTTGGTCCCCTGCTGTCCCAGGCAGCCCTGTCACATACTCCTGTCCTTGCATGTACCACGTCCCTGCATCCTAACAGCTGCCCCCTGCAGCGCCCGGTGCTGGCAACGCCTCTGGCCGGTACGTTGTCGGCGCAAGGGGCCGGGGCTTCGTCACCTCGTCTCGCTCTCGCCTCCTGCAGGCCAAGTTTGAGCTGATCACCTCGGAGGCTTCCTACATCCACAGCCTTTCCATCGCGGTGGGTCACTTCATGGACTCGCGGGAGCTGAACCAGTGCCTGGGAGCCAAGGAGAAGCAGTGGCTCTTCTCCAAGCTCCCCGAGGTGAAGGACGTCAGCGACAGGTCAGCTGCTGCCCGGGGACAGGGGAGCCGGGGAGCCGAGGACGGGAGACAGGTTCAGGAGACGCGGGCCCTCGGTGCACCAGGGGGTCACGGTGCAGGCTCGTGCTGCTCTCGAGCACCCCTTTGCGGCCATTTCAGGGTCTAACACAGCCCAGAGGAGGCAGGCGTGGACCCGAATGCAGGAGGGGTGGGGGAGATGCAGACCCTTCTCCAGACGGGAGGGTGGGGGAGCCCATTCCCAGCGGTGCTGAACTACAGCCGGGGCCTCGAGCGTCCCAGGGCAGCAGTGTAGGACCGCCCCCCGCCCCCCCAGTGCCGGGGAAGGCCGCTGGTTTCACTGGGGCCGGCTGGGCCGGGGGTCGCTTGCCCGCTAAGGCCCCGTCCGGTGCCCTGGCTCCCCGGCAGGTTCCTGCTGGAGCTGGAGGAGCGGCTGGAGCGGGACGTCCTGCACTTCGACGTCTGCGACATCGTCCTGCGCCACTGCCCGGCCTTCCGCAGGGTCTACCTGCCCTACGTCACCAACCAGGCCTACCAGGAGCAGACCTACCAGCGCCTGCTGTGCGTGAGCCCTGCACCGCCCGCGGGGGGACGGGCGCTGCCTCCCACAGAGGGGAGAGCTGAGCGCGGAGCTCTGGGCTGGGGGTCCCCTGTCTCCCGCACAGCCTCCTCCACCCCTTCCCCCATCTCCACGCGTCCAGCCCTGTCTCCTCTTAGATATTCCGGGATTTCGTCCGTCAGGGATGCCAGGCGGTTCTCACCAGCTTCCCCGTCCCTCCTCGCTCCCGGCCGGACTCCTGCTGGTTCCTGCCGGGACGTCTCCCCGGTGGGGCAGGGGTGTACTCGCCCAGTCCCCGGCTCTCCTGTGGGGACGGCTCCACAGAGAGGGGCCTGGGGTGTTGCCCAGGCTGCACAGTGGAGACTCGCTGCTTGCTTGTGGCCGGATCCGGCAGCCCACTCACGTCAGTGGAAAGACTCTGCTGGGCTTTGGTGACCTGGTTGGGTCTGATGCCCACGGCGCCTCAGGAGCCTCCGCCCCCAACGCCCCAGCTCCCTCCGCACCCCCTGGGCACTTGTTAAAATTCTCGTCCCCGTTTTTCCAGGCAGGACAATCCTAAATTCCCAGGGATCCTGGCGAAGCTGGAAGAGGGGCCAGTGTGTCAGCGCCTGCCTCTCACCTCCTTCCTCATCCTGCCTTTCCAGAGGGTCATGCGCTTGCAGATGCTGGTGGAGGTGAGTCCCGGGGTGTGTGTGTAACTGGAGAGGATCAGTCCAGCCTGGCGTTAAAAGGACGGCGTCAGGTTAAAAACCACATCCTTTAAAAAGCCAACAGCCAGGCAATTCAGCTACTGCTGTCAGCTGGCTCTCTGTGTAGAGCGAAATGTTACCCTGAGGATTTGGCAGGTTTTGCCGTCACTTTACACTGGCATGTGTTAGACGGGAGGGCAGCTCAGAGCGCAAAGGGCCCTGGGAAGCTTTGCCCGGGGGCAGGGTCGCCGTGCATCTGGCTCAGGGCACGCATACAACGTTCCCTGCCCCAGAGCGCTCGCCATTGAGTTCAGGCCCCAACGTGTGGCTGGGCGCCGAGCTCGGTGAAGTCCCTTTGCATTCACAGCGCGCCAGCCCAGTCCGAGGTCCGCGCCTGTAGTGTTGGCGTCGGCTGGTGCCATGTCCCTGTGCAGCTCCTGGGGCATTTAGCCTGCGATGGCTGGCGGCTCTGAGCCGGGGCCAGGCAGGATGGTTGATCTCTGGCCCCGGGACTGAGGTGTTTGGGTCAGGAACGGGACTGACGCCCTGGGCCTGGGCGGCTTCTTAACTCGATACGTCTTCGGCACCCTGCTGCTTGCAGAACATCCTGAAACGCACGCTGCAGGGCTCCCGGGATGAGGACACGGCCAGCAAGGCCTTCAACCAACTCAAGAAGGTAAATGCCCAGGAAGGCCCGTTTTGAGAGCGGGATAAACTCTCTCCGGTGGTTCTCTACACGTGTGCGGTCAGCACCAGGGCGCTGGCGGTGGCGGCACGGCTTCGTCGCTGTGACTGGAGCGCTCTCTCTCTCTGTGTGGGGGAGAGGGGGTGTCTTGGGGCCATTGTAATCCTGGGGGGGGTGCGGCTGCAATTTTCCGTGTGCTGGTCTGTGGCGGGGGGCGGGAGGGCAGGTGTCCTTGCAGGGAGAGTTGTGGGGCCGCTGCGTTGTCGTGGCTCAGAGTCTCTGTGGCACTGATCAGCGATGCCTTGACAGAGTCCCGGGCACTGGCACAGGTCGGAGAAGCTGGGGGCAGCTCTAACTTCCACCCGCTGGCAACAATGCGCCCCCTGCCCTCGGGGACTGTGTGCCGGCCAGGTCTGTCTGGGACACAGGGCTCGTGGGGATGATGCAGGGACCAGTTCTGCTGGCTCTGCACTACCTGGGAGCTCCCTTGTGCCGGGGAGATTCTCAGCTGGCCAGATGTGGTGGCTTCCCCCCCCGGCCTCTGCACTGTCTGAGCAGAGATTGGGGCGCCTGGAGCTGCAGCGTGGTGGCTGCTAACGCCCCCCTCACCTCCCCAGCTGGTGAAGGAGTGCAACGCCAGCGTCCAGTCCATGAAGAGAACGGAGGAGCTCATTCATCTGAACAAGAAAATCCACTTTGAAAGTAAGGTGAGCCTGGGGGCTGCCCCGCCCCTGCACACGTGGGAGAAAGGGAAGGGGCCGAAATCTCGGAGCGTCGGCTTCCCCGGAAAGCGGCGAGTCCAGAGAATATAGACCAAGGCTGGGAACCGCATAGAAAACCCAGCCAGGGTGCGCGTGGCTTGGGCTGTGTGTGGCTTGGGCCAAACTCCGGGGACGGTGGGAGCTACCGCAGGGAGAAATCAGTCAGATCTGCAGCTGGTGCCGATCTGTGTCTCCAATGGAGAGAGACAGACCTACACCCGCTGGGGATCCGGCCCTGGGGTCTGGACAGGGCGTCCTGCCAGTAATAGACACATACAGAGCTGGGTTTGATACCGTGTGAGCCGCCAGGACTGCATAGGAAGCCTGGCTCTGGTGGGGTTTGAAGCCCAGTCCCATAGCATGTAGGTGGTGGGCTCTGGAGTCCAGCCATGTGCAGTTCACACGCTGTCCTGGATGGAGACGTGGTGTCTATGGGTGCTGGGTGCCTTTTCCCTACAGCCGGGGGCTGGGGTGGGCGTTGCAGGATTCCAAGGGCCCCAACAGCGTCAGGCTGCAGCTCCTGTGCCCAGCGGCCTTCGTTAGCCAGGTCCGCTGAGCCAGGTCCCCCAGCCATCCCCCTCCAAAGCACAGCTGGGATAAAATGTAAGGGGCTCGCCGTCCTCATCAAGCCACGTCCGATGCACTGGGGTCCACGCCCGTGGAGCCAGCTACGTCATGGGAGGGTCCCGCCTTCCTCTGAAGCCTCCGTGGCCAGGAGGTTGGGTTAGACGCAGCTTTGGCGTGTCCCGGTTTGGTGACCCTGGCGTCTCCGGGACGGAGCGCCGCACACCCGCCAGGCTCTGACTTCTCCTTCTCGGGCCGGGCCCCTCGGCAGATTTTCCCGCTGATCTCGCAGTCGCGCTGGCTCGTCAAGCACGGGGAGCTGGTGGAGGTGGACATGCAGCTCGTCGGCTCCTTCGCCTCCAAGTTCAAGCTCGCCACCAAGATGGTGTATCTCCACCTCTTCAGCGACTGCCTCTTGCTCTCCAGGAAGAAGGAGTGAGCGCTGGGGGCGGGGCGGGGGCCATCTGCAGGGGATGGATGGGACAGTCCAGCGGGGTGGATGTTTGCAGGCCTCTGGCTCTCCTCGGCTGGAGTCTGGGCGCTGTCCCGGGCGCTTTACGGGACCCCTTGGCCTCACAGGGCCAGAGGGGCAGGAGGGGGCGGTGGGCTGTCCTCCATGCAGCAGGGAGAGAACCTGGGCTGACAGGCTGCAGACAGCTCTCCACGGGATGCCCCGCTCACAGCTTCCCCTGTGCTGGGAGGGGAAAGCAGGTCACAGCTCAGGAGCGGGTGGGTGAAGATCTGGATTCACCCCGACGGTGGCCAGCCCTGCAGTTGGGGCTCTGAACCGACCGGCTCTGGACATCACCAGGGATAGTTTCTGGCCCACTGGGGAGAGCCCTGGGGGACACGCGGCCAGCGCCCGTCTCTCACGCTGGGGATGCTCAGCGCGAAAGCCAATCCTGCCCGTGCCTCATTTGCGGGCGATTCCCGGTTCCCTCCTGCACGTGGGCGGCGTATCCTGCTCTCCAGGCGTCGGCACCCACCACGCGCCGGTGCTGAGCAATGCGCCTCCTTCACTGTCTCTCCCCCGCCTCCCCTAACGCCCAGGACGGGGAAGTTTGCCGTCTTCGTTCACGCCAAGATGCCGGAGCTGAAAGTCAACGATCTGAGCATGAAGCTGCACGGGGTCCCGGGACAAATCTTCCACCTCCAGCTCTTCGAGCGCCAGCAGCTGAAGCACCAGATCTTGCTGCGGGCGCAGACCGAGTGAGTGCCGCGTGGGGCAGGGCCCCCGATCCCCCAGCCCAGGGAGGGGGAGAGAAGGTGATGGGCTCCGGCCCGCAGTCACCTGGCACCTGATTGCTGGCCGGCTGTTTCGGGCTAGCGGTGGGGACCCAGCCAGTAGAGAACCAGCATTTCTGGGGAGCGTCCAAACCACACGCCGGCTGAGCGACGGGCCGCAGGCACCGCCTCTCACCCCATCAGCAGCGGGCCTGCTCGGCCCTTAGGTAGTGCCAGCGTCCCACCCAGCCGCGGGCACTGCTGACACGGGCGTCACACGCGTTCCCCCAGCCCCCAGGCTGCAGGGGAGGGAAGGACCCAGCCTGCCCTGGAGACAGGCTCACCGGAGTGGGAAGCATAGCGCCCGTGGGGGCAGGTCCACAGGACTCCAGTGAGGACCTGAGCCGGTCCGCAGGCTGCCGAGTTTGGCCCTGGCATCAGAGCTGGATCAGAACCGTCCTGGGGTTCTGGGGCCATAGGGTCTGGGCTTTGGGTTTGGCCCTTGTAGAGATCGGTGACCAGCTGCAGATCGGGCTCGCCCTGGTTCCGAGGCTGTTCAGATCAGGGGTTCGGCCTGGGTCGCTCTTGCTCTCCCCCAGCCCCCCCGGGCCGTGCTAACCAGCTCCCTCCGCCCCCCTCAGGAGCGAGAAGCAGCGGTGGATCTCGGCAATGGTCCCCTCCAGCCCTCAGACGGACAGGGAGCACATCGCTGAGTGTGCAGGTACCCCATGGCCGTGCGGGCGCCGTGTGTGTTACTGGCCCAGCTCTGGAGCCTGGCTCTTTTCCTCAAGTTGTAGCCGCTCCTGCTGCGAGCCTGGGGGGTCCCTGGGTCAGTCCTGGTGTGTTGGCGGCTGTCTGTCCCGCTCGCACAGAAGGGAGAGCGCCTCCCACTGACACACCCGCCCCCCCAGCCCGGGGAGTGCTCAGGCTCGTGCTGCGTTGGGAGAAGATTTGAGGGGGGGGATCACAGGCAGGGGCAGGGGAGTCAGTGGCGGGAGGGGCGGCACACTCTGGGGCCCGATCCTGGGAGGCGCTGAGCACCACGAAGCCAGTGGGAGCTGAGATCTCTCTGGCCCTTTGAGGAGACACGGCGCCTCGCAGGATCTGGCCGTCGCCGGAGAAGGAGAGCTGCCGTCCCACGCCCCTCTCCGGGTTGCTGGACAGTGCGTGACCCTCTTTACGCTGCTGCCGCTGTCACGAGTCTCTTGCCTCTAGATACGGCCCAGGTGCAGTGCATCAAAGCCTACAAGGCCCAGGAGCCCGACGAGCTGACCCTGGAGAAGGCAGACATCCTGGGGGTCAGGACGAGGACCAGCGATGGTAAGCGGCCCTGCATCCGTCTCTCTTCTTCCCCCTCAAGCGGCCCCTCTCCGGCCCCGAAGTCGCAGCAGCTGGCGGGCCGGGCAGCGCTAACGTCTCCTCCTGTCCCGCGCAGGGTGGCTGCAGGGCGTCCGCCTGTCGGACGGGGAGAGGGGCTGGGTCCCCCAGGGGCACGTGGAGGAGATCACCAGCAGGGGCGCCCGGCTGCGCAACCTGCGGGAGAAGGACCGCATCGCACATGCCACGCGCCAGCTGGAGGAGGAGCAGGCGTGAGCCCGCCCGGGCGCCGGCGGGGGGAGACGCTGGGAAGGGACACCCACCGCACTGCACCACGGGACGGTAGCCACGGGCCACGGCTCCGTGGACGATCTCCCAGGGCCCCAGCCCTGCTCAACGCTGGCTCAGGCTCCGAGGAGGGAGCGAGGCGCTGGGAACCCTCTCCATAAACAGACCTGCTGTCTGCGCTCGCTAAGTGGCTTCCTGGGAAAGGGGCTGCTGGCAGGTCTGGGCGGGATCCTGGCCTGTTCCCAGTGGACACGGCCAGCCCATGGGAACCATCCTTTCCTGGCAATGCATTCCCTGCCCGGCCACGCTTACAGACAGCATCCTGGGCGAGAGGGACCGTTGGTCTGAGCCGGTGTGACTGTGCGTATGTGCAGCTGCAGGACGACCCCACTCAGAGCGTCAGCGGAGACCAGCCAGCGAGCAGCCTGGGATGGGCACCTCACGGGGGGAGCAGAACACAGCCTCCGTGGCCCAGGCGTCTCAGGGAGCCGGATGTCTAAATCCCAGGGGAATTCAGTGGGAGGCGGGGGTCCCTGAGAAATCCCTGCCTCGGCTGAGCCAGGAGGGCCGGTCGTGCTCACCACTGGCCTGAGACCCACCAAACTCATTTCACATAAGGCAGCTTGATCGGCTGTCAGCTGGCGACACCTTCCAGCCACTGCCAGCCCGGGCCAGCATCAAACCAGGGAGGAGGGACCCTGGTTTTTGATCCCCTGAGCTGCCCATTCTTCGGGGGGGGGGCCCCGCAGGGCAGGGTGTCACCCAACGCTGGGCGTCCCGGTGGGCTCCAGGCCCCTCCCCCCGACGTGCTGACCTGTCGGTGGAGGTTGTACTGCTCCGCTGGCTCTGCGTGCTGCCTTCGCTGCGGGGCTGCCCCCATGCAATGGTCTGGAGGGCAGGATTTGCTTCGTTGCCATGCCACGGCTCCCTCCACCACGGCCTGGCCCCATCGCGTGGCCCGGGGCAGGGATCCTCTACTCAGGGCGCGGCTGGGAGCTCTGCTGCCCTCGGACCCGCTATTCCAGCCTGAACCAAGCCGAAGGAGGAGAGAGACCCGGGGAGAGGCCGGAGAGCCCCTGCAGGCGCTGGGTTTGCACCTGCCGCCCGTCAGTAAATGCCTTGAATTCGCTGCTGGGGGAAGGGTCTTTCTTTCTTGGCTCTGCCCTGCTGTTCCACTTCTGCGCCCCCCGCCCTCTCCCCCAGCTCTGCTGGGATCCTCCCTGGCTATGGCCAGGTCCCGCAGTCCTGTCCTGCCTGCTAGCCCAGCTCTGGGCTCCCCCTCGCTCGGCCAGTGCCCCTCAGGCTGCCTCTGCTGCCGTCCCAGCCGTGGCCAGGCCGTGCCCGACCGGTCCCCTGCACAGCCTCCAGGTCACTCACTTCTGTCCGTTAGCCCCCACGTGAACATGGCCCCGGCAATCACCCACTACCAAGGGCTGGGCCAGGGGGCACCAGGGAAGGCGGCGTTGGGAGGGGGCCTAAACCAATGACTCCCCCAAACTCTGGGGGGGTGGAGGGTCCGGATCCAAACCTAGACCCGGCCAAACTTTGCCACAACCCCTCCTCCTCCCCATGGATCAATCGCCTGGCCCTGAACAACCCAGAGCTTTGGATCGGGCCCGTCTCCAGCCCGGTGCTGAGCGGTGAGCTGGCACTGGACAGCGGCAGGGCCCGGCTGTGGGTGGCGAATGGCCGGGAGATGCACCCCAGGGCTCTGCTTGGCCCAGGCGCAGCGGGAAGGAGCCCGTTGTCCTGGGGGAGCAGTACTGTGTTACTGGCTGACGTGCTGGGCAGTCTCTGGCAGGGGGAGCCCCGGGGGGCTCACTGGAGCTCCCCCATTCCCAGCGCCTGGGAGAGCTGGGCCAAGGGGTTCTGTGACTGCTCTGCCGGCTGGCCGGGCTCTGCAGCAGGTTGCAGAGCGCCCTCGGCATCCCGGGACAGCAGGCCCCGGGCTGGTGGCAGCCTCCCCAGAGCTCGGGGCAGGGTGGGAGCGAAAGAATAAAAAAACGGACCCACTGGTGTTCTGCAAAGAAGGAGGTTCTGGAGTTCTGGGCCGGGAACAGCCCTGCCCCAGAGCAGAGCAGAGCAGAGCGTCATGGGGGGAGAGCATCAGCTGGAAACACAAGGGCCAGACGCACGTGCGGGAGTAAATCGCGGCGTCTCGTCGCTGCCCCGGGGGTTACACTGGCCTACGCGACGGGAGTCTGGCCCCAGCCAGCATCTGAGCTCACGGGACAGGGCCACTCCCGGCCACGGCGGCCTTGCTCTCCGGCGCCAGAACCAGGGGAGGAGGCAGCGCGTAGCATCCCAGCCCCATCTAGCAGCAGAACCCCCTGGCAAAGGAACTCCCTGCCCGGTGCCAAGCCCGCCCCGGTTCCCACGTGGGTGCTGCAGACAGGAAGGCCTGGCCGGGGCAGGGCAGTTCACAGGGCAACGTCAAAGCAAGGGAAGGTCCCTGCCAGCCGTCAGCCAGCAGCCCCTGCAAGCGCCGCTGCCTCCTGGGGCCGTGCCCACCCTGGCGTGCAGCGCAAGCCTAAGGCAAAGGGGCCTGTGACTGCCGGGCGAGACCCAGAGGAGCCCGGGGGGCTGGGAACGCCCTGGCTCTGGGGCCGGATGAGGCAGCTAGTGCTGGGGAGGAAGGGGAACATTGACCGAGCCCCAGGGCAGCACGCTGCAGACGGGCTGCCCTATCCCCTCCCGAGCGGGGCAGCAGGCAGGGTGAGCCCCGGGATATCTCCATCACCCTCCTGGATCTCCGAGGGCTTCCCAGCCCCTGGCTCCAGCCACTGGCTGGGTGGAGACACCCGCGGCTTAGCTCACCCCTGACGTGACCCATGCACAACAGGACAGCTGCAGGAGGCAGGGCAATTCAGGGAGGCAGCGGGGCCAGGCCGAAGCTGGGATTGAGGCCGGACCCTCACAGGGTCATCGGGGCTGGGGGCCTCCCGTCTGCAGAACGGCTCCACGTGCTCCCCTCCCAAGCTTACGAACCAGGACCAGGCTGGTGCCGGGAGATCTCCCAGTGTCCTGCCCTTGCCCCTCTCTGCAATGGTAAATAGCCCCCATCGGGGGGAGCGGGAGCCCTAGGCTGGGGGATCTGGGGTGCCCCAGTGCCGCCCTCATTGCCCCACTGCCATCTGCTCCTTCGGGAGCCTGGGCTTGCCGCCCGTGGCTGATGCCCTGGTGCGCTGCCCCTTTAAGGAGCTGCTAACGAGGGAGCCCTGCAGGTTATTTATTTGCAGGTGGGGGCAGCAGTAGCTGTTTGTTCTCTCCTGGGTGGGGAGGGGAGCCTCCAGGTAGGTGGCTACTTTAGCCCTGGGAGCCCTGGGCCTGGTGGGACCCGGCCGCTGTTGCTCAGGGCAGGGTGATGGGCACAGGGCATGGTCCTTGCACTGACTCTCCCTGTGGGTGGACGGGTGAGAGGGAGGGGGCCAGCTGGCCCCTCAGGCCTGTCCCGCCCAGCCCGGAGCGGAGTCCCTCGGGTGCTTTGCCCTGCTGGTTTGGCTGGTCCTGCTCCCAGAGCACTGAGGGGCTCCCCGCCCTGCAGCATGGTGGCAAACTCCCCTGGAGATGACCTCCGGGCGGGGCACCTGCCCCCTGGGCCGGGGGCTGCAGCTGTGGGCCCAGCCCAGATGTGGGGCTGGAGTTGCACAGAGCCTGGGCTAGCAGCCTCTTGGCCAGGGCCGGGAGCTGGGGGTTCCCCAATCCACCTCTGCCCTCCCTGCCTCCCAGGGACCTGTCCCGGGAGCCCCAGCCCGGTGGCTCGTGTGCCCGGCATGTGGGGTGCAGTGCCAGGTGGCCCGGTGGGCGTGGCAGGCAGGGACTTTAACCCTTTGGTGTCCCAGTGGGACTTTGTGGGCGCCCCAGCTGCTGAGAGAGGCCAGCCAGTGAGCCCGCTCAGAGCTGAGCCCCCGTCTTCCTGCTCCGCCAGGCCTCGCGCTGCCCTCATGGACTTCTTCCGCCGCAAGCGCGCCCGCTCCGACTCGCCGCCCAGGGCCGTGGCACCAGTGAAGCGGCATGGCTCCTGCCCGCTGGCCCGGAGACCCGAGCAGGCCAAGCCGGAGAGCCGCCAGGAGCTCTGCCCCTTCCTGGCCGGCCTCTTCCGCGCCCCGAAGGCCCCTTCCGCAGCCCGCTGGGGCGTCTTCCGGGGGGGCTCCCGGGATCCGGGCTCGGCGGCCGAGGCCCGTGCAGAGGAGGGGGTCCTGCTTCTAGTGGACGCTGCTGAAGGTGTGTGTGTGTGTGTGTGTGTGTCTGTGTGCCGTGGCTGTTCCTCCGCCCCCCCCCCCCCCCGATTAACGCCTCCATCTTTGGCTGAACGGGGGCCCAGTTTCCAAAATCGCTCATTGCAGACCAGAGACTCCTCCCCCCCCACCTGGGGACCGATACTCCCCCCCCCCTCACCTCGTTGGGTGCTTAGCTGGGCACTGGGATTGTCCCCAAAACGGGCTCTGGGTTTCTGGCTGATGCCATCTGGCCTGGATCCCGAGAACCCTGCATGAGCTGCTCGCCAATAACCGTCCATGAACTCTGACCATGGGCCTGCAGCCCCCTGCTATTCCCAGCCCTGCCCCGGCTCCGCCAGTACCCTCAGGCCTGGCCTGCAGCCCCCCCCATTCCAGGCTAGTGCTTTCCAGTTAGTGATGGGACCGGCAGGTAGCATCACGTTCCCCATGCAGAGTCCGTTGCCAAGCGTCCCAGCCTGCCCTGCCAGCGTCTGGCTCTGATTGGGCCCCGCGAGGCTGGCAGCATCCCTGGTGGCGCCGCCGAGCCCAGCCCAGTAGCGATGGGGAGCAGAGGCAGGCGTGGGTTTTGTTTTGACAACGTGGCTCCGGTGCAGCGCGGTGCCAGGCCGGGCCCCTCTGCCCCTGCAGCATCTTCACCCCCTCGCTCCTGCTCTCCCTAGGGGCTGACCTGCTGGGTGGTGCTGTCCCTCCCCCCTTCTGCTACCAGCCCCCTCCGCCCACAGCCGAGCTGGCGTCCCTCGAGAGCGCAGGCCCGGAGGAGCAGGTGGAGGAGCCCCCTAGCCCCGTGGGGCCCACAGGCCCTGCTGGCTTGCTGGAAACGGGGATGGAGCAGCCCACCCCGGTGCCGGGGAGGAAGGTCCTGCATGGCTCCCTGGAAGATCTCTCCAAAGCCACGGCTATGCTGATGCCAAGTCCGGAGCGCAGGTAACCCACTCCCCCTGGGGAGCTTCCCACATCACTGTCCTGTGGCTGGGGGGGGGGGGGGGGGGGTGTCAGTTGCAACGTGGCTTGTGCATAGGGAGGGATTCTTGCTTCCTTTTCATTGACGCTACTGGCATATCCGTGGCAACACCCAGTAATCATTCTGGATGGGGTGCAGATCTAAACCCCCATCGGGTTGAATGGGGAGAGGACCTAGCAATACCCTCAATTCTCACCGCAAACCAAGCTCTGCCCACGAAGTGCCACTCACCGTAGATTGGGCAGCTCTTTGTAATATAATCATACTTCTAAGTTCTTTGGTGCCCTGAGCGGCCAATGCTTTATTCATCGTCATTAGGTTTCAGAGTGAACAACTCCTTGAATTAAGCAGGGGGCTGCTCCTGTCTGGTCTCCCATAGCTGTGGGTCCAGGCTGCCTGCAGACTTGGTGTGTTGTGCTCCCCTCCATTCCCATTTTTATGGTTATGGTTGCATCCAAAGGGCTAGTGGCTTCATTGGGATTGAAATGAAAGATTTTAGAGCATGAGATGGCAGCAGCCAGAAAATGGCCTGGCTGTCTGAGCCTCTGAAGACTGGCTTCTCACTTGGTTTCTATAAAATGGGCATAAGGGTACCTCCCTACCTTCCAGCAGTGTTGTGGGGATAGACACATTACAAAGATTGCGGCATGGTCTTGCACACCTCTGGTGTGGCAGATAAGTAACGCTGTATCACACCATGTGCAATTTGACTGTGGAACTCACTACCACATGATGTTGTTGAGCCTGGAACTTGACAAGATCCGAAAAATGAATTGGATGCTTATCTGGATAACGCGAATATCCAGCGTTTCCGTGATTAATGGTAACAATTCTGGAGGGATGTAAAACCTCCCACTTCCGTGTTTTAAACCAATCTCTAAGGGAGAGACCTAATCTGAGGAGCAGATTATCCCACACTGCTACTGCGGGTTCTCTGCCTTCCCTCTGGCCGGTGTGGACCGCTTTGAGAGACGGGGCACTGGGCTAGATGGACCTTAGTTCTGATCCACCTGGCAGTCGCTATGTATCCCTTTTACACTTGTGTACAAGGCGGCACAGAGAGGTTTTGATTTGCACAAGGACACAAATGAGTGACAAAACCCAGAATAGAATCTGGCAGTCCTCACTCTGTTTCAACCGCCGGACGGCCGTTTCCCAGTCGCTACGATAGACCCGCTGCTTAGTGTTCTGCTTACCATGTAGTTTTCTTCGTCCCATTGTCAGAGACTCGTTTCAACCCTGTCACTCCAAAGTTAGCAAGGTTCCGGATCTTGCAAATGTCTCCCTGCAGGAGACGCTGGCCAGAGCCCCAGCGGGAACTTCGTGTTTGCTCTGGTGTGGGGTTTTCCCAGTGGGACCCGGTTTAAAAGGTTCTTCTCGCTGCTTTTTAGACTGTTCCGGCGCCCGCTGGGGAAAGGCGCAAAGGACACGGACAAGTGGAGGAGGGAATCGAAATACGTGCAAACCCGTGAGTACCGACCCGCTCTTTAGTCTGTGCTGACTTGGCTAGTGCTTTTTATGTCGCCTGTTGTAAAACTAGGCAAATATCTAGATGAGTCGCTGAAGACCTCTGCGGACCCCTGGGGGTACCTGGACCCCTGGCTGAGAGCCACTGATCCAGTCTAATCTCCGCCAATATGCAGGATTGGTTGTGTGTGAACCGTGAGAGACAGACATCAATACCCGAGATCTGGCCATGACTATGTTCTGAATTTGCTGAGAGCACCTCCAAGACCCAAGGGCTGGTTGGGGGACAGGGAGGGCTACTTATCTGTGGTCCTTCAGTTCTCCGGCCGTTAATGGTGAAGGCATCAGGCAGCTTCTGTCTGGGCTGAGCTCCTGCTGAGAGCGGGCTACAGATGAGCGCTGGCGATCGGTGCTCGTGGGGATGCTGTGCAGGGGCCCAGAAACGACCAGGACCACTCTGAAGTCCAGGAGAGGCTTTCCCAATGTCCAGGGACGTGCACGGAGCAGGGAGGTCGTGTCACTAGGCCTGGGATTATATTAATCGTTAGATGTTTGCAGTTATTGTGGAAGCCCCTGGCTGGCCGCTGACCAGCAGGTGCCTGTGGTGAACGTCCTGCTGATTTCACTCCCTCCCAGAGCCTCTCTACCAAGACTACTGGGTGAAGCACCTCCGGGCAGCGGAGCGGAAGCCCAAGCAGCCGTCCTTCCGGGTGGACGCCAGCCTGTCCCTCGCTGGCCTCCTCTCCTCCTCGCTGCTCGGCGCCTCCTCGCAGGTGTCCCCCCGCGACTACAGCTTCTCCTTCTGGCAGGAGATCCCGGAGGTGAAGAGCCGGCGGCTGGTGGAGACCCTCACGCCCCAGCAGCACCACCTGCAGGAGGTACCAGCGGGTGGCGGTGGGCAGGTGGGCAGCTGGCTCTCCGGCTGCCAGGGGCTGATGGTTTGATTACGCAGTTGGCTGGCAATGGGGGGGTGACGATCTGCAGACAGCCACAGCCTGATCTCTGCAGAGCACCGCCAGTGGTGAGAGCAGAAGGGACGATCTGACCCTTCGGGTCACCCCAGATAAACCCCAGCCCCCGTGTTGGGGGTCAAGCAATAACCAGCAGCCTTGGCAGCAGCGGGGTCAGGGAGTGGATGGTCTCTGTCGGCCTGGAGGGGTACTGCCAGCCCAGAGCCGAGTGCAGGGGGGAGCGGGCCCTGCTGCTTGCTCTGGGGTGCACTGCTCCCTGTGGGCGCTGGTGCTGGTGGGCTGGCCCCCACCCGGCTCGCAATGGCTTCCTTTCATCTCCTCCTCAAGAGGGGATTTGCTCCCCTCCCAGCGCCCTGTGGGGTTCCTGGGGCTGCTGCTTTACTAGAAGCAGCCCCAGGGGGGAGAGTTTAGGTGTCCGTGTTTTCCCAGCAGGGCTGGTCGCTGACACACGCTTTCCTCACACAGCGAGGGGTACCGCAGTCAGTCGACTCAGCCCCAGGCGTGAGAGCTGGGCTCCTGGGTCGTGTTCCCGGCTCTGCCCTGGAAATGCCCCTGGCCTGGCCGGTGTGTGCCGCTCCCTGCGGGAGTCCCCAGCACAAGAGGCCGGGAAGGGAAGGGGCATGGCTGAGGCATTTCTCTATCCCAACTCTGCCTGGCTGCGGGCACTAGAGGGGAGCAGCGCATTACCCGGCGTGTGGCGTCCCCTGTCCCTGCCAGGCTGGGTCGCTCTCCTCCGGCCTTTGACGCACCGTCTCCACTCCAGGCCATGTTTGAGGTGATCACGTCGGAGGCTTCCTACCTGCGCAGCCTCTTGGTGGCCACGAGCCACTTCGAGGGCTCCCTGGCGCTGCGGGAGACGCTGACCAGGGCCGAGATGCACCGTCTCTTCTCCAACCTGCAGCAGGTGAAGGACGTCAGCGAAAGGTAACTGCAGCCGGGGGGGAGCTGGGTGTGGGGTGCTTCGCGCTTAGGGAGAGGCAGGAGCACTGGTTGCAGGGGAAGCTCCCGGCTGCTCCCGCCGTGCCCAGGAGCAGGATGCTTTCCCGCGACTTCTTGTCTCCGCAGATTCCTCCTGGAGCTCGAGGAGCAGATGGACAAGGACGTCTTCCTGCCGGGGCTGGGGACCCTGGTTCTGAAGCACTGCCCTGCCTTCCACCGGGTCTACCTCCCCTACGTCACCAACCAGATGTACCAGGAGCAGCTCATGCAGCAGCTGATGTGAGGAGTGGGTGGGATGATGTGTGGAGTGGGCGGTGAGGGGGGGGATAGTGGGGAGCTGCTTCCCCCCCCACACACACCTCCGCTGTCTGTGTCCCTTCTCCCTTGGAAGAGCCCATCTGCCCCGTCCCAGAGGGCTCCTCTCCAAGCTTAGCACCAAGGAGAAAGGGAACATTGCGAATCCTGGGTAAACCGGCAGGCCAGTGCGGGCTGCGAGGCTGCAGCGCTTCCCCCCAGGGGGATGCCTGGTTGGTTTGGAGCTAGACTGGACACAGCCCAGAGGAATGGACTGACCAGCCCCTTGGGAAGAATTCAATAACTCACTGAGTCTCCGTCCTCCGACTTCCCCATTGTGGAGGGGGGTTTCTGCTGGAAATGGTTACCAATTGTTACATTAAGCCAGTGGCTTTCAGCCTGTGGGCCGCAGACCCCCGGGGGTCCACAGACTGTGTCTAACATTTCCAAAGGGGTTTGCATCTCCATTTGAAATTGGGGGGGGGGGGGGATCTGCAAAGGAAAAAAGCTGGAAAACCACTGCATTAAGCGGTTGTCATTAAGTTCCAGAGTTAACACGTTGTTTTGATGACTGGGGACAGCTAACCCCATTCCTCTGCCTGCTCATGGATTTGGGAAGGGAGAAACCACGTTCCCCCCCTCCCTTGGCAGGGCCCACTGCCAGCTGCAGGTTCTCTTTGGAACGGTAAAGGATAGCAGCTTGCTGGCTTCTGGTCTAGTGGGTGCATGATGGGGTAACCGGGAGCAGAGGGGAGTCGGCCGTGACGTGAGCTGGGGCTGGCATGGATTTGGCTCTGCATTTGAGTTGTTTACCTTCCCAGCTTGGGGCAGCTTTCCTGCAGGGTTCTGGGAGATCTCGCCCTCTCCCCATTCCTTCCCACGCACCCCAGGCCCCGGAGACATCGTGCATATCCCTTCCTCCCTCACCTCCCCGGGCTGGCAATCCAGCGCTCAGGCCTTGCCTGCACAGAGCTGGGCCTCTCCAGCCAGGGTTTGCCCTGGTGCCTGCCCTCCGTGGAGTGAGGGAACAGCAGGCTGGTGGGCCGTGAATTCGGGGCCGCTTTACCTCAGGGCCCCTCATCCACCCCCTCTCTGCCGCACGCTGCAGGCGGGAGAACTGGCGCTTCCGACACGTCCTGAGGAAGCTGGAGGAGCAGCCGGTGTGTCGGCGGCAGCCCCTGAAATCCTTCCTGGTGCTGCCCTTCCAGAGGATCACCCGCCTGAAGATCCTGCTGGAGGTGAGGGGCTGGAGCAAGGAGCCGGGTCCGTGCTCTGACTCGGGGTTCAACGGCCGTGTGGGCTGGCTGGGGCCGGCCTCCCAGAGATCCTGCCTCGGGGGGGACAGGCTGCCCGGCCAGCGTCCTCTGAACAGCAGCCGGAGCAAAACGGGCGATCAAAGCAGTTCCTTCTCCTTCCGCTTCCCCTGTGGAGGCAAACTCACCAGGGGCAGGAGCTGAGAGGAGAGGGGGGCCCAGGGCTGGGGGGAGGGAAGGGTCGGTAGGGATGGGGGGGCAGGATGGAGACCTTCTCCTGATCTCTGCTCTGCCCCACAGAGCATCCTGAAGCTGGCCCCGCCGGGCTCCGAGCTGGCCAGTTCCATCGGCGCGGCCCTGACGGCAGTGGCAGAGGTGAGGGCGCCGCCGGGGGGGCGCTGGTGAAACGGCATCGCAGCGCTGGCCGTGCTGCTCCCTGCCTCGGCCCGCCATTCCCCCCGGGGTGACCCCGCGAGGCAGCGTCCGGAGATGAGCTACGCTTGGTCCTCCGGCTCCCCGGTGGGGCGGGGAGAGGTGGTAGGAGGCAGGCTTCTGGCAGGGGTCTGCTCCTGGCTCTCTGCTCGGAGTCAGCCATGTCCCTGCCCACGCCTGTGTCTCCGCTTGCTCCACCTGGCGCAGACTCAGCCCCTGGCTGCTTCCCACCTGGGCTGCATCCTGTCGGCCCCTGTGCTGGGGCAGTTCTGGTCACTCAGTGCCCCGCTGCCGTTTGTGCTTTAAAAACCTCTGGCCCTGGGGGCCCGTCCCTCCGCCAGCACCTTCCTCTCCAGCGAGGTCTGAGCTGGCTGAGCCCTCCAGCCAGCATGCTGTGCCGCCTTCCTGGGGTGCTGCCCAGGGTCTCCCTTCCCACGGGAGAGTGCTTCTGCTTGTGGGTTTCTGGAGCTCCAGCCGCACGGTTTCCTTCCCCGAGGGAGGCCAGAACGCAGCAAAAGGTGACTGCAAAGGGGGGAATAAAAGAGGCATGGGCCGGCGTGTGATGCTCGGAGCACCTGGAAGGTGTTCTGAAATAAGGGTCTCCCTGCTTGTTTGATAGCGTAGTGATCTCGGATCCTGTCTTCCCTGACTCTCCCGGAGGTCTCCAGCGAGACTTTCTTGTGGGCAGACTTGCCCTAGTTGTCCCCAGAGTCTCCTGCAGGAGTCACGGGAGCAGGAGCTGGGTTCCTGACGCTGGACCAGACCAGCAGAAAAGCTGTGGTTAAAAGAATCGAGGGCCCGACCTCCGTTCTTGCCTCACGTCAGATCTGCTCCCCTGGGACACACGAAGTATCCTGGATTCCCCACTCCTCCCGCCTGTTCTCGGCCCTCTCCCGGGGGACGAAGGGAGGCGGTGGGGGGGGAGGCGGGGGCGGGAGACCTGGCCAGAGGGCCCAGCTCCCTGCCCACCAGGCCCACGGCTTTCCTTGCCCTGCCTCAGATCGTGTCCGAGTGCAACGAGAACGTGCGGCGCATGAAGCAGACGGAGGAGCTGGTGCTGCTGGAGAAGCAAGTGGAGTTTGTAAAGACCAAGGTGGGGGCCGGCTCTGGGCCTGGGCGGCTCTCGGGGACCTGGCCCCAGATGGGGCGGGCGGGGGCGGTACGTGGCGGATGCGGTAGCTGGGGTGGGGTGAGGAGGGCCAGAAGGAGGTGGAGCCGGTAGAGATGTGTGGGATCCGGCGAGCTGCCCGGTGCCAGGATCGCACCTCTCAGCTGAGCACGCCGTGGCACTGCCGCTGTCCCAGCCTGGCCCGGGAAGCGCTGCTGGCGGGTGCTGGGCCCCCCTCCCCACGCCCCCGGCAGCTCAGTTAAACATTTGTGCTGCAGGCTATCGGGATCTGGCCCGTTGCAGGCAGTGCCCTGCCGGGATCCCATAGGAAGCGCCAGGGCAAGCTCAGGCCAGGACCGATTTTCCCTCCCCCCCCCCCATGGGGCAGCGCCGTGACGGTCTCTGTGCCGGGGCTGCCGCTGATCCGGGTCTGTCTGTGTCTCTCTCTCCAGTCCATCCCGCTCATCAGCCAGGGCCGCTGGCTGGTCAGGGCCGGGGAGTTCTCCCAGGTCCTCATCCAGGAGGTGGGCGTGGGGTACAGACCCCGCCTGAACACCAAGCCCATCCACCTGCACCTCTTCAGCGACCTGCTGCTTCTGTCCCGCCGGAGGGAGTAAGTCTGCGCCGCCCCCGTGCTCCAGCCTCTGCCACGGGGGGGCCTCGCTGTCCTGGCCACAGGCACCAAAACCTCCCGGAGCACCAAAACTCAGCCTGCTGCTCCCAGGCCCCCACATGCCTGTGTCTCAGGCGGGCCCCCCTGAAATTCCTCTCCGGTGTCATGATGGAGCCGGCGGGGAGTTGCGTTCTCAGCCCTGGCAGGAGGAGCAGGCAGGGTGGGATGGGTGAGGTGCCGGGGCCAGTTTCTCTCCCCGGTGAGAGCCGGAGGTCGCAGGTGGGGACGTGGGAGTTGCCGTGGCCTTTGCCACGGAGCTGGGCGTGGGGCGGGGGGGCTTGGTCGCCTGCCTCCGCCCCGCAAACGCCACCCCTTGCGCTTCCCCCGCAGCGACGGCAGGTTTTCCGTCAAGGACTACGCCCAGACCTGCCACGTGAGAGCGGAGCTCCTCAAAGCCAAGCCGCTGGGGCTCCCCGACACTGCCTTCCTCTTGTGCCTGTCCCGCAACCACCTCGGGGCCGGCTCGGAGTTCATCGTCAAAGCAGCCAGCCAGTGAGTGGGGGGCTCCCACCCCCGAAGGGCCGCACGCTGGGGAGGCTCTGGCTGCTGGCGGGGTGGGGAGATTCCTGGCCTGGGTGGCGCAAGCCGTGTAGGGCGGGTGTAGACGCAAAGCCGTGATAGCTGGGGCGGGGCGTTGGGACACCATTGGGGTGGGGAAGGGGTTTCGGGGCCCCATGGAGATCTGCCAAGCTGGAAGTTGCTAGCAGCTGAACAGTGGGGGAGCGTCGGAGCCTGGGTTTCTCCAAGTGCCTCCTGGGTCCGCGGGGGCCTGTGGCCTTGGCATCCAGCTCTGGGAGACCAAAGGGGGCCCAGAGCTAGGAACCCCTCCCCATGAATGTCCTGCCCCCCGCCCCCTCCTGGGAAACCTGCGGGGCCGTGCACTGGTGGTACTGGGGTGGGGGAGGCGTGGTGGTGTCTGAGTGGGCAGCGAGGTGGAGGAAGAGGAGGGTGGATCTAGCCCAACCTTTCCCAAGAGGGGAGGGAGAAAACAGGACTGACCTGCGCTCGCTGGCCTGTCTCAGGCTGGGAAACTTCCCCCCAAACTGAAGGGCAGGCGTGTGGCTTGGGGAGTTCCCCTTTTGGAAAGGTAAGAGCCCCCAGGTGTGGGTTACGGGGACTTAGCACGTGACCCTCTTCTCTCCGACCTCTCCTAGGGCCCAGAGGCAGGAGTGGATCTCGCTGATAACCAGCCGGGCGTCCCCTCGGCCTTCGGGCGTGATCCGAGCCCTGCGAGAGGCCTGCGCTGGTCCCTGACTCCCTGGGGCCCGGCCAGCGGGACTCCAGCACCCTTGGCCTTTCCTCTCCCTGTCCCTGGCTGCTCTCCTGGAAGATGCCCGCCCGTCTGCTGCGCAAGGGGACCTGCAGCGACCGCGCAAGTCTGCTGCCCTGCACCGGTTTGGAGCGGGGCCATGGAGCTGTGTCTGGGAACAGCCGCCCTTCACAGGCCTGGGGACTCCGGGGGATGGCCTGCTGCAGTCACCTCCCCAGGCTGCACCGGACTTGGCTGAGGTGGGGGGATAGGGGGTGCAGGGGTGTGGCAAGCTGGTCTCTCTAAAAGCCGTACACTCCTAGAAGCAAGGCAGGTGGGGGTCAGGAGCAGATGTGGTGCATGCCCCTGTTTCTGGGACCTCTGCCCAAATGGGGTCCTGCCCGACCAGCCCCAGTGCGGGGGGTACAGAGTCTCAGCCTGGGAGAGCCAAGCCTTGCCGTGTGCCAGGCGGGTAGGAAGTTCTGGGGGGCGAGACCCTTTGCCCGGAAATGGTCACGGCTGGCAGCCCTTCGAAAGCAGGCCCCTGGCTGAGCCAGCAGGCTGGGGGTGGAGGCTGTAGGCGTGACCTCAATGGCGGGGGAGCCAGCAGGAGGCAACGCTGGCGTCTCCCTGAAATTCCCGGGTTCTTGTGTCACGGGGTGTCTTGGGTCTGCCTGGAGCAGTGCAGCCCTCGCGCTGCTGGAAGAACCTCAGCACCTGGGGGGTGCCCCTCAAAGCTAAAAGCTCCCCAAATCTCCCGTCAAAGGGGAGGAGGCTCCCCACTGACTCTTGGGGGGAGAGGTGTCCCCTAAATGTTCCTGTCACCGAGGAGATGATCCCGCCCTGCCCCCGTGGGGCGGGAAGTGATGTGGGGGGAGGGTCGGTCTCTCGATTGCTGTATCTGCCCAGGCAGGATATTTGAGTTGTGGTCACTGAACAGCCTGTTTGCCCTGGATTTATTTTTGCGAAGTGAGCTTGTCCGGTTCCGCTCCCTGAGCAGGAGAGGTGTGTTTGCCGGGGGCTCCGTGCTGGCCTAGAGCAAGCCGCAGGCCCTCAAGCCCAGTGTCTCGGGGCAGCAACTTCAGTGGCCTCTGGTGGGCTTTAGTCGGGCAGGCGGCCGTCTGGGGACCCCAGCTGTGCTCTACTGCTGTGGGGTCTTAGCTCCTGGCCCTGGCCGTGTCTCTCTAGGGGGCCGTGGTGTGGCTGTGCACATAGCCCTCGCCATGTCTTCCCGGCCTGGATTGCTCTGGGCCGAGAGGGCAGGACGGCCTGGGGCTGAGTGACACTAGCGGGGGGGCTCTGATGTTCTGCTGCCCTGGTCTGTGGGTCCAGCTGTTTCCACTGTGGGGTGGTGGATGGGGGGATTTTCATTAGCTTCAGGGAGGAGCGGCTGAGGGTGGGAGCTGTCTGCTGCCCAGCTTGTGACTTCTAGCCTGTTTGTCTCCCCCCTTCTTTGTTCCTCTTTCCCCACACCGTAGCTGAGAGGAAGCACCTTTGTCTTGGGGTGAGAGGGGCTAGGCTGGGACTGGAACTGGGGGGGGCGGGGGGGGGGTCAAGTCCTGGCTCTGCGACAGCTTTCTCAGTGCTCTTGGGCAAGTCACTTAAGGGCTCTGGGCCTCAGCTTCCCTCAGCTGGCAGTGACAATGCGGGTGGCGTTAGACTGTACGCTCCGTGGGGCAGGGACTCTTAAGGTGTCTCTCTCGCTCTGTACATACAGCGCCTAGCACACGGGGGCCGAGAGCGAGGTGGAAGCCCCTGGGCATCACCATCACAGAATCAATAATAAATGGTTATAAAGACCTGCGTGCCGTAGACTTGGGGACAGGGCAGCCAGCCGGTGGCTGTTTTCTAAGCGGGGCGTGGGGAGAAGGGCTGAGCTGTTCTAGCACCACCGTGCAGGGGAAAGCTTCTCAAGGGCTGAACACGTGCAGCTGACACCAAATTCCAGGTCAGGAGCCCGGCCCTTGACCTTAGACCCCCCCCACCCCCAGTCCTTCCCTGCCCTACCCCATTGGAGGGGCTGCCTCCTGGGTCCTGTCAGCTGCCAGCAGACAGCAAAGCACGGGGGCTGAGCCATGTGGTGCTGGGGGGGGCAGAGATCTCTCTCGCAGTCGCAGGCTGGGATGGAGCCGTGGGGCGGAGGCTGCTTTCTCTCCATTCAGTGCATGGTGCTGCCTCTGAGCTTGCATTGGGGGGGGGGATCTCCCTCCATCTAGCCCCCCCATTGCTGAGAGTGTGGGGCTGCTGCCCTGTGGAGCAGACAGCAGAGGACAGCAGAGCTCTGCTTCTGAGTCTGGCTCCCTGGCCTTACGCCAGGCCTATGACTCCACAGCAGCCTCTGGGCAGGGGCTGAGCCAGGCAGAAGGAAACCGAGTCACCGGGTCCGGCCCCGCCCTGTGAAGACGGCGCAGCACGTTGCTCCCTGCTGGGCTGCGTCCCAGGCCCGGCTGCCAAGGTCCCAGGCTGTAATGTGGGTCCTGAATGGCATCGATTTAGGGGTACATGCTAACCCCGGGAGCAGGGCAGTGACTGGAGGGCTCGGTCCCCCCGACTGATCAGTCTTGATGAACGTGCATTGCCACGGGGCCCCGGGGCCCCAGCCAGGGTCCAGGCCCCCGGTGCGCTAGGTGCTGTATGAACCCAGAACAGAAAAGTCCCTGCCCCAGAGAGCTGACACCCCGAGCGCCAAGCGCTGGCTACAGAAGGACCAAGGAGCCCAGGGTGAGAATGAGGGGGGGGGGGGCAGCAGCGCAGGCAGGGCTCCCTGCACACCAGCAGTCCGAGCACGAGCACATTTGCGCTGGGCCCCCCTGGCCCCGGAGGGGCCTGTTCAGAGGGGATGGTTTTAAAACCAGCGCTGGGGGGACTGGTGGGTGGTTCCAGCCGGCTGGCATCAGGGCTGCCAGCTCTGTCCCCTCCATGGAGTGCGAGATGCCTGGGGCGGGGGGGGGGTGTGTGGTGCTGGGGCGGGGGGGCAGAGGGGGCACTAGGGCAAAGCTGCCCCCCTCCCCTTACAGATCCCCGCACTGCAGTGGTGCATGGCTGGGGTTATCCCCCAGCAGGCAGGAGCCTGGGGCTGCTCCCGTCTGCAACGTGCTGCCTGCGTTTGCTGGCTGGGGTGAAGGGGGGCTGGATGGCACTGGGCTCCTCTGCCGGCCTGGCAATAGCAGGCGCTCGCGGTTGAGGCTGCTGGTGACACGCAGCCCTGGGGCTTCTCTCTGGCTTCCAGCCTGAACTGTCAGCTGTCATTGCCTGGGGTCTCCCTATGCCGTGACCTCCTGGGCAGGGGCTATGCAGCCAGGCGCAGCTCAATCACCAGTCAGCTGGGCGGCTGACAGCCCCGCTAGATGACCGAATACTCTCTGGAGCCAACAGCTCAAGTCCTGGCCTGGTCGATTCTGCCCTCCGGCCATCAGAAGCAGGGCAGGGCCTGGTCACGCTAGTTGCCCTGTGGATCTTTCGACTGAGACCTTAAAGCAAAACTCCCTTTGATGCCAACGGGAACCGGACCAGGCCTTTACAGCCCCGGCCTGGGTGGGCTTTAGCCCCTCTGGCCCATCTCATCGTCTTTCCAAATATTTCTCCCTGCCTGGGCTGAGCCCTGTGTCCCGGGCTCCACCCCAGCGCTGGCTGCATTTTTGTGCTGCTGTGTATGTCAGACCCTTTGGCAAAAGAGGAGCTGTAGAAACACATGATTCTCTTAGCCCCAGAGAAGTGAAATGGCAGCACCAGTGTGTGGTTCATTAGTGAACAGGGTCCTCCCCCTACAACCTGAAATGGCAGATTCTTTAAACCAGGCCAGTGCCACCGGACGGGGTGTGTGTGTGTAGACCCCCAGGCCTGCCCGTCCCTAAGGTGTGCCATAAACAAGGTGATTGTCCTAGAGCCTGGCAGAGATGGGGGCTGGGTCTCTCCTCGCAGCCCTGGACTCTTTGCTGAAAGTCCAGGTCCATGCCAGCCTTTGGGATCAGATCCTCTCGGGCTTGGAGGGAGCCAGGTCGGAGCTCGGCGCTTTGGAGCTCTCTGGAGCCATAGCCCTCACTCCCCCTTTCTGTGGGGCAATGCCGGGGGTCCTGGCGTGGGCCGGCCACTGGGCTTGGCTGGCTGACAGGCTGCACGTCCCTCCCGGGGCGACGGAGGATGATATTGGCAAGGGGCTTCCCACACCGTCACCTTCAATGCCCAGGCGGCCCCAGGGGATGTCCGTAATTAGCTCACTGCTGCTGCTCTTTCCATCTGACCATCTCCAGGAGTTTTCCCAGCAGGTGCCCGCTCCCTCCTGTCCCTCCCTAGGAGGCAGGGCTGGAGCAGTATTTACTGTTATTCCAGTGTCTGACAGTGGCACCTGCAAGCCCCAGCCAAGCTGGGGATCCTCCTGCCCCAAGCGCGGTGCGTACCACAGCGAGAGGCCGTCCCTTCCTCAAAGGGCCTGTCGTTATTCTCCCCACTTTACAGATGAGGAAACCCAGGAGCAGAGCAGTTAGGGCAGGTCCTCAAAGGCATTTAGGCTCCGAACGTCTGCAGAGTTCAGTGGCAATGAAGAGCCTGAATCCCTTTGAGGATCTGGCCCTCAATGTCTTGCCTACAGCGAGTGGTAGAGCTGGGAACAGAGCCCCCGCGTCCTGCCTTGTAGAGCCCTGTTCTAACCGCGGGAGGAAAGCGTTGGGCTTGCGGGGGCTGCAATTTGCTGACCGATTCGCTGGGCCGAGGGCTGGGCCGTTCAATACAACCTGGTCCCACTAGCACAGGGCTAACTGATCTGCGCTGGCAGTTCGTTGACATGTGACACTCCCTTCCCTCCTAAGAACTTCGCCGTTCCCTTCAGCGCAGCGAGAAGAATTCCTTTGATGTGAAGGCTCTATGAATTGGGTGCTGGCGCTTACCCGGCAGGTTATGTACACAGCTGCGTATTTTCATAGCAAAGTTACCCTGGCCCGTCCCCTGGGGGAGTTATCTGTCCCTTGGGGCAAACTGCTTCTGACCCTCTCATCCGTCTTCTTGTAAGTTTCACCAGAAGTTGATTAGAACAGTGGCTTCGGCTGACAAGCAGAGCGAATGCAACTGACAGCAGCGGGGTAATGTGGATTGATACATCCTCCCCTGACGGGAAAGCAATCCCGGCTTTGATCTGCAATGGCTGATTGGCACCAGGCCAGGAACACAAGGCAATCACAGAGGAAGAGCGGTGCATTTGGCTTGTACAAGGGTCTCGTTAGCTGGGCTGTATTTCAGGAGAGACGCATGTCCTCATTAGCTCTGGTATGTTTTCCCACAGGGAACATATCCCTGGCTGTGGTCTTTCTAACTCAAAGCAAGCTCATCAGTGAGGTTATATTTCACTGATGCAGCAGGCTGCGTAGATCTGGTTAATTTCACTCTGGGAACGCACACCTGGCTGGTATCCTTGGTGGCTGTGGTGAATTTTGCCGGGAGATTCACATGCATCTGTGCCCTGTGCATTCTGTTCTCCAGCCAGTAAAAATACAGTCCCCTGTTGCATGGCGCTTCCTCCAATTGCCAGGCCGCTCTTCGAATTCAGATCCTTCCCTAAGACACGTGTCTCAGGGTTAACGCTCCAGGGAAACAAGCCCATAACTAGCTCCAGTCCAGAACTGTCTCCTTAATTTTACCACAGCATTGACTTTTCTTTTTATCTTTATTTAAATTCTCATTTTTGCTGCTAATCAAAACAGATTCTTTGTTAAAGAATTTATTTTAGTAAATAAATCAAACCAATCAAATGTCACTTGGTTGGAATTTAGCTACGTCCAGCCCTATCAGGGAGTGATGGGCCTAGCTTGAATTCAGATCTGCGGTGTCCCAGACTTCGGGGGTGGTCAAAGAGGGGCTTTTGGTTCACCCGCAACTCTATCATCAGCTTTGTTTGGCACGCAGATTCTTCCCTGCTGTGTTCAGGGCCGGGGGACCTGTGCGGTGTGAAGTTTAGCTCAGTACTAGCTCAGTCTGTAGAACTGGTTGAGATGTAGGGTTTTTCTCTGCCAAAAAAAAGGTTGAATTTTAGTCTAAAAAAA
Organism: Emydura macquarii macquarii; assembly: GCF_026122565.2. Taxonomy (NCBI): domain Eukaryota; kingdom Metazoa; phylum Chordata; order Testudines; family Chelidae; genus Emydura; species Emydura macquarii. The sequence goes on from NW_027132905.1 coordinate 51,114,391, forward strand.
CTCAAAACTGAACATTTTGGCCAAAAGGTGAAATTTTTTGGCAGAAAATTTGGTGGTGGTGGGGGGTGTTGGTTTTTCCAATGAAACATTGAAAATGTTAGAGGAAAGCTGACCCTTTCTGCAGAAATGTCCATTCATTTGACACCCCAATTTTACAAAAGGTTCAGTGGAACGTTTTCGAGCGGCCCTGGCCTGTGCACGCAGTGGTGAAGCTGCTTAGCACGTACCATGTGGACGGCCCCAATCTGCCGGGAGACGGCTCGAAACAATAGCTCAGAGATGCGTGAAGTGGCCTAGTCACATGCCCCTCGTCGTAGTCGGTTCTCCCCGGCCCTGGCGCCATGTTCATGAAGCTGGGTCCTTCTTGCCTCACTGCAGGGCGGTGCGCCCATGTTCACTTGGAAGGCTAATGACGCCATTGAAATGTGGGCGTCGTTAACCCTTTCGCTGCTGATCGTTTTTGCCGAAGCCGTCAATGGCCGCCTGTCCCCTCCCCAGCGCCGTCTGACTTGCTCGCTGTCGCGCGCTGGTGCTGTAGGGGACCGGGGGAGCTTTGCCGTGTCAAGGCGGTGGGAGCAGTGCCGTGTGAGGTGGATGCAGAGGGACGCGGGGCCGACGTACGGAGTCCGTTTCCAGGCTCACCAGACGCTAACAGTGAGTGTTGGGCCGTTTGGAGCTGGAGCATTTTGTGAAACGAGATAAACGGGGGGCTCTGGCTGTGCCTGTTCTTCCCGTGGACTTGCATCAGATCACAGGACACAGCAGCTGCCACCCGGGCTCTGCTCTGTGCATCCAGTGCAAACACAGTCCGTTGACAACAGCGTGACCGGGTCTGTCCCGGGACAATGACGAGGCCGCACAAACCCAGCCTGCCGCGGTGGAGGCGCTTGAGACCTGTCTCACTCCTCAGACAAGCAAACGGGTCCAATCTGCTATCGGGATGGCGGGACACTACCCGAGGTGCCTCCCTTGCCGTTCTGCTCCGCCTACCTCCATCACTGAGCTACGTAAAAAGGAGAAGCCGGACAAGGTCATCTGACCCAAAACGTGTCGACAGGCCCTTGGCAAGCGGAAGGAAGTGAGCACCAGCCCAGTTCTGGTAAGCCCAGGCTTTGAGAAGCCTTTCCTGGTGTTCAGAGGTGCCTCTGGCCCAGAGACACCTCATCAGGTACCTGAGCAAGAAATTGCTTCCTCCAGGAAAAAAAAAAAATGATGCAACAAAACCGCAAGACGGTTTGGCCGCGGCGTGGGCCGTCGGCAAACTTCAGCCCTACCTGACTGGGCGACATTGCCCTGTGTAAGGACCACTCGCCTGGCTACACCAGATTCAAGGGTCTAGCGTCAAAATGCTACGCTGGATCCTCGCGCTCCACACTGATGGTACAGAAGTGACTCATGGTAAAGAGCATGCCAGGTTAGGTGCTGAAGCTCTATCCAGGAAACAAATCTGTGGGTTTCCCTAGGGGGCTGGGCCGCACCCTCGACACACCCACTTCTGTAGGAGGGAGATGGGACAGGCCGGTAATGTCCCGGACAAACCCTATTGAACCGAGTGAAATCTTTCTGACTTGAGCTGAATATCTCTGGAGGCCATTATGAAAACAGCAATTGTCTGTGCGCTGCTGAGGGAGTGTCTGTATGTCCATGGGAAGCTTAGACAGAGGAACAGCAGGGAGGGAGTAGGCAGATGCACTCAGGTTGTAACATCTTCAGAGGAAAGCCACCTCCTGGAGAGCTCTGCATATTCTAGTTCCAGCGGGATGCTCCAGGGACAGCCGGCAAAGAAAGGGGGTTCGGCTAAACAGCTCGGTTTTAAACTGGCTCTGGGCCTGGGTTCTGATCCAGCAAACGGCCAGGACTTCTGGTCCCAGGTGAGCCCCAATCCTTAGGGAAAGGCTGGGGCTCCACACGACTGAGTGCTTGTTCTGAGCTGAAGCTGTGATGAACTTATGACCACAGGGAGTGTCCCCGTGAGGGGGTTGAAGGGCTAATCACAGCCAGAGCCCTTGGCAGAGTGAGGATGTGTTAGCCAGCATGCACGTTCTTCTATTGCGTTAATATGTTTTCTCGGCAATGGGATTGCTTAGACGGAGCTGGGTGGTAGCTTCTAACTGACGGCCGCAGTGGACAAGAGGGAAAATCACAGTAGGGTCAGGAAGCCGTGCAGCTTGGCCGTGCTCTGGTCGGCAGGGAGAGAGATGCAGGGTCTCCGCTCAAGAGAGGCACCAGTTGGGGCGGCTGGAGGGGTGAGAGCAGATGTCTTTGCTGGACAGCTGAGGGGAAATACAGGTGCCAACACAGGCTGACAACAGTGGGAACGGTCCTGGCCCGGGACAGTGGGTGCCCCCACACTGCTGCACTAAGGCCTGGTTTACACTGAAGGGTTCGGTCAGTCCAGCTCTGTCCAACCGGGGTGTGAAAAATCCACACCCCCAGTGGTGCAGTGGAGCTGCCCCAAGCCCCGGCGTAGACAGCGCTACCGCCTCTCGGGGAGGTGGACGCACGGCCCCACGTGCTGCCGTGGCGTGGCCTGTCCAGTTCAGGGGCAGCACTGCCGGGCTTAGTCAACACAGCCAGCCTGGCTCCAGGTGACACCGAGCAGATCGGTCCCTCCCCAAGCGCCCGGGCCCAGCGTGCACCGGGCCTGGCATTAAATCTCGACAGCCGGGGTTCTCGAGCCCGCGGTGGCAGTGGGGAGGGACTGGGCCGGGCTGCGCCTCGGACCCGGGGGACATTCGGTGCAGATCTGGCTGAATGGCAAGAAAAGGGTCGGGGGTGGGGGGGTGTCTTGGCCTACAGAAGGAATGGGGGGGGGTGTCCCAGTGACCCCAACTGCCCTAGCATGGGGGAGCAGAGCCTGTGAGGTAACTGTACCATCCCTTTTTGGTATAATGGGGACACTCCCCCCCTCCCCTGCCGATAGCTCACCCAGAGCGCGATGTTAACAGCCCCCCTCCCCCCCCCCCCCCGTGTGCTGCTCTTGACACCTTTCCTCGGCTGGTCTCAAAGGCAGGGTCTTGCCACCCAGGCCAGGAAACATTTTTGGTCCCCCCCCCCATGTCCCCAAGTGGCTGAGGGAAAAAAAAAGGCCGAGTGGAGCATGTGTTGTCCCCACCCCCCGCATGTTGATTTGGCAGCCTGGGCGCCACCCGCCCCGATCACCCACCTCGAAGTCCCACCCTGCTCAAAGCACTTGACAAACTGGCATTAAGTCTTAACTCCCTTCCCCCCCCCCCCTCGTGGGGCAGGTCAGCATCAGGTGAAGGGGAAACTGAGGCACAGAACGAGGACGTGACTTGCAGTCAGTCACCGTCAGGGCCAGGAGAGAGAGGAAAGGGTCCCGGGTGCAAGGGTTTAGCCCAGACCCTGCAACAGTAAAAACCTGAGGGCAGATTCAAAGCACCCAGCAGGCTTCGTTGGTCTGCCTACAGGAAAGAGAACCAGGAAAACCCATTGTGCAAGGGCCGCCCTGGCATGGCTCGACTCCCTGCTGTAGCGTTAATTGGCGCATATTAATTACTGCAAACACGGCAATCTAATTGCAGAGGCTTGTGAAATAACTCAGCCAGCAGGTGCTGCTGCTTTGTATGATGACTTGACACAGGCATCCAAGGCGGGTGTTGCAACCAGCCGCTTGCAGCAACAGCAGCGCCGGAGCCCCCAGGGGCTCACACGCCGGGACTGTGTCTCCAGAGCCGCCCTGCTGCGAAGGGGCTGCTGAGAAGGTGATGGTGATTGATGGAGAGAAAGGGGAAGATCATGCAGGGGGAAACCCAGCAGGAGGAAAAGCAGCTGCCTGGAGGTAGCCGGGGATGAGAGAGAGCAGAGCGGCCTGGGACTGGATACGGCAACTCCCCTTCCCCAGGGATAGTCACACCAGAGGCAGGACAGAGTCACACCCGGCTGCTCGCTCTGTCTCCGGGGCGGTCTGAAGGGCTGTTCTGGCCCCGAGCTCCAGCAGCAGTTGGCGCTGGGATTTCAGCTCCAGCTCCCCCCCGACGGGACCCGGGTGTGTTTGGGTTGGGTGAGGCTTGAACCAGCCCTACCAGCTGACCGAGGCCACTCTGCCGGATTCCACCCACCACCGACGGGCAAGGGCAGCTGCCCTCCCCAGCCCTGCTTCCCTCCCCCTCCGCACCCCCGTCCAGGCGTCACGCCCTGTGTGACTCCTCCCGCCGGCCGTGTCCCGCTGAGCCCGCGAATGTGTCGGAAGGTGCCAGGATTAGGCCTTAGCCAAGCACGCTAATTGCTATTTCCGCTTTCCCAGGTCTGGGCAGAGGAAGGGGGAGGGGGGTTCGCTGCCTTCGGCCTCTTCCTTTGGCTCATAAAAGGCCTCGTTAATTGCAATGCTTGAGGTCCGTCTGTCCCATCCCAGCCCTCCTCGCTAGCACGGACACGGTTGGTTTCGAGGGCTGCACGTCAGCGTGGCGAAAGCGAGGGCTGAGCGCTCTGACCGCAGTGCGCTTCCAGCACCGGAGAGAGGAAAACTAGTCCCCTCCACCCCGCTGCTCTGTGTGGCTCTCCTGGGACTTGTGGGAAGCCCCAAAACACCAGCTGGGACGCACGGAGGATTATCTGCACGAGGAGTTTCAAAAGCAAGGCCCCCTGCTCAGTGGCACCGAGTCGAGGGTGCTCAGCCTGTTGCAGGACTCCGGGTGGGATAGGGAGGGATTCCCGGAAGGAAAGGAGGCAGCTCCGTCTTCGGGGCAGGTGTAGCAGGGTGAGACATGGCTGCTGACAGAGATTTAGTCCTTTAAAATGGTTCTCGTCAAACGTTGCCTCGGGACCAAACTTTTAGCTGGGGGCAGCAGGGATGAGCTTGCAAAGCAGGAGATGCGCAGGAGGGGCTGGAGGACTCGGGAATGGCAGAATCGTGCTCCAGTCCTCCTGTGTCGGAAAATCTGGGCATACAGACATTCACCTTAACTCTGCCCTCCTAGCCTAAGCCAGCAACTGTCCTCCCGGCCTAACTCACAATCCCTCTCTACCCTTAGCGGGACTGAGCCTCAGCTCCTGGCCACGGGTGGAGGTCAGAAGACACCCACTGACGTCAGTGGAGTCACGATAAAGCTGGCACCAGGGAGCTCAGCGTATGGCCCTGGTGGTCCATACACCCCGCAGGCATCTCTGAGGAGCTGGCTGGGGGTTCTGTTTCCCTCTGGTTTGCATTTTGTGCCCCAAAATGATCTAATTCCACCCAGGCTTGAAGGTGCAGCAGGAGACGCAAGCCACAAAAATGCTAGCTGGAATCCAGCGCTGTGAAAGAATTCTCCGTCAGCTCCGATTAGCAGAGGCCAGCGCCGGCGGGTGGGACCAGGGCAGGGCAGAGCCAAGGAGCAGAGCCCGGAGGCAGACAGGATGCTGCCGGACAGGTTTGATGGGGAGGGTGCAATGCTGGGGGAGCTGCTGCGATGTCTTGGTGCCAGTCTGTCCTAGGGAGCAGACCCAGGGTGGGGTCGGGCCCCTTGGGAGACCCTCCGGTAACCTGTCCTCTTTCCTTCCACCTGCATTCGTTTTCATGAGCCCCTGCTCCCAACAAACCCGTTCCCATGCGACTCCCTCCACCCTAGATACCCCGGTCCTCGCTCCCCCTTGGGACCTCTCCTGGGAGCAGCTGGTGTCAGCGGAGGGAGGTTATGTCACTATCACTGCGTCAATGTCCAGCCCCATGGCGGATGCTGGAGGAGGAATTTTCCCTGCAGAGCCAGGAGTGTGACTGGGCACAGGGCGGAAACCCTGCTTGGGGCCTTGCTCCTGGGCCAGCCCAGGGATCCCGTCTGCAGCCCCTTTCTGCCCAGCTAGGAGCCAGGTGCAGCAGGTGACGGTGTTACTGTGTGAATTACAGGCGATCGCTCCACGTGGGAAGACTAGCTTAGCGGCGGGATGGCTTCTCTCTGGCTCCAACACACAGCTGAGCTCCTGGCACCGTCTCAAAGGCAGGAATTCCCTGGCCCGCTTGGCACAGCGCTTATGCAGGAGGGCAGGGGGGGTTCAGCCACTAAGACCCATCCCCAGCCTGTCCCGTCTCAGGGACAAACACCAGGTGCCTTTCATCGCAGGCTGAGTCGCGTGCGCTTGGGGAGCGCAGCTGGGCCAAATGGCCTGGCGGGTACGCAGGGGGATCTGGGGCTGGCTCTGTCAGGCTCATCACCTGCCGCTGAGTGTCCAGCGTCCTGATTCAACCTGGTGCCACCTCCCGCTGCCCGTACCCAGCCCAGTTTGATTCCTGGTTGTGGGGAGGTCGGAAAGGAAGCAGCTGCCTCCCCTGCCACGTGCGGCCCCCCCGGGGGTAACTGTCTGAGGGTTGGGAACATCCACAGCTTTGTGCGCTGATGGACCATGGCGTCCTGGGCTCTTGCGTTCAACAAGACCAGGTCCCTGCCCCAAGGAGCCACACGGTCTAGTTAAGCCGAGGGCCGTGCGATGGCAGAAGGCTCACTGCAGCGGTGAGAGTGTGGGCAGTGCACGATTGCATTGTGAGCGTGTTTGCCTTCCTCAGGAGCCGGGGTATTGGCTCACAGACGAGCTGGGCCAAGGGGCCGTGCTGGGGTGGAGAGGGGTCGGGTGCCCGACGGAACAGGTGAGGGCTCTGCTCTGTCCACACACTCAGAGCGCCTCAGATTAGCTAAGCCCGTTGGCAGGCTGGAGGAGGCACAGGCCTTAAAGGGGCAGTGTGCTGTAGGCATCCCCTCATAGTCGCGTGCAGCCCTGGCTGGTCTGTGCTGAGACTGGGGGAACTCAGAGCACTTGTGACTCAGACCCCTGCTGCCAGCAGCAGTTCCAGCAAAGGGGGCAGGTAGAACTGCAGCCCCAGCATGTGCCAGGCGAGGAACGAACAGCAGGGCAGAGGCAGACGCGCCCCCCGTAGCCCCCAGCATGGGACGGGGGCAGACAGCCGGCTCACAGTGGGCAGCAGCAAGGGGGCACCTTTCTTTCCCCGGGACAGGCTATCGCCTTCTCCCACGGATGGGGCCGAATTCATCCCTGCCCCAGAGCAGAGCCAGGGATGGAGGGGTGAGCTTGGAACCCCCCATTTGGGGCCTGCCCTCACTGGTATCTGCCTGCCCATGGCCTGTGGCACCCAGGAAATAGCTGGGGGACAGGCCTGCCCCAGCCAGACCACCTCCAACCTCGTGCCCCTGCGGGGAGGACTCTTGGAGGGGGGGTGCAGAGCTGGTTCTGTGCCCAGCAGGGGCCTGTCTGTCCTGGGGGGGGCGGTTGTAGGAAGGGCCATGCACCTGCTTTGTGACCCTGTAGCCCCAGCTCCGTCGGTGCAAAGGAAGGAAGCGACGGTTGCTGGGGCCCTACGTCTGAGCCCTGGGGCTCCCCGCAACCTGCCGGCTCCTTTGTAGGCAGCGGGGAGGGGGTGCATTCTTCCCTGGGTTATCGCCACCACATTCCTCAGCCGGGCTTCGTAGCCGGGAGCCAGGCGGTGTCTCGGAGGCGCGCAGCCTGCAAGCCACGGCAGGCGCCTGGAATGCAGCTCCCTTGTGCTGCCCGTGGCGTGGGGGTCGCCCTCCACCCCAAGGACGGTTTCCCCGAGCCAAACGGCACCCAGGCTCCGCGGGCAGGTGTGGCGAGCTGGCGGGACACATAGGTCGTGCCTGCTGGGCAACCCCGGGGGCCAGTGGGCAGGGCCCAGGGCCAAATGGGGTGGAGGTGCTCAGTGTGTCCCGTGTTTCTGGAGCAGCAGCGCGTCGCTGGAGCTGGGCCGCGCACGACGCGGCTGGTCAGCAGTCGGAGTTGTTTGGATCCCAGTTATTACACGGCTTGCGTAAAGAGCAAAAAAAAACCCCAACCCCTGGCTTCCAAAGTGGCCTTAGGGTGCAACAGGATAATGGTTGGGGGGTTGCAGGGCTGGTGGCACGGAGCAGGTCTTGGCCTCCTTCGATCCCAGCCTTCCCCGGCAGGAATGGCTTTAGCCAGAGGCTGTGCCCACGCCTGAATGGGGGCACGGGGCCACTTGCAACCCCCTGGAGCCTCCCCGTTGACTGGAGGCTTTGAGATGGCCCACGCTGCCCGCTGCGTGGGACGTGCCCATCGCTGCTTCGGTCTCCTCCAGCGGCGTGGAGCCATGGTTCGCCGCCGGGGCGTTCAGCCACTAGCCCTGTCGGTCCGAGCAGCCCGGCTATTAGCCACTTCCATTTGCAGGCGTTTGTTTTCTTTTGCTGCTTGCTCGCTGAGTAACGAGCTCCAGGAATGTTCCTTATGCAACAGCCTCCATGGGGCGTCCTGGGGACGGGAGGAGGAGGTGAGAAAAGAGGTCACTGCACTTACGGCCTGTTGACCTTCTTTGGAGTTCTTCCCCCAGGGCCTGGGCGTTGCCAGGGTGTGGCGCAGAGCGTGTGAGGGTCAGTCCCAGGCTGCAGGAAGGGCACATGAGGACATCTGCGTGCAGGTGGAGCTGCGTCCGCATCTCCTCTTTGGGCCCAAACCTCCTTGAATGTCCCATGTGACCCCAACCCCAGCCACACAGCAGTGAGTGCCTGGCAGCTGCAGCCCGGCTTTCTCTTGGCCTTAGCAGAGTCACCCCCATCTGGAGTGGGCTGGCCGCCGACCCACAGAGGCTGGGAGCATCAGGAAGGACCCAGGTTCTGGGTTTGACTAGGAAGGAGCTGGACGAGGGAGGAGCCGCGGGAACACTAGCGCTGGGCTGGCAGAATTCCATTGGGATTTTTGTTGTAATTCCGGCAGACAATAGCCATGTTTCTTTTAAAGCATTTTAAATTATTTATCCTCCATTTGACTGTTCACAGGTGAGGGACATTAGGGGGGTCAGACGATGGGGGGGAGGGGAGTCAAACCATAATTACCTGAGATTCAAAAAGTTAAAGCTTTAAAACGCAAATTCTCGAGGTCGCGTGTCGACGTACACACGAGACGACGGCCTTCAGTCACGCTCCGCGGAGCTCGCCAGCAGCATTTTTCTTACTTTGCCGAGCTGTATGTTTCACTTAGCCGTGGAAACGTCTTGTCCTGGGTCTGGGCGGGCGTGGGAAAACTGATGTCTGCCGACACTTACGGATAAAATTCTAACCCTGCCAAGCCGAATCAGGAAGAGGAGAGGAGGAAAAGGCGCCACCTCTCGGTGACCCTTGCATTGCTGCTGGAAATACACAAGACCAGCCTTCCGCTGCTGACCTACCCACCGGAACGGAGCTGAGAGGAGGCAGTGTCTCCCGGCTGGGATGGTGGAAATATTCCAGCAGCCCTGGCCCCCATGTCACATCCCTGCTCAACGCAGGCAGAAAGCGGGCACCAGGATGGCAGCGATAAATGGTACGTTTCACGGTCATTTCACCCCTAATGCATTTCCGGGAGTGAAAATCTTTCTAACAGCCCCGGCTGCCCGGCGTGCACTTCCTTCTGGGGCTGAGCCATTGCCGAGGTCTCTCTTTGGCCTTGTGGTGACTCGAGGGAGCAGGGGGGTGGCTCCCCCATCCGGGTGTGCTCGGTGGCAGTCTGAACTCAGTGCCAGCTCCTGGGCTGTATTTATGCTGCAGCTGGCATGATCCTGGAGCCTTGCTGCAGTTTCACCTGCTGGAGCTTCCCTTGGTGTTTAATTGGCGGGGCTGAGGTGGCTGCCTGGCTGGTGCTGTCTCTTCCCGTCCACTGGTGATGCCCTTGTTGGGCCTCGCTCACTCTGGGCATCCCAGAGAACCCCTCTGGATCCCCTCCAGCCAGCCGCTTCCCAGTCCTGCCAACCGTCTCCGCAGCCCCTGTGCAAAAGGCCAGGCGCTGCTGCCAACGGATGCTAACCAGCAGCTCTGCCCCCTTACTGGGAATGGATCTGCCCCGCGTCCCAGCGTCCCCCCTTGATCTCGGAGGGAATATTCCCCTGGCTTCCTCTTTGCTGAGGTTGGGATTTGAGCTTCCCGGACCCACATCGGCCCCCATTGCTGCTGAGCTTGGTGCTCCTCGCCTCCCGCTCGGTGTCTGGCATCCCCCAGAGCACTGTCAGAGCAGTTCCTGCCAGGCGCCACTCCTGGGCCGGCGTCGCTGCTGGCAGGGCCTGCCCAGCTCTTCTGGGTACCTGAACCCGGACCCTCCTGCCGGCACCACTGGGACGCTCTGATTGGCAGTGGGGCTCGCTGACACAGGCGGGACGTGGATACGGGGCTAGAGGCTGCCACCTGGGCACCAGCCTCCCTGGTTTCATTCCAGCAGGGGCTCGTGCCTGCCCCTTGGCCCCGGCACAGAACACTCCAGGCTCGCCGCAGGAAGCGGTCTGGAGGGCTGCCTGACGGGCGCTCTGCTCTGTGCTGCTTGGGGCTGCAGCACTGGGGGGAGATCGTAAAGGGAGCAGGTTCCCTTCCCCTCCGTGGCATTCAGGTCTGGGGCTGGGGGGGGATTTTTCCCTTTATCCAAGCTGGTCACCACTGCAGGAGGAGCAGGGGGTGCGCCCTGACTGGGGTTAGAGCAGGGAAACGGGAGGCAGGTCCACGCTCCCCTGGGTCAGCTGCTCCCACTGGGGACCAGGGGCCTCCCGGGCTCTTTCCATGGCAAGCTGACTGGAGATGCAGTGGCCACGCTCTTGGCCAACACGGCGGTGATTGAACCGGGGACCTCCAGAGCTGCTCCCCTCAGACAGGGGTCGGGATGGGAGCCCAGCTCAGCCTGGCTAAGAGAGAGGAGCTGCTGAGAGGCAGGATGGATACTTGCTCCTCATCGATGGGGATGGTTTTGTCCTCGATCTGGGCCACGGAACACGTGGTCCGGCACCGGGCTCCTTCCACCGAGAGCGTCTGGGCTAGGAAATGTGCCAGGCTGAGCCTCTCTGTTGCCGATAAAGACCCCGTGGTGCTTTGCACACGAACGGGGAAACGGCCTGTCTCGGCAGGCCGAACGCTCGTCCCTACGGCACAGCCACGGTTACATCCTTCCAGCCACACGTGGCTGCGGTCTGGCGGGGCCTGCTGGGTCAGAGCTGTGATCCTAGACGTGGCTGCGTGCCCGTGGCTGCGATCCGGCAGGGCTGTGTCCCCGGGGCTGCATCCTGGTGGAGCTGCGTGCACGTGGCTAGGATCCGGCAGGGCTGCGTGCTCGTGGCGAGGGTCCAGCAGGGTTTATGTGGCTGTGGTTGGGATCCGGTGGAACCCGCCCGGATCCGGCTGCGAAGGAGCCAGGGTGAAGAGCGCTACCAACAGGTAAGAGGCAGCCCTGTGCTCCCTGTGCTGCGTCTGGCCTCTTGCCACGCCCGGCCGGCCTGCCGGCTAATCCCCGGCATTATCGGCGCAGTTGTGCCTCAGCTGGCGACCTCTGAACTTCCTGTTTGTGTTGCTAAGGCCCGTCGCCAGGGCCGGCTGAAAAGGAAGTGTCAACCTCATCAGGTCTGGGGGATAATGCAGCCTGGCTGCAGACTGCCGGCCTTGGCCCCGGACCGCGCTGGGAACGGGCTCCCCTATTCAGGACCTGAGCCCCGGGGCTTTGCTCTCTTTGTCAGCCTAACAAAACACAGGAGATCGGCTTTTCCCAGGGCGCTTTGTGCTCCTGGCCCCTCTCCCCGGCTGCGTGCGGCTCGCAGGGCCCAGATTTTGTTCTCGGCAGGAGGAAGAGACGTCCCCCCCCCCACCCACCCGGCTCAGCCCTCGGCCGCCCCGGGGAGTCAGTGGCACGAAGCCCTGGGGGACGCGCAAAGGGCCCTGCAGCATGGCCAGACAAAACCAGGCTCCTCCACGGCCCAGCGACGTGCGCGGTGCAACCAGCGGGTCCTTACGGCGACATCCTCAGCCCGGCTCGTGCTGGCGGCAGGTCTGGCAGCGTCTCCTGTGGCGCGCCGGGCCCCGGAAAGGGGCCGCGCTCTGCAGTTCTCTCTGCTCTCGGGGCCACCCCGTGTCATAACAGATCTGTGGGTACCGAGGACCCCCGTAGCTGGCACGGCTCGAACTCGGTCCCTCCTGTGCCAACAGCACCCACCCCTGCCGCTGGAGCTGACGGAGAATCCCCAGGAGCTGCGAGCAGTGGGAGGCTAGGACACGCAGTGGAGCCGGTCTGATCCCCCGCAGCAGAGGGCTGGGCAGCGGTGCACACGCAGCTGGCTGCACTATTGCTAGCTGACCGGAGACCTCCTCGGTCTGCTTCCCCTCTTCTCTTGCAATGGCCACATCGCCTCCTGTTTGCTGGGCTGAAGCGGCCGCCCCTTTAAAGACGTGACACCTCCTCCCCTTTACTCCACAGACTGGGGTTCAGCAGAGGGGCCGAGCCGGGGCACCAGGGGCACGTACCTCCTGTGATGTGCATGGGTCCCCAGGCCCCCGCATCCCAGCCAGAGCGTCCATGGGTCCCGTGGCACCCTCCCCAGCCCGTGCCGGCAGCCCCGTGCGTGCCATGCATGCGTGAAACCAGCGGAGACCAGGCCAACACGTCTGAAAAGTGAGGGGTGCAGGCAGCAAAGGGTTAAAGATTACCAGCAAGGGAACCTTTCCCGTTACTCATTGTGAGGCCTGAGAGCAGATTCCTGAGATGTGACGAGCTGAGCTGGCCTCTGCTGAGTCATTGCCAGGGATGCTCAGGAATGGGGCCGCCCAGGCCCGGGCAGAGAGCTGGGTGAACAGCCCCGGTGCGTGGCGGGCAGCGAGGGGTCACCGAGCTGCAGGGCCCTCACCCCCGGTGTCCGGCTCTGGAGCTCTGACCCGTCTGTCTCTCGCAGCAAGAGGCTTTCATGGGCATCAGGTGCTGGAGCAGATCCCAGCTGGAGGGCCTCATGCTGCAGGCCCCTCCTCCTCCCCCAAGCTGCCAGCCAAGCCCGTTGCCAGAAGCAGAGGCCGTACTGCGAAGTGCCAGAGCCAAGCCCTGAAGGCGTCTTGGCCCTTGGGGGATCTGGCATCCCCTCTGCAGGGTGCCCCGGTCCCGTGCTGCGGGGCCATCACTCATCCTGCCTCCCACGCGCGGGCCAGGAATGCCGGCTGCCTTGCTCCCGGGGGCGGCTGCGTCTCCCGCTGCGCAGAGCGCGGGGTGGGAAGGCGCGTGGCCGCGGAGCAGCCTGTGGCCCTGCATTGCGGGCGGGCGGGGGGGAGAGTGGAATATCTGGCTGCCGGCGTGAGTCAGCGGGAGGAGCCGCTCTGTCACCTGCAGGAAATCCTGCGGGTTCAGCCCGCGCCGGGGAGGAATTCCAGGCCATATATAGAGCTATGCTGGGCTCCTGGCCTGCAGGGGTGTAAATCCAGAGCGGCACTGGGAGCCAGGGCAGTGGCTCTGCGTTTACACCACTGGGACCCCCGGCAGGCGCTGCCGCCTTCTCTGCCCTTGGCCTTGGCCTCAGATTTGCCCTCCTTGCTCCACTCACGGGGGCCACAGAGGGCAGAGAGGAAGCCGGGCTGCCTCCCCTGCCCAGGCGCTGGGGGAGCCCCTGGCAGAGACTAAGCCCAGCCGAGGGGCTGCCCTATGTGGAGCCCCTGCAGCAATGGGCCCTAGGGGCTGTTGTACGGGCACAGCATCACCCATGCTGGCCAGGACCTAATCTCTCCATCATCCACCCCCTCCTGCCTCCAGCCCTGGCTCTGCTCTGCCCAGAGCCCACCCTAGCACGGGCCTGGGCCTGGAAGGTGTTGGTGCAGGGGCCTCTGCGCCAGGGGCATTCCCTGGGCTGTAGCCCCTTTGCACCCACCCGGGCTGGCACAGAGGGGCCGTGGCACATCGATGAACCAGGCCCCTGGTGGGTACAACCGCAGCACCCCCCTGGAGCGCTGTGTGCAGGCAGCAATGGCAGGCACCCCATTATGGCCCAGCTTGCCGCGGGGCTGGCCGGGCTCCTTCCTTTGGGGGCTGACAGGGAAATTCCTCCCTCGCCTTGTCTCCTACGGCCCCCTTCCCCCCCACCCCCCCAGCCTTACCACTCGCCCCCTCCCTCGCCCCCTCCCATCCGCCCGGACTCTTATTTGCTTTAGATTAGGGCCGTTGCCCCGTTCCTTTTATCTTCCCTCAGCTTTGATCCTCCCATCAAAACGGCTTCCCTCCCTCTTCGCATTTCCTTTTTCTTTATTGATCCCCTCCCGGCCGCAGCGTTTCTTAATGCTCCCCGGCCCGCTCTCTATCTCGGGGTCTCCGTGGGGCCTCTCTCCTCCTCCAGGACTGCTCCCGCCCCCCCTAAATCTGTGAGCGCAGTCAGAGAGGCCTGGCCCAGGTGCTCAGATCCGAACGCCCCTGTCCTGGAGTTTCCAGGGAGTCGGGTTTCTCGCTTCGGTCTCTCAATAATGGGATGGGGAAAGGTTCTGCCCTCTGGCTCCTAAGCGGTGCCAGGCTGCGGGCCCTGCCCTAAGAGGGGGCATAGCTGGCAGCCAGGCATCTGTGCTGGCACACCAGAAACCCTCGAATCGCAGGGGCCCAGCAGCAAAGGAAACCCAGGTCCCAATATCACTGGAGCGCTGGATCTGGACTGGGGCCGGGCTCTGCCCTCCCAGCCCGTGGGAACTCGAGGAGGTGGGATGCCCTGGCGGAGGTACCGAAGGAATGCAGCCTGCCCAGATCGGATCCTGCCCGGGGAAGCCAGGCGGCCAGAAGGAAGCACCTGTTCCGCTCCCGGGTGATGGCTGGCGAGTGGCAGGCTCTGCTCGTGCACCCGGGCTATTGTGTATTGTGCAGGACTTCATGTGCACTAGGCTCAAATCCTCCCCCCCCACCGTGGCCCAGCGCCCCCACTGCGCCGATCCCCCCAGGTCCCTTTGCCCTCCTGGCTCTTGGCTGCAAATCTGCTCCGGGCTGAATTCCAGCCGGGGGACGGGCAGAAGCTGCCAGAGGCTGGGTTGGGGGGGTCAGGGAAGCCCGTAGAGCCCTGGGGCTGGGCGATGCCCATTGAAGACCAGCAGATGCCTCTGCACCCATGGGCCAGTCCAATAGCGAGAACCCTGCTGTGCTAGTCTGATCCAAGCCCATCACCGTAGCATCGGGGCGGCTCCCAGCCAGGCGCTAAGCAGCATGGCTGAGATCTAGCCCGCCCGTGGTGTTTGGTTTCTCCTCCTCTCCGCAGGGGAGACGTGGTTGGTTTTGGTAGGGTTTCAGGTTTTAATACACACGTGGCTCTGTGTTGGTTAGCGAAGGCTGGTCAAAGACCTGCGCCAAGCACTGGGAGGAGAAGTTTGGGCCAGTCCCTAGGCCCTGGGGGGAGTTTGCCCTGGGAAAGGTTTGTCTCCTGCTCAGAGGAGCAAAGAGAGTCCAGGGCCTGGGGCAGGAGGGTTGCAAACCCAGGGGGAAAAGAAACCGAATGTGAAAATCAAGCCAGGCCCATCAAGCTGCTGCTCCCAGCTTATGACAGCTCCACTTTGTTCAGCCCCCTCTCAGCACTGGGAACGCCGTACGGGCCAGCGGGGCAGAGGCTTGGCCGAAGCAGAAACCTGGAGTTCAGAGTCGTGGTTGCAGTGCTGCAGGCACCATTAGTCCGGCCCCAAAGTTCATGAGATTTGGTTAAAATATCAGAGAGTCTTTTTTGAAATAATGAATTGTGTGTGTGTGGGGGCGGGGGCGGGGGGGGGGGGGGGAATATTTGTCTTTGCCTTCACGTCCCATTCAGGTCCCATTTTCAAGCTTTCTCCCGCAACCCTGAAGGCTAGAAACCTGCTTTTTTACACACTGGAAGCCGAGGTTCTTGCTTCATCACGTGACTCTGGGAGCTGGGGCTTGACAGAAACCTGTCAAATACCCCAAGCCTCATACCGACATTGCGAGAGCTGACAACGCGGCTGTCGCCCTGCCTTGCGCAGGTCTGTGAGCTCAGAATAGCAGCGCTCTCCATGCCTGTCCTTGCGCTGGTGGAAGAGGACACATGGCAGAAGCCCAGCTGGGGCTCAGTGCAGATTCAGTGGGCCGGATTCTCCTCCTATTTCCCCTGGATTTATGCCATTCGCTCCAGTGGGGTGGCTGCTGCTTTATACCTGCATGGAGCTAAGCCAGGTCTTTTGCACACAGCATAATGAAAAGCCAAACCCCAGACCCGAACACCCCCGGCCCCACCGGGAGCCCGATCCCCACAGGGGTCCAAATCCGGATTTCGTGGCCAGAGCCCCGCATCTCCCTTTGCTGCTGACGCTGGGGCTGGGGCTGCCTGCGACAGTGACTTTCTGAGCCTCCTGTCGGCGGCGATTAAGGTAACAAGAGGAGACAGAAGCCGACCGCGGCCCAGCACCTGCCCCATCCGGGGAGCCAACTGTTCAGTTCCGCTTGTCCAGACAGAGCGGAGCCGCTCGCTAAGCAGTTCCAGAGCACAGCCGTAGACTTAAAGGCACAGTGCCCCGATTCGGGAGCTGCTCTGCCCGGTGGGCGTGTGGCCATGCAGACCCCGAAGCAGCCTGGCAGAGAACGGGTCCCGGCTCTGGTGTGTAAGGGCCCCAGGTGACTCCTGTGACGTTGGGCCCGAGAACCTCGCTGCCCCCAAAGCACTGGGCTGTGCGGATCCAGCGCGCACTGGGCGGTTCTGGTCTGGAGCCTGACACCAGAGTTCTGGGCTGTGCAGATCCAAGCGGGGCTCCCCGTTCCTGACAGCTCCCACAGCCCGAAGCCTCTGCCTTGCTGTAACCATCCTCCCCACGCGCAGAGGATCCAGGCTGCAGCTGGCACCGGGGCCCCGCGCCTGGGCTGCAGTCAAACTGCTTCGTGACTCTCCTGGGAGGTGAGTGCAATGTTGACCTTAAACTTCCTTTGTGCTTTCCCCCCCTCTTCGACTCTGGGCCCACGGGAGCCGACCCAGCGCCCCCAGCATTATGTGGAGCAGCCCAGAGGCTGCTGTTAGCTACGCCGGCTGTCTGGCCTGCAATGGCTGCTCTACCCGCCAGAGATTGCCAAGGTGCAGGGACACACCCAGCCATGCCTCCTTTCCCGCCCGGCCATGTCCCATGAGACAGGAGCCAGACGCGGGCATGGGACTGGAGGATCCCCCGGCGTCAGTGAAGCCAGCTGCAAATCAGTGGTATCAGTCAGGGAAACGGGGCTCTTAGGAGGGGTGGTGAGCGCGTCTCCCCTCGCATGGCACCTTGTGCCCTGACTGACAGCCGTGCAGGGCGAATGCCAGATGACACCAAGATCTGGACAGCACCCCCTGGGCACCTGTGTAACTAGCTTTGCAGGGGATCAGGATCTGTCTCTGGGATCCAAGGGTCCAGTGCATCTCACAGCCCAGACTCCAAGGCTCCTGCCCCCCTGCTTCGAGGAGGCCTGGAGTTTTTCCTCTTCCTGGCCTGGCAGCTCGTCCCACAAGCCGGCTCTGGTCAGCCACAAAGGGAGCTGTGGGCACCAGCAAAGGTGCTGGGCGTGTGCATGCTGCTGTCGATAAAGCCGAGCGCGGGGGGTGAGGGTGGAGTGGCCCCAGGGCGTCGTGGAACATTCTTGCATCTCATCTCCCCAGCGCAGCAGGAGCTGTGTGCGGCTGGGAGCGGGGCGTCCTCAGATGCCCCCAGCCCTAGACGTCTGGGCTCTCCTCCCTTCTTCAGACCAGAGCATCAGCGCATATGAATGAGGCTTGTCCTGCACTCTTGGGGGCTTTGCAAAGGAGTCGGGGGAACATCTTCATCCCCATTTTGCAGCTGGGGAAACTGAGGCACGGGGCGGGACAGCAACTCGCCCATGGCGCACACTGAGTCGGGGACAGGAGCCGTGCCTGTGCGATGGACCCTGTGGTGTGGACGGGAGGCTGCCTGGATTATGTGGGGCTGGGCTGGCAGTGTGTTCTGTCACTGCCAGGACCAGGGGGAGAGGACAAACATGGTGGCGTTTGCCAGGTTGTTCCCAGCGGCGCCTGCCTGCCCAGAAGCGGCTGTGCGGCCTCCACCTGCCCTCGCCAGAGCCGTCCTGTGCTTCCAAAGCCTGGGAGGGCTCCTGCCAGCCCTGAGTAACTCCCAAGCAGCTTCCTGGAACAGACGCAGCTCTGGGGGAGAAAAGGGTTGGGCTTGTGTATTCACCTGCCTCCGCTTTCATCCTGCTCTCCCCTGAGTCGGGCATGCCCTGCCTGGCGATGGATGCCAGGATCAGCTGCAGGGCAGCCTGCCAGGCCTGTGCAAGGGGCTGTCTCGCTGCAGGCATCATTTTGATGCAGACACAAGGGCCAGGGGTTGTGCTGGGCCAGCGTCTTTGTGCCCCAGGTTCAGGAGCAGGCACTTAGGCCGCTGGGGAAGGTCCTGTCTCCTTTCCAGAGGCATTTTGGAACAGCTGCTCCCCTGCGCGCCGTGGCAGTGGGCAGGCAAGTGACGCTCCAGAGTCAGAGCCCCATGGGCCTCGGAGCTGGCCGTGCTCATTTGGTGGCATGGGCCAATGACCCAGGACCTCGGGGAGAGCTGCTTTCTTCTGACGCTGAACAAGGAACTCTGGGCTGGGAGCTCGGAGGCCTGGGTTCTGTGCGCGGCTCTGGGAGGAGCGGTGGCCTGGTGGCTAGAGTGCGGGACTAGCAGGCTGGGCGCCCGTCCTTGCTCCGGGAAGGCCTGCCGCCCGGCTGTCGGAGACGGGGAGAGGGGATCAGGACACCCAGCGCTTCCCCCCTCACGTGCTGCGTGAGCTCTGGGCCTCAGCTTCCCCATCAGGAGAACCAGGCGGGGAGGAGGGGTTAGGTGTTAACGCGCTGTGATCGTGGCTGGACGACGCTGAGATGGGACGAAGCGCTTGGCCCACTGCTCCCACCCCCAGCGAGCCGTGGCCGGAGCAGCTATTCAGTGTTAGCCAAGGGCCAGCAGCAGCATCCGGAGGCTGCAGTAATTGCAGAAACTCCCCCGCCACCCCCCCGCCCCGGCCGTCCTTCGGCGCAGGAAGGAAGGGCTTCTGCAGCTCCGGGGGCAGGAAGCGCCAGCTGGGCCGGATCCGCATTCCAGCACAGCCGGTGAGGAGCGCCCGTCCTGCTGCGGGGCTGGCGTCCCCGGCGACGCCAGCGCGTAGCAGAGACCCGTGCCCTGCAGGTGCCAAGAGACTGCCGCGGACACCGAGGAGGGAGCGCCCTGGCGCGCAGGCGCAGGGCCAGGTTCTGGACTCAGTTACACTGGGGCAAATCTGGGGGCGTGTCTGCTTTACTCCGGGGTAACTGAGATCCGAGCCTGGCCCTTCGTCTGGGCCCACGGCCCATGCCTGGATCGAAGGAGCCTTCTGCTGAGAGCACCAGTTTGCACCCCGCAGAACTCGCCCTCCTCTCTTGGGCCTCCCCTGACACTCAGGGGACACCCCTACGCTGCCAGTCCCGGGGGTGACCGGGGGAGCGGCTGTCTTGCTGGTGCAGGGAGACTCACTGAGAACAGGGTGGATTCTAGCAGCAGAAACTCATCCCCCTGCTCTGAGGTCTCCCCTGCAGCCTCGCTGGCGGTTTCAGAGTCAGGACATCTAAGCAGGAGGCTTAGGCTCCCCGTGTAAGTGCGTGCACAGGTGTGTGCCGGGGGGTTTGCCCCAATCGCCGGGGACAAAACCTGCCTTGCGCCCTCCCCTCTCTGTTATGCACCGTGCTAGGTGGCGTCTCACCCCAGAGGTGGCTGCATGTCAGTCGCGCTCTGCGCCTGAGCCCTCGTGGCCCCTGCCTTTCCGCAAGGACGACGTCCCTCGTTGAGCGAATGCAGCTCACTGTTTGCGACCGCCAGGGACGGCGCCTTCTCAGCCAGCTGAGGCCAACGTGGGGTGCAGAGACGGGAGGTCGGTTCAGCAAAGCGCCCTGGGGCTTTTCAGAGGCTTTTCTGCATCTTGCCTGAACATCTCAGGCCTGCAGCCCGGGGCTGGGGAGCTCAGGAGGTTTCCACGCCTTGTGGGACTGGAACCCCTCCCAAAGAGCGGCCCAGCCCCATGGACAGGACCCTGGGCTAACACCGGAGAGACCACGTTTATTCCCGGCCTGCCGTGTGACCATGGGCAAGTCACCTCACTTCCCTGTGCCTCAGTTTCCCCTCCAACTCTTTGTCTATCGTGCCAGCTTAGCCTGAGCCCTTTGGACAGAGACTGTCTTGCCCAGAACAGGGGGGATGAGAATGGGGGCGCCCTGGGGGCCTGTGCGAAAGGGCTAACGACAGCCCATCGTCTGTCCAGCACGGGACTGGATGTGGCTCTGCAGCTTCGTTTGTGGACACCTCGAGTGAGCAGAAAGCTAGGCCAGTTCCTTTCCAGGCTGTCCTGCGCCCCCGAGCCGGCGTTATGCCTCGCGCTCTGCCCTGCGCCCCAGAGCCTGGTGGCTGGCCCTCTGCCCTGCCCCGCTGAGTGGACAGCTGCCGCATGGCGGGGCAGCCTGGCACCACCGGGGACGTCGAGGGCCGCACGTGGAGCGTGTTACCCAGCCACCTCGAGCGTCCCGGTGCGTTAAATCGCGAGCGAGGTCAGCGCCGCCATGGGCCTGCTCGGCGCCTCGCGCCAAGGGACTTGCATCTCCCTTGGAGTCTCTAGACGCTGCCCTGCCGGAGCGGCTCATCTGTCCTGCCGAGCAGTGCTCGGTTCCTGGCTGCAGGAACGTGGAAAATAAAGCTAACCACAGATTTTTCCAAATCTCAGGAAATGTTTAGTTTGTCTCGGCTCTCGCTGGATCCAGCCCAGCTTCCCGCTGCCCCCCCTTTTCCCCCCTTGGTGGGATGCAGAAAGGGGGGCTGGGGCAGAGAGCCGGCAATGTGGCCCACTTTCCACCCAGCATAAATAACATTTTGGTTACCGCGTTTCCCCGAGTCAGCGTTTGGGAGGCAGCGAGCTGACTGACGCTAATAACAGTGCGGGAGCAGCGGGCTGGCGCGGGACAGAGGGAAATCTGGGTCTAACGGGGAAATGAGTGAGTTACGGGAGGAAGAGCCGTCGTGTGGCTAAGACACAAGCCTGGGGCCACTGTGAAGATAATGCTGATTTGTCTGGAACGTGATCGCGCCCCTGAGTCCCAGCCAGAGCTCTGGGCCCCATCCTGCTCTGCCCTGGAGAGTTTCCTGCCACTGTCTTCTTGGGTGACCTTGGGCAAGCTCACTGTGCCTCGGTTTCTCCATCCTTTAGGTGAGGCTAACAATGCTGCCCTGCTGACCAGGGGGTCCTGGGACATAGCAGCACATAAAGTGCTCTGAGCTCACTGGCCGGAAGAAGCCGCAGAATAGCCAAAGGCTACTGGCTACTGATTCATGGTGACGTGAGTCCTCGCTAGGACTCCAGTTACCCCCAGGGAGATGCTACAGAGATGAAACCGACCCCGCTCGCTCAGGAAGCGAGCCGTGCTATGGCAGCCCCTCTAAGGAATTCCGGCCAGCGGGCTGTCCCAGGTAGCCATGCCTTCCTCCCCCACCTGGCTGCTACCCTCTGACTGGGTCGTCAGGGGTGGAAATTCCCCACCTCCCTTCTGAACGCTCTGTTCGCTGCCTCCAAACATCCTGCAGCATCCCAGCTCCAGGAGGGTATTTGCCCTCCTCCAGTCCTGCCCTGACACCAGTACGCGGTTTGCCGCTTGTAAGACAGGCAGCGGGCTCAGGCCTTCCACTTCCTTGTGCATCAGTTGCTAAATTCCTGACGCTGGCCCGTGCCGACTGGCCGCGATTTCAGGGCCTTCCCCCTTTGCAAGCTGGGGTAAAGCACTGGCTGTGCTCCAGGGGCAAAGGGACTGAGTGTGGATTTGGCTAAGGGGCTGTCACACGCCCATCGGTCTCTGTGGTGCGAGAACCAGACTCACACTTGATCTGACATTGCTGGAGTGGTTTTTGGGGAGGGGGGTTGAGATCATCCTGAGCCAGAAACTTGGCGCTCGACACCTGCCAAGATCCAGCTGGTACCAGTCGCCCCAACCTCACTAGGACGTCGGCGGCTGCATCCAAACGCCCTGAAACCTGGACATGCCTGGAAGCTGCTCCCTGCTTTTGCAGCCTGGCCCCACCCCTGCGCATCTCAAGCGTGGGCCTTGTCCACACACACAGGCTGAAGTGGGTTTTTAAAGTGGTTGAGTGAAACCAGCTGCGAGCGCTGGCATTTCAGATCCAGGGAAGCTTATTTGTGTTTCGCTTTGGCCTGGTCCCAAGCACGGCTGCGGGTCGGGTTTGATGCCTTTAAGGGGAGCCACGCGTGGCCTCGGCAATCAGCAGCTTTCAAGTCGCACCTTTCGGGGAACCTTGGATGGGGTAGTGGGGTGACCTGGTTTGTGTCTCAGGAGGAGCAGTGGGGAGCCCCGGCTCAGCGCTGCCGGGGGCGGGGGGACTGGCCGGTGCAGATGGCTGGTGATGGGGGGCTGGCAGGGGGGCGGATTGCCACCTGCGTGACACATTCTCCCCTCCAGCCCCTCCCCAGGCTTTCTGGAGATTTAACGACAGAGGAAGCAGCCCTGTGTGACACCAGAGCCCTATTCAGACGGCTTGCGCCCTCCTCCCCCAGCCATACACACACACTTCCTCCCCCCCTCCGTTAACAGCTTTACGAGGGGGGCTGGTGTTTTCTCCCTTTGAATGAGCCGCGGCCCATAAAACGCAGGCCGGCCCGTCGCAGCGGCTGTGCGGAGCAGCACCTGGTTTACAAGGCAGAAGCAGGAAGCTGGGGGCGCTGGGAGCGATTTCGCAGGCCCGGAGGGTTGCCAGGAGGAGGTCAGGCTGCCGGGCTGGCACTCGAATTGCAGCCGAGGGTGGGCAGAGAAGGACTGACTCGGGGGGGACACGGGTGCCCCACCTCGTTGGCATCTTAGGGACCCAACTGCACCCAGCTTTAAGAGAGGTGCAGGTTCCAGCGCGCCGCGTTGCATCTTGCACTGAGCAGCTGGCCATGTTGCAATCTGGGCCCTCCTGGGCGTAGGCAGTTGGGGGCAACCCTCCCTCCTGAAAAACCTCGGGGTCGCATTGAGGACTGACGTGAGTTCATTTTTGCACCTTGAGAATAGACGCTTTGTTTCTGTCCTGCCCTCAGCTGCAGCTCCGTGCCATGGCGTAGGCCTGAAGAACTGAAAACAGCACACGTAACGGGTGGAAACCGTGATGCAACCTCTCTTCTGTTTAGGCTCCTAAATCCCATAGAGCCGATTTAGGCAGCGTGGCTGTAGCTGTGTCCGTCCCAGGCTATTAGCCAGACAAGATGTGCAAGGCCAGCGTTTTTATCGGACCAGCTTCTCTTGGCGAGAGAGTCACTCCTCTGCGCTGCGCGGAGCGCTTTCTCTGGGCTGGAAAACGCACTCGGATTTCAGTGGAAGTTAGGATCTAAATAGACGTTAGGAGCCTACGGTCCGGTCTACACCTAGAACGGACCTAGCTGCATCGCTCCGGGCTGTGAAAAACTTCGCACCATGAGCAGTGCAGTTAGGTTGACCTCGCCCCCTTGTTTCGCTGCAGCCCGGCTGACACCAGGACTCTGCCATCGACCCCAGCTGCTGCCTGGCATGGCCGGGCCTCGGGTCTGAGGCGGCCCAAGACAGCCAAAGCGGGCCGGGCGCCGTGTGACGGGCATGAGGCAGGGTGGGGGAAGAAAAGCAGAGCCAGTCAGGAGGCTCTGGGAGCTAGCCCCTGAGGAGTGACAGCTGGCTGGACCTATCCCAGATCTCTCTAGAGCGCCAGAGAGGTTCAAAAGTCCTTGTGCACAGAGTGGATCCGTGAAGGAGGGAAAGGGGCGGCCTGGCTGCAGGAGGAGCAGGTCGGTCCCAGCCTGGGGCACCCCCCACTCCGGCCCACACAATTCCCCATCACCACAAAGGCAGGAAGGAGCCAGAGCCGGCTGCAGGAGAGCCTAACCGGCGGCCCCGGTAGCCTGGGGGACAGAGAGCGGAGGGTGAGTTATCAGGGGACGCCCCTGCTACAATAATGGGACTAGAGCAAAACAATATTCAGCCGCTGTTATCCGAGTCCCCAGCTCCGGTGAAGAGCGGCCTGTGCCCCTGGACCTAGCGTCCCTCCCCGTCTGACCGGCGACCCCCGGGGCTGCGTTCAGCCATTCATTAGCCACCCTGGGCTTCGCTGTGTAGCCGAAGGCGCCAAATGCCTTTTGATGCCGGCAGCCTCCTTCGTGTGCTGCCTTTAACGTCCCAGTCTGAGCCTGCTCGTCCCCGCTGGGCCCTTCCCATCTCTGAACGGCTCTGCTCCCGTGTCGCCCAGCCGCCAGCCATCCCTGCCCTGCTCTCAGAACATGGTCAGACAAAGGGCTTGGAGCTAAAGGAGGAAACCGTCATCCTAGACTGTTGGAGGAAGGGTGGTCTAGTGGGCAGAGCACCCACCTGGGGCATGGGCAACCTGGCGTCCATGCCCTGCTCTGCCACAGACTCTCTGCATGACCTTGGCCGCATCCCTTAGTAAGAGATTCTGTACAGTGGGGATAACAGCACTGTCGTGCCCCTAAGGGGTGCTGTGGGATGTGGTCCGGGCAACTCCTCCTGAGATGTGACTCATCCACCGTGGCTTAGCCAGGCAAAGGACTCGCAGCCATTCTTGGACCATCCTGGCCCTGTGCCAAAACTCACTGAAATCAGGGGGACGCTCCCGCTGAGTTCACTGGGCAGTGAGTCAGGCAGGGCCTCAGAGTAGAAGTGACGGGCTCCCCTCACCCCTACCCTTGCTCAGGCCTGGCTTTGGAAACTGGCCTCTTTCTCCGGGCTCCTAAAGGGACCTTGTTCGGAGGCTGCCAGCCGGGGGGGGAGGGGCAGGGATTAAAGGTTAACAAGCCCTTTCATTGCTGATTGCTGTGAAATGGCTTGACACAGGCCTGAAACGGCTTCCTATCTCCTGATGCACCGGCTATCTCCAGCTGGGCTGCCTGCTGATCTCCAAGCAGGGCAGGGGAGCTAACTCGGTCCCCATTAGCTAAGAGCTGCCTTATCTCTGGCATTTGCATTCCTGGCTGTGAACGCTGCATTCCACATCCCAACCTGTAGCTTTCCAATCCACTCAGGACCTTGCAGCCTTCGTCCCTTTGGCAAGGAGCAGGCTGGAGCCCTCGCCTCCTGCTGCCTTATTTCATGCCGGCGAAAGATGCTGGTGTGAGGGTGAATGTGGAGCTCTCACAGGCCTGCAGCCTGGAGTCGTCCATCTATCTGCAGCCCAGGCACAGAACTCCCCTTGCTGGCCCTGGCAGAGTGCCTTAGCGCGGAGCCAAGTCCTACATTCTCAACAGGGAATAGTGGTTCCGAGGGCCCCGACCTGAGATGCCTTTAAAGGGTCAGATTTTCAGAGGCGAGGTGCTGAAGATCAAGCCCTTTGGAGGTGTCTCAGGTTGCCCCCCCACCCCAAAAAAAGCAGAGGCACCCAAAATCACTAGTCACTCGGGACAACTGAGCCCAGTTAAACTACTAATTCGGTCTCCTCGTTCATCCAGCCTCTGGCCTCTCTGCTGAAGCTGCCCGCACAGGGCCCAGTTAGCACCAATAGCGCTTGGATTCCTACCCACTAGGAAAAATGTTGAGTCCAGTGAACTCATTTCACGCAGGCCGGTGAATAGCTTAGTAGATGGAAACAGCTCCCACAGCATCCCGCGCCTGCAGGCATTCAAACCAGTGAGCTGGGGGGGGCACCCGCTGCATGTCATCACCGATTCTCTGGGACGATGCGCTGAAGCCCTAAATATTTCAGCACTTCTTTTGCTCCATTTAAAGCCTCATTTCCTTTGCTCTGAGCCCCGTTCACGTGAAGCCTTTGGAAGAAGAACCCCAGGTGATAGTTAAAGGCGCCAACTGGCAGCTTTGTGTTCGAGTCCTTTACCATCTTCTCTCTGCGGCTGGGTCTTTCACCCTCTCCTTGTCTGCGGTGGATCACTGGGCAGGCTCTTGTCAAGGTTCCAGCCATCCTTTCAGTCTTGTCTCCTGGCTCAGGGCACGTGTTTCCGGCCCAGCTCCAGGTTAAATAACGCCGAGGAGCGAGATTAAGACCCGGGCTTGATAAATGATAAAAGGGGGAAAGGGAATCAATTCCTGGCGGCTCTGGGGCAAACGGTGGGGGAAGGGATTGCCGCAGAAGAAGAACTGGACGGTGGAGAATGAATGCATGGTCTCAACAGAGTTTCGGGGAAATCAGGCACTGTTTGGAGGGTAAGTCCTCGAGGCCTGTTATGGAAGGGAGGGGACCTTTCCTGTGGAAGCCCCACGGAACCTTCCTCGTCCCCACACCAGCAGCCTCTTGCACCCTCATCTTGCTGGCTGCTGAACGCTGTCCCAGATGCTGTGCTTTGCTCTGCCAGAGAGGGCGCGGCTGAGCGACAGGAGGGATTCACGCCCTTTGGGCCTGTCTTTGCCCATCTCAGGGAGCAACAGAGACCAAGACTCGAACCCACGTTTCTTGTGGGGCGCAGCAGAGAGGGGAGCAGTGCAGAGCCCACCCTGGGCTTTCCCTCACGCTAGGTTTCCTACAGGCTCCTTGCCAAGCCCCATGCAGGTGCCAGAGGCCTTGGGAAAACTGCTTAGAAAAGGACAAGAAAAATTGTCCGGTTGCTACAAGGATGAAAGGGGAAGAGCCTCTGAGATAAGTTGCCACTCAGCAAGGTCAGGAGTCCACGGTCTGTGTTTACCCACCGGCCTCTCAGGGTGTGAAAGGCTGGAGCAGAGTCCCCAGGAATGGCCCCTTGTGTGCAGTGATAACCTCGGTGAAATGGGGCGGCCTCGTGGGCCCCGATGGCTCAGCCCCTCCCTGTGTCCAGGGCTAAGGTGGGTGCTAACCTAGCCACACCCCCTTTGTGACCACACCCCCTTCTATTTAAAGAAGTGACATGATTGGGTCCTCTCTCCTCCCTAACACTGTCAATCAACCTTTTTCTGAATGAGTGTTCAATTGTAACTGACTAGGTGTGGCTCGGGTCCTGTTTAACTCTTTCCTGCCTGCACTTTGTTTGCTTTCCCGTACCAGATCATCCAGGCTGCTGCAGGGGAGTGACTGTGGGAACACTTCACCAAGGGGCCTGCTTGAGTCTCCATCACTGGCAATTTTAAAATCAAGACTGGATTGACTTTTTAAAGATCTGCTCTAATCCTCACGGCATTTCTGGGCGACGGCTTGTTGCCTGTGTGGTGCAGAATGTCAGACGAGTCGATCACACTGAGACGGACGAATCTATTGTTTCCCCTTTTCTTTCTCTCTCCGGCTGAATCCTTACCTCTCTCACGCGTTCTTTCCTTACCCTCCTGACAATACCGAGCTCTTAGAGAGCACTTTTCATCCCTCGGTCTCAGAGCCGGTTGCGAAGGAGCGGAGTATCGTTATCTGCGCTGTTTTACAATGCAAGCTGTCACGTGAATGCAGGCGCGGGGGTTTTAAGAAAAGCACCGAATACCACCAGACTTGCACTGAAACCATTGGAGCTGGCATTGTTCCAGAGCCCAGGGTGGGAATAGCACAGGCCGCAGCAGGTCAAGATCAAAGGCTCGACAGGGCTGTTAGGATCCGGGAAGGCATGCTGCCGGAAAGGGATGCTGCGGAGAAGCAGGGTGTGTCAGACAAGCTGTTGGGACTGGGGACTAGCAAAGTAGAGGATGCTGCCGGTCAGACCCAGAAAGGGGCATTGGCAGGGTTAGAATGGGGCAGGACTGGAATATCTGGGCTGTTGCAGGGCAATGGTGTATGGGGGAAGCTTACTCGGCCCATGCTCTGCACCTGGCTCTGACTTGGTCCCTTCCTCACTTAACTGGGCAAGAGAACTCAGACTGGAATTTCAGACCAAAAGTAGCAAGAGACCCGACTACTGGCAAATAGCAGAGGCGCCTCTGGCCCTGAAGCCAGAGCTCAAGGCATGGCTGGCAAACCCCGGCCTGGCAGGCGTTACAGCTCCCTTGCTGGCTAATAGATAGGATTTTGCAGGAATCTGCTTCAAAGGCGAGTGTGAAACGTGACCGATCCGGACAGGAAGCCACGGCTGCGATGCTCCCCTTTAAAGCAACTGCTGCCCGACAGCAGATTGTGGAGGGGGGAGAAAGCGGCCCTGAATTACTGCCCGGGAACTTTCTGCACAAGGTGCATCTGGTGCTCCATTCGGGACTTCAGACGCAGCTCACAGTGCAATGGGCCACTGCACCCACACGGGTGTTAGCAGAGCCAGCCGTGCCCTCTCGTTACACCCCCATCCCGGCACTAGCGGGGGAGCAAGGGAATCGTTCTCCATCTTATGCCTGTCATTTGCAGTGTCACTGGAAGCCTGCCTGAGGGGCCTGTTCCAAAGCCCTTTGAAATCCGTGGGGGTGTGGCTGCTGAGTTCAGTGGGGGCCGGACCCAGCCCTAAGAGAGAAGCTGGAAGAGTCAAGTAGAGGATGGAGAGACGGGGGGGGAAAGGAATCAGGGTAAAGCACATCCAAGAGAGTGCGGGTCTGGTAATGCTGGATTCTGCAGGTACTGTCCTGGCGTCTTACCATCCCACTCATCCGGCAGAGGATCTCCTGCCCTGCAGGGTGAATTCCATTGAATGACACCAAGTTTCTGTGCAAAAGACACTCCCTCCCTTGCGGACTGGAAACTCTCTCAGCCTCAGGACTGTGGTAACTCTGCTGGGCTAGTACCTGAACCTCATTAATCTTTGCATTGCAGCATGGACAAGCGTGATCCCCATTCAGGTCCATGATGCAGCACGTCAGGTGTCTAATTAAGGGCAGAATTCAGCCCCTGCAGTGCTTAGTGTTGTATCAAATCCACACTGCTCCAGGGCAGCCTTGGAAAGGAGATAAGAGGGGACACCACATTTTTTACCCTGCAAAATGCTGCTGTAAAAATGTTGCAATTTCATGTTGGACTGTTACTTGATGCAAGATGACATGGCCTGGTTCACACGGAAAACATGGGAGATTTGAAACTCCCCATGGTCCTGACACATTTTGCCTGAAAGAAATTTTTGAGCCTGAAAACAGGATCCGTTCAGAATGCAGGTCAGCTTCATTCCTGAGTGCAGCCCCCCACCCCTGGCTCCATTTCAAAACTGTTCTTCTTCCTCCTCTTCTTTTTGTAAAATTGAACCATGCGGGAGATCCCTCAAATGGAACATGAAAACCTTGATTTCCCCTCTTCCCCCAGGACTTTACACCTTATCCCAGCTAGATCCTCTCCTCCAAATTATTATTAGTATCTTTCATCTGGGGGCCCAAGGCCCCATTGCGCTACCAATACCACAAAGACGGTTCCTGCCCTCCAGAGCTCAGGATCCAGACAAAACGGGACTGGGGAATTAACAGCCAAATGGTGGGAAGACAAGGTAGCGGCTGAGAAAGGAGTGAGCGTGCAGCTGAAGAGGGGCAGTGGTCCCTGCAGTCACAGGTTCATTGCCAGGTGTGAAAGTCACCCCTTTCGTGATTTATTTAGGTTGCCCATCCTGCAGCCCCGGAATGCATGGAACTCCCTGGAAGCCAGCTGGCCCTAGTGCCGGTGCTTGTTGAGTGCAGGCAGATTGCAGCTGCTGCACACAGCCTCTTTGACTTCAAGAGGAAGGCACCAGGCGATGGGATCAGGGCCTTGGAATCCTGCATGCGGAAAGCTGGCAGGATCAGGCCCTGGCGGGGTATGCTTTCCGCTTGAATAAACCCCACTCCGGTGACTCAGTCTCTGCTGCAGATACGAGCTCAAGGCAATCCCTTGGAGGCTTTAATAGACCGTGATAAGGGATCATGGGACATTATCACAATGCACACCTCCCGGAACTTTGTTGCCATCACATTACATTTCCCAATACTATAAACAGGAGGCTACGGCGGGAGTTTTACAAGCGCTTTGGCGGCTCGGGATGGCATTCAGCACCTCAGGCCCTTCCCCAGACTTTATGGGAGAGTTCCTTCATCATTAGGGTTTATGGTGGCAGCATAAATACCACCCTTGATTATTTTTATAAGGTTCCCCTATAACCAGGGGATCTTTCATTTGCAAAGGCTGTTTGGAAGTGGCCCCAGGGGGGTTGTTCTTAGCAGCCGGTCACAATGCAGGACTGGGGTTTACACTGGCTCTGTATAAAAACCACTACTAAATGGTAGGAATGATCCCATAGTGCCGTGTGTTGGATAGGATGGAGCCTCGTGCTAGGGAACAGATTCTGATCTCACGCCAACCTCAGGTTCCAAGGCTCAAGAACATGTTTAAGCATGTAAACAGCCCCCTTGATCTTTGCAGGGCTAACTCCGGGCTTGAACACTGAAATCAGGACTAACTCCACTGCAATACCGTGTGTAAAGCCAGCCAAAGTGGGAGCCCAGCCCGGCCCTGCATCTGTATGGAGCACGTGAGTCTCCCCAGCAAGCTCCCCTCAGCCATCACTCCACTTAAGTCACTGGAGTCACGCCAGTGTCTGTCGAACCGTTGGCAGTCAGAGCAGAATCAGGCAAGGGCCCAGCAAAAATCCATCCCCCCTCAGAAGTGAGGGCCTGCTTGCCCCGTGGCTTGCTTCACTGACTGCAGCAGAGTGACTCGCTGGCTTACTGCCTGCAAGCGAGAGGAGAACCCGGCTGCGAGACACCCATGACAGGTCACATAGAATTTCAGTGGATGGCCTGTTCCGTTCGCATGGCACCTGGGGTTCAGAGCGTGGCACGTGGGGCTGATTTTCTGAAGCACTTGGGGCCAGTGTTTCAAGGGCTTGGCACGCACAACTGGGGCTAGAATTTAAAAAGTGCCCTGCCCCCAGAGTGCTGAACGCATCTACAAATTGGGCTCTGACTGGGAGAACCGGGCAGTTTTGAAAATCCTGGCCTTAGTTCTATTGCAGGCATTAAAAAAAAAAATCTTACCCACCTGCGAGGAAAAGGATGAGACATTAAAAAAAAAAAAAAAAACCCCACAAGATTTCTGAGCAGGTGAAAAGAAAGAGGAAATTTCTCAGTGTAAATTACACGGAGGGAGTGTGGAAAGTTTGCTGGAGGATTAGAATATGAAAAGGACATTTCCTCCCCATTATTTGTCTCCTTTGAACTAAACTCTGTGTGTGTTTGTGTGTGTGTGTTTGTGTGTGTGTGGTCCCAGTGGTAGTGGGAGGATGGTGAGGATGTTTCTGTGTGTGTACCAGGGGTCCAGCTGCACAAGGGTGTGAGATATCTCTTCAATACCCTCTGCTTTAACACCCAGATGTGTCCTCGTCCCTACCGAGGAGGTGGGATGGAAGGCATTTCTCATCTTGCTGTTCCCCAGGATCTACCAGATGGCCCTGCTGGAAGCAGGACAGTCCCCCCATGGGGTGACCAGGACGGCAGGGAGATGCGAGGCAATAAAAGATCAAAGCTCTCGGGCGAAGGCGCTGGGCCGGCCCGTCCCCTGGGCTCGCTCATCCCGCGGCTCTGTCTCTTTAAGGCCCCTCCCGCGCGGCATTCCTCAGGGCGTGGCCTGGGTGACGTCAGCTCAGGGCATGAATGAACCGGACCGAAGTTTCCCACATTCCCACCAAGTTGTGCAGGGGCCGGCCGCGCGCGGAGAAGGCACCGGCCGCCGGCGAGACGCGGCTCGTTCCAGCCTCTCGGCCGGGCCCCGGAGCCAGGGGAGCGCCCAGGACGATGGAGAGCGGAGGGGGCCGGCTGTCCTGCTGCTTCGCCCTGCTCCTGCTGCTGCTCCTGCCCGGCGCCCTGCTCGGCTCCCGGGCCAAGGAAGGTAAGAGCCGGGCGCTGCCGGGGGCTGGTTCTGCAAGCTGCGAGCGAGCGGCCGGCACCCGGCCCGGGGAACTGGGGGGGGGCCCCCGGCCCTGCCTGGATGCCGGTGTGAGCAGGCTGCCGATCCTCTCCCGCGGGCCCCCGGCGCTCCTCGCACGTGTGCGGGACTGGGACGGGGAGCGGGGCGGAGAACTGAGGTCTTGGCGGCCCCAGGGAGCGGTGCGGGGCCGGGGAGCCGCTGCCTGGGCGGGGGGGGGGTTTGCTCTGCTCTGCTCCGCTCCGGGAAGGCGGAGGATCTGCAGAGGCAGCGAGAAAGTTTTCAGAAACTTCCGCCGGGATCGCACCCGCCGACAGGTTGTTTTAGCTGCGGCCGGGAATGCGGCGTGACTCCGGATTTACAGCGCAGCGCCTGGCGGGTTGGCCGGGAGGGGGTTTGCAAGGAGGCACCTTGGGGGCCAGTGGAGCAGAGCCTGGGAAGCGGGGCGCCCGGGTGTGTTCGGGGCAGGAATCTGCTGGCGGGGCGGCGGGGGGGGCAGAACATCGCTCCATGGGGGAAGGATTTTCCCGTCTGGAAACACGCCGGGAGAGGTGCTGCCGGCTGCTGCTGGGATTTCTTGAGAGTCGCCCGGCGCCTGGGAGAAGCGGCCCTTGCACCACTTCGCCCAGGGTGGCTGATTCAGGGCGAGGTCACGCGTGGTGTGGAAGTGCCAGGAGTGACACCTCCGTTACACAACCGGGTTGGGACAGAGAAGCAAATATCCCATGGCAGGGCTGGGCGAGAGGGGAGGGGAGGGGTGTTGAATCACTGGTGGGAAGGTGGATGATGTGTTCCCTGCCATTGCATATGTATGAGGTATTAAAGGGTGTGGGTGGGGGCGGGGAGGGGGGAATATTTCCTCAATTTATCCAGAAGTTTCCTCCTTTATTTGCAGCTTTAACCATTGTTACTGAGAGACCTTACTAAGGTTTTGCATGGAAGATGCTTTTGTAACCATGTAAATTGCATGACTGGTCATAGCAGAGATCTGTTGTCTTTCTCCTGATTTAGAAAGCCCCAGACACACACATTAGAGAGAGAGAGAGAGGGCCACCTTCTGCTTTTGGTGACACCAGAGTAAATGGGGAGTTACCGCCACTGACTTTTAGTAAAGCTGCTCCAGATCTTCCAGATCTACTCTGGCCTTTAGCATTCTGAAGACAGAATTATTAAACTCAATTTTTTTGGGGGGGGAGGGGAAGATAGAAGAAAACTGGTGCCAATTTCCAAAATCTACTTTTACCATGTAATGATTCCAGAGGGGGGGGGGGGTCAGAGTGCCGGAGTTTGAGTCCCGATCCAGATTCCAAACTTTTCCAGAGTTTGGATCTAGGCTTTTTAGTTTGGGCCCATGTCTGAAACATTCCCAGAGTTCTAGGATTTCACCTACACTCCTGGGGATTGCTACGCTGGGAGAAAAATCAAAGCAGATTGAAGAATTGAACTGAAAGCAGAATTCCGGCCTGGAATATTTAGGACAATATCAGGACAATATAAGAGTAGTTTAAAAATCAAATAAACTTTTCCCTGTCCTTTACTCAGCCCTTTGTGCTAAGTGATTACAGTTACCAGGATAAAGGTGCTTCTAGGGTATGTCTGATTTCTGTGTCCTGAGTAAGCTGTACCAGCAGCAGCACCACCTTTATACTGGTATAACTGCATTGTGCTGCTTTAGCGCTGCTTCTAAACCGATATAGCCATCAGATTGCTACAAAACCTGCATGCAAACCAACTTGCAGGGGTCCGTAACTAATCTGTGCAGCGGACAGATTCCCACTGGCTTTGAGTTTTGGATGAGGTCCAGAGAGTACCTCAGGCATGCTGCTTGGAGGCCCCCGGGATGACTACCAACTTCTGATCCAAATCTGGATCCGATCAGAACTTTCCCAAAGCTTGGAGCTGTTCTGATCTGGAGCTGGAGTTTTCTCCAATAGAGAGATTGGGGACTATTTGCAAAATTCCTATCTAGAGCTGAATGTTTCCAAATGCTGAGGGTGTTTGGATCAAGGATTTTTGCCTGGACCCATCTTTCATTCAAAAAAGCCATTAGAAAAGGGAGCAGCTGATTCCAACTGTGAATTCTTTTTGTATGTATCTTAAAAGACTATTATGAAGAAATCCAAACCCTAGGTATTGGCACATGACACCAGGATGGTTCTGGTCCGGTGCTGAGTTATTGGGTAGAGTTGGGTTTCTTTTAAAAAAACAAAGCCAAATGTGGCTTAGGCATGGAGGAATCTGGAATAATACACATACTTGGCCAGATGGGCTGTAATTGCTCAGAAAAAAGCATGAGAGTCTACCATGTAAATAGTGATTTAAGGCAAAAAAGAATTTAACAGCCGCTGCTAATTTTGGGTGCTTGGATTTTTAAGTACGCAGCCTGAGAGCTGTTTTTTTGGGCGCCCAAGATTTGACATCCTGCATCTCAGGTTGGCCACCCAAAACTAGTCACTACTCTGGAACATTATACCATTCTTAAAACTACAACAACATTGCTACCACTGCTTCCCCAGGCAGCTTGGTTATTAGCTCACACGAGAAGGAGCCGCTGGAAGATTGCGGCAGTTTTTCAGATTAACGTTGCGTTTGTTGTTTTCCAAGTGCCAAAAGTAATTGGTGTCTAATGTAGACTAATCTCTTGCCAAATTGCAGTTTCCAATTAACTCTGCTGTGGAATTAGAAGAGGGCTTGTTACTTGGTAAAGGGAGCAGATCTATTTTTATGCTGCAATATACCAGTGAAATCAGCTGCTTTAAGAAAGCATGCGCTAGATCATCCGTCCTTGGCCTATAACCTGAGACTAGGGGGAAATTCGCCTTTCCCATCTGCATGACAGATCTTGACACTACTATTCTGCTACCCCCTAGGAGCACGATCTGCTCTTCCTGCATGAGGGAAAAACCTATAGTTCCTCCATATTTAGGGAGAGCAAAACACGGTAGATGAAGTCCACAGTGCAGAGGCCAGAGGAGATCTTAGCCATTAGGCCAGAGCACCATTATTACAGGTGATGTGCTCTGGGGTCTGAATGCAAATCTACAAAACTGGAGATGTAATCCCTGCTCCCTCTCAGGGCTGGTCTGCGTTGGCTAGAACAGGACTGGTAATTCTCCACAAATGCTAAGAACTGTCCTGCGGACGGATCTTAGGTCAGACGAGGTGGAAGAAGCAGCTGCTATCCTGGGGGAAGCACATGCGGTGGTGGGGGGGGGGGGTCTCGTTCTACTCGTCTTTGTGGCTTTGAGCAAATCACATCAATTCTCATAGAAGATTTTTCCCTTTGTTAATTTTTTTTAATATCCAGCGAAAACCGATTAAAGAAGGTGTTGAAAACGGAGGAGAGAAAAGGATTAAAATGAGTGGGGGCAGAGGAGTAGAGGGAAAGCTTTGCCTGGCTGAGGCAGCCCAAGGAGAGACAGACAGACAGACTGCAATCAGGGGTTCTCCCCCACTTGTGTAACATTTTTAAAAGGCGACTTGCAAATAAAACCTGGGAGCTGGGGCTGCTTTGGTGACCCAGCTCCCGGTGGGAGGCCATGGCCCAGTGAGATGTTTGTTTTTACTCACATCACCTTCAGCATAGGTTGGAGGGGGAGACGGTCAAAGTCACAGAGCACGCAGGGCAGACGATGGAGCTTTGCTCACTGAGGCCCTGATCCAGCGCAGCGCTTAAGCACATACTGAAGTCCAGGAAAGCACTAAGCTCAGGTCCTTGATGGAGGTTAGGAGCCTAAATAATTTTGGGGGTCTGAGCTTAAATGCCCCTGAAGTCAATGGGATTTAAGCATGGGTCTGAAACCGGAGCTTGCGCAGGCTGGGGCTGAGAGTCAAGAGATCGGACTTCCAGGCTCTGCTATGGACTCACTGTGCAGCGTTGAGTAAGTCACTGCCTCGCTCTGTGCCTCGGTTTCCCCAGCAGGGCCATGGGGGCGCAACCAGCCCTGCAGTTGCCCTGTCAGCTACAAAATGGTGATCATTCTGGGAGGCTCAAATGAATCTTTGCAAAGCTCTGGAGAAGAGGGAAATATTCTGAGGAAGAGAAATGGGGGAAGAAAGCGGAAGAAGCAGTGCCTGTTTCCACCGGGCGCCCTGGAATGCCGGGTGGAAACCAGCTGAGCCCACCTTGGAGTATAAATAAACCAGTAGGGTTTGAACTAGCTGGGAGGTGGCAGAGACGGGTCAGTGCTGGCAGAGTCGCCCTGCAGTCACGAGAAAGGAAATGAAGGGCTTGCGTGAAATCCTTGGTGTGGTGTCCGCTCTGGGCACAGCCTGGTTTCTGAGCTCCCGTGCAGCCTGGCTCCTTTGAACAGGGTTCAGCCAGCTCTGAACTGGGGGTTCCTGCCTTTGGCCCTGCCGAGGGCCGCGTTGGTGCCTTGCCAGGAGCCTGTGCACCACACCCGGTTTGCCTGAAGATTGCAGTCACCCTCCTCTTTCATGCAGAGGGGCAGGTCCCAGCACGTGATGCAGCCTGGCTGCATGGATGGGGGTGGGAAACTGGACACTGGGCTGTATCCCCTCCATGCGCTACAAGGAGAGGGAGACCCTGGGTCGGGGGTAGAACCCCACACACCTTGTTGGGCCAAGAGACCGCCAACCCCTTCCAGGAGTGCAGGGCCCCGATCGGGACACCTGGGTGGTGACGCGACGCTGCACGGGCTAGGTTAATTAGCGTTGGGGCCAGAGGGGATCCCAGTGTCCGCCAGCAGCCTGGACGATGAATCCTCTCTGTGTTTATTACCAGCCCCCCTGCTAAACTCTCATCTCAACTCTCAGCATTGCACACACGAGACCCGCTAGCCAGTGAGATCCCCCCATCCCAGTCACACGCGAGCAAGGCGCACGGGAGAAAGGAGCCCCCGTGTGAGACTAGTCGATGACGTGGCTTTAACCCCTGGGCTGGCCTTTCAGAACCTGTTGCAACGTGCCAGGTGCAACCTGCTGCTGGGGCAGAAGGGAGTTCCCTCTCCCTGCGTGGGCCAGGGGCTCGCCCCTTCTGCTAGCCAAGAGGCAGGGGTGTGGGAGTGGTGCCTGGGCAGAGCACTCTCAAACTCGGCTCACTGCTGCTGTGTGAGATCCCGGCTGTGCCACGCCACACTGCCCCAGGGGAGGAGGGGGTGTTGGGGTGCAGGAGAGCTGGTCTTAGACATCCAGTGTCAGGGAGCGTCTTCAGATCAGACCCTTAGCACTTGCCCCCAACATCCCTTATCCCTGCACAGAGAGGGGGGGCCGTCACCTAGACAACAGAGATGGAGGGGGCAGCCTGCGGAGCTGGGCTGTCCTGGGTTAGACGGGTGGGCCTGAGCCCCACCCCCAGGCTCCCTGCTGTGTCTCTTCTTAGCCGCGAATTCATTTGTCCTGGGATTAAAGGTGTTTCCAACCCTAGGGCTGGGCCGGGGCCCAAAAGCAGGGAGCAAAAGATGGATCCACAGAACCAAAGGGGGCCCATTGCCCGGCTTCCTTCCCAGACCCAGTCTGCCCCATGGATCCGCCCTGTGCTTGCCCCGAGCCAAGGATTTGTGGCAAAATGTGGCACCGAGTCTCGCAGCCTGGGGCAGCTGACTGAGGCCGCAGGGCTGTAAAACTGCAGTGTAGACGTTCAGCCTCGGCCTGGCACCCGGGCTCGGAGACCCTCGAGCCTGGGCATCTACACGGCATCTATAGCCCCGCGAGCCTGGATCAGTGGACCCGGACCAATGGCGGGTCTTTCGTTGCCATGGAGATGTACCCTGAGATGCAGAGGCAGGGAGCGTCCGGGATCCCCAGGCAGCCGGTAGATCCCAGCTCTTTCCACTCCAAACCCCTTCCCTCCACAGAAAGCAGCTGGTGGGTCGCAGAGCTGCAGGAGTTTTGAGAGCAGCAGGGGACGCAGGCCCTGCTGCTGCTTATGCCTGCCTGGCGGGGGTGGCAAGGGGGCATGTTTCTTTCAGGGAAGCTGGCGGGGTGGCTCAGCTCCTGTGTTATACAGGGAGGGAGGGCGTGGACCCAGATCTGCTGCCCTGGGAGAATAACCATGAAGAGATCTCCCCAGCCAGCAGAGTTAAAAGAGAGCGGGGTGGGTCTGGGGCCTGCAGCCCGTCCCATGTGGCCCGGGGCCCCTGGGTATCCAGGCTACAGCCCTGGCACCAAGACCTCAGGCCTGGCTCTTCTCTCACCGACTTCGTCTGGGCTGCCTCTGGCTCGCAGAGGTTTGATGGGGAGAGGCGGGTCCCTTCCCCAGCCTGAATCCTCGGGGCTGCCCGGCCTCGTGGGCGCCAGGCCAGTGCGAACCAGGAGCCCCAGGGGTCTGGGTGCCTCTGGCCTGCACGCTGCCCTTCACTGCTCAGAGATGCCTGATGCTAACACATTCCTGGCGGGCTGATTCACCGGGGTTTGGCAGGGCCCTGACGGGCTGGGTAATTGCTTCCGCTCAGACCTCGGCCGCTCGCCCTTTGATTTCACTGCCTCTGTCATGCGGCTGCTGGGTTATTTATTTTTCTTCCCTTCTTTCCTTCCTCTTTTCAAACCCATTCGATCACTGGGCAGGTCCCAGCCTCCATCCCTGTGCTGCTAGGGACAGCAGACTCCAGCCCTGCATGTCTGAACATGTCTTAGGAGGGTTTGGCTGGCTGATGGCAGAGGCTTGCCTTGGTTGACAGATCAGATCCCTGGCCAACCAAGGCCAAAAGTGGCCAGTGCCTGAGGCTACGGGGAAAAGGGAGAAAGTCCGTCCGTAACATGCCCATGCAGTGGTGCGATGCTCACACTGATGGGGCTATGGGGTGTATTCCCTTCCTGACCCCTGTGCCACTTGGCTTACGCCGTGAAGCATGATCTGCCTTGTTGTCATTACCTTCACTTTGCATGGCTCCAGTTTTTATTTGTGGTTGCAAAATAGACCCGTCCTCTTAAAGACTCTCAACCACAATGTTTGCCTTGATGAGGAGAGATGGCCTTGTGGTTAAAGCCCTGGGCTGAGACTCAGGAGAGCTGGCTTCTGGTCCCAGATTTTCCACAGGCTCCCTGCGTGCTCTTAGACAAGTCGCTTATGCCTTCTGAGCCTCAGTTTTTGCACTTATAAAATGAGGATAACTGCACTCCCTTACTCAGAGGGTTATGGGGATACATTTATCGGTAACTAATTAGGAGGTGTTTGGATATGACAGTGATGAGGCTGTGGCAATACTTAGAAATCCTGCAGCGGTGAGTTACGCAGGTTGGCAGTGCGGTGTGTGAAAATGGGAGGGTCTTGTGCTTACAGCAATGGTTTTAGGAGCCAGGTGGCTTCCAGCATCTGGTCCTGTAGAGCACATCTTTCCCCTGGCCAAGAGCTGGGAAAGGAGGATTCCCCCCTCCCTGCCCCAGCCCTTCTTCCAGGCACAGATATCACCATGCAAGGCCTAGATGTTGGGACTGATTCTGCCCTCACTCTCAGTGGTGTAAAGCGGGAAGGAGTCAGGAAACAAGCAAGAGCAGAAACGCGGCTGTGAAAAGAGTGGAGTGAGCCTTCCGCCAGCAATCCCAGCCCAGCCCATGCGCAGATACCTAGAGAATGGAGACCGAGCCTCCCACCCCCGTTCAAAGCCCCTTCGGGGGCAGCGGGGCTGTTTTTCAAGCTGCAGCGTAACGTTAATGAATGGTTTGCAGCCTTGGCAGCTGCGGGCGGCCCCTGGATCCAAACCGGCGTCTGGAAGAGATTTCGTTCCCCCAGCGCCGCAGCTCCTTCTCACGCAGTGGAACAGACTCTGGAGAATGGGAGCGCTACAGAGGAAAACCCCCGAGGCACCAGGGATCGTGTCTGTTTGGGGTGAAGGGCCAGCGAGACTGGGGGGGAGGGTGCAGCGGGAAGGGCTGAATAGGATGCTGCTAGCACAGGAGTTAGCAGAGCAAAGGGGCATCCTGCCTGGTATCCTGTCTCTGAAGCCGGATGCTTCGGAGAAAGGCATCAGACCAGCTAATGTAGTGATAGGGGGAGTAAATTCCTGCCTGACCTTGGCTTAGCTGGTGCCCTGAAGCATGAGGGCTGATAGGGCCTCGTGATCATTATCCCAGCTAGTGCAGATGTGCCTGTGTATAGGACCAAATTCATCCCTGGCATAATGCCATTGACTTCACTGGGGTAACACCAGGGATGCTTTGGCCCTACTGTCTACCTGGCTTCCTCTGAGCCGTGAGCAGAGCTGGGCTGGCCTGACTGTGCCAGACCCTCCCTCCTGCACCTTTGGATCCTCTGCCCTTTCCTCTCAGGCTGCCTCCCTGTTCCTAAATAAAAAGTCTGTAGCAGCCCTGCTGGTTAGTCAACTTCTCAAACACGGGTTATGAGGGCAAATAAAAACACAGCCCTGAGATAAGAGAGAGATAAGGGTGGTGGCATCTCCACCCCTGTCGGTCCCAGCCTGGCCCTGGGAGCTGCCCACATCTTGCCAGCACCATGCCACAGCCCTGGCGGCTTTGGGGACCCGGCAGAAGCGAGGCGGGGCAGAGCAGAGACCAAGGCCATAGGGGGTGGGTGCCGCCGGCGTTGAGAGGTGACTCATGGGCGGAGCTGCGGGGCCGCCCAGATTTTGTATTGCTCCTCTGACCTCGCCCGGCTCTTAAAATGGAGGGAGAGTGGCCTGCTCTGGAGTGCAGCCAGTCCTCGCACTACCATCAGCCCACCCCCCGGATTGGCCAGGGCAGGGAGCCAGGCGCTCGTCAGGGGAGGGAGGAGCCGAGCGATGGGTCTGGGCCCTTTATGCTTCCCCGTGGTGCCTGCAGGAGGCTCCCGAGGTTGGCTTAAAACAAAAGCCGCTGCCTCCGTTTGCTTTTTGACCTTGCAGCCCGAGGCCCGTCAGGCCTTTGCCGCCCTGCCTCGGCAGGAGGACGCTCCGGCCACACACAGATGCAGATCGGGAGCTTTAGGGCCGTGGCTGCCGGCTCTTTAACAAAGAGGGGTTTTCTCCCCACTGTGTGGCAGGCGCTGGTGTTAAATAGGTGTGAAGGAAACCAGCCCCGGGCCTGCTTCCCCACAGCCTTGTGCTTTGTGCCCTCGCTCATCCCTGTGCAAAGCAAGCGTCAAGCGGAGGGATCGCAATGTGCTTGGCTGTCTGTCGGCGGGATGGTCACGGCCTGGATGTGACTTCCATCTCCCCTGGTCTAACAGCGTCTGTTTTCTTTCCCTTTCAGTCGTCCTGCTGGATTTTGCCAAGGCCCAGGGAGAGCTCGGCTGGCTGACCCATCCCTATGGGAAGGGGGTAAGTCTGAACACCCACCGCTAGCCGGGAGCTCTCGGGAGGGGTGGGCGTGGGGGGGGTCCTCACTCTAGCATAGCTCCATAGGTTGGCTCCTGGTTCACCCTGGGGTTAGCGAAAGGAGAATCAGCCTTGTTGTCTGTTGGGAGGCAGAGAACACAGGAGGTGCTGGTACCTCCGTGGTCATCAGACCATAAACATAACATAGGTGCTGGGCCCAAACAAGGGGTTGGGGAGAGGGGCGGTTTGTTTTTCCACACGCTGATTTGGTTTGTTGCCCGTAGATGGGTCGTGGGGGTTGTGGGTTCTCGTCTCCGATCCCATGTGGGCCGGGCAGCCTCGCAGCTTTGGGTGGTGGCTTTCAGGGATCACCACAGTCCCTGCTTTTCTGCAGCCAGTTTTTAAAGTTGATCAGGTCAGTTCAAACCAATCTGTGCATGACTCTGGCCTTGCGATAGCCCCGTCAGTGGGATGATCTCAAAGCACTTTTTAGTCTGGATTAATCTCCCTCCCACACACACTAGACACTGGTGAGGTAGGTCAATACGGTTGTCCCCTTGTACAGATGGGGAAACTGAGGCACCCCTCCCCCCCTGCACTGACCCCTCCTTTGTATGGAC
The DNA here is from genome assembly GCF_026122565.2 of Emydura macquarii macquarii. Taxonomy (NCBI): domain Eukaryota; kingdom Metazoa; phylum Chordata; order Testudines; family Chelidae; genus Emydura; species Emydura macquarii. Next base: position 51,155,647 of record NW_027132905.1, read on the forward strand.
CCAGCTCACTGAGCTCAGAGCCTGGGCCCCAGACTCTTGCTGAGGGCAGGCTCCCCGGTCCCTGTGGTCAGGGAGCAGAGCATCGAGGTGGGGGTCATGCTCCGTGGGTCGCCCGATTGCAGGGGGACGCAGCGCGCGAGGGGCCAAGTGCTGGCTGCAGTGGGGCGGGGGGCGTGCCAAGCGGTGCGGCCGGGCTGCGGTTGCTGCATTGCGTTGCCGCACTGGCCCTTCCGGGGGGAGACTGGAGGCAAAGCCACTGCACCGCCCCCAGTGAGATGAGTTTGCTGGTCTTCTCCACCATAGCAGGGGGCCGTGGGTCAGGGCTGAGGGGCACCGGCCGAGCTGTGCAAGGAGGCCCACAGCCAGACTAGCAGGGGCAAGTCTGCAGGGGGGGCTGCAGGAGACACAATGGGGGTTAGGGGTACCTAGGGCCAGCAGAGCCGGTCGGTGCATTGGGATCCTGGCCCGAGGTGGCTGGAGCCGCACTACGAGCACTCCATCAAATAACCCTTCGCCCATCCCCTGCTGCAGCCAGACAAACCGTCCCGGCCAGTCCGGCCCCTCTGCTTTCCCCCTCCTGCCTTCTCGGGGGGGGCAAGCTGTGCTCCGGCCCTGCTAGACCGCTGTGAAACGTTCCCGCCCCTGGCTCCACGGGGGAGTTGCATGGCGGGCGGAGGGGGGCCTGGAGGCCTGGAGGGTTCCCGTGGGGGATCAGATGTCCCTTGTTTTCAGCAGTGCGAAGACCCCCAAGCTGGCTGCCCCTGCCCCAACCCAACCTGCTGTTTGTTTTGGTATCTCCTGGCGGGTTTCCTATCTCCTGCCCTGCCGTGGGCCATGTCAGGAGGTTAATCAGACGGACGGTGTGCTCTGCCCTCCGCCGTGCCAAGTGAATCCCTTGGGTTTGCTAAACCTTGGCTATTTCCAGCAACAAGGGGGGTCCAGCCCCAGCTGCCTTTCCCAAACACAGCCTCCACCCTGGCCATCTTGGGCCGGATCCCGACCGCCTGATCTCCCTCCCCGTGCAAAGAGACCTGTTGTTGTCAAGGAGCGCTGGCCAGGCCTTAGACTGAATTCTGTGGGTCAGAATATCCAACACGTGGAATAATTTGGTAGCAGCTCCCCTCCCCCCGGCCCCGGGGACTGGGTCAGAACAGAGCAGCTGGTCCGCAGGGGTGGCAGTAGCAGGGAGCGGGCAGCTTGGTCTGAACTCTGTTCACACTTTGCGGGCTTGAGTTGGGCACCCAGAATCAGAGGCACCTTAACAATGTTGGGCCTGAACCGCCATGTGCCTCCGTTTCCCCATGTGTAAAAACGGAGGTTGGTATCTTGGCCTTCCTCGCTGATGAGGGCGCAGGGGGCTTGAGGGTCACTGTCAATCCATGGCCAGTGGCAGCGTGTCTGCGGGCAGCGGACAGGGAGGGCGTGGGGAAAGCAATCTGAGACCGGATGCAGTGGCTGGGTGGTGTTGGGCTCAAACCGCCAGGCCTCCGTGCAGGGCAGAGCCAAGGGAGCTGCCGGGTTTGCCAGGTCTCCGCTCCCTGCTTCACCGCGTGAGCCAACCTCCAGCTGATGGGGTCAGGAGGAAACTTAGCCAGGGCTTCTTGCACCTTCCTCTGCCCGTCAGAGATGGGCGCTGGGCTGGCAGTTCCTAGGGTCCAGCTCTGGCTGGGTCCAGTTTGCTCTCATTTCACTCCTCGTTTCCCCCGGGCAGTGGGATCTCCTCCAGAACGTCATGAACGATTCCCTCATCTACATCTACTCGGTCTGCAACGTGATGGAGAGCGACCAGGACAACTGGCTGCGGACCAACTGGATCTACCGCAGCGAAGCCACGCGCATCTTCGTCGAGCTGAAGTTCACGGTGCGCGACTGCAACAGCTTCCCGGGCGGGGCCAGCTCCTGCAAGGAGACCTTCAACCTGTACTACGCCGAGTCGGACGTGGACTACGGCACCAACTTCCAGAAGCGCCAGTTCAAGAAGATCGACACCATCGCGCCCGACGAGATCACCGTGCAGGACGACTTCGCCTCCCGCAACGTCAAGCTCAACGTGGAGGTGCGCTCGGTGGGGCCGCTGAGCCGCAAGGGCTTCTACCTGGCCTTCCAGGACATCGGGGCCTGCGTGGCCTTGCTTTCCGTCCGCATCTACTACAAGAAGTGCCCCGGCGTGCTGCGCAACATGGCGCTCTTCCCGGAGACCATCGCCGGCGCCGACTCGCAGGCGGTGGTCAAGGTGCGGGGCGCCTGCGTGGAGGATGCGGTGGCCAGCGAGGAGCCCAGCATGCACTGCAACTCGGACGGAGAGTGGCTGGTGCCCATCGGGCAGTGCCTCTGTCGGGCCGGCTACGAGAAGGCAGAGGAGAGCTGCAAAGGTAAAGGCATCGGCCAGCCGGGGGTGCGCGCGGGGGAGGTTGGGGAGCTCCCGGCTTCCCCTGCACAGCTCTGCCGGTGCCCCTCAATTCCGACCTGCAGCCCCCCCGGCTCTGCCTGCCCGGGGCCAATGCATCTCTTTCCAAGAGAGTGTTTGCCATTCATTCTCTTCTCTGCCCCGCTCCCCCTGGGGGGGCGCCCCGAGGGGCCGGGCCTCGGAGCTGGAGAGGGCACCAGCTAACCCGAGCGCAGGGAACTGAGCCGCCCCGACGAAACCCTCCTGAACAATAGGCAGCAGTGTTGGGGGAAGGGGGTCCAGCGATGGAGCAGATGCCTGTGCCGGGCTGGCAACTCCCCTATGACATGAGTGGTGAAGAATGCGGCGGGGAGAGGGGGCGGCGGGAGCCTCCCCGTGGGCTGGGGAATGGGACGCTGGCAGATAAACCCCGGCTGCACAGAAAGTGGTGCCAGAGGCGGGGGGCACGGTGTGAGCTTGGCCGGGTGGAATTGATCTCCCCCCCCCCCCCCCCCAATGCAAACACACACCTGCTGTAGACCCTCGGGAGCCCAGGGGTGTCCAGGAGCCCCTAGGTCAAGGAGTGGGGAAGGGTTTGATTTATGGGGATTCGCGCCGGGTCCTGGGACAGCGGGGTGGGGGAGGGGGATGGTGCGCAGGAGCCGTTCTGCCGGGGGAGGGGAGCTTTAACACCCAGGTCACGTCCTGTCCTGCCTGGGCTTGTTCTTCCTCGTGTGCCCCCAAAGCCAGCGCATCCCCCAGAAACCCCCAGTTCAGTGCTGGCTTGCACAGGCAGCAGCCTGGCATAACCCTGCCCCAGCGCCCCTGGCGGGCACCCTCTAGGAGAGAACCCATGGCCCAGTCAGTCCTTGGCTGCCGCGGCAGGGACCGATGGGGCCAGCGGTTTAAGCACAGCAGGTGCCTGCCTGGAGAAACCCAGCTTGAGACCTGCCAAACTGGCGTGTGCCCCCCCCGCTGTGAGCTGGGCAGGCCTGGAGCAGCTGGTCTCCTCCCCCCGGGAGGGGCAGCGGGAAATGGGCGGGCAGGGGCTCCGCTTCCCACGCTCAGCCTGTCCATGCTGTCAGCATCTCTGCTTGGGCCTGAGAAATGGCTTCCGCCAGGTGGGAGAGTGGTGGGGAGCACGGAGCCCTGCTCCGCCCTGGTGTCCGCGGGGGCCTGCTGGGCTCGGGGTCCACCCGGCTCCCCGGATCAGGGCCTCACCAGCCCCCCAGGAGGGGGGTGAAGGTGCTGCGGCTGGGCCTGCCTTCGTGGGGCACTCGCGTCTGACACCAGGTGTGGGTGTGTGGGGTGTGTGTGTGTGTGTGGGTGGGTGGAGCTGGGGATTGGGCTGGGGGGAGTTTATGGATCTCGCCCCCCGAGTCTGAGACAAGGGCGCTCTGGCAGCTAGCAAGGAGGCTGAGTGGCAGCTGTCAGTTGCCCCAGCCTTTGGACCCAGGAGCTGGGCGGACTGGGCTGGCCTGTGAGCTGCCAATCTGCCCTTCCGAAGGGCTCCAGGGAAGCAGCAATAAATCAGGAAGCGCTTCCGCCCCCCCCCCTCCCCTCGCGCCCCCCCCCCCCCCCAGCTCCTGGCTTAAATGCTGCGGGGGACACCAGCTCCCATCCCAGGTGCGCTGTGTCCTGGGTGCTGGGAGCAGGCGGGCTGGGACCAAGGCCTTGGGGGGGGGCTGGAGGTTCAGCTCTCTGAGCCGTGTCGGGAACAGAAGGTTGCATCCCTGCGTTGTAGACAGGAGGATCCTGAGGCTAAAGTTGCAGTGGAGGGGCTCAGTGTGATTGAGGGGTGCCAGCCGAGCTGTGGGTGGGGAGAGCCCAGGGCCAGGATAGCAGGGGGCCGCGGGTCGGGACTGAGAGGCAGAGCTGTGCAGGGGACGCTCGTCCCACCCGCTGTGCCCGGCTCTCTTCAGGGCTGTCATGAGCCAGTCCAGCCGTATCACTGGCTGGGCAGCCGCCCCTGCATTCTGGGGGCTCTGCCCTGGAGAAGGGCACAGGGGGTCAGTCCCTGCGCCGCTCACCTGGCAGGGCCTGGGTTGGGGACCCCCTGAAACTAAAGGGAGCTTTGTGCCAACGCTGACCCCGCACGGTGCTGAGCGCCATCCACAGCCTGCGGTCAGTGGGAGTGGAGGGCGCTGGGCCCCAGTATGGGATCCCAGGGATGGACTGGGCGCCCCCAGAGCCAGCCGTGGACCTGTGAGTCCAGGGAAGACAGCAGCCTGGTAAGGGTGATGGGAAAGCAGCAAAGTGGGGTACAGCCCCCTCCCCAGTGTACATGGGGGTGCTGTGAGCAGAGGGGCCTTCACAGCCTGCACATAGGAGGTGCTGTGAGTGAGGGCACCGTCTGTAGCTGGAGCCCCCGCCCTGGCAGAGCTCAGCCTTTCCAGGGGTGGAGAGGAAGAGAATGAAACAAATGGGAGATAAAGGAGTGGGGGGGGGGGAGAGGACCTGGCAGGGAGGGAGAGGGGCCCCTCTATTTTGTTAGGGTCAGGAATGCGACGATGGGAGATAATCCATGGGTTTGCATAAAGGAGCCGTTCAGTGCCGGATCTCCAGCTCTCGCCCACAGGAGCTCGGAGCAAGCCGGATAAGGAGACTTCCAGCGCCCTGAATCACCGCGGGCCCTCGGTGTGACCGGTCCCCTCACCTGATGCAGGCCATGATCGCGCTGTCCTCCCACCATGGCTGGATAAGCCCCCGGTGTTATCGGGTCCCGGGCTCTGGCATTGCAGGGGCGATGGCCTTCTATGGAAGTGAGGTTGTGGGGGGGGAGCCCAGCTGTGCCGGCAGCCCCTGCCCAGCCTTGTCAAATGATGATCTGTTCCCCCGTGCTGCTGTTCGCCAGCGGGCGAGGGAGCTGCCCAGAGCTGCAATGGAGTCAGGGTCAGGGACGCCTGGGTCTCCAGTGGACACAGCTCCACTCTGTAGTGCAGGGAAATCAGCTTGTGTCCCGGTCAAATTCCCCATTGATCATGGCCTCCTGAAGTCTCAGCTGGAAAAAGGCCTAAGCCGCCCCACGCTAACTTATCAATATGTTGAACAGTTCTGGTCCCAGTACAGACCCCTGGGGGACGCCACTATTTACCTCTCTCCATGCTGAAGACTGACCATTTGTTCCTACTTTTTGTTTCCTATCTTTTAACCAGTTACTGATCTAGGAGAGGCCTTTCCCTCTTATCCCACGACTGCTTACTTTGCTTAAGCGTCTTTGTTGAGGGACCTTGTCAAAGGCTTTCTGAAAATCTAAGTACACTATATCCACTGCATCACCCTTGTCCACATGCTTGTTGACCCCCTCAAAGAATTCTAGTAGATTGGTGAGGCATGATTTCCCTTTACAAAAACCATGTTGGCTTTTCCCCCAAAAAATCTGTTCATATCTGTGTCTGGTAATTCTGTTCTTTACCATAGTTTCAACCAGTTTGCCTGGTACTGAAGTGAGGCTTTCTGGCCTGTAATTGCTGGGATCACCTCTGGAGTCTTTTTTTAAAAAAAAAAAAAAAGGGTTGTCACATTAGCTATCCTCCAGTCATCTGGTAAAGAAGCTGGGTGAAATGATGGGTGACCCTGGTAGCGAGGTGCCAGTCTGCAGGCCCAGCTGAATCCGGAGTGTTGTTGCACTAGCATTCCCCGGAGCATCTCCTGTGCCAGTTGATCTGGCTTGCCGGTGCCACTCGCCCAAAGCCCTAACCGTTTTGGCATTGACAGATGTCTCCTATGCTGGGCAGCAGCATCCCTCTCCACCACGTCCCGTCTCCTTCTGGTTTGTCAGCCACACTCCAGCCATCTTCTGCTCCTACCTTACCCGTTTTCCCCTCCCTCTTCCCACCCTATCCGCGCCCCCCCCCCTCCATTGTCCTGGGAAAACAAGACTGGGAAGGCCAGGGCTGCATTCCCTCCCCACCCCCACGCGGCGGATCCCAGGCCGTGGAGAGGTTATCTGTGCAGACACTAGCTCTCTGTGCTGGCTGAATGGAGGCACTGTGTCTGCAGGAGTGTGTGGGGTGGGGGGCGGGCGCCTGCTGATGGGTGTCCCTCGTTAAGTCAGGCAGCCCTTTCGCATTGTGACCCGTGGAGGTCGACCCCTCCTTTTGTCCCAGGTAGACCCTGCTCTTCCTTTTGGGGGTCTCCTGCCCTATGCCTCTGCTGGCCAGAGCTGAGCGAGTCCTGACCATGAGGGCCCGACGTGGCCAACAGAAATCCAGAGCCCCGAGCGTGGCCCCCCCCTTAATTTAAGCCCAGGGGTGCAGCCTGCAGAAACTACAGGTCCCAGCATGCAGTGCAGGATGGCTGCCCACGCCGCTGCATGCAGCCAGGCACCTGCCATGGTGCTGGCCCAGTGGAGTGTTGCACGGGGGTGGAGCGTTGCACGGGGGTCACAGTGGCCTCTCCATGGACTGCCCCTTTGTTATGTGCCCCGTGGAGCATTGCATGCTGGGACATGTAGTCTCTAGGGGCACCCCTCTATGGGAACAAGTGGGGCTAGGTGTGGCTAGCACCTTGCGTCTGAGCCCATGAGGCCTTCGGATGGGCAGAGCTTGGGTGACCCTGAAGGAACTGTTCCACCCACCTACCCCGCTCCCTCCCCAACCAGCTCACAGGAGTTACCCGAGTCTCTGGGCCCTGAAGAAGGACCTGGTGTTACAGGAGCTACCCCAAAGGCTGGGTCGGGTTATGACTGTCTGTCTGGTATAGTGCCCGTCACAGACACTGTCTGATTCTGCCCCCGGGCTGTAGCACCTGGGGGTCTGTAGCATGCCCTGGAGGGAGGGACCGGCCGGTCGCTGTCTCTGGCAGTGCCCCGCTTCCCGCCAGTGGCTCCCACCCAACTGGCTTCCTTGCCCTCCAGGCAGGCCAGCGAGCACCTTGCTCCACCGGCCACGTGCCTGTGAGCTGCCTCTCTGGGACCGAGAGGGAGGCGCTTCCTGCCCGGGATGGCGGGGAGGGAAGGAGGATGGAATTTGCCCTTTGTGCGGCGAGAGATTCTCTGACCTCCCGGCACAACCCTGGACTCGCTGGCCCCTGTGAAAGGGAGCCCAGCGGGCAGGAAACAAAGGAGTTTATCTCCAGGAATAAACACAGATATTCTTAGCCGCCCGCCTCTCCGCCTGCTGCCAGAGTCCCCACTACCCACCCTGTCTCCATGAAAGCTTCGCCCCCGCCTCCTTCCGTCCAGGGAACACAAAGAGGTGTCTGTATCCTGTGCACCTCGCAGGGGTCTGTGAACTCAGACCCTGCACTCCGCACCCCCCAGCTGTCTGTCTCTCTCGAATCACAGTCATCATCAGCGTTTAATAGTTGGGAGTTAACGTCCTATACCTTACATTGCTGCAGAGAGGGCCCAGGGTCTCTCCTGCCCCCCTCCCGCCCTTCTCCAGTGGGAGGAAGGAAGCCGGCCGCTGGGCACCCGTGAACCCCTGACAGGTTTACTGCCCTATTGTTTCAGTGTGCAGCCGAAGCACCGAGCAGGGCAAGCGCAGTGGAGACCACACACGAAATATTTAACTGGGGGGTGGGCCTGGCTTTGGGAGAAGTGGCTGGTTTTTTTTTAACTGCCCAGGAAAAGAGGAAGTCGGGAGGGGAAAACTTTCCTAACATCAGGGCTGGGGGGGAAGGGTTCTTAGCTGCGGTGGGGGAAGGGACCGGTGACTGTCAATAACACCCCTTCCCCATGTGTCGCCAAGACCCCCGCCACTGTGGCCACAGCACAGCTGGGCTAGCGTGCATCCCCCTTTGTTTGCTTAGCTGCCTGCAGTTGGGACGCTGGGGCCAGGGCAGTCTCAGCATTTGGTCGAGATCTTTGTGTGTCTGTTAAAGAAGCACAGCGGTGGAGAGCGGGACTCAGTGCCCAGAATCGCTGTTCCAGGCAGAGCGGAGGAACTGAAAAGCCCCGCCGCCCGGCTGCCGAAACCGCTTCCTTTTCGGAAGACTGAAGGAAGCAACCCCCACAGCCTAGGGTGCGGTGAGGAGGTGGAAATTGGGTTCCTGTGGAAAACCCAGATTGGATGGGGAATGACCCAGGCTCCCTCCACCCCTGCTACTCCCTTTGTTTAACGAAACCAACGCAGCTAGCAGAGTCCGCAAACAATCCCGACCAACCAGGCGTAGCCCTTTGGAGGGGATCCGTCCCGTAGGGCCCCATCGTCATGAGATAGGGCCTGGTCTGCACAGGTCTCGCATCCCTTGAACTGTATCAGTTTGAAATCGGTCTGTTTACAATGCCCCAACCCCCTTGTGTGCATGGCCAGAGTGGTAGAAAGGTGGCTGTGTACTGGCCCAGCTGTTTCTGTAGAGAAGGGGGAAAAGCCCCACCAGTATAAAGCCCCTCTATGCTAATATAACCACGTCCACACTAGGGGTTGTCCTGGTATAAGAGCACTGGCAAAAAGTCACCCCTCTAACTGCCAGGGTTAGAGCAGGATAAAATCAGCGTGTGACCTAGGACTATGTTACCGCTCAAAAAAAGAGTGAATGTTAATTTGAGGCTCTGTACCTGCCCCCGATTCCCCCTGGCCAATTTCTGTGGTTTTTCAGCCACTTTCTCTTGCATTGACACACATTTTCCTCATCCCTGTTGCTGTAAAAAACCAGCACCACTGGTGGGAAGGGGTTTCTTTGCGGGAGGGATGCTGAGAGACTGATCCACAGGCTTGTCCTCTGTAGCGTGGTGATGATTGGTTGGCATTGCGGTGGAGACCCCAAGCAGAGAGCAGAGCCCCATTGCGCTAGGCGCTGTACAAATGCGTAATAAAGATACTGCCCTGCCCCAAAGAGCTTAGAGCCGAAGCCCCATCATCTGGGTGCATGTATCGGATCTGTTCCTACGCGGGGGGCTGCAGAGGGAGTGGGCTCGGCTCTTAGGAGAGTAGGAGGCCTCCGGTCACCGTGATTGATTAGCCAATTGAGGCATTCCGGGGGGAGCCCTGACCCATCCCCCCTCCCTGGAATGCGGGGGCTGCCGGGTCGGCTGTAAACCTTGAAGAGGGAAGTTTGAAGGGCCAGGTTGTTGGGGGAGGAATATGCTGTTCTTGGAGTGGAAACGTGCAGTGTGTGTGTCTGCCTCTGTCTGCCTGGCCCGTTAATACTGCTGGAGGGGAGGCTGGGCAGGCCCGGAGGAGGACCCACCCCGTCTGCCTTCTGGTTTCTGTGCGAGGCGAGAGCAGGGCTCCAGGCTGCAGAGTTGCCCCGTTCTCCTCTCTAGCGAAGGGGAGATCCGGGGATGGAGGCGGAAGTTTACACCGAAAGCAAAACCTATCCCAGGCCTCAGACGTTCCAGCCCTGCACCCGCCTGCATCCCAGTTTGTTTCTATGCTTAGATCATGGCTGGCACTTACTGGTAGAAAGGAAGCCGCCAGCCCTGCTCCCTCCTGGAAACATACAGCCCGTTCAGAGTGCTGGGGGCTAGCGCTGGAGGGACGTGGCTGTGTACACCCGGGGCTGTGTCCCACACTGCCTCCTGCCCCTCGCTGGAATGCTGCCTCCCCCTGTCCTTCGGACATCGGAGGAGCTGTCCCCAGATCTGCAGAGTCAGACCCACTGGTCACCGTCTCCCTGCTCAGTCCCTCCCGTGTTTCATCCAGCACTTTGCAGGTCCCGCGTTCTCCTGGGTCGCCAGGGGTCAGGCCGGGATCCCTGGAGGCTCTGCAGATGCAGCGCATTCAGTGCCGTCAGTGGTGGTTACGGGAGCCCCCCGTTAGTGCCCGCAAAGCCTAACCTGTGCCGTGTTCTCCCCGCACAGCCTGCCCCGCTGGGTTCTTCAAGCCAGACGTCTCCCGCGATGCCTGCGCCCAGTGTCCCTCGCACACGCTGGCCTCTCCTGAAGGCTCCACCTCGTGCCCGTGTGAGGAAGGCTATTTCCGGGCGGCAGAAGATCCAGTGTCCTTTGCCTGCACCCGTAAGTACGAGATCCCGCCGTGGTGGCAACTCTCCGCTGTTGTCACCCGCGTTCCCGCTCCAGCCGCGCTGCCCCTTAGACAGGTCGGGGCCTGCTCCGTTTTCCCAACCTCTGCTCGTCTAGGATAGCACTGCTCCCCTGAGGATCTCAGAGCATTTTGTGCGCGTTAGTGCTTTCAGTGGGTGAGGTAGGTAAGGGCTTCCCCACAGGTTGTATAAGTAGGGAAACTGAGGCACGGAGCAGTCAAGCGATTTGCCCCTTGTGAGCCAGCGGCAGAGCTGGGAATAGAACCCAGGAGTCCTGCCACTCAGTCTCACTGCCCACCAGTGATACCCCAGATGCCGTCGCAACAGGAAGTCCCGCCCCTCATCCCCAGTGAAACGTCCGCCCCTTTGAGGGCGGCACTTCCTGTAGTGACAGTCATTCAAGACGGTAGCTCCGTACAGGTAGCGACTCTGTGGCAGGGGTAGTCCCGGGGGATGGATCTGGCGGCTGTTCCCCGGGGCAGGGGCTGGAGCATGTCGCTTGGGTGTCACTCCTCAGCTCATCTCTGCTCTGGGAGCCATGTGCTGTCTTCACCCTGCCCTCGAAACGGCCCTTTGCACCCTGACCTTTCCTCTCCCCCACCCAGGTCCCCCTTCTGCGCCCCACGACATCCGGGCCATTGGCTTGGGCGCCAAGGTTCAGCTGCGCTGGTCCCCGCCCCGCGACACGGGGGACCGCAAGGATGTCACCTACAGCGTGACGTGTGAGCAGTGCTGGCCGGAGTCGGGGGAGTGTCGGCCCTGTGACAGCAGCATCCGCTACTCAGACCACCCCCAGGGGCTGACCGGGACGTCTCTGACCATCAGCGACCTGGAGCCACACGTGAACTATACCTTCACCGTGGAGGCCAGGAACGGGGTGTCCTCCTTCAGCCCCAGCCGCAGCTATGGCACTGCAAGCATCAGCGTCAACCAGACAGGTGAGAGGTCCGGGGCGGTCAGCCTGCATACCCAACGGGCTTACATCGAAGTGCCTGGAGGGGTGTGTGATGGATACACGCACGAGGGATGTGCACTGGCTCACGTGGGAAAGCCGGGAACGTCAGCACTGAGATTTGAAGGGGCTCGGCAGGCATCAGAGAAAGGGCTAGATGGGGTGTGGTAAAGCAGCCGAATGTCACCTCTGCCGCTTAGCTACACAGGAAACCATCCGCCGGCGAGCACGGTAAAGCAGAAGAACACGTGCATGGTTAGATGGGTGGGCCGGCCACGCCTGTGTATTAGCAGCTCTGCCAAAGCCGCTGGGCCGGCATCCTGGCGGTGCTGGCTTCACATCTGCTGGCACCCGGCTGAGCGTAGCTTTCTTCTCCTTTGGCCAGAACCTCCCCGGGTGACGTCGGTGAATTTGGACAGCCAGACTCAGACCAGCCTGAGCATCTCCTGGACCGTCCAGCCCCGGCAGCAGAGCCGCGTCTGGAAGTACGAGGTCACCTACAGCAAGAAGGTAGGGCTGGTGGTTCACTTCCCATGCTAGTCACACCTGCCGGCCAGGCCAAAGGGCCTGGAGTGGCTGCTCCGACACCTGCGTACGTGTGGACCTGTGTGTGTCATGAGTCCTTATGTCCGCAGCCAAGTTCCTGGGGTATTTAAGGGTCTGGGCTTAGAGGGAAAGAAGAGAGGCCCACAGCTTCTTAGCTGGTCTGCCCATGGGGCCAGTTGGAAGGGGAGGGCATGGCTTGGATGCCCAAGCCGCAGATTGAGTCAAGCTGTTGGAGCGGCTCCCAGGAATATGCAGAGGTTCGTCAGGTCACTGGGGGCGGGGGAGGTGATGCCAGATTATCCTCGCCAGCTTGGCCTCGGCCACTGATCCCTGTGCCAGGCTGTTGCTGCCACTGGCTCGTCCTTTCCGCCGCCAGCAGGGCCCTGTCTGCACGTGCTGGGCTCCGGGGCGCTGGCTGTTCCCGCGAAGCTGCTGATCTTTGTGGCGGGGGTTGTGTGTTTTGCTTTCTGAAGATGGATGAGAACAGCTACTCGGTCCTGCGCTCCGAAGGGAACTCGGTGACCCTCTCCAAGCTCACGCCGGGCACCAAGTACGTGGTGCGGGTCCAGGCCCTGACGCAAGAAGGCCAGGGGGCCTACAGCATGGAGTATGAATTTGAGACAAGTGCTGAGGGTGAGTATGTGAGAGCGGGGCAGATCCCACTCTTATTACCTCCATTTCCCAGCTGGGGAAACCGAGGCATGGGGCGGGGAAGTGACTTGCCCCAGGCCATGCAGCGAGTCAGTGGCACAGAGTCTATGGGAATACAACTCGAGTGTCTTGACTCTGAGTCCCCAGCTCTGATCACTTGCCAGACCCGCTCCCGACTCGGCCTCTCCAGGACCAAGGGAACGATGCACACAGCAGGAGTGAGCGCTCGCTTTGCCTGGAGGTTGCTAAATCTCAGAGGAAAGGAGCCATGCTGGGGATTTGTGGTTAGATTCCCCTGGGCTTTCTTCACAACCTTTCCTTCCTCCTGCAGGCTCCGAGGGTGTGAACGTGCCGGCCGTGGTCAGCGGCTCAATCACTGGGATCCTTTTGATACTCGTCTTGGTAGTTGTCGTCCTCTACCTTCAGCGAAGGTATTTGCACATCCTCTCCCCTTCCTCGTTAGGGCGTCCATATCCCAGCAGCGGCGGCCTGTTCTCTTCCCCGTTGGATCTCGCTTCCCTCACAGCCAAAGCACTCACTGGCCTGGAGGTGCGGGGGGAGCAAAATTGCAGGCAGCTAACATCTGCCTTGCTCCCAGCCCAGGCATCTGTTAGCACGTGGCTCCCCACTGCTGACCCGGCATCGGCTGCTGAGACGTAACCGGACAGGGCAGGGTCCAACTTAGGCTGTGTAAGAACAACAGGAATGTTCCCCTTTGTCTGTTTGCTGAAGGAACTGACCTTTGGCAATTCAGATTTCATGGCAGGAGAGCACGGATGTGAAATTGACCAGAGCCTAGTCTGTTCCCTCTGGGCCCTCAGCTCCTTACTGGTGGGTTCCCAAGGCTGGGAGTCACTGGGAGCTTTGCCTGAGGCGGGACTGGGTGCAGGACCCCCTATTTTGGGAGGCAGGGCGGGTGGCTGGATCGATCCGGGGTCTTTTCTGGGCAGCAAGAAAGGATGGGGGGACGAGCGTGTCTGGCATGTTCTGTCATCGGGGCCACAGGTCATGGGATCTGGGATGCAGTGGGGAGCGTCTCGGGGCTTAACCCTGCTTCTTGTTGTAGGAAGAGGCGCTCCCGGGCCCGTCAGTCGTCCGAGGACGTTTACTTCTCCAAGTCCGGTGAGTGAGAGGCTCCAGCGGGAGGCGGGTGGGACCCACGGCACGGAGTGTGCTCTCGGGGGCTCGCAGGGAGCATGTGCCCCCAAAGGGGGGGGGGCGGCAGATCCCAGCTCTGTGCTAAGCTAGCTCCGCCGGATGGAGTCCCTGCGTCTCTCCTCACCTGCCCATGCAGCTGGCCCTACAAGCCCCGTCCCCCTGTGAGAGGCCTCCGGCCCCACAGCCGGCTGCTGAAGAAAGGCCGTCGTGTGGGTTCCCGGCGGTGTTTGTGCGATGTGTAGCTTGGCTGCACAGTGTGTGCTGTTGCCCCCACAGCCATCTCTAGAGCAGGGCTCTTGGATCCCCGGAGCTTCAGCTGATCCCAGTGACTGACGGGGAACCCACAGTGTGAGCCACAAATATATGGGCAGGATCCAGGGAGACGCGGCCCCACGCTGCCAGCCTGACGTCGGCAGAGTCCCTGCCGACAGCCGGGGGAGAAAACGGGTGTTGGGCTGAGGATGCCGGGGTGGCTGGGCTTCAGACGGCCATGAGCTGAACTGTACTTTGGGTCGGATGAGATCTCCCCGGGACTCCTGACCCCCAGCCTCATGCCTGCTTCTGTGTCCCCTCCCTGCCTCCTCCCCACAGAACAGCTGAAGCCCCTGAAGACGTATGTGGACCCCCACACCTACGAAGACCCCAACCAGGCGGTGCTGAAATTTACAACCGAGATTCACCCCTCGTGCATCACCCGGCAGAAGGTTATCGGTGCAGGTAGGTCGCTCCCTCTTCCGGCTGGTGCGTGGCTGGGGTAGGTGGGTCCTGCCTTCCTCAAGCAGGCTGTGATTGGGGCAGGCAGGACATGCAGTCTGTGATGCTCGGTGCAGGGGGGACACAGCCTCCTGGTGCAGCCTGTAGTTGAAGGGGTTTTCCCTCCGTAGAAGAGGCAGACGGGCCTTTCTTTGCGTTGCATTGCCCAGCAGTGGAAGTGCCCAGATCTCCAGTAGCCTCAGGAGGGTCACAACCTCTTCCTCCTCTCCTCCTGCCAGGAGAATTCGGGGAGGTCTACAAGGGGACGCTGAAACACGCGAAGAAGGACATCCCAGTGGCGATCAAGACCTTGAAGGTCGGCTACACGGAGAAGCAGCGCATCGACTTCCTGAGCGAGGCCAGTATCATGGGCCAGTTCTGCCACCACAACATCATTCGGCTGGAGGGCGTCGTCTCCAAGTGTAAGCAGCCCCCACCCCCCCCCACACACGCACCCCCGCCCCTTCCCACCTGAGGGATCCCTGGGTGAGGGCCAGCTGTTTTTCCTGCTAAAAGCAATGATTTCGCTGCAAAAACGGCCAGCTCTGCACAGGGGCGACGGAGGGAGAATCGCTGTTTGCAAACCCAGTGACACCTGGCTGCAAAAAAATCCCGTCAGCCCTCACTGCAGAGCTTTGAGCAGGATCCCACCTGCCGAAAGGTCCCTGCATTTTGGGGTGGCACCAGAACAACCGGTAGAAGCAGGATGTGGCGGCTCAGCAGGGCGTGGCTGTTAGCCAGGCTGGTGTAGACCCTCCCACAAGCACGCCCCGTTGCCAGCCATGTTCCCAGCTCACCAGCGGGGATGACACCCACGCTCGGTGGAACCTTGGAACAGCATGACAATCGCCTTCGCTGGTCTCGTTCTTGTGTCCACACGCTGTGTTCCAGCCACCTCTCCGCCCCCTGAACATCACGCCGCTCCGCTTTCTGCGCTGTGCACAAACGCCTACGGGCCGTCGCCGGACGGTGCTGGTGCCGGGTGAGGGAGCTCTGCCGCGCCTTACCGTGCTTTCCCATTCTCTTTTCAGACAAACCTTTCATGATCATCACTGAGTACATGGAGAACGGAGCCCTGGACAAGTTCCTGCGGGTAGGTGATGTGTTTCCTCGCTCACGAACTGGGAGAGGAGAAGCCCGATTCAGTCCTAGCCAGGCCCACCTGTTTTTAAAGGGACCCTGTCGAGAACTGCAGGCCATGCCTGGGATTTAGCTTTTGTCCAATAACCAGGAAGGGGATCACCGAGGTTTAACACGCAGGGAAACATTTGCCTTCGTGGTTCGCTTTTTCAGCCCAGCTGAACTAGTGGTAAGCGTGTTGGAGGATGCGAGTCCACGAAACCTTCTCCTGCAGCCTTCGCATGCCGAGGGCCGCCCAGCCGGGAAGTGAAACCCACCTGAAACGGGTTGGGAAACTGACTAGCTTCCTCCCATGTCTGGAGCTGAGCCAAGCGCGAAGTAAACCGTAGTCCACAATCCTCTGCAGGTGCAGCGAGAGGACAGTCACGCCCACAGGGATTTTCATTCAGCGTCCTGTGTGGACCCATAAGTCATGGGGGTCTGCCTGGGCGTTCAAGATCTCCAAGCCCTTCCTTTGAGTTTGCACTGAGTTGCCATGTGCCAGTGGCCCTGGCCATGATTCACCCTCCCTGCCCCCACTGTCGTGCTGTGCACTGATGAGCAGCCGCCCTCCACCCCAGAGGTGGCTGCATTTTGGCTGAATTGCATAGATGTCGTTTGTGGCACGCGCTGGGTTAGGAGCCATACAAATGGGAGGTGGCGATAGAAGTACAGTGCATGCGGGCAAGGGGGCGGCTTAACCCCTTCCCCTCCTGAGCACGGCTCTTCTCGTCACACAGGAGAAGGACGGCGAGTTCTGTGGGATCCAGCTGGTGGGGATGCTGCGGGGCATCGCCGCAGGCATGAAGTACCTGGCCAACATGAACTACGTGCACCGGGACCTGGCCGCCCGCAACATCCTGGTCAACAGCCAGCTGGTCTGCAAGGTGTCCGACTTCGGCCTGTCCCGCGTCCTGGAGGATGACCCCGAGGCCACGTACACCACCAGCGTAAGTGCTGCTCAGATGCACCGCCCTGCTCTGGAAGGTCATCGGGTATCTTCTGCGCTGGGGAGACTGATTCCCCCTGCTATGCCACGGCTCAAGGCCCTCCCTCACCAGCTCTGCCCACGCAGCTCTGCCAGCTCCCCTCAGCCCCAGCCCACAGCCCCTCCTGCTAATCCAGTCTTTAGCCCCCCCCCAGCCAGCTCCCCTGACACAGCCCTTAGGTAGGACTGCAAGAGAGCGGGAGAGAGGACGTGTAATGAGACAGGATCCAAGAAGTGGCAGCAGCAGTTCATCCGTGGAAGGGTCCCTCCGTGCAGGGGGCAGACACAGCGGGGCTGGTTATGGGCCACAGGGGGCACAAAGTGGGGGGCTGATACCATCCCATTCTCTCCTCCCATTCGTTTGGGGGAGGGGAAGGGCAGTAGACGAGCCTGCAAGATCACAACGGGAGCCTCCCCCGGGAAATCTGCTTCCTTCACCCTGGTGCACAGACCCGCACACTGTGTTGGTGGAGGAGCGATGCTCAGTGGACATGTGGCTGATGGGATGTCAGACAAACTGTCCCCCCAGCCACCCAGCCTGACGTAAGGTGGACAGCAAGGAGCACGTTTCCGGGCCCGACAGAACCCCGTGGTGCGTCCGTTACAGCCGTGCCCTGTGGGGCTGTATGAGCGTGAGGAGAGCATTAGCGCCCGGTTTGGTCTGAGCCCCGCTGGCGTAGAGCCGCCTCTGGGTCCAGACAGCTCCAGCGTGCCCAGCCGCGGGCAGAGGAGGAGACGGAGCAGGTAGGCAGCTGGGTCAATCCCTGTGCTGTGTGGTTCTCCGCAGGGCGGCAAGATCCCCATCCGCTGGACGGCCCCGGAAGCCATCTCCTACCGCAAGTTCACCTCGGCCAGCGACGTCTGGAGCTACGGCATCGTCATGTGGGAGGTGATGTCCTACGGCGAGCGGCCCTACTGGGAACTCTCCAACCACGAGGTGAGCGCTGCCGGCGGGGCCAGCTTGACCCTACGTCCGTGAACAGCCCTGAGGGGGGACGCGGCTGCCAGGCTCCCCCTGTGAACGGCAGCTGCCCGCCCCTGTGGTGGGGGTCCGGCCCCACGCGCAGGCTCTGCGCTGTGCCCGCCGCCCTCACGCTGACAGTGCAATGGGCCGTGTTTCAAAGGGGCCTGGGGGGCGGAGGATAAAAAACATGTGTCTGTCTGTCTGTGTCGCTCCATCCGTCCGTCACCCTTCTTGAAGGGCTTGGGCATCCCAGAGGACTGGATGGGGGCAGAGGGGAGGGGCTGGGGACTGGAATCCCGCCCAGTTTGGGCGTGAGACACTTTCCCGTCTGATGGCCCTTTGTGGCTCATGTGAAATAGTTTGGGGGGGGCCCAAACTTCTGCTCGCCTGGCAGTGCCACAGTGCCACGCCCGTGGGCATCTGGGAACGGGTGTGGTTAACGTGGCAAGGGGCGTACCCTGAGCTCCCACGATGGGCAGGATGAGACCCCCCCCCCCCATACGGCACAGAGCCCCCAGGCTGTACCATCGCAGCCAGCCTGGTGTACGCTCTGGGCACAGCGTGGCTTTGCTCGGCCATTGGATGATGAACGAGGCGCCCTGACCTCCCCGTGGGGCTCTCTGGGATGGTCTGAGCCCCGGGTCCTTTCTCAGAGCAGGAGACAAGGAGACGCTCCCTGCCCAGCCGGGGATTTATGGGAGAGCTCCCTGCCCGCCTGCCCCACGCCCTGTGGCTGGGCTCCACGCGGGGGCAGCCAGCTCTCCGCACCACCAGGCGCGCTCTGAGCTGGGAGGCCACCCCCCCGCAGTGCCGTGAATTGCGTTTGCCTTGCCAGCGTGTTGGAAGAGGCACGTGGGATCTACTGGCACCGAGTGCCCATAGCTCCCCCTGGAATCAAGGGGGTTTGCGGGTGCCCAGCGCCTCTCAGGATCAGGCCTGTTGCCTCTGATCCGCCGGCCGTGTCCCTTGTGGAGCCCTCACCCCCCCCGTGCCCCTTCCCTCGGCAGGTCATGAAAGCCATCAACGAAGGCTTCCGGCTGCCCGCCCCCATGGACTGCCCCTCCGCCATCTACCAGCTGATGATGCAGTGCTGGCAGCAGGAGAGGAACCGCCGGCCCAAGTTCAACGACATCGTCAGCATCCTCGACAAGCTCATCCGGTCCCCCGAGTCGCTCAAGACCGTGGCTGACTTTGACCCGCGGTAGGCAACTGGCCCGCCAGCCCCCTCCACCTGCCCCTGCCGGCCCCTGGCCCCGGCTCAGCCACAAATTGCTTTGGGTGGAAGATGGGGTTCACAGACCCGGGACAGCAGGAGAGAGCAGGGACACGCAGGGAGAATGGGGCCGTGCCAAGGATGAACTCAGGGCAAGCTGGGAAGAGTGGAGCCCAGACGGGCAGGGGCTGCAGCATCAAGGCAGGCAGGCAGGGCTCCCCCCGGCTTCTCTCCTGTGCTGCACCCTGGAGGGATCCCCCCGAAGCAGAGATCCTGGGAAAGCTGAGCAGAGCTAGCGAGACAGGGCTCCTGCAGGTGGTCCCCTCTGGGGCTGGGCCTCTGGCCCGTCTACCGGCAGAAGGGACCCGTCAGTCGCTGTCTTGTATCAAAGCGGCTGGGCCAAGGGAGCCCCCCCCAGACTAACAGTGAATGCTAATTAAAAAGCATTTAGCATCGACCCTGTCCCTTGCTGACATGATGCACTTAACCCACCCAACCGCCCCAGCCCGTGGAGCAGGGTTTGTTATCCCCACCTCCCCCTAGTACAGCTCGAGCACTTTATCCAAGGTCACTCAGCGAGCTGGTGGCAGCGCCGGGTTAGACCGCCAGGGATCCTGGCTCCCGGCCCTGTGCTCTGTCCACTGGAGCATGCCGTCCGCTCTCCAGCTCCGGCGCGTCTGTAGCTCAGCGCCGCCTCCCATGGGGTTGGATGCCTGTGGCCTTTGAGAAGAAAGGGAGGCGTGAATCTCCCCACGTGGGGGCGGGTGCTTTGGGCTCAGCTCACCTGCTTGTGGCTGCGTTACCCATGTGGCTCCTGGGGGAAGAAGAAGCGACCTCTGTCAGGGACCCGCCCTCCTTGGTTTAACTGCCCTGGGTGCTCTGCAGAGGAATCCACCCCCGCCCCGCTGCTTCCCTGCCCAGGGGAGATGGGACGCTAAGGTCTGGGGGCTTTGGGTTCTTGCAGGGTCTCCATCCGCTTGCCCAGCACCAGCGGCTCGGAGGGCGTTCCCTTCAGGACTGTCTCCGAGTGGCTGGAGTCCATCAAGATGCACCAGTACACGGAGAACTTCATGTCGTCCGGCTACAACGCCATCGAGAAGGTGGTGCAGATGAGCAACGAGTGAGTCAGCTCCCCTGCCCGCCGCCGGCAGGCCTCGCCTCGAAGGGTTTCCAGGGCAGGGACTGGGGCTGATCCAGGCACCCTCACCCGCCAAGCTGATTGCTTGCTGCAGGCCAGTCCTTCACCGGGGACAGGCTCGGGCTTCCCAGGCCGATGCAGAGTGGGTCCTGGGCATCCCAGCGCCGGGCAGGCTAGAATGGGCTGCAGCAGGCACCTCCCGGGAGCCAGATTGTCTCTGCCGGTGGGAGTGGTGGGGGCCAGCACCCTGAGCCCTGGGTCTGGGGGAGAGAGGAGTGCTCCCCTCCTTGCACTGGGTACTTGGAGCCGCTCAGCTGATCTTGGGCAGAGCTGTCTCTCTTTTCCCCTGGGGGAGCCCCTAGTTCCCTGCCAGTGTTGTTCTCCCCTCCAGTGCAGTGTTTCCCCTTGTCTCCGTCTGCTCTTACCTCCCCACCGCCCCTGCCTGCTTTCTGGCCAAGGAGGGCAGGATCCCCTCAGCTGTCCCTAATCAGACAGCGGGGGCGCAGGCTAGTCACCCCCCAGGAGTTTCGTCTTTCTCCAGCACTCCCAGCTCCGGCTTGGCCCCAGAAGAGGGAGGCCAGGATGCAGGCTAAGGCCAGAGCTGCTGTGTGTAGCACTGCACAGTGCTAACCCCTGCCCCCTCCCCTCTCTGCCTCGCCCCCGTCCCGTCTGGGCCAGGCCCGGGTTAGGGACCAGGGGCTGACGCAGGGGAATCAAGCCGCTTTGTGCTCTCTCTTTCCTCGGAGTGGGTGGTTTGGGCTCGGTTTTGCCCCACTCCCTTCCCTGCTCCTCCCCCCATGGCCTGAATTCCTGCAGCCCAATGGCCGGGCTTCCCGGCAGAGCCACGGGAAGCTGCATCCTCAGCCCCCAGGAAATAACACCACCCCAAGCCGTGGAGGTTAAATATAGCCTGTGTAAACAGAAGGCCTCGCTGGCTGCTGGACCAGGGCTGGGAATATTTTCTGTATGCCCCAGGGAGAGAGATGGCGGAGGAGTGTCCAGGGATAGCTGCAGAACATCACGTTCCCTAAACAAAGCTCTCTCAGCTAGCCCCGAGAGGATTCTCATCTCTCGCCTTGCCTGGGGAGCCTTCGCCTGGCGCTTGCCTGTGCTAAACACAGAGGAGGCAGTGTGGCCTAGTGGATAGGGCACTGGTTTGGGGCTCAGAAGATCTGGGCTGTATTCCCAGTTCTGCCACCAGCCTGCTAGGCAACTCACTTCCCTTTCCTGTGCCTCAGTTTCCCTTTCTACCCTAAGCTGTTCAGGAGAAGGGCTGGCTCTTCCTGCATGGTGCTGGATTTGTGTTGGGGCCTCTCAGTGTTCCTGGGCTGCAAACAATGCCGGGGCAGTTCATCCATCTTCTGGAGCTGGCTATTTCCAAGGCAGGAAGCCAGGCTCACTGAGCTGCTGGCCTGTCTGTCTATGGCATGAAGGGGGAGGTCTCTAGGGAGGCAGCATTGTCTAGTGGCTAGAGCACAGGGTGGGGGGAGGGGGACATTGGGTCTGATGCCCGGCTCTGCCGTGCCTGTGACCTTTGGCAAAGCCAGGCCTGCCCACTTCGGTCCCCTCAGGAGGATAGTGCTCCATTTGTGAAGCATCTCGAGCCAGACTAATTACCTGTGGAGGTGTGTGGAGCTGCCTGTTTTCTCCCCTGGACGTGCCCTATCCCACAAGGTGGCTCGGCGATGTCTCAAGAGATGCCAGTCCGGGAACGCACCGTGTCATCAGCTGGCTTTACAGGACTGGGAGAGGCTCCTTAATTGACAGGCTCTTCTGCCTTCCCTGATTGCTCCAGCACTGGGGCTGCCAAAAGGAAGCAGTGTCAGGACAGGGCATGAGAAAGATTCTCCCAGCTGCAGCTGAGAACACGGGGCCTTGCCCGGAGCCCACTGAGGTCTGGCAGTTTTTCCACTGGTTTCACCAGGCTTTGGATCGGGCCGTCGGCAGCCGGCCTAAAAGATCAGCTCAGGAAATGGGGTAAAGGAGAAGCCGAGAGAGAAATGGGGAAGAAGAAAGGGCCGGGGGAGACGGGGACGAGGCGGGAGAGGACAGAAATGCTGGTGGTGTCTCCTTTGTCCTGAAGCAGTTCAGCAACGTCTGCAGCGGAGTTTAGGGCAGCCTCAAAGCTGGAGGGGCTAATGCCCCAGACAAGGATGGCAGGGGTGCAGCATTACTCCAGCCGCCCCCCCCTTTCCCTGCCCATGCCCCCCACACCAGGGCTGCATGGTCCAGCGTTTCACGGCCGCTTTGTGCATCGCCGCTGGCGAACGGAGCGAGGAGCTGAGTGAATTGACGCTCAGGGGAGCAGTAAATGGCAGATAAAACGTCCTTCTCCCCTGAAGATACCAGTTCAAACCAGCTCCTTTCTGCCAGGGGGCCCTGTCAGTAATGCCCGCTCCTGTCATTAGCGCGTGGTGGCAGCGTCTGGGCCCTTCTAGCCTGCTAACATTCCCTGGGCCTTTGTCTTCCCCAGAGACATTAAGAAAATCGGGGTTCGCTTGCCGGGCCACCAGAAACGAATCGCCTACAGCCTGCTGGGACTGAAGGAGCAGGTGAGCACCATGGGCATCTCCATCTGAGCAGGAGCTGGCCCCGGCGGAGGCAGCCTCGCCGCCTGCTTGGAGAAGGCGTCGCTGCGGGAGGGGAAGAGGCACTCAGCGGTTGAATACTTGAAGTGGAGAATTGACGCCCGCTTGGCATTGTCCCCTAGCCAAGAGCCTCTGAGGAAACTGACCGAGGGCTGCCGGCCCACGGCAGGGCAGCACCCAGAGAGGAGTCGGCCAGTCTCTCCCGCCATCATGGGCCTCCCATTATACCTCCACAGCAGTTAACTTTATTTATTGCTAATGTCAGTCTGATTATTACTGGGGAATCTCTTGCGGGCCTGGAAACTGCGACTGGTGCCGTACAATGCCAGCCGGCTCCAGGGGGAGGCGCTAGACCAGGGGCTGTTCTGAAGAAACACCCCTGTTGTGTTTGACGTCCTTGGAAAGGGCCCCCCAGGGCAGCAGCCCTGCACCCAGCCTCACGGCCTGATGTCAGACGGGTTCTGGGGTTGCCGAAGAGCTCACACAGCCCGTGGTGATCTCTTCCTCCACCTGCTGCCTACACGGGGCTGGCCGAAGCAGAGTGGGGCTCATTGTCTTCGTCTTTCATTCCCTGCCATGCTGACCCTCTCCGGCCCGGCGGGAGTGTGTGGATTTTCCAGAATGGCCTCCATTTGTTTCCATGCCGAGGGCAGGCCAAGACTTTGCTGTGTCAAAGTGCCCTGGATTTTTCCTTTGCTCTTTATAAGAGGATGAAGATGAAACTCTAGTCAAATGAAATGATTCCGTTTAAACTTAAAAACAAACAAGTTTCCGGGGGCGGAAACCCACTGATCCCAAGCCTGGTTCAATCCATTTCCTTGCTCATTTCCTTTCGCTGGGCACTGAGACGCCATCCAGCGCGTTCGCGTTTTAAGCAGCTGTTTTTTTTATCCTGTCGGTGCCAGAAGAGGACAGGTTCCAGTGCCTTAACTTGGACATTCCTCTGGTAGCCAGTGAAGTGGCTTTGCAGATGACGGGATGGCTGAGCCCCAGGGCCATGTAATCATTTGCCTTCTCTCTATTTATTCTTCCACCCAGCTCCCCACGCTGCGCTCCTTCGTGTCGCTAGACGCCCTTTGCTTGTCTGTCAGTGTTACCTTTTTTAATGTAATTTATTATATTTTTTTATATTTATTGACGCAAATCAAAGGGCTGTTGCGCTTACTCAAAATTGCTGTTAAGATTAAAACTTGCAGACTGTCGAGTGGAATCGTTTACTCGTGGTTTCCATGAACATTTTAATAAATGTTGCGGGTTTTTAAAATAAACACTTACCCTTCAGCCTGCACTCCTACACGGAGCAGAGAACAAGCAGGTAGAGTCTGGGGTTTGCATGACAGAGTAAGGAGAATCCAGGCAGTAATACTTAATAATCCATTGCTTGAGTCCTCAGCTGGGCTTGACCCCGCAGCCTCTCGTTTCAATGCAGACCATCACTCATTTATTAAAGCACGTGAGCGTCCCTTCAGTGGAACTACAGTACTTGCTGACGTTAAGTATGTGCGTGAAGAGGGACCTTTGCAAAGGCATAAAGAGTAGCGATCTGACCAGCTCCCACCGGGCTGGATTTCCGGTCCAGCAGCTGGAAAGAGGGAGATGGTGAGAAACGATGGGCACCGGGGAATTGTGGGGAAGCGTTGGAGGACTAGCAGCACTGGAGTGGCACAAGCCCACCTCTACGTTGCAGAGGGTTCACGGCAGCAGCTGGTGAGTTGTGCTCGCTCTGGTTTTGCACCGTGTTCCCGCTCTGGATGCCCACCTCACATTAACAGCAGCATCACACACGAGCCTCGAGTTCCAAGGGAGCCGTAATGTGGCCGTGCAGACAAGCCCTCCGGGAGCCAGGAGCCGACCTGCCCTTTGTAAATCTTCCTCCGTGAGCTGTGGGAATTGGAGTCCAAGCCGGAAGCAGCTTCTGGGGGCTGCTCTCTCTGGAAAGGGGGTGCAGGGACACAAACCCAGCAGAGGCTTTGGGCTTCCCAATGGGGAGGGGACTAAGCTATACTGGTATAAAGCACTTTTATACTGGTTTAACTGTATCCACCCTAGGAATTGTACTGGTATAACTATCAGTAAAAATCACCCTCCCTGCCCCGGCCCACGTTGTTATATTAGGACAAAATCTGTGCATAGGACAGGCCTTCGGGCTTGTCCACATGGGGGAGTGTGATTCACTGTAGAGGGGTGTGATTTCTAAAGAAGACGCAGGGGTTGCACGTTCTTTGGGCCACATAGCCCTGCTGTTGTGCGCTAAAGGTTCGCTAGTGTGCTTTAACGTAGTGCTGTCTCAAGCTGCACTCCATTACAGCACGTCCATGGGGTCAGCACGGCCCAATTCATGGCCCTCACATTGGTGCGCTTTGGAAATCACACTCCATGGGGTGCATTACCCCCCTGTGTCCACCAGCCCTTTGCCAGTGTGGGATCTGCTCCCTCCCAGCTGCAGAAGTTTGTCCCAAGGGGCTGAGTTTCCCAGCACTTCAAATCATCCTACTAGCCAGGTGCTGGGTTCAGTTCTTGCTGCCAGCTCAGCCAGGGGCCATTGCATATGTACTGGGGGCTCAGTCCTGGGGGTGCTGTCAGGGCTCCACTCAGCCCAGTGGGGATGGTCAAACACCTCCTAGGTGCAACGCCCATTTGGGGTCCTGGTCAGAGGCCCAGTGGCCTGGAGACGCCATTGTCCTACCGCTGCATGGCTCGGGTGAGGTTCCCCCATGCAGCACCGTGCTTACAGTAGAGTTGGACCATTTTGCTGAGCCGTGCAACAGCGCAGGCCCTCCCCTTGCGTGTCTGGCGCTGTGCAGAGAGGTGTCCGTGGGTTGCTTGCTGCGTGGGAACGTGTTGGTGCTGGCAGCAGCAAATTGGCTCTGCTAGCCGACCGAGCCAGTTCTGAGCCCGTTAGTCAGGATTTTACAGAGGTGGGCGAAGGCGATTTATTTGCATGGCCAAGCCCGGCTTAGTCAGCAGCGTCCTGGGATTGCAAAACTGCGCTGGAAGGATCGCATTAGCTCTGCCGCTTACACATCGGCCCCGTCCAGCTGCGACGCTGAATGCTGCCACAGGCCTGGTCCTATAAGGGCAGTTCCAGACTGAGCGTGGTCTCTCTCTGGGAGGCTGCATATTGTCGGTGTGCGTAGGACACTCCCCCACATGCTGACCCCTCCACCCGTCACCTTGCCAGTTTTCTCTTGGTGCTGGATGCCTCTTTCTCAGCCAAGCTCCGGCGATGATTCGTGGCAAAGCCTGACTGAGCTGGCGGTAATTTAACGGGGTCAGTTTAATGGCAAGTGAAACTGCACAAAGGGACTAATCAATTCACCTGGAAGCTTCCAGAGCCAATAAACAGGAAGCCGGGCTGGTCTATCGGCCCACACGGGGACCGGCAGTTGGGGCTGCGTGGTTCTAGTCGCGGTTCAGGCCCTGATCCTCAAGCTCTCATGGGAGTTAGGCACCTAACTTCTTCTCAGGATCGAGCCCTCAGCCACTGACTGTGGGCGAGTTACTTAACGTCGCTGCACGCCTCCCTTCCTTTCAAGGAGGCCACGCTGTGGTTGTATCCTAACCGGCTCCAGGCTCGCTGAGGAAAGCAAAGTGGTTCCAAGCGGATGTGCTCCCTCCAAACCAACGTCTGTGTGCAAGCGAGCAGGAATGTAACCTCGCTGGGCTTTCCAACAGCTCTCGAGTTAGTGTCCCTCGGCCCAGAGGAGCTGCATATTTCACCGAGGCTCGGCCCTGATTGTTAACCACGCTCAATGAAATTAGGCTCAGGTTCCACCTTTAAATTGAAGCCCATTTCAGAGCTGGAAACCAAGCAGCATTGGACTCCGTGCACTGTTCCCTCGTGGTGCCGTGGCGCGAGGTCTGGCATAAATCTTAGCATCTTCCCGCCTCACTGCATCATTTTTTAAACCAACCGTCTCAGCTAATCATGGTCACTAGGCGCAGCGAGGATTTTCTTGGGATAAACAGTGGTTTCAAAATTCAATTACTGCTCTGATCTCTGGCTTCCAGGATTCTTTCCCTCGCTGCAAACAGGGAGAAAGGCTAAAGACAAACAGGGCTCATTCGAAGCCAAGAAGAAATAAAGCCACCAGCCGTCCCATTCCGCCAAATAAGTGGGGGCGGGGAGGAGGCGAAATCCCTTAACGAAAGAGAACAAGCGTCCTGTAGCGCCTTAAAGACTAACACATTTCTGCGGGCATAAGCTTTCGTGGGCTGCAACCCACTCTGTCAGATGCATGAAGTGCTTGAGGTGGGGTGCAGCCTACGAAAGCTGACGCCCGCGGAAACGTGTTAGTCTTTGAGGTGCTCCAGGACGCTCGTTGTTTTGCTGCACACAGACTAACCCGGCCACCCCTCTGGAACTGAACGAAGGATGTTTCCCTTGAAAGACGAACCAACCCCACAGACTGTTTTATAGATCAGTTCTTGGACATTAAGGCCAGACAGGACCATCATGCTCATCTAGCCCGGCCTCCTTCACATGGACAGACCCTCAACCAGCAATTCCTTCCAGAAGCCCATAGCAGCAGTTAGCTAGAGCAGCCCTTTTAGCAAGACATTTGGTGCTGATTTAAAAGTGCCACGTGACAGAGCTGCCACGGCCGGCCGAGGGGAACTGGCCCACTGCTGAATTACACTCACTAGAAAGTTTGCACTTTAGGTCTAGTGTTGAATGCAACTCCCCGCCACTGGAGCGTGTTCTCTCTCTGCACGAGCGCCTCTCGGTTGCCAGCAGAGTCTCTTGGGATTTTAGCAATGCGAGGGTGGGGGCAGAGGAGTCCAGCAAGCCCTCAAACTGGCCCGGGCCGCAATCAATCTAGGCTGCTTGCTCTCCTGCGCACCAGCCCTAGAGGGGACTAGCCCACCACGCCGCCGGCTCCAGCGACCCAGGTCCCGGAGGGGTGAGCTGAAAGAGACTCAGGCGTCTCTGTTCATAACATGGGGCCCACGACACAGGCGCAGCTCTGCTTCCAAACAGCTGCAGCTGTACCCCAGGAAAGGCGCCTGCCGGTGCCTTGCCGATGTCGCGGCCGTGCTGCCTTCCTGTTGGCCACGACTGCCAGAGGACGGGGCCCGCAGCCTTTTTGTGCCTCCCCGGCTGCTGCCCATGCCACGGGAGCAGTAATTTGCCTGTGGCTCGCGGCTATCCAGGTTCTTCTCCTGCCCCCTTCCCAAGGCAGCTGCAGGTCTAGGCCCTAGCGCTGCTGAGGCTCTCTGGCAAGAGGGCCTGATTTCCAGAGGCGCTGCACCCCTCTGGGGACCCAGGCCGGTGCTCCTGGTCACACTGACCCTCATCGCCACAAGGGGTTAATTTCATGGGGGAGGAGGGGGAGGGCCTTTTCGGGTTGCTCTGCTGAGCCCAGCCTTCCCCACGGCCCTTGTCCAGCCATTCCCTGGTGCATTCTTCTAACCACCCCCCTCCTGTGCTTGGGGGGGGCTCGCAGCATGAGGCCAGCAGCCTTTGTCCAGAGACGTAGGCGGCCCCCTTTGTCCTTGCTGCGGACATGCAGCTTGTTTGCATTCCAACACACGTCCCCTAACGAGCCTGTCCCGGGTGCGCCATGCCAGCCTGGCTTGCCGGAGCTCTGGTAACGGCAGCGCCACGTGGGGGCTAGGTGCTCGTTTCGGTAGGCTCCCCGGCAGACGGTGCCCAGCCCAGCCAAGGGCTCCCGTGCCGGTTAAGCCTACGCCAGTCCCTCCGTGTAAATGCAGCAAACGGCTGCAGCACAGCAGAATCCAGCGCCCGGGCCAAGACAAATGTTTGGATTGTCATTTACGAGGCTGCGGGAGGATTTTTCCAGGAGGCGCATCCAGCCTAAAAATAACAAACGCTGCACAGCAAGCGTCCCAGCTGGGCCGGCACCCCCACGGCACCCAGAATGGCTGCTCGCAGACCGCGCTTTGCTGAGCGACGAGGTTCAGTAACTAGGGGACCACGCAGGCGCCGCGCCTCGCCCAGACTCCCTTCCAGAGCCGCTGGTGGCCTGGGACTGACCATTTGCTTGGGCTGTCTGGAAAGAGGCAGACCTGAGATCTCCCGACAGTCAGCCTGGTGCCCTAACCATTGATCCACACTGCCTTTCACTCGTAGGGCGTATCGGCTGGTGGGCAGAACAAATGGGATTAAGGGCCATGACACCGGGGCTTGTCCAGTCCCTGTTTTAGCTACGTGACCCGAGGCAAGTCACTCACCTGCCTTGTGCCTCAGTTTCCCCACCTGGCAAGTGGACTTGGGAAGCCCTCCCTATAGCTCAGGGGTTTAATTATGGTCGATCACTTTGGGCCTCTTGGGGGACCGGCGTTGCTCGTGCTGCACCTGCCTTGTGGCTCTCGGGCCTCCTGGGGTTCAAGAGCGACCCCACGAGGCACATGCTAGCCCAGCGCTAATGGGTTTTCCGTCAGCCCGGCAGGGGCCTGTGATTTCCCTTCCCAGTAGCTCTAGACGTGGAAATGGTTAAAAAGGCCTGGCCCACCGGGGCCACTTGGCACGAAAAGCGGCTTGGCCGAGCGATGACCCAGCCCAGCTGGTGCTTGAGAAAAAGGAGCCGGAGCCGCGTGGCCGCGCGTTCCGCACCACCGCCGCCTCGGGGAAACAAACCACCCCGCCGGCTCCCGGCCACCAGCCCAGGGCTGCCCACAGCAGCCCCCGCGATGCTGCCTAGGGTCAGGGGAGCAGGGTGCGGCTCTGTTGGGCAGCCTTTGCTGGCCACAAGGGCCCTCCCCCGCTGGGCCTGGGAAACCAGACACACTTTATTTTTAACCTAGGGCCACCATGGATCCTGGCGCGCTGCCAGGCTGCGCCTCACCCCGCAGGCTGGGGTTCTCCTGTTACCCCATTCCCAGCCCCCGACCCACAGGGCTGTTGTGTCTTAGCTTTCAGCCTGCAATCTCCTTGGTGTTCTAATTCTAGGGTTCTGATTCTGCTGCCTCTGGTTCACGCTGGGGCTGACTTTCATAGCTACTGAGCAGCTACAAACCCCCCCATGGACTTCGTGTGCTTGGGTGCTCAGCACTCCTGGCAATTGGGCCCTACGTATTTGTACAGCACCTGGCGCAATGGGCTGCTGGCCTGCCTAGCTTAGCTCCTGTGTGTTTGTACAGTGCCTGGCGCAACGGGGCGCTGGCCTGCCCGCCCACGAGGTGCTACAGCAACATAAACATGAGCTGATACGTAAGCCAGACCAGGCTGTCCCACGGCATGTCCTGACCGAGGGTTTGATGGGCATCTGCCCAGTGTGAGAGCTCTGTTTGCGGGTAACGCCACGCCACTCCAGCCTTCAATCCCCTTTGGGATGTCCCCAGATCCCTTGGGCCAGACCCGCGCGCGCCGGGGCTTTCCCCAGGGATTGGCCAGCCAGTCCAACTGAATAAGTAGTCCATATGTGACTGGGCCCCCCACCGTTGCCCCACACGCCATATATAGGCAGAGCCTGCTGTGGGGGGGCTTGTTTCCGGGCTGGCGGAGTGACTGTACCAGCCCCATTCATCACTCCTGTGGCTCGCGGGAGGCAGCGTCCCAGCTGCCATGCAGTGCCAGGCGGCCAAGGTAACCCTTCCAGGCATGGCTCGGGCCAGTAACATGACCCTGGGGCACTCAGGGGTCTCAAAGGGTTCGTTCATGGCCGGCACTGAACGCAGCTCGCTGGATTCTTGGTTTATGAGTCCCAGGCCTTTGGTTCTGCCACCGAAGCTGCCTCCCAGCACGATCTCCGCTCCCTCCCTGGCCGAGGTGCCTGGATCGCTGCCAGGCAGGTGAAATTAACACCCTGCCCAAGGGCGATCAGTGGCGGCGGAGGCTGTCCCCCCTGCAGGGGCCAGGCCAGAACAACCCAGCCAGAGACGAAAGAGGAGAGCAGAGACAGGCCTTCCAGCACTGCTCCTCCACGGCTACCATCCCCCTGCCGGCAGCTGCTAGGGGGCCCTCGCCAGCTCTCCGCACGCGCACGCACACACACACATTCGCGCTATTGGGGGAGGGGGGGTGGCAGGACACTTGCGGGGGGGGGGGGGGGTCTAGTCCTGGCTTCCTCTGTGACTTCCCCACTCTGTGGCTCAGTTACCCCAGCTGTACACTGCAGGTGTTACTCGTTACCGCCCGCCCAGGTCGTTAATAGCTCTACCGTGCTCGCACTGTGCACCACCGCCCTGTGCGGGGTTATCCCTCAGCTCCTTGTGCGCCAACAGCCGTCGGGAAAAGGAGAATCTCCACCATCTCTGAGCAGTATGAGGGCTATGACACACAGAGCGGCATTTCCAATTCCACCCAGTAGGAGCCAGCAGTGACATACGCTAGCCACACCATGACAACTGCTGCAGGGACCTGTTCTGGGCCAGAGCATGGGCCCAGGCATCTCTGCTGTGAACGTCCTACACAAAGCTCAGGCCGGGCCGCTGCTGTTTGCAGCAGTTACACAAAGGATCCTGGGGGTGCAGCTCTTGCCGGGGGTGAGGGGGCAGCAGGGAGGAGGCAGGCGACGGGGGCAATGCCTGAGCGACACGGGGCGTTTGCTTCATGCACCGCTGAGAGCCCAGCCTGGGCGTGACTGGTGGGGCTGGAGGAGGGGCCTGGGCGTGCTGAGAGTGGGGCTGGCGTATGTAGGAGGGGAAAGGGCACTGAGGAGGGGCGGGGGTGGAGATCATGGGGGTCTGGGAGGGGCTGGTGCTTGACAATGAGGTGAGGTGGGCCCAGAGCTGACCCTGGACCAGCCTGTGGTGCCGGCCAGCCCGGGCAGCGAGGAGGTGGCTGCCGGGGTCAGAGCCGCATGCGGTGCTGCACAGCCCGGGAGACGTGTGCCGGCAGGCCCAGCCTCTCCCCGGGGAGCCCACCCTGCAGCGTGGGGAGCACAGGCTCTGCCGTGCAGCCTGTGCGCCGTGGGCATGCGGTGGTGGAGAGGCCCCTGCGCGGGGCCCAGCCGCTGGCTGGGGGGGGCCGTGGACTGGGGGACCGTGGCTGATGAGTTAGCTGTGCCCCACGCCAAGGCAGACACGCTGCGGCTGGTTCTGGGCACTGCTACGCCACTCAGCTGGGATGCGGCGGCCCGGCTCGCCGGGGCCCTCTGGGCCTGGCACTGGGCCCGGCTCGAGCTGGGCATCTGCTGATGTGTGGGGCTGGCTCCCTCCAGCCCCTCTCGCTGCTGGTGGCCCAGGCCACGGGAGCACCAGGTGCTGGTCGGGGCTTGGGAGCAGATGCCGCACTCCTGGTGCGCCAGGCGCCAGGGGCCGTGGCTCTGGAGTGCGTACACCTGGGCACTGCCAGGCTGGGCGCTGAGCCTGAGGGTCCTGGCAATGTGTGCCCCCCAATGGGCCTGAGGGGGGGAGCCCGTGTCCCGAGGGGCGTTGTCGCAATCCCAGTGCAGGCAGGGCCCTGACCTTCCGGAGGCGGTGGAGGTGGAGGGCAGGGGGCAGCCCGAAAGGGGGGGGGGGGGGGGGGGGGGGGGGCTGGGTGAGCTGACAGACCTGGCCCAGCTGTGAGCGATACTGCACTGGAGGGCAGGGGCTGAGCTGTGACAAGCTGGGGGCTCAGACCGGGGGGGCGGTGGGCAGCTCACCAGGGCCTTGAAGCCATGGACGGAAGGGGAGGGCAAATATGGAGCGGGGGGGGCGGGGGGTGAGCCAGGGAACAAGGGGGCTGGAGGGGAGGGGGACGTCCCCCAACTTCCTGCTTCTCGGAGTAATTCCCTGGGGCTGTGGGGGAGATGGTGAATGGGGCAGAGGGGAGGGCATGGAGACCATCGAGGCCTGAGGTAACTCCACTGGGTTGAGTAGGCTTACCCCAGGGATGGGTTTGGCCCATAAAGGATAGGCACTGAACTGGGTCACTCAGGAGCCAGGGATTTGATTCCCAACTCTGCCGCTCTGACTTTGGGCCAGCCCCTTCCGTGCCTCAGTTTCCCCATTTGTAACACATGGCTGATGGTGCTGACCTTCCTCTGATAGGGGTTAACAATTGTTCATGCTGCAGTACAGCGTCGGGCACGACATGGGGCCTCTCCTCCCCCAAATGCCCATGTCACTAACGCATAGGGCAGCTCCCCGGAGAGGGCCTGCTCCTGCATGCGCGACTCCCACCGACGTCAGTAGAAGGTCGCCCGCTCAAGCCAGCCATGCCGCAGGTTCCAGGGATGCTTATTTCAGGCCACCCAGCAGCCGTCCCTCGAGCCACTGATGACCCAGGTGGCGCTGGCATTTTACAGAGCCTGCCATTCCCGCCCCACATTTTCGCACGACCGCAAAGGCTCGCAGGCAGCCGCGGCTATGCCCAGGCGCATTCCACGGGGACCTCGCCACAATTACAGCCTAACCCTCCAGCCACTTCATCTTCCCCCCGGCCTCGGCCAGCCAGTGGTCATAGGCAAAGCAAACCGCATTTAGCGGGTGGCCCGGCCTATGTGCTGAGCTTGCATGTTGGGAAAGTGGCTTCATTTTATTAAGTTGGCTTGAGAAACACAGCCCGGCATTGACGTAACGGGCTAGACATATTCTCTGAGCGCGACTGAAATAACCACGGCCGCCGCACGGCCTTTATAGCACCAGCGTAACTGGCCCAGCTGGAACGGCATCCCTGCTGGGATCTCAAAGCGCTTCGCCGTCCTCCAGCGAGCCTCGGCGCCTGCCTGGCACGTGGTGTGTATTGCGAGGGGTGGGCGGGCGCCGCAGCCATCTAGTCAATTTCACCCGTCTACAGGGAAAGCCTTATTGCCTAGGGGTTTGTCGTTTGCCATATCACCGCTGGCGCCTGACAGTGGGTGGGGAACGCCCGGCATTGGCAACCCAAGCTGATTTGATTGGGCGCAGAGCTCACATGGCGTGTTCTTGTTCCCTGGTTGGATGCATGTAACGTTTTGGCCTTGATTCTCCTCGTACGTGATCCCAGTGTCAACATGGTGTAAGAAACGCCACGAGCTGCAATGTGGCAAGTGGCCCGCTGGCTGCCTCGACACTCACCACGGGGAACACTGACCGCGCTTTCCCCGGAGCATCTGCAATGGTTATTTGTACTACCATAGGGCCTGCCGAGATCGGGGCCTTGCTGTGCTGGGAGCTGTACAAACAGAGCATAGGCGACAGTCCTGTATCTCACAGGCCGTTACATTTCACCCAGTTACTCCAGTATTGAGCCCAATAACTTGGGTTTGGCTAAAGCGTCTCTCCCAGAAAGGCAGCTGGATCTGCCGGCATCAAGAGATGGAGAAGCCACCGCTGCCCTTGGCAGTTGCTGCCAGTGGTTAATGACACTCCAGTGAAAGCCTGATTTCGTATGTGTGCGTTGCTGCCTTCAGCTTCCAGCCATTGGTTCTTGTATACGGCAAACACGCCCAGCAGCAGTAAATGCGTTTGCTAGAACAGTGGTGTGCAACCTCGGGGGAGAAAGGGGGGTTCAAGAGGTTCTCTGGGGTGTGTGTGAAGAAACTGGGACCCAGCGGGTCCCATGGGCCCCGCTGCCATAATAGAGGGCATGGGATAAAAATAGATAAAAATTGCAGGGCAGGATCGGGATTAAAAAAAAATAGTCCTCCTGTGCTACTAACGACACAAACACCCTGGCCAGTAGCTGCCGCTCTCCGGCTGCTCAGCTCTGAAGGCCGTGCCGCCTCCAGCATCAGCGCAGAAGTCGGGTGGGGCGCATGACACGACAGATTCTGTAAATGGTAAGGGGGCGAGGGGCAGGAGGGGTGTGACCAGAAAAGTTTGCACACCGCTGTACTAGAATAGTCAGGGGAAGGGGCACCGCAGGTGAAGCATGGTTTTTAAAATATTGGGATCCATGTTCACTTTAACAGTATTCATCCAGCTCCATAGCTTCTCCACATAGTATAGATGGGGAAACCGAGGCACACAGCCATGCTCCAGGTTGCACAGCAAGTCAATGTCAGAGCCAGCGTTAGAAGCCACCTCTCCAGCTTCCCTGGCCCATGCTCCAAACACAAGACAACAGTGTCTCTCTTTGATTTGTCATTAATGACTATGCTTGTTTCTGCAACATTGTCTCTCATGGTACTCTGTGATCAATGCGTCCTAACTTCCCTCAATAAAACTATTTACCACCAAAAAACAAATAGCCCACGGAGAGCATGTGATCGCTATAAACCATCTCCTGCCTCCGGTTCCCATTCCATTTTGTCTAATTCTCATCCAATGTGGTGGTTAGTTCTATGCTGACTACAATATCGGGGACAGATGTTTTCTTATGCTGGGACCCTGCTTTCAATCTACACGCTGATCCCTGCGTTTGTCCCCTTGTCAGTTGTTTATTCCTGTCTGTGGCTATTTTAGATCTTTTTGGGATATCTGTGTTCCCAGGGGGTCGCACAGGGAACACAGGCATTGAGCAATATCATCCAGCTTTCGCCAAGCATGGAGATGTTAATGACCAGAGCAATGTATTTGTGACCCGAGAAAGTGCAGTCCGTGACCCCAGAGATGCTGCTACAGAACATTTTTGATCGGTGATCCAGCAACAAGGGGCTTCTTTTGATTTATGGAGGGGGGAGAATGGGTCATGCTGCAGAGGAATACATCCAGGACAGAAGCATTAACATCCTGTGCTTCATTTTCTTTTGACTTGTCCTCAAGAGACAGACCATGGCAGACACTAACAGGTCTGTGCAATTCCCCTGTTGAGAGACAAGGCACAAGTTACTATGGGATTGTAACTAGGGCTGGTCAAAAAGTTTCCAGTGGAACGTTTTCCCATTTCATCAACGTTTTCCATGGGACAGCATCAATTTTAGCAAAAAAAAATGCTAGGAAAGAAAGCATTTTGTTTAGGTCAGAATGTTCCGTATCGGAAGGGAACGTTTCCATTTTCCATTTCAAAATGACTTTTCATTTTGCAACGTGTGTTGTATGTGTGGCAAAGTGCACCAGCAAGACCCAATCAAGAGGGGTTTAAAAAATACCAAGATTTATTTGAAATCAGAAAGAAAGAGAAAAAACAAACAAGGAATACCTTTCATACCCAGGTTCCTCCAAGTAACACTTCCTCCTGAAACTCTGACTCCCAGCTGGAAAACAGGGAGTTTTATAGATGGCTTCCTTACCCAGAACCCTTTGTGGGAAAGGAAAGTCCCACCCTATCTCTCTGGGTGATTGACAGCTCCTCCAGCTAATCAGCTCTTTCCCTCCCTCCCTCCTGGTTCTACAAGAACATCACAATACTCTCTTATAACGTAGATATAGCATAGAACTGTAAAAAGCCAAAATCAGACTGAAACGTGTCGCTTGTATTCAAGCACCTTTTGCTTTTAGCTGAGGAGGTCCCTGGCTCAATCCCTGCTGGGTCGGACAAGATGGCTGCCGTAGGACCCTGCACCATGGATGGCTGTCCTCAACGTAGGGCTGAAGTGGGACTTCCATGGGGCCATGGGGGAATTTCACTGTTCTGCTGCTGCCTGAGATGGAAAATGTAGAGGCTCTGATCTCTGGTGACCTTTCCAGAGCCACTGCCTGTTCCTACGTGGGTAATTGCACTCTGCCTGCCTGGAACCCCACTCCCCTGTAATTGCCTTTGGAGTCAGCATTCCTCTCCTCTGGGCTGTGAAATAATTGCCACATCCTGCCTGCGTCCGCTGGTGGAGGCAGTGAGTTCCAGCACGCCTCTCCTCGGCTCAACAGAGCGGGGCTGATTCACACAGGCTGGGGAGCTGGCCCGCCATCGGATGGGAAAGCCCTGGACCCTGCAGGGAGGCGAATTCATTGTAATTACCGCGGTTAATGGGCGAGTTGTGCATGGCCAGCCATTGCTCAGTGCGGCCATATCCCCTCTGGGCCTGTCCCATGCTGGGTAGGAGTCTACCCATTGAGCGTCACACAGAGCAGCGTCGGACGTGGCCAGATGTTCAGCTGTGCTGAGCATCCGCAGCTCCCGTGAGACGTAGTTGCCTGGCTTTAGGCACCCAGATAGCAGCCTGAGAGCTCTGAGCCAGAGCAGATGGGCCCAAGCGGGCCTGGGAATGGCTGCAGTGCCTGAATCTCTGCTAGGCCTGGCTCCGGAGCCTTCAGTAAACTGTCCCAGGCGCTTCAGCTTTGATTTCTGGCAGTGTAAAGGGCTGAGTGAGTTTAAAGAGCTCAGGAAATGGACATGGTGGAAGGTGCTAATAAATCACATCCCAGGCAGGGGCCCGGGTTGGAGGAGGAATGAGGCTGAGCTGGCTAATTGCCCTTTGGCAGGCCAGCCCCTGGGTGAACGATCAGTGTGCCCAGAGTGCTGGGGGGCTGCCGGGGAGCATTCAGCACCCCAGCGCTCTGCTCAGGCCAGGGCTCGTTTATCTCCTAGCTCACTGCATTCACACGGCCAAATGGTGCGGCACACGCACGGATTGGTACTAGGTACTACGGCCCATCGGCGTTTGCCAACAAAACACTTCTCCACTGCAAAATGCCACATTGATGACGCTGATTTTTTCACACTGTCATGTTGCTTTCGGTGAAATTCCCATTTAAAACATTGGAAAACCCTTTTTTATCATGCATCGCAATCTCCCATTTTTTCATTTTGGCCTGTTCATTTCCAAACGAGGTTTTCTTGGGACACTCACTTTATTATCTGTACGTCTATTTAACATGGCCAGAATCACAACGAAACCGTTTCCTTGACTCCAAATGAATATTTTTTTCAGAAGTTTGTTTAGCAAAAAATGGCTGTGTGTTTTGGATTTTTGCCTCTGTCCAGGACAATATTCCTGCAGCCTCGACTCTTTTTGACGGCCAGAAGATCCATTTTCCAACCAGCCCCAGTATTTCGTATTCAGGACCTCCTTTCACTTGGAGCTCTACTGATCAAAGTTCTTACGCAGTGTCCAGCACCACAGTATCTGACCCCCCTTGCAAGCGTATCAAGTGCACAGAGAGCTGTAGGCCAGGTTGTTAAATATGCCCACGGCAGATGGGTGTTTAGATTCCTCAGCATCCTGTGAAAAGCCAGCCATAGCTCTCTCTCTCCCGTCCATCTGCAGGGACTGGACTGAGCTTGCCCTGGGCGGCTGGCCGAGGGAGCTTTCCATGGTGCTCTGAGTTCCTGGGTATCCTGATCGGGAGCTGCGGGTTGGGAGAATGGGTGTTGAGAAAGCTCCATCTCACGCACACAGACGGGATGGCTCCATTGTGCCAGCCGCGCATAACCGGAGTAAAATGTCATGGCCCTCCCCCCATGCAAGCCATTAGCAGATATGCCAGTCCGCCGTTGGTGAGGTCCCAAACCATCTCCATGGAAGTGAGTGTGAGAAAGGAGGGGGAGCGAGGCGCCAGGACTCCTGGTTTCCATTCCCTGCTCTGCTGCTGACTCACCCTGTGACTTTGGGCACATCACGTGTTCA
This sequence comes from Emydura macquarii macquarii, assembly GCF_026122565.2. Classification (NCBI taxonomy): domain Eukaryota; kingdom Metazoa; phylum Chordata; order Testudines; family Chelidae; genus Emydura; species Emydura macquarii. The sequence goes on from NW_027132905.1 coordinate 51,193,349, forward strand.
CCTCTCTGGGCCTCAGTTACGTTTACTCATGGTTAAAATGGGTCTAATCATATTTCCTCATCTCACAGGGTGTTGGACCTTTCAGTAATCATCTGCAGAGTGCTTTGACCACATGGCTTTAAGGCCATTGCATAAGCCCAATTCATTATAATTACTTATGTGATGATGTCACAAACCCTAGCTTAGGAAGCCCTGACTGGCTGAGGGAGGAGTGTGGGTAGAAAGGAAAGTGGTCTCTGCATACAAACCACTCCCAGCTCAGTTCTGGGAAGAGCGGCAGTGCAGGGAAAGCACGGGCCAGTGGCACACTCATATACTGCAAGGCATGCCCTTGGATTTTGTTAATAAAAATGCCGGATACTCTTCGACAGGGAAAGGGTTTCCAAGGACCGACGGTGTTCGAAGAACCATTTTCGGAAGCAGCAGCTCTGCACACCCAGCTCTCTCTCCAGCCTCAGCTATAGCTCCACATTGGAACATTAGTTGCAACAATATTTTGAGTGCTTCTGGGTGCTTGGCATGAATAGGAACAGAGTGATACTTTAACAGGGCCATGATCAGCTACCCAATATAAAAACCTGCTGGGCTGAGACCATGATTCATTAGCGCTATCCTTCTTTATGGGCTTTTCTACGGCGGGACCGTGTTAGCCCCATTTTACAGCCAGGCCCAGAGAGATTAAGTGACTTGCCCAGGGTGATGCAATAAGATTGTGGCAGAGTCAGGAACTGAACCCAGGTCTGTGCTCGAACCACAGAGCAGAGATTCAGAACATGATTGTCTTCTCATGTCGATTTACTGCTGGCTCAGCAGCCACAGATGTCAATGCCCTCCATAGGACAGGCTCAGCACCAGATTCCCTGATGCTCTGCCCTCTGCCAGCCTACCTCATCTTTGCTGGGACGGGACAGCCTCTAGGTCAGAGGAGCGCTCAGTCTCCATAGCCCCGTCCCACTCTGTGCCAGCCAGGAGGCACGTGGCATGCGCTGCCCAGCTGGTTGTGTGCCGGGAACTGGGCTGAGCTCACCGGCTTGTTTCACACAGGCGATGCCAGGTGGCAGAGACGCCCCATCTCGCTACCTGCCTGGGCAGACACTGACCCAGTGGCAAAAGCCCCAGTGTCGCCCACTGCAAATTCCCTGAACTCCTTGGACTCCAAGACAAGCGAACACTGGACTGATTTCCTCCCTGACTCCAGTGGAGTTACCCCAGGGAAGAAACTGGCCCAATTGCCTTTAATTGCTAAGGGAAGCTACCTGTTGTGATCAGTGAGTTCACCTCTGGAGGCCTGGGCCTGAAGCAGCCTCAGGTCAGGAGTGAATGAAGTCAGGTGATCTGTAGTGTCACCGAATCCGGCCCTTTAAATAGCTTGGGAACCCTCTAGTAAGCCTCTCTGTCTTCCACTGCAGAACCACCAGCACCTACTGGAGCAGCAGCCTACCCGCGTCCCCAGCCAGGTGTGTGGCATCTAGTCAGCGAACGTGGTAATGCAGAACCCAGCTGTGTCCCGGTGGTGTCGTAATGCTGTGCACAGAGCACAGCCCCAGCTGTGCCCACATCACTCAGCACAGCGGCCTGTCTGCTGAGGACTGGATCCCCCTCCGGGCGGCTGGTTGCAGGATCGGAGCAAGGCAAGCATCCGCTATGGAGGAATGTCCTACCCACCTCCCTGCTCGGACACTAAGAAAACCGCAATGGCCGACGCACCGGACAGAAATGTTCCCACCCTGGAGATGCTGAGACCCGTCCTGCTCTGGTTAGGGGAGGGAGCCAGACCAGCTGGGCATTTCTCAGCGGGTGGGTCACGACCCCTAAGGCAAGTTTTAGTCTGTGACTAGGGCTCCTGTGAACAACGCTGATCAGCAGAAATAATCATGAATATTAGCAAAAAGCAACTAAGATTGCCAGGAGAACCTTGGAGCCGCCCAGGTTTTGGACGCTTGGGAGGTCACATGTGGGGTGCTATTTTCCAGGGTTAGCGTCATCTTCGCTGCCTTCTTCACTCTTATTTTTATAGTCGGCGTAAGCAGGGGGGGAGCAGGGGGAGAGGAAGGGCGTGAGCGGTTTCGACTTTGAATAAGGAGTCGCCAGCCAGAAATGGGCGAGACCCACTGGGCCAGCGGATGGAGCAGGACTTTGATAGCTATAATTCCTGGGGCTATGGGGAGGCCCTAGCCAAGGCCCCAAGCACAGATGCAGGCAGGTGAGTGCATCATGCTCAGAATATCTGCTGCTGCTTACGAGATGCGGGGTCTGTGCCGTGACCCGCCGGTGGCTGAGCTCAGTGTGGGTCCCACCCTGCTGCCAGTCCAGGCCGCACTAAGGTGAAGCCTCTGAATCAGCCACAGAACCAGCGTGCTCCACTTCCCCAATTCAGAGCTCCCCCAGGCAGCCCACGCAGATGTTGAGCCGAATCTTTTCCAGGGCCAGACGCTCACCATTCCTCGAGGCTCTGTGCTCTCTCCGTCAAGGGGGGTTGTTTGGCCGTCACCCAGTGGGGAAAAATCAACAGCCCGTTCGGTCACCAGGGGAACTTGCTGCTCCAAGAGGCCAGGAATGCAGCGAACTGCAGCCCTGCAGCCCGACGAGACGGCGGAGCTGGGGCTGTGCACCTGCAGATGGGAGCTGTTGGCTCAGTTCCCTCGGCTTTTAGAAAGAGTGTGTGTGGGGGGGAAATCAGCCAGGGCTGTGTTACGCACCCCTCTGCCAGCTGCAGATACTTCCTTTTGTTCACTCACCGGCCCCGCTTGGCACTGCCCGTGGCCACTGACTCATCCCCATGAATCGAGCCGCGATGGCACAATGCTTTTTTTATTAGTGAATTTCAGGCTGGAGACGGCCTGGCAGGCCTGGAGACCGGCAGGAGGGTGCGGCCCGGGCGGGGTAGCACAGACTTCCAACTAAGGTGGCATGTCTATGGCGCCTTTGGGTGCCAAGGCTGTCTCTAAAGCAGTCGCTGTCCCATGAGCATCCTGCCCCATGGATCAAATGCAGCCACCTCTGGGGTGGCGCGCGATGCGTGGCCAGCACACAGCGTGCTGCGTAGCAGTAAGGGGGAGAGCAGCAAGGAATGGTCCAGAGCCCTAGAACAGAAACGCTTATGCACAAGTGCCGTGGGGTTCTTAGGGCCATATTTTCATATATGGCCTCGAATGGGTGGCAGAGACGTGGGACATCTAAACTAGAGGCTGGGAAAAGATCCAGTCAGTCATTGAGCTCATCCAGAGCCATCCTGTCATGGGGCATGGGGGCTGCCCTGGCTTTTCTTTCCATGCACCCCCCACAATGGTCTGTGCCCCACTGTGACACTGCGGGACACCCAGCTGAAGACCCCCCCTCCCCCCCCGTGCAGAACTCCTGTCGCCTTCCCGCAGAGCGGAGTGGGCTCGGGGACGTGTTGTGGGGGGGAGAGGGGCTGCTCAGTGTCTTTCTTTCACAGTGGCCAAGCTGCTGCCCCCCCCAGATGCAGCTGGGACTCCCCCACCCGCAGGGCCGGGAGGAGGAGGGGACTTGCTGGCTGGGGCCCGGAGAGCTAGAGGAACACAAAACCTCCTGCTTCTCCTCCCACTCTGCAGCTCGCTCCCCACCCTCCCCGTGCCCTGGGCCTGGCGGGGAACCTCCCCTGCAGGCTGCGTTCGCTCCCGCGCCCTCCGGAATGTGCCTGGCGCGATGCCATTTATGGGTAGAGAATTACGAGGGCCCGGAGAGGACAGCTGGTGCAGAACCAACGTCTGGCCGGGTCGCAGGGCCCCATCCCCTCCTCCGGGACCGGGCAGGGCAGGGCACCCTTCCTCCTCTGCCAGCAGGGCCTGATGGGAATGACTCTCCGAGGCTGGGGAGGGGAGGTGGCAGGTTTCTCTTTGCTGCCCCGCCGGCAGGAGGCACTGCAGTGACAGGCCTTTCCTTGTGCAGTGGGGCGAGGCGCCAACGCCCTGCCATTCCCCCAGAGAGCTCTGCCGGGGTCTCGCGCATGCCCCGCCACCCCCGTGGCAAAGGTTCGTCAAGCGGGCACCTTGGGCAGAGCCCAGCCCTGCTCCCGCGTGCGCCAGAGCGCTGAGCTGCTTGCCGCTGCACCAGGGCAAGCCCCGCGGTTCGGGGCAGCCACACGCGTGGCGTCCAGCCGCTGCGAGAGAGGCCCGGCAGCTTGGCTCCATCTCTGCCCTGAGCCATTCCGGATGCCATGCCCGCAGCTGCCGTCACTCGCTGCTCCCCGAAGCGGCAGGCTGGGAAGTTTCAGAAGCTACCAGTGCATTGCGGGAGAGGGTTGGGAGGGACGAGAGGATCCGACTCAGCTGGTCTGCAGCCGCATGGACGCGGAGCCCATTCGGAAATGCGCTGTAAGATCTGGCTGCTCCCACCGCCGGCGGGATGGTGTGAAACTGGCTGAATCCCTCGGCCGCGATGTCCCGGGGTGAAAGCTGGCTGAAGCTCTTCATGGGCTTTTCTACAGCAGGTCAGTGTTAGCCCCAGTTCACAGCCAGGCCCAGAGAGATTAAGTGACTTGCCCAGGGTGATGCAATAAGGTTGTGGCAGAGTCAGGCATTGAACCCAGGTCTCTGCGCTAACCCCAGAGCAGAGATTCAGAACACGACCATCTTCTCGTGTCAGTTTAGTGCTGTCTGTGTCCGTCTCTCTGCGGGCAGATGATGCCCAGGGGTGTCACTGGGGGCAGAGCAGGGCTTGAGCAGTGGGAAGCCAGGCCGTGGAGGATGGCTGAACGGTATTTTGTGTGCTGGGTGATTATGTGTCTCCCTTGAAAGGGGAGCCAGGGCTGCCTTGTTTCGTTAATTACAGCGGTGCGCTTCCTGCCCTTAAAGCCAGGCATCTAAATTACAAGGCAGGCGAAAGTCTAGCCTCATGCGGCTTTTCGGCAGCGGGGGGAGGAACGACTCTCCACCACTGGCAGCTGGGTCTGTGCAGAGTGCCCGGGCTGCCTCGCAGCGCCCGTCCCCAGCTGGGAGGCGCAACGCACAGTCGCTTCCCAGCTCCAGGCCACTGATGACCCCTTATTTTCCAGGCTGGATTACAGGGTTCGGGTGCCAGCCTACCATGAGGGCATGACAGGAGGGTATTGAGCCGGGGCCGGGAGCAATGGCAGAGCCCGGAGAGCACAGCAGCGGCCGCACCCCAAAGCCTGGCCCCTCCTCGGGGGCAGTCAGAAGGACCATGCCCTGTCTGCGGCCTGCTCCTCCATGGAGTGTTCCACGTGGGTGTGAATTCCCCCGAGCCCTGCCCAGGCGCAGATCTCCCCAGGCATGTCACTCCCTGGGCCCTCCCCACCCCCAGCGGAGCCACCGAGTCACAGTCATAGAGTCCAGGCCAGAAGGGACTCCTGGATCCTCCCACCTGACCTCCTGTCTGTCCACTCCACCCCTCCCAGCCACCCCGGCCCCAAGCCAAGGGCCGGACCATCACCGCCCTCAGGAGGCAGCTATTGTGAGCTGCAGGCAGCAGGACCAACCGTAGCAGGGCCGCGGGCAAGCAGCTGTGCCTCAGGGTGTGCTGGGGTCCAACTAGCCCCCAGCGGCGCCCGAAGTCAGGCCGCGCAAACCGCTTCCCCTCGATCCCTGCCCTAGCCCCAGTGCTGGAGCAGAGATCATCTCCCCTCCAAATTCATCCCTGCAGGTAACAAGAGGGAGCTGTGTCCCCCGTCCGCCGCACAGGGCATCCCCCAGTTAAGGAGGGGCAGCTGCGTGTCCTCCAAGAGCAGAGGCCTTCGCCGCTCTGTTCCCCACGGGTGACCCTCTGTAAGGACAGTTGTGGGTACCCCACCTCATTGGCAACAGCTCCTGGGCAGCAGAGACCACAGCCCCTGGCCTCAGAGCCGTTCCTGGCAGCCTCCACTAACGTGGCCTGGCTTTCTTCCGAGCCCGCCTCTGAGCCCCGTCGCTACCAGCGCGCAGGAATCACATTCCATTCTCGCTCCCTCCCCGATTTCTCCCGGCGCTGCACTAGACTCCGTACCGCCGTTCACACGCTCCCAGCTCCCTGCATTCCTTGCAGCGCATGCCGGGGCTTGTGGCCGTAATGAGGCCAGACGCCGGCCTTGGCACGGGGACGTGGGCGGAGGTTACAGAGCAGGAATGCCACCCTGGTGTAAAACGCCCTGCTGCCAACGTTTGTGCGGGGGGTCTGGCGAGGGGGGCTCGGTCTCCTTGTGGCATGTAATAGCCCCCAGGTTACAGAGAGCAGGTAGGTCACTGACTGCAACGCAGCGCGACTGCTCAGACACGCTCTGCCGAGGCGCTCCCGGGGCTGGTGCAAAAGGCCTGGCTGGCAGGTGTTGTCTCACTCTCCCCAGGTGCACCCTGCAACCAGGCTCAGTCTTCGCTGCACCTCAGGTACCATCAGCCCCTTTGCTTCCCACTGCAGTGTACAGCTAACGGCAGCGTGCGAAGGAAGTGAAGCAAACATCCTTTTCCAGTCCCCAGCCCCACACCCCACCCCATAAAAACCCTCCCCCAAGCAGAGTTCTGATGCCACAAAGGAAAAAAGTGCCATAAACGCCATGAAATCCACTGGGACGTCACCCCTGTTACTGATCGCAGCAGAAGTCCCCCACATACGAGGGTGATGGGCAGATTAGAGAAAGAGACAATCAGGGTGCACGGGGACAGAGCTCTGAAGGACGCAGGGAGGGCAGCGTGGGCTTTCAAAAGAGAGTTGCACCACATTTCCTGGGTCAGAATCCAGCCGGCCCTCCAGAGAGTCTTCTAGGAAAAACGGGGGAGACCAAACCTGAATAGCTAATGTAAAAACTAAGACGAACTCTCCAGAGAGGGGAAGTGATTTTTACTCAGTCTGGTTCAAACGCTTTGTCCCAGATCCTCAGCTGGTGTAAAGGGGCGTCACTCCATTGCCATCCCATGGAGCCAGGCTGAGTTACATCCACTGAGGAGCTGGGCTGGCCCTTTGTCTTTCCCTTGGTTTTGGTCACACCTCCTTGGCTCAAATGCCGGATTTGGGATTCAAAGAGAAGAGGCGGGGGAGGTAAGGTCTTTTATTGGACCCACTTCTGGGGGTGAGAGCGCGAGACAAGCTTTCGAGCTACGCAGAGCTCCGGGATCCACACAGCTCTGCCGTACCCCAGTTCTGCTCCACTGTAACCCCTGCTAGTCCACCCTGGCGCTCCCTGGGCAAAGGTTTGCCCCTGTGTTCAATGCCTTTGCCCTGCCCGTTGTCTGTTTAGACTGTAAGCTCTTAGGGGCAGGGACTTCCTCTGATTCTATGTCCAGCACCTAGCACTGTGGGGACCAATTCTGGGTTGGCCCCTAGGTGCTAGGCCCTGCCCTGGAGGAAGGCCTGCTGGGCACTACCACCTCCCCATGCACCTCTGTCCTACCCTTGCGTGGCTCACATCCCCCCCACCTGACGCCCCCCAGCTGGTTCCTCCACAGTGGGAGGGTGGATCTAAGCTGCTCACTGAAGGGGGAAGGGACCCTGCTCTGCTCGGACAGCGCCTGTTGAGGGATCCCTATCTCCAAACGCTGGGGGGGGGAGGCTCTTATAGGCGGAGCAGCCCCTGTGCTGGCGGCTGGCAAGGAGCCCCCGAGGCTGGGAAGCAGGAACGAGGAAAGCCCCCAGCAGATGCCATGTGAATCAGTGCAAAGGAATGTCTGGGGTGTGTGTGTGCGGGGGGTGCAAGCCAGCCAGCCAGGTGGTTAACTCTTCCAGGGCTGGCATCTTTTCTGGGAAGGGGACATGGCTTGCGTCCAGGCAGCTCCAGGTCAGGAGTCCCCTGGGAACACTGGTGCTGGGAGGTCAGAGGCAACGGCAGCTGCCATGGGCCACCTTGGTAACCCAGCGCATTCAGCACTGCTGGGGCGACCTCAGGGGTGATGGGACATGGGGGGCCTGAGGCTCTTTCCGTCCCCAGCGCCGGCGAGGGGAATCCAGAGGTCGGGCCAGTCCCGGGAACCAGGCCAAGGGCCGCCTCGGTGTCTCTGCTGCAGCCGGTTCCTTTCCATGCTGAAGACGAACACAGGAGGGCTGGGTGAGCGAAGCACCTGGCAATGAGCGATCCCTTCCCTGCTGTGATATTGAGCATTAGCCCTTTGTCCACGCGGCTGCAGTCACAGAGGCCATGTCCGCACTGCAAACATCCCGATGGTCAGTACTGCAGCTGTCTCTCAGTGGATGCTACCTGGCTTTGCAGCTTGGGCCCGTGCCCAGCAGCGTCACAGAGGCCGGGGCGCTGGACCGGCCCAGGAGGCTGATCAGAAATGCCATCGCAGGCAGCGGGCAGTCAGAGCAGCACAAACGTTGTCTGCAGGGGATAAACGGGCCCGTGGCCTGCTCGGATCCTCCTTGTGCAGGGTGGGGGGGGCTGGGAAAGCAGCCGTCAGAGGCCCCCGGGGAGAAGCGACCGCTCCAGCGTGTTCTGTAAATACCTGGTGGGGAAGAGGCTCGGGGGGAGAAATGGACCGGTGCCTGTCGCTGGTGTGATGCCATCTGGGACAACATCCGGGAGGCAGGAAGGCAGCCAGGTCCCCGTGTCATGGCTCCAGCAGGAACAGCGCAGAGGTGGGAAAGCCCCTGCCAGAGACTCCTTCTCCTGGAAGCAGGAGCAACCATTAAAAGGAGCCTTGGCTTCCTTTTTGAAGGCTCCCACTCCCCACCAAGACAAACCGGTTCCCTTCTGCCATGCAGTCAGCAGGCTGCCCCAGCCCGAGGTCAAGGGCAGTGTGGTGTAGTGGCGAGTGCGCTGCACTAGGAATCAGGGGACCTGGATTCTATTCCCAGCTCTGCCATCAGCCTGCTGGGTGGTCTGGGGTGAGTCACGTCCCCTTTCTGTGCCTCAGTTTCCCCATCTGTGAAATGGGGATAATGATCCTGCCCTCCTGCATATGGCACTTTGAGATCGACTGGCGAAAAGAGCTCAGGCGTGTTCTTATCGGTGGTGACATCTGGCAGTGTGGTACAGTGGCTGGAGAGCTAGAGCCCCACATCCGTCCGTACTCAGCAACCCCCCTGTCCGTTCATTGCAGCCCAGTCTAGATACGCCAGTGATGGCTGCATTCATGTCACAGAATAATCGGAGGCTCTCAAAGCACCTCACAAGCGGGGTCGGGTGTGGCAAACCTCGCGGTACAGATGGGGAAGCTGAGGCATGGAGAGGGGCCATGCCCTGCCCGAGGTCACACAGCAAGTCAGCAGAGTCCAGACTTTCTGTCCAGTGTCCTAGCCACTAGACTGCACTGCCTGCCTGGACCCTGCAGCTCTCCTACGGCTAACACCCCCCACAAGGGGATCGTCTGCAGAGCCCGGCAGAAGGTCTGCACAACTTGGGCCGTGCTCGGTCAAGGTCCAGAGACAGGCTCCCAGCTCAGGCACTCTGGCAGGGCTGAGTCAGCTCCTCAGCCTTATCTGACGGGTGTTTGCACTCAGTGGGGCTGTGTGGACTGAACGTGGGCGCGCCCGGCCTTGCATTCCTGGGAGGGGCCCTGGGGGTTCTCTGAGAGCAAAGTACTGGCAGGGTGGCTCCTCAACCCCGCACCTCTTCCGCCAGGTGAGGACGGGAGCCCGCTTGGCAGGAAGTGCCTCCCTGATAAGGGATCGGAAGGAAGGAAACTCCCCAGAGATTAGTCAAGGGCAGGGGCCGGCGGTGCCCAGGGGGAGTTCAAAGGGGCTGACTGCCGGCCACCTCTGACCGGAAGCGCCATGTAGGAGAGGCTGGCCAGGTCTGTGGTTAGATCATCTCGCCTGGGTGTCTTTCTTTTTTTTGCCCGTCACTCAGTCGTTTGCCATTGATGCAAATCCCTGCCCGGCCCCTGACTGGAGCCACTGCCCTCTGATCCAGTGGCACATGGCGTCCAGGAGGAAAGCGTGCCCGGTCTTGGTGTTTTCTGGGGCATGGGGCAGGGCACGGGCCAGCACAGAGCGCGGCCCCTGGCCTTGGGTGAAGACGGCGCATTGACACGTCCTGAGGCTCTCAGAGTGCTTGACAATGGCTAAAAGACGCTCCCAGTTCCCCTCCCGGGGATGGGTCCCTAGCATGACTCCCACTTTAAAGATGGGGAAACTGAGGCACGGAGCAGGCACATGACTTGCCCACAGTGAGCAGCTGGGGGTTTCCTCTCTGTTGCGGGTCCCTCCGCAGCACCCGCCCCCCCCCCCCACCTGGGCGCCTCACGCCGTACAATGTATTTATCCACCCGCCCCCTGGGAGGCAGGGCAGGGCACTCAGGCAGAGGGAGGGCAGCTCCTCAGAGGGGTTTGGGTCCCTAGCTCCTGCTGTCTGCAGGATCCCTCTGAACATATGGGCCCCAGTGACCTGGACGCCCCTGGCGGAGCAGAGATTAGAACTCGGCTCTCCCAGGCTAGTGCCCTAACCAGCGGCGTAGTCTGCCTCCTGTCGGGCCAGCCCGCCGCGTTCCACATGCCACCGCCGGGCTTGCGTGGGCCTGTCGGTGACATGGGGACACCGGCCTGGACACAGCTGCAAGGCGATGCCGGCTCCGGCTGCACAGCGGGGATTCGCTGGTCCTCTGTCCGGCTGGGAGGGGGCCGATGTCATCGCCTGGCCCCATGGAACAGCACCGAGAAGAAAGGGGACGAGTCGGCACCCAGGCTGTGATCCTGCAATTGATATTTTGAGCCTTTAACAAGCTGTGGGGAAGAAGGGGACTTGTCAGAACACGGCTGGCCCCTCCTTCCCCCGTCTGCTGTTTGCACGTGTGTGCGTACGGCACACGAGCTCCGGGTGTGTGTTCTTCCTCCCTCGCACTCCCAGCACGTGTGGGCCTGTCGTGAGTGCACAGGGAGGGCTGTGGGAGCACCTGTGGGGCTGGACTAACCTGAGGTTCTTCAATGGGTCGCTCAGTCTTGTCAGAACTTCACCTGCGTCAGGGCAGGAGCCAGCCACGGCGGGAGGATCGGGGAAAACTTCCTTTCGGGGCAAGTTATCACGTTCTTGTCCAACGGGGGGTTCTTGCACCTTCCTCTGGCGCACCCGGTGCTGACCAGTGCTGGAGGCAGGTCCCGACCCCGGGCTCTGATCCATGCTGGTGATTGCAATGTTCTGCATATTCGGACAGCGGCTGTGCCAGGGCCAGAGTCCCAGCTGTCTTATGATACACTCACAGGTGGAAAATACCAGTTACTAAAGGGCTCTTTACACCCTGGATCAATGGCTGGAAATTAAAGCCAGACCCCTTCAAATGAGAAATTAAGCACCAGTTTCTAAGAGTCAGGGTCATTCACCATTGGAACAAGCTGCCAGGAGGAGCGGGGGAATTCTCCCTCTCTTCAGACTAGGCTAGATGTCTTCCTGGAAATGGCTTTTGCCAAACACAAGTTCTTGAGCTCAGCACTGGGTAAGCGAGTGGAATTCTCTGGCCTGTGCGATCCAGGAGGTCAGACGAGATGAGCTAATGCACTGGAAAGTTTCCTTCCCTTTTGCACTGTAGCATAAGACAGCAGAGAAGCGCCTGCAGTCTGCGGGTCTCCCTGGCTGTTTCTGCACCGCGAGGTTTTTAAAGGCAGCCACGTGGATGGGGGTGGGTTTGGGGTTTAAGATGTTTTGCGGGTTTGGTTTGGTTATTTGTGCTAACTTCTTTATTTTTTTCCTGGAAAACCCTCCGGTCCTGGCATGAAACTTCCTGAGACACATTTTATCGAGCGAGCCCAATGAAAAATAGATTCTTGGAAGCCCCTGAGCAGGGATCGTGGCCTGGTGGTTAAAGCAGGGGCTGATAGAAATGGAACTCAGGAGTTCTGACTAAGGGCTTGTCTACATGGAGACCTGCCCTGCTTCAAGGGGTGAATTTAAACTCACTTAGTTAAATCAAGGTTAACCCGTGTGAATGCTCTTACTTTGGATTAAGAGAGGCCTACTTCAGTTTAGCTTAAATCGAATGAGAAAAGGTTTAAAATAATCCAATGTAAGGATAATCCCTAGCTCTCATATTGCATTTTCGTCAGTAGAGCTCAAAGCACTTTATCCCCATTTTACAGAGGGGGAAACCGAGGCACAGATGGGCAATCATCCAGCAGCAAAGCTGGAACTAGAACCGAGGTCTCCTGCATTGCGGTGCCGGTCTCTATTCAACCGCACTACCTCGCTTAAACTGAATAAGCTACTCTTAAACCAAAATAAGAGCGCACACACACACACAGGAGTTTGCACCAGTGTAACTAGATCCGGTGAAGATTTGGTCCACACACAGCAGTTGCATGGGTGCAATCTTCCCATGCAGAGTCAACTGTGTTCTGCTGCTGCTGAGGCCTTGAGTGAGCGAGGGCAAGCCCCTGGGGCCAGCGGTTTCAAAAGTGGCCACTGGTTCTGGGGGCCACGATTTGCCAGGCGCCCAGTTTGAGACCCATGTGGCCAGATATACAAGTGCCCAGCACCCAGCAGCTCCCCACTGGGACGCTGATGGCCAGCTTTTGAAAAGGGCTCGGCATCCAACATGCACCCGAGGGGCTCACTGTGCTCCTTTGAACATCTGGCCCCACTTGTGGTTGCTGCGGAGGTCTTCTGAACAGCTAGCCCTGCCGGGCCTGAGTCCCAGGGGCACTGAGCCCCCGCAGCTACCAGCCACTTTGGGTGGGAGCCGGTCAGAAAATCAGATCCTGGTTGTCTGGGCACCCAGAATTAGTGGCCACTTTGGCAAACGTTGGCGTAATGGCTCTGTACCTCAGTTTCCCCCTCTGGAAGTGCTGAGGCATGCTGGGGCATCAAGGCCTCCACCCAGTAGAAGGTGGTGGAGAATCCAGCCGAGTGGATGTATATTTTTATTAAAACTTCCCCCCTCCCTGCTTCCCCCACCTCTGCACATATTTCCTTCTGCTCCCCTCTTGTTACTTTCACTGGATTTCCATGACCACCGCACTCTGCACCCTTTTCTTTTCCTAAATGCAGCACAAACCCAGCAGCCTTCAAGTGGGACGTTCCCCTCACCCCCCACGCCGGAGGTCAGTGCTCTATCTTGGCAGACATTTCTCCGGCTCCCATCAATGCAGTATCAGTGAAACGCCCCTCCCAAGGTAACAGACGATCTTAATCCATATCAGGAACCTGCCCTCGCCCTGCATAGCAACAGGTATTAAGCACCCGCTGTAAATCTGTCGCAATCTGAGTCTGCTATCTAGTGCTTGTTTAGGAGTTTTGGAAATAATCCCCTGAGCAGCATTAGGTTCCACTAGGTGATGACACAGGATTTATATAACAGGGTTTCAGACTGGCCCTTAATCAGCTGTAAAAATGGTACTCCTGGCTCTCTTTGCTTTTCTGTTTTCCGTCTCTTTCTCTCTGCCTGTAATTTTCAATCCCTCCAGATTTATTTCTCCCTCTTAATGGTTCTTTGTCTTTCACTCCTTCCTGCTCTTGCTCTTAGATCTAGTTTTAATTGGAACCAGGACGTAGCAGGTCTGGAGCGGAGGGAGGAAATGGACACTTGCTTTTATAATCTTCCTCAGTATCTCCCACGGAAGGATATCAAAACACCGTAATTCATTAATAAATACTGCAATGCACCCTGCAAGACGGATTAGGGATAGATGAAAAAAAATTCACTCTTTGCTCTGACATGCAGCCACCTCTGAGGTGGAACACAGCGGCTGTTTAAACAGCCGCACATCCATTTAGAGGAGGAAGCGAAAAATAACTCTATGTCCAACTGAAACTGCAGGAGGAAGTAATTAACCAGATCAGGGACACTGGTTCACTCCCCTGGTCTTATGAAAACTGCAATGGGATCTGCAGTGATTGCAAACTCTGGCTTTATGTCTTGTCTGTAAGATGGCTCGGTTCCCCGTATTACCGTGACTCAGAAGGAAGAGAGCAGATAACTGACTTACCAACTCCCTTTATTGCATCACCTGGGTGTTCCTTGGAGCTCTCCCATCTGAGCGCTAACCTGGCTCCCGGGCATGCCAGGGGCAAGTCACCCAGCACAAGGCAGCAGAGGCTGAAGATACTCACTAGCTTTCAATTGCTCGTTAGTCGTTAGCGTGTTGCTCCCCCGGCACTGGTAGCGGCAGCCGCTTTGAGAACAAGATGGAAACTTTTGCCTGGCTTGTCTACATGGGAAAGTTTTACCAGTTACACCAGTATAACCCCCTCCCAACCCCATGGACTCTCTTGTTCGGGTATAAAGCTGCCTTTTTCTTTTTCATTTAGCTCAAACCCCTTCCCAAGTGATACGAGCTAACCCGAAAAAAGGCCCTCTGATGCACTGGAGCCCAGCCTAGCTTTCCAGGCAGAGAAGCCCCTTGCCTCACTGCAACCTACCGTAAGTGACTCTGACACTGGAATGCTGGCTGAAATTGACTGAAAAAAGTGATCCAAGTTATTGAAATTTTGCAATGACAGATTTCAGCCTGTTTTTAAGGGACCTTTTGATCAAAACTTGAGTAAAATGGTGGTTGACCTTTTCCATTTACTGAAAACCGTGGTTTTGTGTCTTCAGAAAACGGCCACCAATTCTGGAATGCTTTTGATCAAAAATATCCATGAGAGAATTTCATCAGAAACGCCCCAAAACCAAACAACAACTGGAATAAGGAGGGGCCATTTAATCCTTTTGAAACAAAAACAATGCTGGAGAGTCAGATACTCTCTCAACATGATTTTCTTGTTTCCCGACAGGTGCTCAAACATTTTCGCAAGCACTTCTGTTCCGTGTTGATACAGTTTCTAGCACGATGGGGGTCTGGTTCATGGCCGGGGCTCCTAGGCACCACGTAATAGGAACAAATAATCATACAGCTCCGTGGATGTCACCTGGTATCCCTGACATTTCTGGCAGATACGGCGCATTAAGGGAGACCTGCGTTAAACACAAGGAAGGCCTGAAAAGGGTTGGTTTGGTTGGGTTCTCTGCTTGTTTTTTACCTGAAAAATTCCGGTCTCTCTGGATGAGCCCATAGGACTGTGATCTCACAAGGGTCCAGTTTGGGAGTCCCTGCAGCGCCTGTATGCTGTACACCAGCTCTGTCCACCTATAGACATGGGTGAAAGTTCTGCCTTCTCTGTTAAGAGCCAAAGGGACCTCAACGGGGTAAGCAGCCCCGCCGCTGACTCCAGCTGCCCATCCTCCTGGGCTGATGAGCTGAGAGCTTCCCCTCTTGTTCCCATCTATGTAGCCATTGCATAAATGAGCTGCAATGTGGCAAATTCCCTCCGCCCATCCCTGGGGAAGCCCTTGATGTCAGCGGAACAGCCTTCCCCCTCTCCCCTGGGCAGCATCTGGTGTACGGGGTATGGCTGGGGAATGGGGATGGAGGGTAGGTGGGGAGCACAGGGCCCCCCCAGCTAGTCCGGGCCACTGCAAAGGCCCATCCGGGGCTCCCTCTCACCTTCCAGGCTTCCCTCGGCCAGCACGGAGGAGCAGACGGCACTTTCTTTGGGACAAAAGCCTCCGCCAAGCCAAGGCATGGCCCCTGCTCCCCCCGGGCCTGCACTTAAAGTTCAGCCTTGCGAGAGGAACCGTGGCTGCCAGGGCAGCAGCCCCAAAGATGTGCAAACTGAGACAGCTGCTCATCAGGTTCCAGACGTGGTCCTTAGTCTGAGAGCCAGAAAACCAGGAAACTGCCCCCCTCCCTGCCCCCAGTGCCTTTAAAGGAGCTTCCTTCTCTCTCTTCACCAAGTCCCTGGGGCTCTGCTCAGAACACAGCCCCGAGAACAGCGATAAAGCCATTCGAACTCTGCTCGATTTCTCCACATTCAGAGCGATAACGCACGGTAACCCAGGCCAGGGAGAGACAAAGCAGGCTGCTCTCTAAGACAGCAAGGCGCCGCTCACCCACACTGGCTCTAGGCTTGCTGTCTGCAGCCTGACTCCGACTGTCTTTGCTACAGGACCAGCAAACCCCCACTCCCACTCCGAAAGCGACAGCTTGCAATTCCCACCCAGTCCTCAGCGTGCCATGCCTTGCCCCACAGAAACGTTACCAATGCAGAGGAATGAGCCTGTGCTGCTTATTCTGAAAAACGGATCCCTCTGGGCTTCAGTCAGGTGAGATTTTCCAGCTTCTTGGACACATCCCTCCGCTCCTAACGATAATGACCCGGGGCTCATCACAGTAACAACAACCCTCTGGCTACCTCTAGGATCTCCAAGCATTGTACAAGCCTCACACCCCACTCAGGCAGCCGGGCTCTATTACTACTAATCCCCAGCTATTACCTAGCGCTTGTCGTCAGTAGATCTCCAAGGACTTTATAAAGGTCAGGATCATTATCCCCATTTCACAGATGGGGAAACTGCGGCACAGGAGGGGGCTGTGTCTTGCCATAAAGTTACAGGGCAGAGCAGATCCAGGGATAGGACCCAGGTGTCCTGGCTCCTGCTCCTATCCCGTAACCAAACCACCGTCCAGACGTCAAGCAGCCATTTGTCAGCGGCGACCAGCCAGCCACAGGACGTCTGCCTGATGCTAGGGTGGATGGCTGGCCCTTGGCAACGACCGGCCAGTCTCCCCACTGGAGGCCCCTGACATTCCTAGCTTCTCCCAAGGGGCCGCACTTTGCTGAACCTGCTGGGCTCAGCTCCTGTGTTTGATCTGACCGGGAGCGGTTATCTGAGGAGCTGCCTGTTTGCTCACCAAGGTATCCCAGTTGTGCTTTGGTCACATTGGATTTCGATCCATCGGGAGCTGAGCCCCACCAAACTCATTCCATGATGCACTTGCCCCCTAGACCAAGAGGGGGAAAAGGGACTATCTAACCCAGTGGTTCTCAGCCTTTCCAGTTTACCATACCCTTTAAAGGAGGCTGATTTGTCTTGCTTACCCCAAGTTTCACCTCACTTAAAAAATACTTGCTTACAAAATCAGACATAAAAATACAGAAGTGTCACAGCACACGGTTACTGACAAATTGCTGCCTTTGATTTTATAATTATATGGTAAAAATGAGAATCAACTGGAATATAAATATTGTACTTGCATTTCAGTGTGTCAGACACAGAGCAGTATAAACCAGTCAATGTACGACATTTTAGTTGGTGCTGACTTCGCTGGGGCTTTTTATGTCGCTTGTTGTAAAACTAGGCAAATATCTAGATGAGCTGATGTACTCCCTGGGCCCGCAGGGATACGTGTACCCCTGGTTGAGAACCACTGCACGGACCCTCAGCCAGTGGATATCGTACAGACGCAGGAGGATGTCACTGGCACAGGTGAATGTGAAACCACAAAGAGCTTTTGCAGGTAATTCAAAGCTGACGGGAACCCCAGGCTAACTCCAGGGCGCTGGTATTCATTTAAGAGAATCATTTCACCAATGGTCCCGTTCAGAGACCCACAAATGTGCTTTGTGGAGGAGCAGGCAGGAAATAGCACCCTGCCCTCACCATTTGGGGAGGAATTTCCAGCAGTGCTGGGGCTGAAAGGGTCATGTCACCCTGCACCAGTGCATTCAGGCTAAAGTGACTTTCGTTTTAGACAAGAAAGAACAAAAGTCAAGTCTCCAGGAGAGAGCACAGTGTCCGTGTCTCTTCAGTAACAGTCTGCAGCAGCTTGGAGAACAAAATGGTGGCTGAACTCAACACGTGGAGGATGCTTAGAAATGTAAAGGTTCAGTGTGCAGGAAACAACAAGCATCACTGTTTGGTGGCTACAGACACTAAGGGGTGTGTGGCCTGTCTGAATAAGTGGGCGGGGACAATTAAACACTGAGCAGGGAAGAGGGGAAGGTGGAAGAAGGGGAGATAGCCCAAAGCTGAAACCCTGGGTTCATCATCGTTATTTGTGTTGCAGTAGCACCTAGGAGCTCTAGTCATCATCCAGGATGTCATTGCGCTAGGTGCTGTACAAAACCCAGAACAAAAAGACCGTCCCTGCCCCAACCTTTCCCCCCCTCGCTTTCTTACATGCTGCCCAGCATCATCAGGCGAGAGCTGGTTGCTGACCCCTCCCCCCGGCAGCAGCGATCCTTATCACTGATGCACTGGAGCGCTGTACGCTGCCCCCCCGTGCAATGAGTGGCGTTCTGGGAGGCAGGGAAGGAGTTTATTTTGGCCTTGGTGTGTGTGACACAGCTGGGAAAGCCAGCCAGATGTTTTCGAGGTTGTTTTATGAATGTGGCAGATGTTTCATCCCCCCAGATGGGCGCTGGGAGCGGCGCAGCTGATGTTTGTATTTCAGAGAAGGCCTTGGGCCCCTGCTCAGGATTTACCATCCGAACAGGTGGTTTTCTCCCACTGCTGCTACAGCAGAGGGGTCTGGGACTTTGGTCTTGATATGGGAGTCGCAGACAGGGCCCGAATCCTGCCTGGTGGGAGAATCTGGGACGTGACACTGTTAGGAGCACTTTGCAAACGCTGGTTCATTCCTTCTAACAACACAGTGCAGGGGAGTTATCCACAACCTCCTGGCTGGCTTCCAGGCCAGGTAATTACATTCCACCTACCTGAAATTCCCCCTGGGGTTGTAACTGGATCCTGTTTGTGTTGCAGCCTGATCTGATGTGCAGAGTTGCCCTGTGATGTTTAAAGGCTGCTGCCTTCTGCCCCAGAGGTGGCTGCTTTTTTTGTGTGTGTGGTGGGTGAAGTGAGTGAAACCCGCTAATAATAAAAACCTTTCTTTGGCATAGGGCCTGATTCATCTCTTGCCAGGCAGTCAGGAGTGACTGGAGTTAATGGAGTGAAAGCAGCAAAAAACAGGGGTGGGGAGCATCTTTCAGACTGTGTGTTGCAAAACATTTCACAGATTTAATTGCAATAATTAGGGAATTGGATGTTGATGGATATAAAGGCCCTGTGTACACAGAATTATGTGGCAGTTTGTCCAGGGTTCGGGGGTATTGGCTGGAAGGTGCAGTAGAAATGCCAGGTGCTGATATTGTCAGTTCCTAGAAGGTCACCCAGTGCTCCCGAATGATCCCTGAGATGTTATTAACCCTTGCAGCGTTGACTGAGCTAAGGTGTCCGTTCTAGACTGGAACACAGGCGAGCTGGGTTCTGTCCTTGGCCCTGCTGGGTGACCTTGGGCAAGTCATGTCTCTGCTCTGTGCCTCAGTTTCCCTTCCCCATTATTTCTGTATTTAGACTGACCTTTTGGGGGCAGGGACAGTCTCTTGGGAGTACACCCACATTTCAGGCCGGGCGGTGATGCCCAGCTCGAGGGGACGTACCCCCGCAGGCTGTGATCGAGCCAACACGCTAAAGAGAGAACGCAGCCGCAGTGGCACGAGAATGAGGCGCCGGCTGCTCCAAGCATGTGCCCAGGGCTGCCAGCCCTTCCCACCACCGTAGCTACATTCTGTGTGTAGTGCATTCGCTAGTGTGGCTCTGTCTCCCTGAGCCAAAAACAATGCCCCCCCGCCCAGCTCCAGTGTAGACACACCTGTATTCTGTGCAGCGCTTAGCACCATCAGCCCTGGATCTCTAGGTGCGGCTGGGGCTCGTGCTGGGCGCAGGCTGGCTGCAGCTTCTGATCACAGTCACAATTGATAGATTAACCCTAGAGATGAGGAGCAGGGCCAGGACAAAGGCACCCAGCCTAGGGAATGGCCCGGCTCTGGTGACCCGGAATCCCACCTCTCTGCACAAGAACAAAGGGCCAGTCAACGACATTGCAAAGTGACGCATTCGAAAGCACCCCAGGGACTGCTTTTTCAGACAATACCCGCGCAGCCAGTGGAACTCACTGCCACAAGACGTCCCCGCAGCCCAGAGCTCAGAAAGGACAACAACCAGGGTTAGAACAGCAAAGGCTGGAGGGACAAATAAGCGAGAACTCAGGAAGGACTAACCCCGTCTCTAGCGCCGGGGGTTGAGAGGAAAGGTCCCGGGGGGGCAGGCCACTCCACAAATGCTGGGCATTGTCCGAGCTGGGGCACTGGGCTTGTCTCCTACGGTCCTGTGGTAGCCAGTGGAGTCCCTCTCGATTTGCAGCGGTGCAACGGGAGCCCGGCGTGACCCGATCACGGCCCGTCGAAGGTCCCTCGGTCTGACGCGGGGAGCCCATGAGAAATGGCTGGATGTGGGATCAAAACGACATGGGAACTGGCCTCCCGGGTCAGGCTGGGGGCCCCCGTGACTAGCACCCTGCTTTCAGAGAGCGGTGCACGTAACCCCCTCTGCTAGACAGTAAGGGAATCCCTTGCCCCTAGGCTGGGCTCCTTCCTGAGCCCAGGCAGTCAGGGGTTGGCACAGGGCCCTATCCAGATGCGGCTTGTTTGCTTCACCCCGGGTGTGGGAGAGAAGGGCATTGAGTGCCCAGGATGGCAGAGTCCCACCCAGCCAATGGCAGCGACCAGGAGCTCTCCTGAGTCACGTGGCTCCTCCCGGTCACGTAGCAAAAACTTGTTTTTCCTCCCGGTGTTCATTGTTCCTGCCCAAAGTGCTGAGCCGGTGGTTTCCTGGCGGGCAGGCTCTGCAGGCTCAGCACAATGGGAGGAGGGCCCGCCTGCCAGTGGGGACCAAACCGGAGGCCGGGAGCCTGGAAGGTTTTGAACAGGAACTGCCCAGAGCTCAGCCCACGCTGGCCGGGCCCGGCTGCACCGCCTGGTGATTCTGTGCACAGCTCAGGGGCAGAACAGAACTGCGCCTCTCACCTGCAAAGCGCTTCGCAGGTGCAGAGCCCCGCGGGCAGGCCAGGCAGGATCACCCCCCCCACAGCACACGTGGGGAAACTGAGGCACAGAGCAGGGCCGTGACATGGCCAAGATCACACCGGAAGGGCTGGATTAGAACACAGGAGCCTCTAGCTGCCAGGGCTGTGGCTCAAACCCAAGGTTTAGCTCTCAGTGGCCTTTTGCAACTCCCACTCGGGAGCGCTGGTCCCCTCTCCGGGCATGTTAATTCCAAGCGGCTCCCCGGCATGCGCGGCGTCCACGAAAGAGCGCAGTTAGGAAGCCGCCCCCTTGCTCGCAGCCCCCTTAGAGACACGGTATCCTTTCGCTTTGCTCCCAGGAGCTCAAAGAGGCCACAGTCCCTTTGCCAACCACACACCCCGCCAGCGCTCCTCTGCCACTCCTTGGGACAATGCTGCAGCAGACAACACTCGGCTGGCGGGGAGGTTCCTGATGGCCCCCCCCCACACTCCCTTGAGCTACTTCACCTGGCTGGTGCCAGTCCCCGAGGCTCCCGCCCGGTTTGTGGCAAACCCTGTGCAGAACCTAGCCACAGCTTCCGACCCAGGCTCAGTCTGCAGAGCCGGCCTGCCGCAGGGCAGCCTTCCCAGCCCCTCCTCCTCCGTCTGCCAGTGGGATGCGCACTAGCACACAGGTGTCCCGTCCCCTCCGTGCCTCAGTTAGACACTGGCTGAGTCTGTAGCCTTCCCATTGTTTTCCTGGTCTCAATGTACAGGCCTTTTAGGGCAATCTCTGCCTTTGCTCTTCTGCTCAGCGAGCGACCAACCTGCCTTTCTTCCTTCCCTGCCTCTTATCCGACCAGGCTGTCTCCCAGCCTGGGGTCCTCTGTCAGCCACCTGCTATCTCCACCCCATCCTCCCCTTGATCTGCTCCGGGTGGGTGGCCCCTCTGCTGGGAGCGCGGAAGGGCGAAGGGGTGGGTGGCTAGATGGGAGACTGGAAGGATTCAGAGACAGATAAGAGGGGTGAAAGGGTGGATGTGTTGGGGGACGAGCCGATAAACAGAAGGATTAAGTGACAGCTGGGTAAGTGCGTGTTTATGGAGCGAGAAATAAATAAAGAGACACAAAGACCCAGCGATAAGCGGAAGAGCAAAGGGGTGAATGGACGGAGGAAGAAAGAGGACACCAAGACGTGCGAAGGGAAGAGCGGGTAGAGGGAGAAATGCTAGAGAAGGCCAGACCGAGAGCTCAGGGCGGAGGTGCGCTGGAGGGAGATGCGGAGCAGAGGGATGGCTCGGAAGCATCTCAGGCCAGTGGCTACGTCCATCTCTCCAAGCCACCCTGGCCCACGTGCAACCAGCTCCTGCTGCCATGCACGGTAGCGGCACCTCCCCGAGCCCTTCTCCCCCGGAGTATGGCTGCAGTCCACCACCCAGTATCATGCTCCACCCACTAGACCGTACAGTCTCTCTGTTAGCAGACTCTTCGCAGCTCTCCCTGTGGCTTGGGGGAATGACTGGTGCTGGGTGGGAAACAGCTCCCAACTGTCCCGAATCCGGATGAAATGTCAAAACCTCAAAAGTTTGCACAAACTGAAAAACCCATTTTTTTTCAGCTCTGGTCGAGGGCAGTGGGGCTTTTGTTGTTGTTTTCGGATGAGTTTAAACTATTTCGTTTCAATTTCCAGCCTCCTTTTCGTCGCTTTTTTAAAAAAACCTTTCATTAGTCTGATTCATGGCAGTCGCTTATATGGAAAAGTCATTTCAAAACCGGAATTTTTTCGTTTTTGAAATGTCAAACCTCTTTGTCGTCACAAAACGATGGACGCGCGAGATTCAGCGAAACCGACCGTTTTCAAGAAATTTCGGTTTCAACGATTTGGCTTTGAAATTGGAACAGAAAAATTCCCCACCGGCTCTGGAAATACTGGCTCTGGCCCAAGAGTGTAATGGGGTTAACAGGTGCGTTTTTTTGGCCAACCTCCCTCCCCCCCACCCTTTCCCAAGCGCAAAGTCACCCTAGTAGGCAGCCCACATGGCTCCAGTCTAGCCAGCATACCCGGCCCGGCAATCTATGGAACACAGAGCTTGCGTCATTTCCCAGGCTTGAAGGATCATAAAAACTTGTGTAGTAAAATTCTGAATAGATTTTACTTATTGTCCAATCTATTTCAAACACAATAGGTTATATATTTTATGGGGCTTATAACATAGACGGGGCGTAGATGAATGAAAACCCGGTTACATTCCCCTACAGGGTTATAAATCAGAATGCCATGCATTTTCTACATACTGTGGCGCAATAAATCCAAAGGTCTTAAAGAAAATTTCGAACGCATTCATTAAGCCTCACAATTCCTTGGTGAGGTTATTACAGGAATAATTAATGGGTTCATCCCTGCTACCTTACAGGTGGGGAAGCTGAGGCACAGAGCAATTTGGTCGGGGTGACCTGGCCACAGTCACACAGCTGGTATAGCACCCCTACTCCCCACCACTTAACTGCTAGCCAAGGGCCTTAACCTCACTCCCACTCTTCCTCTTTGTCAATCAATGTGCCATGTGACCTGCAGGAGGCATGCTAAGGACAAGCAGAGGATCCAGTTAACATCTGATACCTCTTCCTTTGGGCATGGGCTGCGTCCCAGCGTTGCCAGCATCCCCTAGTTTATCACGAGTCTCACCACGTGTGTTTTTTCCCCTTAAAGCCCCAGCTCCTGGAGTCATGTTATTTCATGAGCGTCTCAGCTTTGGTTTCACAAGGCTCCAGTATCCTAGCTGAGGCAGTTGAGTGGCTGAGGTGAGGCATTGCACTCTGTGTGCATGGACACCGTCAGCAGGTCTTGTTTGTGTCTCTCGTCCACACTGAGGAGGAGGATGGGACAATGCTCAGGGAACCTGCCTGAGAAGGCGCAGGGTCAACTCCTCGCTCTACCCCCGACTCCCTGGGGCACTGGGAGGCCCAATTTGCAGCAGCGCGGTGCTCAGCGGTGCAACACCTCACTGGTTTCGGAGCCTGAATTTCATTTTCAAAAAGCGACTGCGGCCTAATCTGCGCTTAAAAATGAGGTCCTCCCAGCTACGTCGCTCAGGGCTGTGAAAAACGTCATGCCTGAGAGACGCAGTTGGGTCGACCGAACCCCCGGCCCAGACACGGCGAGGTCAGCGGATGAATTCTCCTGGTGATCGAGCTCCCACCTCTCCGAGAGGACTAGGTCGAGGCCCCTCAGCAGCCCCGGCGGCTCTGGAGCCAGGCAAGGGATTATGGAACATGTGAAGGGGAGGGGCTCTGCTGTCACAGCAACCCCGTTATTGCTAGCCCCCCCCCGGGAAAAGAACAGCTACGGCATCCGGCACGAATGGCCCAGGCTGCTGCAGCGAGACGGTCGTCAGCGGCAGTATTTTGAATGGCTACCGTAGACGTAACAGGGCAGCGCTGTGATGTTATGGAGGTAGGAGGGTCTACCATATAGGACGTCAGCCTGGCTGTCACCCTGGCCTGGTGGGTGATCTTGGGCAAGTTCCTGCCCCTTTGTGCCTCAGTTTCCCCTAAAGTTGCTCCTTTAGCTCCAGCAGCAGCAGTTGGCTGTGCAGTGCTGAGGGACCGGAGTTTGACCCATGCAGGGGCACCGCTGTAGGTGGGGAGGAGGAGGAGTGAGCCTTGAATGGGGACGTTGCTTGCTTCTGCGGCCAGAGGCCAGCAGAGCTCTGGGCCAGGCTCGGGACCCTGCCCAGGCAGCGTTCGGCAGGGCAGAGAAGAATCTGCTGGGAAGCTCTCCCAGCAGGGGAATGGTGCCAGGGGAGCCGTGACACACCCTGGGGGGGATGTAGGCCAGACACTGATTAGAACCGGCTTTGCTCCCCCGAGAAGGGCTGCGAGAAGGCTGGCGCTGAGAGGGACGGCTGCTGAGAGATGCTTCCCTGGCCATAAATCCCCAAGCGTTGACAGATCTCGGGCTGGATGGCGGGGCCCGGCCCCAGCCGGGTCGGTAGCTCTGCCGAATTCCTTTCCCATCCGCCCGGGGAAAGGCGAGAGGAACATCTGGAGGGGAGGTTGGGAGGGCGTATCGAGAGGATAACAGCTTTTCCACACGCTCTGCAGCTACCAGCCCACAGCCATGACGTTCGGCGCCTGCACCAGGGAGGCCACGGCCATGGCGTCTCACCATGTGGGTTCCAAGGCTATGGCTCCTTTGGGCCCAAGGTGGGGGCTTCCAGCCTGGTCTGATGGGGAGCTTCAGTCCAGTTGCTTTGGTTTCTAAAGTCTATTTACACTGTCGCCTTCAGAATAAAACCAAGCCCCACTGTTTTAACAGGACCTACTAAAACTTATGGTGCGTGGAAACTCTCCCCTGGTCGCTATCCTGGCAGCAGCTAAGTCGTTGGAGGCTATCAGTATCTGTCTCTCCCTCCATCCACCTCAACTATTTCAAGCTGTACATTCATTCACCACCACTTCTCTCTAATATATCCATCGGTTCAGCCCATCAATCAGAACAAGTCCAAGGACACCTCTGACTCCTTCATTGTCACTATGTTGCATACGTTGGGCATTCACAATTTCACACCCCCAAACGGATTAGAACTGAGACCCTCCTCCCAGCCCCTACAGTTTGATCTCCAGGAGAATCCCCTTCTGCTGTCAGCAGTATAGAACCTAGGACACACAGCTGAACAGTTCCAATTCCATGCAGCAGAGGGCAGTGGTGCACATCCACACTAGCTAATCACTCTATTAGAGACAATATAGTTTAGGCAGCGATGTCCTCGTACATTTGACTGACCACACAGCAGCCAGGGGCTCCTGATTCCCACCGCCCTACCCACTAGACCACACTGCCTCCGCTCGGCCACCCTCCCTTCTCCACACCTCTTTACTGAGCCTCCTGGTTTGCCTGGCCCACCGCGGCTAATTACAGCAGGTGGGCAAGGAGTGAGTCCCTCTGGGCAGCAGAGAGTTGGCGCGGCGACGCTCCGGGGCCAGGACGGGCAATGGCGCTGACGAGCTGGGTTAGTGTGTGTGTGTGTGTGTATGTGTGTGTCCGTGTCCGTCCCCTCTGGCAATTTTTGTTCTTCCCGAAAAGGCGCCCAAACGAGGTCGGTGTCAGCAGGTGGGAGGCGCCGCTGCCGGAGCGTGGGAGCCAGGCCCCAGGAATGTATCAGCCCGGCACTGCCCCGGGGGCTCTCACAAGACCAGGAACGCAGGCCAAGGGCAGGGGATGAAAGCGGTTCAGCAAAGATGCTTTACTGCGGAGACGGGCCCAATCCTGATCTCACGCCCACCGGCGTAAACCAAGGCGCGCTCCCTGGAAGCCAGTGGGACGTCACTCACACCGGCAGAAGATCAGAATCAAGCCCGTAATCAATAAGGCCCCGATCCTGCTCTCAGGCCCGTAAGCACTGTCACGGGAGGGAGGCCTGGCACTCGGGCTTTGCATGGGGTGTGCGCTAGTGGAGCCAACGGCAGGACGAGGGCCCAGGGGAGTAGCCCAGCAGCCTGCCACAGCCACGGCTGGGTTTCCAGAACCACAGGGCGTTCTGGGGGTGCCCGTTCTGCCACCACGGCCAGCCCCCACGCATGGCCAGCTCCCTGCCGACCCCCCAGGTGCTGCCCGCTCTGCCCCCGCCCTCCCAGGGCTCGGCTTGGACTGGCGCCCAGCAGAACGCTGCCCCGGCCCCTTTCACGCTGCCCCTTCGTTCTCCCGAAGCGCAGCGTGCGTGTTAAAAGGAGGACGTGTCCAGCCGCTCCGCGGGCTGGCTCTGTCTTCTCCACAAACCAACCTGAGGTGGCGAGGGGGCGCTCGCTGCACCCCGGCACCCGTAGTTTTTACCTCCTCGCAGCTCGTCCAGGTCAGCCCCGTCTGGGGTCCCCCCGCGAGAGCGCCCCCGGGCAGGTGTAATCCCCCCCCCTTGCGGCGTGGTGCTCTGTCACCCCCCCCCAGGGACAAGCCTTGGCGAGCAGAGCTGGGCATTTCAGCCCAGGCTGCAGAGGTGCCAGGATCAGTCTCCACCGCTGCCAACCCAGCATGTGGTGTCACGCAGGGGGCAGCTCAGAGCCCCCCCACTCCTGTGGGATGCCAGGCCCCCACAGCAGCAAGATTAAAAGGGACCGAAGCACAGTGGGAAAGGCATCGCTGAGTAACCTGCAATTACCCTAGGAATGGCTGGCCTCCCGGGAGCTGCCCTATCGCTGCCCCTTTCACTGACCTTCCCACGGTGCAGCCCCTCCTGCCGGCCCACAGACCAGTCCTTCTGTGGCCTCCAAGATCCCCTAGTGCTGCCCACAAGGCCCAGACTCTCACGACCCTCCCTCCTGCGCCAGCCGCCACGTGGCCGGCTCTGCCAGCATCCCCGTGGGGAGGAAGGGAGGCTCAGGGTGCCCGAGCTGGGGTCTGGCTGCCTGGCCCCGGCCTCTTGCAGACACTGGCTGACGAATCCCGGTTCTGGGAATTTCCAGACGGGGGGTCAGCACCAGGGCCCTCAGACTTGGGATAGCAGCACCTGGCCCTTCCCAGAAGCAGCAGGGGTAGAACTTAGGCCCTCAGCATTTCAGATACAGGAGAATCTCCGTTAGCCGACAGCAGTATAGGGCCTGGACACGGTTCTGATTTCATCCAGCAGAGGGCAGAGACAACACCAACACGTTAACCTCTTCATTACCAGAGCTTCAGCTCAGCCTCCAGTGAGCGGAGCTTTCCCCTCCGGTGTGTGATCTCTGGCTCAGCTCAGGACTGGTCTGAATCCCAGCTGCTCCCTAATTATCCTTCGTGTGGCCCTGGGCGGGCTTTGTCCTCAAAGTCTGGACCTGGTGCTAGAGAAGTGGATGGGACAAGCAGGCGGCGTTCAGACCCTCTGCCCCATCCCTAACGTGCCGGGTACTGGCACAAACAACTCCAGCCCCGGCCGCGCAGATGGGATGAGGCGGCACAGACCACGGGTGTCCTTGGGGGCGTCTGCCCGTCCTCTCCTCGGTGGCACTGCACATAACCGTTGTTAATGGGCCTCGGACCAGGGGCCTCAGCACCAGGCTACTGGAGCTAAAGCAAACTCCATCAGCTGCGAGCTGGCAGCAGGCTGTTATGTCACTGGAGCTGGCCGGTACGGGGGGACACGGACACACACACCAAGCCTGTGTATCTCACACACACTCCCCCACACCCACAACCAGTGTTAAGCTGGGGCCTGCAGAACAGGGATTCCAGGAGACGGGAGATCGGCAGCTGGAAGGTCAATAAATCAGCCCTGGGCCATGGGCAAGGAACGAACCATGAGGAGAAGGAACCCAGCCCGTGCCCTTGGGCAACCTCCAGACTATTCCAAGGACCCAGCTGAGTGCCAGGGCTTGGGATGCTGCTGCCAGGTAATTACCAGGAATTGGTGTCCTGCTCCACCTCCCACGATTTCCCCATGACTGAGACGTGAATCAAGCCAACTCCCAGGGGAACAAACAAACAAGAGGCTGGGGTGAAATCCCGGGTGAGTCCGGGGCAGCGTCCACTTGCTGTGTGGCTAGCTGTGCCCGGGTAGCTCAGGCTGGGGTCTCCCAGGACCCTTGGACCCCGTTGACTCCCATGGTTTGCCCTGGGTCAGATCCCTGGTTCGCCACATGGGCCCAGTGGGACTCCACACAGAGCAGAGGAAATCCAGGGGGAGGCCTGTGCCTCTAACTCGAGACTGACCCTCCGCAACCCTGCCCCTGACCCCGCCCGGCATCTCAACCGCCCAGCAGCGCCGCGGGATATCGGAGGCCCGGATGTGAACTCTAGGTTGCCAGTCCGTGGACACCTCTCGCCGGTTCCCCTCCCTTCCCCGCAGGGTGACTCATGAACCGATACCCGTTTATCAGCAGCCGCTGCTTCCCAGAGCTCGGCTTGTCCCCAGGTTGTTGGTGACAGCAAACACCATTGCTAGGCAACGGGCTGGGAAGAGGTGGCAATGCAGAGGTAGAGGATGGGGATCTCTTACCCTACCCGGAGGAAACAGGTACCTGCAATTACCCAGCCCTTTCCTGCCGAGGCCCCTGTCATTTCAGGGCAGGGCGTGTTAGTTCAGGGCCCTAGAAAACTCCTTGTGTTTGCTCCTCAGGGCAATCTGCGGCTGTCCGTTGCTTTGCTACAGGTTTGTCCAGCGATGGCGGGCAGGGGGAGAGGAGACTCAAACAGCCTCTCGCTCTGCTCTGCCGGTGGGTTAGGTTGGTGTCAGGAAGAAGGAGAAGAAGAACTAGCTCTCTCTGACACAGCCCGTTTCCTCAGTAGATCTCCAAGCTCTTTACAAAGGAGGTCAGGATCATCACCCCCATTTTACAGAGGGGGAAACTGAGACACAGAGGGGGACGCGACCTGCCTTTGGTCATGGAAGAGAGTAAATGGGAGAGCTGGGTGCAGAACCGACAAAGCAGCTTCCCAATCCCCAGTTTGATCACTAGACCACACTCCCTCCTTAGCTTTGCCTTTCCCTAGGCTTCCTTTACACACCCGCCTCCCCTCCAGAGGGAAGGAGCTGTAGAACGCAGGCAGCAGATCTGGAGAAGGAAATCATGCGACAGCCGCTCTCATGGCCCACGCGGCAGAGACCTCCAGTCTGAAAACACACGCTCGACTCAAAGCTACCTAGAGTCATGGATGAGCCAAGAAGGGGGCCTGTAACACACCCCTGTGGGCTACACACACATTTCCAAATTAGCCAGAGCTCCTGGGTCTCAGATGGGTCACCGTTCCCCCTCTTGTTTTGTGTGGTAAGGACACACTTGTCTTCACAGATGCACCACACAGACGCACACACTGTCATGCACTCACAATGAGACTTGAGGCCTGTCTACACTTCAAACACTGCAGCAGTAGTGAGCTGGACAGGAGAATTCTCCCCTCAACCCAGCCATGTCTACACCAGAGATTCGGTCGCTTTAATAGCGCCGCAGTTATACTGACCTAATTCCTATGTAGATAGACAAGGCCTCAGAGCCACACACCTTATTCCGCAAGACACACATGCACCCAGGGCTTGTCTTCACTGCAGGTTACCTGCAGCGATCTATACTTGAGATAACTCCTCTCGAGTTGGCCTGGCTCCGGTGTGAGCGGCCAGGCTGTGAAATAACACTCCAGCTGCACCGAGGGATTGCATTAGCGACGCAGCGTAGCCAAGTCCCCACTAAAGTCAAGCTGTAAACCCTCAAGTTGAGTCAGCTAAATCGGTTTCTTTAGCTGCCGTGACTTCGGCCACGGAGAGGACGTCTACACTGCAATTAAACCCCCGTGGCTGGCCCACGTTGGCTGACCCAGGCTCAATGGAGAGGTACCCTTGGGTTCCAAAATAAGGGCGTCCACACGCAGACCTGCACCGCAATGATGAAATGGGGCTTAGGAAACGGATTGATCAATCCGTGCAAGTGTGTGTGTGGCTCAGCCCGCAGCTGCCCCTAGGCGGGAGCCACCACAAAGATCTTTCACGAAAGGATCAAAACAAAAACAAAAACCCAGCGACCATGACACATCCTTCCTTGTAGCTGGCTGAGAAGTGTCACTCCTGTGCTAACCTGAGGGGAAACCAGAGCCTCTAATCCCTTCCTCAAAGAGTGTCCCAAAACAAATACACATGTACACACCTTGAACTAGCTGCCGTGAACAGTGGATTAAAAAAGGAATCAAGCCAAGTGTTTCAGGATATTTTGAGAATGAACAGACAAAATGATTTATTACAGACTTATTGACTCACCGTCCTATGCCTCAGCAACCAGACACACACACACACACACACACACACCCCATTGTACTGTGCTGTAGGAAATACTTGGTCCATCGGCATGCCAAAAAAGTGACCCTCTATAGAAGCATGACCTAGGCATGTGCCACACACGAGTTTAGGAGTCATGCTAAGGTCATACGAGCAACATACCTTTCCCAGCAGACACTCACGTTAGCCACGCCAAGTGCACGAGAGCCACATAAACACCTCCCGTGTGATAATGTGACCACGCTAAGGTCACGTGAGTGACACAAAGAGCGTCTGGTCCGCAGGAAAGCCAGGTTGGCCACAGGGGTTCTACATAGGATAACCAGGGCCGTCTCCCCAGTTGATCACTGGGGGTTGGGGGCTTTGAGTCCCCATCACCGTGACCCATTCATAGAGCTCTCCCTCCCCCCACATCCCCAGCTGTCCCTCCCCACTCCCTGTAGCTATTTGGTTTCCCAGCTGGCTACGTGCAGGGATTGCTGGCTCGCCCAGGACACTGAGACGCTAATTGCCAAGCATGAGAAGAATGCTCAGCCCGGGAGTGTGTACACCACACATGGCTTGCGGCACCCGGCCTCATTCCAGCACCAGAGATGGGCACCCTCCGGGGCAGAGGGTGTGGGGGAGGTTCGCCCATTGCAGCTGCATCAGCGTCAGGAAGGCCAGGGGTCCCAGCTGGGATCAAACCGTCTCAGAGTGAACCTCGCCCCCCCGCCCGGGAAACGGACGGGCCCCGGAGACAACGTTTGGCTCCGGAAGGGAACCTTCTCAGCATCTGGAGAAGGTTCCTGTTCAGGAGTGGGGCTGGTGCCGTCCCTTTGCTAACACACACCAGAGTCTCCATGGAACACTCATGCAATGAATGTTATGGTCTTAGCTCAGATTCTCAGGACAGCGCGTTGGGACTCCGGCCTCAGGTTCCGGCTGCCGTGGGCACCAGGTCAGGCAGACCATCTTGTGGCAGTACCTGCAGCACAGGAGTCCCCCGGCTGGGGGGCTGGTTTCCCGTGGGAGGTCAGGCGCACACTGTGACTTCAGCAGTGCTCGGCTGCGGTGCTAGGAAGCCCCGCAGAGCAGCCGGCTGCCCGTGGCTGGACCGCTGAGCCGACGGGAAACACCCCGCACCTCTCTGCTCGCTCCCCAACCCCTGCAGGGGAGCTGGGGGCATCACACAGCATGGCACGGCTGGCACGCAGGAGACCGGCCATCTCCTGAACAGCAGGGGTCATGGGGGGGACTGAGAGGCGTGGCTGGATCCGGATCAAGGCCCGTGACTGCAATAGCAGGGCTGGGGCAGGAAAGGACTGGTGCAACGCAGGCAGGTCCCAGCCATCTCTGACCCAGAGAAGTGCCTGGCACTAGGAGCTGAACGAAAACTTCCCAGCTCCGGTCACTCCCTGAGACCCCTGGGCCTTGCAGAGCGCAGGCACCCCAAAGCACGAAGCGCTTACACCCATCTCCCCTGCCTGCCGAGCGGCCCGAGTTCAGAATCCCCATGGGCCGGCGGGGCGGGCTTTGATCCTCACCACAGACCAGGGCCGGGCTCCCGCTGCTGATGGAGGGCTGGCGCGCCGGCCGGAGCCCTAACCTTTGAAGCTGCTCTTTCAAAGATGAAAAGGGCAAAGGGCCAAAAGAGCTCCGGCAAGCCGGGGAGGGGAGGGAAAAGCCAGGCTAGGAATGACCCAACGCACTGAGCCGCTCTCCAGACGCTACAGCCAAGCCAGCCAGGGCATCCGCTCAGCTCCGTTCCCCAGAATCCTTTCCTAGCCGACAGGGGACTCAGCTGTGGACTCCCGGACCCTGGCCTGGCCTGCAGGATCCCTGCCATTCCAGCCCTGGCGTCCTGACACACACAGCTCTGCCAGCCCCCCTGCCATTCCAGCCCTTTCGCTGCCCTCCACTTCCCCCCCCGTGGCATTCGCCTGGCGCGCTGTCACAGGAATCTGCACTATGTCCTGGCTGTTGCGTAAGGGGAGCTGCCGTCCGTTCCGTTCGGGCCGCTATCCAGGCTGCCATTGTCCTCCCGTTTTACAAATAGCCCCGCCAGCATCGCTCGCATTCCTCGCCGAGGATCAGCTCACCGCGGCCCAGCTCCAGGCTTTGATGTTGCAACGCGATCTGGTTAACAGAGTCCCTGTTTACATCTCGCTGGGCCCAGACTCGTGTAATTACCCTATTAGCCATCCCTCCCTGGAAGGAGCACTCCCCGCCAGCAGCACACGGCCCTCCCGCCAGCACTGCATGCTCCTCGTGCATGGTTTCACTGGACTCCATCTAGCCTGCACCAGAACCTTCCGCCTTTTCTCCACCTGTATCACCACCAAGAGGGAGATGATGCCCCCAAAGTCTCTCCCGCTAGCAGATTTCTGGTCCCTCCTCCATCTTCCTTTTAACGTGGCTGTGTAACATACCGGTGACCACGTGCACTGCATCCCACTCTGGTGGCTGGGCCACTGGAAGATAACAGCCTACTACTGCAGCTGGGTAATGGCTTTAACTCAAACAGTAGAGGTCTGGCTGTTGACCCGAGCAGGGGTTGGTCACACGTGCACCACGGTTTATACCTAGAACACACTGACATGCAGCTGTTCAGGAGGAGAGCGAAGAGCAGTCGTTGCCCTGATTAAGGGCCAGACCCTTACTAAAGATGAACCGTATCTTACCGCTCAGATAGCCCTGCGGAGGTCAATGGAGTAAGGCGAGTAAATTTTATCACAGTCCAGCCCTAGCTCATCAACACATACAAAGTCTGGGGGGTTTAGAAGCACCTCAAGGAATCAGATGCCCAACTTCCATTGGCATTCAGCGGGATCCGAGCCCCAACTCCCTTAGGCACCATTGAAAATGCCACCCAAAGACTCCCATTTCTAGATGGGTTTTAGGCCTGTGTTACAGGAGTTTGGACCCTGGAGTCTTAGTTGTTTGGGGCTGAGACGTTGGCTCTGACCCATGTCTGGTTTCAGGGCTGGCATGACCAGGGCAGAAGCACAGTCCCACGCCTGGGCCTCTTGAGTCAAGACTGGGTAAAGCTTTGGGAATGGGGGGAGGCAGCACATGGGGGGTCTCCCACCCAGCAGGAAATAAAGAGCCACTGAACATCTTCATTGGGACCCGCCAGTGGCAGGCAGAGACCGTGCCAATTAAAACCAGACCTGAAATGGCTTGGAGGCCAGAATGGGATGCGTTACTCCTGAATGTTTGCTCTTCTGCTGTGAATCTGAATTTGGCACCTCTCCAAAGAGGAGGAGCAGAGAATTTTGCACATCAGTCAATCCAGCTAGGCCGCTACCGCCAGCGCCAGGGATTCCACATTCAGCAGGAGTTTTGCAGCTCTCTGCCTTGCACTCGATGTCGCATTCCCACAGCATCTTCTAGCAGAGGATCGTTAGCACTTCAGCACTAGGACAATGGGCGCGCTTGAAATACTGGCTGATGAAACTAAGCAACCTCGAAGTCGCACTGGTTTGATTTAAATCAGTTTTGTTAACCCTGTACAACGTTTGTGCACAAACTCTCTTCTCCTGCTTTAAAACTGGCTGTCTCAGCGAAGCTCCCAGTGCAAGCTAATGGGATCAGGGAATCCAGATACAAAACTGCACCAAGTATAAAAATCTAACCTTTAGCTCACCTAGAGCAAGTCTGGGCACTGCAGCCTATCGGACGAGCCGGCTTGTTTGCACAGACGTACCTTGATTTATAGCTTTCCGTATTGTCGTTTTATTATAACCGAGTCGCAGATTGTTACACTGTTACAGCTGTAACGCAAGGTACCCACAGGCCACAGCCTGTATGAAAGCTACGGTCGGTAGCATACGTATGGTCGGGACCTTTGGCCCAGGTAAGTAATTAAAGGATAAGACAGATACGCTGCTAACCTTTACCCTAGATAAGCCAGGAGCTGCCCCAGTTTATGCCCCAAGTAAACTTCACAGGCACGCCACAGAAGCCACAGAAATAACAGAGGTGAGATGAGCGAGCCACCTGGAAAGGCTTTGGCTGTGTCATTAACACGCACGCACCTGCCAGCCTATAGAAGAAGTGGACCCTAATCATTTGGGGGTGAAGAAGCCAAGTGTGGCCGTCAGAGGAGGACCCATATTGTTCAGGGTATAAAAAGGGGCGAAAAGGGTATTACTGGGGGCAGTCACCAGCCTCTCCTCCTTTGAGCTTCTTTTAGTTAGTTTGTTAAGACCATTTGTTCTCCCTTTATACTGAGTATTATTTATAGTTTGAGTCTTAGCCGTATAGCTCCTAGTTCTCCAGCACTGCCCAGCTCTCCACCCCTCCACTCCAGAACAGGGGAACCGGACATCGCTCTCCACCAGCTCATCAAGGAAGGGTGTGAACATATTAATCCAAAGCATACCCTATAAAGATCCACATCACGTGTGTCTTCAGAATAAGACTGTGATCCTACCCATTAGATTTCGTTTTCTTTTCATCAGTCATTTGTCTGCCAGTTTATGTTTTCTTAATAAAAGCGTATAAAATGATACAGGTTCGGTTCTCAGCGTGAGCATTCCTGTCATGCACCCCGGGGCTCCCTGTAAAACTTTTCTGGAGCCCGATTCTGGGACTAGAGCCTCGTTATCTTCTGATCAGATCAATTGGCAAGTCTAGAACCCCATTCAAATGACTGAACACCCAGCCATCAGTCTAAAACGGAATGGTAAAGGACTACACAAACACACATGAAATAAGCCTTGGACAGAGGGGGACTTTGGACAGAGGGGGACTTTCTGATTAGCCAAAAAATGGCATTTTGGAGACACCCCAAAACTATTTCCCCACTCCCCCCCCCAACCTCTGATTTTTTGGAATTGCCAGCGAACCGAAAAATCAGCGAGTCACACAGCTCTGCTGCCAAACAGACACTGTGCCTGACTCGGTTTCTCTACCCTGGAAAGCTGCGAGGCCTCTGCTGGGATCTGAGCCGCGGGTAGCGTCCACCCCCGAGACCCTAACGCTCCCGTTCCTGTCCCATGTAGCTCTGTTAAACCCTCGGACGGGTGGAGCCCGGGGCAAACCGATCGGCAGCACAATCCACGGGCGACCGTGGGCGCAGGGGGCAAGACTGAAAGGGATGATGCTCTCAGCGGGCGACGGTGGAGAAGAGAATTTATTGGGGGCGGGGGCGGGCAGAACAGGCCCCCAAAATCCCAACACTCTGGCCACTGGCTTGTTCGGGACTGATCATTTCAAACCCTAACACACCTGCTCTTTCCTCTCCAGCCTGACCTTTGCCCCCTGGGGGCAGGAGGCCACCGTGGGGCTGATCAGTTGCTTCCCAGGAGTAGAAGCTGCCTAGACACCCACAGCAAACACAAACACACACAAACACAAACACACCCACACCCCGGCTCTGCCCCTTTTGGGGTCATTGTCTGCCAGGGCCATTTCTTTAGTGCAGCCGCGCCCCCTGCTGGAGAAACCGAGGAACTGACTGGCCCGCAGGGTGGCCCGGTGGCAAGGCTGGCTCGGAAGCGGGTTGCAAAGGGGCTGGGGTTTTGCAGGGCCCACAGGCCACACGCCTCTTTCTTGTGTCACTAGATCCCGGAGGGCCAGTGTTGTCCAGTGGCTGGAGCAGCCCAGCTGGGCTCTACCCCTGGCCACTGGCTCAGGGGGCTGGTTTCCCCACCTGTGTCATGGGAATCCTACTGAGCGGCCTGCCAGGGCGGGTTGAGTGTTACCCCATTGGGGTCTGTCCAGGGAGAAACGCTCTGGAAGCAGCAAGAGCGGCTATTGCTGCAGTCAGGGCAGGAGCGTTCCCCACAGCATGCACAGGGCATGGGCCGGCACCCAGTCCTCTGCTCTGCCTCCGCACTGCACGGCTAGTGCTGGCCACCGGGCTAGACGGTCCCTGCCGCGGAGAGGAGGGCAGGATTTCAATGGGAACGGATGGGTCAAGTCTCTGTTTGGATCATGCGGAGAGCTGGGAAAGGGACAAGCCTGGCCTGCTGATAAACCAAGTCAGCTCTGGGTTGGGCCAGGGCCAGGGCCAGGGCCTGGGAAACTCACAGCCCCCAAGGCTCTCCTTCGAGAAAGCCGCCATCAGCTGCACACAGAGGGGCTGGAATGGAAAGCAGGTACTGACCTTCGCTGGAACGTCCGCCTCCGGCAAATGCTACAGGGCAGGTTCTCAGATGACCCAAGAGGGGACGGGCAGGGAGCGAGTTACAGCTCCTGGGTTCTCCCTCTCAGCCCCAGAGCAGATTGAAGGGGGAGGGCGGGTCTGTTCTAACTGGCTTCAGCTGGGTATGATCCTTTAGTGACCATTGGCCAGCTAGGGATTGCCAGAGCAGCTGAGCTCCAACCATGCCCCCTGCCTCTCCACCCAGACCTGCCCCCTGCACCAGGGCAGGTGCTGGTTGCAGGGAAATGCCCAGCAAGGGGCTTGCAAAGTAGTTTCCACTTTCCTGTGTCATTACTCCTGGGGGGAAGCCAGTGCTTGGCAGAGATGTAACAGACATGAGGCTTGTTCCTGGGAGCTAGTCCCCTAAAGTCCCAGTCCTGCAAGCGGACCTAATAGTCCAGACCCTGCAGGTCAGCTGGATTGCAGGATCAGGGCCCCAGCCTGAGGCGGCACAAGGGTAGCGTGGTTGCCGGTCACGCGATCAGCTTTACTCTTGGCCTGATTATCATGCATTTGATGGTTTTTTCTTCTCAATTTGCACTGCTTGGTTTTCACAGCGAAGGGCTGTTGCTATTTTTGCAAATGCTGAAATGGCTGTGGGTTGCTGCAGAGAGGCAGGGAGCAGCGCCAGGACTAGTAAGATATAGCACGTGCGTGAGACTACGCTGGAAAGCGCCTGCATCTGTTTGTTCCCAAAGACACCCCGGCTTCCGAGCCAGCAACACGTGTCTTGATTCCTCTGTCCTCTATCTGTGACTGACCATTATTCAGGTGGGTGCTGTGTGTGTGCCGGGCCGGCCGGCTGGGTTTGGCCCAGCTATTGCTAAGAAAGGAAGATGCTGCTGCTGTTTCCCTTACAATTTAAGTCTGGCACTTACTCAGCCCCCACTGAGGACGATTCAGATTATATCATTGCCTCCCGCTGTCTGTTTCCTCACATATACCTGCCCAGCTGGCACCCAGCCGGCTAGCTGAGACACTGCAGGGGCTACAGACAGAGTTTGTGGCCACTTCCAGACGTTGTTGTGTGCCTGCATGTCTGCAGGAGAGAGAGAGAGAGGGAGAGATGGTTTTTAATATATATACTTTTGATGGATAATGTTTATTAAATATCTTTTTAGTCGACTTCTGTTTTCACATTCGTGGCAAATTATTTGGGATCATACCATGAGCAGGGGGAAAACCCAGACTTTTATTGACAGTAGACATTGATATTCAGAGAGTTGACGTTTTAGAACCATTACACACAAGTTATAGGTGGTGGTGTTGGAGCCATGTTGGTCCAACGCGATAAGAGAGGTCAGGAGAACCTGGGGAAGCGCTCTGTGTAAACCCCAAAACTTGTCTCTCTCACCGACAGACCTTGGTCCAGCACCTGACCGACCTGGTCTCTCTAAAAAACACAAGTTGTCAGCAGCACCTGTCCAAAGACAGAGGAAATATCCCGAAGTCACGTTCCAGTGAGTTCTCAAGCCTTAGTTTTCTTACTTTGCCTCTCTGTAAATCTCAATGATTATCGGTTTATGATTATGATTATTATTTTTTCATCGTGTGCGTGCACGGTAAAATCAACATTTCCTGATAAAAGCCTAATCCTTCCACGCCTAGGTACAGCGTATGCTGTGGGAAGGGTTGTGCCTCGGGCTGTCTGCATGTATAGGAGCGTGTGCATTTCTCACGGTGTATTGGTGTTTGCGCGTCTCTGTGCTTGTGGGAGCTTGCCCCCGAGTGTGTGCGCTTCTCTCTGCTTGTGAGCAGGATAAACGCCAATCCATTCCCATCGCACTGCACTGTGCCGGGCCCGGCTTCTCACCACATGGCGGCACTGGTGCTCACGTCCTTTCAGAAAAACACACGGGAAGCCCACGCCTTAGTGCCAGTTCCCCGGCCCCGGCCCCGGCCCCGGCCCATCCCCGGAGAGTTCTGTACTCGAAGGTGATTTCAGCCCAGCGGGACCGTGCAGATTGCCAGCCCCGGAGAGCCAAGGCCGTGACTTCTATTGCTGTCCCTGCTCTGTGGGCGAGCCTCCCCCCACCCAGAGGCATGACGGGAGACCAAGCCCTTATCAGTCCTTGCTGGGGGCCAGTTAACACCAGTGGGGATGGTGGGCTCTGTGCTGGGGAGGGGCACTCTCTCACACCAGGCCCGTGGCCGCTAACCAGCAGCAACTTGTGCTCCCTGGGCTGGATCTGAACCTGTGAGCTAGCTGCACCAGGCTCCACTTCCATTGCCAGGCCCTGCCGAGGGCTTTGCTAAGGGACGCAACACGCCCGCAGCCTCGGGCTGCCCCTGGTTTCTGGGGCTGTGTCTAACCTGCCTTTAAATGACCCAGGAGATGGCCCCATAGTCACGGCTCTCAGGACCCAAACGCCCCTCACCTCTGGGGCGCTCGGTGCCCCAGCCTCAGTCCTGTCCCTCTAAGCCCAGTCCTCCCAGCCAGAGAACAAGCCATAAAATCATTCGTTGATGTCTTGTTAATGATTTAGTATATCGACATTTTACAGTTTGAGTTAAATAGAGCTCCTGTGATTTTATGACAACTTTATCTTACAGTCCATGACATGCACTTGGGGAAAGGAGGGACCAGGGCAGCTCCCCAAGGGGACATTTACCTGCTGCTTGTTACTCATCTTGGTAACCTGGCTGCCCCGGACTCACTGCTCCCAGCTGCCCAAAGCAGCAGCAATTTCCATAGCCCAAATCCTCCAGGGTATTCAGACACCTCAGTCCCAATGAAATCAGGCACCTCTGGGGACCTGGGCCCAAGGATTTGTTTTCCAGCTACACTTGGGTAGAAAAATGACCTCCTCCCGTTCAGTCGTGGACCTCATCTCCTCCCCCCGGCTGTGAGGGGGCTTAACTCATTCTGTTTCTAAAATGCTTTGAGATGGAAGGAGCCATCTGCATGCCAGTGATAATATCTATCAGAACACCAGCTGTCTGCCATGTTCCTGTTGGTGAGACATGCCTGGCAGCGGTAAAATGAACACACATTGTTGCAACTGGTATTCTACTCAGTGCCTGCATGTCATGGACTCGCCTGGAGACAGAGCTGTGCAGGACAGCTGCCCGTGCAAAGTGGGAGCGTCTAACCTGCGCAGGCTGGCCTTGAGACTGCACTTTCTGGAGTTTCTGTTCTACAGAAATGAAAAGCCAGTTCCTCGTGTGATGCAAATCAGCGTTGCTCCATTTAAGTCAGTGGGCCAGATCCCTCGCTGGTCTAAACTGGCACAGCTCCATTGAGGTCAACGGAGATTTTCACCAGCCAGAGAACTAAGCATTTTGCTAAGGAGAAGCCGAGCTGGTGCTTTGTGATTCTGCATCACCCAAAGCAGCATCGCCAGCCTCCAGGTTAAAAATTCACGAGTCAAAATCCCCCCCAAATCACAAGACTGGCTTAAAAACCATGAATGTAAAAAAATAAACAAACGTGGGGTTCTTTATATTTGCCTTCTGCTTCCTGAGCTTTTCGGGGGCACTGGGGTCACATTTCCACGCTTGCCTCTGCAACCAGCAGGGCTGGAAGCTGGAACCAAATGGAAGAGGAGAGTCTCCTGGCTCCAGGAACTGGGGCGTTCCGGAAAACTGCAGACAGGGCAAGACTCACAACTCTGCCCTAGAAACAGCAAACTCCAGCTGACTGGGCAGGTGGGGGGGTGAGAAGCAAACTCCAAAATCAAGCCCCTCATCCCCAGCTGCGAAGCCACGGCCCGCAGCCCCTGCTCACTCCAGCCCCCCCACGAGTGCTGATCTCAGCCGCAGCGGGAGCCCAGAGGCAGTTTTGGGGTCCCTGCGAAGCGGTTCAGTCACAGGTGGGTGTTACGTTTTCAGGAGCCTGTTTGTAACCCCCGCAGTGTCACAGCTGGCTCGGGGAGGGCGTCCCTTTTCCCAGGCAGCTGCTGCAAGGAGCCTCCGGGCCTGACCCTCCTTGGAGTCAGGGGTAGCTCCACCGGCGTCGAGGCAGTGCCGGGGGTCGGGGCGAGGAGAAGCAGGCCCGCCGTGCTGTCTGTGAGCGCAACAAGTGGGCCCCTAGCCCAGCTCCACGGGCAGGGAAGGACAAAGGGCCCCCCCGGCTCCCCTGCTCCGCCGAGCGCTGGCGGGGAGAGCAGCCAGGCGAGAGGGGAGGTGACTAAAGCCCGGCTAATCCCCCAAGGAGCGCTGACTGGCAGAGAGCTGCCTTTATGGTCTTTTTTCTTCCTCTTTGTGTGCACGTCCGTCTGCCTCTGCTCCGTGCGCCGCGCCGCGCCGGCTGCCTCCTCGTCCCCCGCAGCTCACGGGAGACATTGCCACAGTCGCCTGCAAACTTGGGGAAGGGAGGGTTTGGGGGGGGAGGAGTAACCGAGCAAGGAGGAGGAAAAATAAGACGGGGAGGGGGGCTTGGGGGGGGGGAGCTGGGTCTTCTCTGCACCTCAGGCAGACGGCGGAGCCGGCCTGGGAACAGATGAGCCGGGGAAGGAAGAGATGAGCCCCCCTCCCTCCACGAGGCGGACGAAGAGAAGCCCCCCATGATGGGGTCCTGCGTGTCCCAAGGTGAGCACCCACCGCCCGGCGCGGAGGGAGGGCTGGCCGGGGGAGGGGGGGAAGCTGAGCCAACCAGGGCTGGAATTGAGGTGGGGGGGGGGGGAGAGAAGGAGACTCGCACCTGCCATCCAAAGGCAGCTGCTCTCCAGCCCAGCGAGGATTGTTTACTTGGTGTCT
Source organism: Emydura macquarii macquarii (assembly GCF_026122565.2). Classification (NCBI taxonomy): domain Eukaryota; kingdom Metazoa; phylum Chordata; order Testudines; family Chelidae; genus Emydura; species Emydura macquarii. Next base: position 51,234,394 of record NW_027132905.1, read on the forward strand.
GCCCATTCCCCACCTTGCCAGCCAGCCCCTGCCGGGGGTGCGTGTGTTTGTGGGGTGTGTGTGTTACTGAATATAATAGAGATTCAAGCTCTCAGAGCAAGGAGTCGGGGAATGGCTTTATTCCCTCCTAGCCTAGGGCTGTTGCGCTTCTCCCCATACAACTGTCATTCGGCTGAGGGGGAGGGCAGATCTGGGGTGGGGCATTTAGATTTTTGCCTTTACTTACAAGGCTCCCCCAGGGCACTAGCTGGAAATTCAGTCATGTACTGGATACAAACCCCCATGCTCCAGGGCATGAACAGGGCACTATCTGATAGGGGTCAGGCAGAAACCTCCCCTAAGGGCCAGTTATGCCAAATTTGTCCACTAAGGGAGTTCTTGCACCTTCATCTGAAACAGCTGTTTCCAGACACTGTCAGAGATGGAATATGGGGCTGGATGGCACCATGGTCTGATTGGCATAATCCTCCTAACCTGACCCTCCCAAATCCTAGCCTCCGGGCACCTCGGGTAAGCCTCTTTGTGTCAGCCTTGGTCCCAGAGCAGGATCAGCCCTGTGCAACCAGGATGAGACAGAGACGCTGCCAAGGCAGTTCTTGGCTTGCTGCACGCAGACGGCCAGGTACCCATCTTCTAACCCCGGGGCAGTGACAGCTCACTGTGTCTCTCCAACAGTCACTCCGGGAGGGGCAGGCAATAAACAGAGGCGTCTGGTGCCAGGTGGGAAGTCTGGGGGAAGCGAGTTTCATCAAGCTAGAGGTCCCGATTGTTTGCACCAGCATGACTCCACTGAGATCAGTGGGCTTACTCCTGAGTTACAGCTGCATACATGGGATCAGAACTGGGCCCAGAATCTGTCTCATGCTTTGCTCCAGGGTGATTTCAGATGGTAAAACAGCCCTGAAGCAAACTGCACATGGTGCTTATAACAGGAGAGGCAGGGTTTCTCGGGATCTAGTCCCACGAACTCTGGCCCATCCTAAGCGTTCACGAGGAACTTTTATTGATTTCAGCCCAGAGGATCAGATTTTTTAAGGAAATAGTCACTTATAACAGAGGCTTTCATCCTAAAAGGTGGATTACAGAGCAATTTGTTATGATCCTTTCATCCCACGCTGAAATGCGGCCACCTCTGGGGTGCAGTGCTTCAATGGTCCAACAGAGCACGTCGCTCCGGAGAAGGATACAATATCCAGCTACAATATCTAGCTTCCTTGTGCCAATGAGAACCCGTGGTTAAGACCTTGGGTCTCTGGGACTCCCATAATGCACAAGGAAAACCGGTGTTTACAAACAGAGATGGCGAAGTAGGTCACGGGGCAAAGCAAGGGATTCAGAAGGGGACACAGAGCTGAGAACACCAGACAGCACCCAAGGAGACAGTGGGTGCTGCCCGCAGGAACCCTGCCTGAATGGACAAGGGACTGGAAAAAGGCTTCCATTGGCAGAGACCCCCCCCTCTGCCCCCGACCAGCTCTCTCCTCCTGGACTGATGGACGGCTACGGGGAGGTTGATGAGGAGGTCTCGGGCCCTCATGGCACCATGGAGGGGAAGGGCTTAGAGGAAGAGGTGTGGGGAGAAGCACAGCCAGGACAGCTGACAGGCCTGTAGCAATGGGAAATTCTGTTTAGCTACAGCACCTGCGCAGCAACGCACTCCACGCGCCTCTGCCAATATTCCCTTCCCAAGCCAAAGGCAACCCCTGCCGCTCAGGGACCGGCTCCCTCTTGAATCCTCAGCTTCTCTCCTGGAAGCTGCCCCTTGCCCAGGTGAGGCTGGGGATCTGGAAGTCAGTCCGTGGGAAAACTCCTGCCCCACCAGCCCTCAGACAGCACCAGGTTTCACGTCATGGTTGAGTTGACCTGGATTCAAGCTGGGGACCTAGAGGTGAAAGGCCCGTTACAAATTCCAGGAGACACTGGAGCCGGACAGACCGGGGCCAGATCGTCACGTGCTCAGCACCCACAACGGGGGCCAGATCCGCCGAGATGCCCAGCACCTGGCATGCTGAGCTCTTTTGAAACCGTGGCCCTCTGCGCACAGCGCGGCTTAGACAGGCACCCGTCACTACACACGTTGCCTTGTCCTGTGAAGGCTGCATGTCAATATCTGTCTAACCCTGAGCGTCACAGCAGAAGCCAGCCGTGCTGCACCCGGAGCCGTAGTCCGTTTCCCTTGGGTCACGTGTGTCTGATGAATCGCCCAGGATCTTCACAGCCAAACCGTCCAGGTGCAACCCGCCCGTGCTGCAGGGATTCTCCACGGCTGTCTGTCTCCGTGTGCATGTCTCTTGCTTTCAAGGCAGGTAGGGCACAGCTCGTCACTGGCCGCCGGTGGGTGCTACCACACCAAGATGCTCGATAGGGCCTCGACTCTGGCTGGAACCGGGTGACAAGGACCAAGGGGTCCACACCTCGCACTGAGCCCCAGACAGCGCAGCACTGAGCTGAATGGCGCTGACCCGGCACTGGAAGGGCGGGGGTGAGCTGCCCCACTTGAGGAGAAGGATCAGGGGCTCAGGAGGGGTGAGAGGAACAGACACGTCTCTCTCCGGTGGGGGAGAGCCTGGGAGAAGGAGCCCACTCCGGAGGTACTTTAGGGGGAGCTTGTCCAAGACATGTCTGGGAGCCAGGTGCCCAACTCCCAGAGGCAGTCAATGGGATTTGAGGCTCTCGCGCTCATCTGTGCTTCTGAGCAGCCTCCCCTTCAGCTTTGCATCCCGGCTGTAGGTTTTAGTAGGGCTGGAGCCAGGCCCTTCGGAAATGGGCCCGCTCTGCAGGGGTTCCCGTCTGCGGGTTGATGCTGTTACCAGCAGGGAGCCAGGGGACATCAGCTCGGTTCATCGGCTTCTGTCGATCAGCCGCGTTCCAGCCACAGCAGTGGGGCTGTGCTGGCTGAAACCAGCTGGGGCTCGGCCCCATTGCTGATTTACACCAGGTGAAGCTATGGCTCCTAGTTTCCACCAAAGGCTGCCCAGACGCATGGTGCAGAAACGAAGCCCAGTGGAATTGTGACGGTTCTCCAGAGACACTGGCTGGCAAAGGCCCCCCCCAGCTCTGCCCAGCCCTACGTAAGACCTTAAACAAGGGAGGCTGGGGGATTGGTTTCGCTAGTGGGTTCTCGCAGCAGCTCACCCCTTCGGTCTGCAGCACTGCGGTGGGACAGAAGGCCAGGAAGGACGGGCACTGGAGTGGGGCTTTGAAGATGGTTTTCTGACTTCCTCTGTGTCCATGCAAAAGCCACGGCAGATCTCTGGGCCTTGGCTGCTCCATGTGTAAAACGGGGGTAGTAACACCTCCCAGGAGCATCATGAGAGGACATCTGTAACTATCAGTGTGGCACTGGCTTTCAGGGCGGCAGTGTAACCTAGTGGACAGAGTGCACTTCAAGACACCAGGGTTCTCTTCCTGGCTCTGCCGGTGACCTGCCGGGTGACCTTGGACAAGTCACAGCCCCTGGTTGTGCCTTAGTTTTCCCACCGGTAAAATGGGAGTAGCGATCCCGACCTCCTTGGAGATCCATTCACCACCTCTCTTGTGCTCTCCCCAAGTTGTCTGAAGCTGCCTGGTGTGGGACACAGCCCAGAGCACGGGCCAGGAGTCAATGACAAAAAACAGCCTGGTTAAAAATAATCCACCTTTTCAGTTACCAAAGGATTTAAGAAAATACAAATCCACCCAAATCAACACTGGTCCAAAGAAGAAAAACACCTGATTTTACTTTCACATTATCATAAAACTCCAACATTTTGCAATTCCTCTTAGTGGGTGGCAATTTTACACACACTTCTAATTTCACACCCACATCAGAGCAGACGGATTAGATCTGGTGCGGTTCAGAGACATGCCAGGGGGGGAGCTGGATTTTTAAATGCTTCCACTCCATTTGGAAAGCTCTGGTTTCTCTTTTAACCAGAGCCAGGCGTACTTCAAAGAGTTTGTGTGTGTGTGTTTGTGTGTGAGAGAGAGAGAGAAAGTTAATAGCAAAAGCATTAAATGCTGCCGGAAGCTGCGGTGGAGAGCCTGCTTATGGAGGAACAAAGCCTTTGAAATGCTCTAGGTTTGCCGCGGACCCCACCGCACTGCACATACACACAGACTATACGCGCACTGTAAATATCTTAGAGAAGAGGAATTTTATTCTCCAAGGGCCATTAGCATCAGCCTGTGGCTTCCTTCCCTGGATGTGGCGCTGTGAGGCTGGGCAGCAGTGGCCCGCTGCGCTGTGTCTGTGACTCACCATCCAGAACTGTTGGTTGTGCTTAATAACACTATGGTCTGCAGAGCCTATTAGTTCGAGGATGCTGACAGGTGCCACGCGACGAGGCCCCTGCCCGCTAGGAGCCAGGCTGCGATCAGTGGCTGGGGAGAAGGGTGTGGAAAGGCAGAGCTCTGGCGGGCTCAGTATCACTTGCTGTGAGGTGCTGCTTGCAAAAGAGCAGAGAACAGGGAAGGGAGGCGTCCTGAGCTCTGCCCCCCGGAGCCAGGCTACGAAAGGGAGCAGAAGCTGGAAACGGGATATTCAGAGTCACTGAGGCCCAGCTCCTCAAAGGTAGAGAGGGGCCTAGCTGCCCCTGAAATCAATAGAGGAGAAGAGCCAAAGTCCCTTTGAAAACAAATGAACATGGAGCCTCACCAAGCCCTTTACATCAAGCACTTTTCTGAGCAGAGCCACGCTTGAAAGCTAATTTCGTGCATCCGTTACATTCCTACCCACTGCCAGGCGGCCGGGCGCATCAGCGCCAAAGCTGTGAAACAGCGGCATTTTCAGAGGGACGACAAGGCCTTCCTGCTGAGGAAGCTTCCAGCGGGTAGGAGAGGGCGCTGAGCTGAAAGCAGGCACCGAGGGGGCGCCGGGGGTGAGAACACGGTTCCTACGAGGAAAGGCTGGGTTCTCAAAGGGGATGAGATTTGTAAGCGTATGGGGCAGACTCTGAGATCAGATGCGGGGCAGGGTTTGCTTTGAACAGCCCTCGACTTTCAAATTTGTTCCCCTCTTGGGCCAAACCACTCCAAAGGCATTGATCTGCCAGGAGTGTGATAGGGCGCGTGGGCTTCCTTGGCTTTTGGGAATGGAATTAGTGACGGTCGAAGGAGGCTCGGGTATTTCTCCTCTCTTTGACTGCCCTGGTGTGTGGCTACCGGGGTCGGAGTTGTTGCTGGCTTTGCTAAGTGATGTATCTGTTGGCTGGACCAGCTACGTCCACTGCTGCCCCAGCTCCCAAAGCTTATAGGGCAGGTGTTTTCTCATCCTCATCATCCCTCGGCCCACACCATTAGGGGTACAAGACAAACCGCCCGCTCACCCCTCCGCTGCGCTCATTTCCCCACATTTTTTATATTCAGAGGTAATAACGCTGCTTCAGCCATTACGGCGCTGTGGGGTTGCTCTGGATTGGCCTCTCTGTCTCCTGCCGTGGGGTTGCCAAAGAAACGCCTGGTTAGGGAGCCTATTATTAGGCATTCGTAAAAATGTTCCAGATATGTCCAGCCTTTCTTAAGTGGTGCGTGGATTGTTGTAGGTAGCTCTGCCTGGCCTAGGATCTCTGCACTGCTGATTCTATCAGTCTGTTGCACTTTAAATACTCTACAGAGACGTCCGCACTGAAAGCTGTTCAGTTTGCACTACAGGGACTTATTATTTTTCCAGGCTTTTGCTCCATGTAGGGTGTTTGTTTTAAGGATCTTGAGTTTGGCGTTTTTGCTGATTGCATTGAACTTCCATCCTGCACTGAGTTTTTGCAATCCAGCACTTGCTTTACCTAGTCTGGACTTTCCACCAGACATGCAATCACTAGGATGGTGAATGATGCTACCCAGCTGAGTAAATGTATGAATGATTTTCAAGCCTAAATAAATAAAATAACCCTATAAATCATTATTTATTATCTGTACTGAGGCAGAGCCTGGAAGGTCCATTCCCGTTGTGCTAGGCCCTGTACAAACACAGACAATCCCTGCCCCAAATACCTGATGAGTCAAAGTACAAACCCCCTGCTCAGCTCTCGAGGGAAGGGCTGGAACTGCTCAGGAGTACTGCTGCAGGCGGGCGAGAGATGGCTAGACCTGCTGAGGAACACTCCCAGCAGGCTGTGCCTCAGTTTCCCCATCTGCAAAGCAGGGGTAGCAAAACTGAGAAGGGGAGCGTGAGGCCAAACCCTTAATGTTTGTGAAGCATTTTGTGGCTGTCGGGTGGAAGGGGCCCGAGAGGAGCAGGGTGAATAGATAGATACCGAATTAAGTGGCATATAAGCCACTGAGAGAGACCACGGATGCTCACATCCATAACTTAGGCCTCTGTAACAGGCTCCCTTCTCCACCTTCACCTCCACCATAAACAGGCTGGATGCTTCCAAGTTTATAAGCCCCAGTGTGTTATTTGTCGGATCCCTCCACCAATCCAGAAACATACCATGGGAAGTAAACTGCCCCTTCGCTCTCTCTCCAGGGAGGCAGAGGGCAAGATCTCAGGCTCCTGTCTCCCATGGCCCCTGCCAGCTGTCCCTTTGCACTTCTTTCTTTGCCTTTAGCTGTTCCCAGCTGGCCTCCTACCTAATTAAACCATCAAGCATCCTCCGTCCTCTCAGTTAAATCCCGGCCAGGGGGACTAGCTGGTGCCGTAGCGAGCAGAGCACCGTATCTACCCTTGGCTCCTAGCACTCTGTCACACTCGGGGGAAAATTTTCCATTTAAACTGTTTTTTATGGAAAATTAGGTCGTCAACTAAACACGATTTTTCACAAAACGTGTCTGCTTTCCCTGGGAAATGGTGACAGTTCATCAGAAAGCTGAGCACCTGAAAAGCAAAGTATTTCTATTTGGAAATGCTGCCCCAGTGCCTTATGGGAGTTGTCATTCCGGTACGTCACACCCCTATTCACCTGTGTGGGCCAAGTTCCCCATCAAACTACATATCCCATGATGCACTGTGGCCATGCACTGTGGTGGCACAGCTGGCAAAAATCATGGTGCATCATGGGAGATGTCGTCTGGCTGAAGAGCCTGTCCTGTAGCGGAGAATGCGGCCATGGGGCCGCTAAACTACAACTCCCATGAGGCAGTGCAGCACCATTTCTGAACTGAAAGTTTTGAGGTTCAATTCTTGGCTAAAAAGTTGAAATTTCCCACCTCCCCCCGTTTTCCAAGCATCTCTTTGATAAGTGCCCTGTAAATAGACAGCAAAGCATGGTTACCAGGCCCCTCCCGCCATCTCTCTCTCACCCATCTCTTTTCTCCTTCTGTGGCAGAATTCTTCACAAGCGCTCAGAAGGAATATTCCATCGCCAGCCACACCAACCAGCCAGGCTGCCCTCCTTCCACCCCCCATGGGAGCCAGCAAGTGCCCGCGGCTGCCCTGGAGAAGGACAACAGCAAGGTAACCACAGAGCCAGGCCCCCCGAGACACTCACCGACCTGTGCAACAGCCGCTTGGTGGCTCAGACAGAGGTCAGGCAGGCAGGGATCCATATTTCCTGTGCTTGACAGCTGCTCCGGTGAGCCCAGGTGCCGAATGGACCGTGTTGTTATTATAACAACACCTGGGCACCCCAGTCATGGACCAAGACTCTGTTGTGCAAGGCGCTGTACAACCCCAGAACAGAATGCCAGGCTCTGTCCCGAAGAGGAAGGAAAACAGAAAGAGGAGCCCTGTGCTCGGTGCAGTACAGAGAAGACAGTCCCTGCCCCAGAGAGCTGCCTTGGGCTAGAGGAATCTCAGTTTCCCCTCCACCCCCCTGACAACTATGCAGCAAAAGTGGGGCTATGGCTGGGTACCGGACAGCACTGGGTTTGGCTCATGTTTGAATTCTTTTCCTCCCCTGTGTTTTAGGAAAATCAGCTGGATTTCTGCTGGGACCCTTTGCAGGTCAGTGCGGGTTGGTTGCTCTTTGCCACCCCTGTTTCACTGCAAGCAGCCATTGTTGTGTGGCCCTGAGGGCACCTGGTGCTGCTAGAGTCCGGGAACCCCATGCTGAGCTCCTGGGAGAACGCAGGGCAGGGCACGGCTGAAGTGGTGCCCCTCGTGGATGTATGTGGGGGCTGCTATGCAAGAGGCTGCGCTTTTTGGGGGGGAGGTTGTCCCGGTTGGAATTCCCTGGAGAACGGTGGCAAGTGGAGGGGGTAGGTTCAGGGTGATCAGCATCATCTGGCCTTTGCTCAGCTCCGGCAAGGATGGGGAGGCTCTGGTGGGCTGACAGGCCAGGATGGGATCCTTACACTGCATGGGACCAGTGGGTGTTCGTGGCAGAGTGAGGTCCTCCAGACCACTGCCATCACAGGGCTCCATGCCAGCGGGCGTAGAACCAGCCCTGCAGACTGCACACAGCTGGGGGGGTGCCTGGCAGACACTGAGCCTGTCCCCCCACCCCGGTGCATCACTTTGAGCTTTGTTAAGGGGTGGCTGGGCGACAAAGATAAATCTGTTCACTCACCGGCCTGCAGGCTGGGAACTTGCTGTTTTAACTTAACTGCATCACACCAGATCATCTGCGGGGAGAGGGAGGGGTCCAAACCAGACTAAATTGGAAAGTAAGGGAGGGCATGGAGCATGGCTCCACCCCATAATACGCTGTGTAACCCAGTTAACCCCTTGATGACCACTTTACTCCAGTTGCCCCTGGAGTTACCAGAACGGGGACATCTGCAGGCATCTTTGTGGCGGCAAAAGGCACTAGACATGGTCCCACAAGCTCCCCTTAAGAGTCCACAGTAGGGGCCACTGGCCCGCTGCCACCCACCTGTGGCATCTCGTATCACGAGTCCTGAGTGCCCCTGGGCTGCTGGGTCACCTGGGGCTCCCCCCGCCCTGGAGGCCTCCGGTACTTCTGCATGGCTTCCCTGCCCTCGGCATGGGTCTGGCTGAGGGTACCCGGCTCGCTCCCCACTGACCCAGCCCATCCTGCCGGCCTTTGCTTCTCTCCTCCCTCTGCAGAAATGTTTCAAGACGTCCAACGGGATCCTCTCCGATTCCAAGTCCGGCTCCAGCGCTTACAACGTCACGGCCCTGGCAACCTCTTCTCTGGTGGGTAGGTAAAGACCAGCCCTCCCTTCCACCTGTCTGCTTCACTCCTGAGCCCTGGATTAGCACCGCGGCCTAGCACAGCCGCCCAGAAGAGCGCTGGGACCAAGATCCAGGACGGGGCAGCCAGGCCAGACTGCCAGCACCAGGGTGCAGCTAGGGCGACCAGCGAGCACGTGTGAAAAATTGGGACGGGGTGGGGGATAATAGGCACCTGTATATGAAAAAGCCCCAAATATTGGGACTGTCCCTATACAATTGGGACGTCTGCTCACCCTAGGTGCAGCTGAGATCCCAGCAAGGGTTTTTCTGCCCCCTGTGTCGCTGGCAGGGGGGTGACAGAGGAACCTGGTAATTCAGGTTTGCCTGAAGGGGTCTCGTCATTCGTCACTCAAATGCAGCAGGCATTAACTGAGCCGATCAACCAGAGCTGGGGCCTGACCCCAGAGGGGCCCAATGCCCCCCACTGAGGTGATGATCGGGGCAGCCATCAGCCCGCCGGGTCAGGCCGTGGGGTAGACAAGAGCCAGGATCTGGCTGCAGGGAACGTTCTTTAGCAAGGCTGGGAGATACCCATAGACCCTGGGATCCTCTCTGACCCCCAGCCTGGCTCACACAGCCCGCCCCGCCTCATGTCACCGCATGGGGCTTCCCTACGTCCTGCCCTCAACAGCTGACTCGACCGAAGGATCCTTAGTTCCCGTAGGAGCAGCCTAGGGGTAGGGCCGTGCAAATCCTCTGGTCATTTACACACTTGCCAGCACCCTCCGGCCTGTCAGCTCTGCCCCTCTCCTGGGCCCAGCAACCAGAAGTGAGTGGGTCTGATGCTGGTGTGGCCCCCTAACGAGAGCCCTCCCCCTCCCCGCAGGCCAGAGACCAGCGAGGCCCTAGCCCAGGGGCTCCCATCGCCCTGGCGTTGGAGGAGGGAAGATGAGAGAAGGGGGTTTATCAGCTGCCAGCAGCAGCCACGTCCCCTCAGGCAGCCACCGGCATCATTAATTGTGTGCGGCAGAGACTAATAAGGTGTTTGTTTCCATGGAAACCACGGGCCAGCTGGCCCTGCTGGCCTGATTCCCTTTTCTCCAGGAGGCCGGCGGCGCTGGAATAATGTCCCAGGCTGCCGGCCCAGGGCCCGGCTCCCAGAGCCGCAGAGGAGAAAGAGCCCCAGTGCCGGAGACAGGTGCAGGGAGGAGGATTCAGCTCGGAGGTGGAGTAGGGAGCAAACACGACTGGCCCATTTGGGGCCCGGGCAGCTCTGGGGGGGATGCATGGAGGGTCAGCCACGGCGTGGTGGGACGCAGCCCAGTGGGGCACAGCGCCGGAGGGCAGCTGGGAGCAATGGCCTCCCCTGTGTAGAGGCTGGGGGTGTACGTCCTGCCACGCTCACACAGCTGGGGACTGAAGCTGGCGGCTGCGGGGGGATGGCAAAGTGCTACAGGGCTCTGGTCCAGCTCCTCAGAGCAGAACCGGAGCATCATCTTGGGCAACCGTCTGTCTGCCTCCACAGCCCTCCTGGTTCCAGTCCAGGCTCCCACACACGGTGCTGCTGCTGCCCCTCCGTCCCAACCCAACTCCCCATCCTACGCTACGGCTCCGTGGAGCCATTCGGGGGCTGGCAGGGCAGCACACCTCTCCTGCCAGCCCTGTCTGCCAGCTCTCTCCAGGCCTGGCCTCGGGCAGCACCTGGGTGATGAGCAGTGGGCAAAGCTGGCCCGAGTGACTGAGGTGCTGCTGGTGGGAAGAGGACTCTGGCATCCTCTGTCTCATCCCCCACCATTGGGGCCACCCGTCCTCAGGTGACTGTGCAGGGAACCCCTGGAGACTTTTCAGTGCTGTCGGAATCCCAGATGACCACAGTGGCAAAAAATACCCTCCCCCTCGTACGGCAGGCCAGGAGATCACGCCCTGTCCCACCAGACACAGAGTTGGCCACAGCGACCCCCCACATCACAGCCTCTAGGCCTGAGCGCTGCAATCCATCGTATCTAGGAAAGGAGCCGCACGCCCTGACAAAGCCCAGACGATACAAAATACAGCAGCCCCGTCTCCCCCGAACACGGAGTCCAGTTCGAGGTCTCCAGAGCCCTCCTTGGGGCTGGCCCTGGCTCCCTGGGAGGCACCTCTCCTGCCATGGCCTCCCACCCGGGCTGTGTACTACTGTCACCAATTAGCACAAGAGACAGCGCCTACTGTCTGCAGACAGATTGGGGGGAGCGTTGCTCACAGCTGGGGCCATGCCGGGGGGCAGCCCTATCACTAGGTGCTTTCAGGACCCAGAGTACCTGGAAATCCCACCCGACTGTGGGGAGCTTCCAATGGGCTTAGCAAGGGGGGAAAAAAATAGTGACTGTTATGATAAAAATGGTAAAGGAACAGAAATTGTTCTTTTTAACAAGGCATGATCAAGGGGGACTGGCTGCATGGGGGAGACGCTTAGCCTCTTTCTCCATCCACTGGGGGCTGGGCCAGCTGACCTCCTTAACAAGTACATAATACTACAGAGGGAGCAGTCCCAGGCTTTTTATAACCCCTCCCCAATTCCGGGTGGGGCTAGGATCAGCCGGAGGCGTGGCCAACCCTCTAGCCACGCCCCTTCCCCAGGTTTATAAAAGGGGCTTCTTTCTCAGCCCTGAGTGCATAGGGTGGGTGGTTTTTCCTGTTTCCTCTCCTGCAAGAGGAGCTTTGCTAAGTGAGTTGTTCGGCTGCCTTTGCTAATCCGAAGCAGCAGCAGTAAGTGCAGCCAAAGGCTCGTCCTCTGGAACTGCTTCCAAGCCCCTTCCTGGTGGGCTCTGCTGCGGGCCCATCTGGCATTAAACCAACAGGCAAAGCGATGCTAAAAATAAGCTGCTTCCTGCCTGAGGCTGCAGGGTGGCTCGGCCTTCAGGTGGGAGCTCTGGGGCTAGACGGTGACCGCAAACGGCATGGTGTGCTATGGCTGAGGAGCATGCTCAGAAACAAAGGTAGGTGCAACTGGAGTGAACAAGGTAGGGCCTGGAAGACAGCCCTGTGAGGTGGGAGGGTCCCAGGGCTGGGGCTGAAGGCTGAGCCCGAACGTCTGCGCTGCAATTAAACAGCTGGCCCGGGCTCACCCTGAGTGGCTAACTGCAGGGTAGACATCCCCTCAGTCATTTCAGCTGGCTGGCCTGGGTGAGCTGTCCCAAACGTTATCACCAGCAAAGTCGGATCCAGCCCAGGTTATTAAGAGCAGTGACTCTCTGAAGCCTGGCCCCCGTGTAATGAGTTTTTGAGGGGTCTCAGTCCAATTCCTGGGGGCCGGGTGACCACACTGCAAAGAGCATCCCCACAGCTGGCACTGACTGGCCTCAGCAGCCAGGCCATAAAATGGAAGCACCCTGGAGAGGGACGATCCCTCCGGCCCCAGAGGCAGATCTTTGAGGACAGGACTGAGGGGTGCGATGCTGTTGCTGTTTGTGCCTGATCTGGGGTTGGTAGCAATTTGCTCTCTAGGGCTGTCGATCCAGCTCCTTCCACCAGCGCTAAAGTCCCTCTTGAAAAGAGACATTCTTTGTAGCGCAAGGTAGCGTTTCCCGGCAGGGAATGAGAGGGTGTCTACACAGCAATTAAACACCAGGGGCCGGCCTCTCCTCTTGCGGGGCCCCAGTGCTTGGTCTTTAGCCCTAGCCGAGTGTCTACATTGCAGTTTTACAGCCCCGCCGTCAGCTGATGGGCCAGCCTGGGGTGTCTAATTGCAGAGGTAGCCAGAGAGTCGAGCACCCCTTGACTGTCATGATTTGCCGTGCCTTGGTGAGGGTGGCTGACGCTTCCCGTTAGATGCCACATAAGTGCACCCTCAAAGAGATGCAATGTCTGCCCCGGGAAGCGTCCAATAACTCCCTGCTCAACGAGCCCTGCAGAACAGCGGCTGCTCCTGGGGAAATAGCTCCAAGCGACAGGCCTGCAGAAACCGCTGCGAGAAATGCTGCCGCCGCCCTGCGGGGGGGGCGCTCTTGCCTCACATTGCTGGGAGGAAAAATGACCCCCACTCCCCGCCCTGTGGCCAAGGGAGGGTGCACTTCACCGTCCCGAAAGGGATTCTGGGGTTACAAGAGAGGGGCAAGGAAAAATCCAGGCCAGCTGCTAGGAGAGGATTGTGGCGAGTGGGGGCTGGCTGGCGGGCGGTCGCTAGCCACCCTGCGTGGCTGTGGTCAGGAAAGCAGGTGGTTCCTTCAGCACTAAGTCAGGGCTCGGTGATCCACCGCTCTGAATCCTGCCCGCTTCGGTCCAGCTCATCCCGTGTCTCTGCGGTAGGGCTAGTCCAGACCGTGAAGGACCACATCACCAAGCCCACCGCCATGGCTCGCGGCCGGGTGGCCCATCTCATCGAGTGGAAAGGCTGGAGCGCCCCCCAGGCGGGCTGGGAGCCGTGGCTGACAAATGAAGAGCACTATTCCTATCTCACCGACGAGCTGAAGGAGGCGCGCTTCGCGGCAGGTGGGTGGGGGGAGCCGGGCCTGTGAGGCTGCAGGGGATAATTCGTGCAGGGGCGGAAGGGGAGGCAGAGTGCACCAGCAGCGACCCTGCTTGTGCAGCGGTGTCCCTTACAGGGAGGGGATAAAGCACAGTGGACAGCTGGGCCCCGAGGCGTTGCTCGGTGAGAACTTTGCAGAGGACCTCCTGGGCCTGCCCTGGCTAGGGTTGTCACAGCCCCGTTGCCACCCAGTGCTTTCCATACCGTGACCCCTGTATCACAACAGACATGACTCCAGAAACCCTATAAATAAAGGGAGGCTGTACCCTGCCCTCCCCCCAAGCTGTCTGCGACCCCCACCCTGGGTTGAGGACCCCTGCCCGAGGCTGGGGCAGATGATTTTGCTGCCATTGCAGACCGGCTACGCCTTCCTCTGAAGCAGGGCGCTGGCCCCGGTTGGAGACGAGGCACTGGAGTGGATGGAGCATGGCTGGAGCCCATCGGGTACCTCCTATGTCCCAGGGGTAGAATTCTGCTGATTTGCCAGGTGACGGGCCAGACTCTCCTCCTGGGAACACTGCTGTTAATCCAAATGGGCTCTGATTTCAGCTGGGTCACTTCAGATTTACCCTGGGGTAGCCAGGTTCAGAAGGTGGTCCAGTATCCATCCCCTTCCCTTCTAACTGGATTTGGTTTCCCATGGTCCTGCCCAGGTGTTGCTGAGCAATTCGCCATCACCGAGGCCACCCTGAGCACCTGGTCCTCGCTAGACGATGGGGAAATGGATTATGGGGGCAGCTTCCAGGAAATCCTACAGCTTCAAGGTACCTCCCCATTCCTCTCTGCCATGATCAGCCCTGCATGTAACAGATTCAGGACGGTCCCTCGGTGCCAGCCTTGCTGGCGTCCTGAATCAGTCTGGCGTAGATCCCTCGCTCTGTGTCTGTCCCCTTGTTCCAAGGGGGATGTTTTGGCAGCTGGGGGTCATGGAGCACGGAGGCAGCCTGGCCACACCCTTATCCTAGGCCAGCTCTGCCTACCTGCAGGATCCCCTTCTGCAAGCCCAGAGTGGCAGGGCAGGAAAGGGGCCCTGGATGTCTGGGGGACCCAGCAACTCCAGCCGGAGTCAGTGGAAGCCGCGGGTGATCAGCACCTCTGGGAATCAGGAGTCCCAGGTGAGGCACCCAGACTTGGGGGCTGCTCCGGGAAGGGTTGGCCTTGCCCGCTCTCCAGGCCCTGCCAGCTGAGCTTGCATTGCCCTGCTGAGTCCCTAACGCACACTCCTCCCCCTCCCTTCCCCGGCTTTGCTTTCAGACCTGGAGACCGTCTACCTGCAGGAGAAGCTGCTGCTGCGTCCCCAGCTGATAAGTAACCCTAACCTGGAAGGCAGCCTGCCTGCCCACTCCTCCTCCACGCACACCTCCCCGACACCCCAGGTGCAGCCCGGCGTGGACAAGTGGAACTCTGCCCACCTCTTCCCAGGGCCCCCGCCCTGCGACTCCCCCTGGACAGGGAGCTCCCAGGCAGACAGCTTGGAGAAGGAGCCGGCCTGCGTGGGGGGAGAGCAGGAAGGCCTGACCAGCGTCCGCCAGAAGCGGCTCAGCAACTCCCTGCACTATGTGGACAGCAGCTCCCTGTCGGAGGATGAAGTGTTTTATAACTAGATCCCCGACCCCTCCCCAGGGCAGGAAGAGGGGACGGGGTTGCCCTGATGATGGAGCGAGGGGCACTCCCCGGAGATTGCTAGTTCCAGCGCCCCGAATGCTGCCGGGAGCTGTGATTAGAAACCGCCCGTTGGTTTGAGCCGGTGTGGCAAGGCGGCGCCAGGAGCATATCTTCTAGCAATAACCCCTGGGGCCGCCTGGCTGTGCCCGGCTCCAGTCCTTTACAGGCAGCCTCTGCTGGACTGTTGCCGTTTGCAGCGAGGTGGGGGCTTAGGTTTTATTTTCCTTCAGCCGAGGCAGCTGATCTGCGTTAAGTAGAACTGGTGCAAGAACCAGGGGATGGCTGGGAATGTTCTGCCCCCGCTGGGTTCCCCGAGGGCTGGGGCAGCCGGGGAGCCCAAGAAGGAATCTGCATCCATCCAAGCGTCATCAAGGGTGCTTCAGAGGTACCCGGCCAGCCTCGGTGCTCCCCGCTAGCCCTGTGAGCGTTGGCTCTGGCGCCAGCCCACGCCCAGCGCCTTGGCTTCTTGTCTCCACATAGTTTGGACAAGCCCTGGGCGGGTTTATCGTGGGCGCATCTCTATGCTCCCCCATGCAGCTCCCATCTGAGTGCCAGCTCGCTGCAGAGATGCCCTAGGGTCTCAAGGCACTCGGTGCCGGCTAGCGAGCAGCTGGCGTGTACTCGGAAATCACCCTGATCTCTCAGGCTGGACGTTTCAAAGGGGGGAGATACCCAAATTCCATCCGTTCAGGGGAATGGAGGCGGGGTCCCAACTCCCATAAGCTCTTTGCAAACCCCGGCCTAAAGGCTGAAGTGTCACAAACGCATCCAGTTTGTTCCTCTTTGAACAGCCGTATTTAAATTCCAGGACCTGTAAGTTGCGCCCCTCAGTGACAGCCGTGCCCTCGCTCTGTGCTACAAACCTGGCTAGTTCCAGGACACAGCCCAGTGTGGGGATGGGATTACAGCCTGGTCACGCTCAGCCTGCAGTGCAAAACAGGCCCTTCGTCCAGCCCCGGCACAATTCTTGCTGTGCACAGCTGGCTTGGATTCTCTGACCTCAAGCTTTTTCATGGGTCTGAGGCAGGCCCTGCCCGCCCTCCGGCAGATATCATCATTCACCCATTGGGGCGGCCAAGGGGGAAGGATACAAATGAGAACAATCTCCGCTAACTCAGAGGGGTGAGGGGAGTGATGGGAGACAGCTGATTGTCACATTTTAATTGAAAAGACGTGGTGTGTTGGTACCTCTGCCAGGTCCCCTCCCCTCCCACAGGCAAGGGGCTGCATCCTGCGGGATTTCCTCCCATGCAGGGTGTTTCTTTCAAGCGGGGATGGCGAAGAAGGCTGCCGGCCCCGGGTGCTCCTCCCGCCATGCGCTGACTGTAACTCGTGCGTGTCTGCCGCCTCTTACTGCTGGTCCTGAGCCCTCCTCCTTCAGCCAGACGCTTTCCAGGCCAGCAGAGCTGATGTCATGCCCATTGCTGTGTGCTTTGTAGCTAGCTGGTTCCTAATGTTGCGTGGCGACTGAGTGCACCTTAGCAACGCTCCGTGCGTCTGTGGGGCCAAGGGGAGCAGGTCCCCTGGGGGGTGGGGGCAGGATTTGCAGGGGCAGTGACGCCTTTTACCCTCCCTGTTCCACGTCCCCTGAGAAATACACATCATTGACAGCTCTGCGCCTGCCAGCCTCGTCTCTGATTTACAGCACCCCTGGGATGGGAACAGGGGCTTTCAGCGTAGAACCTCCCTCCCCGGCTGTGCAGGCCACAAGCGTCACCACAGCCGGGCTGCACTGGGAGTGGTTCTGCCGCGGGGGTCAGGCCGCGGGCTGCTCTTGAGGTGAAGGAGCATCTCTTTTAATGCTTGCTCTGTGCTAGATGCTTGTCCCACTGGGCCTGGCCGCCAGAGGGCAAGAGGCACTAAATTCAGTGTGTGGCGTGTGCATTTCACATTGCACTAGCCACTGCGGTCTTGGCTTGACTGCCCCGCTGACAGTCTATGGGCCAAGAGGTTTGTCCCTGTGTGTCTATGTGTTGTTGTGTCTCTGGGGGGGGGGGGGGGGGGGGGCGAGAGCTGCCACCAGCTGGAAGGTATCCCTGGGCAGAGAGGTAGAGGTGGGGCCTCGGCTCTCAGCGCCGTGGCTCCCTGCGGCGGGAGCAGGAAAGGCGGGGGAGCTTTAAAATACGTTTCAATTTACAAAAAAATAATTGGGGAGACCCATGCAAGAGGGGTGGGCTCCTGCCAGCACCACCCCCCTGCTGCAGAGATCTCAGGGCCTTGGCAAGATCCCCATTCCCAGGCTCCGCTGTACAGAAAGGGAGGGGGGGAAGGCGCTGCTCTCAGAGGCCCAGAATCACTCATTTCACCGTCTTCGGATTTGCCAGGTCTTCGATCGCCGCCTTCACCTGGAGGAGAAAGCGGCAGGTGGGCAAGGCTGTGCCCTCGCCTGGCAGGAGTGTGAGATCCATGCTCCTCCTCCGGGACCTCTCATCCCTGCCCTCTCCTTTCCCGAGCCAGGATGGGTCCTTGGCTCCCGCTCCATCCCCCACAGGCAGCCCTCCAGTCACCCTTCTCCCCCCGGCCCCTATTCCTGGCGGGTCACAGCCCCTACCTCGCTCCGAGAGACGACCCCGATGATCCTCCCCAAGGAGGTGACGAAGACACGCTGCAGGTTCAGCAGCTCAAACAGGTTGTGAGCCTGGAAGAGGGAAGGAGGCCACCATGGCCAGCGTGACGTGGCAGGGCAGCGATGCCCAGGTCTTAGCTGAGCCCTCCCGCTCCCCCGTGCCGAATGGTTCCCTCTTCACGTGGCGATGGCAGGTGCCACACCACTCCTCTCCTGAGACCTGAGCACCCTGCTGTGCACCCCACTGAACGCCAGGTGCTGCTCGTCCTGCTTTCGCGCACCCCGCCGAGGACCCATATCCCATGTAATAAAACAAACCCCGGTGGGACTCAGAACTTTGTGACACTGGAGGGGCAGGGGTCCCGCTGGCAACCCGCCCGGAGCCTGCCCCTCTCTCTGCATCAGATCGATCTAGCTGGGTCTCTGTATCATGCTCGTGGCCATTGTAACCAAAGGTCACACCCAGTGCTTAATTTGTGCCAGAGCTTGCCAGCGCTGAGCCCCAGCACCTCTGGGCTTGCCACATCAGTTATGAAAGTAAAAGAAATTGCTTGAGCCCCGGCACCTCTTTCATTACAAATTAAGCACTGGTCACACCTGCTGTGACCTGCGTACGAAACAGACAAACTCTCCAAGCAACACGGGCACCAAATCTTAGCATGTGGCAGGGGCTCATCTCTTCCCCAAGGGAAGACCAGCACCTGCTCTCTTTGACAAAGGACTGACAGCAAGAGGACATCCAGGGGCCAGTCACAAGCTTTTTCGCTAGACTTTGGGCACCCCTGGAGGGTTGGTCCACAGCTGCCTCTTCACAGCGGGTTCGGGCAAGGCAGGCTTCTCTCAGCAGCTTGCAGGCGGGACACTCCACCTGCCAGTTGGCAGACCAGTCTCTCCCCGCCAGGCCTGGCCCTTCCTCCCCAGCCCCCTTCCCGCTGCAGTTACCTGGTGCAGAGACGTGGACGGTGACAGCTGGAGGGTTATTGGCTCGATGGTGCATTCATCCCCCAGCGTCCCGGTGGAGTGAGACTGTCAGGGAAGACAACGGGGTGGGAGGGAGGAGGAGCATTGCCAGTCCTGAGGCAGACATTGCTACGGCACCTCTTTCAAAGAGTGCCCCCGGGGGCATTTCCTCCCCACACACTGTCTCGCACGAGGACTGGGACTCCGCAAAGTACCACTGCGGCCAGATACCATCATGACTGCAAGGTGCTGCCCCTTCAGTGGGCATGGTCTCCGCAGGGTGACCGCGGTGATACTAGCATCCAGGATGCCCCTTGCCCCTTGCCCGGGCTGGCGTCTCTGGGGACATGGCCCGAGTGCCGGCATTTACACTGAACCTCCGGCAAGGCGCCTTTGCAGAAGGGACGGCACGGTCTCTCGGAGGGGGTACGGCTGTGGGAGGGCCTTTGGTGCGACACAGGGCCAGCCGTTGGTCTCAGGAGGAACTGGGACTGCCCTGGAGCCACCAGCCCTGCGCTCACTGGACCGGAGCAAGCGTGCTAATGGATGGCATTGATGGCTAACGCAGGATGGCTAACGCACGAGGTCAGAGGCTCTTAGGCAGGGCTCACCAGACGAGGGGGCGACCTGCCCAGCTCCCTTCTACAGCAGAAGGCTCCTCCAGCCCAGGGTACCTAGGTCCTTCCCATGTCTGGCTGGACACTGGTCCCCCTAGACCTACACCCTCTCCATGCTCAGAGCCGCATGCTGGAGGGGCTCCCTCCTGGGGCTGCGAGGGCAGCAGCGCTCTGAACCTACCTTCTCCCCTGGCTCTGGCGGGGATGCTTCATCCTCGGTATGGTTCTGGAGGAACTTGACCAGCTCAGCTCTTTGCACCAGGCCCACCAGCATCAAAGACTCTGGGGGGTGCAGGAGACGGGAGGAGGAGCTGGATGGGCGGCTCAGATCCCTGGCACCCACTGAGCAGTTCGTGGTCATGGGCCCATGCTGGCACATCCTTCCCCACCACGAGGGCTGTGACCATGCCAAGGGCTGTGTTAAGCCACAGATGCTCCTCCTGGCATTGGGTATCCATCAAGGTAAGGCTGCTCTGATCACTGGCTCGCTCCCGCCCTGCCATCCCTGGGCCCTCACAGCAAGGGAGACACACCTGCCGTGTCGATCAACAGGAACTGCTCCAAGGGCTCTGCCCCCCCAGATTAGGAAGCAGGTCTGTCTCTCGCTGCCCAGGCCCACGCGGGCTGCGAGGGTGGCAGTGGGGGAAAGGGAGAGGGGTGGAAAGAAAAGGGGGGGAAGGAGAGGCAGAGATGGCCATGGGGTTGGGGGGCGGAGAGGAGAATTAGAAGGCCCAGCCGAGTCAGGACAGGGAGGGATCCAATGCCACATGGCCCCGTCTCTAAGTGTGGGGCGGCTGAGGTACCTGTGCTCTCCACAACGGGGTACTCCAAGTCGTCGGTCGAGGTCACGGTTCTGAGGATCTCCTCAAAGCCGGCGCCCTTGGCCAGGACTGCAAAGCACGTGTTCATGAACTGGTCGGTGGTCACGTTGTAGGAGCTGGGGGTGGAAGGGCCGAGGGTCAGACAGGGCAAAGGGGAGAGTGTGCTCCTCCGACCACTATCACCCGAGTCAGGAACCTCCGACTGACGCAGCGATGGCCAGGGGAGCTGAGGACCCTGCGGTTCATCTGGTGTTAACCCCCGGCACGCAAGGGCCGCTCTCCGGCCTCAGCTCAGCCCTCCGTGTCAGGCGCTGCACGTGTGGGGCCGTTCACACACCATCCTCCACCTGACCTGCCCCCCTCGCGCTGCCACCGAGCTGCCAGGCCAGCAGAGGTGCCCCTCACCCGATGTGCCGGCTCCTGATCCGCGGCAGATAGGGCAGCTTCTTCACTATGATGGTGCCGTCGTAGAAGGAGGGCTGGAACTTCTGGGCAATGGCGTTGGCGACGAGCACAGCCAGGGTGACCGGCAGGATGTGGGCGATCTGCCCGGTCGCTTCGAAGGCCAGCAGAGCCGTGGAGAGGGTGTGGGTGACCGAGCCTGAAAAAGCTGCTGCCCCTGCCAGAAGGACGAGACAAAAGGCAATGACGGCTCGGTGCTGCCCAGCGCACACGGGGGGTGGGGGGTGTCTCCCCGGGCACTGCCTGAGACGGATGCCAGCAGGCCAGGGTTGAGAGTTTTGCAGTGGCAACGGGCCCAGCTCCTGGATGCCCCTGAGTCATTTTCTCTGGCCATGGTGCCAGGCGCGCTGTGGTGGAGCTGTGTCCAGCCACCTGGCGCTGGAGCTGGGGTCGCAGCACATCCAGGGCCTTTGAGAGGGAAAGAGAAGGGGGAAGCTAGAAGGATCCACCCAGAAACAGGGGTAAGATACTAGGCTCTGGAGCCACCCTCCAAAGGAAGTTACAGATGCAGCCCCATTTGCTATTCTAAGCCCATAGCAACACTCCTGATTTGAGGCCCCGGGCTAGAGACTCACCAGCCAGCGCATACCCCCCAGGAGTGATGGAGTTAACGACGCCGTCCGACGTGATGCCATGGGGGAAGATGAAGGCGACCGCTTCCCCCACCAAACGCCCGATTGCAGCACCTGGGGAAAGAGGCACCACTGAAAGCCAGTCTCAGGGATCTGAAGGTCAGGGACTCGAGTTCCCGCCTCCTAGGTCCCTAGTGGGCCCCTCTGGGACAGGAGCGCAAATGCCCAGGCCGTGCGTCGACTACACGTCCCACCGGAGCAGGAACCAAAGTCCCCAGGAGCCAGGAGCGGCTCTTGCTGGTCTAAGCACTTGCTGCTTCCCCCTCTCCCCACGACCTTTCTGCAGAGCAAGGGCTCTGAGCATTGAGGGATCCCAGCAGCCTCCCCTTAGGTCTGATTGATAACGGGCCGGTACCACTGGCCGCCCTTATTCCTTGCTACGGTAAGAAGGACCAGCAGGGAGGGTCCAAGCAGGTTCGGCTGCAGAAATGGTTCGCCTCGTGGGTGCGAAGGGCAGGACGAAGGGTCTCACCGTAGACGAAGAGCGGCATGAAGTACCCGGCTGGCATCGGCAGAGTGGTGGCCAGGATCAGCATCCAGAACTTCAGGCAACGAGAGAGCAGGAGCGAGTGAGACATCCACCCGCTTGCACCCACTCCAGCTGCCCCTAGCCTGTGATGGGGCTGGAGCCCAGCCACCAAACCAATCTGCAGAGTCCTCCAGTCGTCGGCTAGCCCTGCTGTGCACACGTGCCCTGCACGGTACCAAAGCAGGGTTCACACCCAGAGGGGACAGCTCTGCCCGGGGACCCAGAAGGAAGCCTGCTCCTGGACTGGCTCCTAGGAGCTGTGCTGAGCTGGTCTCAGCCAGCTGTGCCGGACATTACATGGCAGATCTGGGTCTTCCGGCCCCTGGGTCCTCGCTGGGAGACACAGAGAGGCAGCGCAGGAGTTGTTGGCCTGGCTTCCCCTGGAGTCACACACGAGGGACAGGGGCATGTCCCCAACAGGAGCCTGATACTTCTCCCCCTAGGCCCTTCACTAGGGCGCTCCCCTCCATCCAGGGCACATGGCACGACCTCAGAGCCCTCTGGTTAAGCACAAGTGCTACCACCTTGTATCCCCTATCGGACTCCACTGAGTCCCCGAACGTCTTCACCCACTTCTGCTCCACCAGGCCACATATTCTTGGCTCTCCCTGATGGCCCTAGGGGCCAAATGTTCCTGAGTCCCCCTGAAATAAGTGCGTGCTGAGCTTCCTATAGAATCAGCCCCACTGTACCTAAGCTCCCGGAGACCTTTACAGGGCCAATACCTTCATCACCAGGAAGAGAGCCAGGCTGCCATAGATGGTGATACTCGGCTCCCACCACTCAATCCACAGGTTCTCAGGGTCAACTTGAAGGGGCCTGGCCAGAGATGCGTTCTGGGACAGAACGCCCCAAGTCCGGTTGTCGAAGAGGGAGGTGAGGTGCTCCTTCATGCTGAGCTGGGAAAGGAGGAGACAGTTCTGAGCACTTCCCCTCACAGCATCGCCTCTTCTTGTACATCCTCGTCATGCTCAGACACGGAGTCTGATTCTCTTGTCACCCACACCAGTGTAAATCAGGGAGTAGCTCCATAGATGTCAGTGGAGTTAAGGTGTACAACTGGCACCATCCTTCCACACCTACCAGCTGTATTAAGCCTGGAATACCAGACTGGGGGAAAATACAGGCTTCAGAGGCTGCTGCCCTGACAGAAGGATCTTGGGTGAGAA
Source organism: Emydura macquarii macquarii (assembly GCF_026122565.2). Classification (NCBI taxonomy): domain Eukaryota; kingdom Metazoa; phylum Chordata; order Testudines; family Chelidae; genus Emydura; species Emydura macquarii. The sequence goes on from NW_027132905.1 coordinate 51,257,320, forward strand.
GCAGAGAGGACCTCGGGTGTGGGCTGAGGAGACTTGAGAGAGGAACCACAGGTGCAGCCAAGCCTGGGGAGAAGGTCTGAGCTGGGCTTTAGTAATAAGATGACAATTTTCTTTGTTAGTAAAGCCAAACCCCAGGAGGAGGTGAGTTTTTCTCTCTACAGTGAGAGCTGGTTGGGAAAAGCCCCTGTCTCAATTTAAGGAGTACACCCTGATGTAAGTGATTAGATCCCCTCTGGCCAGAGAACATGTGAGGGGATCTTGAGAGCTAGGTCAGTACTTACTCTGGATGCCATGAAGTGCCCCAAGCTGGGAGGGAATGTGATGGAGGCGAGCAGCAGGGCCACCAGGGAGGAATAAACGGGCTTGCTGAAAAAGGCAGATCAATCACATGTAACGCCGTGGAATGGGGCTCTCTGAACTACAGGGGACAGTGAGGGTCAGGGAGACGGCAGGTCACACACACTGGGTTGAGAAGATGCAAATGGCTCAGGAATTCTCCCCTAGGGTGAAAAGTCAGCAAAGGTTTCGGAGCAGGAGGGAGGTTTCCTTTCCCACCTGCCGCAGAGGACACAGACCACCCCCTTATTTTGGGTACCTAGAGTGGACAGAGTAGGAGGAGCCAAGGGGACAAGAATGCTCCAGCACGGAGGCCTGGCGGGAGAGCAGCCTTCGCTGCCATCCATGAAAAAGGAATGGGTTGGATAGGAAGGAACGATTAGGCAGCCAGGTGCCAGTTCCTTTTGGGGATTGAGCCAAGGGGCCAGGAAGGATGTGGTGGGTGATGGCGTCCAGTGCAGCACAGAGGGTGCGGATGGAGGGACAAGGAGGGACACAGGGCCAGGGCAGAAAAGACCTTCGGCCACGCACATGGCTATGCACGTGGCTTGCATGCGTCCCGTCCATACACGCTTGCTGCACTTCGGTAACAGCCCCCACTCCCTAGAACGCCCCTCCCTCCAGAACGCCTACTCTGTAGCCAGCAGCTTGGCGGTGATCCTGTTCCTCCGAACGTACCCCAGGAGCCAGCGCTGACAGAAGAGATACGCACAGCTTATAACCCCACAGATCCCCCTGCGGAGAGAAAACAATGAAAAGCAGGAATTTCTGCCCCCCCTCCTCACCTCTCCCCCGAGAGCAGCCTGCGTCCTCCAAGACAACTGGAGGTCTGCACGTGAGTGGATTCGGGGGTAATTTCTTTACCAGGCGTATTCATCCCGTAACAGAAAGAGACCCTGAACACAGCTATTCAGAAGTTTGGCTAGTGACGATCTATGGAATTAGAGATTTTAACCTCCCACACCCAGAGAGGTCAGACACAGGTAGTGTGTCCATGGCACAGACGGCAGAGGGTGGACTGAGTAACTTGCCCACAGCCGCAGTAAGACCTGATCCAGGTTTGCTAGGTCCCAGGGCAGCAGGCTATCCGCTGGACCGTCTCCTTTCCTTCAAGGGTAACCCCTCTGCAGCGAACAAAAGAAAACCAGGCCGGCCAGCCTGGGCCTGCTCTCACCCAAGAACCATGAAGAAGAAAGTCTCTGGGAGATCGAAGGGGAAATCGATCTTAAAGTTGGTCTTGAAGACAGCAATGATGGTTTCTGAGAAAAAGAGTCACAAGTCACTGCCATGAATACTCCCGGCCATTCGACAGGCTCTCGCCAATGCTGTTCTGGAGCGCTGGGTGTCTATCAGACCGGGGCTCTGCAACTGGCCTGGTCCAAGTGGTGCTGGGATGAGGGCAAATCAGAACCCAGCCTCCACGGTGACGTGATATTTGCATCCCCATCTAACCAGGGGGATACCACCTGCCCTTCTTTCTCCCTGTGCCTCACACACGGGTTCCTGGCGCACGTCTCTGCAGCTAAGGCACCAGCCCAAGCCAACCTAACAGGATCCACCCGAGCTGAGAGCCAGGGTGAAGCAGCAGAGTGATTCGGCACTAAGTGGCTGTAGCTGACGCAACCTCCCAGCCAAGGTCTCACTTCCAAGTTCTGACCCATCCTGGCGCTGCTCACGAGCGCCAAGAGGCTCCCAACTGAAGATGGCAGGGCCAGGCGCCGGGAGGTGGGAACTTTCAGTGATGGGGAGAGAAGATGCAGCCCAGCTGGGCGCACGGATACCCAGGCGTGGTTCGACCCTCTCCTGGTGGGCCGCCCCATCGCTCCTGCTCTGAGCACGCGGCCAGCGCCGCTCTACGGTACCTTGTTCGCTGTTGAAGACGGCGAGCAGCCGGAACATGAAGGCTCCGCAGGTGGCGGAGAAGAAGCCCCTCCAATAGTCCCTGACCGCGAAGTGGGACGACATCACCTCAATGCTGAACAGGACCCCTGGGGCAGGAGACACCTCACGTTACCAGGGGGGCAAATGAGAGGCGAGAGCCCGTGGGAGGCATCTGAGCAGGCCCATGGCGAGCTAGATGCCTACAGCAGCCGGAGCAGACCCAGACTGAGCCAGGGCTGGTGTCTTAGCCCCTGGCAAACTCTCAAGAACACCCTGGGAAAAACATCATGGACCAGATCCTCACATCAGGGGTCTGGGCCATTCACAAAGAGGCCGCTGGGACTCATCCGCTCCCTGCACCACTGGCTAGGGTGTTGTGTGACCGAGCAGAGATGCTGATCTCTGTTACGTGCACTGTGAGGTGCAGAGGAGTCTCCCCACCTGCTGATGTAAGGACACCGCCCATTCCGTGTCTTGGTGCCGATGCAGCATGTTACAGAGCAAGGCACTGTGCGCTCTCACCCATGGAGGCTTTATATTCAGGCTCTCTTTGTCAGTTACCTTCCTGAGTCTGAAATCAAAGTCACTTAGGCTGAAAAACACCTGGCTGTTGTCAGCGTAGGGGGGAAAGAAACGCTGGAGACATAGCAATGCAATAAGGGCTTGATTTACAGCCCGCTGACATCCATGGAGAGTTTTCCATTGACATCAAAGGGCTTTGGAGCAGGCCCTGGGATGGCTCAGACTCTACCCCGCGTCTAGTGACAGAAATTCCAGCGGCAACATGGCTTCCGCCTGCCGCTGCTGGAGATCTCGGTTCTGAGGCCCTCTCCTTGGAGGACCCAGATTCAGATTTGCAGTGTTGAACTTTAAAAGGGGTTTTGCAAAGGCTAATACAGATAGAAACATGTCCCTGTTTTTCCAAGGAGGGTCATCTTGGTTTTGCACCTGGATTTCCTTCTGAGGGGATATCTCACTTTCCCAGGGGACTCTCTTCCGGGTATTCCCACAGAGCCCAGGGCAGACCTGACAAGATCTCCCCATCTGTGTGCCCCTCCCTCACTCCCACATCATTATGGAACTGGGAAAAGCCAGGATGCCATTTTTTTCTGCCTTAAGAACTCTCCATGGTAATAGGATCAGCTGCTATTCATTTAGCAACAGCAGAAGGGTGGTGAAGACAAGACGTGAATGCCTACCTCCCTGCTGGTCTAAAAAGCGCTGGCCTTATAGGAAAGGTAGAAGCAGAAATCTGCAAGGTGGGGTTGGGGCCAGGAGCAAATATGGGAACAGAATGGGGCACCGCAGAGCTGGTTAGAGGCAAGGGCTGCTGTATCGTTTGGCAACAGGCTTTGAAGCCAGGATTGTCAGCACCAAAGAACAGACCTTGACCATGTGAGGTACTCCGTTCAAAGGCTGGACTAGAAGGCTGTTACCCTCTATGTCAGGGGTTCCCAAAGTGGGCACGCAGACCCCTGGGGGTACTCACGACATCTCTGGGGTGTGCGCGGGAGAAAATGGTGCAGTGATGGGTTTTATTTATTGCATTTTCATCATTTGCCCCTCAGACGAAGCGTTAAACCTCGGTGGGAAGTTGTTATATGGAATACGGTCGTTCATTTCTTTCACGATGAGAACAGATACACAGCAACGCTGACGCACGGGGCCTGCCCTTCCAATCACCGCCCAGCGCGGGTTCAGTTGCCCAGCATCTGCCCAATCTAACAGAGCTCAGAACCGACGGGTTTTTTTGCAGTTGTGCACGTCGCACTCTAACTATATCAGTGAAACGTGGGCAGCCGGCCAAAGCCAGGCAGCATTCAGAAAAACACACACAGAGCATCAGTGACCAGAAGGGCAGGGATCAGCGGGCGGCTGGTAAATCTGGAAGGGCGTACGCAGTCAGAAAAATTGGGGAACCTCTGCTCTGTGTGCCCTAGGTGGCGGCGGGAGGCACAACACACTCCCCCAGCATGTGCCCCTGTCACCGCCCCTGCCAGGCCCCAGGTCACGCCCGCTGCACTCTCACCGCTGATGGGAGCCCCGAAGACGGTCGCGACTCCCACGGCAGCTGCTGCCACCAGCATCTCGTTCTGTTTGCTTTGATTCTGTGAAGGAGGAACACACGCAGAACTGGGCCGCTTGCCCCAGACTTCAGCCCTTGCAGGGAGTCCCAGCTACGCTGCCAGCCGGGACCAGTAGATAAGGGCGCCCCTGGGAGAAGGGATCAGGGTGTATGACCCCCCCAAGTCCCGTCTCCTCTCACCAGCAGGCTGCTGCCCCATTCCCAGCCTCACCTCATACTCCCCAGCGACAGAAGTTCGGATCTTTCCTAAATATGCTGCGATCATGCTGGAAAGGTGCACGAAGGGACCCTGGAGGAGAAGAAGAGTTGGTTTGCACGAGAGACTCTCCAAAGGACAGTGGCTTCATTTGAGAGAAACGCTCAAAAGTGCTGCCGTCAAATCGACCCAGGTGTGATCTCTTGGCGACCGGGCAGTTATAGCCCTGGGGGGGATTTGGCTCCAGATGGTCGCCTGAATTGCTTTGGGCAAGAACGTGGGCTGGAAATCTCAGACTCTCCAGAGATTATCTCCTGCGGCAGTGAATTACCAAAGCCACCTGCCGCTGCACACAGCGGCATTGAATTCACACCTGCAAACAAGGGGCAAGTCGCCCACGCTCCTGCGGAGCCAGGTTTAGAGCCCCGGCCGTCCAGGCTAAAAGACACAGCCCTCTGCCAACACTAAAGGAGACGCATTACCCTCGCTTTGCCCCAGCTGCGAGGCAGCACCGTTGTTTTTAACGTGTGGACGGAAAACGTGTGTTGTTACGGGGGATTTCAGTGTAGGAGACATATGCTGGAGAGCTCATGCACCCAGTAGCAAAACATCAGTAGAGTTTCTAAAAATTATAGTTGATCATTTTAACTTCATTTGTTGAGACGGGCGGGGGGCTGTATCTCAATCCTTGCTCAGCTGACCTCAGATCTGCACCACTCACCAAACCCCGAGGTGCAGCAATTTTCAAGTTAACCCAAGAAAGCCTGTGGATTTGAGGTCACTTGGAAAAATCAGCAAGCTAGTCTCAACCTTCAGTGCTCCTGCCCCACTCGGATCCAGGCTAATCCCCAGCCTCTCGCCGTGGCTGCTCATCTGCCGGGCGCAGGGAACATTTGGCTGTTCCAATCTCCACGTGTTTGCGGCACCGAGGGGAGGGGCTCTCGCGTATGTTATAGACACACCCGTTCTCAGACCCAGGAAGGCCCTTGGATTCTTTGCGTGTGTATCTGGAGGTTCCCGTCTCTCGCTGGAATTAGCATCTGTGGAGGTGACCTGCCTTAGACACGCCCTCAGAGATCAGACAGCAAAATCCCCCGACTCAGGGTCCAGTCCCCAGCAGCTGCACATTGGCATTGCCCCACTGACATCAATGGATTTGCACCTCTTTCTCGGGACACCCCAGCACCTTTTGACGTCATCTCCCACCCGAGATGTGTGGGGCTCTCAGCCAGTCTCCTTTCTGTACCTTTTATACCATCCCCAATGGCCTACACCTGCCTGGTCCCTCAAGAGGAGCCGCTCGATGGCAGCATGGCAGAGTCACCAGCATCGAAACATCTCCTCGACCTCACTCGGCCACGAGATGGATCGGGGACACTTACGACTTTGCCGAGGAATATGGTGCTCCCACACGCGAGGGTGCAGGTCAGCCCCACCACTTTGGCTCCGAAGTTTTTAATGGCCAGGTACTCCTCCAGCATGACTCCAGTGAGAATGGTCTTGAGCTCAGGGATGCCAGAGCCTGGGAAAACACAAAACCGCAAGACACACCAGAACGTCAGGGTCACCTCGGAGAGCCAAGGGTTAGGGGAAGGCATTTGGTAGCAATGTCTGGATCTCCAGTTCCGGGATGCCAGTGCATCTCCAACCAGGACTCCAGCATCAGCAAGGTCAAGGGGCTGCATTCCGGGTTGGGTTCTTGCAATTCACACCACTAGATCATCCAGAAGCCAAGAGCTGCTCTGCTTCCATTCAAGGCGTCTTCCACAGGTGTGGGGTTCCGAGGATAAGAAAACGCCATCTGTCTGTTGCTCGCTATAGGGCAAAGACCTGACATTTCGTGCCAGCGAAAGGTTCCCAGTGGCCAGCCCTGGGGACTGAAGTCCTCTGTTTATCCATTGAGCCAATACAACACGGGAGGCAGCCGTGCAAACCTCCCACACAAAGCCTGGCCAATGCACTTCCATGCATCTGCCGTGGAGAGTTCAGACTCCAGGGCCCTTCCAGTCCTTGACCTGTCTGCTGAGCCAGGGTGCCAATTAGCGCTGACCGCGGTGGGATTTTTGTGATGTGCATATCTGTCTCCAGCGTCCTCTGCTCCGCAGGCCACTCTGTAGGAGACAGGCCTTCCTGGGGACCGTCTCCCCACCCAGCACCCCCACCCACCGCTGCCTAGCTCGCAAAGTGGGTCATTCTGCAGTCCCCCATCCAAAGTGGAAGAACCACTGCCTCTGCTGCCCACTGCTCCCCGGCACGATGTTGGCCAGCACAAGCCCCTGGTGCAGCAGAAGGGTCACCCCTGAAGCGCTTGATGTCAGGTTGGGTAGCCAACAGCCCGGGAGCTGTGGGGCAAAGGGACGGTTCTTATTAACATGACGGCTCCTCTATGAGCTGCGAGCCTCTTGCCCGAGCGCATCAGACTCACCTCCAGAGTGTGGAGTGATGCTCTGAGAGAAGCCAGTGGAGAAGGCTGACAGGGCAATTGGGTACATAGTCCAGGACAGGTATTTCAGCAGTACGTGATCCCCCAGCTCTTGGTAAAGCCACTTGTGTGCTAGGAAATGAGGAGAGGAGAGGCGAAGGAAGTGAAATGGACCAGTGACCTGCTAGTGCAATATCTTGCCTTCCTCCATAACACAACAGACCCACTGTGCATCTGTTCTGGTAGCCCACAGATGACACACCAGAACAGAGGGGCAGTCCAGCTGTTCCAATATCTGACCACTCCAGATCATACCAATGGCCCATCCATTCTGGGATTCCACCTCCTGCCACACCATAACAGACCATTGGTCCAACTGTTCCCATTCTCTCTCTCCAACAGTGCTCTGTGGCTGAGGGAAGATGTTAAACCCATTCAATACACCTAATTGTACAATAGCATCTCTTAGAGAAAGACGGGGAGATTCTTCCTGACCCCATCTCACAATCTTCTTATGCCCTGAAGCATGAAGATTGACAGTGCTTGGATTTTTACCCCAGCTAGTGTAAACTTCAGATTCCATTCTAAATGATATGTGTCCAGTCCAATAGTGAATCTTACTAAGTTGTTTACCCCACTAACATCCTATGGCGGTGAGTTCCATAGGTTAATTATATAGCATCTAACCCTTTGATTCTATGAATGCCCTTCTGGCCTTTCATTCACCATGGCCTCCAACTTTGTGTTCCCTGAAGCACTGCCCTACATAAAAACATGAAACCAAAACAAATTGGGATGGGTTATGATATAACAGTCAGGGGAGGGGAAGAAAGACTGGCAAAGGGTTGGGGTAGGAACAGACCATGAGTTCGGCCACAGGGTTTCTTGCAGCCAACCTACTCCAAGCTTTTTTCTTGGGACAGCTTTCCACTCTCCTCTCTGAAACCCAAATCCCTCTTTCCTTAGCTCTGACGAGGTCCCCGCTCTCCCCAGCTGCTGCCTTTCAGAAAATAGATGGAGGCTGCACCAAACATGCAGCTGAAGTCAACAAGTTCCCATGGCACCTAGCATTTGTTCATTCTGTCAATTGCACAGTGAGTCGACTCCAGACGGGCACAGAAAGTCAGTCCAGGATCTTTCTCCCACTCTATGTCTCCAGCTTCACATGAAAGAAAGAGAACAAGCTGGATTTCTCTCTCCGCCTGGAATGGAAACCTTGGGGAGGATAAAAGCTTATTTTTTATTTCCGTGCCCACCTGGGTTGGATCCTGACCACACCGTGGGAATTACAGTAATTAATTGAGATGCATAAAGGATCTCCCAGGGTGCTGCCTGATCTAATGTGAACTCCACTAGGGGTCAATCTAACCTAAGTTTTTCCTCTGGGCATGGACCCTGGCTTTGTGTATTTCAACCATCTGTGGGCTGCTAGGGTTCTGTTGCAAATCCCCTCAGAATGGAGCATCAGATGGAACAGGATAATTCTCTGTTGTGTTCCATCCACAAGTCCCAGGAGAGGGTGGGTGGCTGTTGCTGTTCCCATGCTGTGGAGCAGAGAGGAAGGGGTAACTTGCCCAAGGTCATGCAATGAGTCAGTGGCAGGAATAAACCCTGGCGCTCCTGATTCTTAGTTCAGTGCCCTACCCACCCAACTCCTTATGATGTTTGTTCAGCCATTGATAACCTGCACTGAATTCTGTTCTCATCCCCATGTGCCAGCGTCTCCTGCGGGGGATCCAAAACACAGATTTCCGTGGGGCAGTCAGTGAATCCCACAAAGACCAGCCAGGCCAGAAGCTTCCTCTCAGGGGATGCTGTGGAGTCTCGCAGGAGAACACCCCACGGGCTCCTGAGATGGGCCATTCACCTGGGGGCTCCTACCTGCCAAGCCGGCAGAGGCTAGGAGCAGCGCGGGGGGAATTCTCTCAATGTCCAGAAAGCCCCAACTAGCAGCTTTGGCCATTGGAACTACGGGGCCCAGCCAGGGGAATTCAGGAGAGGCGTCCTGTGGAGCAATACCAGTGAAGCCAGGAGCGCCCAAGTACGAATCCCGTCTCTGACGCTACCTCCTCCTGTAGCATTGGGCAAGTCACGTCCCCTGTCTCTGCCTCAGTTTCCCCAGGTGCATAATCACTCTGCAGAGCCGGGGTGCTTCGTAGTATGCAGCGGAGGGGAAGCGATAGCCAATAGTTACCGTTCGATAGCCTGGAGACGGTGAAATCCATGGCGAAACTGATCAGTGCCATTATCACGCCCAGAAAAAACAGGAAGTACCAGTCATCACCCACTCGGAACAGCTGGCGCTTCACACACTCCAGGCAGCCTGCAGAGGACACCAGTGGGACAGGGGGGGTCAGGCCTACTCTGCCGGGGCCAGATAAACCACATGGTACAAGGAGGGTCCGCTAAACCCCACAGGGCATGAGCTTGATGGATGCACAGGATTTTGGGGGTAGTTCTTTCAGCAAAGTGAGTGGAGCTGATCAGTAGGGCAGGGCCTGGCACTGAACTCAACGGAGGAGCAGATTCCTGGGCAGTGGGAGAAGCACAAAGACACTTTTCAGCCAGCTCGGTTATTAACCAGGAAACAAAGTGCCCCGGAAGGGCAGCTTCATTGAGGCTGAAACATTCCCCGAGTTCACTCCGAGATTCATTTTCAGACCAGCTAATGCCAACAAGACCAGCCCAGCAGCTGGGTTTTTTCCTTCCACGGCTCTCTATCGAGGCCAGTGTCGAGAGAAAGGTGGGAAACACAGTACAGAGCCAAGGGGCACATTTGAAACACCAGCTGGATGTTAGTAAATACAGCTGAACTGCAGCCACCGAGCAAACCCAGTGCAGTGATTTCGAAATCTAAGCCCGGCTTTGCTAGGAGCAGCAATGGAACAACACAGACAAAGAGGGGAGGGATACACACATCAGCACCTAGACAAGGAAGCCGTGTGGAGCAGGGGTTATTAGACCAAGCGGAGGGGCCATTAGCCTGCTGTATGCGCCATCTGAACTAGATGACCCACCCAGGAGGCCTTCGACAGCTCTGTCACCTGGGCTGGAGGATGAGCATTTCCACCCATCTCGGCTCTTACCTCTGATTGTCCTGCGAGTTCTTGGCCAGGGCTTCCTGCTTTCTTCTAGCACTAGAACCCTCCCCGCCTCCTCCTCAGCAGCGTGCAGCTCCCTCCAGCCCCTCCGTGCCCCTTCTGTTGCCATGAGCCAGCGATGCCTCCGGGCCAGGAGCTGCAGGTCCCTGTGCAGAAGGGAGGAGTTGCTGGTAAGCTGCGTTGCTGTATGGGGTTCTGTGCTCCAGAGAGGCCCTGGAGCTGACGGTCCTCCCAGGGACCATTTCACTAGCAGCGGCCCTACCGCTCCGGCAAACGACAGGGTCTGCGTGTGTGATCAGGAAGCCTACTTCCCACCAGCTGCTGCTGCTCCCCCAGTAACCGAGCTGCGTTGTGTGGCTGGGTCAGAAACCTGGGAGTCTACACCAGCCTCCTCCTTGGACCCTGGGCCGGGTTTTGATGTTACGCAGCTGCAAATCCATTCATTTCACTGGACAACTCTCCACTTGCATTGGTGACACTGAGCTCTGGGCCCTCCGTGTTCTCCCAGCCTGGCTGGTCCCCACATCTGCTTCCCCACTCAGCCTCACCTCTCTCGTGGTGAAAGCCTTCCCTGCCACTCCCAACATCCAGAACAGACTCCCTGTGTTCCTGCCAGTTCGCCGACTCCCCCTGTCGTTTCACATCATGCCTGAAGACAGCTTTGTCCCTGTCTGGATCTCTTACGAGGCTGAAATTCAGCAGGACTTCAATCCTCCTTGTGGTGGCCTAACACCCAGGGGTGAGTTTCTCCTAATGCAGGGTATCGATGGGGAGGGACGGGGGAGTTCGCCCTGCCAGCCGGGTTACTGGGAAGCAGTTTGGAGGAAAGGTCCTGCACCAGGTAAAGCCGCATGGTACTAATAATAGCTGCTGTTTAGCATCCAGCGGGAACCAGAGGGTGATGAATGTGTTGACGAGTGGATGACCTTGGGTGGCTAATGGAGTGAGACCTACAAACATGCAAATGCGACTGGAAGAAATGCTCCCCCCACACCTACACCATGCGTGTGAGAGCTCGGGGCATTTACGCGCTGTTCACAGGAGGCCAAGAAGGTCAAGAGAAGGACAGGAGGTTATCAGACAACTCGGACTCAGCTAAGAGCTAGATTCTGTCATCTGGACACAACTGCATGATCCCAGGAGAGGCACCAGGGCAAAGGGACGCTGGAGGGCAGCCCCCGGGCCGGGGCCAGAATCCAGCCCAGAGCATCTTTGACTTGAATCGTTCATTAATGTGCGGAGGAACTTCAGTTTTGCTCTACAGAGAGGAAGGGAGTTGACAGAGAAGAACAAACCATAGAAAACCTGACAGCCGGACCTTTCCTCCAGCTTTCTGGCCTGAGCAACTAACAGGAGACCAATATTCAGGTACCGGGGCCCTGCGGGGGCCCGTCTCTGTCAGGAAGGGCATACGGCTGCAGCAGTAACGGAGCCCCGGCCAGGGTGTCACAGAGGGAAAGCTGGGGTGCAGAGAAAAGAGGCTGAGCTGCTCAGCGGGGGGAGATGCCATTCCACTGAAGTCACTGGGGTTATGTCAGTTTGCCCCAGCCGGCCAGTCCAGCATCTGGCAGAGGGCCACCCCTCGGGGTTTAGCCGGTTGGATTGAAACACTGGACTCAGCGTGGGTCTGCACTGGAGCTGGCGGGGTATTCCCAGCCGGAGGAGACACACCTGTGCTGGTCGAGCCTGCACGCTAAAAATAGAGTGCAGGTGCAGCAGTCCGGGCGGCAGGAGCGGCTAACTGCCCCAGATCACAGACTCCTAGCAGACGAGGGTTGGAAGGGACCCCAGGAGGGGTCCAGTCCCAGCCCCTGCTCAAAGCAGGCCCAACCCCAACTGACTCAAGATGTCTGATGGGCTCATCCTTGGGGTGACTAGCCCCTCCCCCTGCTCCCACCACTATGGCCACGGTTTTCGTTTTCGCACGCCAGCTCAATCAATCAAGCTGGGAAGCTCAGCCCAGCTGCAGGGTAGACGTGCCCTTAGTCACCTTCCCCCCCTTCCTCTCTGCTTTCAGGGGCAGACTTGCACCCCGTGTAAGAGATGTGACAAAGAGCCATTAACTGCATCACTTTTCACCACCACTGACTGTTGCCAGGGAGCCCCCAGAGTCCTTTCCCGCGTACTATAAGCTCGTGCCTTTCCATGCACACACGAGCCAGGCCGGGCTTTGGTCCGGGCCCTGGGTGAGCAGCATCGTGAGCCTTGAGAAAAGTCCCAGAACATCTTTAATGACAACCAGGAGTCGGAGGCTTGGCTGGGAGATTTCTGCGGAACAGCAGCACCTCCACCGTCCCGTGACCATGCTGGATTTTGCTTCCTTACTGGCTCCGAGGAGCAAAGAGCATCTCCCAGCAAATCACCAGCAAGACTGATTTCCTGAGTCGCCTGTTCTGTGCACGCGTATCCAGGCCTCACCTCTGTGGCTGGATTTACCCCACAGCTCCCCGAGGAAGGGAGAGATTATCCTTCCTTTACAGAGGGGGAAACAGAGCATGGAGAGACAAAGTGATTCAGCCCAGGTCGCCCAGCAGGGGAAAGATCTCCTCAGTCCAAATCCAGTGCCTTCCCCAGGCTCATCCTTCCCCACCTGGGAGGTTTCTTATCTACTGACACAACCCAACCCTGCTTTGGCTGGGAGCTCAGATAGGCCAGCGCGATATGGCTGTATTAAAGAGTGCCCTGCCGCATCCCCCGAGCCTGTCCTCGCCCACCCGTCCCTGGTCACGCTGAGCAGTAACAGCCTCCTGCATCCTCATGCTTTGCCTTTCCAGGGATTTATTACCCCCATAGGAATCCTGCTCACAGCACCACACGGACTCACCTGGGTGCTTCTTCCCAGGACAGCCACAGCCTCCGGAGTTCTGCAGAAAACTGCCTCTGCACTTGCGCTGCCCAGGTACCACTGCACCAATCGCTGTCCCTCCTCCGCGCCCCACCCACGCAGTTATCCCTCACAACACAGGCAGGATTTACCGTCGCTCTTCAAAATGTCCTTGACAAGTCAGCCGGAACCACCCGGGCTGGCGTCAGTGAGCAGCAAAAGAGGGTTTGTTCCACTGGTGCACGAAGCCCAGGACAAGAGCTGCTCAGGAATTTTTCGACGCTACGGTTTTCCGTCTCTAAACACTGAAAACTGGAATGTTCATGGGAAAGGGCCAATTTCAGCGAATTTCCCGTTTCGAACATTTGGGGAGTGGGGGAGGGGAAAGGTTTGACATTTTCTAAATGAAACTTCACGTTTTCAGGTGAAAGTGACGTTTCATTTCGAAATGTCCGTTAATTTATCATTTTAAAAATGAAGGAAAACAGAATATTAGAAAAGGCTGAAGTGGAAACAAAATGACTTGAACTGATTTTTTTTTTCCCTTCAGATTTTTGGTTTGTGAACATTTTCAAGATTTTTATTTTTCGTCCCACTTTGGAATTGGAAAAATTTTTGGCATCTCAAAAATTCTCACAGGACGGGAAAACCATTTCCCACCCGCTCTACCTGGGAAGATCCCAGGGAAGACTTTTGCCGCCTGTCCAGATTCCCCTGTTGAAGCAGGTCACCTTCCAGTCCTGACCCCGGCTCCAGTGGGGTTTCTGCCAGTGTAACTAGGATGACAATAGGGGATCTGCCAGGAGTCATGAATCAGGATGTATTTAGGGTCACTAATGTGACAGATAGCCATGCAATAGCAGTTCTGCCACAGCGACACAGCTCAGCTCCCCCTCTGAGTTCAGCCTGAGAGGTTTTTGCTTCTTGTCTTTTTAGGAGCTGAGTTCAAGGTGTATTAAAGAGCTGCCTTGGTGCAATGAAAAGCAGGGGAGCCACGGCTCTAGCCAGCCACTGGGAGCCACAGGGGCCCAGCACCTGTGAAAGTCAGGCCTTCAGTGTCACAAGTCAGGGTCCCAAAAACTGAGCCAGAAATCAATGACGCCTTTTGAACATATTGGCCCTAATGGCTCTGTGCCTCAGTTTCCCCACCTGTGAAATGGGGACCATACTAACCTGCCTCGTGAGCTGTGAGGCTTCACTCATGCATTGCAAAATACTAGGAGATCTTCAAAATGCTTTGAGGCTGCTCTGGAGTTCAAGTTCTAACTTATTATCATACCTTAACCTGCCTCTACCCCAGGGAAAGGAAATCCACCAATGCTGTTATCCTAAATCACACCAAGAAACCAATTAATGGCTCATCCCCTTGCCGTGTCCCAGTCAGCATGTCTTTCCTTGGCATGGTGCTTAGCTCGTGGGTTCGTGAGACCCCGCTCCCTCTTTCGGGCTAGATGGGAAGGAGTTCCCAAGGGGGTTTTGGTAACATGGGGTCATGGTGTGGATGGGTTGCAAGTCACTCACGACCCTTCCCACCTCCTCCCAGCATCGTGGGTTCATTAACCTCAGCGCAGAGATACCCAGGCTGGCCCTGGGCGGTCGCAGGGTGGGCAGGTCAGGTTTCCCATTGAGCAGGGAGGCTCAGCAAGCACTTTAATGAGATGGCGCTGATTGACTCCAGGAGGGAGGACATCCCTTCCCGGGTGAGAGTGAGGGCCCGCACAGGCGGAGATCAGGGATGGCTCGGGCACCACCTGCAGTTCGGCCCCTGGTCACAGCTGGGAGTGGCTTTCTCCACAGATGTGCAGTGCCGAGCGCGCCCAGAAAGCGTTGTGAGATTTGGACACCAGCCAAGCCCTGAATGGAACCAGAAAGTCCGTCACTGCCCCAAGACGTGACGTCCCACCCTGAAACGTGGTGTTAGCTCACGGCCTCAGCGGGGCCTGCAGCACGGTGAGGATCTAGACACCAGGAGAGCCAGGCTGGCTCTGGGCCCAGCAGTTTGTGCCGGGAGACTACGGTGATGGACCCTCTCCAAACACCCCAGCAAGATGTTCTCAGGGTTCCTCTCGGGCAGCCTGGCTGGAGCCTTCACTCCGCAGCCCTGGCCCAGTGCTCCACCCAGGACGTTGGGTGGTTAGAAATACTGACGCTGTCCAGTGTCCACCCTGCAGACTTGTGGTGGCAGGGCCTGAGCTTGAGAAAATAGCTGCCCAGATGTTGCAGCTCAGCCTCTCAAGCCCACCCGCCCACCAGGGCTCCAGCCGGAGCAGAACTATCCACACTGCTCTCGTTAGCACGCTCGCTCAAGCCCCGGGAGCATGAGTGTGTGGACCCAGACGAGGGGGTTTGCTCCCAGCTGCAGGGTAGACGTCCCACAAGTGACTTAGGAGCCTAGGTCCCATTTTCAAAAATGATTTAGGGCCAATTTTTAAAGGAATTTAGGTGCCTAGAGATGTCAATAGGAACCTAGTGGGAGTTGCTCAAGTGCCTAACTCCCTTAGGCCCCTAAATACTTTTGAAAACATGGCCGTTAGGCCCTTTGGAGTCTAAGTCCTGTGAGATTTAGGCGCCTAGGTCTCTAAGTGACTTCTGAAATGGGACTTAAGCTCCTAAATCACTTCATCGTGTTTGAAAATGTTATCCCTGAGCAACTCCCAAAGTGCGCCCATCCGTGGAGAGCGCTCCTGATTCGTCACCGCTGTCAATCCAGAGGGATCCCCTGACTTGGATCCCACTGAATGCCCTCCGCCAGGCTTTCTGCTCCAGGGGCTGTAGAGAACGGACAGCCGGGCGCTGGGCTGGGCTGGGCGGGCAGGGGCTGTCAGCACCGAGGCCTGCAGGAGAAGATGGCGAGAGGCTGAGCAGAGGGTCTGGGGGTGGGGAGGGGGTAACTCTGAGCTCTGCCAGTTCATCTGTGGCAGACACAAGGCAAGGTGCCCGCGCCAGCCTGTGACTCAGGGCCCTGCTGTGTGTCGGCAGCAGCATTTGGATCCCTTTACATCCCCCCCAGCACCCAGACACACAGGCGGCCATGCGGAGCTTGGCCCACGGCTGCCCAGCTGAAGGACTCTCAGCGTCTCCCCCCTGCGTCCTTGCCCTCCCCCTCGGCAGAGCCTCGGCTGTGACGCGGCTCCAGGCCTGGCTCGTCGCCCTCGTAAGGCCCGGGCTGGGCCAGACGCGCATTCCAGCCGGCTCCCAGGCCTGCCCGTTTGAGCAGCACGGACATCGGCCGCATTCCTGGCGCGGCCGCGCAGTGCCTCATCGAGCCCTTTTATCAGGCTGGCGAAGAAATCCTTACATGGTCGAAGGATCGGTTCAGTGAAGGGCTGGGCGGGCCCAGAGGGAGCCTGGCAGACAGCGGGGGGGGGCGCTCCCCATTCCCGACAACCCTGCCAGCGCACCCCAGCCCTGACCTGCATCAGCTCCTCCTAATACTCCAGCCCTGGGCCCCCACACCACGCTCTGCTTATGACAGCAGCTCCCCCCGCCCAGCATCTGCAGAGACCCTGCCCCCCAGATAGGGGTGCTAGCCACAGGTTTCTCCTGAGCAGAAAGTGACACTGTGTGGGGCAGTTTTACGCTCTGGAGTCTGGACAGTTTTCCAAAGGGGCTAAACACTCCTGTCGGCCTGGCCAGGTGGATTCACGGCACCGAGTCCTGCAGCAGGGGCCCCTCGTCTCTGTGGACTATCAGAGAGACCAGCCGCACGCCCCCCAAACCAGACAACCGGAGCCCCTCGCTGGTAGGAGCAAACCCAGGACATGCCAGGAGAGAGAGAGGCTCCCGCGCCCTCCGTCCCACGGAGACGGCTCGTGACGCCGCCAGCGGACACGGACATGGAGTGACGTGGATGGTCCAGGCTT
Source organism: Emydura macquarii macquarii (assembly GCF_026122565.2). NCBI lineage: Eukaryota > Metazoa > Chordata > Testudines > Chelidae > Emydura > Emydura macquarii. Next base: position 51,274,029 of record NW_027132905.1, read on the forward strand.
CCCCACCCGTGCCAGAAAGAAACGCTTCTGGGGGCTCAGGGCGGCCGGCTCGAGAGCCACGGAGGCGGCTGCCCACGAGGTGCCCCTGACCTTCCCAGGACGGGAAACATCAGCCCAGAGAGCCCCCAGCGGGACAGATCCCAAGGGCCAGACCTCAGCTGTCACCAGCACAGCAGAGCCAGTCGCCCCTGCCTCCTCCGGGCTGCTTTGAAGCATTAGGACCAAATTCATCTCTGGAGCCAAGGCTGGGTTTGGCCCTAGGCATCTATAGATCCAGGGCCCATGGCTGCCGATGGAAGTTTTGACCCTGGCGTCTCTGGGGCTCAGATGTGGCCGTTACTGGGTGAGCCGCAAGCCTGGAAACACTCTAACAGCCCCAGCTAGTCCAGACGCCTTGGGCCAAATGCTGCCCCGGGCTGCACCCCATGGCATGTGCCTGATCCTCCACTTGTGTTCGGCATAGGAGCAAATGGTGATGCACCGGCATGGCTGGGAGAATCAGGCCGGAGTGTAAGTCAGGGCAGAATCCAGCCCGGTGTCCCTTTGCTCCCACGGAGCCACCCTCCAGCGTCCAAGTCTGATGGTGCTGGTAGGAACACGGGAGCTGGCTCACCCACTCACCCCATGGTCCATCTAATCTCTTAACCTGTCTGTCAGTAGCCAGCACAAGCTGCTTCAGAGGAAGGGTCAGGGAACACAGGATGAGTGTAGGGGAAGTTCCTTCCTAACCCCTAGCGGTTAGAGTTTGGCTGATGCCCTGAAGCAGGAAGGTTTGTACCCCTTCTTTAAAGAAAAATCCGATCTTTTGTATCCCGTTCTCTCTGGAAATGTCTGACTCCTTTTTTGAATCCTACAAAGCTCTTAGCATCTACCATGTCTCGTGGCAATGAGTTCCACGGATTAATTGTGTGTGGTGGGGGAAAGAGTTTTATTGCCTTTCAATTTCAGTTAAGTTCCCCTTCTTCTTGCATTGAGTCCAGGTAAGTAGGAGCAACCCCTTTGTCTCCTCTGGATTATTCCATATTTTCCATACCTCCATCACTTCCCCTCTTCCGTGTTTCCTCTCTTAACCAAACAGTTCCACTCTTTTCAATCTCTCTTCACAGCACTTCCTCCCTGCCTCTCATTACCCACCTCTGAGCCCCCTGTACTCCTGCTCCGGCCTTTTTGCGATGGGGTGACCAGCTCTGAATGCAGTGTTGCAGATGACAACGCCCCCACTGATTTATAGAATGGCACTGCAACATGCGGCATATTAAACCCTAGCTCATCGTTGTAGTGCTTGTAGTAACAGGAGGAGAACCAAAGAAAATCTGGATTTCTATCTGGCATACATGCAACCACCTCTGGGGTGAGTGTCAGCTTGCACCAATGTACAATGCACAGCAGGAGAAGACAAGATTTGGTGCAAAGAAAGTAAGGCAAGCCCACCCTGGGAGTAATTAGCAGACAGCAGTCGGGTTTCTAAGGTCCAAGAGACACAGAAGACAATGGATTGGGATTTAGCTGAGGTCCCTGTGAAGAGCTAATTGGCCATATTGAGATGTGTCCTGTGGTTATAAGAAACAGAAGGACTTCCCCCCCCCCCCCTACCCTACAGCTCTGCTCCCTAAACCCTCCCCTCACACACAGCATTAGAGAAGACAGAGGCAAGGAGTTAGATAGCACAGGCAAACGTAGCAGCCATGGTGTGCGCCTCTGAGATGTCTCTCACCCACCACCACTCAGAGGTGGGTTTGATGAGGGTGGATGTTGACCAGGCTCTCAGGATCATGCCCAGGAGGGATTGTAAAGAGATCTTTGACTTCCACTGGCCTCCAGAACCTCATGCTGACCTACAGGGCAGGAGTGGGCTGGGGGAAGCAGTGCAGTGGACACCTGGTCTGTGTGCACCAGGCTGGTCTGTCAAACACAGGAACTTCCGACATTCCCAGCTATGGAAGGATGGCTCCTTGGATGTCAAGGGCTGAACAAGTCAGGTCGGGGGGTGAAGGAGACTCAAGCCACCAGAGGCAGCTGAAGTGATTTCTCCACTCTTGCCACCCTGGATTATTCAGTGGAGACACCTGGTCGCCAGCAGCGAACCAGCAGCAAGTTTCAGTGAGTGACTGGAGGACCCTGCTACCAGTAACGTACAGGAATAGGGCAACAGCCCTTTGAAATGGTGCGTGAGCCCTTCACTGGCACTGACTATGTGCTGGGTTTTAGCAGGCACCAGAAACCAGAGCAGCAGCAGCATGTATAGATCTAGGCATGGCAGGACTGTGTATAAATTACAAGTCACCTGGCAGCCCAGCCCTTCTAGCATCCCCCATGTCTGAGAGCCGCCCTGCAGCTGAGTGATTTTTAAGATCCAGTCCCTTGCCAGCATTAGCAAGTCTTCCAGCACAACCATCACAACTAGCATTGCCGGGCACTGGCTGGCTGCAGTCTTTCGTCCACCTCCCCACAACGCCAGCTGCCTGCCCCCTTCTTCAGTGTCCCTTCAAGGCCCCCGAGACCCAGGACTGCCTCAGGGTAATCGCAGCCCTCAGTTCAAGGCCCTGGGTCCTCTTCCCCCCTGGCAGCCCCAGCCCTCCTGCAGGGTTTGTTTGCTAGCAGACTCTCATCCCTTGGCACACCTAACTGCCTTCAGACTCACTCAGAGCTTCTTGGCACTCAGGTTCACTCACGATCATCTGAGCCCTGTGCTCGCTCTTTAACCTAGCCTCTTTGTCAGAGCCACCTGCCCTAGCCCCTTCCCAGCCTTACAGCTCCCCTGTCTACCCTGTTTAAATCCCTTCTTCTGGCCACACCCTCCCCAGGAGCAGATGCCTTCCAGCTGCTCCATATCTACACTTCACTAATCAGCCCTTCTTTCTTTGCCCCAGCACCTGCCAATTCCTTCGCCCACCCCATCCTCCGCTCACAGGGGGATTGAATCACGCTGTGACAGTAATCACGGCTCATTTATGACCTGTGCCTGTGTGTGCCTCTTCTTTTTGTTGGGTAAGGATCAAAACACACAACGACCCAGGAAGCCCACGGGTTAGACTCCTTCCTGACTCTGTTGCTACAGGCCCACAGCAGACGACGCCCTAAAACTTGGTTAATCGCTGCTGTGTGCCTGATGTTTCAGTGATGGTCACTGATGACGATAATAATAATAACAACACATAAATGTCTTACATTTACCTTCTCTCAGTAAGGATCCCAAGGCACTTTAAAAACAATATGTCTACAGGAGTCCACCCACCGCTGAAAAACAGCCAGCTCTGGGGTGGAACGTGGCAGCTGTTTAACATCATGAGACTTTTGGACAGGAAGTAGATGGGACATATCATTGCAACAGGCTCAGCTGTCTGCACCTCCAAACATCAGTGCAGCTCACGTTGGCAAGTGACCACCAGGAAAGTGACTCTCTCACAGGGGCGTGGTGCCCCTGCCCAGGCCCTGTCTCCTGGACTCAGGCGGCTAGGTCTGCGGACCTGTCGCCAAATGCACAGTGAGTTCCTTGAGTAGAAAAATGCTCCTCAACACAGCCACATTTGTTCTTTTTTAAGCAGGGAATTGACTGTTTGTTAGTACCTAGATGGTGTTAACTTGCTGGTTTCCCAAAGTGTGGGACATCCTGCCCAAGGGCGGTGGCAAGGACGTCTACACAGGAGGCATGAACAGGCAGGTCTCTAGGTTAGCCTCTAGTTATTATGGCTGCAAAGGAACCCTTGAAAATGTGACGGTAAGGTAGTGTAATTGACGCGGCAATCCCTGCCGTAGTTTGCAGAGAGTCTGAAACAGAAGCTCTGAGGTGTCGAGTGCCCGATCCCTTTCAATAGGGGCACGCAGGTGCTAAAAACGATGTTACACTGTTATTCTCTAATAAGCAGTGAACGACTTAAGAACATAAGAAAATGCCACACTGGGTCAGACCAATGGTCCATCTAGCCCTATGTCCTGTCTTCCGCCAATGGCCCATGCCAGGTGCTTCAGAGGGAATGAACAGAACATGGCAATTAACGAGTGGTCCATCCCCTGTTGTCCAGTCCCAGCTTCTGGCAGCTAGAGGCTTAGAGGCACCCAGAGCATGAGATTTCATCCCTGGCCATCTGGGCTAACAGCCATTGAGGGACCTATCCTCCATGAACTTATCTAATTCTTTTTTGAACCCAGTTTAGTTTTGACCTTCACAACATCCCCTGGCAATGCGTTCCACTGCTTGACTGTGCATTGTGTGAGGCCTTATGTTTGTGTTAAACCTGCTGCCTGTTCAGTTCATTTTACCCCTAGTTCTTGTGTTATGTGAAGGGGTAAATAACACTTCCTTATTCACTTTCTCCACCACATTCATGATTTGATCACTGTCTGTCATGTCCCCACTCTTAGTTCTCTGTTTTCCAAGATGAACAATCCAGGTTGTTTTAATCTCTCCTCCTGTGGAAGCTGTTCCATGCCATAACCATGTTTGTTGCCCTTCTCTGTACTTTTTCCAATTCTGATAGCTCTTTTTTGAGATGGAGTGACCAGAAGTGCACACACTATGCAAGGTGTGGACGTATCGGTTATTTATATAGTGGCATTAGGATATTTCTGTCTTATTATCTCTCCCTTTCCTACTGGTTCCTGACAGTGTTAGCTTTTTTTGACTGCCACTGCACACTGAACAAATGTTTTCAGAGAGCTATCCACAATGACTCCAAAATCTTTCTTGCGTGACAGCTAATTTAGTCCCCAACATTTTGTATTAATAGTTGGGATTATGTTTTCCAATGAGCATTACTTTCCCTTTATCCCCCCTGAATTTCAGCTGCTATTTGGTTGCCCAGTCACCCAGTTTTGTGAGATCCCTTTGTAACTCTTTGCTGTCAGCTTTGGTCTTAACTACCTTGAGTAATTTTGTACTGTCTGCAAATTTTGCCCCCTCGCTGTTTACCCCCTTTTCCCAGATCATTTGAGAATGTCTTGAACGGCATTAGTCATCGTTCAGATCCTCAGGGGGCCCCACTGTTTACCTCTCTCCACTGTGAAAATTGACCATTTATTCCTACCCTTTGTTTCCTGTCTACAAATGTAAGAAAGGAAAGAAAGATCATAGTCTCAAGATCTACACCTTCTGCTCTGGGCAGCGGTTTATTTTGGATAGGGCCTTTAACAACATGGAGTGAAAGTGGCGGGGCAATTTATGTCATTTTCTGCAGGGGAGGGGGGGGCTCAGCTTTCAATAGTTTGGGAGTCAGTGAGTTAAATGCACTCACTTTTCACCTTCACTCACTGAGCAGAGTTCTTCAAGGAGGGTTTTCGCACTGCATGAAAAGGGATTCACTGGAAGATTTGGTTTGAGTTTGAGGGAAAATTAGAGGTTAACTCCTATTTCACCATGCCAGGGCAGCTGCCCTTCCTGTTTACCCACTGCCTCTGCACGGGGGTGCTGCAGAGCACTGACCGCCTCCCCAGAACGCAGCTGACATTGTGACATTTCCCAGCCGCTTGAGGAGAATAAGAGGCTGGCAGAAGGGAAAAGTAGGGTCATCAAGGAAAACAGTGCCAAAGCATGACTCCTGGCTTCTATTCCTGGCTCTGCTGTTGGCTCACCGGGTGACCTTGGGCCTATCCCTTTCCTGTGCCGTGCCTCAGTTTCCCTAGCTAGCATGGATAGCACACAACTACCTCCTGCGAGGGGTGATGTGCTTGCAGCCCCTCTGACGAGAGAGGGGAATTATGAATGCAGCCATGTCCAGGTTGTTCCATAGCCTCCCCCCCCCGCCCCCCAGTCATCCCAGGGTGGACGTCATACTGGGACATCAATACACATCCCTTTCCCATCAGAGCTCTCACATATCACTCCCCCCCCCACCGACACACACACACACACACACACACACACACACTTCCTTTTTCTGGGACATCAGCCCACTCCAGCCTGGCGTGGCCAGGAGCCAGCGAGAGCCGCATTATCCAGGCGGGCTGGAATGCCAGCAATGAGATCAGATTCCTCCCCGCTCTGTTTGTTTGGAGTTCGGTCGGAGAGGAAAGTTTCTATGGCCACCCGAGTGATGCAGAAGCCCCTAAATTTAGCCTGGTTTCAAGAGGGCTGGAAGGGGCTTTATAAGCCCATCAGCTGCCTCTGAACGTGCTGGCTCCATGCACTCAGCCTGCTCTAAAGGGGGCAGTGGCAGTGACACCTGGGACAAACTCCAATTCCCATTTTCATCCAGGAGAAGAGGAGAGGATTTCTCTGCCCACCCTCTGGTTGGTTGACTGGTGGGTTGTTTTCCCCCCTCCCCTCCAGGTGAATGAGCGTGTTGAAATCTTCCTCTGCCTTCCGCGCGGAGCACAGCTTCCACCAGAGCACCTCGGCCTCGCCTGCCCCCGCCCGGGATCAGCACATGGAGAAAGCCCGCGGGATGTTCGGCGAGGACTTCGGGACCTTCATGAGGCCGCGCAACGAGCCGCTGGGGTTCACAGGCAAGTAGGCGCCCGCCGGTGGGGGCAGCAGGACATGAGATGGGCGGGGGGACAGAGCAGGCCGTGGTGGTGGCCAGAGATCCAGGGTGTTTGATAGCGGAGCAATAGGGCTGGTGCGTCTGTAAGTGGGGCTAAAACTTGCTTCTATGGAACTATTCTCTCTCGGCTGGTCCCTTGCTCCCATATTAGCCTTAAAGGGCGTTCAGCCCAAAGCCCTCCCCACCGCCCCTGAAGAGTCGCCGTGAGGCTGAGCCACGAGCTGTTGGAGGGAAACTCACCAGTCACTAGGGCTTAATTTGTAAGGAAAGAGGTGCCGGGACCCAGGCATAACGGACACAGCAAGCCCAGACGGGCCAGGGCGATGAACTTCCAAGCCCCGAGCTGCTGGGGCTCAGCCGTGGCACAAATGAAGCACTGGAGCGTACAGGTAGCGCGGTAGGGAGCGGAGCAGGGAGGCAGACTCCGCTTCCCCCAGCCAGAGACACTACAGTGCATGCTGGAAAAGCCCTGAACGAGGGCGACTCTCACAATTGCTCTGCTTCCAGCTTCTCCCCACAGGAGGGCTGGTGTGGAGAGGTGCTCACGGCCACTCGTATCCCAGCTGGATGCTCCTGTCCTGGCCTCACGTCAGCAGCGGGTGCTGTAGAGATTGGTGGGGCAGCGAAGGGGAATTCTCAGCCACGGTCACTCCCGGCCTGTCCAAGTAGGAGGACAGGAATGGGCAACGCAGCCCCATGGCTCTCGGGGAGGCCACTTGGATCTCCAGGATGGGCAGAACCTATTCCATCCTCCCCAGGCAGCAGACGTGATAGGGAGCATGAGCCGGGGGGAGCCCCCAGCCTCTCCCAGGAGGCTGTGCTGCAGAAAGTGGGGCAGGAGCAAACCGGGGGAAGAGCTCCCACATGCTCCAGTCCTAACGGAGGCGCTACCCCCCATGAGAGGTTGGTGAGGGGCAGACCTAAGTGTAAATGCATCAGCCCTGCAGCTGCATTGAGGGAGACACCGATGGGGCAGCAGAAAGTTGGCAGGGGGCGGGGGGAACATGCCCCCAGGGGTGGCCCTTACAGCAGGAGGCGCTCCTTTGTTTGCCGCTTCGCCTGAGGGAAAAAGCCTGCGTTGCTCACACAGTACTGGGCTTGCCCAGTGCCTGACTCGGCAAAGCAAGGGATCCGAGCTTGCCCCTGGATGCTGGGTGTTTATACAGGACGCATGGGGGGTGCCATCTGGGGTCCGAGTGCAGCTAGCGGCTCACAGATCCTTGGAACTTCCTGCTGTCCCTTGTAAGAGCATCGGGACAGCCCGAGCGGGTGTTCAATGGGACGTCTGTAGGGAAGTCGATGGACTGGGGAAGGGGACAGCAGTCAGAGCCTGAGGGATATAAGGGGAAACGTCTCCTCCCATCTCAGTGGAACCTCTTCAGCATTTTAGTAGTGAAAGTCCATAACAGGCAGGCCAGGCCAACCCCGTGAAAGAGCATTTGGGGATATTTATCCGGACTCAGCCTCTTTCCTTTGTTTTCACACAAGGGCCTGGGCGGGAGGGACGTTTCCTTTGCCCAGATATCTGGGCAGGGGGAATCTTGGCGCCAACCATCATTTGTTTGAGAAACAAAAAATCCAAGTTGTGACAACACAGAAGAAGCAACGTCCTGGGACTCAGGCAACCCACCCCACTGGGGCACAGCTGACCTCTGTGCAGAGGTCTGTGCATGACTCAAGCGCCCCTGTGAATGGGATGTCAGTGACACGTGACGTGGCCCCCTGCACAGGGGTGAATTCCACCCCTAACGGGCAGCACGGGGTCAAGGTGAACAATTTCCCGCTTGCCCTTTACCTGTGAATTTTCTCCACAATCCAAGTATTGGATGATTTGTGAGTAAAATGGACAAACTGGTAAACACCAGGGTGTGTTTGTGGGTGATTCGCAGACAGGAAGGGGGAGGAATTGTTTGCTGTGAGCAGTTAGCTTGAGTGAAGACAGACTCCGCGCCATAAACACAGCTTCTTATTGACTGACCAGACAACTGAGCACAGTGGGACTCCAGCTAATGAACCATCCCAGAAGGGTTTTTACATGCATCACAGCCTAACCTGGATCCACCTGGCAGCCATCAGTTCAGGGTGTGGCGAAATAATGCCGTTGTCCCCCCCCAAAAAAGGAGGAAGAACAAAGCTGAGAACTGCAAACTCATCACAGGGCAGAGCCTGGTGTTTAAAGCTGAGCTTGAGGAACAGCACAGGAACAGAACTGCTGCCACTGACAGCAGTCCATTGGTCTGATCAATGGGGTTATTGCAGGTTTACACCAGTGGAAAGTGAAAGCAGAATCAGGCCCATTAGACTGCACTATTCTGTAGTAGTGACCCTAAACATCACAGCTGCAACGGGACCCAGAGTACTTCTTTAGAAGGAGGATCTCAGAGCAGACGTAGACTAGATCTGGTCAAAACGGGTTGGGGAAAGAAGGGAAATTAGCTAGTTGCAATGTGCAGCTCCAGCTGAAGAAACCTTCAATGCCAAATCAAGGGCAGACCTCACCAGCATTACCATGGAATAGTTGCGTCTGTGAGCTTGCAGCTCATGGTTTTAAGAGGCAACCAACTGAAAACTAATACAAGGAAACAATGCATAATGAGCCCATGGAACTCACCGCCACAAGGTTGTCATTAAAGCTAACAGCTTAGTAAGATTCGGAAAGGACTTTGGCATTTCTGTGGCTAATAAGAACGTTCAGTTACCTTGATGAGATAAAAATGTATCTGAAGGATACAAACACTCATGCTCAGGGCATTAGCCAACCACTAACTTGGTTCAGGAAGAACTTCTCCCATGGATAGGTTACTCCATAATTATCCAATATAGGGATCTGACACCTCTCCCTAAAGCATCCTGTACTGGCCACGATCAGACAGGATACTGGCCCAGATGGACCATTAGAGCTGATTGATTGTGGCCAGTCCATTACTCCTATGTGAATCTGGTCATTGCAAATGCAGACAGCCAGTTCGATGCACAACGGCCCCGTTTGCTTGTGCAAATGCAATCACAGTAACTTTGTGCGCAAATCAAGTGCACAACTGCACAGACAATTTTGCACATGCACAATTGGAAAAGACTCTTTGCACAAGCAGTTCGGAAAGTCAAGTCCTTTGTTTCGCAAGCATTTCCCCCCCATGGCCACAAAGAGACAAATTCACCTCTTTACTAGCACGGCCAAGGTTTTAAACACTGCAGCGTGTTTAAACCTTTCTCTGCAGCGTGGGGCATGGGTCACTTGCTGGTGGATTCTCTGTATCTTGAAGTCTTTCAATCATTATTTGAAGACGTCAGTAACTCAGTCTTAGGTTGGGTCTATTACAGGAGTTGGGTGGGTGAGGTTCGGTGGCCTGCATTGTGCTCTGGGCACTGGGGGAAATCCCTGCAGAGGGATCAGAAATGATTCATTTGTTCTTTCCCCTCCCACAGCCCGGCCAGGTAACATGGGGAACATAAAGACCCTGGGGGACACCTACCAGTTTGCCGTGGACGTCAGCGACTTCTCCCCCGAGGACATCATTGTCACCACATCCAACAACCAGATCGAGGTCCACGCGGAGAAGGTAAGGTGACTGGCTCCACCAGCGCACCGCCGCCTTCCCCAGGAGAACACGGCCTGGAGCAGCACGGCCCAGAATCGCCACCCAAACCTCGGCCCCCAGTTCAGACTAAGCCTAACCCTGAGCCGCCACCCCCACCGCTCAAACCCAGCTGTAAACAAACGGCCTCCCCCCAGGCACCCCCTCAGGGCAGCCCTGCAACGGGTGCCTTCCACCAATTCCCCTTCTGAGCCCCTGGCAAACAGTCTATAACCCAGAGTCCCAAAACAGAGTCCAGACCGCCCCCAGCGCACGCTGCCCTGAAAACCTGGCTTCCTTCTCACCAGACCCCCGTGTCTTCTGCCACCCCTCCATCCCTCTGCCAGGGTCACCACCCCATCCTTCTTTCTGGGGTGCAACCCTCCTCTTCCCAGCAGGAACTCCCACAGCCTCTCTGCTGGGAGCATCCCTCACTCCCCCGGCCCTCTCAGGGTCCAGCTCTCCAGCAGGGAGATAGCTGCAGGTAAGGCCCCCCATTGTTTCCCTGCCTTCGGCCCTCTCTGGCCCTTGGCTCCAGCTCAGAGCCAGCAAGCATCTCCCTCTGCCGCTCCTCCTGCCTCCCGCCCTGGCTCATCCCCCCCATGCTGCACTCCTGCCTTCAACTTTTCTCCCAGGAACTGCCCTCTCTCTCTAACAGCTCTCTTCTCCTGCCGTTCCCACCTGGCATGTGGGACCCACTCCCATGCCTGGATCCTCCTTCCCACCGCAGCTCGATGGAGCAGCTGCCAGGACCACCACCTTGCAGACCTCCTGGATTATTCCAGAGTCTAGTTAGCAACAGGCCGGCTGGCTTGGGGGGACGTTACCGGGCTCTAGACTCTGTTGCATGTCTGTCACTGCTTTGCACCCGATCCAGGCTGCTGAATGCTGGTATCACTTGACAGCTTTCACCCCATCAGACTTAAGTTTCTCACCCATCCTTTGAAGATCCTGCTCCGCTCACGTCTCTCATTTCTTCCCACTCTGGGCCTGGTGTCTTCTAGCCTCCTGCCCTTTGGACAGCTGGTCTCATCTATCAGGCATCTTCTCTCTGCTTCTCCAGAGGCTCCTGGAAGCCCTGTTTCTCCCAGCCGGCTCCTTTCCCCCCTCATCTGCACTAGCCCTCACATCCAAGCTGACCTCACCTGTTCCCTTAGCTTTGTCCTAACTTACATTGTAAGATCTGCTCTTCGGGGCAAGGAGCATGTGTGATGGCATGTGCAAAAGGCACCAGGTACAAGGCTATGTTTTTATTACACTAAAGGGCTGTTTGGAGGCCATCATATGACGAGAGTTTTGTGGGACTCAGGCAGGACGCTAAATCACTCCACCAGCATTGGCAGCAGAGACCAGCAGTGGACAGACCACAGAGTCTACGCACTCTTCCCTCTCAGCCCCAGAGGAGATCCCTCGAGGGCAGGGTCAAAGCACACTGACATAAGGACCGTACAGGGGAAGCTTGCTGGCTTTGCTGCTGTCCAGGCTGTGTCCATCCTGGGGATATATAGGGCATGAGGACAGCATTCTCCAGGACTGTCACCTCTCCCTGGTGCTAAATTCATTATAAGGATGGCTGGTACATCCTGATCCTCGCTGCCATTCAAGGGCTCCGTGCGGCTCGTGTGCACCGGAATCTGCTCCCAGGCCAGGTTCTGGGGACGCTATGTTCTGGAGAGTAGCCATGGAGATACGGCGCTCTGTGTTTTAACGCTCTGCCCTTAATCGCTCCAGTGGGAGCTGCAGAATGATGTAACCTTCCCCAGACTCTGCTGTGATTCCATTCCGTCTGCAGCTCCAGCCTGCCGCCTCATTTGGAAACACTCCGGCAGCTCTCCGGGGCAGGGGGCAAGAAAGGGAACACACAGCTACTGCATCAGCAACCTCTTCTAGCCGGAGGCGCCGCAGCGTGCATGGCATGCGCTCTGGCGAGGAAGGCGCTTCCCAGCCACTCCAGCCACAGCCACTCCCAGCGGGAGACACATTAGAGAAGGGTGCACAAGCACCGGGAATGGGGAGAGTACAGCCACTGCGACCCTAGCCCCGTCCAGCAAGAGGCGCTGTGAGGCCGGGTGCAGGATGCAGTGGGTGTGCATGTGAACACAGTTATGCCACAATCAGCCCCGCACAGGAGGAGGCGCTGTAGGGACACCCCAGTCTTACCCTCTGCCAATAAGAGGCACTGTGAGCGACAGCTGCCCTGGTGCCGTCCCTCCATCAACATTGCCTCCAGGGGCCCCTCTTGGGAGAGGCTGTTTACTGGGTTAGATGCAAGCTCCTCCGTCGGTTCACAGCCACTCACCACGCAGACGACACGTCAGAGCCATGCCGTCAGCTCCAAGCGGCGTGTGGCCACCCCGCCACGGAGCAGGCCTGGCGGCCCCTCTGAAGATGCACGGAAGGGCCTGCCCCACCATACCAGGCCTTTGCTCAGCTCCAGCGCCTTTCATCTGCAGAGCAGGGTGAACTGAGCTCCCATGTCCCGCCCCGCCCCGGCGGTCCGGCCGTATGGGATGCATTTGACAGACGGGGGGGGGCTGCTAGACGTGCTCAAGGCTGCAGAGCAGCAGAACTCTGGCATCCTGACATCCAGTCCCCTCCTTTAACCACTCCCTCCCTACCCTGAGAAAAAACCAGTGCATCTCTGCCGCTGCCTTTAATGTGAGCCTCTCCACGCAGCTTTGAAACCCACCACACTCGGGGAGCAGGCAAATATGATTAGCAAACCCACGGAGTGGGAAAATGCCTCACCCAAAGTCACAGGCAGGGAATGGCAGAGCCAGAACAGACAGCCGGTTTCCCAGCTTTTCTGCTACTCTGCCCTAAAAAAGCAACCTCCTGTTGGCCAGGGGCGTGTTCTTTCACACGTGGCCCGGGGCAAACAGAGAGCGCTGTGTCAGCCCGTGCTGCAGCCACCAGCATGGCCCACTTCTGTCTCTTTCCCCCTTCCAGCTAGCCACCGACGGGACCGTCATGAACACCTTCACCCACAAGTGCCAGCTGCCTGAAGACGTGAACCCCACGTCGGTCACCTCTGCCTTGGGCGCGGACGGCACCCTCACCATCAAAGCCAGGCGCCACCCGGCCAAGCACACGGAGCACGTCCAACAGACCTTCCGGACTGAAATCAAGATCTGAGTGGCTGGCGCCAGGTGGGGGGTGTGGGGAAGGTGTGGGGAAGCAGCTGGCCTGAGATGCCTTAGAATTGACTCTTTAAAGTGCAGCTGGGGCTTCTGCCAAACGTCAACAAAAGCAAGGGACATTGGGCCAGATTCTGATCGCAGTTACACCGGCACAGGGGCAAACTCCTGGTCCCGCTGACGTCACTGGGGGCCAGATCCTGAGCTGGTGTCAAGCAGTATGGCCCCATTGACTTCATTTGCCTGCAGTGAAGTCCATGGAGCAGTGCAGATTTCCACCCACTGGGGAGCTGGCCCTGCGCGTTTTGCCATCGACATCCCAGCCTGCTCCTGACTCTGATGAGGGAACGGTTTCGCCCTGGCACCACTTAGCAGTTTTGCCAGGAACTTCAGTGCGAGCCGAATTTGGCCCTGGCTCCTCTGGATTTACACCAGCGTAACTGAGATCAGGATCTCGCCCAATGTGCTTGTGCTGATGCAGCAGGGAGGGGAGTGAGCCCCCAGTGTGTCACCTAGAACGCTTGACTGGTCCCGCTGAGCCCCAAACCCGCCCAGGCTGTGGGTGTAGCAGGTTGTACCACCCAGGGACGCGGGCAGTGCGTTCCTGACCTGCCCGAGAGCCTCGCCCTCCTGAGCGTCAAATAACGACCTCTGGACAGGGAGCGATGGGCCAACAGGCCTAACGTTGTATTCATTTCTATAAATTCACTGGGCCTGAGCCTTCACTGACCCTAGTTTTACACCCACTGTAACCCCACTGAGTGGAGACACGCCCGCGTGACACCCGTGTGAGCGACGACTCAAGATCACTGACTTCACCAGGGCTTACACCTGGGCTGGGCTGGGTCTAATGAGAACTCGCCAGCTTCATCCCCCGACTGAGCTGAACTGAGAGAGGAGAGCAGGAGTGTTTCTGTACGTAAGATTTCCCCGTCTTTCCCAGGAGACACCGGTTGCTCTGTAAGTGAAACCCGCTGGGAGGGTAATAAGAAGGAAAGCCAGGAGCGGCAGGGCTGTGTAGCAAGGGGCAGGGGCAGAACAGAGGGGAAAAGGAAATGACGGGATATCAGCCTCATGCTCTGTCACTCCCCATCCTGTCCGGTTTGTAAGACACAAGATAAGACCGGCCAACAGCTGAGTCCATGGCAGAGTTTTAGTCTGTGGGCCACCAAATTGCTCTCTGGTGTAAACCATGGCACTCACCTGGGAATCAGTGTCTTTGGCCCCACGGGTTCTTTCACTTGCAGAACACGGAACCGTTACAATTCAACGCCACGCACGGATTTTGCAAGAAACAGTCGGAGCCGTGGACATCTTGAGGGGCGAGAGCAGAAGTGCTGGTGAGACTCTTGCTGAACACAGATTTTGGTATTCTCGGGGCAGTGCTTCTCTGGACGGGGAAAAACCTTCTCCAGAATGGACGTATCCTCGCGGGGAGCCCAAACCGTGCCTCAGATCCAAACACCCCTGGACTCTGGCGCTGCTCAAAGCCAAGTCTGAAGCCGGGTTCAGTCCGATCTCTCATGCAGAACTTTACTGGCAGCTCAAGAAGCAGCACCGTGAGCAGGTGCCAGGCCTTAAAATCCTGTGTGGAAACACAGAGCCATTTTGCTGACTCACTCGGGCAGCCAGAGCAGGTGGGTCTCATTAGTCAGTTCAGGCGTGTAAAAAGCTCCCAGAAAACTAGAGGCAGGTGGGAATCTGTCAGAACAGCTCGGGAGGGAGTCCAGGCTCTGGTTTATTTATAGTTATAAGTACAGCCCTGCCTCAGGGATTGAGGAACAAATCCCAGGAGGGTGAGTCTGTGCAGAGCCAACAGTGTGAGTGCAGGAATGGGTGGGCTGAATTTACCATTGCCCTTACGCTGGAGTTATTCTGTATATACGTTGGTTTTGGTTTGTTATAAATCGTTGGTAACTCCTGACTGCCGCAGCCTCTTGGTTCATTGCTTCGCTGCTGCTGCCTGCCCCTGGAGCGCCTGGGTAATGAGCGGGAGCCGCTAGACCCCAGCGGCTGCCATCGCAGCCCCTCTTCACAGCAGGCGCCTCTTTGCCACCCTGTGCTGGGGAGCCATCCCCGGCCGTTCTCACGCCCGGTGCTGGAGGTGTTTCCAGGCCGACCCATCTGTTCTAGGTACAGAGGCACCTGGGTCCCCTTATCAGCCAGGCACAGCTGGGCCCCTGCCACGTGCCAGGAGTCTGAGCCCACTGGAAGTGCCTACCTCCCAAATGGCACCAACTGCAGCCTCGACAGAGGGGCCGCAAATTGACCAGGCCAGAGACGGAGCTTCTCCCTCTCAGGGGTGGGAGCCGGGTCCGTACAGGCCTAGTCCAGCCCTGCATGGCTGTTGCCCGTGCTGTCCCTGTCCTGGCCCGTCTCCAGCATCATCTCAGCGTTGCCCGGGACTGGTTCGCTCAGGCTGGGAGGGGCTGTCTCTGCTCAGACAGTCTCAGGTGGCTCCAGCCACGGCACCGGGCGTGCCCGCTGCTGCAGGGGGAGTTGCTGCCCTCCGTCCCTGCTGCCTTGCCCTGTCGAAAAGTTTATTTCCAGAGCAGGTGACTCACTGCTTCCCCTTCCGTCTATTTCCGAGCCCTGCACCTCAGCTGCTGGAATGGCTGGGACGCAGGCCTGTCGGAGAGGAGAAGGTCAAACCCCACCCGATTCACCCAGGGGACCGGCCGGGGCGCCAGGAGCTGCACATGCCAGCCATTAACACTGCCGCCTCCCTCTGCAGACTGAGCCCCCCACGCCGCCCTTGGACACAGCCACGGGATGGAGGAAAATAAACTCCCAGATTCAGCCAGAGCAGCCGCCACTGGGCGATTGGCTAACCAGCCTGCGTCTCCCTTCCCCCATCACATGCCCACTGCTCCCCTGTGACTTGCACCACTGGCAGGTGATCCTTGCACCCCGATTCCTTTGTCGTCCCCCCCCCAGCACTGGCAATTTTGTGAGTGCTGAGAATTTCTTTTCTGGGGGCTGCTCTCCTTGCTAGTCGCTATGAAGCGGCAGGGATCAGTAAAGAAAGGGGGTGGGGCTCCCGGCAGAACCCACAAATCTATTTTCAGCTGATACACTGGGCGTCTTCCTTCCCCCACCACCACTTAACACCCCACGCCCTAGTGTAGACAGGCCAAACTAGCGTCAAGCAAGGCTAAGTGCACCAGTGCAAACCGCAGAATGCAGCAGCTTTGTCTGTCTGCATTAAGGGCTGGCCAGCGGTGGCTGAAATCCCCAGGACAGACCAGTCCAGGGACCAGCAAAACTCATTCCCATGGGTCACCAAACAGCCATCAGCTGACACTAGCTTTGGGCAGCTGGGAGGGTGGGAGGAGTTTGGATCCAGATTCGGGGGGGCTCTTCACAATCCCCATCTCTAGTTATTATCCAGAGCCAAACTTTGTCCTTCGATAATGGCATCAGCCCAAAACCCGGATCCAAACCTCCCCAGACGCTGCGGGTATTTGGCTGCAGATTCACTTTGCAGGGCCGAGCGAGACTCTCCAGGATCCCGAGCGAGACAGAGCTCTGCGTGCGCTCCCCGGTGACTGCCGGGAGCTGACAACATGCAGGCAAGGTGACCTCTGTGTATCAGCCCGGCAGCCAGAATACACCCATGGCGGGAGGCTGCCGGGACTTTCAGCGCTCTTTAAACGGTGAAGTTGGAGCCCTGGCAACCCTTTGTTTTGTTTTAACTTCATTTCCAGGTGGCGGGTTTAAAATTAGACAGCAAGGCTGTTTGCCCAGCACCCTGGAGACACAGGGGCCTGATTCTGATCTTACGTGTGCCCATTTCATGCTGGTGCAACCCCTGCTCTGCCCTGGGCTGAGAGCAGAGCCCAGCTCCCAGCACTAATCCTGGCTCCCCCTCCGCACTGGCCCGGCTCGTAATCCCCCGTGCAGCTCCAGAAGGAACAGGCAGCGTGTTCTCAAGCGACTGGTTTCGCTTTGCTGGCTGAATTCTGAGTGGATCTGGAGAACTTAAGGGCTTGTAAAAGGAAAAAATTAGCAATTCTGGAGTCAAGCAAGTGAGACATCCCATGTACAGTTCTGCCAAAGGCTTTAACTGCGAACCCGCAGACTCTCCTGGGACCCTCCACAGCCCAGGGGGTGCCCCACACGCCTGACCTGCAGCCCTTGGCTCCCCACCAACCAGAGCTCAGCTAATTCTCTTCCATCCCCACCTGCCCTGCTCCTGGCTGCGGCTGTCTTGCGCTCCCCACACACACCTCTGCCCCAGTCCTGATCCACGGGTGTTGGGTCTCGCGTGGGCTCTGAGTTCGCCTGCACTAGCGTTCTCACCACGGTTCGGACTGGAGTGTTCCCGATAACTCAGCGCCCCCCGTCCAGCCCCCAAACCCCGGAATCCCCAGTCAGCTGCCAAGGGCGGTGGGTAGGGCAGACAGCGAAGTGCATCGTTTAGACCCAACCATCAAGGGCTGCTGGTCTGCCAGGGCCTTCCCAGAACGCCCCCGCCCAGGGCCTGCCTGGCCATTGACCTATTCTTGGCTCGCTGACGGTAGGTAGCCCACCACTGCATACAGGACTGCCCGGCCCCCTGGTGCCAGTCCCCCACTGCTGCCAGCAGCAGCAGCCATCGGCTTCCTCTCCTTTACGTCTCCGGCTGTCTCTTTCCTGCTCCCCCCCGGCATCCCTTCCCTCGCTCTGCCTTTCGCTCCCATGCTGGGGGCCAGGTCCCCAACTCACTGAAATCAGGGCGCATTGACCTCCATGCAGGCACCTCAGTCCTGGCTTGCAGAGGCTGATGCTTCCTCTGCCGTTCTGACTCTCTGAGGTGCTCTCAGGAGCCTGCCACCGGCTGCACGTTCCCCGGGTCGCCCTTCCCACCACCCCCAGCAGGGACACAGCCCTCCTGGCCTTGGTCAGCCTCAGTTCCCCCAGCCTGGGACGCCAGCTGGACCCCAGCCAAGCATGAGACTACGGGACAGCTCCCGGGACACACGCCAGCACATGGGTTCCTCCCTCTCCAAGCCTGGCAGGGTGGGGGACTCTCTGGGGGCTCTCCCCATATTGGAGGGAGGGGCATAGGAGCTCAGCTCCCCTTGGAGCATCTGAACAGCACCTGTGAGTGCGAGAGCAGCAAACTGTGTCCAATTCCCTCACTGCAAAGTGAGACAGCGACTCTGCCCCGTGCTTTGCGTTACCTTCACTTGTTGTTTACACGGAGGTACCACCTGCTGCAGAGTGTATGTGTGTGTGTGAGAGAGAGTGCACACACGCGGGACACAGACTGAGGTCCCCTGCCACGGGGTGTGTCATCTCCACACAAGACCCAGAGCAGTGCCAGAGGCGTGTCACACGGACACACGTCAAACACTGGCCCCTTGCAGTCCTTGGCCACCTGGGTTTTCCTGGAATTAGCCACGTGGAAAGGAACAAGCTCCATAGCCAGAGACCAATCCCTCGGCTGTCCTGCCGGTCACCCTGGGCTCCATTCCCCATGGGTAGCGGGCCTGGCTGCCTGGGCATGGACGCTAAATGGTTGACCGCCATAAAGAGCTCCGGTAAAAGTGCACAAGAGGAAGTCTGCCCTGGAGTTAAACCGATCACGTCACCCTCCAGTCACCGGCACTAAACCCTCCGGCACATGGAAAATTCCTCTCATTCCTGATCCGTCCTGTCGCCCCACAGCAGCAGAGCACAGCCTAGGGGGACCCAGGTGGCTGTTGTACAATGTACAGTCATGGCAGTGAAGGTGACTTTGGGATCTGGATGGGGAAAGGCTGGTGTTCCAGAGCTGCTCTGATGCTGCGTAGCCAAAGCCCCAGGGTCACTCGCCTGGTGGCAGACTCAACCCCGGAGTAAGAATTTTCTGGGTAAGCAAATTTATGCCCAGAATGGTTACAAGCCTGAGGAAGGGCTGCCCTGACTTTATAACCTCCAGGGTCACATTGGCTCTTTCCAGGGTCTGATAGCTACATCCAGCCTGGAATCGTCAGGGCCGGAAACTGCGCGGGTTGCTGCAAGAGATAGGATGGGTGGTTTGGTGGCAGGACACAAGGAGACGAAAGGGTGTCACGCAGAGCAGAGGGAAAGCGTGTGCAAGATGGGAAGGACAATCACTCGCCATGGGAGACGTTCCGCCCATTAGCTTAACACTCAGGTCTGATGCTGCCGTGCTAGTTAAGGAGTCTGGCCCGGGCAGGATTTTATGGGCCACTCCAATGAGTTTGCATTTGAGGGAAGGCAGGAGGAGGAGCAGGCTAAGTTTCGGGGCCTGGTCTCATGTCCATTGACGTCAAGGCAAACCCTACACCCATGTAGATCAGGAGTGACTCTCTGGGGAGCAGGCGCTGGCTCCTCGTCCTTTCCAACATGGAGGATTTTCTCCTGATCTTAGCTCTGCTGGGTCCCGCGGTCGGCAGGACCCCGCAGTGGAGCACCAGCCGTCTGTTCACGCGGCTGATTGTCTTTTGCTCTTCATAGGCAATGCAAAGAGCTCCCGTAAACTCCCCGGATCATCATCCCCTCCGGATCAACTGTGTCCGCAAAGCGGAAGTAGAAGGTGCTTGCATAAGGCTTTGGACTGACGCCAGCGGGTCAGGAATGGCTTGGATTATCGTGGAGCGGTGTATATAAACAGTGCGAGGCGCCTGTATTTTGTTCTGGGCGGAGGCTGTTGATAGTTACCACAAGTCTGGCCGGCCTGGTGTTGTGTTTGTAAAGCTCTGTGATTAGCTCAGAGGTCGCAGTGTCCTCTGCGCTCAGGGAAGGGGGAGTCAGCTCAAGATGGAGCGAGGGGCACAGATGGGAGAGGCCGGGAGGACAGGTCAGATGTTGCTGGGGAATGACACGCGCATTACGACTGCCGTTGGGAGAGACAATGGCTGGGGGAGCGAGGCCGGTGGATCTTCAACTAATTAAAGGAGTAGGCGGAAATGACTTTGGTCCATGTTTTGCTGTGGCGGTATGAGGAGGCTCACAGGCCAAATTCAGCCAAGCATGGCGATGAGGATTTACTATCTGCCCTGGGGTCACACCTGGAGACTCCAGTCCAGGATCGTGGCCCCATCGTGCTGGGCATTGCACACACACACAAAGGCTGTCCCTGCTTCAAAGAGCTAAAACGTGGCCCTTTAATCCGAAGGTGCAAACTACAGACTACAACTCCCAGGATGCACCATTCCAGCCATTCTGGGGGCTGGCCTCTCTGCAGGTAGCTCTCCAGGCCACCTGTGGCAAGTGAGAGAGACTGCAATCGGCTCCGTTTCATGCCACCCAGGTGCAGCCCTTGCTTTCTCAGGCAGAGCTGGGCACCTCCCGGCATAAGCCCCGTTACCGGCACCTGCTACTTTAGCACCCCCAGAAGAGGGCTGTGTTTCTGGAGCAGCAGCTTTGTGCCTATCCTTCCCCATAGGCAGCTCCTCCATGTATGTGGCTAGTGCCTGTGTCCTGTCTGTGCATGGCTGCAGGCTCAGGCTGGGTTTCTGGGGCACAGCAATCACCGGGACCAATCCTCAGTCATGTCACAGCTGCCTCTTGCAGACTGCAGACCAGGCTGGGAAAGGCAAAAAAACCCACCAAGGGCAATGGAGTCAAGCTGCATGGCTGGTAACAGAGTGACGCCTAGTGGCCTCAAGCCGGCTGCACACGCCCGCGTCAGCAGAAACCAGCCCATCTGATTACCAATCACTAGCTCTTACCCAGCCCTTTCCATCAACAGATCGCAAAGCCCTCTGGGGAACCAGGGTCCCAGACTAGCGCTTTCTGCACCAAACCACACTAATGCTGGTGGAAAGCGCTACGTTGACAGCCCTGGAGAAACTCCTTCCTCCGCACACACCCTCTGCTTGGTGCGTAACACAGCGTTATCAAGTCACGCATGGGCTCACTTTGTCCCAGACGTCAGCACGGCGACACAATCAATTGGGTTTTGTCCCACACACAAAATAAAGTCCAACTTTAGTTGTGAGACGCGCCCTAAATGGCTAGGTCGTGATCAAACTTAGGTATCAAGGGAAGGACCGCTGGGGGTCTCGCCGACCCTCCCTGGAGTCAGGCACAGATCCCTGAGTCCTGCTGAGCGACACCTGACGCACGGCCCAAGAAGGGGTGGGGGGCACCGTCCACGCACTGGGGCCAGCTGAAGGCCGGTTCGGTCCATTAGGAACCCAAGAATCCAGCCCATCATCTTTACGTGCTGCTTTAACCAAGTGAGAAGGGCCTGGTGCCAATTCACTCAGCACAAGTGACGCGACTTCTCATAGGCACTCGAGCGAACAGCCCCTTGGCGCGGCTGGAGTTCCTGAGGAGTTACGTCTGCCTGCCGGAGCCAGAACGCAACCGGCCTCCCAGCGGCGGTCCTGTGTTCTCCTAGGCCTGCTCTGGGTGTGGGGAGAGCCTGAGCCTGGGCGGGCGGCAGAACCTTCCCCGGGAATATTTCATCGCTTAGATTTGGTGCTGCACATTAGCAGCTGTAGCGCTTATGCCCTGGCAGCCGAGATGCCCACGTGGTTACCGGAGTGCCCATTTCAAAACCAGTCACTGAATAACAAGCCAGCCTGCCCCCCTCACCTGCCCCCAGCTGGGCGAGGGAAGATGAAGGAGGTCCTGACTCCTTTCCCCATTCACCCTGGGGAGATTCCATCCTCAAATGGAGAAAGCACAAGCCCTTCCTTTCTCCCTCTGTTACGTTCCCGGCACACGCCCAGAGAGTTAGAGGAAAGCAGTCAATGCTCTGGCTACGTAACGCTACTTTTATTCTTAGACTCCAGAACAATAACACACGGTAACCCAAACCAGAGAGAGACAAAGCAGGCTGCTCCCCAAGGTAGCGAGACACAGCTCACCCCACCTTGTTCCAGACGGACTCTGATCACACACTTCCCCAGGAACACCTCCCACATACACACACACTCGTCATGTGACAGCTTACAATTCCAGCCCCATCCTCAGTACACCACTCTCCCCACACACAGCTTCTCCCTCTGCCCCGTCTCTCCTCCCCCCGTTTGACTGGACACCGTTCCCACCTGGCCTCTCTGTTACCTGGATTAGACAGGCAGAAATCTCAGTGGACCTCATGGGATAGGTGGCCCCAGGGCCACGTCACCCCCAAAATATCAGCCACCCAACACATCCCTAGGGAAAATCAGATTTCAACTGTGCCCAACCAGGCAAGCGTCCTGGGTCCAGCAGCAGTGGGTGCAGGACTTAGCCATCCAATAGCAATAGCATTTCTAAAGTATAATAGTATTTCTGCTGGAGTCAGAGGGAGGGGAGCACTGATCTCCCATCCCCCTGGCTGCAGAAGGGAGCCACTGCCCAGAGACCCAGCTGGAGCGCAGGGGGCTACAGGACGCATGCGGTTTCCCTGCTGCAGCCGGGGAGACAGGAGATCAGAGGAGGGGAAGGGGGGGCTGCTGACGGAGTCTGGTGGCCCTTCAAGGTTGTAACAATGATATCTGTGGCCCTCAAGCCAAAAAGGTTGGGAACCCCTGACTTAGGACATTGCATAATCCAGCCCCTCCCTGTAGAATCAACAATCCAGCCTCTCCCTTTATCCGTTTTCCCTCCTACCTGAAAACATTTGCTAGTGTTGCTGTGCACAGTTAAGCCATGTTTCTTCCCAGAGGTGGCTGCATTTCAGAGGCGGGTGACTTCTATATTATCTATAGTTTGTTAAATGTTTTGGGACCCTTCAGGATCAAAGACACAAACATACCTATTGTTCCACTGACTAGGCCAAGAATTCATATTTCTGCATTTGCCAGTAACACCAGAACTGCTGACCTGGCCCATCTAATCCAAGCCATCACACGGGCAGGAAATTTGTTCCTATCATCAGCTGACAATTAGTTTACGAAGCATGAGGACTGATAGCCCCTGTTCTTTATCCTACCTAAGGTAACCTGTAGATGTTACTCTTGGTCATAGAAGGGCGTGATCCTTTCTTAAATTTTACCGTGATATTTGCCTGGTTTACATCCTACAGGGTCACTCATACATTGCATTGAATAAGAGCGTTTCCTTTTACCTCTTGGCTAGATACATTCAATCAGCTTGCCCAAAGATGCATACAGCTAAGCCCTTCAGAAAGCGTTTGACCGTGCACCAAGCAGAGTGCTGTAGGGACCTAGAACCAGACCCCCAAAGTGCAGCATTGCTCTTAGCACAATTCCTAAAGGATTGCTGGTGCAAAGGGACAGAAGCCTTGCTCCTGAAGGACTCAGATGCCTCCATGGATGCCCCAGTGCACGGCTGTGATGAAGCAGAGACTCGGGCTGGAATGCAGGACATGTCCGCCTCGCTTCCTTTGCTTTGGACAATCTGGTGGGCATAAACGGATATGTCACAGCAGAATATCATGTAAGTCTCCATCCTTGGTCTGGAGGGGAAAGAGCTGAGAGGGCGTCCGTATGTTTTGCTGCCAGGCTGTGTGTTCAGGAGTTGCTTTCTCCCACTGGAACAGTCTACGAAGAAGGTCGGGTGTGCGAGGGATCCGCTCTTTTCTTGTTTTCCAACCAGACACCAGCATTTCTCCAGCTCTAAAGGAGGGGAAACAAATCAAATTACAAGAGGAAATTGATGAGGAAGGAGATGAGTTGGTGGCCTTTCAGTTTACGCAGGAGGAAGTTGGAGCAGCTGATATGTGCAAGCGAAAAACAAACCAGACCAGAGGCACCTTCGCCTTTGTACTGACAACGCCCTAATGGGAACAAGTCTCAGTTCTCTGCAGAGGTGCAAAGAGAATTATACTGAGGCCTTTCCTAGCACCTTCCCTCCAAACTCCTCAAAGCGCTTTATGAACATTCATTCATCATCAGCAGTTCCCCACCCCGTGAAGTAAATATTGTCCCCACTTGACAGAGAGGGAAACCGAGGCACAAAGGTGAAGTGACTTTCTGTTGTATTCATTTCAGTGGAATAAATGGGCCCAAAGTGTCATAGCTGTCAGTGCGACCCTGTCACGGCTCAACATTAAACAGGTTAGAACAAGGGTCGGGGTTTGGTAGACAGAGACCTCGAGGGGCCGCTTAGTACCATGGCAAACACACCACTGACCGGCTCTGGGACCTTCTATTAAAGATACAGGAAAAAGGGAAACCAGTGAAAGCCGTTAAAATGTAAGCTGTGAAGTGAGCCTGCCATTTTAAACAGCATCCTTTCTCCCCTTTCCCTATACAGAGTCTTTAGAAGGCAAAACCCCTCGTGTGACAATCTCCTAGACCAGGTGGTAATAACTGTGCTTTTTGCAAAAAAGAGAAGTTAGTTGAGCTGGGCTGGAGGTGGTGGTGTTGTTACTCTGGTTAAAGTCCGATTCCCTGTTCCTGGAAGACAAACCATGACAAACACACACACAAGAAGGGAGAAAAAATGAACAGCACTGGGAGAAAAAGCAGCTTTTGTCTCTGGTGCTTTCACTTGCAACCTCACTGATGGGAAAACACAGGAACGGCACACGGTCTTATCAGCCTCTCCAAGACCTGGCAAACTCGTAGCATTGTCGGGCTGTTGAGGACATTACATTTAGCTGTCTTTTTCTGTTCACAGGCTCACAGCAGTATTGCAAAATGTGTGGTCATGGCCGGCTAAGCCAGACCTTTATTAGACTGAAGGCAAAAGGAAAGAGGAAAAATAAATCAGTGGAGGAAACGGACACGGGGAGACGATGACAAAGGACTTGTCTTCAGTCTAAGCCAGGTCAATTTCGCACAGGTTAAAGCTAAACCAAAATAAGCCACTCCTACTGAAAGGGGCTCGTCCACACAGCAGGGTGACCACATGTCCCGTTATGGCCAGGACCATCCCCTTTTTAAGCCCTGTCCCAGGTGTCCTGGTTTTTTTAAATTATTATTTATTTATTTGTTTTGGCAAAACTGGGTATTCATCCCGTTTGCTCTTGTCAACTGATCCGTTGGGGCAAGTGTGGGACAAATACCCCTGTTTTGCCAAAAAAGTGGGGCACAGAAGAACGTTTGGGGTAGGGGGAGCAGAAACACCATGCGGGGCTTGGGCACGCAGAGATGCCAGGTGGCTCAGGTCAGCCCTAAGATCATCCTTGGGCATGGGGGGCCATGCCCCATGCTGGGAAGAGGGGTTTAGCGAGTGGCTCGGGCCAGCTCTGTGTTGCAGGGGAAAAAAGGGACACGGCTTGGGCAAGCCCCAGGCGGTGTCCCGTTTTCCCCTTTGGAAAATATGGGCACCCTAACACACAGCCCTCTGCAATGCTTTAATTCAGATCAGTTTAAAAACCCATTTACATTTGACCACTGACACTTTCTCACGTGGACAAGCTCTATGGGGGGTGTGTGTGTGGGGTATACTGCATGTACAGAGTGTAGGTACTGTGTGTGCAGAATGCATGTGGGCCCGTGCTGTATGTGTGTCTGTCCTATGTGTTCTGTGTGCACAGGGTGCATGTATGTGTGAATTTGGCAAAATCTATCTATCTGTATAAATTTCAATCAAGTGGAGACTACTCCATGCCCTAAGAAATGCCTCTTCAGTGCATTTAACAATCCCTAGCACTTTGTGTTTGTCAAAGCACTGTGCAAACACTGCCTCATTAACCCTCACAACCCTGCAGTCCGGTGGGTCAGCAGCATCATCCATATTTTACAGATGGGGAAACTAAGGCACAGCAGAGAGACAAGACTCATCCAAGGTCACATGGGAAGCCAGTGACAAAGTCAGGATTAGAATCTGGAAGCCCTGGGCTCAGACCACTATACCATGCTACCGTTCCAACAGACAACATCATACAGCAAGTGAACATACTTTAAACTGTTCATCTGACTCTTAGGGAAAACTCTGCCACAGTCCAGCTGGGTCTGCAGTGACATTAACAATAAAGCTATGAACTGTCCCACGACTTTTGCAATGTCCCCAGTTTTTTTGTTGTTTTTTTTGGAGGGCGGGGTGGGAGGAGGCTTTGCTAAACTGCTCTGCCCATGTAAGTTCCCAGTATAGACCAGCCCTAATATTGCCCATTACATGAGTCCCGCAGCGGATCAGCAAAGAGGAGGAAATGTTGCATTGTCTCTTACCTGGGCTGTCTTGCAGGGAATATTTCAAGCACATGGTTGAGCACGTTCTCCTCCTTCCTCCAAGAGCTTTCAGCACCTGCCAAGGGAGCCGCCCTGCCTCCCTGAGTTTATACCACCCAAGCAGGGGTTATCTGCATGCAGGAGCCAGCCCACCTCGGCCAGCCCTGTCTGCACTGACCCGACTACATTATAATTTAACCCAAGGAACCGGTGGCTGAGGCAAGAACCGGCAAGCGGCAGTTTAATGTTATCCATTTGTTTAGGGTGTCATAAACCTCCAAACAAAGGCCCAGCAGTTTTATGCAGATTGGCTGCTGCTCCGCCGCCTAGGCACCAACTAGTCAGCCCTCCCTAATCTCCAACAAACAGCCCGATGGAACCCAAAGCCCTAGGAGAAGCCCCTGACTGGGTCCCGTGACCTTGGTTTCTCTTCTTTATCTGGGGCAGCATTACAAGCTGAAATTCAGCTGCAGATAAATAGGCGCCACAGTCTCTCTCTTTGCAACACAGACAGATGCACTGTTTTCCTTACAATCTTTAAAGACGAGGCCTTATAGGGGATGATACACAATAAATCATGGCCAGGACACACTGGAATTGATAAGGGAAGGCATGGAAATTTCTCTCACTGATAATGTCCGTAGGCCGAGCTGATCAAATGGAAGTATGCCCGCATTTACAGACAGAGAATCCATCTGGCCCAGATAGCAAAGGACAGCACAGAATGGGCTAGCACAGACCCTGGGTACATATTCAGCCATGCTGGGCTCGCCACACTTTTGTTGTCACCCAGGTTAGCCTGAGTCAAGCTGCCTCAGGTAGGCTGTCCTGTGTGTAGACATATCCTTTATGTCTCTTGTCCTTCCTGCCCTCTGTGTTTACCCCCTAATTCGAACCCCTTGTGGGCCTTAGTCCCTATCTCTGCCCACTTACATCTGTTAAAAATGATCAGCAGGGAATGGCTAACGCTGACAATTCAGGTATTAGCACCCAACTGAGATGAGCATGGAGTGAGGGATGTTCACAACTCCCAGACCCGGGCAGGCACTCAGCTTCGGAGGAGTTGCTCATCATGCCATGCAGATCTCATACATACACCAAGAGATCCAGTCTGATGTAAACAGGCCCAGCTAAGATCAAAGTTTACCCCTCATTCAGAGGGGTGTGGAGGCAGGGAGACAACTCCCATCTTCTCATTTGAGTGACTGGGACAGGGTAGGACGTGTATTCAAACCACTGCCGCACTGTTTGGCTAGACCTGGGTTAACAGGGCAGGACAGGGTAGGACGTGCATTCAAACCACTGCTGCACTGTTTGGCTAGACCTGGGTTAACAGGGCAGCAGCAGATCTGAAAGAGGAAGAAAAAAATTAACACAAATGAGGGCAGCAACTGCAAATGACAGGCACACTGGGCTAGGAACTTTGCTTGTCTGAGACATTAACATTCCTGCAAGTATTTTTCTACTGGTGACTCCTGGGCTTGTCAGGGAAGGCTGAGGCAGGATGCTGAGTACTGGGCTGTCCCCAGCTGGCCTGGGACAGCACTTGACTATGATCTGCTAAAACTTAACCAGGTGCATCCTCAAAGGGGATTTGCTTCAAAACGTTTCCATCTTTCGATGGATCTCCTGGCAATCTGAAAGGCCAGGGGTTACTCTAAGGACCCCGTGGTTCCACAGGCCCCATTCCTGCAAACGTTCACGCGCTCAGTTGCTCACGTGTGTAAAACTTGGATTCAACACAATTTAGCCATTGTGATGTAGAATAAGGCAGCAGAGTTGGAAGCTGCTCTCAGTGCTACAGTATTTAATTACATGCAACCAGGGCAACCTAAAAATGTAACTTTTGCCCTTGAGGCTAATTTGAGGTTACAGTGTAAGCATCCAGAGGACACAAGCCCAGTCTAAGGAAAGAAGCAGTCATGCCATTGTATCTTTTTTATTTCAACACCAAACAGTGGCCGGATAAGCCTGTGTTTGGGATTGCAGTAAGAATTGTTTTTAATCCAAATAAGAGAGACCTTATGCTCAGAGGCTGGCACGTTGCAAGTTCACCTCCAAGTATCTTTGTCTGCAGATGAGTAAATACCCTGCTCCTCCTCTCTGCGTAACCCCTGCAAGAAGCACTGCACGTGCTCAGGATACACGCCTGGTTCAGAGGGTCTGTCTACACAGCAAAGAAAAACCCGCAGCTGGTCCATGACAGCTGATTCAGGTGTCCGGGGCTCTGGCTGTGGAGGTGCTTCATTGCTTTATAGACTTCCGGGCTCAACTGGGGCTCAGGCTCTAGGACCCTGCAAGGTGGGAGGGTGCTAGAGCTCGGAAGTCTACACACAGCAATGAAACAGCCCCACAGCCCAAGTCCTTCGAGCCCGAGTTGGCTGGCACAGGCCAGCCAAGGGCGTCTAGTTGCTGTGTAGACATACCCAGAGCGACCCAGAAGACCTGGCGCTTTCAGGAAAGCCCAGTTCAAGATCTCTATCCTGACAGTCAAAGCCTTGCATGGGAATGGTGCTTGATCCCTGAAAGATCACCTCCCCCTCCATGCCCACATCACGCTGGCTCCAACTCTCATTGCTCTATTGCAAGCCTTGGGATATTTGGTGCTTCTGTCCCGAAAGCCCCAGATGCTGGACTCACGTAAGAATCTCAGCTTCCCTTTTTAAAAGAGCGAGTGTCTCACCCTCACGGCTGCACAGAAAAGCTTGACATTGGGACCCAAGCGCAGCCTCGAGCCCAGGCTGCAGAGAAAAAGGAAAAAAAACGATGATTTGATTTTTAAACAGCTCACGATTTTTTTTTAAGCCAGATACCTGGCTTTTCAAGACCTGGCTTGTGATTGTTGAGCGCCCGCGCTCAGCGCCACGGACGTCCACTTGTCCTGAAGCCAGGGTGGGAGCCTGCCCGGAATGGGAACGGACCAAGCAGCGGTATGGCGCAGAGGTGGCCGTCATGTTTCGCCAGGGTACCCAAGCCCCACCATGGTGCATGGCCGCAGCCCGTTGGGAAGCAGGACCCAGTCCCTTTGGCCGTGTTTATGGCTACAAAGCCAGGCCCTGGCTGCACCCCTTGTGCAATTCACTGCAAAGCCAGGCCCCGATCCCGAGCCAGCTCTGCTGCGCTCCCTGTGCAATGCACTGCAAAGCCAGGCCCCAATCCCGAGCCAGCTCTGCTGCACTCGCTCTGCAATGCACTGCAAAGCCAGGCCCCGATCCTGAGCCAGCTCTGCTGCTGTGCAATGCACTGCAAAGCCAGGCCCCGGCCCCGAGCCAGCTCTGCTGCACCCGCTGTGCAATGCACTGCAAAGCCAGGCCCCGATCCCGAGCCAGCTCTGCTGCACTCGCTGTGCAATGCACCGCCCGCTGCACCAGCACCTCTGCTGCCTGCTGCTGCCTCCGGCGTCCCAGCGCTCGCGCTGGCGGGGAAGAACGCCGGCCAACACCACGTGGTCCGCAAGGCCCGCGGCTCGCTCTCCGGGCCCCGCCCTGACGCTTCGGGAGGGCGGCGCATGCGCTCAGAGAGGCCCTGTCAGCCGGCCGCGCTTCCCTTGCCGCAGCTGCGCATGTGCCGGAAGCCGGTGGGGGGCGGGGGGAGAGGGACGCCGCCGCTTCCGCCAGCCTCCAACATGGCGGCGCCCTTTGTCCGTTCCGTGTCAGTTTGAGCCCTGCTGGCTGAAATGTGACTCCCCTGCGGGTCCCGGGATGGCAGGTAGAGGGGGCGGCCGGGGGGGGCCAGGGCAGCGCCGGGGGGGCGGGGAGAGGGCCGCGGGGGGCAGCCCGAGGGGGAGGGGCAGCGGTAGCGATGGGGGAGGGGGCAGCGCGGGGAGGGGGCAGCCCTGGAGTAGGAGTGAGTGGGGGGGGGGGGTCTGAGGGGTAGCTGGGGGCGGGGCAGTGAGGGCAGTTGCAGGGCAGGGGGAGGGGCAGGGGTGCGTGGGACCCGCTCCGTGCGGTGGGGAGCGCTGCTGGTCCGTAATAAAAGCACAAATCTTCCTCTTCAGATCCGCTGTCTTCACCTGAATCCTGCCCCCCCCCCCCCCCCGTGCACAGCTGGATTCGGTCTCTCCACTACCCCCCTTCCCCCCCCCCCCCCCCGCTTTGCACTGGGCCTCAGCACCACGCTGCAGCTTCCCATTCAGATTGGCATCTTCTGACCCACTGTGGCACCCGGGCCCGGGGCCGTCCACGGCGGGTGGTGGGGCAGAGCGTGGGGTAGGTGCTGGCTGGTACCGCTCAACTCCTAGTCTGGGACACTGACTGACGATTGCCCCCAAGGGTGGGGACCTGCCGGCCATGAGACAGCAATTCCTAGCTTCCTCAGCCTGACCTCCTTCCTCCAGGGTGCATCTCTCTACCCCGGGAAATTTCTCATTCCAGAACACCGGCTGAGTTGCACTGGTGTTATCTGTGGTGTAAGGGTCCTGACACATCTAACCTTGCTCAGGACTCAGTGAGAAAAGACATCTATGCCCAGGCTGCACTAGACTTTACACTGTTAGCTTTGCTGCTGAAAACTGGGTAAGAAGACAGCTGAACCTGCCTGGGGGGTTGTGCTCCTACTTACTCTTCTTCCCTCGCTAACAGAGCATTTGACACATTAACGCTGCAAGCCTGAGCAATGCAATTTAGCATTCATCCTGTTAGGCTTTAGCTTGAGTTTCTTAATATCCTATAAGATATTTAACTGGTTGCCAAGTAAATCACCAGCAAAACGGATTAGGAAAACTGCTTTATACCTTTCTGTACAGTGGAATTCTACCCAGAAAATACTTTTTTGTTCTAATAGCAATGCTGAAATTCCCAACACAACATCAGTAAGCGAGGTGTATTATACACACACCCCACAACATGCAATTGCAGATCTGCCTTTCAAAGTGTAATTGATCTGTATCAATATTTCAAACCAACATGACATTTGCTTTGCCATTTTGTTTGTATGTTGGAAACTTAACTGCCCTCACTAAAACATCT
This sequence comes from Emydura macquarii macquarii, assembly GCF_026122565.2. Lineage (NCBI taxonomy): Eukaryota > Metazoa > Chordata > Testudines > Chelidae > Emydura > Emydura macquarii. Next base: position 51,305,197 of record NW_027132905.1, read on the forward strand.
CAAATTAGTACAGCAGTGGGTAATTTCAGGGACTGTTTAAAAGTGAAAAAATGCAGTTACTAGTTCAGCACCCAGATACTGGAGAGAGTTGTTGTGGAAATACATAGCTCGTATTATTTTGGTTAAATACACGAGCAGAGTGTATATCAGTGAATGTGATGGTGTGTAGGTCCATCATTACCAAATTTTAATATCAGTTCAATATTATGGACTGTAACATATAATGGATGGCAGAATATAATCCATTAGCACAATTCTTTGCAAGGGATTGTAGGCCTAAACTGTAACCTTCCCTAATTTGTTGGGGAGCGTCTCCAACCCACAGTGTGTTCGTCCTCCGCTGTACCATGCTCATCACTGTAGTATCTGAGAGCCAGAGTCACTCAGGAAAAAGAGTTGGGCATCACTGTAGGCAGCTCAACAAAAATATCTGCTCAAGTCAATATACAGTAACAATCCAAAAAAAGCAAACCATATTAGAATGCCTAAGGAATGTGAGAGAGAGTAATACTGAAAATATGATAAAGCAAATTAATGGCTCACCCTAACTTTGAGTAGTGTGTTTAGTTCAGGTTGCCCATCTTTAAAAAGGTACCGCAGAAATAGAAGGCATCCAGAGGCAGGCAGCAAAAATGATTAGGAGTAGGAAAGGTTTCCCATGTACTGAGAAAGTGAAAAGATTTAAAAAATGTAATTTATAGAGTAGATACATAAGAGTGGAGACGATGGTAAACAGAAGGTAAATCAGCTGCTGGCTACCCCTCTGGAACTATGTATCCTTGTAGTACAAGAGTCAATGGACATTCAATGAAATTGAAAGGCAACAAATTTAAAAGTGATAAACAGGACATAGTTTTTTACACATGTGATCAACCTGTGAAACTCATTGCCACTAGATAATATTGAGGGCAAGAATTTAGGATTCAAACAAAGATTAAACATATATATTGATAATAAGAACATCTTCAGTTACTTTAGATACAATTAAAAATACTTAGAGGGGATGTAAAAATTAATACGTCAGGGTATAAGCCTGTCTTTTGCTGCTGAGGATCAGGAAGAAACATCTGTTGGCAGGATATTCCATATTTGTCCATTTTGGAGATTTGATACCTTCCCCTGAAGCATCTGGCACTCGCCATTGTTGGAAACAGGATACTAATCTAGAGAGATCACCCGAGCAGAGCAGTGTGGGAGCTTCTTCCTAGTGACTTACATGTACACATAGCACTGATTAATTCCATCAGTAAAATTCAGAGTTGAGGTTCCACATGCAATCTGAACTGTGACCCTGTGTTAACATTTAGCTGCACAGGAATGAATTCAGATCAAAATTCCCTCAAATAATCCAAATTATGACCTGCCTGTGCAGTTTGTTTGCCACTCACCTGACCAACAAGAGAAACTCTCTCAACACCCTCTGCCAGCCCCCCTAGGCATTATCCACGATTTCAGTGGGCACCACAGTTCCACCACTGGAATACAAGGTCCACTGAAAACATAGCCACATGTGGGTGATCCCAAGGGAGAGACCACCTTAGCTTTGTTTGTCTAGTCTGTGTATATCTCATTTCATCAATTCCCAGCCATTGCAGGGGCGTGGGGCAGTGGTACCCCTCCATCCCTCCTGTTCTTTGCCTGTGGCACACAACAGTTTAGTCTCCTGAGGACTCTAATACTTTGTTCTGATTCCACGTGGTGGGTTTAATGTGCAGGTGCTGGGTGATCGTTAGGGCCTGTGATATACATGAGGTCAGGTCAGACTAGATGATCGGTGGTTCCTTCTAGCCTTAAACTCTGTGACTCTGATGTTTCGTATCTTTGGCTGGTCTCTGGTTCCCCATATGCAGTAATGAGTCAGTACTCACTTGGCAGGTTTAATTTAAATTTAGCAGATTTATTTATCTCTAGCTGCATGCCACAAATGCAGGTGTCTGGTGCTGAGCTTTCCATCACTATGATTGATACAGTAATAAAAGACTTGACAGCAGTGTCAGAGCAGGATTGAAAGGGAAAACACTACTCATGTGATTTGGAGAAGGTAAGATTCCAAGGTTGCTATCATTCTAGATTCTTGACTCCACTGAACTCTGGGAATTGAGTTACCTTGCTTTTTATTTTACCCAAGGCACCCGAATATCACTTTGACGGTCACAGTATAGATTGCGAATAGAACAGAGACCTGATAAAGTAGTGTCATATATGCAGTCCAACTTGTTTTTCCTTTTAGGGAGTAGATTGACTTTGGGGCAGTGGTTTTGTATTTTAAAATGCAGCTTTTTATTGAATTTATCCAAGACAGCCACTTATGGTATGACACACAGCAGTGGTATGACACATAGCAGTCAGATACAAAATTCTATAAATGAGTTTATGTCTAGAGGCTTCTAAGATAAATGATTTCTCTATCTTAGTATCTGAGCGCCTTCACTGTATTTACCCTCACAACAGGGCTGTGAAGTAGGAAAGTGCTATTATTCCTAATTTATAAATAAGCTAACAGCAACTAAGCGACTTGCCCCAGGTAACACATGCAGAGCAAGGAATCATATCCAGGTTACTCAAGTCCCAGGCTGGCACCCTAACCCCTGGGCAGTCCTTCCTCTCACCATATTAACATGTATTTACTGTTTAAAGGGGGAAAAAGCAATAAAGCAGTAATTAAGCTATATCTAGGAAATGAGACATGCAGCTCACAGAGCAAGTATTGTGTTAATATGCATGATATAATGTGCTCCAATAGACCGGTAGTTTTCAACCTTCTTTCATTTGCAGACCCATAAAAAATTTCAAGTGGAAGTGCAGACCCCTGTGCAAATCTTAGATATGGTCTGTGGACCCCCAGGGTCCACTGACCACAGATTGAAAATCACTGTTCTGTGATAACAACAATCTTTCACAGACCACAGGCTGAGAACTACTGCAGTAGACCATTGTTCTGAGGTGGGTAGGATGAGTAAAAACATCACTATTTATCATGTGACAGCAGCTGTATTGGTTATTATCCCAACAGCATCATATTCACTATAGTATTTGTATGGCATAATATAACACTAAAATGAAATGTAGTATAGGAGAAATTGACCAAGCCAAAGAATTCTTAGAGGTTGTATGACTGATGTGAACCAGAATTGCCAGTGAAGTTTGCCTTCTGCATCAGATGTCTATGGCTTTCTCCTTGATGGATTCATCACACTGGTTCCTTCCCTCGTTTCATCTAACAGTAGGAATGTGGGCTAATGTTCCCAAAAGATTATTTTTCCCTTTCTGTGTAACTTTAAACAGAGCCTGTCTTTTATCGGTGTTAATAATCATCATGGCATCTCAGCTATGCTCTACATATTTGATAGTCATCACCTTTTAATATAAAGCAACATTGAAATGGCATTTTACTATTAACTATGGACCATTCTGTAAAAATAATCATGGCTAAATTGAACAATTGTTCCCATGCATAGTGAACCCCTACTGACAAAAAGTTCCTAGCAGTACTTCAGAGGGCAGTATGGTGTAAAGCATAAGGTGCAGGACTGGGTAGTGTGAGATGTGGGTTCTAGTCCCATCTCTGTGACCTTGGGGAAGTCATTTAACCTCTTCATGCATCAGTGTCCTCATCTATAAAAATAGGGATGATGATGCTCTCTTATGGAGAGTGTGAAGTGTTACGAAATGTATTATTGAAATATTAATCAAATGGGTCTGAACCTTCTTCAGTTCTGTAAAATTCAGTTCTCACTGGCTGTGAGCTCTGAATAATTTTAATGAATGATCTTCTGTTTTGTTGTATGCTAACATTTTAAGACTTCAAAGAAAATATCTCCAGCCACACAAGGAAGGTATATAGTGGTGTGTGTGTGTGTGTGTGTTTGTGTTTTTGGGGGCAGGAGTAGTGATACCTTTTACCTGACCAAATATTTAAGTTATAGTTTAAGTGAGTTATGCAGATCATCCCAACTAGATGTCAGTAAAATCCTTCATACAATACCATCCTGTCATGTACTCTACATAGGCCACAGACTTTACAGAAAAATGATTGCAGAAAAGTTTAGAATTCTTAAAACATATACATTGAGGCTATTTCTTGTATCCCTTTATTTATAAAGCCCAGATACCTTGAGTCCAATTTTATAGGGATCAGAAGTAGGGGAAAATTATAATTAGAATATTAAACATCTTTTAAATATGACTTGAAATAACCCTTTGATATAAATGTCTTGATTTTAAAGTCCCAGCTCTCAGGACCTTCCAGGGCTGGAAGCTAGTGCTGTTTATTCCATTGGAAAAGAGAACCTCCTTTTCCAGTGGTGTGCAGCTCCCATTTCCAATCTTATGGGATCATAACAAGAGCCCTGCACGGATACAAAATTTGTATCCAATCCACAAAAGCGGTCTGAGGATATAAAGAGATTTGCAGGGCTCTGATCATAACATATTGGAACTTGAACCTGTTACTGGCTGTCAACTACATATTGCTTTTTGCTGGGCTTGGGGTCAGTGTCGTTTTGGGGGGAGCAGGCTGTGGGGTGAAGGAAACATCCCCATTTTGAAGAAAAGAAGGAAATATCTTGGTGGCAAGTTAGGAAAAAGGGCAGCTGTTTGAAGCTGCTTGGGCGATTGGCTTGTCTGAAGTTGTCCTGAAGAAGGTGTGGTGGTGGTCAGAGTGCAGGGGAGGCCATGGTGAATACTGTTTATTACATGCTTGTCATCACTACGGGATGTATCATCTCTTGGAATCTTTTGAAGTATCCGTTGGTTTATGGAGAGGCCAGTGCATTGCCTATATTTAAAAATGGACACAGAAGATCCAGAACATTAGGAAATTGATTTTGTCCTAGAAACACCGGTAAGGTGTAGAACCAGAGGCATCCAGAAAATTCAAGTATGTCTCATACCCTGCCAGGACCAGTTTTGAATCTCTCAGAATGAGGGGTCTTGAGGTACCTAAAGAAAATGGATCTTAACAGTTTTAGTGGGATTCATTACTTTAGAATAAAATAATATGTGCTGTAACCTCATCTCATGACTTCACTGTTTCGGATGGAAATTTCCACCCTGTATAATGAGAACACCAGATTGATTGATTTGGAGAATATGTGGATCTATAATGATGGAAGGTTGAAGTGTATTGAGCTAATGTATTCTCAGAAAGGAGGTAGTGTCTAGGAAATGGGATAGCTCTTTAAAGCAGTAACAGAAGGAGCTGTTGTTATACTGACAACCTGCATGTTTGACTTTGTGAAAGGCTGATACATGGCTGTACTGCCGGAGTGAATAAAAAAAGCCTGGTTGCATATCAGAGACTGAGGCTTTGTGAGTTTAAGCAGCTAGGGACAGAAAAAGGTACCTAGTGGAGTATGGCAGGTGGCAGCGTGACAATCAGACTTGCTCATATGAGAGATGGCTGGCTAAAAAAGGGATGGCGGATTTTTATGTGCTACAAGAACACAGGCATGCCAAGTCTTCCACATAAACTCAGATACCAAGTGACAGGTGCCATGTAAGAACTTCAATAGACGAGAATGGCAGTTTCCCAGTTGCCAAGAAGAGGGAAGTCTTGCAAAATTTCCTGTCCATGCAATCGCACCAACACTTTCCCAGCAGTGGCAGCAGAACCACAAAACTAATTAGGCTGCAATGAAGCACTCTTCCAAGGCTGCACTGAACCTCATGAGCAAGTCAAAACTGCTCCCAGTGTAACCAAAAGGGGCCTTTTCAAGAGCTAGTTTTCCCTTTTCCCCCCCGAGGGCTGGTGAATTTTATCTCAAAGATCTGGGTGCTAGAGGCAGAATTTCTTTCAGAAGTGGAGCTAGTAGTTACAGGAAATACATTTTCATTAGAGGCAGGACGGTCTAGTGGTTAAATCACAGGACCAAGAGTCAGGAGACCTGGGCTCTATATGCGACTCTGCTATGTACTTGCTATGTCACCATGGGCAAGTCATGTGAGCTCCCAGTGCCTCTGTTGATTTGCTTGTAAAATTGAGAGAATACTTCCAGGATTATTGTGAGGCTGAGTTTACTAATGTTTGCAAAGTACTTTGAGAGGCAGAGATAAAAGGTGCTTTTATAGAAGTACAATGTGGTGGTGATGTTAGTACACCAATAGGAGGGGTTAGTATAAATGGGGTTCAAAAGGAGTTAACTAAGTCTTTGGAGGGAAAATAGCTTCTGTTCTCTGTAACAAACTTGATAGAAAGTAAAAAGCTTCTTTCTGTCTTGAAATGTGATAAATGCAATAGGCTGGATTGGTACATCTGGTCTTCTTGGCTCTTTGACAGTTGCGGATGAGCCACTGCTACTCCCTTGATTTCTTTTGGCAGATGCAAGCAGATTTTAGTGTCTTTTTTTACAACTTAATGCTAAGTGAGAGTTTTTTTATTCTTATTGAGCCTTCCTGATCACTTGTCATCCTGTCTCTATAATTAGAACACATCTGGCCTTCCCTGCTCATTATCACTCTTGGTGATCCTTGATACTGTTACTTTAATAAATTTGTAAAAGTCTTGCAGCAAATTGCCACCCAGGGATGGCTGAAGATTTGGAAAGGTTACATCTCAGCATTCATGTGAGGAAGACCCCAAGGTGATCATGAGAATCAAATCAATTTGGTAGCATGGCACACTTGATACATTTAAGATATGAAGTTGTTGGCCTTAGACACAAAATGACTAGGCACTGTAAAATTTTGGAGCAAGCTAGATATTGTCAAAACGTATACATATCTTGATATCTGGATCCCTCTATCATCTTACAGTTTGTAAGTCAGGGATGCCCCAATTTTGTTCAGATGCAGGCCATTAAGTTGCAGCTGCTTTCCGCAATACGATAGCAAGGTCACAGAGACTACACGATGGAGCAGGTCGGTGCTTGGACTACAGCCTCCTCTTATCTTTGTACTGGCTTCTGGTTATTAGTTCTTATCTGCTGGTTCTGGCCTCGGTGTCTTGTGAATTTTTGGAGCCCTGATTAACAATCTGATAGCTTGTTCTGGCAAACCACATCAGATGTAAACAGCAAGTATAACCATTAGTCTTCAAAGCAGATTTCATGTGGAGGGCTTTGATTCTGAAGAAACAAGCAGGCCAGGCACGCTGTCATGGTGTGGCCAAAGGACACAATGAGAGGCATTTCTGCCCAGATGGAATTTTGTTAGCACTGAAGCACAAGTGCTGTAAGAAAATAAGTCAGAGCCTGCAGCAGTAACTGTATCTTTCTTGAAGAAAATATCCACTAAAGAAAACTTTTGGATTGCATTTTGGTTTAGAAGTTGATTCCAGGGCTTCTAATTTGCCAGGAAGAAGAACTTTCACCTGTCGCTTTCCTCATGTACCCCAGAGCTGTTACCTTAGGGTGCTTTCCTAGTCTGCCACAGGCAGCAGGCTAACTTGCTACCATAGAAACCCATGATTACAGGATTGTGCTTTAAGTTAGAGGATTCTCTCTAACCTATGTTTATTTGGGGCTGTTCTTTACAGCTTTGGGAGTCATATCAGGTCTCTCCCCGTAAATACATCATGATCTTCATTGCATATTATCACTCTACATTCATGAGCGTGTTTGTGATCACATGCATCTCTTTGAACTTGCCAAGAGCAGGGCTACCTCTGTTGTTCCTTGAATCAGTCTTGGTAGCCATTGGATGACTCGTGCTAGGCATAATCTGAGCAACAACAATGCTCAACCCATGATGCTAGAGCTGCATCAGACTCTTGAAGGCTCTGAATGTGGTTTTTGTGGAGTCCTCCTCACTTCCTGTGGTCTTGGGAAATGCATACCGGATGGCTAATCAGAGGAGTACTCGCCATGCTGCTTGACATATGCAAGACTGCGTGCTGACCCCATCAACCCTGGCAGTTGTGATCCTTTCTATGCCTCCAGAGCAGCCTGGGGCAGGAGAAAATGCAGCTGTTGCATTGGATGGAGTCATGCAGCCACAAAGTGGTCATGACACCTTGACATCATGTTGTGGGTCTGTTGTGACGTCAGGCTATAATTCTCCAACTACTTTCTGGCTGTCCAATTCTGCTGGGGCCTCTGCCTTAAAATTATATCATATGAACAGTTGTAATCCAGCCAGAGGAAGATTGCCAAACACCTCTAGTTTCCTTCTGGAGTAAGTGAGTTTTCAAACCAGGTCTTGCACCCAGACCAACATAGTGCCTCAGCTATTGGTAACAAGGGATAATGGAGGCCATGAGGAAAGGACTTTATCCTTATCCTGCTTTGACTCTAGTGGAGGCCTGGTCTATGCTAAAAAGTTAGGTCGACTTAGCTATGAAGAATCTACACCTGAGTGAAGTATTTAAGGTGACCTAACCCCAGTGTAGACAGCGCTAGGTTGATGGAAGACTTCTTCCATTGACATACTACAGCCTCTTGGGGAGGTAAATTACCTACACTGACGGGAGGACCCCTCCCACCAGCATAGGAAGTGTCTACACTGAAGCAGTACAGCGGCGTATCTCTGCGACTGTAGCATTTCAAGTATAGACAAGCCCTTATATCCTACGGTATAAAACCATCTGCTCAAGACTGATCGCTTGCCTGCTATCAGTAGGGTTGAATCCATGCATTGCCTGTTCATAATTCTTTCCCCAGCCCATCCCACTTCAGAACTTTCTCAGCAGATGATGCTTGGGCTGAAATTACCTGGTTTTGGGTCCTGGCCCAAATCTGAATTGGTTTTGGGAAATGCAATCACATTTGGTGCAACCTTTTTTGAGTTACTTTGAGTTTGAAAATGCACTCTTTCCTATGTGTTCTGATCAGAAATTTTTCACCTGGATAAATCTTAGCGGGAGTTAGAAACATTGAAGTTGGTTTCTTCTCTATATGTCATTGAGATTTGATCCTCTTTACTAATGCTGCAGGCATGCACAAAGTATATACCAATTTTTAAAGCCCATTTTGAGCGTGAAAGGATGTTGAATGTCATATACCCCTTTCCAGAGGGCACTTTTTGTTCTGTTTCTATCATTTCCTGTGGTTTATCTAATTCTGTTCTGTTATAAGAGTTCTTCAGTTAAAAAACCTCATTTTCTGCCTCTCTCTTTTCCTCTAGCCTTCATTAACAGGGGCAGGAATACAGGGTCTTTGATTCATTTTTTATTTATTAATTTATCCATATATTTTAGTATCAGTTCCTGCTCCCTATTCCTCATTTGAAACGGTAAACCCTGTGTTTGTGACATTGTAGCTAGCTGCTGTGCAAGTGAGTCACAAATAGAGGATTAGGATTTCAGGTGGCGAATAATCAGTGAGAGCAGATGAGCTCTTGAGAGATGTCTCTCTCTCCTGCAAACGGCCTTGATTTTTTTCTAAATGAGAAGATGAGTCACAGACTGTTCTTTCAAGGTTTTCCTTTGGGTTCAGCTGCCCTTTTTTGTGCTTGAACTATTTTTCATTTTGATAAGGGTTGAAAGTCATGAGGAAAAGGATACGGACTATGTGCATGAAATTACACACACCAGTTTTATATTATAATAGATAACATGATAATTATATAACTCAAAATAAAGACTGTATCCTCTCAAAATCTTATCTGTTTATCTAAAAGAGCCCCTCTAATTCTAACAGGAATTGTTTTGGGGAATCCTATGGCCTGTGTTACACAGGAGGTCAGATTAGATGATCACAATGATCTTTTTTCTGACCTTAGAATCTGTAAATCTATGACTCTTCCAGATAGTACATAAGAACAGCTGTACTGGGTCAGACCAATGGTCCATCTAGCCCAGTGTCTTGTCTTCTGACAGTGGCCAATGCCAGGTGCTTCCAAGGGAAAGAACAGAGCAGGCAATCGTCAAGTAATCCATCCCATGTCGCCCATTCCCAGCTTCTGGCAGCCAGAGGCTAGGGACTGCCAGAGCATGGGGGTGCACCCCTGACCAATTTGGCTAATAGCCATCGATGGACCAACCCATCCTCCATGAACTTATCTAATTCTTTTTTTAACCCTGTTATAGTTTTGTCCCTTCACAACATCCCCTGGCAATGTGTTCCACAGGTCGACTGTACGTTGGACAAAAAAATACTTCATTTTGTTTGTTTTAAACCTGCTGCCTATTAATTTTATTGGGTGACCCTTGTTTCTTGTGTTATGTGAAGGAGTAAATTACACTTCCTTATTCACTTTCTCCACACCAGTCACAATTTTATAAACCTCTGTTATATCCTCCTTAGTTGTCTCTTTTCCAAGATGAAAAGTTCCAGTCTTTTTAATCTCTCCTCATGTGAAAGCTGTTTCATACCCTAATCATTTTTGCTGCCCTTCTCTGTACCTTTTCCAATTCTAATATATCTTTTTTGAAATGAGGCAACCAGATCTGCACACAGTATTCACGGTGTGGGCGTACCATGGATTTATATAATGGTATTATGATATTTCTGCCTTATCTATCCCTTTCCTAATGGTTCCTAACATTCTGTTAGCTTTGTGACTGCCGCTGCACATTGAGGAGATATTTTCAGAGAACTAATCACAATGACTCCAAAATCTTTCTTAAGTGGTAACAGCTAATTTAGATCTGACCATTTTGTATGTATAGTGTGGGATCATGATTACTTTGCATTTATCAACACTGAATTTCATGTGCCATTTTATTGCCCAGTCACCCAGTTTAGTGAGATCTCTTTGTCGCTATTCTCAGTCTGCGCTGGACGCAACCGTCTTGAGTACTTTTGTATTGCCTGCAGATGTTGCCACTTCACTGTTTACCCCTTTTTCCAGATCATTTATGAATAGCACGGGTCCCAGCACAGATCCCTGGGGGACACCACTATTTACCTCTCTCCAGTGTGAAAACTGACCATTTATTCCTACCCTTTGCTTCCTGTCTTTTAATAATTTACTGATTCATGAGAGGACCTTCTCTCCTTTCCCAGGACTCCTTGTGAAATCTACACTAAGGCCCCTCTCTTGCAATTGAATCCACACGGACAGACCCTTGCACCTGTCTGGAGCCCAGCCGGCCTCTGTGCAGGCACAAGGGTCTGCCCATACAGATCCAATTGAAAGATTGAAGCTGCAATTTGCCAGTGCACTAAGATCTCTGTAGCATTCAGCTTAGCCCAGATGGAGTCTACCCCCCACTACATTCCACTTGGCTGTGAGAGGTGCTTTCAACAAGAATTACTTCCTCAGCTTATTGAAAGGCAGGATGCCTTCTATGCATTGCAACACCCACCTCCTTTCCTGCCTCCCTTGGGATAGCACTATGAAGTGTGGTTTGTCTGCTCTCCAGTTTGATGATCAGTCAGGGGTGACTGCTGTTTAAAGCACACTGAACTGCATGGGGCAGCTTGTTTGAGTTAAACCTTGCTCTTGAATTGGAGTTTGGAAGGATGTGTGTAAAGACAGAGGATTCCTTTTGTGTAGGTGGCCATGTATAGCCCAAAGAATTCTAGTGTGGTCTGTGCCCAGCCCTCCCACTTGGATAAAGATGACGCTTCCCATGGCAGCGTAGTCTCTCTGACCATCGCCTTCATACTGAAGATGAGAGCTTCTGCAGTCTGCTCCACTTCATACCAAAGTGTGGTCTTTGTGTGTTCCTCAGTGGTTCTGGGTACCATGAGACACCGGGTCAGAAGTGCAGAAGTGCAGAGCGCTCCCAACTCCCAACAACCCTGACGTTGGTTCCTCCAGTTCCAGGCCGAGGCCCGTGGGTGGAAGCGGGTCTGTGCCATGCTTCAGTTTTAAGCACCATCCGTCAGCACTTTCACATCATAAACATGCATTTTAATAGAGTCTGGCTTGCTCCTTGCGCACCCAGTGGCAGGACCAGCTTCTAAGTACGTAGCTGGAGGGGCCGAGTGTAGGCTGTCATCACCCAGGTGGTTGTGCTTTCTCTCCTCAGCCATGGATTTCCCTCAGCACAGCAAGCAGGTCCTGGAGCAGCTGAACCAGCAGAGGCAGCTGGGCTTGCTGTGTGACTGCACCTTCGTGGTGGACGGCGTTGACTTCAAGGCCCACAAGGCCGTGCTGGCAGCCTGCAGTGAGTACTTCAGGATGTTGTTTGTGGATCAGAAGGACGTGGTGCATCTCGACATCAGCAATGCAGCAGGTATGCAGATGAGGCTCCAGGGAGAAGCCAAGGCTGCACTTGGGGGATGAGCCATAGGCCAGATCCTCAGCTGGTGTAAATCAGAGTAGGCCTGTTGAAGTCAGTGGAGCCGCACCAGTTCACACCAGCTCCGGCTCGGACCCCGAGTGAGCAAAGCCTCCTAGAAACATTGGAGCTGGAATGGGGAGAGCGACGTTCCTCCTGAACACTGGAAATGCCAGGCTGGATCAGATCCACGGCCCACTGAGCCCAGCGTCCTGTTGAGTAGAGGTCTCCATTGAATTGTCCACGCTGATGTCCTGAACTCTTTCCCAAGTTGATACAATTAGTGTAGAACTCTGCTAGATTCACGAACCTGTTAGGTTAAAATTTGTCCCTCCAATGTGCATTGCTTGGCATGTACCTGCACTGAATTTCATCTGCCATCCTACCGTCCATTCACCTAGCTTGACTAAGCCCTGAAGTTTCTCTGTCTTTTCTGGGCTTGACTAGCCTAAATAACTCTATGCCATCTGCAAAGGTTGCCTTCTCACTTCCCGTTCATTCCACCCCCATTTCCAGATTATTAATAAATATATTAAACAACACGGAACCTAGTAGGATCCTTGAGGTACCCCACTATTAATCCTTGTTGATGAAAACTGGCCATTTATCCTTATTCTTATTTATTTTCTGTCTCTTAGCCAGTTTTTAATCCATGACAAAGCCGTGCCTCTCCCTTCATGAATACTTAACTCCTTTAGTAGCTTCTTGTGTGGAACCTGGTGAAAGGTTTTTTGAAGTCAACATAAGGAATGTTCACTGGTTCTCCTTAAACCACTGCTTCAAAGAATTCTGATACATCAGTGAGATGTGAGACTATCATATCATGATCTTCTAGGTGTTTTGTTGTTCCGTTTTTAGTTATCATTTCAACCAACTTATTGGGTACAGATGTAAGACTTGCTCGTCTGTTGTAATTCCCCAAGTCCCCCCCCCCCCCCCACACACACACACACACACCCCCGTAGGGATAGCTGTCTAACAATCATTTGAAGGGAAAACCGAAACAATGATCTTGCCAATATATAGTATATGCCCAATAGCTATTACTTCAATATTGTATGGTTGAACAGATGTGCATCACATCTGGAAACTAACGGTCTTAGAATAGAATGGGAGATTATTCATTCTCCTTAACTGCAACATGCTTCTAATGTTTACCAGTAAGTGATGGAAAGAACATTATTGTTAATATTAGAAGAAGATTCATTAGCATTACGTAGGGTACAATCTGAACTGCTGTGTCCCTTCAATTCTCCAATCTGGGGTGCCTTTTACACTGCTTCGCTGTGAGAGCAACCACCCTTGGCCTTGCTCACACACAGCCTCTAGCATGTAAATTTCTCCCAACTGAGTTATACGAGTGTGTCTAGCCAGCCACTCCTGAATTGTATCGCAGAGTGACATCAGCAATTCCCAGTCCCAGACTTGTCCCCAGAAATGTGCTCTTGTACTGCCCAGCTCTTTCCTTCTGCGCAGTACCAGCTCATATAAAGTCCATCATTTCATCGACAGAAATTGATACGCACAAACCTGTTATCTCAAGTGGAGTTTCCCAAACACTTCAATCCAAACACCCACTGGTCTAGATAAAACAATAATACAACACGTTTACTCACTGCAGAAAGGTAGATTTTAAGCGATTACAAGTTATGAGGTATAGATGTCCGGATTGGTTACACAGAAATAAAAGGTAAAACACAAACTAATACCTAACTTAGCAAGCCAAGTGAATGTAAAGCAAAAGGTTTCTCTTACCGTATTCTCACAGCAGTCTGGCTGGATTCCTTTAGCCAGGACAGTTCCCCCAGTTCAGTGATGCTTCCTTTATCTTTCCTATAAAACAAAAGGTTTCTCTTACCATATTCTCACAGCAGTCTGGCTGGATTCCTTTAGCCAGGACAGTTCCTCCAGTTCAGTGATGCTTCCTTTATCTTTCCTATAAAGCAAAAGGTTTCTCTTACCATATTCTCACAGCAGTCTGGTTGGATTCCTTTAGCCAGGACCATTCCCCCAGTTCAGTGATGCTTCCTTTATCTTTCAAACATCGTTGATGCTGTGCGTAGAGATGATGGGAGACAGGTGATTTGGGGCCTATGTTCTGCCTTTTTATATCTTTTCCTCCTCTTTGAGAATCCTCTCCAGCTGGGGTCCAGGCAGCAGCCAGTCTGTTCACATGGGAACCCCCAGCTGTTCTATTGCCAAGATGTAAATTTCTTGCTTACACCCTTCTTGCTGCCAAAGAATTTCTGCTTACCCAGGTGATGGGCCATTTGATTTTGTTGACACCTGACTGAGGCGTCAGTTTGCCTTTTGTCTCTGGTGAACTGAGTTGAGCCACTTCCTTAGACTTGGAACACATCTTACACAGAAGAATTTCCTAACTGTCACTGTTGCCACACACAGTTTACCAGGACAACAAGGCATACTTTGTACAAAATGTATCATGGTCTTGTAAAAAGGATGAACATCTGAGTACAGTCTTACACTGGCTGAGTTCCCTGTCTTACTTATTTCAGCCTGCAGAATAATACCCCCCCCCCCCATCCCCTTGTGCTAAACTAACACTAACTCTGGCACCAGCCAGTTAAAAGTATCATTATTTGTTACTCTTACCTAGAAAGTAAAAAATCTGGCGTGGTTTGGGGTAGGCTTTTCAATGCGTTTTTTTGCCGCGTGTAGGATAAAGTGTTAGGGCCTTTGAATCCATGGGAGTTGGGCACCTAAATCCCTTTTAAAAACCTGGCCTTCAGTCACTAATGCATGTTCAGCCTGTGCAATGTCGGCAACTTAGCTTGCTGTGAAAAAGGCCACTCATCGCTAGTGCTTTGATTTGTGGGTCTGTTTTCTTGCAGGCCTTGGCCAGGTGCTGGAGTTCATGTACACAGCCAAGCTCAGCCTGAGCCCAGAGAATGTGGAGGATGTGCTAGCGGTTGCTGGTTTCCTCCAGATGCAGGAAATCGTCAACGCTTGCAATGCTTTGAAGTCTCTCACGGTGTCAGCTGAACACAATGCAGAAAGCCACAAGGTCCCTGCCGGTATGCAGCCTGCTTACGCCCCGGGGCTTCCCACTCCCAGTAGCAATATGCTAAAAAAAGCTCTTCTCAGGGGATGCTGGGTTAGCCAGGACTTGATTGCTCGCCCTCGTTTGGATCTGTTGCAGAGCTGTCCTTAAATCAGGAAGGAAGGAACTGAGAAAAGCAAAGTGCTGATGCGTGCCCAGCCAGATGTTTTCTTTACTGTAACAATGTCCTGTAGACAGCGGTGAACTCTGCGGTTAGTCAGTCACTAAAGAACTATCTCCTACCAAGGAAAGTGCAGATGAGGTCACACCCAAGCTGTGCAAGTGGCCTGTGAAGCCGCAGATCTGCATGCAGAACGTTGGCTTCCAGGCTTTGGGGGCAGCGTTGCCAGTTTACCAGATGAAGAGCACGGCTGCACCAGGCGACATCCATCTCCTGGGCAGTGGCTGCTCTGTCCCGCTCTGTAGCTTCGATGGCTCCAGATCCCGGTCTTGGCACTGCAGGACTCGGGGGACTGGGGTTTGGTGCGCTGAGATAAGATTGGTCAGACACATGCAGCACATTTCAGTATCGCATCTCATGAGGCCTGGCTTAGATCTCTTCCCTCTAGCTTATCCTCCTCAGATATAGCTGAGGCGTATGCTTCGGTTTAATCCCCATGGATGGCAGCAGTCATTGTGTGTTTGCTACTGAATGTTTGTTTTCCTTTCTTGTCCCCCTGTTAGGGCATGTTGATAGTGTCTTAAGACAGTCAGTGCCCCAGCTGCTCTTGGCTGGCCTTCCTGACTGCTCTGTCCATTGTACAGACTCAGTAGAGCACAGTATGGAGGTTCTGGTTGCTTTGTCTCTGTATCGCTCACCAAACATGAAGAGAATGTGGTTTGCTTGTGTGTGTTTCCCTTTTAGGGGATGAAAAAGCACCTGAAGAAGGTAAAGCAGCTGCAGAAACGCTCCGGGAACTGGACAAAGCTAAGCAAGTCCCAGCTGGTAGACAAGAGGAGGTGATGGAGGCTGCAGCAGAGCCGAAGGAGAAGGAGACTGAAGAGGAGGACAGCCAGGAGAGCAGCAACAGAGCAGGTCAGCACTTGGAAGGTTATGCACAGAAAGTGAAGGTCAGTCTCAGCCATAGTTAAGCTTCATGCCTTCACTTGTGCTGCCGCCTCCCCCGTACTCCTTCCTGTCTCCCGAAAACCTGATCCTTTCCACAGCCCCCCCGGCCCTGTCCCCCCGGGGGGTGGGTTGTGGCTGAGCTGCTGCCAGGCTGCCCTGTTTCCTCCCAGCACATCCCAGCTGTTGCAGTGAGTGGTGTGAACTTGCTCTTCTTCCTTTCTAGGTGCTGGCGACGCGATTCGGGAGAACTCCCCCTCTGCGGTTCCCGGTAGCCAGCAGCCAGAGGATACTGGGCCCAGGAAAGCCAGCCTGGCTGCAAAGTCTGGCTCCTCCCAGAGTTCAGAGCGAGGTGCAGCCCAACAGCTGGTGCAGGGTGGTGGCTTGGCATTTTTAAACGAAAGTCATGATGGTAACTTCCCCTCTTACATCCAGCTTCGGCATCTCCACCTCGTTAGGCACAGAGGAATAGCTCCAGACCCAAGGCGTCCCGGGGCTAAACCCGACACTTGTCAAATATTACTGCCCTGTGTGTTTGATTTCACCAGTGCGGGGCTTGCTGTGAAAATGCTCCCTCTGGTTATCACCTCGTAGCTGGGTGCTGACAGTTGGCCGCTCATCTTCCCAGGGACCTGGCCTGAGTGGAATGCCATAGGAGGGCGTGAAGTCTCATAGGGAGAGGGGTCCCTGTGTGCGGTCTGGCCCGTGCTGGTGCAGCAGGCCGTGAAACCTGCAGCCTGGCCCATCTAGTTCTTCAAGTACGTCCGGATCGCATTGCTCGGAGCAGCAAATAGCTGAAGCTTAAAGTTGGAAATTTTTCATTGGTGTAGAAGCTTACAGATGTGCAAATCCAGGAACTGAGTGTCATCCAGCCCGCCAGATGCAGCATGTTCGAAAGCACAGGACGTCCCTGGTTTTTGTATACACACACCTCAATCCCTTTTGTGCTGGCGCCCCTAGAGAAGGAGGAAACCTTGGGCATACTGCTGCTGGGCAGAGGCGAGCTGTTGTGAAACACCAAGCACTGTTAGAAGCTGCAAAGCAGCGCTTTACAGGAACTCTAGACCAACCTTTCTGGCTTGAGGGCCACAGATGTCGTTGTTACAAGCCTGAAGGGCCACCAATCGCTGCCAGCAGCCCTTCCCCTCTCCCCCCCACTGCAGGGAGACAGAAGGAGTTCAGCGAGGCGGCTGCCTTCCTCCTCACTGATTTCCCTTTCCCCTGGCTGCAGCAGGGAAACCACATGCGTCCTGTAGCCCCCTGTGCTCCACCTGGGTCCCTAGGCAGTGGCTCCCTTCTGCAGCCAGGGGGACGGGAGATCAGTGCTCCCCTCCCTCTGGCTCCAGCAGGGACACCAGCACCTAGGGACCCAGGTGGAGCACTTTGCCATGCTCCCTGCTACAGCCAGGGGAAGGAGAGTGCTGATCTGTCCCCTTGGCTGCAGCAGGAGCCAGCACCGGTCTTGTAGCCCCGCGGCAACGCGCTGTGCCTGGGTCCTTAGGCAGCAGCTCCCTTCTGCAGCCAGCGGGAGGGGAGCAGCGGGCCACTTTGAAAGCCCTGGGGGGCCACTTTGAAAGGCCTCATGGGCCAGAGATTGGAAACCACTGCTCTAGACAACTTCTTCCAGTCAAGCGGTTGCAGATCCCAGTTCCCAAGCAATGAGGGAGGCCCCATGTCCCAGACAGCACATTACTCCTGAATTACACTGGGGACCCCAGAGCCGTGCGGGCTGTTCCCTGAGATCTCTCTGCCTCTGCAGCATGCAAACAGCAGGCGGGCAGAGGGATCAAATCAATTCTAGCTTCCGTGCCCTTCAGGAAGTGTATGGGGGTGGGGAAGGCTGGCTGGTTAGAAACCCCTAACTCCTTGTGCACCTCTTCTTTAATGCCTAACACGTCCTGCATCACGTTGCTGAGGGGCAGCAGTGGCAGTTAGATGCCCATTTGCGTGGCCTATAATTGCAGTTTTACAAGAGACTCGGGGTAGGTGCTGAACAAAGGACAGGACTGGAAACAAGCCGCCTATGCACAGAACAAGCACCCCACAGGCAAGAGCAGTGCAAGCTCCCCTGTGCTGGCTTGCCAGCCAGCCCCCACTCCAGCCTGGTGGCATGGCTTGGTTTCCATGGCCCATTCAGTCAATGGAAACTCTGCTGAGCCTGCCAGCCAGCCAGGGGTGTGTAAGCACCTGTCCAGTGGGAACTGAACGGAGATCATCAGACTCCTCGGTGTGGGGCCAGCAAACAACCATCCAGTGGTAAAATCTTTACGTCACTCAGACTGGTTTTGAATCAGTGACCTAGCAGTGAAAGGTCTTACCCTGACACTGGTCCCTATATTTAGGAACTATAAATAGCAGGGTTGGTTGAAAATTTTCCATCAAAACTGTTTTTTTGGCGCCTCCCCCCCCAAAAAAGGTTTGTCAACTAAACAAAATGTTCACAAAAAGTGTCTGCTTTCCAGGGAGAAATTTGATTTTTTTTTCATCCAGCTGAGCAGCTGACAATCAAAATATTTCAATTCTGAAATAGAACCATGGAGCCTCACGGGAATTGTAGTTCAGGTGTCTCACTCCCAGTCTCCTGTCTGGGTTGGACTCCCCAGCCAGACTTCATTTCCCCTTATGCTTTGTGGCCAGGTGACTGCTATGATGCACCCCCCCGCCCCTCACTCAGGAGGGGGGAGCTGGTGCATCATGGCAGATGTAGTCCAGCAGGGAGCCTGGCCTCCAGAGGCAAATGGAAGCAAGATTACGGCAGCCTTTCAGCTTTGAGATATTTTGGTTTTCAACTGAAAAAAACTCAGGTCTTGATTTTTTGTTTCTGCCCAAAACTCAAAATTTCTCATGGGGGAGTAACTCCCTTTTCCACCCAGCTCTACACCCAGTGACAAATGCTGCAATAAGATTTTTGTCTACCACCTTTTATTCCTGATTTTCAGCATCCCTCTGTCTCCTAAATCCCTGCAGAAATGGAGGTGGAGCTGGAGGGCAAGGAAGAGGAGGAGGAGATGACAGCGGAGGAAGAGGAGGAAGCCAAAATTGCAGAGGAAGAGCATCCGCGGTTGGAAAATGGAGACAACCCCGAGGATAACGAGTCGGGGGGCACAGATTCTGGGCAGGAGAACTCCGGGGAAGCCAGGCTTCTGCGATCGGGCACCTACAGCGACAGGACCGAGTCGAAAGCCTACGGCTCGGTAACCCACAAGTGTGAGGTAAGGCAAGAGCAGCTTCCTCCCAGGCCTGGTCTCCTGGAACATGGCGGGGCCAGTGCCTTATCCTGTGCACCTTTGTCCCTAGGACTGCGGGAAGGAATTCACGCACACCGGTAACTTCAAGCGGCACATCCGGATCCACACCGGAGAAAAGCCTTTTTCTTGCAGGGAGTGTAACAAAGCGTTCTCTGACCCGGCAGCCTGCAAAGCCCACGAGAAGACACACAGGTATGACTTGCTATCAGCCGAAACCAACTTGCCAGTGAGCACCTGCTCTTCCGCACGCTGCAGCAGAGGACAGGTCGGGTAGGTCTGTGCAGCAGCCAGGTATGTGATCTGCCGCTCATGCAGGTGCGTCCATGCCAGCTGTGATCTAGCTAGCTCACTACCGACGGACGTGAGGATGCTGTAGTGGGGCTGTACCAGCCCACTTGACACCCCCATGTCTCTGCCGTCCGTGCAGCCTGCACTGCGACATCCTTGGTTTTAATTTTATTGAGCAAGCTCGATTAAACGTAGCATGGGGCTGCCTAGACGAACTGCAGATCACAGCTGCAACTGCAAGGTAGATGTACCCTGTGTGTGCCGGCAGCTGGGGATGGGGGGCTGAGTAGAGGGAGTGAGGGGTTGGTAACTGGGCGAACTCCACTCCAGGTGCAATACCCAGGTAATTCTCCCTCTGCCTGCAGTCGCCCCCGTGGCAGCAGGTGTCTGGCCGACTGTAGTGCTTCTAAAGGGGTGAAGCCTCTTTGACCCAGGAACAACCCATCTCTGCTGTTTGCTGTAGTAGAGTGGAGCTCACCACTGCCACACACTGGAGTGCTGGTCTCTGGTGCTGACGTCTCGTACCCTCTCAATGCAGGGAGGTGTTCCCGAATGTGCCTAGGTTGCCTGTCTACACAGGTGTCTTGTTTGAGGGTTGTTAGAGTTGCCAAAAGGAGAAGGATCAGAAACATCTGTCCGTAACAGACTCGCCCCCAAGCCGTGCGTCTCTCTGCCGGGGGAGTCCCTCAAACCCTTCGGAATCCCTCTTTCAGCCCTCTGAAGCCCTATGGCTGTGAAGAGTGCGGCAAGAGCTATCGGCTCATCAGCCTGCTGAACCTGCACAAGAAGCGGCACACGGGAGAGGCCAAGTACCGGTGTGATGACTGTGGCAAGCTCTTCACCACCTCTGGCAACCTCAAACGGCACCAGCTGGTGCACAGCGGCGAAAAGCCCTACCAGTGTGACTACTGCGGGCGCTCCTTCTCCGACCCCACCTCCAAGATGCGCCACCTGGAGACCCACGACACGGACAAGGAGCACAAGTGTCCCCACTGCGACAAGAAATTCAATCAGGTGAGTGGATGGCAGCTGGGGTGCCCAGGTTATTCGACACGAGTGCCTCTGGCAGCTTGCTGGGACCCCCTGGGGCACCCCCAACACGTGTGAGCAAAAAACAACCCCCAGGAGACGAGATTTGCTTGTCCTTTTATCTGTCAGAGAAGCTGCTTGTTAGTTTCATTCATCAGCCATGAACCCAGAGCTGCTAGCCAGATACCGGGTTGGAGTCAGAGCAGTGAGTCTCTCTGGGATGCCTCTCCCTGTTTGGTACGGGGTTTGATCCACTGCGCAGGAGAGGAATCCCATTGACTCTTCTGTAGGCTTTGGATCAGGCCCACAGTGAACTGGAAGGAGACTGCAGGCAGGCCTGCTGACAGGAGGGGCAATTGCTCAATTTAAAAGGGCCCGGGCGGATAGGAGGATAGATACATATCATCTCCTCCACACACACACCCTTTCTCCCGAGGCCCCTGCCACTCGCGTTCTCCACCTCTCCCCTGAGCTGAGCTTATTTATTGTGCGCCTTGCAGGTTCTGGGCAGCTGAGGAGGCAGTATCTGCTGCTCAGCTTCCCGGGTTCATCAATAATCTCCCTGCGGAGGGATGGTTTTGAGTTTCCTTGATTTCTCCAGCAGTCTCGCCTTCGCGGCCCTAAAGGTTGCAGTGACAGTTTGCACAGAGAAAAGTAGCTAGATAGACCTTGCCTGGGTGGTTCAATAATTGGGTCACTTCCAGGTGCCTGCTTCTTATTTCAACCCAGGCTAGTGCTGCATGCCTCGATGGCTTCTGTTTTTGACATCTGACTGCCTGAGCTAAGCCAGAACCAAAGGCGACCAGACCCTCGATGTTCCCTTTCAGTCAGGTGGATGGTTCTTCGTCTCCTGTCAAGTCCGTGTGAAGGAAACCCATCAATGAAGCAGGCATCTTTGGTCTAGAAAGCAATCCTGGGTTCTGGGACTGCGTTGGCTCACAGCCGGGCAGACGCCTTAATCAAACCTCCAGGGGTATTTGTTACTCCTGAGCTGATCTTTCAGCTGCTGCTTTGAGAGCAGGTTCTCTTTGCCGGGCCTGCATGCCTGCCAGGTTCCTGAGAACAGGATTTCTTGTTTAACGGAGGGGATGGGAAAATTCAGCTTCTAGCTATGTCCTGTGTGGGGCTTCCTAGCTGAGCTGGCTGTGCTGGGCACCCAGTGTGTCCCGAAGGCGCCCGTCAGGTTAGTCGTAGGTAGCAGGATTAGCAAAGGGATCGTTTCCAGCGAATGCCAGAAGTTGGCTGTATCCTCTGCCTTTCTCCATCCCGCTCCTGAGGCTGTCACTGCCCGAGAGGCTGCAGCACCCTCCTAGCCAGAAGAGCTGGCATCCTGAGGCCAGCACTTTAACCACAAGGCCATATTTGTGCGCAGCACAAACGCCAGCTTGCTGCATGTGTGCAGCACAAACCTGGGACTGCTGCTGTTGGGGGAGGGCGATGGCGAATGACTAGGACTTCCCATGCCTGTGGTACCCTAAGACATTGTCACGGAAACGCTGCCCACCGGTGTGCTGTCCAGTGACCAATCCCTTGCTCTCCGGAGGAGCAGCCAGCCTGTATGAAGCTCTTTTGTCTGCCTGCAGGTGGGGAATTTAAAGGCGCACTTGAAGATTCACATCGCGGACGGGCCGCTGAAGTGCCGGGAATGCGGCAAGCAGTTCACCACGTCAGGTACCACGCGGTTTACACGTGGCTGGGCCGAAGTGACGGCGCCAGCAAGTGTGTCCATGCTTGGCTGTCTCGTGGCGTTTGCAGACAGTCGCACCTAGCGTAGAGGCCGTGGCTCTGCAGGCTGAGTCTGGGTTGAGAAGAAGCATAAGGGTTGGTGGTGCGCAGGTTAATGCACAGTGAGTCAGCGAGTCGCCAGAGACTCAGCATGGGCACAGCGTCTCTGAGGTCAGGATCTTCCCTGCTTGGAAATAAAGTACTAGAGACGCACTCCGTTTAGCAAACGGAACTTCTGCACCGCTAGGAGCGAACCCAGCTCACTAATAAGGTGGCAGAGGGGTGGCTGGTGCCCTGTTCACTATCATCAACCCCGTGACGTCAAGAATCACGTCAGGCCCAAAAAAATCACGAGGTGGGCTTAGCTCTGCGAGATTTAAAAATAAATAAGTAATAAAATTGGGGCTCTTCTTATTTGTCCTCAGCTGTCTGAGCCTTTAAGGAACAAAACTACCCGCTTTTCTCCAGAGCCATGGAGGCTAGAAATTTCCTATCTTTGAAAATGGAAGCTCAGATTCTTGTGTAATCACAGAATCCCAGAAAATTAGGGTTGGAAGGAACCTCAGGAGGTCATCTAGTTCAACCCCGTGCTCCAAGCAGGACCAACCCCAATGAAACCATCCCAGCCAGGGCTGTGTCAAGTTGGGCCTTTAAAACCTCTAAAGATGGAGATTCCACCACCTCCCTAGGTAACCCATTCCAGTGCTTCACCACCCTCCTAGTGAAAAAGTGTCTCCTAATATCCAGCCTAGACCTCCCCCACTGCAACTTGAGACCATTGCTCCTTGTTCTGTCATCTGCCACCACCGAGAACAGCCTAGCTCCATCCTCCCTGAAACCTCCATTCAGGTAGTTAAAGGCTGCTATCAAATCCCCCCTCATTCTTCTCTTCTGCAGACTAAATAAGCCTAGTTCCCTCAGCCTCTCCTCATCAGTCTTGTGCTCCAGCCCCCTCATCATTTTTGTTGCCCTCCGCTGGACTCTCTCCAATTTGTCCACATCCTTCCTGTAGTGGGGGGCCCAAAGTTGGACACAGTACTCCAGATGTGGCCTCGCCAATGCCAAAATAGAGGGAAATAATCACTTCCCTCCATCTGCTGGCAATGCTCCTACTAATGCAGCCCAATATGCCGCTAGCCTTCTTGGCAACCAGGGCACACTGCTGACTCATATCCAGCTTCTTGACCACTGTAACCCCCAGGTCCTTTTCTGCAGAACTGCTGCCTAGCCCGTCGGTCCCCAGTCTATAGCTGTGCATGGGATTCTTCTGTCCTAAGGCAGGACTCTGCACTTGTCCTTGTTGAACCTCATCAGATTTCTTATGGCCCAATCCTCCAGTTTGTCTAGGTCACTCTGTATCCTATCCCTGCCCTCCAGTGTATCAACCATTCTCCACAGCTGAGTGTCATCCACAAATTTGCTGAGGGTGCAATAGTTAATGAAGATGTAGAAAAAAACTGGTCCCAGGACCGACCGACCCCTGGGCACTCCGCTTGTTACCGGCTGCCAACTAGCCATCGAGCCGTTGATCGCTGCCTGTTGAGCCTGGTGATCTAGCCAGCTTTCTCTCCACCGTATAGTCCATTCATCCAACCCATACTTCTGTAACTTGCTGGCAAGAATCCTGTGGGAGACCGTATCAAAAGCTTTGCTAAAGTCAAGGTATATCACATCCACCGCTTTCCCCACATCCACAGAGCCAGTCACCTCATTGTAGAAGGCAGTTAGGTTGGTCAGGCATGACCTGCCCTTGGTTAATCCATGTTGACTGTTCCCGATCACCTTCCTCTCCTCCAAGTGCTTCAAACTGGATTCCTTGAGGACCTGACTCCAGGAGCTGGGGCGTTGAGGCACCCAATATGTCGAGACTTGTGCCAACATCACGAGAGCTGCCGACGCTGCCCATTAGAATTTAATATAGTGGGAGGGTTAAATCTAAAATTCTCAGAGACCCGCAGTGTCTTTACAGCCACTGCGAGAGTCCAGCAGTGTGCGCCTCCTCTTGATCTGAGCTGCTTGTCGCCCTGGGTTGCTGGTTGCCAACGCAAAGCCCACTCTCACGATACAGCACGGATCCCTCGCTTCTTGCTGGATTGTGCATGGCTTATTGTGCATTTGCTATAACAGGAGAGAAATCCCAGGGCTCCCAGCACGTCGCACTGAGTAACTGAACAATACCCGTCCCTGGGGCCTGAGCAGAAATGGAAAGCTAAGGCAGCGCAAGACCATGGAAAGCGCAACGCTCTCGTTGGGTGCTGGCTGCTAGCTGGGCCCGCGTGGCAAGGCAGGGCCGGTGGGCATGGAGCGAGAGGATTTCTGACCGGCTCCGTACATACCGAGCGAGCCTGTTTGGAGGGGGAGGAGGATGGGGGAGTGCTCACGCTCGCACAGCCCTCTGGGCCACCGACTCCCTCTTGTCTGGCTTCTCCAAGGGAACTTGAAGAGGCACCTGCGGATCCACAGCGGAGAGAAGCCGTATGTGTGCGTGCATTGCCAGAGGCAGTTCGCGGACCCCGGGGCCCTGCAGCGGCACGTTCGCATTCACACAGGTAGGGAACCTCAGCTTGGGCCAGTGGGAGGAGACCAGGCCCTGAGACCCCCAGCCTCTTGCTCCAGGGGCTAAACTCAACTCCCGCTCTGCTGGTGTGAAGCAAAGCAAGGGCTGACTTTGCAGGGCCGTGTTCCTCTCTGACCTCTGCCAAATGCCATCTGTAGCTCCCAAGGGGCTTTGGTTTCACGTGGCTCTTGTGCAACAAACAGTGGGGTCTCCTGTGTGCACATGCGCGACACCTGTGTGTTTCCAGCCCTTCAGAATGCTCCCCCCATCGAGGGGCCTCTGCTACCTGCCCTCCAGTTTTCAGAGGGATGTATGTGCTCAGCGTAGCCCAGCACAGTGGGACAAGCTTTGGTTTAACATCCGTGCCCAGGTCCGTCACAGATCCGGTCTGCTGCCCATCACCCCAGTATCCGGGCGCCCTCTGTGTAAAGTAAAACCAACAGCAATAGGGAAGTCTCGGGTAGATTCTTGGGATCTCTGACACGTGTCCTGTTTCGGTGCCCGAGTTCTGCTTGGGGGAGGGTAGAGCCAACCCGCCCAGCCAGGCCGGTAACCGACCAGAGTACGGCTACCAGCTGCCTGGGTCCAGCAAGTGGCACTGATGTGCCCAGTGTGACAGTAATAATGACCCACTGCTGATGAGCTACAGAACAGCACACCCGGGGCCTGGCCTGAGACATGGTCTCATCTTTACACCCCTTCTGCCACACCCTGGGTCCATTCCTTTAACTCGTTGTTAAAATTGCTCAGGATAGTCAAGTCCAAAGCAGACTGCGAAGAGTTACAAAGAGATCCCACAAAACTGGAGAGCTGGGTGACAAAAGGGCAGATGAAATTCCATGTTAATAAAGGCAAAGTAATGCACATTGAAAAATGTAATCCCACCTACACTTCCAAATTAGCTATTACCACTCACGAAAGGGACCTTGGAGTCACTGTGGAAAGTTCTCTGAAAACATCCACTCAATGTGCAGCGACAGCCAGAAAAGCGAACAGAACGCTGGGAATCATTAGGAAAGGGATAAATAACAAGATAGAAAATATCGTATTGCCTCTTTATAAATGCATGGTACGCCCACATCTTGAATACTGTCTGCAGAGCTGGTCGCCCCATCTCAAAAAAGATACATTAGAATTGGAAAAGGTGTAGAAAAGGACAACAAAAATCATTGGGGGTATGGAACAGCTTCCATATGAGAAGAGATTAAAAAGACTGGGACTGTTCGGCTTGGAAAAGAGATGACTAAGGGGGGGATAAGTTAGAGGTCTATAAAATCATGACTGGTGTGGAGAAAGTGAATAAGGAAGTGTTATTTACTCCTTCACATACCACAAGAACTGGGGGTCATCCAGTGAAGTTAATAGGCAGCTGGTTTAAAACAAACAAAAGGCAGTATTTCTTCACACAACGCACAGTCAGCCTGTGGAACTCCTTGCCAGGGGATGTTGTGAAGGCCAAAACTCGATCATTGCCCTGTTCTGTTCATTCCCTCTGAAGCAGCTGGCGCTGGCCACTGTCGGAAGCCAGGGTACCGGGCTAGATGGACCCTTGGCCTGACCCAGGATGGCCGTCCTTATGCTGTACCGAGTCTGCTCATGGCTCTCATTGGGCCCCCCAGGCATCTGTGTGAATGGCCCATGTCCGTCCAGCCCATAGCTCTTCAGTTCAGGCCCCTATGGTTCAGTGAGCCTCCTTTTTCCACCGGCTTGGAAAAGGTCCAAAGCAGCAAAGTTCCCAGGCTCTCCAAGCCGCTCCCCCATGGCCGTGTGATGGGGCAGCCTTCCCCCAGCCACTGATCGCCGGCTCTGAGCGTGGATGGGATGTGGGTGGGGGCTGGTGCGCCTGGCGGCTGAGCTGTCCCCTTCTCTCCCCAGGCGAGAAGCCCTGCCAGTGCCTGATCTGTGGCAAGGCCTTCACGCAGGCCAGCTCCCTCATCGCCCACGTGCGCCAGCACACCGGAGAGAAGCCCTACGTGTGCGAGCGCTGTGGCAAGAGGTGAGGCCCCGCCCCCTCCCGGGTACCAGCCTGGCAGAGGCAGAGGGACGGCTGGTTTGGTTTCTTCTTTTCCTCATGGTCGCGGGGGAAGAGAGCCGGGCTGGTCCTGGGGACTCGCCCGTGGTTCCGCCTTGGTCCTGAGATCAGCCCTGCAGCATCTGGCGCTGTACAAAGAGCCGGGGGGGGCGGGAGGGGAGCACTGCGCCATTGCTGACTGCACGGAGGAATGATTCCCTCTGCCTGGGCTGGGGATTGTTAAGAGCAGGTCTCCATTCAGGGGCCAGCGGATGGGCGCCTACACCATCTCCTTCCGGTGTAAAGGGGCCCTGGGCAGGGCTGGCCGTGGGAACCGGGGGGCACAATGGGCCCCACCCGCTCACAGCTGTCAGGGCTGCCCTGGGGCCCGGCTCAGTGAACAGGCTGGAGGGTTCGAGCCGGGCGTTCTCTCTGGTTTCAGGGGGAAGCCCCTGCTCTTGGCCTGGGGCACCGTGCACTCTGGTCTGGGGTCCCCAGACTGCCCCCAGCTCCCCCCTCTCCCTTTTAACGGCCTCCCCGTTTCTTCCCCCCCCCCCCGAGGTTCGTCCAGTCCAGTCAGCTGGCCAACCACATCCGTCACCACGACAACATCCGGCCGCACAAATGCAGCGTGTGCAACAAGGCCTTTGTGAACGTGGGAGACCTCTCCAAGCACATCATCATCCACACCGGTGGGTCCCGCCTCCCCCATGCCGGCGGACGGGGGCAGCTGCCGGGCAGAGGGGGTCCTGGCCCACATAGCTGCTTCACCCACCTGGGAGCTGCTGGGCCCAGAAGCCTGGAAATCCCATGGTGAGAGGGTCCTTCGTGCTGGCTGTCCGCTCTCGCCCGGACTGGAAAAGACCCATGTGCTGCTCATTATCCGCTCCGCCCGACGCAGCCCTTCAGAGCTCCTGCCGCTGGGGAGGGAGCTGGGCACGCAGCCTGGCTGCAGCCCTGGGAAAGGGAGGTGAGGGGGGGTCCTAGCAATCCTGCCCCCCACCCACGTTTGGGGTCTTCGCTATGCTGAAATAACCCGTGCGTCCATCCAACGGGCTGTGCCTGTCCACAGCTCAGGTGCTGGCTAACCCCAGCCTGGCCCGCCTCCGCTGCCCCCTCCCGTAGCATTGCCCTGCAGAGCTAACCCGGCCTTCGCCTTGGCTCCGTGCAGGAGAGAAGCCGTTCCTCTGCGACAAGTGTGGCCGGGGCTTCAACCGCGTGGACAACCTGCGCTCCCACGTGAAAACCGTGCACCAGGGCAAAGCCGGCATCAAGATCCTGGAGCCGGAGGAGGGCGACGAGGTCAACATCGTCACCGTGGCCTCGGACGACATGGTCACCTTGGCCACGGAGGCGCTGGCGGCCACGGCAGTCACGCAGCTGACGGGTGAGCCCGGGCGTCTCCTTGTGCCATAGGAGAGCAGGAGCTGTCCTCCCTGTGCGGGGCGGGGGGAAGGAAAGGATCCACAGGGAAACCTGGCTGGGCTCTCGCCTCCCCTGGGGGCTCGCCGATGTCCCAGGGCCCTTCCCCTTCTCGGTCCCTGGCTCCAGTCTGCTGTACTGCAGGGCAGGGCTGAGTCTTCTTCCCATCGAAATACAGCTTAGCTGCCCCGTATGAAATGAGTTTGGTGGGTCTCACTTCACCCCTGCCCACACACAGCTTGGCGCTAACCAGAGGCCAAGGAGGCAGAGACGCCTGCAGGAGTTCCCCGACTGTCTCCATGCACGTTGGCACGGGGTGGGACACAGGCTGCACCTGCTCTAGGGTGGCCAGGCTGTCCCCTTCCTCCAGCACCGCCCGGAACAACGCAGCCCCCTTGGAGAGTCGCTGCCCTGGGTCCCAGCCCCTCTCACGCCTGCCAGGGACTGGACTGCCCCTGCGGGCCCCACGGGGGTGTTGAGCCAAGTCAGTGGGTGGCTGAAGCCGGGGCGGGGATGGCTGAGCTGCGACAGTCCCTGCAGCACTGTGCGTCGTGCCGGCCAAGTCACCCCTTTTCTCCCCCTCCCAAACTGCAGTGGTGCCTGTGGCGGCCGCCGTCACCGCAGACGAGACTGAAGCGCTTAAGGCAGAAATAACGAAGGCCGTGAAGCAGGTGCAGGAGGCAGGTGAGGAGCGGCTGGGAAGCTGCGTGCTGGGAGTGGGTGGGGGCTCCCCATCCTGAGCCCGTGCGGGGGATTTCCCGGATACCTCACCATTGTTCCAAGGGGAGCAAGCCTGGCACCTGCTTCCGTCCCCGAGAGGAGACACTGGCCCCCTCCGTCCTCCAGCGCAGCCCTTCTCGCTGGCTGGGACATCACCCCAGCCTCAGGGACCAACCCCAGCCTCATGGCGGGTTGGAGGGAGCCCCACGGAAGTGGAGGAGGGGGGCGCTGGCTGCGCTCTCCGGCTGCAACGTTGGGCCAGCCTGCAGTTCCCGTCTCGCTGTGGCTGCCAGCGGAGCAGGGCTTTCCCTGAGCGGTGGCGGGGCCTGGCGTACTGGCCTGGCTCACTCCGTGCCGCTGGGGTCCAGGAGCAGGGGTGAGGTGTGCGCTGCAGGGGTGAGGGCGTCTTCAGCTGCCCGTGCGTTGGGGGAGCGTCCATCAATGCACCCTCCCCGCGCTCTCGGAGCAGAGCAGGGCCTGGCGGCTGGGGCGGCGTTGCTGCAGTTCTCAGCGATGCAGGGCTGAATGCTCCAGCACAGATGCCTGAGCCCTCCGTGACATCCATCCAGCCATCCGCCTGCGCCTCACGTCCCCCGGCCAGCGCCGCCCGGCACAGCTCTGGACACAGCCCCCGTTATTTCCCTGTTCAGCTGCAGCAAAGCAAAGGCAGCTGGCTACGGAGCCGGGGTGATACAGAGCCGCACGGGGGCAGTTAAAGGAACCGGGAGGGCCCAGGTTTCTCCATGCTGCTGGGCCCACGGGGCTGGGGTCCAGAGCAGAGCAAGTCGCACCTGCCCTTGGGCTGCCTGTGATCCTCGCGGGGTTTTCACCCTTGCTGGCGGCTAGGCTCCGCGGCACTCCTGCTGTAAATGGCGCGGGGGGACCCCGGCCTCTAGTCGGCTGGATCTGAACACGCTCCTCAGCCCTGCAAACTCTTGAAGGCCATCCAGGCCATCCCCTGGGGACCATGCAGCTTGCTCCCTAGAGGAGGTTTCCAAGGCCTGTGGCTGGCCTAGTGTGTAAGGGACTCGCCGTCTGAGTCCCTCCTGCACGGGGACGGTCTCCCTGGTGGGTGGATCTCTTTGTGACCGGCTCATGCTGTGTGTAGCAGGGGCAGGGTCCCGGGCAGGGCTCCCAGGGCGTCTGTCTGTCTGCACAGCAGTTGCGTGAGTTTTCTTCTCCCCGTGGTTACAGACCCCAACACCCAGATCCTCTATGCCTGCGACTCGTGCGGGGAGAAGTTCCTGGACGCCAACAGCCTGGCCCAGCACGTGCGGATCCACACGGCACAGGCCCTGGTGATGTTCCAGGCCGACACGGACTTTTACCAGCAATACGGAGCCACCACCACGTGGCAGGCCGAGCAGGTGATCCAGTCAGGGGAGCTGCTCTTCCGCGCCCGCGACGGGGCCGAGGTGCAGACAGCCGGGGCCGAGACGCCGCAGGCCGTGGAGTGCCGGAACCCTGCCGAGTGAACCGGCAGCACCGGGCCAGGCGCGACTGGGCTGGGAACCAGGCGAAAGGACTCCTGCGGCAGCGTTTGACTACGGGTGGGCTGAGACAGGCGCAGCGCCCACATGGGGGTGCTGCCGAGTCAGCCGTGGGTCACGTCACCGCCCGTTATTTAAAGACAGCTCCATGGACTGATGTAAAAATGTATTTCTGTACCGAGAGAATCCACACCCCGGTGTGTAATATCGAGAGAAAATAAATCCCCTTATTTTCTAAATCCTAGTTAAACCTGACCCCCTCCCCAGCCTCCTGCTGCGGGCTCGGCCACGCTGCCCCTTCCGCTCTAGCGCTGGGCCCGGGAGTCAGTTACTGGCACCAAAGCTCCGGCAGCGGGCGTGCGGCTGGGGTCCAGCCCAGCGCAGGAGCCCAGGGGGATGAGGTGCAGCCCTGCGGGCACCTGCCTGTGGTTACTTGCACCAAATGGGGGGGCGGAGGGGGGGAGATGCTAGCCCCAGAGCTGGCCAGCAGCTGGGGGGGGGGGGAGCAGGTGTCGGTGGCTGGACAGATGTAACAGTTGCTGCAAGGGGCAATCAGTGATCGGGGGGGGGCGCCTGAGATTAGTGATTCCAGGCGCGTTAACCTGCAGCTGACAGACACCCCGCCCCCCCCCCCAGGGCTGACCAGGCCCCGCCCCCCAGGGCCGTGCAGCACCAGGGAGCTTCACGCTGGGGGTTGTTTACACCAGGGCCCCCCAGCAGAACAGCTTCCCTGGGCCCGGCCAACTGCAGCGTTTAATGGCCCGGGGCTGGGGCACGGCCACGTTCCCGGCTGCTCCAGCCTCTTCAAAGGCCAGAGCCGCCCGCCGGCCGGGCACAGGGGGGTTTAAACCGCAGCCTTTGGTGTGGGGGCCCAAACACCCCCTCAAACCCTCCACTGGCTCGTTCCTGGTCCTCCCCCCCCCCCCTTCATACAGCATCACTGCAACCCAGCCAGGCCAGGCACCCTGGAGCTGGGGACCAGGGACCTCAGGCCAGGGCTGGTAACGTGCCTGCTCCCCTGCAGGGGCAGCGCTGGGTCCTGGCCACCTAGGACGAGCCTGTGGTGCCACAGTCATTGTCACGCCTGTAACAGGTGCAGCAGCCCCCCCACGCACTGCGCACGTCCGGGCAGAGCAGCTCCTGCCGCTCCGGCCCGTCTCTCAAGGCTGGCGGGAAGATGCCGCCAGCCCCTTGCAGGGACACTGAGCGGGACAGGATGGGCACGCAGGAGAGCTAGAGAGCGGCATCAGTCCTGTCCCGCAGGGGCAGGCACAGGCACCGCCAGGCACCAGCTTGTTTAATCCACCCCCCCCCCCGGCAGCTCTGGCCCCATGGGAACTAGCTGCAGGGTGGGTAGAACCAGCAGCCCCTCTTCAAAGCCAGGGTGGTGCCAGCAGCGGTGACAGGCTGGAAAGGCCGCGGGATTGGCCCCATCCTCCCCCTCACCAGGGGACACTCACGGTGGGGCAGAAACCTGGGCCTTCCTGGCTGTGCAGGGGCCTTTCTTGGACCAGGGCTGCCATCAACCCAGCCTGATGTTCCAGGGTGCAGAGAGTCCACTGCTCCCCTCGGGCTCAAACCGAGGCAGAACTCAGACAGGCTGACACGGGGCGTAGAGGAACCGAGGACAAAATCACCCCAACCCCGCAGCTGCGCCGACAGGTCACGTTGACGGCAGGGCCAGGAGCTACGTCCAGACAGTAACTGGCGTCGCCCACAGTCCTGGCTTTTCACACGCGCCTCCCTCCCCTCATTAACCCCCGAGGGCGGGAAGGCCGGTGCAGATCCTGACCAGGAATTTCAAGGACGAGAGCAAGCAGCTGGAAGAGGGAAGAGATGGATTAGCAACAAAGCTCTGGGAGAGCCCAGTGCCGCCGGCCTCCACCGCCCGTCGCTGCTCACAGAGGAACGGCCAGGTCCAGCGAGAAGCTCTGACACTTCACCAGAGCGTCCCATGCAGAGTCCCCCGCTGCGGAGGCAGAGGAAAGGCACACGGGCGCGAGGGCTGGAGCCTGGCCTGGCCCTGGTGCATTTTAAACAAGGATCTCAAAGCACTTTACAGCCATCATCCATTGAGCAAGGCGCCCCCCCCCTTACCACACTCCCTCCTTGTAAGACAGCCGCACAAAACGGGTGGCAGCCCAGGCCAGCAACTGGCGGGGGACACATTGTGCGAGGGGCCTGGTAGGAAAGTCCTGCAGTGCCACGCAGCTTGGACAAGAGGAGGGCAGGAGCAGAGCCTGGCACCAAACAATCCCCAGCACGGCTCAATTCACGCCTGCACCGGGGGCTGGCCTGAGGGGGGGGTGGAAGGGACGCATGGGCCCAGCTCCGGCCTATGTCTGAGATGGTCTGTGGTTGTGTGTCCAGCCTTTCACGGAGGAGCAGCTTCAAAAAGAAGGAAATACGTGGAACAGGGAATGGCCCTTGGAAGGGTTTTTGTATCTAAATCCCAGGATGAATTCAATCTTCAAAGCGGATGCAAAGGAATTTTCATCTCGCTGCAAATGTAAATTTCACCTTTGCTCCAGTCTCACGCCCGCTGCCTGGCCTCAGTCCCGGGTTGACGCCCCAGGGGCCATTTCTCCAGACTCCGCTCTAGGGATTCTCTTGAGTCAGGTTCTTTTTTCCCCCGGGTGTGAGATAATCACCAATCACTGAGCGTCTGTGCAGGGTCCAGGGAGCCAAGTCTGGGTCAGGGTCAAAGTCTCGGCTTCCTTTTTTTTCGAGGGAGAAACTGAATCCCAACCCCGCCTGTCTGCTGGGCTTCAACAAACAAAACCTTCCACTTCCGCCTCGATCAGGAGCAGACGCATGGGAAAGTCCCAACCAGGCTCTGAGCAAATCAAGTCTTCGGAGCCTGGAGGTCAGAGAGATTTAAAAACAACTTTAAACAAACTGTCGTCATCTGCAGCGCCCAGGGTATGAGAGAGCGCGAGCAGGTGCGGGAGGTAAAATCTTGTATTGGCCCCACTTCTGCTGGTGGGAGAGACCAGGGAGCCGCCAGCCTCAGTAAAGTATCAGCTCACCCCCCTCCTCTCTCCAGGGCCGTCAAGTCAGTTAAGGGGGTGGGGAATGTTTGATGATGATTTTTATACCAGCAAAAGCTCCAGTGTCAACGCCATTATCCTGGCCTAAAAGTCCCTTTACTGGTCGTGTTCCTTTCATTCTGGGAACTGCTATAAACTGGAGCAGCAGAATCACATGGACACTATTGGCAAAGTCCCAGAGCTCTACAGCTAACCCGATAGCTAGACCAGGCCTTGGTCTGCCCCCCCCTCCACGCCGGGTCCTGCAGGGCGAGGGCCTTTGCTCACCTGCTTGGACTCCCGGCGCTTTCTAACCGGCCCCCAGGAGGGCCATGGGACGACTGCTAGTCATCACTCCACGCACCACTGGAAGGAGCTCAGCTACTTCTGTGACGAGGGAGCTGCAAGTACCACAAACCTCTGCGCCCAGTCCCCGGCCGGCCTCAGCACCGCAGCTGGGGCAGTTCCCCCAGAACAGGTTGTTCATCTAATTCATTTTCTATCCCCTGGGGTGCAAAGGTCCCGTTAATGTTTCTCAAGCCACGATACAACAAGCTAAACTCCAGCCGTGCCTCAGGCCCCTGCCCTCCAGCGGAGACCCTCCCTCGCAGGCGACTTTCAATGACTTACAGCAACCCCTGGTCTTGCCTATTGGCAGCAGCCGCCTGGGGCGGTGGGGCCTGGGGTAACTCTGCCCCCACCTGGACAAGCCTTTTGTCTCTGCCCCTCGGCACCTCGCACGGGGAGCGTTTGGTGCAGGCCTTACCTCAGGGCTGTGGGGTGTCCTTCGACCCCACCAGGGAGGGGCGGGCCATCCCGGTCCGTGTACATGACCAGGGCCCAGGGCGGTACCTTGCTTGGCTCCTTCTCAGGGCTGTAGAGGGGGTGGTAACGCCCTGGAGGATGGAGAAACACCGGTCGGTCCTTCCCGCAGGCTGGGGGCAGGGCAGGGTCTTTCCTTCTCCGGCTGCAGAGAAGCACTGTCCCCTAGGTCGGGGAGTCTCTCCTGCAGCTGCCAAAACCTGCTGGCAGCTCCTTTCTCTTCTCCTCCTTTGTTTGGCCCCCACCCTTCAGGGGAGGCCGGGTTTCAGTACACCTGGAGTAGCCCTTCATTGGCGCCAGGTGTCTCTAACTGACCTGCAGTAACCTCTCCTCTGCCTGCAGGGAAAAGGGCCTTTAGCGTTCTAGGGCTCGCACACCGGCCCTGGTCTCCCCTGTTGTAGCCAGCTGGCCTGACTTTACCATAGCAGATACAAGCATCTGGATCCGACCAGCGATCCGCACGCCACCTTTTCCATGTAAGCGCACCAGCACCAGCACCCTCTCCCATGGTTCCAGCCCTGCAGGGAGACAAAAGCCTGGATCTGCAGCGGATCAGGGAAGAGGGTAAGCAACACAAGGGTGTCCACGGATGCAGATCTCCACGGATAACCGGGGATTTGCAGAGTTCTGTCTATCCTGAGACTCAGGATTGCAAGAAAGCCCAAGAACACGTAGCCTTTAATACCTCCTCCGTTTGCTGGTTCTGACCCACCCGCAAAGCATTATTTTAAGGGTGGCAGGAATGCAACCAGCAGGGTAAACGATTGCTGTGTCTGCGGGACCGTACACCAGCCACACCGCTCCGACAGGTGGCCACGTCCAGTGGACTGGGTGCAAACAGCCCCACTTCTGGAATAACCTCCTTCAGTAAATACTCTGGTGGCAACTCAGAGTCCAGTGTCCTAGGGATGCTCAGCCCTTCGAAGGTTGGTTCGTATTTTTCTCCCCAGCTTACAGGTGAGGGAAACTGAGGCAGAGAAAGATTAAGGGGCCTGATTGGGGGTAGAACAGGAGAGAAAGCAGGTACTAAAGCGGGGGTGGTTTAAATCCCTCCTCCCAGGACTGCAAGCTACTCATGTTATGCATATTCCTATCCGAATGCTGCATTGCCAGGAGACGGGCTCCAGCCCCACGCGAAGGTGTGCCCGGCCCAGCTCCTGCCAGGCCAGCCTGGCCCATCCATTTCCCACGCCAGCAGGATCATCACTACCTTTCGCTCCGTCCCCCCCGCAGGCTAGGTTTAAAGCATCCGTATCCTTATGTTGCAGAGGGGCAGCCCCGTTAGTCTGTGTACGGCAAACACAAGTGCTACAGAACTCTCCTCGTTTTGGCTGTATCCCGATGCTTGTTGCTAATGGTGATTGGGGACTGGCCAAAGCCACGTTGCTGATCCATAGGCCCAGGGGTCATATAAACACCTGCTCCTTCCTGACTGCCTGCCTCGGGCACTGGCGGCACCTTGGGCTCCCGCCCTCCACTTGGGGCACAGTTCACTCTCCGTGAGGGCTGAAAACCTTTCGTCTAAAGTCCGTGGGCTGGACGTAAGAGCACTGCCGGATGACATGTAATGGCCTGTATGGTCCTTTCCGGCCTGAACGCTATGAAACTGTCAACGGCTGGCTGCATCCTCCCCTTTTCTCAGCAAAGCTTTGACGGCCGATGCTTTAGTGCGGGCGCCTGATTCCATTATCTTCACAGCATTATTACAGCACGTTCATTAGCACATGGTAAAGTCTAATAAATAACTGAAACCCCACTAAGGCCCCCAGACTACAACTGAACCCAAGGCAGCTATTCCCGCAGGACTGGGGCTTATTGTCAAAGTAAGTGACCACAATACATTTCTCCTGCGCGCACGCGTGCGCACACAGAGTACATTGGATTTAAGCACCGCAGGGCAGGAGGGCTCTGTATGTTGTGCTTTGCTTCACAGGTGCTACATAATTTGCAATGCATCAGCCCGTGTTTGAACCGCTCACTCCCTTTGCAAAATGCAGCTCCCTTCACAGTGGGCCTCAGTCATTGGAGCAATGAGCAATCTACGGTGATTATAACATTCAGTGCACTAGGGAAGCAACCGCAGTGTTGACAGCGAAAGGGGGCATGTGACGTTAATCCTTGCCTGAAGAGGTTTAGCGGCTATGGTTACACACAAGACAACTACTACTGGGGAGTAGCACCTCAGAAAGTGGAAGAAAACATCCCCCCCCCCGCTTTTCGGCTGTTTGCTTTGTGCATGTGACAGCACTTTGGGCATGGTCATTTCCAGTGCTTCTCCTGCATAAGCACTTTGCCCCTGCTTGAGTGGGTCTTTCATACAGCAACAAGGGGTGAAAACCGTTTTTAAAAGCTAAGAAACATCTGACTGGAAAACCCCAATTGTCCAGGGGGACTCAGGCACAGACCACACGGAAAATACTTTCAACTTTAAAAAATATTACCCGGATTTCAAGCTGATTGTGTCACTTTAAAAAGAATGTGGGTTTCCCTTTATGAAACGCTGCTTTAATTATCTCCGGCTGTTTTGCATCATACCATGAAACTTTGGTTCTGGAAATGTGGCAGCTTGCAAGCTTTTAAAAGCAAGATGCAGAGCAAAACCAGAATTGTGGGTTAAGCGGAGGCTCTCCGTGCTGAGTAGCTGCATTAAGCTGGTTGGGAGCAGGACGTAGAACAGAAATGTTTAAAACCAGCCCTTTTATTTAAGAAAAAAAAAAAAGTCGCCCTTGCTCTCCTCAGCTAAAATGGCCCTGCTCCTGTAATTGGATCCATGTGGATTTGTTTGCTATATCGATCTGATTGCAGGATCCATGCCCTAGCTGATACTTTGAGCACACTAATGATATCCCCGAACACATTATCGTGTGACATCCAATACACCCTTGGCTTGCAAATGGCACTTCTGGTATTTATTATGTTAGCTACTGAAACATTCTGGGACCTCTTCTAGCTAAGGAGACACTTTAGGTTGAGCTCAGCCCTGCACCCTTGGATTGCTTCTTGACTGGGAAGCAGACAGCGTACAAGTCTTGTCCCGTCTGGGGCAGGGAGTGGCTCCAACACCTCAGTCTGCAGGAAGAGAGGGATAACTGACTGCATTTCCCCACTCTCCTGAAGGTCCTGAGGGAGCGAGAGAAAGGACAAATCCGGAAGCAGAGGAATGGAACAGATCCAGTGCACACCCTTGCTGGTTAATTTGAGCCGACAATCAGCCAAGGGTTGGAGATGCCCGTCTACACACGGGTCCGTCTGTCCGCTTTGGCGGTGAGTCGTCTTATATTTGGGAGGACCAGCTCATCTTGTGGATGTTTCTCCCTGGAGTAGCTGGGATTGTCTCGTCTGTGAGCCTGGAAAGAAAGCATAGCTTGGGGTTGGAACAGGACTCCTATTCTCCCCGCCTGCAGGCCTTGGCAGGAGGCAGGGTGGTCTTTGCTTTGTCTGAGGAACCAGCCCCCACTTCATCCACTGGATCCCCCAGCACTTCGCGGACACGACGTTCACCTTAGCCTGGACATCTGCCTCTGGTTGCGCAGCCATCTATGGCGCCAGGTAACTGCGCATTGTAGCCCACAGCCCTGCTGATTACTGAAAGGCAAGCCCAGAGGAGGCAGAAATAAAGGAGATGTTTCTGAGCAAGGGCCCCAGACGGAGGCATTTCCTGGATTTGAGAGGGCTGGATTCAGACAGACTATCTGTACAGGCCAAGACCGCTTAGGCCAAGCATGTGGGTGCAGCAGGAGCCCTCAGGGATGCAGAGGAAGCCTTAACGTTTCTCCTGAGCATTGGCTCCTTCCTCCTGGGTAAGGGGCCCTGAGGACCGAAGTTGCTGCGTGCAGGTATTGCCGTGTCCTGAACTAGGGACTTGACTGACTTGAGGAAGGGAAACAAAATCAGATTAGGACTAGTGCGCCTTGTGATGCACCTGGCTCTCCAGGGGACTCCCACTCTCCTTGATCACATCCACGGCGGCCGAGTCGAGAGGAATTGAAAGCTCCACGTCTTATCCCGAGGAAGAAGACTGAGTGGTGTTAGTGCCCTTCTCCTCTCTGTCTGAGAAGTGTCCTGTCAGGAGGTGATTGTCCAATGGATGCTCCCCACGGACGCAGGGATTCAAAGACTTGCAACTGGAGCTTCTCCTCCTCCCTCCTCCCAGGGAGACTCGTGGGCCTGCAGGATCTGGGTTTGTCCTCCTAGCCCCTGCCTGATGTATCAGAATCAGAAGACACTGGAACAGATGGAGATGAAGGACTTCTATGTCTGGATTTAGCCTTGCTGAGTACTGCAGCCTTTTTAGGGGTCTTTGCTTTTCCCTTGAGGGCATGGGGGAAAAGCAGAGTCCAATGACCATGGGAACTGGCACCTGTATCTCTTTCCCATATTCCTTCTCTCCTCTTTGCTCCATGGCTGCTTGCCATCAGATTCTCAGGGCAACAAGGAGATCTCTTTTGCTGGGAGAGCTCAGGTGATCGCTTAACTGGGGGGGGAATAATCAGCTATCCTGGACCTGACCCGTCTCCGGCCCAGCATCAACTCCCTTGCCTGCACTTCCTCAGAGGCAGGCTTTGACCGAGTCTGCTCAAAGGGACTCTCTGGAGGAAAAATTGCTGT
Organism: Emydura macquarii macquarii; assembly: GCF_026122565.2. Lineage (NCBI taxonomy): Eukaryota > Metazoa > Chordata > Testudines > Chelidae > Emydura > Emydura macquarii. Next base: position 51,344,379 of record NW_027132905.1, read on the forward strand.
TGGGCCTTGGTCCGTGATGGTAAATCCTAGGATTTGACACTCCTCCAACCCCTCTGCTCAGGTGAAAACTTCACAGAGGGATCAAGCTCCAGAGGAGTGAAGTGCTGGAACAGCCTTCCACTGGGAGCAGTGGGAGTAAAAAACCTAACCGGCTTCAAAGCTGGGCTTGATGAGTTTATGGAGGGGATGGTACGATGAGGCTGCCTACGATGGCATGTATCCAATCTGCAACTGCTACTAACAAATATCCCAATGGCCAGTGGTGGGATGCTAGATGGGGAGGGCCTGAGTTACTACAGAGAATTCTGTCCCAGGTGTCTGGCTGGTTGGTCTCACGCGCATGCTCAAGGTCTAACTGATCGCCATATTTGTGACCGGGAAGGAATTTCCCTCTGGGTCAGACTGGCAGAGACCCTGGGGAGTTTTCGTCTTCCTCTGCAGCATGGTGCACGGATCACTTGCGGGTTTAAACTAGTGTAAATGGTGGATTCTCTGCAACTTGAAGTCTTGAAACCTTGATTTTAGGGCATCAGTAACTCAGCCAAAGATCAGGGGTCTATTACAGGAGTGGGTGGGTGAGGTTCTGTGGTCTGTGATGTGCAGGTCAGACGAGATGATCATGATGGTCCCTTCTGACCTTAAAGTCTCTGACTCTATATCCTGGCACTGAATAATGGAGGGGAATGGGCTGGGAACGCAGTGACTGAGGTACCTCATGCACAAACGGGTAGCGTGCTGCTGGGGATTTTATGTTGTCTGGCCCTTGAGTCTATCCGGCCCCCCTTCAGCCTTTTCTGCTTCTGAGAAGAGGGAAGCACAGCAGGGGCTGCTTGGGCTACAATTGCAGCCGCATTCACACAGCATGCATGCAGTCCCATTCCTTTGAAAGGGACCCTTTTGTATCTTCCTCTCCCCCCTTTGTTTTGGAAGAATGAACTGAATCCTGATCCAGGGTCCTGTGGTTCTTGTAGGTCTGGGTTCAGATGTGCTGCTTCTGGACTGGGGGAAGGACTCCATCAAGATCCTGGGCCCAGATGAGATGTGCAGGGCTCCCGGCCACAGAACAGGTGGGGCTTCCATTCAGGCACTCCATGAGTGGGGTGGAGCAGACAGCACACATCTGTGCTTTCGTCTTCTCCTTCATGCTGCACTCCGCGAGGGGGAGCAGGGCCACCAATGAGGTTTCAATAGCAGAGAGGAACTGGACCTATAAATCCTCAGCCTAGGGAAGGCTAGAGAAGGCAAACATATAAGAACAGCCAGACTGGCTCAGACCAATGGTCCATCTAGTGGCCAATACCAGGTGCCAAAATCTTTTTCTTCTCCCAATATCCTTTAGTGTAGCAGGCCATGCCCTCTCCTATCAGTGACTTACCGGTCTGGATCTTCCTCCATAGGTGCATGCACACCAATAGTCCATTAGTTAACAAATCTGACTAAAATAGATTTTTAAACCAGTTCCTTCAAACTGTCAAGGTGGCGCCTTCCCTCCTTGATTGTTAATTCCAATTCAGCAGTTCTTCTTTTAGAGCTTTCTTTTTAATGAGAGGTGGTCATTAAAATGTCTTTTACGTCACACTGGAGTTTTCCTTTAGCAAGACCAGTTCAGCTGAGGTTTGCCGCAGTGGAAAGAATCCAAAACAGGCAGTTTCTTACTGCTGGGTTTCAAACAGCTTCACATATAATTCTCACCACTGAGATCAGTTGCCCCAGGAGACACTTTCCACGTAGGCTCTGATTCTACAATCGGATCCATTAACGGCAGCCCCCACCACCAGTGCAGTTGGGTCCGACTGCAGGATCAGAACCCTCAGCATCAGCTGTTTAAACCACTAAGGACTTTCTAGCTACAACTCCCGACGCAAGTCTTCAAACGTATTTCAGTGATTTGTGTTCTGAACACACACAAGATACAGTTGCTTAAAACAATAAACCAAGGCTTTTCTTAGAACATGCTCATTTTTGCGGTTGAAGGTTTTGTAGTTTATTCTGTGTATCAAAATTAAAAGTGCCTTTGACATTACTCAGAAAAGAACCAATACTTTGGAGTTTTACAAATATTTACACCACAAAAAACAAAGGCTAAAGTTCAATTTGATCTTTGATAAAATTATTTTGTTTGAACAAGATAAACTCACCAACAAAAGAGAAAAATAAAAAACCTCCTATGTACAAACACTCAGAAAACAGCAAATATCCACTGCAGGGGATGTGGCTTATTAGTAATGCCAGCCGGCCCAAACTTGCATACAAGTTCGCAATCTCCTTGTGTTCTCCCTCCCCCTCCGGAGCAAATTGATGGATCACATCCAGGCTCAACATGTTTTGTATTTTTTAATAAAGTTTGTAATCCAATGGACACACAAAACAAAACTGCGCTGAGAAAACAGTTCCATAAATTAATAAGTGTTAGGGAAGGCGAGGAGGAGGAAGGAGGGTAAAAAGTCTTTGTACAAGTGTATAACACTTCCACATATTGTGAGACGAGGGTCAGGGGAAGGTCATGTTTAAATGAATCGCACTTACAAATGAATGACAATACAAAGTCTGAGTATGAAAATAAGATTTTCTCTGAAAACACATTTTTGGCACAGATTAAAAAAAAATGTATGTTGTGGGGATTTGATTTTTTTAAAGTCAGTATTATATATATATATATATATATTATATATATATATTTATATATACACACACACCCACTCAGTTCTGCATATCCCACCAGGAAGGAAAATAGCTCTCCCTTTTGTTTTATTTTTTTTCAGTGTAAACTGTACATCCCAGATGAAGAGAAGATGACTGCAGCAGAGGGAAGTGGAGGAAAGGAAGGGTCACATCCAGGAGAAAAAAAAAGATAATGTGTGAAATGATCCTTGACCCACAGATTTCAGCAGAAGTTCCCAGGTCCTGCGTTTAGTCCACAACGCATGTTAATCTGTGTCAAGACATCCATAACGTCACAGCATGTCTTCAACTGTGCAAAGGTCCAAGTCACTAATTTAGTGCAAAGGCAGTTCAGGTTCTTTTTTTTTTTTTTTTTCTTTTCTTTTTTTGATAAAAAATATAGCCATCCTTTATTTTCCCCAAAAGGAGGCACAGAAACCCAATACACCAGTCCGCCTGTTGAGTGCATCAGTTGTCCATAACCTAAAGCAATATGTAAACATACAAGGTAGCAGAACCACTACCCAGCAACAGTTTGATCGAGGCCGGTTAGGGCAGGAGGCTGGTAGTCTGGCAGCATTTTCTTGCGTCATTCATTTTTCTCTTTTTTTTTTGCTGCAGGGCCTTGGAAAAGTCAGTGACCAATAAACAGCTCATACCGATGCGATAACAATCATAAGGTGAGGAGAGATGTTGGAGATGCTGGCTAGTAGGTCTGGGGCTAGACGGGACAGGTGGCTTTCAGAGAATTCACAGGGTGGGAATATCTGCAGAACATAGGCAGGCTGGGGAAAAATGAAAAAATAAAGACAAGGATGAAAAAACAGCTAGGAACCCCTCTAGTTATTTGTTTTTCTATGAACTGATTAGACAAGCACCCAGACAACTGATTTGGTACCACAATAAGGAAATCCCACTGGACAATGCCCAATTTGGAAGGTGAACTGTAAATCGCAAGTAGTGTGACGTAGAAAGACCAACACAAACGTCTCCTAAAAGTTTATATTCATTTTTAAAAAATTAAAACCACATGAAATGCAATCCTTACTCCCTCTTTTTTCTGGATCTTTAGAAGATCTAGGTAGTGATGTCACACAGTGACGTTACCTGAACTGCAGCTCTTCATCCCCAAACTGAGCGTCAGATGTTCTAAGAATCAACATCTCCCACTTCACTAGCTGCATCACTCTACATTTCAGTGCAGACACTCACTCACTACTAGTTAATCCACCTCCCCTCTTCCATCGACCTAACGCTGACTACACCAGAGGTAAGGGTCAGCTTAACTACACTGCTCAGGGGTTTTGATGTTTCACACCCCTGAATGACTTATAGCTAGGTTGACCTGACTTTTTAGTGTAAACCTGACCTCAGTTGGGGAGACGGGGGAGAGATGAGAGACGCTGCAGCTTCAGATTACAGAACTTTGTGTAAGGTGATCATATTTTCAATATCTAAAACTGGGACATTGGTGGCAACATTTTCTAGGGTTTCAGAATAGTCCCACAAAAGGGCATTTTTTCAATGCACACATGACTCAGTAGCAACACATTTCTCAGAGGGAAGGGTTTTCCCCCACTAACAGTGTCTGAATGGCTTATCATGAAACATAAGAAAGTGTCATTAATATTCATTTTGAACAAAGGAGCTGCTTTGATAGTGTCTACATTTATCTGGCTTTCCCCTTCCACATCGTCCATCAAACTGAACACTTATTCCAATGGACTGTTTTTTCCCGGTAAACACAGCACATCTGACTCAGTGCAGCAATACATCTGGAACAAGCATTTTGTAGTTATACAAAACAAATCTTTTGATTTATGTAATGGAAAACATATTTCAGGTGTCCTGAAAAAAAGTTCCTGGGACATCACATGAAAAGGAAGGGAAGGAGCACTTCAGATTTCTAACGTGCAAAAAGAGCAAAGATCTGTTTTGTTTTTAAAAAGACAGAAATTTGTAAGTCAAAGCAGCATCAAAAGGCAAAAACAAACTTTTTTCTTTTGGTTTAGCAGTTCACCAGTAAGAATTAAATGATTTACTGTGTTGTATTTTCACCAAAGAAATGAATGGCTAGCATTTCACATGCTAATTCTTTCGAAGACACAAGCATGCATCTTGACACTAAACACAAAGGACTTTTTTGGTTTATATCCCATAACTATATAATGGGGTCATTTTAATTTAGTTGTTAACTGCAGTTTCACTGTTTTCATGCAATTACCTGATTAGAGCCGGGATTGGGAACATTGATGATTCCTGCAGCTTGTTTAGCCTGCAGGTAGCTGATGAATGCAGCTTTAAGTGACTCGGTCTGATTCACTACATCTTCCTGGTCTCGTCCACAAGGCAAGGCCAGTAACAGGCAGTAATCACTCTCCACCTGGGAAAAGAGGACAATTAACACTCAAGCATTTGCTAGGGACATGCCTGTTCCTGACACACATTCATTATCTTTAAACCTTTACTGGAAAATCCTCCCTTTGAACTCCTTGGGAATAAATTTGCTGTGGCTGTTGCGAAATGCCACTGTAGACTTCTCAGCCAATTGGCAAAAGACAGGTTAGTTCAGAGTTCTTTTACAGGTAATGTCTGACATCTGCTATTCACCATTGTACCTTTCCATAAAGTGCAGAGTAACATATGAGCTGAATGATCCCAAATCCACACCGCTCCCTCACCTGGATTAAGTGTAGACCTGACACCCATTAATGTTTGCATTTAATCCTTATGTCAAAGGAGAGACACTTGCCACCAGCAGTATTTCAGAGGCCCTATCACTTACTGCAGACCCCAAAACAATATGAATATTACCCTTACCATCATTCTGCGTGCCACACCCTCCAACTGCGAAGCCTCTAGTCGCATGCGCTGAGCAATTCTTAGTGGAGGTCCTCCTTCAGGTGCTGGCAGGGACCGGTGCGCCAAGACGTTGTTACCAGAGACAAAGTGGAGCTGAACTGCAGCTGTGTCATTCTTCAGCGCCAAAAGACCCTGCCACACGATTGGGTACTTCTGAAAATAAAGGATGAAGAAATCTTAATACAAACGAATGAAGGAGTAAAATAAAGACTTAGTGAAACATTTACAGCAAAGTGCTTCCACTTGTGTTCAAAAGTGATCTTAATTGTAAGGGAAATCACATCTGAGTTGCTCATATGCTTCTGACACTTTCAGCAGTAATTATGACACCAGTATACTGTGTTTAAGAATGCAATACACTTAAGGCCGTCCCATAGTTGGTTCATACCAAGGACTGATTTAGGCCAGATCCTATTAAATCATCAATACAACACTTATTTCTTCATAGTGGCCACCTGGTCTGTCTAGCCAAGCTCCCCATTACCAAAGCATCTGAGACCTCATAATCTTTTAATACATTTATCCTCACCAATGTCCTGTGCAGCAGGACAGTGCTATTATCCTCATTTTACATTTAGGGAACTGAGGCACAGAGAGACTAAGTGACTCGTCCAAGGTCAGGCAGGAAATCTGTTGCTGAGCAAAGACTAGAACCTGGATCTTCTGACTCCCAGGCTGGTGCTCTAACCATTTCAACATCCTGGCCCTCCCACCTCGCTCTCCTCCTCCTGCTCCAGAATCTATATTTCTAAATAAATAAATAAATAATCTCTAGTCTTCGTGGTTTGCACAGACAACACTCCAAACCTGACTGGACTGGTAAATAAGGCAGAGATGTCTGCCTGAGTCTGCAGACAGTCTGAAACACTACCTCAGACTCACAGACTCTTCTCATTCACCTCAATGAGATGGTAAACTCATCACCGGACTCTAGGAACGTCCAGGTAAATGTCAACACTTAGCTATTTCACTGGTGAGAGAAGCACCCAAGAAAGTAGAGGGATGGTTACATTATGAAAATCGGCACCATCTAATGTGTGTGGTGCTACATTATGGTGTCTCATGTGGGAAAAGCTTGGCAGAATACTACTGCTTACTTTTCCCCTTGACCTAGTACAGGTTCAGACGTAACAAAAACAAGCAGCAGACAACAGCTCAAAGAGAAAGAGGGAGTGATACTTACTGTTAGAAGCTGAACCATATCCACAGGTCTCTGAGAAACAGAGTGAGGAGGTGGATCTTGTATTAGAGCAGATTGAGGTTCGGAGCGGGACAACGGAAGCCCCGGGCCTGAAGTTGTAGGGATAAACAAAGATTGCTTCTGAACTGCCTGAGGCTGGTGTGGTGATGGAAGCTCCTGTTTCATTGAAATGGCAACAGGGGAAGGATAGGAAGTCTGGCCGGTATCTGCCTGTGCCCGCTGAAGATGGACATGAGGGTCTATCTGCGCTGCATGCCTATTTACAGTGGTGTGGTGGGTTTGTTCAGGTCCTACTGCCTGCGATCCTTTGGAGTCCTGGGAAATCTGAGGTGTTTTGCTGCGCACTGGCTGACTGGGGTGTGAGTGTTCACCTTCTGGCAGACCCTACAGAGCAGTGATGGGAAAGAAAGAGAAAACTTTGGAGAATGCACTAATGGCACAAAACTCTCTCATTTAACAATCAGACTGCTGGGAAACAGTCAAGTTCTCCAGCTTAAATCTTTCTAGACATCTATTTGGTTCTCAGTAGGGTCCCTCTCACTGTAGTATCCGACTGCCTCACACGTTACAAAATTTAATCTCAACAGAAATGGGCATTATCACCAGTATTTTTCAGATAGGGAGCAGAAGCACAGAGACTATCAAACACAGCTGGGAACAGAATCCAGACTTCCCGAGCCCCAATTCAAAGCCTCAATTGCAGGACCATCCTTAACTAGACCATCCATCTAACTAGGTATTGACATTATGCTCACTCCTCGCATGCTATTTGTCTGTATAATACAGTAATTACTGAAGAGGAAAATTGCTATGAGTGAACTAAACTCGAATAATTGCCACGAGCTGTGTTGGGAATTGTCCCTCTCTTATCACTATACTTAGGAACTTACAGATTTCACGCAATCCCTGAACTAAGCTCTATTGTGATGAAAAGAAAATAAATGAGGGGATTCTCCCTCTTAATTCCTTCCCAGTAACTTTAAAAAGGTGTTTAGCCCATATTTCCCAAACAAAAATAACTGATTTTTAGTACTGTAGTACTGTAAAATACAACCTTAAATGGAGAGGGCAGAGTGCATGAGGAATGAGCCAAACTTATCCCAGCTGTAAGTAACTCCCCACTGCAGTCAAATGCCACTGCATCAGGACTACATTTATCACAGTATATATTAAAACTCAGGTAAAGGAAACCAAACGGAGGAAATCATTTCTCTCACCTGAGATGGGGTCATACTCCGGGAAGGTAGCCCAATTGGCGATGCTCCAGGGAACTGAGGATGACCAAGCTGGGCTGCTGTATGGTAATTTCTCATGTCGCCATACACAGATCTATAATCATGAAAGGAACTCCCAGCAGGATGCATGATTTGTACTCCATGAGGTACCACCACAGGCTGTGTCAAAGGCAGTCCAGGAAGCTGGCTGCTGGGAGGGACGCTGATGAGCCGTGGCTCACTGTGTGGAGAGTGCGCCATTTTGACTTCAGAAGACTTCGGTGTCTCTTTTCCAGGCTGTGGAGTCTTGCTGACTGGTGGAGTTTTCACAGACCCTTCTGGTGTTCTAGATTGTCTAGTTTCGGGGTGGTGGTCGCCCACTGCTGCCATGTGTGGGTGCATCATCATCCTCACATCTCGAGGCACGTTGTACTGGTCGAGTCTTATACCCGTAGCATGCATGCGATAATCTGACTGCATTACTAACACATCGGACTGCACAGGGGCTGATCCTCTACACACGGTATGATGGTAATGCATCTCATCTTCTGGGGGATGCTGAGACGATAAAGGAGGCATGACTATATCTCTTATTGGAGCTGGCTGAGGTGTGCTGGATCTCTGAGGTCTGATTTCTATCTGAGGTTGTAGAGCTGCTCTGGGGGAGTGGAGCGCTTCTGGGCGGATGCCATAAGGAATACCAGGCAATGGAGGGGTATTCATTCTCACTTCGCCTTGTGACAGATGGCCAAGGGATACAGTCTGTGTTACACTATGAGGGGGCATTATAACAGACTGCTCAGGATGCATACTGGATATGTACTGAGGCACAGGAATTCCTGGAGCCAGCATGACAGAGGTATTACTAGATAAAGCTGGAGAGGAGGTACTGCCAGGATGACAAGCCCTTGGAAATGGAGATGGAGAATGCCCACTTGTACGTGGCGAATGTGGCTCCTGTTTTGTAACCCCCAAATGAGAAATAGCCCGATCTGTTGGGGTGCTGGGACCTGAGCTGATATGGTTTGCTTCTGAATGTATTTTACCAGACAGGGAAGGGTGATGAGGACTGACCCCAGGACTCAAATTTGATGGCTGAAGAGTCTTAGTCTCCACTTTTAGAGCAGTCAGATCAGGAAGTTTTTTGTTGGCAGAAGCTACACTTTGAGAAAGTGCCATCTGGTTGTGAACTAGTACAGGTGGAGTGTTTACAGTCTGGGAGAGGACTTTAACAGGCCCTGACTGAGAAGCAGGAGTCTGGACAGAAAGGTGGCCCGATTCAGATTTCTCCAAGGCAGTGCGTTCTTGTTTAATAGAGGAGATCACAGGTGATGTATTGTAAGGTTGGGTTCCTAGTACCAAAGGATGGGTGGAGAGATTCCCATATCCTGTGGGAGTTTGAGAGCCTTTCGGTGCTGGCTGCGATGGAGTAATAGGTTCTTGTTTAATTTGTGACTTGGACACAGACTGCTGAAACTCTATGTCAACAGCACTTGCTGGGGGAATCTGACTGATCTTCGCACTAATTCGTTGAGGACCCTCTGTTTTCTGTCCTGAATAACTCAAAAGCACAACACCCTCTGAGGTGTTAACTCGCAGACCTGGGCTGGATCCAGTCTCCACTGGCCTATCTTCAATAACAGACATAGATCCTGGATGAAACCTGCTGTTCTCATTTGTGCTCGGTCTCTGCTTGTATTTTGGTGAAGGGGCATTAACTAGACATGTCTGGGTTTGGGGGACTTGCTTCATCAGTGTTATCCTTGGAGTTTCCTCGAGATCAACACTATGGGGCATTCTGCTTATAACGGAAGTAGCTTTGGGGGCAATAACTGTACTTATTTTTTCTTTCTCACTGAAAACTGGTGCCTCTGCTACTGGAGGGTCCAAAACATTAGTGACAGGAACTGCTGGTTTTTCCTCTGACACTGGTTTAATGGCCTCTACTGGAGGATGAGGAGGCGCCTCTTCCAAACGAGGTGCACTGACTGGCTCAGCAACAGAAGTTGTGACATGTGTAGAAGCAAGGCTAGTTGCTGAAACGTATTTGGGCTCCATTAGTATCTTCCTCAGAGTGCTGGAATTTGTATCAATATCAGATGCTTTAGTATCAGGGGGAAGAGCTGGCGGTGGGGTGGACCGAGTGCGGGTGTCGTCATGCCTTACAATCCATTCTGTCACCTTGGTAGTGTTGGAAGGAAGGGGGACTATCCCAGCTGATACAGAGGCAGGTATTTTTGCCGCAGTTGCAGAAGGAACTGCAGGAACAGTCGTATTTGGAGCACTTGGTGGAGTAACGGGTGCATTTTCAATAGTTGACCGTAGTTTGAATGAAGTTTGGCTCACATCATCCACAGGAACTGACTGGGAAGGTAGGTCGAGAGGAGGAGCTGGAGCTTTAGGAGGAGCATTGCTCTCAGCAACAGTTTCATGAGAAATTAACTCAGTGGCTGCAGCCTTGCTTGCATCAGAAATGTTTGGTTCAGCAGAAACCTGAACAGAGTTTTTATTTTTCTTTTCATCTTTCAAGGGTTCTTCTTGTTTTGCCTTAACTTCATTGGCAACAGGAGACTTACTTTGTACTTTTTCAGGCTCAAAAACACTAACTTCAGCAGTATCCGCTTTCTTGCTCGTGCTCCTTTTACGTCTTTGCCGGGTGGTCTTTTGACGGCCTTTTTCCTTCCGAGAAACTTCGGCTTCCTGTAAAGTTTCAGCTTCCTGTGCAGAGTTTGAAGATTCACTGAAGCTCACCTCAGCCTCCTTACTTTCTGCCTCTACTGCTGATGGGGTAGTGCCAGTCACTTGTTGCACAGAGGGTTCAACAGCAGCTTCTGTTTCCAAGATAACGTTAACAGCCTGATCAGTTTCAGGCTCCATTTCTTCCCTAGGTGATGGTAACACCAGTGGTTCTGCAGGTATCTCAGATTCTGATTCAGCAGGATAAGTTGGAGGAGCAGGAAAGCTTTCTGTTTCTCCAGAAATGTCATTTATGATGGATCCAATAGCTGCTGCCAGTTCTGTTTCACTAGCCTGATGTGCAGGTTTGTCTCCCTCCTCCTCCTGACGAACTTCAGACACGTCAGCTGCCTGGTCTTTGTAGGCAGCAACTGACGGCGTTTCAGTGAGCTTTGCAATGTTCTCCACAGCTTGTTCAAGTTCAATCTGCTTTGCTAACTGAGCAGCTTCTGGTGATTGCTTTGGTTCATGCATCATTTCTTTTTCTGTTTCCTGGAATGCATCTTCTTGCTCGTTCTTTACAAAATGGGGTGCTACATTGTCCTCTTTTTGTGGGCTTTTGATTTTTGCTGGTGACGTTGCCACAGGCTCTGCTTCCTCTTCACTTGGTCGCAGGGCACCTTTGACTTCATCAACATTGAGACGTATTTCCACATTTTTCAGACACAAGGATGCTTTATCTACAACAGTCTTGGCATTTCTAGATCTTCCTCGTTTGGATTTAGTAGCTTTTTCTGGGGCATTTTTTTTCTCTACAATCTCCACTATGGGGGTTTCTGGAAGATTTTTGTCCACATCTAGTTCTTTCCTGTCACGTTTCTGTTCGCTTGCTGCTGCTTCTTTGTCCGTAGTCTTTAATTTATTGCTGTTTTCACTAATATTTGATTCTTGACCAGCTATTTCAGTGGCATCTTCAGATTCTACAGAGACATCTGCCTTTGGTTCATTTTTCCCTTTTTTCCCCTGCTGACTGCTTGCAGCTAATGAATGACTATGGGTTAGTTTTTGGGATCTAGGAGATCTCCATCCCTCTGCAGGTTTAGGGATTTCCACTGTTTCTTTAGTCTCAGTCTCTTCTGCTTCCTGCTGTACCTGTTCTGTCTTAATAGGAGAGATTTCTTCCTCAGGCTTACGGCGTGATTTTGGAGGCCTTCCTCTTCTTGGAGTAGTAGGAACAGTTGTTACAATCTCCTGGGATTCCTTTTCCCCTCTTTTTCTGGTAGATCTAGTTACCTCTACTGAATCCTTTACTGGAGATGGGCCTTCATTGTCTCCTGTGGTAGCATAAACCGATCTTACATTTCTACGTCTAGTTCGACCTACTGGCAAACTTGGCTCTATGTTTTCTGGCTCTGTTGCAGCACTAGGAGATTTAGCAGCATTTCTTGAAACTTTTTCTGTTTCTACTTTCAATTCTAAAAGTTTCTGTGCTTCCCCACGAGGAGAGCTTGATCTTTTAAGTTTTTCACGGTCAATCCTTTCGCTCTTCCTTGTGACAGGTTTCTCTGTGACATTTGTAATGGCTGACTGAACAGGAGTCTTGGAACGTTTGCTTTTGTATGACTTTTTATCTTTTATAACAACAGGGGGTTCGACTTCCATGTCATTGTCAGAAACAGGAGGCAAAACCTCAGCAACTACTTCTGCTTTCTGACTTGCATTAGGATCGGTGTTAGCAGCAGACAGGGCATTTTCCTCTTTAGGTTCACTTGATTCATCAGACTTTTGAACTAGTTTGGGAGGTGGTGGAATCAACTGTGTACTGTCAGGTTCTGGATCTACATTGGTGTCTGCTTGTGAAAAAGAAGCTCCTGGTGTAGGTGGCTTTGTATCCAAGTATGAAGGATGCTCTGTGGATACTGAGTCTTCCTCAGAAGCCGGGGCTGCAGGAATGACATCTTTATTGACCTCTATTGCTGGGGGAGGTTCAAGTTGCTCAGGAGGATCTATTTTGACAGGAGCAGCAAGTTCAGGAAGAGGTTTTGGTTCTTCTGCTGTAGAAGCAAGTTCAGATGGTCTTTCTTCCCTTGCAGAATTTATATCCACAGTTGTTTTTTCATTTGCTACCTTCTCTGATATGACTGGTGCTGGTTCTTGAGGTACAACTGTGACGGAAGAAGGTCCAACTAATGAAGAAGATTTATGTTCTGGTTCTTTATTATCAGGAACAGTTTCTGGTGTCTTAGGCTGATTTTCCTTGTCTTCCTGCTTTTCCACTTCTTTTGGTTTTTGATCCTTCTCCTTTTCTTTTTGCTGCATTCGGGTGAGCTCAATAAATCTACTGTGAAAAAGAACAACTGGTTCTTGCATCAACTCAGATGCACTGTTAGTCCCATCAGAAGAAGCCTGTCTCCCATATATCCGGCCAGAAATGAAGTCCAGGTCATCATCTTTTCTTTCTAAATGCTGTAGACGCTTAGAATCTTGTTCAAAGATTGAGCTGTGTAAAAATCTAGAGGCAAACAATTCCTGTCTCTCTTGCTCCTCCTCTTTATGATCCTCTTTCTTATCATCTAATTTTCCTTCTGAATCAGTCCTGATTTTTTTCTTTTTCATATACCAAGATGGAATAGGTCTCGGAGCAGAGTCAACTTTCTCTTTGTCTTTATTGTTCCTAAAACTAGCAAATCTTGAGTCCCAATCTAGAAAAGACCAGTTTTCTTCTCTAGATGAAGAGAGAGATTTAGCTCTTTCAAGCAAGGCTTTTGTGTCTGGTGTGATTGTCTTATCCAATGCAAAGGAGTAAAATTTGTTTCTTTCCAAAGAAGTTGACAGCCTTTCCTCTCTTTCACGTAGTTTCTCTTCTCTGTCCCTTAATAAAAAAGATAACCTGGAACTTTCTAATAACGATGAGGCTTTCGGAGAATGGGGTTTATTTTCACTGTCGTCATCAGAATCTGAAGGCACCTCACCTGGTTCCAGGTCCCGTACAGATCGCTTTCGTATACTGTCTCTTTTAACTATACTACTTGGGAAGTCAACTCTGCCAGGCTCTTGTTTGACTTGAGATTCCCATCGATTTGATTCATCTTCAGAACTCAGTACCGATAGCTTTATTTTGGCCATTTCTGCCATCTGCTCCCTTCTGCTGGAATCGTAGGGATTAAATTTTAGGGAATCCTCCCTCACAGTCATATTGGAATATGAAAGACCCTTTTCTTCTATTTTAGGTGATTCTTTGGTTTCTTTTAATGGCATTAGCCTTGGGGAATCTAGCGTGTCCTCCTCCTCCTGAAAAGGAAAGTGTCTGATGCTAGGTGAACAGGCAGTCCTTTCAGAATCTTCGCTCACCTGGCGAGAACTTCTATAGTTCCTCTCCCTTTTAGTACTGATTTCAAAATCAAAATGATCAGTCTTTTTCTTTTTACTTGGTGGAGAGTCATCTGTGACATCTTGTGGGGGTTTGCCCACCTCATGAACCAGGCTACGCCTTTCATATTCATCTACTTCTTTTTTTGGACTGCCAAACTTCTCAGACTTTGCTATCTCCATTTCCATCTGCTGTTTTAATCTGCGACTTTGCTCCATTTGTTTTCTGTAACTTTGTGTGTAATCAATGTCAATACCAATTTTCTCCTCTGTGTCAGCTGACTGAGGTTTCTCCTGGCCAAGCTTATGGTCAGGCATCTCTTCGGGAAGACCACAGTAATTTTTCTTCATGTCATCTCTCTCTGTTCCCTGATCATCTAACAGCTGCATTTGTTTGTGCTGTGGTTTTATCGGATTAAGTTTTTTAGAAGGGATTTCTGGAGTTTCCACTGGTTCATCAACTGGCTCTCCTACCCTAGGCTGAAGTTCCGAACTGGGACGCAAGCCAATTGCCACAGAAACATTAGTAGGCTCCTGTGCCTCTTTGGGGCTGGTAACAGTAATAAGTCTTTCCAGTTTGATTTTTTTAGATTCCCTTTTAAGCATCTCTTTCCTCAAGGGCTTTCTTTCCAATTCTCCTTCCCTTAACGTCATAACTTCTCTAGATGAAGTTGTCACATCAAGCTGTTTTTTCGAGATCATGCGTGCAGCATCTTCCTCATCTTGGTTACTTCTTTTAACTTCCAGTTTTTGCCGGTCAGGTTTCAAGTTTGCATCAGCAAAACGTCTTTTACGAGCCTCTAATTTATCTAGGTCTACTGCGTTTACCCCTTCTGTAGTCTGCTCTGTCTTCAGGTGTTTCTTGGGCTTTAGTTTTCCCTCTTTATCAACCACTTCTACATGACTGGCAAGTACCTTCTCTTTTGGCCCCTTAGTTCTGACAGGTTCCAGTTTAGACTGGTCAGATTTTATTTGCTCAACTTGAGATGTCTGGATTTTTTGCTCAAGAAGTGGAGACTTAACAGTGTCATTATCAAGCTTTGCTCTCAGTTTCTCCAAAGCAGGCTGATCAATAACTTTCCCTTCCTTTTCTTTTACTCGAGTCAGCACCACACATGGCATCAGTTCCAGACGGTTTTTAGCTGTCCCTTCTTTGTCAGCTCTTTCTTTACTCTGTTTACTATTGCCCTTTAATTTTTCAGGGCTGGGCTCCCTCTCATTTTCTTGGTCTGTTTCAGAAGACTGAGAGCTTGGTGAATGAATTTTTGCTTTTCGTTTCTGCTTATCACTTTTATCTTTTTCTAGTTTTTCTGGCTTCTCTTTCCTCACCAAACGTTTGTCTTTGTCTACTCTCTCTTGGTCAAAAGCACGTTCTTTATCATTTTTCTCATTTTTTGCATAACGCTCTACACGGGTCTTGTCAAGTTTGTCATATCTTGGAGGAGAAAGTGAGCTGCAGCTCCCACTACGATCTGAAGACCTGCTGTAGATTCTCCTTTCAGAATCACTCTGAAGCCTTTCTGATTGTGAGGGAGATGCTCCAGGGCTCTGTGGACGTCTGGAATGAGTTGGACTTTGACTGCGTTCAATTGGTCTCCTTTCGTGATCTCTGTCCCGATCAGATTCAAACCGCTCCCTTTCCCTCTCCCTCTCTCGTTGTCTATAGCTATATTCCCTTATATCTTGTTCATAAGGATCTCCTCTATAATCCCTGTATTCACGTGGATCATCATAATATCGCGGGTCATAGTAGTCTCCTTGATAAGGATCCCATTCTGCATAAAATTCTCTGCCTCGGGCAGGATATTCTCTCCTAGGATCTTCAGGATACGTCCCTGGTGTTCTAACAGTCTCATAGTAAGTACGATCAGGCGCATATTCATAAGATCCTCTTCTTTCATCTCTGCCAAAAACAAGAACAATACAGTGGTTAATTTTCCTATTAACCAAAGAGTTGAATTATGAAACTCTTGGCTACATGAAAAATGTTAATAGTTTTTTTATTTAGGTATATAACATGGCAGATATTCATAGTTATATCCACAGATTTAACAACAATGAATTATTGCACAGTGGATTAATCAATTTGTTAGTCTCAAATACATAGTAAATCAGTCATTTTGTTCATCAGGTAGCTTGGATGATCTCTGAATCCATCTTATTACTCCATTTTTTAATTTTTTTTTATTTTATTTTTTAACCAAACTAGTATTTACATCCTTAGTCAGGGAACAAGTATAAACCAATTTAATAAAAGTGTACCCTACAGAGCAAAAAGTTCATTGTGTACACATGACCACTACCCAAACTCAAAAAGCTGCTACTAATGAGAGAGCAGTAGTTAGCTCTGAAAACATGCATCAGATCAAAATTCAAGGTTTCACTGCTTACAACTTACTAGTTGAGAGATGAAGAGGGAACTATGTCAACATTTCAAAACTCCAAAAATCAGTAAGACAAGTTTCACAGCAGACAGAGGTTTTTTGGCACTTTTTTTTTTTTTTTAAACATCAAAAGTGTATGCAGTGCTCCGATTCCCCAACCATTTAAAAATATGTTTTACTCCCTCTCTTTCACACATTTGCACATAGTGCTAAAAGTGGAATGTTTCTACCTTGTAAGAAGTGTACAAGAGTAAAACAAAGCAAAACAAAAAAAAATAGGGCTGTCCAACTGGAATAATACTTTATAAATGACAAACTGCATTTATCATACACCTTTGATTGCCTCTTTTGCACTCTGCCCCCTTAAGCTATCTCCTTTGAGACCATGTCTCAACAGTGTAACAGCTCAGGCAGCTTTGAACAGCTGTCATTTTTAAAAAGTTTTAACCTTTTAAAAAGTGTAAACCTTTATAAACACTGTTTATAAAAAACCTTTAAAAAAGTGACTTTTAAAAAGTCAACCTGCTCGAAAGATGTTCCCGAAAAACCTATACTTGCACAAGACCGAGAATGTGCAATACACAATTCTGTATTATCAACAGGTTTAGTGTCAAATATTTCTTGAACCTGCAGAGCTTAAAACAGGAGCTTTGAAAAACTCGGAATCTTCTTGCGAATAGCACAAAGGGACTTTCTTCTAGTCCTAGAAAGTTCTGAGATGCATGTTCATAAAACTGAGTCATTGTTATGTGAAGTGAAGTTATCTTAGGTATTTGTAGAAGTTTATCAAATTTATTAAGTATAATTTTTCTCTCTCCCTGTGCCCTGTACAGCTGGACTCATAATACTAAGGAAACCTGGCTTTACAGATAGAAGGATACAAACAGTCCCAATAAAATGTTTAGAAATTACCTATAGCATATTCTTAAGATTTTCTGTAAAATGTGTGTCAGATGCAGATCACATAATAGTGGGGTATATAAAAATGTTACACAAAATGGTGTGGGTACCCATTTATGGTGCCCTGCATAATTAAGATGTGGCTTCCTTATTCATGAGTAACGCATTCATCCCAAGCTCATGTCAACAGACCTGTTTACTCCCTGGGTCACTGCTCCTAAGTAATGATTATGTGAACACTCAAAGCAGACATTGGTTTTTGATAATGACAGCTGATTTTGGAAGAAAGAAAGAAAAACAGGTGTCCAAGTTTCATCTTGTTCTAGAAATCAGTGTTCTAGTCAGAAGTATTTCACAGCAAAGATCAGCTCTGATGACTTGTGTACTAAATGACATCTGATGAATGCAATTCTCTCTTTTTAATTCAGTGTAATTCAGCCAGAGGAAACTGTCACTGTCTGCCTGCTGGCAGATCATAATTCTTGGCAATGATTTGGGAACACACCAATTCATTTCTATTATGCAAATTATTTCCAATTTCCAAACCAATCTTCACTTTTTAAAAACTGGCAACATTACATGTTATTTTGATCTATTTTGATCTAAAACAAGAGCAGCACGTTTTGAGATAATATGTAGCTCATTAGTACAAATGGTACCATGCTGGACTCATTTATAAGCAATTCAGAACCTTAATTAAGCCAGTTTTTAAAAATAATAAAAGTTTACTGACAAAGAAAATTTACTTGCCCACTTTTTACCATAATCATTGGTAATGAAAAAATTGGTAGGTTTTTCAACCATCCAAGAAATTATGAGTGGAACTGTGCTAGGCTGCATTAAACCAGAGTCTAGAGAAATGAGGGACCCTTCTTGGCGGAATCCACCACTTTCTGCAACCCCATGAACAATATCTAGACACCATGACAACAGGTGCTATAGAAAAACATAGATGGAAGATATTTTTCATGACAAATAGCAAGGGAAATTGAAGTCCTGCTCAGAGCTTTTATTATTTCATCAATACACCATACTACTGAGGAAGTGGTGGTTCTAAGTGTAAACTTCACTTTCAACTAAATAGACTAGGAAAATATCTGATTGTTGTAACATTATGTGTTGCCTGTTAATTTATACACTATTTTGAGAATGGGGAGAGGAGTTTAAAAAAAGCACTCTTTGCATTCTTAAGAAAATGATGAATGATCCCTAGCTAATTATAGATGAAGCAGCAAGTCAACTGGATAGCTGAGCATATATACTACCTAGCTGACCAAAGGTTCCAGTCAAGTCTTTAACATACACCATAACTTTTCTGTACTCTGTATAATCATTTTAGTAAGTGATGGAGTTCAGAGTCACGATCCACTGCTTGGCTTTTATTTGCCAATTTGTGTAGATCAAGGCTGACCATTCACATTTGTGAAAAAAAGTTTAAAAAGCTAAAAATTAAAACTAAGATTAAAAAAACTACAACACACTATGAAAGCACCTGTCTGCTTAAATATATGATCTGTATCAATTAAGACCACAGAAAGCTTTCTGTACAGAGTTTAAACTTTAACAGTGATTTCTCAACGAAACTTACACGTCAAAAAGAAGGGGGAGATAATAGGATAAAAGACTCTGCACGCTGTAGGGGCAGGGAGTAGGCTTGCAAGACAGTCCTTCATTTTAAAGATTACTTTAATTATTATTTGAGCGTTTATGTCCTGGAATTTTAACTACATTTAAAATCCTGTGTGAAAAGCAAGAGAATGGAATCAATGTACTAGATACATGCCTTCTTTCTGCTAGCATTTCATAGAAGTCTCTGATATCCTGACCCGTTTTCTCCATGGAATGATAAAATGCCAACTGACTCTCTCGGTTTGCAAAATCCACCTGAAAAATAAAGGTAATACATGTTCAGTAAAATAAATATTCCATTTTGACAGGTTTTCAATGTCTCCTCCAGAACTTGAAGATGGAAGAAGAACGGAAAGAGTGGGTGTAATGTAATTTAAAAAAAAAAAAAAAAAAGAGTCCTCAGGACTGACAATTACTCCCACTAAGATGAAAGACCTTTCCCCTACATTGTGTGCTGCAAAGCACAATGTATTTTTATGGAGCGACACAAACATTCTGATCAGGGTATTTTCTTTCAGTTACTGAAGAAAAGTCAACTGAAATGCTCGTTTCAAAGAACACCAAAAGCAAAATGATTAAATAATAATACTGCCACCACAACGCAGTTATATAGTGCTTTTCATCCCAGGATATCAAAGCACATTACAAAGGTGGGATCAGTATTATTAATCCATTTTACAGATAGGAGTTTAAATAACTTGCCCAAGATTATATAGAAAGGCAAATGGCAGGGATGGGAATAAAATCCAGCAATCCTGACTCCCAGCTCCCTGTTCTAACCACTACTTGCTGTTTCCCAACTGCTTGCTACAATATTGAGAATATGAGGGCAAAATTTATGCAAAAAATTCGGGTTTAGAATGGAATTGTTGAAATGCATTCCACATAATCCAACAGTTTTTACATTAAAAGGAACTTTAATCAGTTTAAAAGAAAATTGGTATAACCACAATAAGAGCACACACACATATAAGGGTGTTTTGTGTTTCAAAAATCAGTGAAGAGTAAGACCCACAAACACAAGATACAAAATCTTTAATGACTATGGCCTTGATATGGAATAAAAGGTATTTATTATATTCAACCACCACACTTAGAAAACTTTAATGTATTCAAAAACTTCTAAACACCACAAACATCAAATTTCTAGATGACTACACCAGGTGAAAGATCATGCTTGAAGTGATTACCCACTCTTTAGGAGAGGAGGAAAAGGAGGAGAAAGATAATTCAGAGATTGGGCTAACACCCCAAACTCCTGGATTAGTTTGGTGCCTTTATAGTATTGCTTTTTCAGTCACTAACAGACAACAACATGGGCACCAACACCCAGAAGCTTAGAGAGGCAAATTCAGTGAAAAAAAATGACAGGATACCGGAGAAAGCTTTCTAAATAACAGTTCAAAATGCCCTAACGTCTTAAGCCGAGTGCAAAAGGTCAGTTTAACTCTGAGATTTGGGACATGTGTGTCCCACTAAGTATTCCTTTGTCTGGCAGTTTGCAAAATGCCAGCATTTAAGGGGTAAGACCTGAATACAATTTTTTTTTTTTAAGAGGTCATTCTGCACACCTTAATTTTATTCCCACCGATTTTCCTCCCCTTGGTCTCTTTTACAGCTGCTTGTGCATATTCAATTTCATTGTAGAGAACCAGGGCCATGCCTTTTAAGCGGTCAAACACCACCTGTAAAAAACAAAAAAACAAAACAAAAACCAAATAAGAGCCTCATCCACAGGACTTAATGTCAGTCCCAACAAAATCCTAAATCATGAGGACACCGGTAAGAAAATTTTTATCTAAGTAAATTTTCAGGCTTTTCTGATGAGACATATTGTTATGAAGAGACAGTAAAAGGATACGGGACTGCTTTGAATTGTGGATATTGTGGCTTGAGGTATATTATGCCTTTATTTTGTTTTTCTGTATTTTACTTTCCTTATTTTCTCTGGTGACTGAATATTGCATGTCATTGTTTATTTACAGATTTTTGAAAAATTTCCAATAAATTGTAGGGGGGAAAAAAGGTAAAAGGAACATTTAATCACAAAATGAAAACAAGTTTTTATTGTTACAAACTGCAGTACCATTCTTCAATTGCTAAATGCGCACAATTTATAAACACCTGTTTGTCTTCGCAACACATATATAGTCAAACAACAAAAGCTACACTAAAATAATGTCAAAGTTGTAACGTACTTTTTGACGTCTTAAGGACTTAAGGCCTGAATCCTGCAAACATTTACACACATTTAACTTTAAGCACATGAATAGTCCCACTGAAGTCAACTGGAGAACTCACGTGCTTAAAGCTAAGCATGTGTACAAATGCTTGCAAGTCATGGTCTAAATCTGAAATATCTAGACAATGGGACCTGGTAGTTCACAGTTGAGGTGCCCACTATGTTGTACAACTATGACATTTTTATGTACCTTTTCTTGTGTGAATTTCCTGTAAGTTTTTTTAAAGAGTAATTTCTTGTCTATTTGCAAAAAATATAATTATATCTAATTATGTAATTAGCATGCATAAGTCTAAATCACATAATTAGACTGTGTTGTTCCAACATGAAACAACATCAGAATTCTAAAGAAACTTTGTAATGGGAGAGACTAGTTCTAAAGTTCATTATCTCGGCTCATTCAAAATATTATAATCAAAATAACTAAAAGCAACTAGTCTATATTTTGGACCAACAAGCTGAAAAGCTATAAAGCTTTGTAGGCCAAATTTCAACCCAGAGAGAAATTCTATGTCTGAGCTATAAAACCCTAGAAGTCAGGGTTGAAAGGACAGGATGTAAAGAAAGGAAGACAGCAACAACTTCAAACCACACACCAAAGCCTCCCACCTACCTTTACCACAGGCCCGTATCGGCAGAAATGTCGAGTTAAATACTGATCCGTTACGTTTGTAGAAAGACCATCTAACCACACGCAGTTTGTAGGCATGCTCTTTCCAAAACCCAGCTGAACACAAAAGGGCAAAATGTCCATCAGTACAATTCACAATTAAACTAATTTAACAGAGCATGCCTGATTTAGAATTATCTGAAGAAAACCATTTGTGTAAATTTTTTAAAAATTAGCATCTCACTCAAGTGCAAGCAACTCAAAATCATATGGTGATTAGTACAAATAATTCTGCATGCTTAAATAAGTATGTTTATTTAAAATATTTGGTTTTTGTGCAAATTTAGTGCTTCTGAAAGGTGTCAGATTGACAGGGACTGGTATCTTCTTCTTTTCCCCAGAACAGGTGCAGCACTGGCAGGAACAGTGCAATCTTCCTACACTGCCCTACCACTGACCTGGAGGGACTATCTTTAAAAATGAGAAGATAAATCAGTCTCCATATCCATTGAATCCTGGGCCTCTCTGCTGTGATTGCCAACAAAGTTACCAAATAATGTAAGTCGTGGTGGTGGTTGAAAATATATTGCTATCTAATCTGACCTACAAAGTAATAGCAAGAAAGGCAAAAGTAGTACAAAAAAATTTCACTTCCACAGTCTAAGCTGACACACAGAATTACATAACATAGAAAACAAAATTAACCAGGAAAAGGATAAGAAGTTTATAGGAAGATTTCTTTACCTTGAGACGGTTATTTCCAAGGTATTCCCCATCCATCTTCTTAATTGCTTTACATACACTTGCAATATCACAGTACTGCAAAAATGCATACTGAGGAACTCCATTCACTTTCTTAATGTCAATATCCTTTAAACAAAAAAAAACAAAAAACCAGTCAATGCTCAGCAATATGCCAGCAACAGTTTTAGCTGCGAAAACTAGATATACATGGATTTTTCTTTTTTACTAAAAAAGCCACATACAGCAAGCATTGTTTAATTAAGATTTTAATCACAGAGATGATTTAAACATTAGCAGATCGTGAGGTGCACTGCTCTACAGCTTCTCGTTCAGTGATAAAACCAAACCCTTTCTGATGCAACAACAGCTCTTAACAATGAAGATTTTTAAAGCTAGAAAAGGATGTTGCTAAACACCCATGACTGTTAACATGTTCTGCTCACAGAATAGCTTTTGTTAACACTGTGTTAAACAGAGGTGGTTCAGAAGCATGACAAACAGAAATACAGCTTAGTTTTCACTCGGAAAGGCCTAAAGGAAAACAACCTGCCTCAAACCAATCGTTGGTTTGTGAGGGAAGAGCCAAACAGGCTCAGTTTTCCAAATAAACTTGATCTGCCCAGTTCCTATAAATAGAGGACAATTCTGGACTCTTCTCTTAAAACAAGTTGGCACCAATTAGATGAAGGCAAAAAAGATGAACTACATCGCACTGCTGACACATTACCCAAGAGACCTCAGGCATGTTAAAAAATGAATCAGAGGAAAATAATTTATATATAACAAAACCTGGTTTTAATCAACTTAAATAATAGCAGGTCCAGAATTGACATTTGATCAACCTTCAGGCTTAGTACTGGCATACACACTCAGTCTCAGAACAAACGCACGATATTATGATTCATTCCACTCTGAAAACAGAAAGTAGAGATTTTATTTTATTTTTTAACTAGCACACGCTTCCTTTGTGAGCTATGTGTCAATGCTTGCACAGGAATTTGAGTATAAAAGTTCAAATGCTCAAGATACCCTAATTTCATGGTTAATAAATTTAGGGACAAGGCAATGGTTTAACATGAGACTATTCTGAAGCCCTTTGTCTAGAAAACTAAGTAAATTGGACGAGATTTACTCAAGAATGGGAGTTCTATTGATACAGCCTAATGATTTAAGTGGAATACTAATAAAGAGCTCCATTTCTAAGTGTCTGGAATAGCACTACATAG
Source organism: Emydura macquarii macquarii (assembly GCF_026122565.2). Taxonomy (NCBI): domain Eukaryota; kingdom Metazoa; phylum Chordata; order Testudines; family Chelidae; genus Emydura; species Emydura macquarii. Next base: position 51,368,097 of record NW_027132905.1, read on the forward strand.
CCCTAGCAAATTATACTTATCCATTCACCTTGGGCAAGCAATTTTTTTTTTTTTTTTTTTTGACAGGAGAATAAAATTTCATTAGTTCATTCCTTATGCACCAAAAAAGCCAAAATTTCCCTGTTTACACACCCAAGGATTGCATTAGCCCTTTTGGCTACAGCGTTGCACTGGGAGCTCATGTTCAGCTGATTAGTCACCATTACCTCCAAATCTTTTTCAGCCACTGCTTCCCAGGATAGTGTCCCCCATCCTGTAAGTATGGCCTACATTCTTTGCTATATGTATACATTTGGCCATATTAAAATGCATACTGTCATTTTACCACACAATCTAAATTATGCATTATCAGTGACCTATCCTCTTCATTATTTACCACTCCCCCAATTTTGAAGTTTGTCATCTGCAAACTTTATCAGTGATGATTTTATGTTTCACACTACTATTATTGACTACTGATACTAATCTTTGTTTCCTCAGGACAGCTCAGCTGGTATAACATGAAATTCTGCATCAGAAAAGGGCTTGAGCTACATACGGTGTGCAGCTTCATAAATCAGTCTTCACTTCAGAGTTTATAATGGTGCTGCAATATACAGAGCTGCCATGCAATATCACAATAAAATTTAAGTCATATTTGTGCATATCAGATATGCAAAATGCTATAATTTTTTTAAAGTATGAGATACAGTCCCCCAAATCTGACAGACTAATACCTCAAATGCCAACAACTGAAATATTTCTAGACAGACAGAAAATAGTACTAAGTGTACAGCAACAGCCCTGGTTACTAAAATAATGCTGTACACAAAATATGCTATCAATATAGAAAGTCTGTTGCTGCAGCCTGTATATTATTGTCTGTACTATAAATGGGTATTTGATTCTTCTGGAAAAATTCTCTTAAATCCTAACATTGCCCTTACTCTATAGAGTGTGCACAATGTGGGGAAGAGAAGGGAATTAATGTTACTGTGACTGTCTCACTCAGATAAGCTTGTTCAATGAAAAGCCAAACTCCCTCATGTCATCACTAACTATTCTGATCATTGTCTCATCCAACCCATTGTTACAGAACAGTCAGTCATAGCTGATGGCTGATTTCATGAGCAGCAGCTAAACACTGTTTCAAAATTATCAACAAGAAACTTGAACTTCATAAGAGCAATACTGACTAACATGAAAATGGAATCAAGCACATTTACATCCATGATGACCATTAAATTTTTCTGACATTTCTATTCTGCAGAACATCCTTAACAGTTTCTTGTAACTGCACATAAGTAAGGGCAGTTTTCATCCCAAGGTTATTTATTTCCTCTGCAATACATGTGCGCTAAACCATATCAAACTCAAAACAATGCCTCTGGAGTACATTCTGGGAAGAAAAACGACTTATGTCAAACAAATGACTGAATTAACTATATTTCACATGCTCAAATTGATTAACATTATATTTTGCTGCTTCTTGCATCATTCAATAATCTGATATGCATTTTTGTATTGAGACAATGGTCAAAAGTAACTTATGCCAAAAAGAATTCACGTACCACTATCCCTCCAAAGCGCTGGAAGATGTTGCGAAGATCATGATAGGTGGTTGTTTTTTCAAGGTTACCAATGAAGAGAGTTCTTGTTGCTTTAGGATGAAACTCATCTATCCTTTCATCCAAAGGGCGAAACTCATTCTCGCTTTCTGTTTCTAGAGACAGGAGAGATGAAAAGCATATTGTAATATCCTGAGTGTTTTCTGTTTCTTGGAAAACTGATTTTTGGAATACTAAAAATTGTTTGAACCTACATCACTGCCTTTGATAAAAATACAGTTGTACCCTCTTAGATATCTGAATTCCATTAATGCCAGGAGTTTGAAATCTAAGTCATGCTACTTCACAAATGCCAAGGAATATGGACCTTTTGATGCCTATAAGTTAAAAAGTTATGGCATTCTACCTTTGTTGCTTTAGAAATTTATTCTTTTAATGAATGTCTTCTATTCTACTACCAGAAATTAATTCAACAGGCTTCACTGTATTCATGTATTGATCAGATACATGAAAAATGTATGCTTTAATAGATCTGTTTCTTAAACAAATAATTAAGTACAGTAGATTCCACTGCACTGCTAAAGACAAATAAGTGAAAGCAAACTTGTGCACCCAAAATTATGGCTTTCATAAGTTGCATCATTTACTTAATATTTCCCAGGGCCTTAAGGATTCTGTCCCCCCCTTCGCAGCAACACTTGCAATTTAAGGCAGAAAAGAAATCTGTGAGGATTCAACACCACACCTGAATTGTTTTGGCTGGGAGACAGGCAACTTCTTTTTATACTGTACCCATCACCTTCCAATCATGCAATAATCATGCCGTAACTCCTACTTAGTAAAACGAAGAGCCACAAAATTGAGGAAAGGAAGGCTAATGGTATAACTGAATGCCAGAGACTAATTAATTAAATTATTTTATATGTTCTTTTACTCCAAAAAAAATTAATGGCCTTTTACCAAATTTGAAACCTTACAAGTTATTCTATGTAACCAATAAGTGTTTATACTTCATAGGAAGTTAAACACGTAAGCTACAGCTATGCTAACTAAACTATATGTCGCCTTATGCTTCACCAAGGAAATGGAGACTAGCAGAATGCAATTTACTGGCCACTACAAGAAACTATCTAGCAAGGATGGAAGGCTTCCTCCACTGAGGGTTTGTGGTTGTAGAATTTTCTTCCTGTCTGATCTACTCTACATCTAGAGTAGATCAGTGACATGCACTGTTGCTGTTCTGGGATTTATTCTGTCATGTTTACCGGTTACTTTAAATAACTTTGCAGCAAGGTAGAGTAATTGTAACTTTTCTTTTACTCAATTTGCTACCTTCTTACAACAGTTACTGCTCTACTCTTATAATGGTTATACACCTAGAGGAAAGTTTAGAAGTCAGCATCTTTTCCCTTACCAGGTCCTATCCAGGCGGTCACTTCAATCTGCATTCCAAAGAATAATTTTCCTTTTGATGCATTCAATGCCTTCTCCTGGTCTTCCTGTTGTCGGAAGAACACAAGTCCATAGCGCTCTTCGGAGGCGCCGTGAATCTGCACTGACGTCACCTTTCCATATTTCTTGAACTCATGGAAAAGTCCATCTTTAAGGCTTGTATCTAAATCCAAACACAAACGTAAGTAAATTAGAAATTATTATTTACTAACATTATAATGTTACAAAAGCCATGAACAGGTTTTGACATCCTATCTAAAGTATGACTTTCTTTGTTTTTATCTGACCTTCAATTTTCACAGAAATGGTCATCTTTATATTTTAAAAATATATATTTTATGTTAATTTTGCATATTTAGGAGCCTCTAACTTGCCCTCGTGTTTCTCTTAGAATTGAGGTCCCACACACGTACATTTCCACATCACTGTAGCCAGTGGGGGAAACAATGGCTACCTGAAGAGGATACAACTATTTCTAATGGTACCACCCCTAAGACAATGGGTGAGGGGACACGTAAAATATCATTGCTTATTTCATTAACATCCTTGCCATTGTCAATATGAGTGAGTAGATATTGCTAACAACAATCCTACAAAGCTGGGTTGAACATATATCTATGGATTCCACTGTTTGCATCATTTGTGCTCATCTTCTTGGTAAGACAACTGAGGCATGCAGGCTCATCAAGTGTTGGCAAAAAACAACTGATCTAAGATTTTACAAGCTGCCTTTGCATTTGAGAGGGAGGGAGAAAGGGTGCTAAACAAAGGATATTTCAACAGCCTTTATTCAGAATTCCTTGATTTGCATGTCTCTTCCTTAGAATATATATTACTCAAATTCATTCAAAGAACATTAAAGCTTTAAAGTCAAGCACACAAAAGTCACAAAATGCCAGAATGAATGCTGCCTGTACCACTTTAATTCAAATTCCTTGTGCATACGCATTATAATATAGTCTTTAAATCACTACTTTTTCCACAGGACCCCTCCCTCATTTAGTGCACACGATGGATGGTGATCACCTAATGAGCAGCTATTCAGTAATTCACTTCATCCTCTTTGCTCAACATGTAATCACATGCCTTATTTAATATACACTATTCAAACCCTACTCTGAATACAGAATTATTTATTTCCTCATGGGCTTTTCTAGTGCTCATCACTATAGCAGCTGAGTACTTGACAACCACTAATGAATGTATTTTCACAACAACCCTGTGAGGCAAGGTGGTATTATCATCCTTTTACAGACGAGGAACTGAGACATAGAGATGCAATTGTCAGAGCTCACCACTAATTTTGAGTACGCAATCTGAGATGCTCATAGCCTGATTTTTTCAGAGAATTTAGTACTTGAGATCTACAAAGCACTTTATATCTACCAGTGTCTTCAGCTGCAGCTATGAATGGTCAGTCACAGAGTTTCAAGTTGGGCAACCATAAAATGAGAAACACACAATTAGTGACCACTCATGCAAAATATGCTTTTAAGTGATTTGTCCAGTACCACATAGGAACTCTGATAAAAGCAGGGATATAATCGAGTTTTCCAGGGCAACATTCAACTGCCCTAACCATAAGACCATCTCCTCTCTTCCCCTAGCCTTCTGCCTCATTCACTATACACCTTCAAAGTGCTGCATCATAAAGTAGGGTCCTTCAAGATAACAGCCTAGTTAATTACGCAAACCCACATTCATTACCAGAGCACCATTTGCCCTGTGAACTGAATAAGGAAGGGGTCCTGCGGGAAAAAATAGTGATATCTTATTATTAAAATACTGAATGAATGCATATGGGGGCCAAATTAAGATGGTCCAAGGCTTCCTCCTTCCTTGTCCTAGTCTATTCCCCTACTCCACGCCTTTGCAGTCTAGTCAGTTTTCTTCCTCCATCTCCACACTGCCTGGGTGCCAACAGCAGGAGCGCTGAGAGCACAGAAAAGAGTCTATCTTCTCTAAGTTCTTGTACCCAGCATCACAGTGGTGCACAGCAGCAGACAGCAGCAACTGCAAGGAAAGTTCTGCTCAGCCCTGAGGCCTTGGGGTGGTGCATGTTCAATAGATATGGATTCTTCAGAGAATTTAATGGACAAACTCAAGTTTATTCAGCATACACAAACTGAGCATTTTTTTCAAAAGCTTATAACTTGGTCAAATTTGGGCAGGTTTTCCACAGGGACAGCAAAAGAAACATCCCTGACACAAAAGCAATCCCTTTGCCAAATGTCAAGACCCTTCTCCAAAGTAGAGACACTGGAGCTTTTCAGTAAGATGGCTGTAATAATTTTTAAAAAAGAAGGGCAAAACAATATGTTTTTCCCTTATCTTATTCTTGGAAATGGCTGGACTGATTTTGCTGAATTTTTCCAAAATATTCAGTTTGTGGCAGACACCTGGCATGGAAAATTAACGGTCAAATAGTTTAAGTTTGGCAGAGTTATAAGCAACTGAAAACAGGGTCCTATATTGGAAAGTGCTGCTCAAATTTCTCTGTATGCTACCAGCTCCATCTGTAGCATGTTAGTTTTCATTTTCAATGATGCAAGGAGCAGTTGGAATCCTGATATTCAAAGGCCACATAAGGGCCACTCCATTGACTGGCAAGAGGCACTCAAAGGTTAAACTGAATGAAAAACTGTACAACATCCTTACCCTTCTGAATCTCTACCATCAGCGGAATAATACTGAAGTCTCCTGAATGTATCTTTGTTCAAAACTGAAGGCTTTTCACACGTTATCTGACAATTTTATTATAACATTATGACAGCAATAACCTTGAAACTAAGTTTCATAGAGCATGGCTCATTAAACCACACTTACATTTTCCCACGCAATAGTAAATGATACTGGCAAATACTATTATAGGGGTTAATAAAATATTGCATTTTCTCAATATCAGGTATGCATGATAAAGACAATTTTCCTAATCAGTCTGCTTCCCATCCCTGTTTTCTTCTCCCTTACTGGCACTCTGAAGAGAAACTCTTTCACATTGGATTTTACCTGTGGAGCGCACTGGAAGATTTTGAACCTTGATCCCAAAACTTTTACGGGGCTCATCTTTCTCCAGAGATGGAAGCAGCTGGGATGTGGGTGCTGGAACTGCTGTAGACTGAACTGATCGTGCTGGAGACTCGTCACTTGAGCTGCTGCTGGAGTCACTGCTGTGAAAGGGGTGAAATAAAAGGCAACTCAATGTAGAGAGAGAAACAGACAATGACTGGAGACTGATCTATGGTTTTAATTTTTAAAAACAGTTTATTTCTTCTTTTTACTACTCAACAGCCATACATGTTCACCATCAAAGGCGATAAATGCACACTACTGAATACTAACGTACTGTTTATATCCACACCCCATCTCATAACAGTCAAAAGCATGCAAGATAGTAACAATTCACTTCCCATATATAAATTATATATATATTATATTTTAAAGTATCAACCATCGATACCAATCAAACGGTGCTAATGAAGAAAACTACTTGGACTGGATTCTTTTTAGAAGTGTTTTCTTTTTCCTCTCTGATGCAGAAAATCCAGTTTCCATAGCACATCCCTGCTTATACAAAGGAACTCAATCATCTTCCAAATATTCTCTTACAAAATCCTCACAGGAGACAGTCAAGGAAGCAGAATATGGGTAAAATGTCAAATAGATCCTGTTACATTCCATCACAATGGAGAAGATTTAATTAAGTTTAGTAGAGAGTTTTATCAGCTTAGGAGTTGTGTGGGAAGACTGAAAAAATATAAAAGGTATACAGATCTGCTGAAGCTTTAAAATCCCTTTCAGCATTCTCACACAAAAGGAAATGCTCTGGCACTGCCAGGTGCTGCTGTCAATCTGAAAACAGGCTTCACAGTTTCTCCCCAGTGTGGCAGCCACATCTTTAAAAGAAGATTCTTACCTCTAAACAGACGACACTGGAAACTAACATCCCTTGTGAGAAAACTAACGCATGTTTTTGCCAATTGTTCAACTATTAACTAAATGTACATGAATCAAATATTGTTCACAGGCCCGACGCAGAAACCTGTGGACTTTGGTCCCAAGAACATCTGTATAAGGAGTGGAATAGGAACTGCAAACCAGATCAAACTAGTAATCTATTTAGTCCAGTATTCTGACAGACAGTGACCACTATTAGATGCTCCACAGAAGAGTGCAAGAAATCCCCCACAGTGGACAACTGTGTTAGAACTTGCCCACATTGAAGGTGTCTTCCTACTCCCTCTGAGTGGGTGTCTAAAGCATGAGGGTTTCTATACCTGAAAAAAATAAATCTATATTCTCATTCTCTAACAAACATCTACACCCCCTTTTTTTTAATTTTGCTGAGTGCTAAGTCAACATGATATCTTCAAGTTAATGTGCTGTGTACAGAAGTACTTTCATCCGTTTTAAATTTGTTGCTTTTCAATTTCACTTACTGTTCCTTTGTTTTTATATTATGAAAAATGATAAATAAGAGCAGGCTGTTTACCTTCTCTACACCATTAAGGCTCCAGCTGGGGCTAGGGTCCCATCATGCTAGGCACCTTACAAATACAGAAGAGAGTCTCTGCCCCAAAGTGCGTAATTACAATTTAAAAAGACAACGAAAAATTTACCAGAAGTACAGACCTTGTAAATTAGATTTCTTCCTCATTTCCCCTTCACATAACAGCCCCCTTCCCCTGACAACTTCCCATGTCTAGCAGTCAGCCAAATTTCTTCAGTCCCTACTCCTTCAAAGCAGCCTCCTCCTACTCTCCCCTGGCTCCACAAGAAGAAACTCAGTCTCATTCTGGGAGACAGAGATAATAAACTACCAAGAGTGTGTGAATGTCTGTTCGCAGTCACTTCCATTCTCTATGATAGGAGCTATGCCCCATGTCCATATCTAGGTGCAAGTGGCCCATATGATCCAAGCTCTGATCCCTCCAGTGTCCCATTGGATCAAAGGATTTCACTGAGGTATCCACAATGATGCCAAGGTCTTTTTCCCAAGAAATGCATAGGAGTAGTTAAAATTATTCCTTCCAGTGTACATTACCTTGTACTTATCAACTCTAAATTTTCTCTCTCTTTGCTGCCCATTCACCTAGCTTTATCATCTTCCTTCAGAAGTTTCTCATTATCTGTCCTAGTTTTGACTAAATGCAGTATTTTGCCACTTCACCATGTCACTCCCTTTTTCAGACCATTAATAAATATACTGAAAAACTTCGCTCCTAAAAATGAACCACGAGACAACCCATTAGTAATCTTCTGCCCTGGGATCATTTGTTCCTTCTTTTTGTTTTTTTGTTTCTTAGCAAATTTCTAATTCATGACAATACTTTACTTCAAACTCTTCCATCAAAATAACATCCTTTTGTGCAATACTTTGGGGAACGAGAGACAATTTCCACCATGCCAAGAGGTTTCTATTAATTCTAAAGTGGAATGCTGGTAATATCAGTTATTACAGACCAAACTGGCAAAAAAAAAGTGGGGAACTTCTTGGAAAGATATGGTAGCACTTAATATCATATAATTCCCTTTTAGGAGTGAACACTGAAAGGGATTTTAAGGTCTCAGCAGACCAGTCTTCCTTCATAACTCCTAAACTGTTAAAACTCTGTATTACACTTAATTAAATCTTCCCATTGTCAAAGAGCACAACATTTTACACTTTACTAAAATTTTACCTGAGCGGCTTATGACAGATTCTTGAATTTTATTAGGGAATCCAAAAAGACATCAAGTATTATCCACAATAGTAATATTTAATTCATACTTAATTCTTTTTCTGGACTGGATTAGCCACATTTAGCATTTCTGGACAGATTACTAAAATCAGAATAGTCTGTATTTAAACAAAGTGTTCTGTTAAGAGAAAGAACCTCAGCTCTCAGGATGCCCCAGCTGGGGCAATCTTAGCAAAAGAGCTAGTACAAAAATCTGGACTACAGAGATGAATTTTTCAGAAATGGTGATCATGCCCACAAACATCCATTGATTTTGATGGGAGCTGAGTATGCATCTTCCTCTGAAAATTAGACTTTTGGTGCCTAAAAATACACTGAAAAAAATAAACCCACCCTTGTATAACCTTGAAACATGCCAGAAAATGGAAGATACCATAATTCTATAGTTTTTAAAGAGGAAAAAATGGTAGAAAGGACCCAGCACGCAGATGAGGTTGTTTGTTTTTGTTTTTGAGAGAGAGAGTTAATTTTTCCAGCTGCAGAAACACAGAGGTAAGCTTGGAGAACATTTGCATGCCTGAATTTTCAACCTCTGAGAATTGGGGTATGATGGAATGCTTAATAATAGCTATGCTGCAGCAGAGACATGGAACATAGCAAAATTAAAATAAGGTATTTGACAGCAAGTAATACATGTAATCTCAAAAAGGGAAAATATGTCCTTTTAAGCCATCCCCCAAACTGAAATATGCAAGCTATACAGAGATGTGCGCTATGCAACTAACGTTAGAATTTGGCCTTTAGTTTTCTTGCAAACAATATGTAAAATACTTTTTCATTATCATCTTAGAAATAAAGTAATTTTACTAAGATTTTTTCCAACAAACTTGTTTATTAGCAATAATTCACAGCTTTATACTCAAAGCAATTAGAAAGACAACTATTTCAGAAGCTAGGCAGTTTAATACAAGACGACAACAGATGACCTTAAACAATCCTTCCTATAGTGCTCCTTGACAATTTTTCACAGTTAATCAGTGACTTATTTCTTGCCAAAAAGAGAAAGAAAATGGTTTCAAAACCTATAACTTTGTTTTCCCCCCTCCAGCTGTAATGCAAAAATCAGAATGTACGTTTTTTCATAAGTAAAATAAAATGTGCTCTGACACACAGCCATTCCCCAGAATGAGAAAGCCTACTCTTCGGCATTCATGTAAACTTACTGGTACATAATGATACCAAGGAAAAGTAGCTAATCTCCTGAAATGTCAATGTATATAAACTGTATGGGGGTGGGGAAGGGGAGGGAGGGTCTGTGTTGTAAAAAATTTCCAACCTGTCAGACTTCCATAATTTTTCTTGTAAAATGTGCAACTTTATGACGAATCTGGTGTTTACTCAAGGAGGGTTTTTAGTACCTCACAGCCTAGTCTTTTGTCCAGGCTGGTTATTTATAAAGATGAATTTGTGACATCTCATTTCTTTTCATGGTATCACATTGTTGTCAAATTCAGATTTATGACTTCACTGTAGGCAAAAGCAGAAAGAAAAATTGGGCTATGAGGAAGAATGTTTTTATTCGACTAAAAATTCAATTACAGTAAAGGGAATGAAAAAAGTGGTTGGTCACAAATTACTTTTCTTAAACATGTTCCATTCTTCAAACTGATTCCAGTGTAAAAGTCCTTCTTAAAATAATAATCCGCTTTATAAAACTGGCTGGTGCTATATAACTAAGTAACACTGAAGACATACCTGAAAATAAGCAAGACAGAGTTCTCTTCTGTCCTTATTTTCAATTAAATAAAAAAAAATCTACTAAGAGCCCAATACTGCAATCATATTCATGGTGGACAGACTCCTGCACCCATACAGAAGCCCACAGGCTTTATAGGACTTTGTCACGTGTAATGGTCTAGCTATGGGGATCAGAGTACAGAATTGGAGGACAAAACTTGCTTGAATCACTGTTTTAAGTACCTAAAACTTTTTTGTTTACACAACATCCAAAGCCTGTTTTTTCTGGTTTAAAATTGAGAGGGGTAAATCCCAAGTTGTATTACAGTATCATAACATATTCAGTTCTCACCATATTCTTTTAATGGCTTGAGTATAAAGGTTATACCCATATTTCCATGAAAATATCTTTTCAAGTAATTGTATTTTTCAGTTCTGATAACAAATTATAAATTTATACTATAATTTATATTTATGTATGAAAAATGAAAGCACTTGAGAAAATGAACAAAGTGAGTTATTCGCTTTGTTCCCCAGCAAAAGGAGATAAAAGAGAGACTCCAAATCAGTCAATGTAACAAGGATACCTGCTGTTTCTTGTCAATGGCAGGCTGTGCTGAATCGAGGGATCTCACAAGCTGCCTTACCCTTTTGCAATTTTAAAAAGTGGGACAATTGTCGTTTCTGAGAACTGATTTCAAAACTCTGAGTCAGCTGTAACTGTGATGGCTGCTGTTATTACAACAGCAGCAACCAGGAAACACTGCAGCCATTCATGTAAAATAAATTACAAAGAAGCATTAACGCATGCTGAACGCAAAGTGATGCCAAACTTCAGGTTTTAAAAATCTAATCCTTTGTAGTCAGAGTGGGTAAGAAACCATCTGAAATCCTTGTGATTTTTTCAGAGGGAAATTTATGCCAAATTCTAACACAATAAAATATTACAATGGCTTAGTTATAACTCTCTTTAAAAAGAACTTCTATGCATAAATGGTAACTGATCCTTAATTCTTTTAGCAGTACTCAGACATTAATTTTTCTCCAAAACTAAATGAAATCAGCAGCTCTGCCTAATCAGCTATGATTCAATCGGCAGTCAGGATAATTTATAAGAAAAGAATGTCACCTTCAAAGATCTATTATGGACAGTAACACAGGACAACCCTTATGAGCATGAAGCCCAGCTTACAGAGTCGGTTACTCACTATGCTTGGTGTCAAAAGAAGATCCCCAATTCTAGTCAGGAAATCACAAGTAGCTCCAACACAAAAACCATTTTTTCCTTAACACATGACCAGTGTAAAGTCATGGTAGATTATTTGTATGCAAAAATATCAGCTAATGATTTACTCATATGCCACTGATTCCCACCCTGAAGAAGTTTACGCATTTTAATGTCCCTGATGATACACAATGTGCTTTTGAAGAATTCTGAGTCAGCTCTATGGATCTAATACGGTAGATTGCAAGAAAACACTGCCAAAAAACTTGACACACAGTTCTGAAAAGTTTAATTTATTGCTTATAAAAATAAATGGTTACTGCTAAGGGGGGGGGGGGGGGATACGGCTAACTGGGGGGGGGGGGGGGGAGGAAATGTTCCCAATTGTTTAGTACTGCTGGCTCTGAAATTTGCCATATTCCATGCCAGAAGTAGAGTAAATCATCCCTTATACAGATTGTAAAGCACTCTAGGATCTTTACTGAATGAAAAATGATATATTAAAGCAACAGACAGATGATTTTTTTAGTGTATACAAGAAGTCTAATACTCTAGAAATATACAATTTATACTATACTACACAAATTAAAAAAACATTTAATCATAATAAAACCAGCAACTAATCGACTACCATAGAATTCAATCTCTTCCTCACAAACATTAGCTCGTCAAGCTCCTCTCTCCTAAGTGCCAGAGTAGAGCTAAGCCTTGCTCCACATGCCTTCAAGGTCAACAAGTTCAGACTATTTCAGACCAAAATGGGGAATAAAATCCAAAACTGAGGGACCTCTAGCTCAAATGCCTCTGTTAATGATAACCACTGTACTATTATAGATATTTGTCTCTCCTGTACAAATCTACTAGGAGCCACTGCTTGAAACCTAATTGACAGATCTTTTGTTCTGTTTAAGTCTCTCTCCAATAAGCCATAAGCTAATTAGTACACAACTTGCAACAAGGCAAAGCTCAGTCACCATCAGTCCCTAGTAATCCATGCTTCTGTTTCACCATAATCAGACAGAAATTATTACAACTAGTTTTCAACTGTTCAAAAGAGTGCTCCTGTAATCTCAAGAGGTGTGGTGTGGAATTTTAACATGCATCTTCTTCAGAGATGATTCACTCTGTTCTAACAACACTAACCTAAATAGAAAGAGGATCAGTTGGGGGTGTCTCTGTATCTGCTAAATGACTTGTAAGGCAACAATGGCACATGTCTAAGAATAACTTGTCCCTCAAGTCTGTGACAAAGAATATCTTTTTTCTGGTTAAGATAAGGAGTCATTTAACCTAAAGTGAAAGACAACAGAAATTGAGTCAAACTACTAATGATTTTCCTAATTTCGAGATCACAATATTAGAATGTCTTACTTTATTTTTAGATTAGTGGGTAATAGTTAAGATAGGTTTGGCACACTAATACACAACATGGAGTGTTTGAACCCTGATCTCCTATTTCATAAACTATGTTTTAATATGAATACATAAATAGATTTAGCATATACAAACATCTGGAGGACTCAGGATGTGAAGTGGATGGGGTGCTACATCTAATCCTCTTTCCATGTATTACACTATGTGCACAATCTTTCCCTCACAGTACTTTAATGTTTGTATTCAAAAGCATATTGTGATGCAAATATATGACATTCTTAAGCTTCTGAAAACTTACTATCCAAGGAATTTTAGTTTGTAAATGTCACGCTTTTATATCTATAGGATAAAGTAATAAACAAAGCACAGATGTGCTAAATCTGAAAGAATGGACAAAAATCAGATTGCAAGTAAGCTGGGAACAACCATACAACACTGGTGCACAGCAAAAAAACAAGCATATACTGCTCAAGGGAAAAAATCATTAAAACAAATATATAGAACGCTGCAATCACAAAACAGTTACAAACTTTCTTTAGCTGTTGTTCTTTGAGATGTGTTGCAGATGTGCAGTTCACATTAGGTGCACTTATGCCCACACACAGGTGCCAGAAATTTTTCCCTCAGTGGTACCCATTGGGTCAGCTCTAGTGCCCTCTGCTACCGCATGCTCATGATGCGATACAAGGAGACCAACCGACCCTGTACCCTCTTAGTTCCTTCTTGTCAGCTAACTCCAATAGAGGGGTAGGAGAGTGCGTTGTGGAATGAACATGTGCAACACAGCTCAAAGAACAGTTAAAGAAAGGTTAATAACCATCTTTTCCTCTTCAAGGGTTTGCCCATGTCCCTTCCACATTAGGTGACTCCCAAGCAGTACCCTAGGAGGAAGACTCAGTGTTCATGGACATGCAGATTGAAACAATGCCCTACCAAACCTGGCCTCATCCCTAGCTTGATGGGTAATGGCATAGTGAGAAGAAAAAGAATGCACTGATGACCAGGTTGCTGCTCTGCAAATGTTCTAGATTGGGACCTGGGTCAGAAATGCCACTGAGGAAGCTTGTTCTATCGTAGAATGGGCAGTCAGGAGGGCAGGTGGTGGGATACCCACCTGCTCATGGCACAAGATAATGCAGGAAGTGATGCAGGATGAAATTCTCTGAGCAGAAATAGGTAGGCCTTTCATTCTACCTGCTATTGCCACAAAGAGCTGAGTGGATTTACAGAACGCTTGGTCCTTTTTATATAGAAAGCTAGGGCACACCTAACATCCAGCGTGTGGAGACATTGCTCCTCCCTATTCTTGTGTGGTTTCAGGAAGAAAAGTGGCAAGAAAATAGTAATCAGGCTATTTAACTGTGTGAGCACCTTCAGGAGGAACATGGGGTCTGGGCCAAGTTGTATCTTGTCCTTAAAGAACACTGTTCTTTAGTTCTGAAGTAAGGGCCCTGATCTCTGAGACCCTCCGGGCTGAGGTAATTGCTACCAGAAAAACAACTTCCAGGAAAGGTACAACTGAGGGCATGATGCCAGTGGCTCAAAGGGAGGGCCCTGGAGTCTTGTCAGGACCAGGTTTAAGTCCCACAGAGGAACAGGGTCACAGACTCATGGGTATAGCCTTTCTAAACCCATGAGGAAGCGAATCGACATTTTGTACGAAAAACCTGACCAAATATCCACCAGAGGGTGGAAAGCTGAGATGGCTGCTAGGTGTACTTTAATAGATGAAATAGCAAGGCCCTGTTGTTTCAGATGAAGCAGATACTCCAGCATAGACTAGAGGTGACCTAGAGAGCAAGAGGCCTCGATGAGATGACCAAATGGAGAAACGCTTCCTCTTGGCAAGGTAAGTAGCTCTAGTCCAGTGGTTCTCAATCTTTCCAGACTACTGTAGCAGAAGGAGCACTCCGCACCGATGCCGAGGTACTTGGTGCCGAGTCCAAAGCTGGTCTGAGAGCCGCTTCCATCAGGAGTGACTTCAACCTGGCCTCTCTGTCCTACTTTGTTTACAGCTTGAACTGGCAACCAATCTGACAATGATCTTGGATATGAATCTCATCCAAACAAAAAGAACCATTGAGGACTGCCAGCCAAAGCAAGATGAACAGTTTCAGTGACTGTCACGGGCAGTAAGAAGGAACTGAGGTGCATTTCCTTATGCCATACCTTGAGCACATGGCACCAATGGGCGCTAGAGCCAAGCCAGCCAGTACCATTGAAGGAAAAATTTCCGGCAACTATATGCGGGGCACATGCGCACCCTTATCGTGGAATGGACACATGCAAGAACTTGAAGAAAAGTAGGATACCCTCTTATCCCTCAGCTTTTCCACTCTTCACATAACTGGAAAGGAATCCTATAGTAATTTCAGGCTGGAGTGCTTTATAATTCTAAATTTAAAGAAACAAAGAAACTTATGTTTAAACACCTGGGGAAACTGACATGTTGATTTTTGTAATTTCTTGGTACTATTGAATAACCCACTGTATTTATTTCATTTTTTAAATTAGTTGTCCCTTCCTTCACAGTCTCTAGTCACAAGACTCCTCCTGGTCCACCCCCCAAGGCAAGAACTAGAATATTTTTAACCCCAGATGATTGGAGTTTTACAATGTTATATTTTAATTTCATTCCAGGACAATATGAATATCCTCTTTACTAATTATATTGGTATGGTTAGAAAATATCAAAACCTTAATGAAAAACTAGCTGAAGGCAATCACTGGACAGATAAAAGTGATGCTGATGGGCGAGGAAATCACTTAAAAAATTTGACACTTCCAAAATATCACTTCCATAAAGGCTTCTCCTTAAAGTTCCAGTTGGTTCAAAATGCAGCAGACTGTCTACTCAGGCTATGTCACCATGCCCCCTATTGTAGAGGCAGCCTACACCAACATAAGGAGTTTTTCTACCAGTATAAGGACCACCACTTCCCTGGGTGCTCAGAAGCAGCACTCTTTTGTCAGCAGAGTATCTACACTGTGCGTTTTGGCAGCATAACTATATCAATTCGGAGTAGGTTGGGGGGCGGGGGGGTTTGTATTAATCTTCAAAGACCTTTTTAAGTAGCTCAAGTTACCTGAGAAACTGCTGCTCCAATCATGACCTTTTAAAACATGTATGTTACTTAGGAACAATGGAACAAACAAAGCTCAAAAATAAAATTCATGAAAGCAGGGGGAAAAAGCTCTCAATATCTGACCACAGCCACAGAACTCAATGCTAGGGAAAAACGAAGTAATATTGAAGCTCACCGCCTTCAGAACGAAGCATAAAACTCCATTTCTTGGCAGAGCTTTCCCACAATTAAAGTAAACTCCCACCAACACAAGGGGTGAAGATGGGGGGTGGAGGGATAGGGGCAACCAACAACCCTCCTCTTTTACCACTACATTCAGTGGGAGCAGAGTTAGACCCAGACTGAGCACTTTTGAAAACCACCCTTTAAGTGCAACTTTTAGTAGTCTGAGGTACTCAGATATCACAATAGCGGAGAAATTTACTTGACTGATTTTCACTCACATAAAAAGTAGTTTTATGTAACTGTTTCTAATCCGATTAAATTAGAGTAACAGCCCTTATTTGAGAATAACCACCAGTAACAGAGGTTCTCAAACTATGGCAGAGGTTCTCAAACGTTTTATGCTGGGACCCCCTTTTAAAGTATTTCAGGCTGTGACAAGACCCCCCCAAAACTGATGACTCCCCCCCATGCCATGCCACCCTTACTGGCATGTGCGGGGGCTGACAGCTTGTGACCTCCCCCAATAATCTTGTGACCTGTTGAGGGGTCACGACCCCCAGTTTGAGAACCCCTGCACTATGGCATTACTTATACTAGCATTTTTCTTAAAATTTTCCACCACTGTCCTACAAATATATATCCACAGGTGCATCTCTATTGGTACTTACAACAATGCATTGGAGCACTTGGGCAAACAGGCTGCTGGCATCTTAACTACATGACAGGGTGGAAGGTTGGCCCACCTGAAGTCTAGGCCAAAACTCTCATTAATGACTATGGGACTGGGATTTCATTCAGCATTTAAAATGCTGGTGGTTGTTGGGTCTACACCAGTGGTTCCCAACCTGTGGCCCACAGGCCAAAAGTGGCCTGCGGGGGCTTTTAAAATGGCCCGCGGCTCCCCTCCCACTGGCTGCAGAAGGAAGCCGCTGCCTAAGGACCCAGGTGGAGTGCATGGGGTTACAGGATGCATTTGGTTTCCCTGCTGCAGCCCAGGAGATGGGATATCAGCGAGGAGGCAGCCTCCTTGCTGAACTCCTTATGTCTGGCTGCAGTTATGGGGGGGCGGGGGTAGGGGGAGGTGCCTGCTGGTGGAGACTGGTGGCCCTTCAGGGTTGTAAAAATTGTATCTGTGGCCCTCAAGCAAAAAAGGTTGGGAACCACTGGTTTACACTAACGATCCCACTCTCCGTTGATCACATTGGTGATAATACAGTGATGGAAAATTTTAAGAAGAATGCTTGCAAAGAGAGCATAATTCATTAGAGGGTGGCCTGATTCCATTTAGAATAAATTGCTTCCAACCCCTTGGGCTGAAATGGCCATAAAATATCAAATAAACAACTTTCGCCAACTATCTGTACATAATCTAAATTAATACTTCGCAATTTCCACCTAAAATGGATTATATCTTCAAAAAGATTCTACTTCAACAGCCATGAGAGGCAAGTATGTGTTATGATCCTTATTTTTCCAATGGAAAAAGTTAGGCAAAAAGAGGCTAAATGCCTTGTCTAAGGTCACTCTGAGTCAGTAAGAGCAGGAAGAGAAACTTGATCTCCTTTCTCTCACTTGTGTTCTAATCAGGAAATCACAATCCTTCAAAAAAATAAAGAAAGCAAAGTTCTGAGAATTAAAAATATAACTCAGAGTGCTTTCACTAAAAGATTTATTAATTTATTGCAAGAAGATTTGTGATACAAAAAGAATTATGTACAAATTAAGGCTTGTTGCCTTTTTTTTTTTTATTAAAGAAAGACTTAAAATTTGCTGCTTTTAAATATTTTATTGTATATTGACTCAAGAAGTATCAGAGTTTGGGGGACTTTTTTTTCCCCTCTGTTTAAGTCAGTTCCCAAGAGCCAATATTTCTTAAAACAGCTCTAAAAACATTTTGGCTGAACTATATCACCTTTGTCAAAGACAATATCTTGTCTAGAAGCACTGCTGGTAACGCTTCAGGGAGAAAGCGTTTCCATACATACACTAAAAATTCTAAAGAGATAAAAAAGTTAATTTTATTACTGTATCATTTTTAAAACATCCTTTAGTCTCTTAAAAATGCAGGACGTGATTCACCACAAAGATATTTCAGTCTTATGCTGGTGTAGCTCCATTTCAATGTAAAACTGCAATAATGCAGTGGTGAATCAGGCCCCAAAACTGCAAAATTAATATTTATCTCCATCTTCAAGATGCTGTTCTAACAATTAAACAAAATGTCACTTGTTGAATTTCTAGTTTGGTAGGGTTTAAAGTGATTTTGAAATCATGTATCCTCACTGGCATAAACAAACACAATTGTTCCTCAGATGGGAGTTGCATTTAAAACCAATGCCAAGATACACAGCTGATAAACAAATGCCTCTTAAGCAAAATTTGGAACATGCGGAGGGCTTAATATAGAAATTCCATTTATGGCAGATATCACTTTGTGTAAGTTTAGCACTTCTAAAAATGGTCATCTTTGTCCAAACAGTGAAATGGAAAAGAAAAATGGACAAAGTAACTGTTTCATAATCACAATAAGAATTAATATGTATATAAGGGATAATTCTGACCACAGAAACATGGGTCCTGATTCTCCATTGCCTTGCACCTTGTGTAGTCATTTAAACTAATGCAAACCGAATGTAAACCACTACCATTTTGACCTGATAGTCTTTTACATCCGCTTTGCACTTATGAAGAGGACTGTACAAGATGCAGAGCAATGGAGAATCAAGTCCATAATGTTCAGTTCTATGACCTTAATCTATGTACAATATAAAAGATAAAGCATTTGAGGGGTAGTATGTTAGAGATTAATTTTCAATGTAAACCTGCAAAGAACTGATGGAATTACAAAGGAACAACTTTCCTGGAAGTCTTTTTTTTTTTTTTTTTTTTAAACACACATCAGCAAGTTCAGAGATCTTTTTGAAAGGAGCAAACACAAATAAAGTATATCTTCAGGTAAAATTTAAAGTGGACGAAAAAACGAGAGTCCTGGAGCACTTTAAAGACTAACAAATTTAATTTCTGCAGGCATAAGCTTTCGTGGGCTGCAACCCACTTCATCAGAATCAAGAAACAGAAATCAGATAGGGGATATATATACACATCCAAGGGTAAGGAACAAGAATGGGGAGGGTAGGTGTTAGCAAAGTCTTCAGTTAGAGTAGATGAGGCCTATTCAAACCACTTGGCAGTGGTGGTTAGCAAAAGTTATTTAAGCCATGAATATGGAGTAGGAGCCATGAAGCAGGCATCCTGACACATTGTGGCCTGTGAGAGGGAGGGAGATTTCTTCCCCAACCCCCATGTGATTCCCGAACACAAAGCCCACCTGCTCAGACTGAGTACTGGCTACAATATTTACAGCTTATGTAGAATAGACTTGAAAACATCTAATCTGTATTGAAGTAGGAAATATTTTACAAGTAGACAAAAATAATTTGACTTCAGCCTTCTTTTTCATTTAATTTTTTTTGTTTGATTGTAAAAATTAAGGGGAACCAGAACATCTAAAAAACAACTCTAGAGTCTTTTGATGCTATCCTTAAATACTTCTAATTAGTTACCACCTTCACAGTATATCCCAGGTGATTTCCCCCTCCAAAAAAAAAAAAAATCCAGCACACTGTTATTTACACATTTTTAAAAGTGTCTGAGGAAACATGTGATAAATTCCCTGACTTTGAAAGTGAAGACGACCTGCAGAAGAGCTCTATAGAGTTGGAAAGCTTCTCTCTCTCACCAACAGAAGTCGGTCCAGTAAAATGTATTACCTCACCCACTTTTTGTCTCATATCTAGGACCAACACAGCTACAACACCACTACAAACAACTCTTGTTTGTTTACCTTAGATATAAAGAATAGTAAATTTGGTCTCCCTTACTTTTGCTCCAGGATTCTTTGCAGGACTAGAGAATGATTCACAAAGAGAGCTTTACTCTTCAATTTCAGGAGCATTAATAAGGCCAATTAAAAAGAAACCCAGAGCTTTATACAGTGTGGCTAAGAATCCCTTCTCAATACTCAAATCTCAGCCTCCTGTGATGTCAAAACCACATTAGTTCTCCAGTCATCTATAGTCAGACATAAAAACCAGATAAAGCAAAACCTGGCATTTCCAACATTAAAAATTGTTTAGAACACTTTCATGCCCTCTCTTTAAATCACAAAGATACAAAAAAAAAAGGATAAAACTCCCTTTTGTTTATTACTATTATCTTCAGGAGGAACGGAATAGGTGGAAAAGCAGACAGATGCTCTTTGGGTCATGTCTGGAATAATGTTCATGTTATCAGAGCTGATTGGTTCCTTCTCCTGAAGAGGAACACAAGAGTCATTTCGTTTGCTCTATGCACAAAAACAAGTTTAGCACTGGATCCCTCGACAGCTGTAGTGTAGGACAGAAGCTCAATTTCACTAGCTCATTTCTGGGGCAGAGTAACCAGTCTGCTCTGAACTTCTCTCTCTCTCTCTCTCCTATTTTTATGGACTACTCCACTTCCTTGTGAAACAGACTATTTCTGTTCCCCCATCACACTCACCTTGTCACTGTATTTTCTGTCACCCCACTATGTGCCGATTTGTCTCTTCCTTAACATTGTAAGTTCTAGATGATCTGACCATAGCTCTAACAGTTCCTGCTTTTTGTCCAAGAGGAATTGGTTTTGGCATTCTTACGTAAATGGACTCATCTGAACAGATTCATGTCTGTTGATTTAGACACAACAAATCCTGCATCTTGGCAGGGTGTTAGACTAGATAACCCTTGCAGTCCATTCTAACCCTATTCTATGTCCATAGTTATAATTCTCTCTACTTCCAGGAAAGAGCCTTCAGATACCTTGTGGTGGATTAGCCACCATTTGTAGGATAGTAAGACCTGTATAACCACCACCTTTGTTGCTGATGTTGGAGATTATCTAAGGATGAGGAGACAGGAGACATTTGAAGCAGCCTCATGTGGAACTGGATCCCATGTCAACACAAATGACAAACTTCCTGAGGAATCACATTAAATATCTATTTGCGACTACTAAATCATCCAAAAAGTTGATATAATTATGAGTGGTTGCTCTTTGGGGGTAAAGATTTTCTCCACTGCTACATTAGTAGACTCTAAGGTGTTCTAATGAATGAATTGTTTGAAGAAGATTCTTCATAATCTCTCCTCAGATGGAAGCTTTTCCATACCCTTAATCATTTTAGTTACCCTTTTCTGTACCTTTTCTGATTCCAATACATCTTTTTTTAAATGGGGCGACCAGATCTGCACACAGTATTCAAGCGGTGGACACACCAGGGATTTATAAAGAGGCAATATGACATTTTCTGTCTTCTCTCTCCCTTTCCTAATGATTCCCAACATTCTGTTAGCATTTTTTGACTGCCGCTGCACATTGAGTGGATATTTTCAGAGAACTATCCACAGTGACTCCAAGATCTATTTCTTGCGTGTTAACATCTATGTTCTTAGGTTCTTATGGCTTGAAGTAAGCTGCAAATCTGAGTGCATCCAATGAAACATGCAATACAAAGGATGAAAACTGAGATCTTTTGGGAGATGGTTTTTGGCTTCTTTTTCCTTTGCAGGTTGGTTGCCATCAGTTCATGCCCAGGCCAGAATAGCTTGAACATAGTATGTTGTTTTTAAGACGAGTGCTATAACCTCACAGCCATGGCTCAAAAAGAACTCTATCTTCCTTTCTCCTAGTTCTTTAAGGAGGAATTTCTCCTATGGAAGGTATTGCAGTGCCTGACTAGGAATGTCCACTCCTGCATCTATATCTTCAGGTAAAATTTTTAAAAAAATTTTGGGGGGACAACAGACACTGTAAATTTGCAATTTTAGTCCAAGGTTTACAGGGATGTTCCATCTCCGCTTTACTTGCATCATTTAAGGCAAAGTGGAAAGGGAGTTAGAGTTTTCCCTTTAATTGTAATAGCTAGTATTTTCTGGGAAGTGTTTTAGGCGGCCTTTCATCTTTTAATTCTTGCATATATCTAGTGTAAACTACTATACAGCCAACTCTTTCCAAAATTTTACAGCCTACCATGCACTTCTTCCTTCTTCAAATAGGATTATTCCTCCTGAAAGAGGAAAAGGAAACAGAAGCTGTTTTTTTACTGATTTTTTTTTTTTTAACCTAGGTTTGGATTTCTTCTCTCGTTCTTTAGAAAAAGAATCAAAAGAGCTAGAGCTCTTCCTGCCTTTGAGTACTAGTCCCAGAGAGACTAATGAGATTCTCACTTTAGAGCACAGTAGAAGCTCCTCATCATGCAAGTATGACCTCAGTTAATTCTCTCCTTTCTCTTGGCCTTGTCTAGATCTTTTGCGCAAGACTTCTTGGACAGAAACTTGAAGCCAGAATGCTGCCGTAAATAAATAAATAAATAAAAATAAAAACCTACCCCAGACCAAAATAACCAAGCAATAAGAACAGACCTTCCTCCATGCGCAACATATCATGTGTAGAAAATACAATTCCAGGAGCTTCATGAATCACAGGAGAAAATTTTCATTGCTTGGCTTGAACAGACAGATAAAAATGGGACTTGTAACGTACTCCAATGAAGTTAGTGATAGAAGCTGTAGTGCAGACAGAGCTCAGTTGCTTTTGCCATTGTAGCAGAATCACTGGAAAGGTGGCAGCTATACAGAATAAGACTATAGTAAAGATAAGTAATCTTTTGTAAGATAGCCAGAATTTGCAGACTGATGAACCCCATGCAAGATACCAGTTCCCACTCCTTTAGAACAGCTGCTGTCTGCATGTGAACAAGAATTGGTGTCTTACTGATGAACTAAGTATTCCTGAGACACTGACCTCTGTGGTGCTTCCTCTCAGCTTAGAAAGGAGGTGGATCAATGAGGATGAAGGAATCTCATGCGAAGAGCCTAGATGATTTAGCAAGGACCTCAACTATCAGCAGCACTGGTCCAAGCCTCAAATTTGCTGAGCAAGAACCATGTCCCAAAGGAGTCTAAACTCCTGACAGTCCTCAGAGCCAAACAAACAGGTCCATCCCCCAACAGAAGGATGCGAGCCTCAGTAGGTCCAGAAAGCCCAAAGCCCACTGAAATATCTATATAATTTTAATAAGATATATACAAACTTAGGACCCACTAAACAATGCATTTGTTAAAACCTGAACCTGAAATTTAGTAAGAAAAGGGTTCTGCACAAAGAGAGGTCTGACTCTGCCTGTGTGCAACCCTTTGGAGGCAAAGAATTTCATGAACTGTTTTTGAGAAGCAGCCCTAAGTCCCCACGGGAGCTGTAAAGTTCTGGTCTCTGTTACCAAGTACAGGCACAAAAGGGAAACCCAATGTGAAGACTGATGGGCAGTAATAAGAAATTTCTACAGTTACAGTTTAGAAAGCTTTTTTATTATTATATTTATCTGCCAGTTAGAGCCAACACTTAGTGCAATACACACAAGTTGCAAATACAGTTTGTAACAACCCAGCTATTAAACAACTACAGAAAAAGTACACCACCCCCCTTCAGAAATCTGAGCTCAGCTGGTCCAAGCAGAGAATATAAAGAGAATATGCACACCAACCTAAATTTAAAATACAAAAATAGACTGTAGTAAGAATGACTTAACTAATAATATGAAAAACAAAGTGATGTAGGCTTTTATCAATACAGAAGAGTCCTAAAATATTTTTCAAAAGAGAATAGGTGCTAGATTATATAAAATCACTTGTACTCCTTTGCAACTGTGTGCTGGCAACTTTCCACTACTACTGAGTAAGAACTTCTTGGGTTACCATAAAGCAATAGGGCAGATTGCTTTGAAGTTGTCCCTTTTTTGTGGTTTCATATTGTGCTATGTTTATAACTTGCATGTCTATAAATTCTGGAAGTTCTTCTCCTGTCTAGAGTCTGCCATGGAAGAAATGCTCTGTTTATGTAGTACAGAGAATGCTAGATAACTGAGACATTTTGAACATAAAAATAAAATAATCTGCTACTGTTGAAATTCTGATACAAAGATTGCATTGTTACCATAGTTAAATTTATTACACAGCTTAACCTGCAAACATTAAAATTTCACAGTGCAATGATGCTTTCTCTGTATTGTACAGTCATTATAATCTTCATAGGATGCTAAAATATCTAGGCATAACAAGGATATGTTTAATGCAAAATTTCATCTTTAGTTTTGAGTTTCCTTGCTTTTGAGTTACATCAAACCCTCAAGTTTTTTTTAAAATGAATTGCTTCCAAGCCAAAAATCTGTATAGGGAATTTTTAGCACAAAGCACAATTTAACTGCAACATTTAAACCCTAACAAAAAGAAGGGAATTGATTTTAAAAAATTAATCAAGATGCTTAACTACAAAGGCCCTACTAGGGGGAGCTATAATTAATTTCTGGTATTCAAATTACATTCAACACTCTGCAATGCACATACAACATATGGCAGAAGACAAATTTACATGTAGAAAGAGTTTACGGGTTTATTTTTTTCATTTGAAAATAATGTAGGGTGGGAGGTTTGGCTTCTGAAATAACTCCTGCTTATTTTTGTATCCCACGTTTATCACTGCTGTATCTAAACTGCCACCTTCCCAGCAACATATCCGGGTTAATTGGCACCTACCACTTCACACTTCCCATTCGTAAGCACATCCCTTCCCCCCACAAGGCTAACCAGACTCCTGCCTGTCACATGGCTGGAACCCCGCCGGCTCTCTGCCCTTCCCCCCTCCTGCTCTGTAGAAATTAGGCAGAAGGAGGAAGCACAGCTCACATCCAGCCTCTGGGAGGTGGCATTCAGCCAAATCAAACTGGATGATTCCAGTTCAGACTGGTTCTGGAGAGAGACAAACAAGCAGTTCCTTGCTTTCCCCAATCCTCACGAATAGTCACTTCACTATTCAGATACAGCAAGCTTTCTCATCCGCAGCATACAATCCTCTCTGCCTATCTCCTCTGAAAAGTGCTTGTTCTTATTTTATTCCCACAATGATATTAAATCAAAGCAACTCCTTAAAGTGCATATGCAGAGTGAGTCATTCCCAACACACATTTTAACTCCACATGCACCTTTTTTTTAACCCCTTTCCTCCCTCCACGTGCACACACAAACTGAAGTAACCACTTCAAGCAACTCTAGCAAAGCTTCACATGAACATCAGAGAAGAGGCAGAAAGTCTTTCAGTCACCATTTTGACTGCAAATATCTTTGGGAAGTTTAAACCCAGAGAAACAATTAAAAGGGGCTTTTTTTTAAAAAAAAAAAATCACACATAAAGCTTTGTCACAAATATGGGTATTGATGTTGACCATCTCTAACAGAGCTAAATAAAGAATGCACTATATAGGAATAAATGACCGCAATCCCCATGATAACGAAGCCAAATAGTTGTTTACTCAACACTGGAACATCAACAATATATTCTTTGCAAATGCAAGTGATTAATACTGATGTATTTTTGACCAAAGTTACCCCAAAGTAGCTACACCATCATGCTGACCAGTTCACAGTATGATACAGACAGTGAATTATAATGCCACTAGAAAGTGTTAGGCAACTAAAAGAAGCAGTCTTTCAGAACAAGGTAAAACCTATTATGCAATGTACATTTTAAATAGATTACTCTAAGGGGCTCCAGCTGAACTAATACAATGTGAATGTTTTCTGCCCTCTACCTCTCTATAAATAGACAACAGGTTTAGTGTTCAAATTTGTGCATTTCTGAAGGCAGAGAAACAGTGTTACCACTCTCATATAATGAAATGACTAATAGGCTTTTCCTGGTTTATATCCCAGAGAATAAGCCTAAACCTCAATATTCAGAATTAGTTTATCAGCTGGGAGGAGATCATATAATGGTGATGTAATATATTTTGCATATGTCAAAATGAACATTACTGACCATTCTGCGTAAATCATATATATCAAACCACACACGCACACAAAACACATACATACACAGACTTACAGAGTACAGGTAGGAAATTTTCAGATGGCTTTAAAGAAGGAAGAGGTGTCTTGCTCTCTGTATTTGTGTCTCAAAAGCAAGATACCCCTTCCTTCTTTAAAGCCATCTGAAAAATTTCTGCCTGTAGTCAATTTGAAGAAATCTGATATACTCCAGAGGGCCACATTTTTAAAGAGGGTAATCTGGTTATATTTAAATTAGCACAGACACAAAAACAAACTAAAGTACAAGAAAGAACAAAATGAGACTGTTGGATGGCTGTTATAAAACAGGATACTAGAGATGGATTTGTTACAGTTAATATTTTTCTTTCCATAATTCACATTTCCTAAATCTAAGATAACATCTAAGTGGCATAAGGCTTTATCTGAACAAAAAGTGAAGATTAGAAGTATCACCCTGTGGAAAATTATTGCCTTACTATAAATACTCAAAAATAAAACAATTTAAAAAAAAAACAAAAAAACCTTATTTCTCTCAGCCCCAGTCTCTCTCCAATACAATAGGAACATCAAATAAATTAATCTAAATAGCAATAACTTAATTTTCATGTGTAAATATAAAGAGAGATATACAAAGTACCATTGAGGTGAAGGTCTTCATTCCAATAAAGTTCTTCATTCCATATGACTTATCTGTATGGAATTCTTTTACTCAGTGATCAAGACCAGCCCAAAGTATCTACATTTGCAGTTAGCCTAAATGCCAAATAATTTTTCAACTGTCCCAGGCATAGACATCTCCTAACCCACTCAAATATCTTAAATCCCATTTTAAGTCAATGATTCATTACTAGCTGGCAAACAAACTCTAAGCAGAAGAGGAGGAGGGGACAATGGTAGGGAAAAGTCAGCATTATGTAATGAAACTAAATTTGCTAATTTCTACTTTCACTTCAGCAGTATGCAAATAAAGCCACCAAGCAAATAAAACAGAATATATTCTAGACTTCATGTTCCCAAGAAAGGTTTAACTTTTTGTTGCACTTGTTTTTCTTGTGATTAAAATGCATTAGTACTTGTAATAGTATTTCACTTCTGTATATTGTGTTAAAGAATCATAAGTAACACCAATGATTTTACTTCCTACAGTTTCTGTTGCTCTTCTAGAGCAACAATTCAAGTAAATTTTTAAAATAACCTCAATCTATAAATTACCTGTTATTACAACTTTGGGAACACTATGTAAATGGCATAATAGCCAAATTCACTGTCAGACACTGGAAGTAGACTTTCTTGCTGTACATTTAATTCAGTGCTAGAAAAATAAGCTCTACAAATGCTTTTTAAAAATGAACGTAACTACTTTGCATCTATGCTGACTCTGGCACTATACTATTTGGACAAGAGCTTGCAGCTTATGTTGCAAATCACAGCTAATTGTGCAATGAGGTCATAAACTAAAAAACCTTACCTTGAACTTTAAACACTGAACAAACATTCTTATAAATAAAGAAGGGGAAGGAATTCTAGTTACTTTACATGCACATGTGCGCACGCACAAAATGCAGAATGATTTCTCTTACTGTTTTAGTGTCTGCCACGAAAGCTTCTTTACTGAGCTTCAGTATCATAGGAGATCTAAAACATTTTTACAAGGACTTGGGAAGACATTTAAGCCCTGATTCAAAAGGTACTTCCACATGTGCCTAATTTTAAACACAAGCAATTGCACTGACCTCAATGCCATGTGCTTCAATGTGTTACTTTTTAAGGTCTTGATTCAGCAACAACAAAACACAGACAACTACAAGATATGTGCTAAACCAGGGGTGTCAAACTCATTTGCTATGGCAGGCCAGATTTGAATTAAATGTACTTCAAGTGGGCCATACATACCATAAATTGAAATACTAGGCACAACCATTTTTATGTAGTATTATATTTTATTTGCTAGATATCAGCAATATAAAAACTGCAGTAAATTAACTTCTACAACTACTACTAATTTACGATGAAAAGAATCGACCAATGATTAGAATTATAGTTCTGAGCGATGCTCCAAGACCACACTGTCCCTCTCTCCCGCCTTTTAGAGCACTGTGTCTCGTGCACAGTGCTCCACGCGCTGCCGCCAGAGTACACAGATCTCATGGCAGCTCATGACGCCACGACATCTCGCAGCATTGTACCCTTTGGCGGCGTCGCACTCTGTCACGAGATCTCACGGCATTGTACTCTCTGGCAGCAGTGCGCAACACTGCGAGATCTCGCAGCAGCGCACGACGCCACCAGAGAGTACAACGTGAGATCTCACGACAGCGCGCGACGCCACAAGGGACTGGACCAAAAAGGTTGGTGGGCCGTATGCGGCCAGCGGGCCGGATGTTTGACACCTCTGTGCTAAGCCATTTGACTTTATGAAATTACTAACAATGTAGAACAAATAATATGAATGAATGATATTAGTTTACTAAAAACACCTCAATGGGAAACTGGAATGGAAAATAAAATTCTGTCCAACTAAACTTGTTTTCAATAGCCTAAGCAAGGTGAGAGCTGTGATACGCCCTGCTGTAGTGCCCACTGGGACTACAGCCTAGTTTTCATGCATATTCTATTTTTTTCCATGACACAGTACAAAAAATGTGTTTGCCAATATGTAATTTGTGGTTCATGTGCAAATCAAAAGAATGTTGACAATAATGCTGCTGGTAATAGGAAAAACAAATGAAATTTCAACTTTTCCCTTCAACGCCACCAAAAAACTTCTCCACAATATAATTCACTGGTTTTGGCAGCGCAGGAGAATGTGGGGCAACAAAAACAAAAGAACTCAGAAGCCTTACTAAGTAAAACTTCTAAATGCAAGTTATTTCTTAAAGCCATGCAGGATTGTTCTTGCTATAACATTTACACGTGAATCGTTCAGACATTTTCACATTAGTCAGCTTTCCTATCTGATCTTCTGTGAGAGAATAATGATCTATTTTCGCCCTCTTTTTTTGGTCTTTTAGCTTCTAAATTACTTCTTTGCAGTTCTCATCACAGAACCCTCAAAAAAGCATCCAACGATAACAAAAGACCTCTTCAACTTCATTTTATCTATCTATTTTAACTGAAGTGGAATTCAACACACTCCAAACCTGCAAGACAAAGGTATTTACATTTCTAGAACATGCAGAGCACCTTTCCTCACAACGTTGTCCAAGTAATGAAAGCCTTCTAATTTTAATGCTGTATTTAGTCTATGTGGCTCTTTCTATGATAATTATCTTTCAAAGAATGAAACTAAAATACACCATAATTTTTCTGCTCATTGTTCCATGATAGCTTACAGGTAACTGCCTAAGGGCCAGATTTTTAAAAGTGCTCAGCATCCAGCAGCTCTCAAAATTTGGCCCTAAATACTTACATTTGGGTCTAGAAGTGACCTCTCTGTGTACAAAAATACAGTTTACTTCACAACTGACAGTGGAGAAAGAAAGACAGACATGAAGAAGAGGCTTGAAGGAGAGAATTATCTTGGGCCGACCACTGGTAATATTCACTAGTTATGCCAACCAATCACAGAATTCACAGTGTTTTTATAAATTCCAAAATTTTAAAAGCTCACATTTAACCACCTTTCACTAATGACCAAGCCATAAAAGGATCTCAGGTTTTCCAAAAGCACTGAGACACATGTCTACAGTTTCTGATTTCATTTAATGTATGAGTCAACCAATGACATCTATGTTTATTGCAGGAGAAATTCTGCCTTAAATTACGCCCCTTGAAAACAATGGGGAATGCATTTGGACCTTGGTAAACAATTCTATGGATGATACAAACCAAAACAGGATACATTTCATTCTCCATAGATCTGCACTGTTAACAAGACTAAAAAAGTAACAAGATCTATTGAGTAAGAAGGTGTTTTTTGGTTTGTTTGTTTTTTAAACAAGTCATTCTTGAAATTATCGTTATGATGTAATGTACATGTTTTATGATGTAAATGCTGTAATGTTTATTATTTTATATTCCATAGTTTGTAAAGTGTGTAAAAGCACTTTGTTCTTTCAGGATGAAAGGCACTATCCATAAAAGTACTTACTTCACTAGTCTGAATTCACTGCTCTGGTTATAAAATCAAAAACATGAAAATTTCACTTTTCCAGAGACACATCTAGTCTTGCAGCATTAAGATAAAAGTTACTGGGAAAATGAACTGCCAAAATGTAACTGATACTGATTGTTTCTCATTAAAAATTTCACTTTGTTCCACTGTGGCAATACTTAGGTGTTGTGAATTTCTGTAATAGTTCTTCATCACAGGCTGCAGTTTAATGTCTTAACACTTGTATTAAATATGAAGATGAACTGGGCTTTTTTTTTTTTTTTTTTTTTTGGAGGGGTGGAGGGCGGGGGGAAGAGGATGTATAAAGATCACCTGAAAGCATAGATATTTTTCTTGCTTGTATTTTAAGTCTTAGAGATATCATGAGGCACATTTCATCCTCCCTAATTCTGCTGGGGACCTCTGGGAGGTCTCAGTGATATTTATTTCAAGTTTTAACATGTCTGAAGGTATTAAATCTTTAACAAAATGTTTCCTTTTTTCAAAATGTTAATTTATCATTGAAAAATAGGAATTAGAGACAAGCCAACCACGAAGTTTTAAAACAGTCTCATTTAATATCCTTTCTCCTCTCAATTGCTTTTGTGATGTCACCATTTCACTAGTTCTCCACTCATCATAGTCTTCCAGCCTAGATAAGAGCTGAATTTCTAAATTAAAAAACAGCAGAAAATGCCTTAAAATAAATAATTAGAAGAAAAGAAAGAAAAAAAACCCTTCTCGGGCCCTTTTTATACGTCATAAAGAAGCCAAAAAAGAGCAGAAACCCAGTTCTCTCTCCCTTTGCAGGTTCCCTCCAAAATCATTCTACCTTCTGGACTGAGTTCAAGCAGTTAGGTTTGATGAGAGTAATTATTCTGATTAGTGAGTCACCAGTTCTCACAGTAAAATTCTGTTCACAAATAGATAATCAGGCTGCCCAAATTAATATTATGGTTTGAACATTTATTTTCTTTAAAATAAAATGGTTTTCAGTATTTTTGCTTTAGGAAAATAATTAGTCATCAAAAGAAATATTTTCAGCTCTAAAAAACTACCCTACTTACTCAGCAACTGAGCTCTTTAAGAAACAGTTCAGTTGCATTTTGCTTTACCATCGCTGTGGAATTCTTGTCAGTGAAGGTTTTTAAGAACAGGTTAGACAAATACTAGTCCGGGATTATCCAGGTACACTTGGTCCTGCCTCAGTGCAGGAAGATAGACTGACTAGATGACCTCTCAGGGTCCCTTCTATCCCTACTTTTCTACGATTACTTTTCTGTTAGGCTGTTAAGTCTGTAAACCCATTTACAGTGCTTATCACAATTCAAGGTGAATGAGTTGAATAGGATATTTCAGTTTGTGGAAAGAAATTCAGCTCAATAGGTTTCATATTACTCTATTTTTGACCACATACACTTTATACTTGAAGCAATCATCATGCAGCTGACCAAATAAAGTCCCTAGAATTTGAATATTGAAGATTTTTGGCAAGCAAACTTTTCTAGAAGTGTCAGGTATTCTTGTAAAGAAATTGATAAAATTTCTCAAAATAGTAGCAGCAAAGGATTGTAATGACATCTCATTAGTACGACTTCATTATTTTTACACAATATATACAACACAGAAAATTCACTAATATTTGAAAAAACCAGTAAGAACTACACTCCATTTCTGTCTATTAAATGAACAAGCCTGTTTTGCCTTTGTCACTGTCCTTATGTTTGATGCCTGTTCACTTCTACATTAATGCACAAAATTCAAAATAATTTACAGTGGGTCTCCCCAGATATTACTGCGAATTGCCATATTTTGACAGCTAAGGTTTCTGTTCCTCATGTTTGCCTACTATGGATGCTGTCCAGAGAAAAGGATTACTATACTGTGGCGATTTTCTTCACACCCAGCTGATCAGTTTAGTTTCATTTAACAATGCATCCATGATAACCAAAAGCTGTTAACCTACCTGTCACTGCTGGTACTACTGCTGCTGCTGATTGAATCACTACTTGACGATCTACTCCTAGAGCCGCTGCCGCTAGGGGACCTTGTGGGTCTAGACGCTTGGCTAGCCAGCCTCTGGGGAGACTGGGTCCTAGACTGGGACGAATGTGGTGACCGACTCCTGCTGTGCTGGTAATTCCGTTCTGGCCTTCTGCCTCGTACCTCCCGTGTAATATCATCCCTGTAGATATCCCTGTGTACCACACTGGGCAATGTAAACTGCTCCCGGGCCCTAGGTTCATAACGGGGGTCATGAGCATCAAAACGGTTTGGACTTCGACTCCGAGAAGTATAATAGAGCCCATGTTGTAAAGTCCGCTCTCGAGGGTCTCTATAGTAATCCTGATCGTAATGTCTTGTCCGATCAAATCCTCCCGTCCCCCGTTCATGGTGTCCATAGGCACTATGTTCATAAGCACGCTCCCTGTTATCTGAAGCCCTGCATTTATAAG
This sequence comes from Emydura macquarii macquarii, assembly GCF_026122565.2. NCBI lineage: Eukaryota > Metazoa > Chordata > Testudines > Chelidae > Emydura > Emydura macquarii. Next base: position 51,400,812 of record NW_027132905.1, read on the forward strand.
GGGGGAAAAATATTTAATCAATCAGAAAAGGGTAAGCGAAACAAAAAGCAAGTCATGCAAACATTCACTTCAGCACTGACTTTATTTTTGCAACTGGTTCTCCACAAAACAGCAATAACCTATTAAGCAAACACTGACAAGCTTAAATATTTTACTTGACTCCAAAGTTATATTAATCTACAGTAGAGCTGAGCAATCATTTTGTTTTAATCATAAACTGGGCTTTCATGACCAGTGTCCATCACAGCAGAATATACCAATTTTTTTTTCACATTCTAGTGTGGAGTCCTTGTCTGAATTTATTTATTTTCAAGTAAATCTTTATATTTTTAAGTGAAACCATTATTTTCCCCCGTTCTTGATCTAGTTTTTAAAAGTATGTTAATGACTTAATTTTCCATTTTATGATTATGCTTCTGCAGAAATATTACAAATTTGGCTATAGTCATGAAAGCCTCAATGCAAAGAATGACCCAGAAATAAGAAGCTGCTTTCAAAAGGGGTTATATTTAAGGTCCTACTTCATTCATGATATTGTGGAAATTGTGGATTCCATAATATTAGGCTTCCACTGCAATTCTGTTTTAAATCATCTTACTTTGCACAGTCCACAATTTTGCACACATTTTTTCCCCATTATTATATTAAAGGATCTTGGAGTATTTTGGGCAGGACTGTACCCAGGGTGGAGTGAGCAGGGCAGCCAGCCAGAGCGCAAAGCCTGGGAGGGAGAGGGGGTGATGAAACCACAGTGTGGGTGGAGTGCAGCAGGCATGGTATTGCCACCCTTACCTCTGTGCTACTACTGGCAGTGGTGCTGTCTTCAGAGCTGGGCGCTGACCAGCAGCAACCACTCTCCAACTGCTCAGCTCTAAAGGCAGTGCCATCGCTAGCAGCAGTGCAGAAGCCAGGGTGGCAATACCATGCCAGCTGCAGGGTTCCACCCTCTATTATTTCCCTCCCTCCCCAGTTTTGCACCCTGGGCAACTGCCTCACTCATCCCACCTTGGTTACAGGCCTGTAGTTGCAACAAACTGTCTGGTTATCAAAAACATTCACAGGCATAACATTATAATTGAGTGTTTCTATCATTCCACCAAAATTTTTCTAAACAATAGGTCTACTGTGACTTTTCCAAATTACCACTATTAAAAAAGGTCCATTGTTACTTTTCCATGAGTTTCCATGTCTTTGTCCACAACTTGGCTGCAATTATTTGAAAATTATCCCGTGATTCAGGTAAGGTCTTGGTTATACCCCACACAGAAACCTAGAAAATTAAGTTATCCTCATTACAAGGAGTTTGGATTTTATCAGAGTTCTATACCTAGAATCTGGGGTACATTGCTCTTCCCAAACAAATATTTTGATTGCTAATATCAGAAAAATTAACTTGTTAAATCTCAAGGATAACTATCAAAGAGAATGGAGGCTCCAAAAGGTATTAAATCTTCACATGAAGAGATATAAATTAGCTTTTCTAGGTATGTTTAATTGTTAAGATTTTTAATTTGTTATTGCTATCAAAGGATTTATGCATCTTCCCTATACCACTGAAACACACTGGTTTAAAAGTAACTAAAGACCCATTCTGTGTTTCAATATTAAAACCATTTTGTACTTCATTGGTGGACAGTTCTATGTTCTGAGAATGTTAGTGTACCATCTCAAATGAGGGTATACCAAAATTGAGAGATGAAGTTAACAGAATATTTCAAATAATTTAGTATTCTAATTTAGACAGATATCAGGATGGTATGTCTTCAATACGTCTACAAAATGACAGATTAAGAATGATAGAGAACATGTTGAATGTTTGAAAAACATGTTGCACAATTATAAATATGCCAGTGTCTATAATACACTTTTGTATTGTCTATAATATGTAATATCTATAATATGTTAATGTCTAAATTTAATTATCTATTTTATGAAGAACATTTTAACTTCTCCTTTCTACTTTCTCAGATTTTTTCTTGAGAACCAATTAATCATCAGACACTTCAATTCCCTGGATCCTAATAACCCAACTCACTCCATAGTTCCTCCTCTTCTGCAGCATCATAGGATTTGTCTTCTATCAAAAATCGTGGAAATGTTTCAGAGCTCTTTCAAACTGGCGGCTGAATTAAAATCTTCCTTGATGAATATCTTGAAAAGTTACCCCAGTAATTTACAAATTTGCCCCACAGAGGCCCTGGATCCATAATCCCTACTATACCCACCCTCTATTTCTTACACTGTACCTCACCTTAAGATAGCATACCACTAACTGCCTGCCAAAGACTGAATTTTTTCTTCCCAATTTTTTTTTTTTTTTTTTTTTAAAGTCAACTAGAGTAACAAAACAAAATAAAATTCCAGTAACTTCTGTCGTACTTAAAATTGATTACATACCCTTATAATTCATTAGCTGTTGCTTGCTACAATGGAATTTAGAAAACTATTTCAAGGCCTAACAAACAAGAGTTTCTCTCTTTCCCCCTTTTGAAGGAACAAGACTAACAATTTTATAAATGATTGCATTTAGCATCCTATCAAATGTTAGCCAATGAAAGATAATTTAATGATGTAACAGGAAAAGCAATACTTCTAGAAGGTTACTGTTACAGCTGACACAAAAGAACAAACTCCTTATCCATTAAAAGGACACAGAAGACAGACAAGAGCTAGCAGAGCTGATCATCTAATGGCGACAGTGCTTTTCTGATTTATCTATTAGTACAAAGAACTACTGGAGTTAGTGGAAAGAGAGGATTTGACTTGGGTTAGGAGAGGGGCTAATATACACAGGGCAGGGCATACCAACCTTTTCCAAGTGTGGAAACACGACCTATATTCCCAATTAAATCTAGGGAGAGAATTGTGAACATAACTTCCCCAATTTTGGCCCCTCTTATAGGGGTAATCCACCTTCTTAATGGGCAAGGGTGTCAAGTGATATTTTAGATGAACCAACAAGAAAAAAATCTTAGTGACAAGACAAAAAAAAATTCCACAGGAAGCAAGTAGTCCCAAACTGAAACCATAACTCTGAAACCCCCAGACTTCGTTCTTGAGACAGTAGGCACTTATAAATACATCCATTATTTTAATTTCCGCCCCTAAGTCTGAATCAAACAGCTGGTAGAAGTACACCCAATGCATGAAGGAATGCATCATAGCTGGCCAGCCGGTATCCTCTATCCACCTTTGTAACCATCCAGCCCAGTCAATTTTGATTGATGTATCCACAAACTGATTATTGGCACCATGTCCTTAAAACTAAAATACCTTTAACTGTGCAGTAGCAAATGGCTTTTTAAGATACTAGATAGTAATCCACTCCCCTTGGCTGTACATCATCATATACATCTTGGCTGTATACCATCCTGTAAATTCAAAGCAGTGTTCCTTATTCCAGTACTTTTAGAATGACTATAATTTCCAAAATTTAGAAACGTCCATCATCTCTTTTTTTGCCAATACCATCAGGAAGAATAATCCCAATAACCTGGAACTGATGTAGATCCAAAATGGAAACATCAAAAGCTGCCTTCCATCTTCTTCATCCAATATGTATTTCCATGCCTATATGTTGTCTGTAGAATCCAAGGTGCTGCATCACTGAAGTCTACTAGAAATTTTTGGTGACAATCCAATTAATATATAAACTGTATATAATAAAAACTGCGAACTAGCCATCAAGCTTTCAAATAATCTTAGGTTCTAGTATTCCGAAGATACTCCACATGGAACTTGTGCTGCAGCAGTATAGCTCCATCTGGTAGAAGGGATACATCCGAATAAGGCCTTAATTTTATCCAAAAAAAATGGAATCATTACTTCTAGAAGAATAACTCCAATATCGATGCTGGCCACAGGAAATCTTCCATCTTAAGATCACCTTATTTCAAGAGTAGATATCCAACCAGCTGCAGAAAATATCCTCTATGGATCCACAAGATACCAGCCACTGGGATAGGAATCACTTCAGTTTCCAACCCAAAATAGGAAACATAGATAATTCCCAAAATTTTAAATCCATCTGGGGGCCCTATATACGAGTTTGCGTTTCTCACCATATCAAATACAAAATACCTGTCTAGAGAAACCTTGGAACTTACCCATCAAGTCTCCGCTCATAACGTCCTTCCCGTGCATGAAGTGATGGTGGGGGGCCATAAGTGGGGCCCCCCCCACCTCCTCTGAACCCAGAAACCTCTCTACTACGAGATGCTATGGAAACTGTATCATCCAATCCCCGAGCAGCACTCGGAATGGTTCCTGGTTCATTATAATCCGTCCGTAGGTCTCTATCGCCCATTTTGTTGACAGAGTTGTGTGCCTTCTGTGCACTTTTGATGTCCACAAAATCCACAAAGGCTGCCACTCCACCTTCTGACCCCCTTTTGGGGAGAATTTTGACACTTTCAACACGTCCATATCTGCAAAAAAGAAAAGAAAAGCAAATATATTAATGCTAATACAAAAGATCATATTGAAGAATACTGAAGTGTAAAAAACCAAAAAACTAAATAACTGTATTCAAACAATTTAGTCTTCCAAACAGTAAACTAATTTCAATATAAGGATTTAGGTTTTTTCCAAAGTGGCTGTTTAAAGAGGAAAATTAACATTTGTGCTTTCAGTAACTATTTTCAGGCTTCTTTCCTTTTTGATCAGAGAAGCATTTCTGGTTAGGCTACCAAGAGATCCATCTTAATAGAATATATTCCCAAAAAACAATATCCTAAGAAATAAGAAGGCATTTATAGTAAAAATGGTACTCCTCATTTTTAATCTGATTTAACCTCAATATAATTAACCTTACAAAACGGTGTCAAAATAATCACAAATAAAAAAAAGTGCAACATTAAGAAATAACGACAGCTATTTTACTACTCTGATCTAAATTTAATTTATTCAACGTTAAAACAGTGGTGTTAATTCTGATACTGATTTCTGACCTCAAACTTATTTATTTCCAATAGCTTCTCAGCTCACTTTGAAAATGTGACCTACAAATGCACCTCTGGACTATGTTATTAGAGTTCAACTCCCCACTATGAAACAGTAACATACTACCTGCATTCTTGAAAGCTTTAAGAAATGTAACACCACCCCCTTTGTATATATTCTGATGTTAAGTAACTGCAATACAGTAAGCTGTGACCAGGGCTTGTTAATAATAGCAAGGATTTAATCAATTATGGTTATGAATTAAATTCCTTGCAAAAATACAAGCAACATGCTACGAGGGCTTGTAAAAATGGAAACCAAAAAAAAACCAAAACCACAAAACAGGAAGATGAAGATTATCTAGTGTTAAGTATATTTTTTCAAACAGTTTAGAGGCACTGTGTATGCCAACCTTCACTTTCAACTATTGAATAGCCAATTCACTTAGTCAAGAAGTTTCTAAAAAACATTTTACTGCGTACATTAATCTATTACAAAAAATAGAACAGTTCCAAAATGTAAAATTTGGAAGCTCTTGACAAACTGAGTTTGAATATGCAAGAGAAAATAAGAGATTTATAAATTGTAAAGATGAGACTATTACAAAAATTAATATTATTGATTCATGAGGATAAGTTGTTATAAAACTTGTGATAAAAAGGTAAAATTAGACACAGTTAAACCTTAAGCAATACCAAAACTGTTCTTAACTACTTGCTGCAGGAAAAAGAGGTCACAATCAATTATCATGGAAGAAGATTATTTCAGGAGCTATGTTTCCATTACATGCACAACTTTCATTAACTGTTTAAATAAAAATTGCAAAAGTTACTCTGAGAATGGATTTTCCAATCATATGCTATCTAAATCTAGATTTGGATTCTATCTTCCTCTGTTTCAAACAGCACCAAACATACTTGTTAACTATTCAGTAAATAATACATGTAACTAGAAAGAGCATTTTTAAAATTAAGTGAACAAGTTGCTTGTTGAACATAAAAGCTAAGGGCATCTCTGAGAATAAAAAGCAGTATGGAGGAGACAGAACTAAGTTTGAAAATAGAGGTTATAGTGTTTGGCACTTTAGAACAAATACAGGTACTGCATTTGCTGTAAATTGAAGAGAAAATGCGAGTCTGTACCCCTAATTTCACCCCTTTTACAAGACTATGATAAATTTTGTACAAAGTATGACTTTTGAGGTATCATTTGAAAACTCAATTTGCTGACCATTATTGTCCTGGTAAAATGTGTGTGGCAACATTGTAATGTAAAGTTATAAAATTCTATTGTATAACATTACTGAGACATATCCCAATTTCAGAAAAGCAGTCACAAACTAGTTCCTCAGAGACAAAAGGCAAACTGACACCTCCGCCAGGTGTCAATGAAATCAAAGGGACCATCACCTGGTTAAGTGGCCATTCTTTGGCAGGAAAAAGGGTCTGAGCAAGAAATTAGCATTTTGGTAAAAGAAACAGCTGTAGATTCCCACTCCCACAAACTTTGTGTCTCCTGAACCCCAGCTGGAGATGATTCTCAAAGAAGTATCAGAATGGAGAACAGACTCCCCTCCCCTCCCCCAAGTTCTCTCTCTCCCCTTTTCTCTTTACCCATGCCATCAGCAACACCTGAATAACAAAGGAAGCACCTCTAGACTGGGGGAGTGATCCTGACTGAAAGGATCAGAGCGGTAGCCGTGTTAGTCCATATACAGCAAAAATTTGTTAGTCTTTAAAGTGCTACAGAACTCTTGTTGTTTTGACTGAAAGGAGTTCAGCCAACACGACTGCTTTAACATGTGCTGAGAGAGACATTTGCTTTGAATTCACTTAGCTTGTTTAGTTACGTATTAGTTGTGTTTTACTTTTTATTTTCTTGTAACCAGTGTTGACTTATGCCTCGTTACTTGTAATCATTTAAAAACTGTAGTTAATAAAATTGTTTTATTGTTTTATCTATACCTATGTCCTTGGATTGAAGTGTTTGGGAAACTCCATTTGAGATAACAGGATTTGTGCACATCATTTTCTATTAATAAAATGACAGACTTTATATGAGCTTGTGTTGTCCGAGAGGGCTGGGCAGCACAAGACACTTTTCTGGGGAAAGTATGGGACTGGGAATGGGACACTGCAGTGTCATTCAAGAGTGGCTGGCCATAGCACTCATTAGCTGGAAGTAATTTACATGCTGGAGGCTGTATGTGAGCAGACCAGAAGTGGTTGCTCTCACAGTAAAGCGGTATAAAAGGCAACCCAGGTTGGAAAACTTAGCGGACAAACTTTTCAACAGTCCAGACTGCATCCTGGGGAATATCACAGAAAGCTCTCTCACCATTCTTTATATGATTACAATTTAAAAGCACTTCACAAAAATCCTCAATGTTATACCAAGACTACTAAAAAAAAGTTACACTGGAATAAATTCTCAAAATATACAATTTTCACTCTGCTATGAGTTTTTCTGCATTTACAGGACAATGTTCAAAGGCTACCCTTTTTTGCAAAACTTAACAGGTACTCTAGAAGTCTCCTACTTTCAGAAGGAGAGGCTTCTCAAAGTTTTCTGTCATCTCTGGGAAGATTGTGTTAGGCTCGACATCTCTATTAGGACTTGCATTTAAAACAATATTTGCAGAGACCAGAAGAAAAAGGAATATGGTAGAGAAATAGTGAGGGGTATAGTAAAAGGGTACAAAGAAACAAGATGTGTAAGAGTGGAGAGAAGAGGATGGAAGAAAAAAAATGAGCAGAGGCTGACGGGTAAAGTGAGATTACTATAAATAACCATGAGGACAGTTAATCTAGTACTTCAGTCACATCAGTAAACATTATCTGATTCCACCCAGAACATTTAAAAAAACCACACACACACACACACACACACACACACAGGTTCCCTAGAAGACCAAAAAAAAAAAAAAGGGGGGGGGGAGATTAGACACTACTGAGTATTTCAATTGTTTCCCTTTGAGTCTCTCTCAATCAACTAACTCAGTAAGTATAGTACTTAGTCTATCAACTTGCATTTTTATTTTCTCAATATTTACAAATCAATTTCTGAGAACATTTTTCCATACTTTGTGTTCAGCAAGAACTGAATCATGAACTCTTCACAAAAATATAATCCTAATGACCTTTGAGAGTGCAATTATATATAGCCTAGCTAACAATGAAGCGGGACCATCTGCCAGTTATATTTGACATAAGTGCTCCTAAAATGCTGTTTCCACTCACTATCCTGAGAAGCTTTTGATTCTCCCATTCTGCTAGTTACGCACGTCCAAGTTTATAAAAACTTATTACACGTAGTTCCTGAATTCTTTTTTAATCACCATTTTACAAACTGAGACCCATGAATCTATTTAAAAGGTTCACCTATGCTTCTATTTAAGTTATGGGAGAACAAGAAATGCAGAATATGTGGGACATCAACAGAATTTGATCTTCAAGCACCAATGCAAGCAACGAGCAATACTCTGTCTTTTATACTAAATGCAGATTTGTTTTTCTATTAGCAAGTTGTATATTAAAACATGGCATGCTCAGACAACAATTTGCTTGACAAATGGTTTTAATTGTTGTGTAAAAAAATATTTTGAGTGCTGAGTACAGAAATCAATTTTCTTCAAACAGAAAAATACTACGTTCAATCTTTTGTATCTTAGGCTACAAACCTTCAGGTGGTTTAGTGCAATGCTTTTAAATAGACTGGTTGATATACAACTGATCCTTGCTGAAAGCAGGAAACTCTGTTAATTGTTAGAGGAACAGATATCATCACTGTACAAAAACCCGTGATTTTCCCTGTGGACTGTTTAGGCAGGCAAATGCATAAGCAACTAAAGTTACTCTGGTAGACTACTTCTACAGCAGCAATAGTCTTAAATCAACCAACTAATTGAGACGATGCTTTTTAATCTATCCACTATCTAGATGCTGAAATGTATTCACTGCTTCGGTTCATTGCACTGTATCCCTGACATGGGATAATCTGTGATAATCGCCTTTCTTGGAAGGGAGGGCACAAGCAAACAAAAAAAAAAGCACGCACGCTAAGTGCCCAAAGCCAGCTGCTGAAACAGGAAGATATGCATTTTCCTTGCCCCAATGTGGTCTGTGCCCTTTGATTACACACATCCTATAGTCCCCCACCGTGAAGATTAATCTGTCTAGTGATCCGACCCAGCCCCACCCGCTGGCTGCTCTATGAGCTGCTCCTGTCTTGGCAGTTGCTGCTGAAAGGGGAACTGCATTGCTCCATGCTATTTGATCCTAAAGGGAGAGGAGGGGAGGAGAACTGCAATGCTGCATCACAAGACAGGTTACTGCAGCAGAACAATACATTACAAGAAAATGATACTTTCTACAGGGCTGGAGGAGGAGAAGTAGCATTAAGGATACATTTCAATATTGTGATTGCAATTTACTGCAAGATGGCGGGAGATACACTGCAAGGAGCAACAGCAGAGCAAACAAGGACTTTGTATGGTGCAACCTTTGTCCACAATCGGAAGGGCTGGGAAGAGGGAAAAAGAGAACAAAAGCCATCACAACCTTCAGTAACAGCAGAGCGGCTCCTCTGAAACCTTCAGCTCATACATTTATACCTGTGTGTCAGCCCTTTCCAAGAAGGCTGTATTTCACAATCACTGGCAGACAGAATAGAAAACAAAGAGGATCATTTGCTGTGCTCTAATTCTATCAACCCTAAAGAAAACAAGGCTTTTTTAATGTCTCTTCCCCATGTCTACCTCATGCCGATTAATCATTAACTACCAATGTGTCGACAGGCCATTATTAATCTCACTATACAATGCAGCATTTCAATGACTCCCAGGAAGCTGAAACTTTAGGAACGATTATTGTTTAAAGATTATTCTGTAAAGAAGAATGCAGAGGCCATATCTTTCTGTGTCTAGAGAAGCTTATACTTAAACCAGAATTATAAAATTCGGAGATGGAAGAAACTACTAGGTCACTGAGTCCCTCAGTCAATGCAGAATTGCAACTAGGGGCTGTAAACAAAAGTATGGTGGCTTTTCTTTTCTTTTAATTGCTTGATCATCACTGTTGAGTCTGACAAAGCTACACTAATCCATCTTTCAGACAAGGAAGAGGAATAAATAATTTAAATTCTGTTTATTCACTGTAGAGCAGGCATCCCTATAATCAAGCCCCTGAAATATCTCTGGGCTCTTGGCAGGGCTGCTGTGTGCACGCATGAGCGTGTTTCTCCATCCCTCAACACCATTTCCCCTCCCCATCTCTCCCTCTTATACAGGCAAACAATGGACAGTCTGGGAAACACTTTCCTCCACCAATCCAAGGCCAGCTTCTCTCATCCTCCCTAGGGCCAACGTGTCACCTCACCAAGACAAAGCCCAGCTGACTGGGGGAGGAGGTAGAAGAGACAAGACAGCAGTTTGCCAATCATCTCTCCCTAAACAACTTTCTTTAAGCAAACCAGTAACAAGCTAAAGACTAGACCCGTTGCTGGGTCATAAAGGGTACCTTTGCATAATTAACGTTTTTCATTGTAACAATTAGCCAATTGATTTCACAACAAATTAGATATTTATCACAACTACTCTCTTTTGAACAGTTTCAACTATTCCCTAAGTAAATATTTTTAAACACAGGGCTTTTGTAAAGGAGTAAAAGTCTTTGTTTAAAGACTTTTTAAACAAATATTTTAATTTGATTTTACTCTTTCACAAATTGATTAGGATCTCTAAAATCTTATTACCTGTATTTCAGGCAAATTTTGCTTTAAAAAATAGGAGGCAAAGATTTGTTTTTTTACTGCTGTTTCAAATTTTTTTCTTGAAATAAATATATATATATATAAATTATAGAAATAAAATCAAATGGCTCGCCTCCCCTTAACTCCTGTAGTCTCAGGTGGAGCTCCCAGCAAGTCCACCAGCCCCATATGAAGGTATTTTCAACAATGCAAAATTGTGTAATTTTTTGCAGAAATTTTTTTTTTGGCTCTTCACATTTTTTGCTTCAATCTCATTATGTTAGCATAATAATAAAATCCTACTTTAGTAACAAGACATAACAGAAAACAAAAGAAATACGTTTTTGTTTCTGCAATACTAGATATTGACAGTGACACATGAAAAGGTGTGCAGTTACAGCAGGACACCTGCACACCTGGAATTCATTTATAAGGTACAAAGCCAAATACTTTCAGCCTCTTGAGAAGTGCAGCTGTTCTACCTGTGCAATGCCCAGACTCTCCCTTCTTTTTAAATTACTATATAACAAGTCAGTACCTGTGTCATTCAGAGCTCACAGTCTGAAACTTTGCTGGCCAACCATATTCTTCTTTTCCCACTGATATTTTTATAACAAAATAACATGAACGGATACCAGTATAATCATTATCCAGATGACTAAGTCTATCTCATCCATTTTATAACTTTAGACTAGTCCAAAAATTAGATGCGAGGGACTATTCTATATCTGTGCTCTCTCTTTCACTTTACTAATTAAAGGCACAGCAATGTAAAATATACACATATTAGAATACTTAACTGTAACACAGGCTTATATAATGATTCCTATGAGGTTTTTTTTAGCTAGCATAGCAGAGCTTTTTTAATCTAGAGCTTCTATTGACTTGAGTTCTAGCGTATTCAGCTATTGAGGACATATCAGTTTATGCTCCTAAATCCTTTGTGACATTTTTTGCCTAGCAGAACAGGACAATATGGAACTACTGCTGATCAATATAATGCTTCTTATCATATGTCAGAGGAATAACAATTTCCAGTTGAAACATTGCACACCCTAGCCTAGTCTATAGCCTAGTATAGATTCAGGAATCACTGTTGACAACAGCTGTCACAAACAAGTCCCAATGAAGCAGAGCTTAAAAGGTTTAACTACCAATGTAGATGATACAAGACTATGTTCACCACACCATCATTACATGAATTGTACAAAAAAACTGTGTCTTGTCTACAAATCAGTAAAAGTTTGCAGCACCCACTAGTGCAGTTTTTCTCAACGACCGGTCCATGGACCAGCACCAGTCCCTGAGATCTCCTTGACACAGTATAGGAAGCCGGTCCCTGGTTTAAAAAATGTTGAGAAACACTGCACTAGTGAACACAGAGGCCCTGAGACTACAACATGAAGGGACTTAAGATATGCATATACTGCAAAAAAAATACAGTAGCAGGTCTCAGAGCATGGGTCAACTGACTTGGATTCATTATGGCACTTTCCAGCCTGGCTTGGATTCAGAGAGCCTCCTGCCTCACCAAGTTTCAGAGCCTGGGCTCCAGCACCGGCAGGAACATCTACATGCTATTTTTAGTCCCACAGCGCTAGCTCAAGTCAGTATAGGCTCTGAGACTCGCTGCTGTAGAGTTGTTTGCTTTGCAGTATAGATGTGACTTGTGTCTTTCTGTATGTTTGTACAGGGCCTTGCACTATATGGGCCTGACCTTGACTAGAGCCTCTCGGCATTACTATAATATAAGTATCAAATAAAGTACACCACAGAATAAAAAGTAACAACATGCCTGACCTCTGATACTTGTGCATCATATTTTTATCTTAATCTTTATTAATAGCCGCATACATTTACTTGTCCTATGTATGTATCTCAAAGTATTTTTCCATTTGTAATATTTTCTGCAACAGTTTAAAAAAGGACTACTATGCCAAAAGTGGCATGAAACTTACAAGACTCTGCACACATTCATTGTCATCCTGAGACCACAGCAGCACCAGAAATACAAGTCCTGTGAATTCCACTTTGCTCAAATCCAGAGCTCCCCATGAAACCTGACAAAATGTTTGGTAACACACAATTTTGCATCATATAGGAAAGAAAAGAGACAAGATAAATAGATACAGAAAAAGAATTAAAGTGAATCTGAAATAAACAAACTTGAAAAGCGGCACTGATGGAAATACTGGAAAATATAGATTCTAAAAGAAAACTTTAAAAGCATGGATACAAAAAAGCACCAACAGAAGAAATCAAGAACATTAAAATAATCAATGTGACGAAAAAAGTTGAAAATGGCGAAAAGGAGAAGATGAAAAAATTTTTAAATGGTTTTACGAGACTTTCAGGACATGGAGAATCAAGATAATATAAAAAATATAAAAATCTTTGCGTGTACTTCCTTTCCATCCCAGAAGTGGCTGCATTTCAGTGGTGTGGAAACAATTTAAATAGTAGTAATAACATACATATAGGCTGTGTAACACTTAGGGATGCTTTGAGACAAAAGATGGCATGAAAAGAAATGTATCAAGTTCAACTGTGTGTTGCCCAGGGCCAAAACTAAAAAAGTTGTCTTTGGACAGAGGAGCTTGGGTAGCAAATAGTAAACAAAAATATAACCTTAGTTCCCATCGTGTGCAAGCTACCCAGGGTATTGGTGTAAAATTCAAGACAGGGGAAAAAAGCTTCAACTATAGAAGTTTTCATTTACAAACTCTATAATTCACATAAAAATGGCAGATGCTCTCAACTTCTTAGTAAGGACTTAACAGCAGATGCTGTAGTGAGATCTCCTATTATTAAGGCTTCATTATTCTTACAAATTACGCACCATACTACACTATGAAGTTGTCAGTTGCGGTTCAATTATGAAGGTTGAGTTTTGCATTTAAGCTTTCTAATATACATCAAGTACTATACATGTCAAATAAACAAAATACATTTTGATTCTTTTTTAATTGTTTGTGTCCTTGTCCATTTGCAAAGGATGTCTTTGTAATTAGTGAGATGCTACTTTGTAAATGAGAATTCATCATACAAAGAGTGCCTAAATGATCAAAAGGAACTCACTGGACTACAATACTAAACAAGGTTAAATCAAAACAAAAATGGGGAAATGTAAGTAGTTATCTCTTTGTCCCTTCTCTTCTAGCTTCTCTGACCACTACAGATTGCCCAAGGCCATAGTCCACATAAACCATAAATCTGTTCCACTGGTTCTCCTAGGTTTAAGAGTTGAATCTCTTTAAAGAGAGCTCCTTGCATATAGAGATGTAATAGGGAAAGTATTCCAGTGCTCTATATAAAGGTATGTACAATTATGCAGTCTCCATTAGCCTGGAGGGAAAAAAACAGCCCTACAAGGTACCTCTGCATTTTTGGATATCTAAAATTTCATCAAAAAGGAAGAGGTTAAGAATTATTTTTTTCTCCTGTAGAATCAGCTTTTCATTGGTCTCCAAATTAATCCTGCAGTGCATATTCATACTTGTTAGTCCTAACCTAAGCAACCTGAAACTGTCTGATGTCATAAATACAAAGTGCAGGTTATGAAATACAAAAGGATTGACTGCTGAGTTTTTCAGTCAATGTCTGCATAAAACTTTAGTTGGCATTTTCATTAGACCAACAGGATATTTTACATTTCTTTGCACCACATATACACCAACTCCCCCAATTTTCAGAGAACCCTAAATTAAGGTGCTTGGTTTTAGCTGTGCAACTTTTTCAATATTAATTGCTCATGAATAGCTACAGTACAGTCCACCAGATGTTTTGGAAAATGACTGAAATATGCTTATCTGGTTTCTAACAACTGGAAATTCAAAGTTTTCCATTTTAAATATCAGGCCTAAAATTTGTTTTCTGCTTTACTTCAAATTGAGCCATGTGGTGAAAAATATTTCCATGGCATGTTTCATTCATAAGGCAAAAACCCAGTAAGTTAGTCAGAACTATACTTCTAAACTTGTATATATACAAATTTTAGCAATTCAAAGAAAGATAATCTGATGAAGTCAGCTGCTAATCGTTACTACACTGCCACCCAAAACAGCCTCAGGGCCAGTTATAATTTGTTAAATTTATCTCAAATGCTGGTTTACAGATACAGAAACTTACATATGGCTGCCGAAACAGCCAAGGCGCTGAACTTAAAAGAAGCCAAAAGCAGTACCTACTATAAACATCTCTATGCAAATTTTAATTATTACAGACCCTATCCAAAGTCCATTGAAGTCAGCTGGTGCCTTTCCATTGAATTCAATGAGCTTTGGATCGGGTTCTATATTGGTTCTTGGCACTGCAGAAATACCTAAAATAGGTTGATTTAGTGGCTTATCTGAAGGAGACTACTACTACTCATTCATGCTGCTGTCCTTCACATTAATCTGGCTACTTTTGGAATGTGGAAAATATTTTCTTTAATGTAAACATTTCTGTTTACTACAATTATCAAATGATATCCTTCAATATCCTCCCTCTGATCTACTATACAAGTTTTTATTTTCTTTTGAAATGTAACAAAATACTGCAGGATTGACTGACATTAAGATAATATTGATAAATAAATATTGATGTTAAGAGGCAAGCAACCAGCAAGGCAAGTTTATATCGCACTGATACAAATATTGTATCTTCCTCAACACCAAGTCCAAAATGGAGCAGAGATTTCTGGAGCAACATCTGGAAATGAGAAACCTGGGGGGGTAAAATTAAAGCACTATGTTTAAAGTAAAGGTAAGCAGAGGCCACCAGTAGTTTACGGAGTGCTTGCTGACAGGCTTTATAGAGCACACTTGTCTCAGGATGCTGGACTTTCCATGTTTCCAAGCTGGTACATCACATTAAAGACCGCTAAAAATATATTAAATTTTCTAATATTACTTTTCCCTGTAGCAGCTGTAGTTGCCGCAGGGATGTTAAGCAATTGTGAGTGAGAGGTGAGGTGGTCTGCATGATTATGAATGGGAGAGTTCTCTTTAGATCTGGTTCACACTATGCAAAAGTTTGAGAAACCCTATATTAGTTTCATCAGTATACCATGCAAGAATAAAGCTACTCACATCACGGGAACACTAGCATCCAGATTTTACTATGGGAACAGACTGTATGAAGACAATGATTCAGAAAAGTGCCTTAATTACCCCACTCCTACTGTTTTCTAGTAGCAGTGCTCTGGATAGCAATATTCTTCCAGCTCTGCTTCTCCAAAACTTACTTGCAGTGGCTTTTATTGAGCCCCCAAGGTATATAAAAAATAATGTTTTTTTGGCAAATAAATTAAAAAATTGATTTAAACTGATTTTTATTTTGTTACGTTATAAGCAGCTTTTCTTTTTTAAAAATAAACTTGATTAAAATGAAATCTACATGTAATACAAAATATGATAAAGCTTAAACTTATTATAATCTCTTACAACATTTAAACAAAATATAAATCCATAATTCCATGAGCGTCTATCAAAAAAGCATGGAGTTAAAGGCTACTTTTCTACATAAAGAATCAGGGGAAAAAATTCAACTTCTGAGGTCAAGCTTTATAAATTGGCACAACAAGTCACGTACTGTTTTAAGGTTTGTTTTGTTTAATAATAATAAATTTTATATGCTGTTGTGTGTAATTAAATTCTAGTTACCATCCTAATGCAGCTTGACACAAATCATGTGCACAGAGTTAATCATCTAGTAAATAAGCAATATATCCCGTCAACATTTTCTAACATAATAAAAATGTACAATTGATAGAATCTGAAAATATTAAACTATATAATTGCTTAAATATGTAGTTACAGTGTACCCTCACAGATAGCAAAAATATGTACCAAATCTAACGTGAGGGCTCAGTTGTAAATCAGTATGTTTTAATGCTTATCTCAACCAATGAAAATGCATCTTTCTTTAGAAATTAAACACAAATGGAAAAGTTGAACAATATCAATTATTTAAATCAAGGCTTTCAATTTAGTGATTTAAATTGCCATGATTTAAATCAATCCACCTTGCCAGCCCTTAACAAAAAAACAGCAATTCTTTAGGGTGTTCTCTCTGGTTCTCCTTCTCCCAGCAACTATGATGCTTCAGGGAGCCCTCAAACTTCAACAGCAGCAACAGTTAAAGAATCAGTTTATGAAAATCATTAAGGTGATTTATGTGATAACCTGAATTTTTAATATGGTTTCCCCACTTTTATCTTAGCCTAGCTAATTAGCCATATGCACTCTTCCCAAAGTGCTTATGGGGCATAAATGGTTGAGTAGAGCCAGAGGAGAAATTTAGCAAAGTTCTGCAACAGGCCAGATGGGGAAGTCATCCATTTCTTCTGTTTTCATTTTCAGCTTAAACTATCACAGCATGTATCATTCTGTGACATTACTGACACCACGGCTGCTATCAATGGTCGTATCAATACTAGCATTCAGTGGGAAATCTTCCAACTTTGACTATCAACAATGGGTGTGCTAAGGAGACATGGCACACGTTTTTACCATCATGTCAGTGGAAACCTACCAATGTCCTGTCTACACTAGTACAGGACCAGCAGAGGTGCCTTGATGGAAGATTAAAAAAAGTCTAGCAGACAAAGTCAATTATACTTCTTGTATCTGGGTTATCCAAGAATAATGGGGTAAATACTTTTGAGACCCTAGATAGTAAATCTGTGCTGCACTTAGATATTTTTGCTTTGCAATTCTCATTTAACATATCACTTCAGGACACATATTAGGAGCAGTGCAGAGTCAGTGCATGAAGAATTTTAGTTTTACTTCTGTTGCTAAGTCACCTTTTCGATGGGGTGGTAAGCTTTTAGAAATATGATTATACATAAAGGGAGCAAAATGTATGGGAAGAACAGTGAATATTTTCACATGGTTTGATCTACTAATTTACATAGTGGTGTGGGGAGAAGGAAGATAGTTCTTTAAAAGCAAGGACACCTTGTTACGATATATAAAGAGACAATCTGCTTTGGTGGAAGAATCCAAGGCAAAGAGATACGCAACTAGGCAAACAGTGATAGGCCTCTGTACTCACTGTACTCCATTATGTGTGAAACACATCCAAGAGCAGAAGTTGGTTCAATTTATTTAAGTAATAATATTGTGATACTGAAGTTTCAGGATTCCTCTACTCATAAAAAAGTTATGACATATAGATGTTAATAATTAGTATCTTTTTAAAAGAGGCACTCTAAATGAGTGGTTAACAGCAACAAGCAGCAGATTCAATTCCATTCTTCTATTACATGACCTTGTGAAAGTCACAATATTTATGTATTGCAACTTCTCCATCTGTAAAATGGAGATACTAATACTTATTTAGCTTTGTGAAGTGCTTTAAGACATTCAGATAAAAAGCATTACATAAGTTCAAAGTAGGATTTTTACCAAATAAGTTAGCTGAGGTTCATGACCTATACAGGTTTAACCACCTCCCCAGAGAGGGAAAAAACAGGCCTTCCACCAAACCTACATTTTGAGCGGCTTCTTATTTTTATTAATACACTCTTCCCCCATTAATAGCTCTCCCCATACTCTAGGCTGCCATGACAACTGGCTCCAGGTTACCACTTCTACAACCACTAAGGCTATGTCTTCACTAAAGATCTTTCAGACACACAGATGTACCACTCCAAGGTCTCCTATGTAAGTTGCTCTCTGCTGATAGGACGGAACTCTCCCACCAGCATAATTAAACCATCCCCAAAGAGCGGCGGTAAGTATGTCCCTGGGAGAGCATCTCCCACTGACACAGCACTGTCCATACCAGCCCTTTTGTCAGTGAAACTTATGTTGGTTGGGGGTGTTCTTTTTCACACCTCAGACCGACAGAAGTTTTACCAACAAAAGGGCTAGTGTAGACAAAGGCTAATATAGAGAGGACCGACTCCCTGAAAACCCTGTAACATGAAAAAAGGCTGAGGCCAGGTCTACAGTACAGACCTATATTAGTATAACTGTCGCTCAGGGGTTTAAAAAATCCACACCCCTGAGCGACATAGTTCTACCAACCTAACTCCCCATGTAGACAGCACTATGTAGACAGGAGAGCGTCTCTCATCAATACAGGTACCGCCTTTTGGGGAGGTGGAATAACTATGCAGATGGAAGTTCTCCCATCAGTGTAAGAGCGTATTCACTAAAGCACTGTTGTATGCGAAGACAAGCCTTGTGCTTGAGTGAAAAGACATTCACTTATCCCCAACCCACTAGAACTGAAGGAATGCTGCCCTCACAATTTTAAAAAGCTATTCTGATCTTTCTGTGCAGAGTTTCACTATTAGACCATCAGCCACTCTTATTAAAGTTTGGAAGTTAGTTCTTAAGATAGGACCTTTGTCAAGAGAGGGAAGAGGAGAAAGATGAGTTTTAGAACAAACAGTGAGTGTAAACGAAGTTGTTACTGCAGATACACAGTAACTACCTTTCATAGACTCAGACTAAGGCCAGAAGGGACCACTGTGATCATCTAGTCTGACCTCCTGCACATTGCAAGCCACAGAACTTCACCCACCCACTCCTGTAATAGACCCCTAACCTCTATCTAAGTTACAAAAGACCTCAAATCATGATTTGAAGATTTCAAGTTACAGAAAATTCACTATTTACACTAGTTTAAACCTGCAAGTGACCTGTGTCCCATGCTGCAGAGGAAGGTAAAAAAATCCCAGGGTCTCTGCCAATCTGACTCGGGAAAATTCCTCCCCGACCCTAAATAAGCTAGTCAGTTGGATCCTGAGCATTTTGGCGAGACCCAACAGCCAAATACCTGGAAAAAATTCTCTGTAGTTACTCAGAGCCCTTCCCATCCAGTGTCCCATCACTGGCCATTAGAGATATTTGCTACTAGCAGTCGCAGATCTATAAGCCTTTGTAGGCAGTCTCATCATACCATTCCCGTCATAAACTTATCAAGCTCAGTCTTTAAGCCAGTTAGGTTTTTTGCCCCCACTGCTCCCTTGGAAGGCTGTTCTAGAACTTCACTCCTCTGATGGTTAGAAACCTTCGTCTAATTTCAAGCCTAAACTTGTCGATGGCCAGTTTATGCTCTGAAATTTGGAATCCTTTTAATGGTAACAAAAAGGCCCCCTAATCTCAAAGGTGCTTTGCATCTGATAACTGCTTCAATGTACTGTTCTTAGGCATGCATAGCTAATATAGCATGGCTCTTCAAGCACACACATGCATACACCCCCTCTGAGCCACTAAACATTTCCAGTGCAGTAGTGATTCACATGTGAGAAAAGGCTGATAAAGCCTGAACATAAAACATCCTTGGAAATACTGCAATATGGCTTTAAATGAAAAGACTTTGAAGCAAACTTAAGTTAATTCTGCCGTTTTTTTAAAAAAGGCACACATTAATGGAAAGTTAGCCTTAAAGGTTTTGATATAAACACAAACATGTAGATCTTTTAACACACAAATTTTCACATACCCTTAACACTGTTATATCTAGTTTGATAATGTACTTGTATAATTACAATTCTAGTGTTTCAGAATTTTCAGCTGAATTCACAATAGATTCAGAACATTGATGCTACAGAGGTAAAACCAAAGTTTTGACTGCATGATAACCAAGGGCTTCTCTACATACAAAAGTTGCACTACTTTAACAATACAAGTATCGTTAAAGCAGTACAATCCCCTACTAAAGACATATTTGTATAAAAGGTGCTACATGCCATTTAGCTATTCCCATACAGGAAGGGAAATAAACAATACCAGTATAACTGCATCCAAACAAGAGGTTTTACCAGGATATACATTTCAGAGGAAAAAAAATCAAAACTGAAGTTATACTGATGTAACAACTGTATGCAGACAAGGCCTGATGATCCCAAGGAATTTCTCTTAGGATTAGAGATTGGTTCTTTTCTTTTACAGTTATATCATCAACTTGAATTGGCCCTGTAACCTCAATAGGATGCATTATTATTCCTTACTTTCTAAGGTAAACAGCTGAGTAGTGTTGCAATGCTACGTACCAGAAAAAGGGCCACCACATTCCACCTCAGTAGTGGTTTCATTTCAGTGTAGCTTTTGAACATTCTCTGTAGAAATTTAAATTAGTAACATGCATAAAACATCTAAATAAAAATAATCTTCCATAATTTAATTTTTCCTTTTTGTGGTATATTATAGGATTTGTCTGAATTACATTTAAAGACGTAGTTCATCAAGTTTTCTTAGCTGCATTCCTTATCTGGTAAGTTTGGTTCTCCAAGACCTCAAGTGGGTTTACATCCATTCAGTAGTAGATTGAGGAAGGAACGCAGTTGTAATAACATTTTCCCCTCCCACCCACACAGCACAGTATTTCAAGTATGCTTTGTGCTAAAGCTTTATTAACCTTGGTGCTTGTTGGTTCATTACTCTAGCAAACATTACAAAACTCAGATTAAAAACTAAACTACAGCATAAAATTTCAAAACAGATGTGGTGTCTGCAATGATATCAGAGAACTTGGAGAAACCCACACAATAGGTAGGAAGTTAACTTCTCAGTCATCTTTTATACCAGCCCAAACAAGTGCGTCTTCATTGAAATTTTCACAAACAGATAATATGTCAAAATGGCAGCCTTAGGCACTCAACAACCAAAATCAGAAGACCAAAAATTGAGCAGTACCTTGCCTATGAGCAGAGAAAGAATCAGAACCCAGGTTGAATTTCCAGGGTTATCCTAGTGCATCTACTTGCAGTAACTGAACTTCTTATATGTGATGCCATACACTCCTATTATTTCATCAGGAGTCCATCTGGTCCTCCTGATACCATCCCAACTCTATCCTATTATCCGGAAGAAATAAGGATTCCGTTCCCATTCCTTGTTGCAACTGACTGCAATTTTGCCAATTACCTTGATAATGTGAGACTCCAGCAGTGGGGACTCCAAAAGTCACCAGGTAATTCTTCTCTATTCCCTTATCTTCAGCTCCTGTGCTAGTGTCTTTATCCCTGTATCTCCTGCCCCACTCCCTCCTTGTGAAGCGACACTATATTTGTATAGACAATGCCATTATACACAACTGCTACAGGAAAGATTTCAGGGGCATCTACAACAGTTTCTTCCCAGCAACTGCTCATCTCTGTTGAGATGCTACGCACTCTTATCTTTATAAAGTGGTCAATCAACTGCCTTATAACCAGGATCGTTGGGTAGCCTCTGTGCCATTTCAGAGTATTCTTTAGTAGGAAGAACAGCCACAAATCCCAGGACTTGCAGGCATAGTCACTAATTCTGGAAGTTCACCGACCCCTAGAATTTCACTATTTTCAATTCAGAAAGTAAAACTTCCCCATCACCCTGAAAGTTGGGAGCTATTTCTCAGTTCACAGCCAACGTGTGTTACATGGTTTTGCAAATCCCACCTAAATATGGGTTTATGAACCTAACTATTTAAGTGTCATTTACCTAAGTAACTGAAAACCACAAGTCCCACTGACTACAAACCCAGGTGAGGAGTATAGCCTAGTTAAAGTATTTCAGCTTTCTTGACTTACAAAAATTCAATCAGAAGATAGATTGCAAATATATTACAGGCTCGTTGCCTATCAATTTTATTTGAGTTGGTGTTGATCACACAGTAAGGCGATTAATGAGGATTTTGACTTGTCTTTTGCAGCATGAATGAGCATTTTAAATGTGAAACTTCTCAGAAAAAAATTATAAGTAAAATTTGAAATTATACGAACAATTAAGAATCAAGTACAAAACATCCGTTTGCCATTTACAACAGAAAACGATGAAACAGCAACACAAAAAAATATTTGCTTTACAGTAAAATATTATGTTGATTCAAATACAGTCATTTTTCCTGAATTCCTTTTATCTACTCTATGGTGCAGACATTAGTATTAGCTCAATCTCATATTTGGTTGGAAGCTATATACTTTTACCTATCTAGAAGGAATGGACCTCTCACTCAAATTAACATCACTCCAAAGCCAACATATGCTAAATGAAATTACAAATTTGAAATCACTGATGCTTTTTGAAGTAGCTAAAGGAGGGTACATTTCAGAGAGCAGATCTTATTATACACCCATGATACTAAATTATGAAAACCCAGTTAACAACCAGATCTGACACCCAGTTCATACACACTGTTTGCATGCTATTTTATTTTATTACCAGGTTAGTTTTCAGTTGTCCTTTATACTTTGGTTCACAGGAGTTTAGTCTTTAAAAAGCAGCAAGTTAGCAGCAAACATCTCAATGGTCAGTGATGGGAAACTAACTAGATAATTCTTTCCCAGGTATTTGGCTGGTGGGTCTCGCGCACATGCTCAGGGTTTAACTGATCATCATATTTGGGGCAGACTGGAATTTTCCCCAAGGTCAGACTGGCAGAGACCGTGGAGGTCACCTGCAGTTTAAACTAGAAAACGGTGGATTCTCTGTAACCTGAAATCTTTAAATCGTGATTTGAGGAGGACTTCAGTAACTAAGCCAGAGGATGTGCAGGAGGTCACACTAGACAATCATGATGGTCCCTTCTCAACTTAAAGTCTATGAGTAAGACTTTAATGTTGTGTTGTGTGAAGGACATTATGTTTTGATTTATTACATGGAAAGGCCTCTCTTTAAAAGTTTACATTTTTATTCCTTCATTACAGCACGTTATATAAAATCTTGTAATTAAAGTATAGCAGATTGAATAAAACCATCAAAATATTGAAGTTGAGACACAATCAGCACATTAGATAAAGTACTCACTCCATCCTAAAACATTACTGCAAAACAGTATTAGTGAAGTTTTAGTCAGACTGGGGGAGCCCAATATTATTGATAACCACCCACAAACAGAAGATTAAGAATACTTCAAACAAACATGAAGGTGAAACACCTCTGTAGTTCCGCTATTAACGCAATATGATCATCAGGTTTTAAAGATGGCAAGCCAGTTATTTGTTAGCCTGGTTTATGACAGAGCAGCCTTTGTTTAAAGCAGTGTTTCCCAACTGTTGTGCCATGACACACTGGGGTGACATCAGGTCCAAACGGGTGCACCACGGAATTTTTTGGAAAAGTACATGTGAGAAGGAAGGGGGAAAGCCGCCTTCTGATTGGCCACTGGCCCTAACTGCCCATCTCTTCCAGGGCGGAGCAACCAATCGGAGTTCACTCTCCCTCTCGTCCCTCCTCCCCTCCTGTGTGAACAATGGGTTGGCTCCTCTGCCCCTCTGCTCCCCTCCTGCAGCCACCGACTGGAGGTGGGGAAAAGAACGCCTGGAGCTTGAGGTGTGCCACAGCAAAGAAAAGGCTGGGAACCACTGGTTAAAGCTAACTATTTACAATGACCAACACAACAAAGATCTTGTGAATGTAAGCCATCAACTGGTTGCTCAACATTTGATTTTCCAGCTTCAGGATCACATTTCTCAAGAGTTTTAAATTAGCATGTTGAAGAGGTGGCTAAACAAACCAGATTATAATGATTAAATAATTATATTTTCTAATTTACTCCTTAGTTTGCTGTTTAAATATTTTCCTTTTTCTTCAACTATTGTCATCTGAGAACACCATGAAAGCTCACAATTAATCTCCTTCCAATGAAGAAATGCACTAAATACCTAACAAGACAGCTTTTGCCAGTGGGCACTTCATAGCAAAAACAAAACTCAACCAATACATTAGCAGTTTCACAAGACAGCTTCTTAAAGTCTCAGTTCCAAGTAACTCCTCTTTGAACCAAGCAAACTGCTCTTCACTACAGTGCCGAAAAATAGGGAAGAAGAGACAAATATCTGCATAACTTTGCTTTGACATTTCCCCACTTCCTCAAGGATTAACCAGGGAATAATCTTTTTAAACTGATTATTTCTACTTTGGATGTGGATTTAAAGAAACCAGTCCTTGGTTGTTTGGGAAACATGGAGGTGCTACAGGTATATGGTTATATAATCATCTCATCCCTTGATGGATGGAACTTAGGCTAAACAATTTGATCCATCTTGTATGGCACCCGTGTCTTGTATCTGTGACACTGAGTAAGTTTGCCAGACCTGAAGAGGCGGTCTGGGTAAGCTCGAAAGCTTGTCTCTCTCACCAACAGAAGTTGGCCCAGTAAAAGAAATGACCGCACACATCTTATATCTCTATTTCTCAGAGACAACAGCTGCACATTCGTAGGGAGCACACCAATATTAGGATGCATAACAGAGAAAGGTTTCTTGGAAATGGAATATGATCAACACCCTTAGCAGCTTCTCGTAATGCTGAAAGTCCCTAGGACTACTGGCATATATCCAACTCCTCTAGCATAAATTATGCCCATCACAATACCCTATCAGATATTAGTTGATTTTTCAATATTAAAAGAAATTCCCAGGTGCACCTGGGGGCCAACCGTCTTCCACAGGGCACACTCTCTGATATAACTTAAGCAGATGGGTTACCTTGTACAATATTAATGACAACCTACCACTCTTCTTGGGGTTATATTCTTCCTTTTGCTGGTAGAATCAATGGTGGTGCAGAAATCATTGATAATCTGACTCCAATCCAAAAATGTAAGACTGTATAGTAAAGAACCCAGAGTAATCTCTTATCACAGAGAAATACATGCCTGTTTCTCTAACATATTTAATGTAGTCTAAGTCTGATTTACCTTTTTCCCCTCCTTGCATGTTTAAGTTATCCATGTAACTGTTGGTCACTGTTCCTTTAGTGTTTACTTCAAACTGAATGCATTCACTAATACTTGGTAAGAAAATACTTATTTCTACAGTGCATCATCAATAAGAAGGAAGGTACATTCTTAACGCATGTTGGCTAACTACCCCCAAGGTAAAATCATATAAAGACAAGGTATTTGTAGCTGCCACATGTGTTAACAGCTTGACGTAAACGCTGCAAAATACTTTGTCTTCACTAGGATTTTAACCTTGTGTTTACCACTTGTTAGTGAACAAGGTAAGAACACACACTCCCCACCTGTGAAGACAAAACCCTCTTATGGATGCACCTTAGGATGACAGAGTCCCATGCCCAAAGAGCTTTACATGTGAGTTTTCACTGAATGTAAAATGACATGGCATCAGGATTCTGTTGCAATGCAACGTTAAAACTTTGAACTTACTAATATTGCTCTATTTTAAGTTGAGGAATGGATTTAATATCTGTGCATCTCCCAAGATGCTCAAAATTATTAGGAAATTATCTCCATAAACACAAGTCAGCATGATCATAAAAATTCAAGAAAGGATTTAAATGGAATCAGATTCCAACAATTATCCCAAAGGAATACAAATTTACCAGTTAAAACTGTCTAAACAGTTACTTCAAAAATGTCACCAAAAGGTGTGTCTCTGGTGCTTAGCTTTTTGAATAAACCAAGCAATTTACACAACAAAGCAACAATAATAGCACAATCTGTCTGAAAAGCTGTCATGGAAACATGGGATTACTTTATAACATCAGAGGGAGCTGGAAGGACCCACAGAAATACTAAAATATGACATTTAACTGCAAGGGCTACTTCTAAGTTAACAGAACTATTCTAATCAAATTATAAATATAACAAGGATCTGTGAAAATACTTAACTGAAGATATTAAAAAGACTCACCAGATTACAGAAATTTGTAGTAGAGTGACACCACTTTATCTTTCTTATACAACTAATGATTAATGGAAGCTCAGGCCAGTTTTGCAGCTTTTCATGAGTTTTTTTGCAGCTTTTCATGAGTTTCTTCATAATACAAATATACAGGAGTTTCACAGACCAAACAGTTTTGGTCTCAACAAGCTGCAACAGCTCATCTATATATAAGGAATAAAGTTGGGGGCAGCTGGAAGATTCACGGATCATACGTTATTGAAGAACATCTTTGAAATGACTGAGTCTTGGGGAAGAGTTGAATGGGTGCCGACAGAACTGCTTTACAATACACCTAGCAACTCCATCACAGAAACCAAAAAGGATATTTAGAAATCTGTGCTCATGGCCTTCAGGGAATCAACCTTAGAAACAGATGCACAGTAAGAAGTTTAGGAAATTAAGTCAAAATGGTAAAGAAACAGGTGAAACTCCACTGGGACCAGTAACTCTGACTGCCTGATGGAGAGTGATATTCAAATGAAGCTCCATTCAACTCTTAGCAATGGGAAAATCTACTTGAGAAAGAGTAGGTCTTGCAGTTTGAGGCACTGGACTGAGACTCAGGAGAGCTGGGTTCAATTCCTGTGTGCCACAGGTTCTCTAAGTGACTCTGGGCAAGTCATTTAATCTCTCAGCTCCCCACCTGAACAAGAGAAATACTACTTCCTCTCTCCCTCCTTTTGCCTGCCTTCCCTATCTAGATTTCAAGTTCTCTGGAGTTGGAACTGTCTTATTACGCATATGTACAGTGCTCAGCTTTTCCCCTTCTCTACCCAAGAAAGTGTACCTTTAAAACACACTTCAGCACTTTCTTTAAAATGTGCTTCATGGCTGCTTTCAACAAGGAAGTATGGCTGTAAAGCACTCTCATGTTTCCTTGTTGATGAGGGGATTGTTAATGAAATATGAAAGCATTTTTACTTGTTTGAAGTTAAAAACAAGCCAGAAAAATCTGTTACTTCATTCAAAGTAAGAGAACAATTAGAATTCACTATTTTAATTCTCTCCAAATATTAAGTCTGGATGTGAATGTTCAGTTTTACTTTGAATGTATAGTTGATTTAGTGAGGTCATCTTTTGTTTACATTTGAACTGATGTACCAAAGAACCATTGCTAATTATAAGTAACAAAACTAGTTTTGCAGACCTAGGAACATAGTACTTTGGTTTCATGGTTGGAGAATATTACCAGCAAAACTATTATTATTATTATGAGCCCAATCCTGTTCTCACTTAAATCAATGGCAAAGAGTGCCAATGAGAAAAGCAACTGCGTAAAAAAACAGTAGTTTCTTACTTAACAACTCTGATCCCCATACATTCTCCAGATCTGTTGTACCCCTTTTCCAGATTCTTTCAGGCGTCTGATTTGTCTTGCATACCCCCACATTTCACCTCACTCAAAAACTACTTGCTGACAAAAATCAGACATAAAAATACATCAACTGGCATACAAAAATCAATCAACTGGAATATAAATATTGTATCTTATATTTCAGTGTATCATATATACAGCGGAACAAGACATGAAATTTTAGTTTGTACTGACTTTGCTAGTGCTTTTTCCTGTTGTAAAAATAGGCAAATATCTAGATGAGTGGATGTACCCCCTGAAAGACCTCTGAGTACCCCCAGGAGTATGCGTACCCCTGGTTGAGAGCCACTGCTCCAAATCATATCTGCTTGGCATTCTGACAAAGCCAAGTTTGCTCTGGTTACCAGTACACAACCAATACAGCAACTGGATTCTATTCTATCCCTTGCCCCCATCCACAGAATTGTTGACCAACTTCCATCTGTATAATCTTGATCTACTGGTGGTGACACATGAGCCAGAAAGCACACAGCTTGATTTTATGTTCCAAAGCCAGGATGAGTTTGTTCTATTGGCCATTAGGAAAAAAAATTTTTTTTGTTTGGGTAAACTGAGAAAAATGGGATATAGAAGTAATTGAAAACATACACAATCTTCACAATACCACTTTTACAGAATGACTTCAAAGTGTAACCATAATTTAAAGTATATGAATAGTTTCATCATAGATTCTATTTCTACCTTGCCCTCAACATGAAGTTAAAACAACCTGAAGCCAAAGAACACATAAGATTTCTAAAAGGGCTCAAAATAACTAAGTTATTTAAAATATTTGAATTAGGTCTTTTTTTACCTTTAACTTTAAGAACTAACATTTAAAATAGTATGTACATTTCTTAAACTCACAGTATTGCCTCTGAGAACATCTTCCAACTACACAGGCTAGTATTTTCCATACAATAAAAAAGTTAGCATATCAAAATTACATGGCTCCTAACGATTAAAAGGGTCTGACTGGTCTTTTTCATTTAAAATGCAAATAACTGAAGCAAAGCAACAGCTCTTTGGACAACCAAAGGAAAAAAAACGAGGGAAAAGTATGGAATGGTGGCACTTGTGCTATGGACAAACGTTACTATATTTAGTCTCCTTGTTCCTGCTGCTGAGCATCTGTTTTGGTAATGACGAATGACACTTTTTCTGCCATTCAAGAGTGCAATAATCTGGGCTCATTTTCATTATTGTAATGAAGAAACACCTTCAGTCAAGCTAAATACTGTGTTTTAATGAAGAAGAATTCCAGCAACAGAGATCATAGCATGAAATATAATACTATTTTAAGAACAAGCTTCCCTGATATCTTGTGCTAGTTCATTTAAATCCTTGCAAGAGATAATGCAGTTTAAAGAAAAGGTCTGAAATACAACAGAAAACTAAATTTTTAATCCATTAGTAGTTAAATACTTTGAAGCCTTAACCTACATGAAAACTACACAAAAGCCGTGTGGGCACACAACCTGGCCCAATTATTTTGAAATTTGCTAATGGTGATTTATCAACAACCTCTTCAAAGCAGCAAGACAGAAATAAGCTTTGAAAAAAAGATTTTTAAAGGCACCCTGTGCACAAGAGTCAACCATCAGTCACACTTCTTGACACCAACTCCTCTAGTCTCTTCCAATTTAAGACCAGCATTTACTACCAAAGATCACTTCAATTTATGCGAAAGAAAACTGAATTTTAGAAGAGCAGCCTAAAAGAAACTGCTGCTACAAAACACTTGTCTTTATACCTAGATAAAAAGCCCTCCCATAATATGAAGAAAGAGAGACTGCAAACCAGAGTTAGTAAATTTCCCAGTTACAATAAAGAAAAATGAAAGCTTCTCCCACTGAGTACACTTACTGTGTCTTTAACAGTATAAGTTTTCTTCTTAAAACCAGCCATTTCAGTTATAGTATAGTACTGACAATTTTTTATTTAGCACAACTAACAACAATAGATTTAATTTACACTTATGCTTTAATATGGAAATAGTAATATATTTCACAGGTTTCAACTGGAAAAATTAATATAAATATTGGTACACTGAAATTATGTATATAACTGATATCAGCTATTCCTTGGCTGTATATAGCACTTATTTTAGTGATACATTTTGCACAAATTCTCTTTTCTGCTTCCATAACAACAACTTTGTAATACTGCTTGGTCAGCTTCATTGCATATTCTTTATCCTGTTCTCAGACTGGGGGGATGGGTGGGAACTTGATTTAGCCAAGATCAAGTAAGTCTGAAAAGAGTTTCACTCCAAACTAAAGAGCTGGTCTTTCCAAGAAGCCAACCTTATACATTAAATATCCAAGCTCAGGCAGCGCCTTTCATATGTATATGTCCAACACAGCTAAGCTCCTGCCACAATAAAACAAGAGTCCAATACGATTATTGGGTAACTTGTCCCTTCCCCCACTCAACCAACCCAACATACAAAGAAAGGCTTGCCCTATTGTGCACATACAGTACCCATGATGATTCCCTGACAACTGAAACTTCCCATTTTAAGCAACAAATATTTAGTCATTTAGATAGCTAAAAATAGCTCAAAACTTAGTTTAATATTATTTCTATTTAATATATGAATACCTGTATCACTGGCCAAATGTTTAGATTTTAACACTCCTATTACTGGTGTGTGTGGGTGTGTAAGTACACATATAAAAATGATTTGGGAGTGGGTTTTTTGTTTGTTTTTAAGAACCAGCTTTACAAATCTAAATTTTTAAAAAAGGTTCAAGTTGCACAGAAATGAAAGGTTTGCCTAAGTAATGTTCATTTCCTTCCAAAAACAAAAAAGACAATTAACAATTCAGATCCTGCCATTTTCCTGATCCATCTCTAAGCAACAGTACCATGGCAACTTTTTCCTACTTTAAAAATGTCTCCTGAAAAAAGGAGAGAGAGGAAAAATACTGGAATGGCAAATTTCACTTTCATTTGAGTACTCATCTTTTCTATTTAAATTCAATCATGCATGGATCTAAGAGTTTTAGAATAATATATACTCTAGCACCTTGGTTCTCAACCAGGGTACGTGTACACCTGGGGGTACACAGAGGTCTTTCAGGGGGGTTCATCAACTCATCTACATATTTGCCTAGTTTTACAACAGGCTACATAAAAAACACTAGCGAAGTCAGTACAAACTAAAATGCATATAGACAATTACTTGTTTTATTGCTCTGTATATACACAGTACACTGAAATGTAAAGTACAATATTTATATGCCAATTGATTTATTTTATAACTACATGGTAAAAATAAGAAAGTATGCAATTTTTCAATAATAGTGTGCTGTAAAACATTTGTATTTTTGTCTGATTTTGTCAGCAAGTAGTTTTTAAGTGAGGTGAAACTTGGGGTACACAAGACAAATCAGACTCTTGAAAGTGGTTCAGTAATCTGGAAAGGTTGAGAGCCAATGCTCTAGAGTAACCTACACATTTATATATTCCCTGATCACCTATATCACTAAAATTATAGTTAATACAGACTCTCATTATCTTCAAGAGAAAAGTAAATGTTATCTATATACAGCTTAATTCCAAGAATATTAACTGCTCATTAATATTATCAATGTAATTAATTATAAGGTTTTCAAAGGCAGAGAAGAGTTGTTTCCTTTAGTTTCATGTAATTTTATCATATCTGTATGGCTGAATTTCCTCCCTGCTCCGAAGTAATTATCCCACTCCTATCCAGTTTTTAACTATTTCCCATTATTTTTCTGCCCCATCTTATCACATAATTGACACTACTCATACAATTTGGATTTGAACACTACATAATTGTGAATATATTAGGAATGAGTCTCTGCCAAATTACCTATTTGGTGCCTAAAAAAATCTGAAGGGACTCCTTTAAAGATCATATCCTTACACACACACACACACACACACACACACACAACTGCTGCTCATTTCTTGCTAGTTAGTCTAAGATGTGCAAAGGGGGGGAAATCTTGCAACTAAATGCAGTTATAATTATGGAGCCTAGCAAACCCTCTTGCTATGCAGCTCCTGCAGCTGCCTGCTTTTGCAGTTTCCCCACCTTCCTCTGTGCAGTCGGAGATCTGCTCTGCTCTTTCCCACATAAACTGAGTCCTAGCCGCCATTTTAGAAAGTCATTCACACAAGCCAGACCGCTGCACCATCCACCACTTGAAAAGAAATCTCTCTTTCTAGGTTTCCTCCTTCCCTCTCCCTGCCTCTGCAGTATAAAAAGGGACACACCAAAAAGCATGCAAACGCCTCTCTTGGGATAGACAGAGCTGCCAAGGGACAAGCCAGCTGCATGTCACTGATCAGCAAATGCTGCAATGCACGTGTTTGCAAATTTGTGCATGGGAATTTCCCATCCACTGAAAACAGTGCAATGACAAGACAGACACCCCTATGGGGAAAAGATAATTGAGAGCAATATACTAACATTTCATTTTACATATATCCACTCCAACAACATACATTAAATCTGCTCTTTTTCCTACAAATTAAATATTTCATATGCAAAGATTTTAAGGGTAGCAAGTAGGAAAAGCCCTACTAACCCTTCTTGCTAAATAAACCTGCCTAATCCCTGAATCAAATCAATCTCTTGCTTTATTAACTTCATAGTTCAGAATACTGATTACAAATGGGCGCGCGCGCGCACACACATACACACACTATGCCTAGTTTAAGTGGTTATGAATGAGCTTACTATTCACACTTTTTTATATGCAGACATGAATGCTTTCAAGATGAAGATTTAATATCTTAGAACAGGCAACAACCAAAATAATCAATGATCTTCCATTAAAAAAAGCTACAGTGCAGCTCTACTGCTACTTCTTCCATTTCCCTGTCCAAGCTCCTCATGTGTTAGTAACCAAGTCTATTTTTCCCATGGTGACTCATTATTAAGGACGCTCTAATTTTCCTGCACTAAAGAGTAGTAAAAAAGATTAAAAAGAAGCTTAGAAACCCTTTTGGAGTATGAGAATAGAAACAATCCTGGCTGTTTAAAATACACATCTAGAACTTTTTATTTCTTTTTTCCTTACTGTTTTAACAAGGGTCTAGTGCAGTTTGTTAACCTTGCAATGACCACATTTCCAAAGAGTGGTGTTGAATCTTGCACCCACTAAATGTAATCCCTCAAAACATGTAAAACAAAATATCTGGTTAAATACCATTAAGACAAAGATGAACAAACCTTTTTTAAAATGTTGATATTTTAAGAGAAAAACTGAGGCGATGAGGAGAAATATAAAACCACACAAACTCCTGTTTCATTGTGGCCTATGTGATGGAGGGATAGAATGTACAAATGCAAAAAACAATACCAAATCCGAAGAGCTCTGTGCAAGCTTGCCTCTTTCACCAACAGAAGTTGGTCCAATAAAAAGTATTACCTCATCCACCTGGTCTCTTTAAAACAATACCAGTCCAGGCTTCTGTATTATAGATCCCAGAACAGGGTTTCTTAGTGCAATGATCCAGCGGAAGTTGGTTTCTTCTAGCATTTCTATGATCTTCAATTTCACCTTTGCATTTCCCAGCACTTCAGTTCCCACCATTCACTTTACAACCCTCTTACTTCATTTCATTACAAAGCATCGAACGAAGGAGGCAGGGCGGTTACAGTCTCTTGCTCCCAGCTCAAAGCCAGGCATCCAGCTACCTTCGGTAATGCAATGGGTTGAGAGATGAAGAAAACAAAAATTAAAACACAAAAGCCCTCTTCCTTCAAACACTGGGAAAGGCTTTTAAAAAAAAATGTCTGGCAACAAGAAGGAAGATGACCAGCCTCTGAGGTTAAAAATTGTGTCCAATACATTGTACCCCCCCAAAAAATCCAATCCATTCAGCACACAGCGGATTCCTCCTCGTCACCTGGCTTCTCCATCCCGGGCTGGCTTGGCTCCTGCCAGTGCTTGGCTCCAGCATTTCTCCCCTGACGGTCCTTCCGCATTATAAACCTCCACGGTTTCTTCTGACGAAGATCTTCAGCGGGGAGGGCGGGGGGCAGGCAGGGTGCGTGTGTTCTGCTCTCAGCCCCACCACCCCTCGCCCCGCCGGGCGGGATCCGAGCGGTGTCCAGCCGCCGGCCGCGGGGCGAGTCTCGGCAGGAGTTGCTATGCTACCCTCGGACAGGTTTCCCCGCCGGCTCGGCGCGGGGCCGGGAGGCCATGGCAGATCCTGCTCCCTCCAAGCAGCTCGGGCTATTTATTTTTTTAGGGGAGGGGGGATGCGACCCATTCACAGACCCTGCCCCCCCCCCTCCACAGCTCCGTGGCCGGGGGGGGGCACACGCAGCTCCCCCCCCTCCCGGGTCGCAGCGCGCACGGAGCCTGGCGGCGCCCCCCACCCCGGCTCGGGGACCCCCCCCCCCCGGCCCGTCACTCACCGCTTGAAGTGCTCGATGATCTTCTCCTCGCGCACGTTCTCCGGTAAGTTGCCCACCCAGAGGTGCCTGGTTTCCCGGACCATGCTGCGCCGCGCCGGCCCCCCCCGCGCCCCGGCCTGTGCCCTAGCGCCAGGAGCTGCCTCCCCCCGCGGCGGCGGCGGACACCATCCCTCGGGGCCCCTGCTGCGGGCGGGCGGGCGGGCGGGCGAGCGAGCGGGCGGGCGGGCTGCGGCTCCCCTTCTGGTTCCCCCTCAGCGGCGGCGGCAGCGCGGCGCCCCCTCCCCCTCGCGCTCGCTCGCGCTCTGTGGCGGCTCCGCTGAGTCGTCTCCCCGCTCGGCTCGCTCGCTCTCACACACCGCCCGCCGCCGAGTCCGGCGCAGGCGCACTCCCCGCACGGGGGGGAGGGGGAGGGAGGAAAGGGAACGGGGGGGAAGCGCCTGCTCCCAACGCCCTGGGCCGCTGCCGCCGGCCTCACTGCGCACGCGCCGAGCGAGGAGGACTCGTTTTCCGCACGGCTCGCTTCCTCGCTCCACTGCGCCTGCGCAACAAGGAAAAAAAAACACACAAAACAAAAAAAAAAAAAGGTGCGGGCGGGCGCTGCGTTCTGCTAGCCCGCTTCCACTTGGCGTCAATGGGGAGCTGCTGTCATTGAGTGCAATGGGGGCAGGGGTGCATGCACCAGTCAGTGCAATGGGGGCAGGGGTGCATGCACCAGTCAGTGCAATGGGGGCAGGGGTGCATGCACCAGTCAGTGCAATGGGGAGAGGGGTGCATGCACCAGTCAGTGCAATGGGGGCAGCCTGTTTCACCCTTTATTACTGGGTGCTTTTCCTATTGAGGCAGCACATCCCACTGGGGCTGGGTCTCCCACCACCCGCCTTCCCAGGCTAGGGAAATTAAGTGTCTGCATCTCCTGCAGAAGCGCTCGCTCAGCTCCAAGGCTGGCCTCTCTCCCCAGCAGAAGTTGGTGCACTACACAGACATTCTCTCACCCACCTCCTCTCTTGAATTTTTCTGGCACGGACAAAGCCCTTGGGGCAAACGCTGATCGCCGAAAGGCCGGTGCCAGTCCTGGCTTACTCCACTCCCATGGAGGGGGTTATTCAGCATTTACAAGGACGGAACAGCACAGCATCTGACTCTTGTTTTGTAAATCTAGGAATAAATGATTAATACACACGGCAGCCAGTCTCGGCCATGCAATAGAAAAATGATAGCAGCATATTGTGGGTGCTTCGATACCAGCGTGATATGCACCATAGGAATACCATAAATGAAAGTACAAATACATCAGATTTCATTCCAAATGACATCTTATATTAGGTTTAGGAACACACCCAACTTCCTCTAGTCCAGTATCTTGTCTCTGACAGTGGCCAGTACCAGACGCTTCAGAGGAAGATGAAATATCCCTGCTCTAGGCAGATGTGAGATAATCTGTCCCTCATGTTAGGTCTCATCCTGATCTAATAGTTAGAGATTAGGGTTTAAACCCTAATCTCTATTTTTAAATATTTACATAGCAACTTTCACCCCAAAGTAATAACCCTGTGCAACATTACTGTCAATCACATTGCCTTTTTAAAAACTGTGTGTCACTAGAGGCGTATATCGATTCATCCAGCTTCAGATCTCATCCACAACTGGATCTTTACAGGTGGACTGCTGCACCCACACCTTCCCCAATAACGTCAAATGGACCGCGCAGGGCCCCAAGCACCCACCCATAGGAGATGTTATTGCAGGATTAGGGCTATAAGACTCTTCCCTGCATGAAGTGTCTTAGGCTTTGTCTACACTAGCACTTTTATGGGTAAAACTTACATCACTCAGGGGTGTGAAAACACCACATCCCTGACTGACACAAGTTCACTGACAGAAGTGCCGGTGTCGACAGCACTAGGTCGGTGGGAAATGTTCCCCCACCAACATAGCTACCACCACTCATTGGGGGTGGCTTCATTATACCGATGGGAGAGCTCTCTACCAACTGCATAGAGCAGCTTCCTGGGAGACCTTACAGCAGCACAGCTCTCTAGTGTAGACACAGACACATTCTCACATAGACACAGTTTCTTTCTAAAAAGAAAGCAATATGTGGAAGGAAAATTAAATTTACCTCAATTTAGTTACATTGAGCATTCCATGTGAAAGCAAGCATAAGTCCATTTTAAATTGGATAAGTGGGATTTCCATGTTACTCTCTAGTTTACAATTCTATAGCTCTGCTTATCTCTATCAGCAGCACATGCAGTCACTACCACTATATACAGCCTCATCTGGGGCTGGAGGTTGACAGCCAATCAGCATCTTGCACAAAAGTGGGAGGGAGAAGAAATGTTGGCCAAGGACAACAGAGCAGACTCTTATGCAGACTATCACAGGATCTTCAGTACTGAATCCTGCAAGCACCCAATCCTGGGAACTACTTGCAAGAGTAAAGTTACTCACATGCCTAACTGTTTACAGGATTAGGCCCCTAATGTTTACACAGGTTAGTTTAGACAGGACCTTATTTTTAAAAAGGTCTCATCTAAATGAGACACACAGAGTCGGCAACATGTAACTCAGTGTCTCCAGTACAGAAGGAGGAAGAGCTGAATCAATCCTGCCAGGATATGAAGCAATGGTTCCTGGGAGTCTAGTAGATATTTAACACTCGATGCTTATAAGGCCACTGTACCATCCCCTCCAGCATCTCATCCCACTGTCTCCTTGCAAGGCAGCTTTTTACAGCTGTGAAGGAAACTGGGTGCTATTTAGCATTCAGGGTAAGAAGGTTATCCATTTAACAGAGGGCAACAATACAGATTTATTAACAGCAAGACCCAGCCATTTCCCCTTTCCACACATAGAATCAAATTATTTCATAGGAGTTTGCCCAATAGTAACTTGAGCATTTCTTCTCCCACACAAACCCCACCAAGTGAACAGTTTGAGGTTAGAGTAAAACTGAACACGTATTCAGAGACACTGAGACAGCCTTTCTTTTGGAGCCAACATTAGCCTGGTTAAGTGCCTACACCACAAAGAAAAGACTAATATTTCAATCTATTTCCCTCTGCCAAAGCCTCCTGTTTGCTGACTATGCTTTTCTATTGATTTAAACCATATTCTTATTTGTTGGGATGAGCAAAACTCAACTGCACTGTATCCCTATTCAATCCATGCTTGTTAATATCCATTGAGCACCTAGTTATGCACTCAGTGATGTACTGAGCACAGATTAACAGGGGCCTTCCCCAATGTGTTCACAATCTTTTTATTGAACTTGATATCTTGAAGGCTTTTATTTGCTGACAAATTTTTCCCTCCACCCAAAAGTTAAAGACACCCTTCGTCACCCTCATTTTACAAAACATTCAATTCAGCCACATGCACCTAAGCATTCAGAACATTAAAGCAACAAAAGGGGTTACCTGCTCTCTTCAGTGCTATGTTCATCATGTCTGTTTCTTTTCCACGGAAGTGGGTTTGAGATTTTGCCCAGCTATTTGTAAAGCAGAAGTATAGACTAATCTTTATAAATAATCACTTACTGTATATAGCATTTTACACCTTTAAATGGCTCTACAAACATCCATTTGAGGATAAATGGTAAAAGATTCCAAGTTTTACAGTGAAGTTGCTTATTCTTATGCAGAGTTTTCCCAAGCTGTGATTTTCACTTTCCAGTTCAGCATGCAGTTTTCAGCTACAACTTTGCCTACTTCTTCACCCCCGCCCTTCACACAAGATACGCCTACACTTTAACATCTACAGCAGCATTGCTGCAACACTTCAGTGTAAACACTCACTACCGGGACAGGAGGGGTTCTCCCATTACTGTAGATAATCCATGTCCCCCAGAGGCAGTAGCTAGGTCTGTGAAAGAATTCTTCCGTCAACATAGCTCTGTCTACACCAGGAGTTAGATCAGTTTCACTATGTTGCTCAGGGATGTTGATTTTTCACACCCCTGGCTAGACTTAATGTTTTAGTGTGGACATGGCCTGGTAAGGTACCTCACTAATGGCTGGTCTATGCTGAAAACTTATATTGGCATAGTTACATTTCTCCGGGGTGTGGATTTCTGCATGTTATGGACAAAGAAGGGGGTCCACAGATTAGAAGCAACTAAAAACAAAAGCAAATCCGCTAACTCTATTCAGTCAGTGGTGGGAAGGGAACTAAGTAATGTTATTAAAATGCTCCACTAACACTACAAGCAGTTTGGATGGTACGCAGTCATGTATGTGCACTTGGGGCCAAGTCTTGAACTGTCCTGCACTTTAACCTGATTGTGGGGAAACAATTCCTGCCTGCACTATTCCACTGCACACAACATGGTGACCACATTGGGACAACTGCATTATAACTGAGTGCCCTCGCTCTGTTATACCGCAGCTGTAACATATGCAGGAACTTAATGGAGGCTGGAGAGAGAAGAAGAAAAAACAGATTGGCCCTGAGAGTCAGGACTAGATCTAAGGCAGGTCAGTCAGGCTTCAGAACAAAGCTCCAGCATTAAAGACATGACAACAAATTCACCTTGGCGTAACTCTGCTGGCTTCAATAGAGGGCTCCAGGGATTAATTTGGCCTGCATAGCCTGACAGCGATCAAACTCTCACACAAACTTTAATGGATTACAGTTGGCAACATAACTGATGCTACGCTAGCGAGATCGACCTGGTCTCCATTGTTCCAAAAAGCGTGAAATTCAGTGCAAGGCAATGCACATTGGAAGGAACCATTTAAACGACTTGTACACATTAATGGGTTCTGAATTACATTTAACCTCTCAAGAAAATTATCTAGGAGCCCTTGTGGACAACTCCATGAAAAGATCTGCTCAGTACACAGTAACAGTCACAAGGGAATAACATGTCAGGCTGCATATTAACACGGGAGACATAGAAGACAATGTTTCATTCTCAGCCAGAACATTATGTTCAAGTTCATCTCAAGAAGAGAGAAGCAGAAACCAGAAAGGTCACAAACCAGGATGACAACAATTAGAGCTGTGGGGGAAGAGCTGCTTCTGTACAAGGAGCTATTAAAAAGCCTGGAACTGTATAGTTTGAAAAGCAGGAGAGTAAGAAAATATTCTAAGAGGCGTTTGAAAACAACAGCTAGAACAGAGAAGGCCGATTAAGGCACTGTTATTTATGCTTTCCCCTAATCCAAAAATAAAAGGCCACCCTATGTAATTAACAGAACATGGTTAAGCAGTTCACACTTTTCTTCAACATATTAACCAACGTGTGGAACTTACTGCCACCGGTTATTGTCGAGGCACGGTGTTTGTACGTTTCACAAAAGATTAGATAGTGAATAAGAACAGCAACTGCAGTTACACTTGCTAAAATGATCACTTCTCATACTCTTATTTCAGGGCATTTCAGGATTATCAGTCATTCTGTATTTCAGTCCTCCACAGGATAAAGTAAATGCACAGTTAGACGCATCAGAGGGTAGATGTTATGCTTTCCTCTGAAGCAGACATTGGCCAAATGTCAGAGTCTGCATAATAGATTAGATGGAACATTGGTCAGATCCAGGGAGGTCATTATTATATTCTACCAATATAAGTAGCAGGCGTCTGTGTTTATTACACAGTCATGATCTGTTAGCATGGCTGAAGTGTTCTCAGGAATACTTGCTAGAGAAATTCACTGAAGCTTATCTTAATTTGAGTCTTCCGGTTATGTCTGCCATCTTGCTAATCAGTAAATATGATTTCTATAGTATTCCTGCCTGTTGACTGTATTAATTCATTTGGGACAATGACAGTAAAGGAATTGAATATCAGATTACCAACCAGATTATATAAATCTGGTTTTAATAAAGGCCTGGATTATTGGAAGAACTTTAGTGTTTAAGCAATGATGACTCTCTTTAAATTGTTGAGTGAATATGAAAGGAGATGAATACACTTTCTAGTATTTGGAATATTTCGGAGGAGACAGCAGAGCAGCACAGAGATTAGAATCTCAGAAATATAAGGCTGAATGGGACTTTGAGAGGTCATCTAGTCCAGTCCCCTGTGCTGAGGCAGGACCAAGTATACCTAGACCATCCCTGACAGGTGTTGTCTAACCTTTTCTTAAAAACCTCCAGTGATGAGGATTCCACAAACTCCCTTGGCAACCTGTTTCAGTACTTAACTATCCTTACAGTTACAAAGTTTTCCCTAATATCTAACCCAACTCTCCCTTGCTGCAGGTTAAGATGATTACTTTTTGTCCTATCTTCACTGGACATGGAAAACAATTTATCACCAACCTCTTTACAACAGCTCTTCACATATTTTAAGACTTATCAGATCCCATCAGTCTTTTCTCAAGACTAAACAGGTCTAGTTTTTTTAAACTTTCCTCATAGGTCAGATTTGCTAAACCTTTTATCATTTTTGTTGTTTTACTCTGGACTCTCTTCAATTTGTCCACAATTTTCTTAAAATATGGTGCCCAAAACTGGACACACTACTCCATCTGAAGCCTCACTACTGCCAAGAAGAACAGCCCCATTACCTCCTGTGTCTTACATATGACAAACCTGTTAATACACCCCCGCATGATAATAGCCTTTTTCACAACTGTGTCACATTGTTGGCTCACATTCCTGTTGTGACCCACTCTAACCCACAGAGCCATTTCTGCTGATTGAACTACTGTACTTGCTCGTGTTATAAAGGCGACTCACGAGTGAGTCACACTAAAGTCCCCTATCAGCCTAGCTGATTTCCAAGGCTGCAAAAAAACTGCTAGAGGCACCTCAAAAATAAATATAATAATCATCAAAGCAAGATCCCACAGGATACAAATTATTGCATGGGGACTGTAGAAACCTGCATATCCTGTACATTGCATTTTTAATCCCGTTTTCCTATAGCTAATACAGCAGAAAAACTGCCACATATGGGGCCCAATCTTGCATATCCTTAACACCGGTGTGGAGTGTCACTGACGTCAATGAGGCTGGCTTCCTTCTCACAGTGATCAAATTGCAGGATCAGGGCTAGGATATGAAACGTTGTCCAAAGCTCTGAAGCAAAGTTTTAAGTCTCCTGATGCTGCTTCTCCCCCAGCACCTCTATCAATTTGAAAGGATGTGGAGAAACTTATTTTCACTCTTAATTTTTTTAAATCGATTTATTTTACAAATATCCTTGCTTTTGCTTTTATAGGAATCTGATCTCTTTTGTTCTAATACTATTTCTATATTAAACTCAATTTACTACATTTTAGTAAACACTGATTACACAAAAATTGGCATAAATAAAGACCGTTCTTGTTAGATAAATGGATAATTAAAAGGAAATGTATTTGAACAAGACTTCACTAAAACAGAGGGCAACAGGAGTGAATTTCTGATTTCAATTGGGCATTGTTTTCACATTGTGAATAACTATGCAGGATGAAGAATATGCTCGTGAAAGTTCAGGCATGCATATGGAAGCATAGTTGGTGGAAGTAACTGGGCATATAGGCTTATGCTTTGAATACTGCTGCTTCTACTCTAGCAGATACAGTATGATCAATACCAAGATACTCAAGTATAGAAACAGTTACTATATCATAAACATATCTAAGGCCACATTGATTAAACAATTAGTCAAAAATTTAATCATTGCCACAAGGACAGCTATACAGTCCCTGAAATCCAACCACCAAGTAACAATCAAACCAGCAGACAAAGGTGGATGGCATGGTAGTTCTCTACCATGATGACTATGTCAACAAGGGCAACTGACAATTCTCTGACATTGCCTGCTATAAAGAGGTCAAAAGACCCCACACCACAATTCACACAGGAACTTAAGAGTGCCATCAACTCCTTCCCCAAACAACTCCAAGAGAAACTCTACAATCTCATCCTCCATGAACCCACCTCAGGGATCTTCTGCATGCTTCCCAAGACACACAAACATGGGAACCCAGGCAGACATCATATCTGGCCATGGCACTCTTACTGAAATATCAGGATTCAAAGAAACCATCCTCAAACCACTCACCACACAGAGGGCCATCTTCCTCCAGGATACAACCAACTTCCTCCAGAAACTCTGCAACATTAACAACCTCTTTCAGAACACCATCTTTGCCACCATGGATGTCACCTCCCTATACACCAACAACCCTCACAATGACAGCATCACAGCCTGCCTCAAATAGCTACAAGACAAGAGACAACAGTCAGATATCCACCTCAAACAAATCGCTACACACATCCATTTCAACCTCCACCATAAACAATTTTACATTCAACACCACTTTGTCCAAACCATGGGAACAACCATGAAGACTAGGATGGCTCCCCAATAAGCCATCCTCTTCATGGGCTACCTTGAGGAAGAATGTCTGGACAAATGCAACACAAAACCAATAACATGCCTGAGATACATCAATATTTTCAGCATCCTCTGGACAGACAACCTGAACACGGTCAGATTTCCTCCACAACTTCAACCACCACCACCCATCCATCAAACTCTCTCTAGAACACTCCCACACCAGCATCTTCCTGGATATTACGATCAGCTTCAACAATAGAATCCTACAGAAAGAAAAATATATATATATAAGAAAACCACAGACCACCACCCTCACCTTCATAGATCCAGAAATCACCCCAAACACACCAAGAAATCGGTTATCTACAGCCAGTCACTCATAGCACAGGTTTTGCTCTAAGGACAAAGTCGGAGATATACACCTTAACACACTTAAAACCTTCTTCACCAAACAAGGACACTCCACCATAGAAGCAAATTGCATCATGGAAGGGCCACTCAACTATCCCAAGAGAATCTGGCTTTGATACAGAAAAAAAAAGCCTTCCGACCTCACACCCCTACTTGTCACCTACTGCCCCACACTGGAACCCATACGGGGTAAAATTAAACAACAACAATCCATAGTCAATGGGGACCACCTCCTGAAAGAAATCCTACACAAATTCCCTCCTCTGGCCTTTAAACAACCCCCCCAATCTTGCCATGCTCATCATCAGAAGCAAGCTCCCCACAAACTCACCAACTCAAAGCACCACCACATACTGCCATAACAGACGCAAAACCTGCAGACCTATCTCCACCGTTACAATGATCAACACCCCCCACAACGCACCTTTCAAGATGCACAAATCCTACACAAGCCTATTACAACATCCGTACCTCATCCTGTACACTAAATGCCCAACAACAACTATGTGGGTGAAACCAGATAATCATTATGTTCTCAAATGAACTCACACAGAAAAATGATAAAAGACGCTAATCATCCATGGGCGAACCCTTTTCACAAAACAGTCACTCCATATCTGACCTCTCAGGCCTTATCTTCAAAGGAAACCTCAATAGCACCTTCAAAAGACGAGCCTGGGAACTTAAATTCATAACTTTGCTAGACATGAAAAATGCCTGGTCTTAATAAAGACACTGGATTTATGGCTTATTACAATAATTTGTAACCCACTAACCCCACTTTTTGTCCTATGACTGCAGGGGTGTTAACAGACCACTTCGCCTGGAATGGTCCCTTAAAAAACGTGTTAACTGCTTATCTCAAACAATCCGTTTCACCTTCCATTTGGCTGTGACACTCCAAGTATCTTTCCCAGACAAGAGCAGCTCTGTGCAGCCCAAAAAGTTTGCCTTTCACCAACAGAAGTTGGTCCAGTAAAAGCTATCACCTCATCCACCTTGTCTCTCTAACATGAACAGAGTCAACAGGGTAAAAGTTCAGCAACTGGGAGAGGAAGGGATACATTGGGGATTTCAGCCACAGATGGCCTGCCATTGGTACAAACATCTCCCAGAGACAGGTAAAGCTGTTATTTGTACCTGTAGAGCTTACTCTGGTTTTAAGCAGGCATTAACCCCACCGGTGTAAAGAATAGCTTTGCCTGTCTGAGGTTTGTCCCAGTGCAGCGACATTGTTGGCTGAGCATTAAAGCCTACAAACAGAATACACCCTGCATTAGAAACAAGGCCTGAGCATCCCTGTTCAAAACTCTGACTTGCTTTTAAAACAAAACAAAAACAAAACACCGTTGCTTACTCAACTGTAGTGACTAATCAGCTATTTGAAGAAAGGAAGCTTTTGTCAAATGTTTCATATTCTCCCTTCTTCAAGTAAGCAGCAAGAGCTCACAACAGACATCCTTCAGCAAAACCAGGGAAACCAAAAATTGACATCTCATATTTCAAAGAAGCAAGCAGGAAAACAAAACCTTAAAAAAAACAAATCACGCTAAGCGTTCTCTAGACATCATAAAGGGAAGGAAGTGGTAAATCCAATTAAAAAATATTTTGCAGGTCACCTTTATGTAACATAAAGTACATACAGTGCCAACACTTGATCAGTGTTTGGAAGCTACAAAAAGCACTGTATGTACTCTATGTACTATTCTGGGCCGTGTCTACACTAGGAGTGCTTTGCTGGTATAGGTGTATTTGTCTATTATACCAGGCAGCAAAACACACCTATTCTAGGTGCAACAATACTCTTTTTACCTATATATATGAGCCCAATTCAGCCATGTAGGTA
Organism: Emydura macquarii macquarii; assembly: GCF_026122565.2. Taxonomy (NCBI): domain Eukaryota; kingdom Metazoa; phylum Chordata; order Testudines; family Chelidae; genus Emydura; species Emydura macquarii. The sequence goes on from NW_027132905.1 coordinate 51,445,408, forward strand.
AGTATGTAAGCAGCCCCATTGCAGTCAATGGGATTATTCACCTATTTAAAGTTAACCTTGTGCTCAAGTACGATGCTGAACTAGTATCTACATCGGTATGTTTAGAGGATCCTACACTTCTAATCCCTGAAGGCTCCCTATTTGTTTCATGCGGCACATATGTGACAGCAGAATGCTGACAACTGCCTTTGTAAATTAACTGCTGCAAAGCCAAACCACTGAGAGATTTCTAAAGGAAGTTATCTTCTTTGCTATTACATTTATTTTTGTGCACAGCGCTATTGGGGATGCACCCCAAGGATATTTATAGAGATAAATACGTTTTGTTTTGTTTTAAGCTATTTAATATGCAGAAGATAATTTCCTTGGAAGTTAAAGTCAGTCAGGTTTTGGGCCAAAGCTACTGCAATCTACAAAAACAAAATCCAGCAGCTTCCCCTTTAAAGTTGGGAACGACCCTTGTTTAAACTACCCAAAAAAAAATGGTTTGCTGAACACTGTAAGCCAATTGCAGCTGGCACTGTGAGCCTGCATACTGTTGCTACGGTTTGTAAATTTCCACACCGGGTAACACAAGAGCTTTGTTGTTAGGAGATGTCTGTATTTTGAAAATAGGGTAGGGCAGGAAAAACTTGAACTTAAATACATGAACACCCTGGCACAATGTTAGACTTCAGGCCTGCGTCTGGGATGTGCTGGTGTAGCCCCATTGGCATCAACAGTGCAGGTAAATAGGTCCTCCCACATGGATCAGCTGGAACAGAGTCTTCATTTTATGGATGATCAGAAAATAAGCAAATAAGGCTAACTGCCAATTTAGACTGTACATTTTGGGGGGGGGGCGGCAAGGAGCATCTTTTTTAACAGTATTTATACAGTGCCTTGCACAATGGTGGCCAATAATTTTTTGGCACAGTATATATATATATATATATATATATATACACACACACACACACACACACACAGTAAAATTAAAAACACATTTACACACTGCTGTCTACACACAACCATACACGTTGAAAAATAATGTTATGGAAAAGAAGGTGAGAATTACTAATCCACAAAATAATTCCTTCCTATTCTCTTTAAAAGGCCATGAAATTGCCAAAGAGAGAGTGCTTCCCTCCTAAAGGCAAAACAACTCACATGCCAGTAGTTTTCTTAAGCAATAACTGGTAGGAAGAGGAAGCCTTGTGTAGGCTGGGCAGCAGTCATTATAGCCAGGCAGAGACAAGAACAGATAGTCTGTGGGTTCCGGCCGCCCCTATGAAATGTACCCTTACACAATTAGAGAATTCATTACAGTCACACTAACCAAAGGCTTATTCCAGCTTCAATTGCTTACATACCCTCTAGATCACTGTGTGTTTACAGTACTTGCAGTGAATATCACTTGCCCTGGAATGGAAGGTACACAAACAAGTCCATATTCCCACAGAAAGGGCAAAGGATCTCACTTTATCAGCCACTATCGTGAATGCTTCAATGTACTATGGGAGTAGAGGAGGAAATCACTTACAGTAAATTGCAGAGCTGTGCAGCCAAAATAGAAAGATTGCATTGGGGGGGCCTCTGCCTAGCAGGGAAGGGAATTCTGCAGATGCATAGAGGCACATTAGTACTTGCAACATGATTGAATGCAAAATTGTGCCAAGCCACAAACAAGCCAGGATGGCACAGTAAAGGGAGAATGTTTGGAACACAAAAATTATATGTGAATGTTTATCTGTAAGCAGCCAATAAACATCCTTACATGCTAAGGAAGGGTCATTGCATGGAACAAACTGAGAAATAAGGTGGTTCCAGTTTCCAGGATACAGAGGAGCAGTAAGCTGCCCCATACCCATAAATGCCATTAACCAGATTTAGGGTCTGTCCCACCGACTTCCGTCACCCACATGAAAAACTCCTCCTCGAGCCAGATAAATGCCATCTCCTGTTGTGCTAGAGCTCAGAGCCAGAGCCTGCCATGGACTTGCTGTCTGATGTGGGGAAGTCCCTCCCTGCTCCACTGGAGCAGAGGGGATCATACTTACCCCACCTCCCGGGGAGGACAGTGAAGCTTAACTCATGAGTGTGTGTGAAGTGCTTTGAGATCCCCCCGGGGCAGGCAGCCCAGAAGTGTGCAGCACTCATTAGCAAAGCGCAGCACGGGTTACAAGGACCGCCAGGGCTCGTTTTGCAAGCTGGCACCCTGGGAGCCGTGCTGCACGCCCCAGACTCGGCAGAGGGGAGCTCTGCAAGCACGCGCTACCCCTAACCCCTCCCAGGGACCGAGCACGGGCAGCTCCCAGCCCTGGAGCGCTAGGAAAAGCAGCAGGGCAGCACCCACGGCTGCAGAGCCTCAGCCCCAGCCTGCCTCCTCCATGCCCCGCCGGAGCCGGCTCGGCTCGGCTCGGCTCGGCTCTGCATTGCATTGCACACAGCTCGCCCTTTGCAAACACGTCTGCTGAGCGCTGCAGCGGGGGTGGGGCGAGGAGCTTGAACACAGCCCGGGCCTTTGATCAGCTAGCCAAGGGGGGAGGAATACTCATCAGCTGTTCAAATGCTTCAGCCCTGGGGGGAGGGGAAGGGTTGCGAGCATGCGTAGAAATGTGCATCCTCCTCCTCCAGCAGCGGCGGCCAGCACGCCTGCTCGGCTCTGCGGCAAAGGCTGGGCTCTGCTCTGCGGTGCTCCAGCCTCCCCTCCCCACCCCTCCTCCTCCTCCAGGCCAGGAGCTGCGTGCATTGCAGAGCTGGGCTGTAGAAACTTCTGGAAGAGGAGACACACACACGCACATACACGCCTTGCACGCGCACAGGCGCAGCCAGAGGAGCCGCGCAGCCAGTGAAAGGCACAGACACGCACGCGGATGCAAGGCAGCTCTCTCCCTGCAGCACACTGTGCACAGCTCTCACCCGTCTCTGGGCAGCCTGGCGTGCTTGGTTTTTCCAGCCTCCTTATAAAAATAAACCCCCAAACACAACACAGCACAGCACAAAAGTGGGGGTGTCTGGAGCGCCAAATGGTGGAATAAAGGATCTGATCCTTCCTGCTGGACCTACAAATCCTTGTCCTTTAAGGGTCTTGAACTAGCTGGTCCTGGCTGTGCCTTGTGCTGAATGCATTGTTGGGGGCTTTGTCTGAGCTGGAGTATCTGACTGCATTGGCAGCTTCAGTTAGGAGGTGGTTTTTTTTTATCCTTTTTGTTCTGTTGGTTGCTATTTTTTGGTTTTGTTTTTGGTTTTGTAATTTAAAAAGTCCTCCCCAAATATCCCAAGGAAAACCTGCATCTCTGTGGAACAAAATTTAAAAAGTAAAGACATAAACTTCCACCCTGGATTGTTCAAATGAGATGGGTTGTTTTTTTATTATTTTGGTTTTTTTGGTGATGGCATTTTTTCATCTGCTTTTAGGATATGTTGTAGTAGAAAGCCAATGGAGGAATGCAAAGGTAATATATATATATATATACATATATATACAAAAATCAAACATATATATGGGCCAAAAATTACAATATCTATAGTAATAACTAAGTCTTAGTGTTTTAGGTGTGGTGGTTTTTTTTTTTTTTTTTAATTATAGTCTGTAATCCCTCCCAGGAAGAAAGAAAATAATATATAGAAATATAGCATCTGTATGGGCCTAAAACTATAATTCTAGAAATAAACAGCATGTTAGGTGTGTACTTTTTAACAAAGAAGGGGCTATATACTGTAGTTTGCAGCAAAATCTCTTTGTAGAAAAGGTAAGGTAATGGTAAAAAACAAAAAACAAAAAAAAGGTATATGCAATAAGTGGGCTGCTGCCTTTAACAACGAAGCAGTTTAGTGTTTGGGGTGTTTTTCCAGGATAATTGTATCTGATCATATTAGGTACATCGTTTTAATGAATGAACAGAGGACAGGCTCTAGTGTGTGGAAGTCCCTGCAGCACTATTATACAGCCATAGAGGCTTTATTGTATCTGACCCCAGATCTGTTCCTTATATAAATGATGGCATTTTCTGGTGTGGTTTCCTGCTGAAGAGAGTGAGACAATGTGGTCTGCAGTAAAAGCTCTCTGCAGACACGAACAAAAGCTCTGGTGGGCCAGAACTCCTCCAGTTACAGAAATAAATCAGCACTGGCAATCGGAGGGAGGGGGTTTTAGAAGAACCAGGGAGCCTGTTGGAAGACGCCTCTGCAGAAAAACTAACACTAAAGCTGCTCTCTGGAGCTGGGGCAGAGGAGAAACTGATCCCGGGTCTGGCCTGTGGGATGGGAAGGAGTGAGGTGCCAGGCAGCCATCTCTGGTGACAGCCCCTGGGGGGAAGCTCAGGGTTAGAGAAAATGGAGTTTATTTCTGGGCCCTGCACTGCAATCCTGAGACAGACATGGAGATTTCAGCAGAACTGCTCTGCTGCCAACCCAGTGTGCAATGCACAGCTCGGTGACACGGGCCCCCTGCTCCTGGTGTGCTTTGCACCCCCCTACACTTCACCCTGGGCCCTCCTGTCCTCTCTGGTTCCCTTGCCCGGCGCCATTTTGTGGCTTCTGGAAGGCTCGTTTTGCGGCCGAGCCGGGCGGCCATTTTGTGGAGAGCTGCCGCCGGGAAGCCGGCGGCGGCGGCTCCTCCCGTTGGGCTGCAGTACCGCGGCGTGGCCAGCGAGGGGAGAGCGGGGGCGCTGTTGCGCTTGTTCTTCCGGCCCCTGGCTTGGGTGGGGGGTGGCTGCCTGCGCAGCCCTGCAAACACGGGGGGGATTGTCCTGGCTTCTCCTCCTGCCCTGTGGCAGCTGATAGAGAAGGGGCGCTCCTGGGGCGGGGGGGGGGCCTGCACACATAATAATGCATGCTCTAAAATGGAGGTGGGGGCAGCTGTCATGTAAAAGGGTCACCCCTGATTGCTCTGTGCCATTGCCATCTGCACAGAAGGACTCCAGGCTGCAGCCCAGCCTAGCTAAACTGGGGGTCACACTGGATTGAGGCAGGGGTGAAGCAGAACACAAGGCCGGTGACAGTGTATTCACCGAGCTAGGCCGGCGGTGAGAAGTGAGAGGCACGGGGAACAAGCTATTGGTGGGGATCTCTCCCCCAGCTTTTTCCTGTGCAGCAAAACATCACTGGGGTTTATAACCCAGTCTTATAAATCTGCTGCCAGCAAATGTAAAAGACAAGATGGGCGTGAAGAGCCTTTTATTTCTCACTGCGCTAAACCAGAAGGGTGTAGCCTCCTGCTGCATTACCTCCCAGAGAATAAAATGACTGCAACCCGCCTGAACTCAGCTAAGAGCTAATACCACTGAGGCTGCAGACTGGTGCAATCGTTTCGATATTGGCCAGAGAGGGGTTTTAAAAGGCTGGGATAACAAAAGGCAAAGTCCAGCTGGCACCCATGCGCTCTGGGTCTGTTTTCAGGAAGATTTGGGGGGAGGGGTAACCGAGTCTATAATTTGCAGCTGGGTAAGAGGCTTGCATAACAGACTGCATCGATTTAGCCTTGGTAGTGAGAACAGCGCACTTTGAAAGCAAATCCCATTACTGTGTAGTCAGGTGACATTCCTGCCGAGCCATCCCAGGCCTGAGTGCTCCTGTGCAGGCACCTTCAACCGGCTCTGGTTTTCTGTAAGGGAAAATACTGACAAGCTGGATTTTGTATTTTTACATGGCAGTTGTGATACAAACTAGCGCACAGGGAAAGGTAGTGCTCCTCTGTTCATCCTTCACGCCGGCTGTTTGTGCTCCTCCACAGCAAGATGAGATTGCCTTAATTTGGGGGTTTTTTGGCATTCCAGTTCGGGCCACAGCATGAACATATATAAACGTATCCTCGTGGGAGAATGTTTTGAAGCAGGACGAGGGGAAAGCGCAATGGTTATGCTGACGCAAAAATAAATGACTGTTGGGTGAGGGTGGACTTTGTAGAAATCTATCTAGACTACATGGGGGTTTGACCCCACCCCACAGAGGACACGTTCTCAGGGCTGCACTTTTTGGTTTTGTGCTGCGTTTGCGGCCTGTTACGCAAAGCCGCCTCGCTACCTGAAAAGCTGATATGAACGCAGGTGAGGTCATCACCCCTTTCTTTTGGGGGGGAAGCTCCCATGTCAAATTAAGAATCCACATGCCAAATTCAGTAAAACTGGCCCAGCGACGTGTGCAATCTCTCTCTGCACTCGGTATTAGGCCAGAGGGAGGATGCATCCTTTGGAAGGGAGATAGTATTTCTGCTGCTGCTCTCCCTCAGGTTTTCTCTGGCTTTAATTCCAGTCCATTGCACCATTAATAACTCCAGCAGTGAAAACTTGTATAGTGAGCTACTGCTTCAGTGGACTGTCCAATTAGCACGGGCTTTCCCCCTTTTTAGCCAGCGACACTCACCTCTGACACTGCCTTGGCATCTATACAACACTCCTGGAGATGGAGGAGGGGCCGGTTTGCCTCATCTCACTCCCCCCTTGAAGTTTCCACTCAGAGACCTCAGTTACCTACTCACTGGCATAAGTCACCAGTGACTTGATCCCTTTGTGGTATAATTCTTCTAAGCAGATTTCCATTACAAACAGCACCTTAAAGTAAAGTATTCCACTGGAAAGAATGTTCAGACTCCGATGTGCTCTGGATTGTTTGTTCTTTCTTTGCTTTTCACATTGCTCTCAGCTGATGGAAGCAAAGTGGGCAGTTTCTAGTCAATTTCCCTTCCCAGTTCTGCTCCAGGAACCCAGGACTGAAATGATGGGGTTGCAAAAGCTGCAGGATAATGTTTATTTGTTACAAAAACATCCTTTTTCCCCTGCATTTTTTTTTTAAGTTAGTTTAATTTTGGATGTTGACGGAAAAGCTCTTTTTTAAACATCTGTGCCAAGCGTGACCTGTTTTTGTCCCTCAAGTGATAGGGTAGATGCAGTCATGACTTAAAGGCCAGGTCGAGCTGCTGGTGCAGTATCAGTAGCACATGGAGCTCTGCACAGGCGTGGTACAATCAGTGCAGCCCTGCATGGACCGGGGGGAGGGGGGGTCCACACAGCCTGCAACCCCACACCACACACAGGGCTGGTCATATTCCCATGAAAACCAGTGGAAGCTTTTCCACTGATCACACCCTCATTACTAAGCTGGAGTTAAATGTGGGTTATTTTCCTCTGCTTGGAGAGGAACAAATCAGGTTTCTAGATTCCTTCCTATTATGGCTGAGCTGCAGGTGAGGGAGGAGGGGGCCGTGCACTGGAAACATTGCCAAAATGACAGCGGCCAATACCAGGTTTGCCCGTGTAATAGGTTTGGTTTCTCATGTTCTAAACTGCCCTTACAATCTCTGCTCCTGATCCAGGCAAGCACATTTCCCAACCCCACTGACTTACATCGGGCTCTGTGCGGGCGTAGATCTAGTTTCAGGATCAGGGCTTCCTGTCATGGTCCAGGTGCACTTATTTGTTCATGGCAAAGGATCAGTTCTGACAAAGGAGCGCTGTGGGTGAGAAAGAATGTGCCCTTTAAACATTGCCCTTTTGAAACCATTCACAGCAGGCCGGGTGTCAGCAACGTATCAGGGCCCGTGTACTCGGCAGCACAAGCAGACCAAATTCCACGGCAGCAACCTCTGCTCTGCGGCACAGTTAATTTATTCTATCACCATGAAATTCCCATCCTTCCTTTCCTCCTCTGCACAAACACACACAGCTGTGGCTCAGCTGGAACGACACAGAGATGAGCAGTTTGTGGATGGTTTTCAGTGAGGACTATTTTGAAGGGTGGGTTTTTGTGCTGTTGTCTCAGAGCAGCCGAGCTCTGCTCCCTCCCCCGGGCCTCAGATCCAAAGAGGGAGCACAAAACGTCCCCTGATGTTCATCCAGGAAGGAGGGAGCTGGTAGCCTGCTTTCACAGTTCACTTCCCTGGCTTGTCTGGACCTTGGCTACTGTGTAATGTTCTCCAAGGCTCTGCTGGCTCCCTCTGCACCCTGGACTCAGCTCTGGCTCCATGGAACAGTGCAAGGAGCAAGCTCTGAAATCCTCTCAATTTCCCATTCTTGGGGAAGCGGGTGAGCAACAGGCAACTGCCGGCAGGTCCTGGCAGGCAAGGAGACACAAAGCAAAATGCTGGGTTCTTCAAATCCCCAGGCAAAATGCTGATTCCTGTAGCCTCTTGGGAAAATATCAGATTCCACAGACATTGTGGTGTCCATGCGGCTCCAAATGAGATGAATGGAGCAGGTCACAGCTCCAAAGGCTGCTGTTTCAGGCTCTCTGCAGACTCAGGCAGGTGCCACTGCATTGGTTTATGCTGGGTTCACACGTTCAAGGTTATCGCCGCCATCAGAAGGGTGAGAAAGTCAAACAAACAAAGCAAGCAAGCTCAGGTTCTGGAGCCCAGTGTGAATTCTACAGAACTGCAGGCTACACAGAGCCTTGAAACCAGCGTTCAGGACCACAGTACTGCACAGCATGCTGGCGCATGTGAGACCTCCCCGTCCTGCAAAAACTTGCACAGCTGCTTAACTTGCTGTGTTGGAATCATCCCACCCGAACAAGGTGGCAGGGAGCTGGGGAAGGGGGCCAAGAGGGAGCCATGGGTATTTGGGGAATTCAGACATGCCAGGAAGAAGCCAGCCCTGGGGCAGAGAAACGCTAAGCTAGCAGGAGCAGACCCAGGGTGCAGGGGCAGGCGGGGAGGGAGGGCTGCGGGGAGGCTTTCAGACACTCATGATGTCATCAGGCTGGAGAGCCTCTCCCCAGGGCTGATGACCTGTTTGCACTGACCCCACCGCCCTGTTCAGCCTCCCGCCCCCTGCCCTGCATGTTCCCTCCCTCCCTCTTCTCCCCCTCCCTTCCCTTCAATGCCCCCTGCCTCTCCCTATGTCTCTCTGGTTAGCGAATCCCTCCTCCCCCCACAAAGAACTCACATCAATAAATAATCCACCCACTGCCCACAAAAGTATCATATCACTGATTTTCTGTTTGCAAAACATCATTGCTCACTTGGCTCATGTGCTTTTCCTCCTTTACCCCGCCCCCCCCCCCCCATGTCTATCTACTCTGCGTTTGTACAGCACCTAGCACAAGGGGGCCTCATTCTCCATTGGTCCCTGGGCACTCGGATAATACAAGAAGTGCAGAATAATAATAAAGGCCTTTTCCAAATTGAAGCCTAACTGAAGTAGCCAGATTTTTACAAGGACTCAGCAGAACATCTGCTGCTCCTGATCTAAAGCCAGTGGAGTCAATGGAAAAACTCCTATTAACTTAAAAGAACAATGGAAACCTCTGGGTTATGAGCCCCATTGACAAATGGGCCCCTTCCTTTAGGGGCAACGCATGTGTTAGAAAATCTGGGCCTATATGCTTGGGTCACTATACACTTTATCAGACTCCTAATAAAATATTCTTTCAAAAAAGTGCCCCGTTTCCCACAGGAAGGGAGCCACAGAAAGGGAAGGAGAACGACTCCAGGCAAGGGAATGAATGTGTCGTGTGAACCAGTCATACGGCACCAGCAGCTGTCTTCACATTTTAATTTAATTTTCAAAGCTGCATCAATATGACTTCCCCCTGACAGCTGTCTGATGGGACGCGTGTCTTCCATTAAGCCTCCAGCAGGAGTACAGTGAACAATGAAGAAGATGAAGGAAAAGATGGAGTGAAAAAGGTGTTGGATTAATGGAATTCCGGTGTTTATGTTATGTTATGGCTCTGTACTGCGGGCAGGTCGCCTGGCTTGAGGGTTTTTCTGGATCACATGCCAATGGTTTGGTATTTGATGTGACAGAGAGGAGTGCAGGGCTGTCCAGATGTGGTGAAATGTTTGCTAAACAACGGGATCCAGTCCATCACTCCATCCTACTTACTGGGCCCTGCTGTACTGAGTTCTCTAACGAGTCCCAGGGAATTTCTAGTGAGCTTGATGCAACGTGGAGCTCCTGTGACTATGCTGCCAAGAGGGGTTGTCACATATGCAATTTCATTGTCATCTCTAACCCTTAGCTCCAATGTGGGATTCCAAGTCCCTTCAAAGACTTACCGCAAGTGTAAAACATGCTGCTTCACCTTCACTTTTGCATCCCCTCTGGAAATCTCTCTTTAGATCAATATTCACACTGCTGAAGAGATGGGGACACTTTCCCCTTGAAGATTACAAAGCTTTTTAACGCAAGGGGCAGAGTACAAGCTGTAGGTCCTAAAGCTCTTCACTTTCTGATTGCTGGCATTAAAAACCTTTGTGGGGTGAAATTCCGACCGGGCTGAAGTCATCGGGAGTTTTGTCATTGATTTCAAGAGGGCCAGGATTTCACCCAAGGATTTTTCTTCTGGATAACAAAAGCTCTGGAACCTGATCCTCCATAATGTTGCACCACATGCATGCTTTGCAGGGCTGTAAATGACTGCAAGATGCAACAGTTCTGATTTGACAAAGCTGAAAAAGGTGCCAGGCAGTGGAGAATCCCTAGAGTGCTATGTCTAATCATACGTTACATTAAGTGTACATTTATCAATCGTATACCCAGGGTTAATAACGGAGTACATGAATAGCTGTTGTAGAAACACGAATAGTATGTTTTATAGTGATAAACAGCAGTACAAGGTGCTATATGTATATATGGTTGTTTGCAAGATTGGTGTAGCTGTGTTGGTCCCAAGATGAGAGAGAAGTCAGTTATGGTAGTATCTTTTCTTGGACCAATTTCTGTTGGAGAAAGAGAAAAGCTTTGGAGATACACAGAGCTCTTCAGGTCTGGGAAAGACAACCAGCGTGTCACAGCTAAATACAAGGTGGGACCGATGGTTTAGCATAAAGGGGTAAAACACATGTGGTAGGAGGCCATTTAAAATGCAGTGGGCAATAGCACCTCTGCACTGCAATCACAGGACAAAGGGGGGCTAGTGGGTGACAAATTGTTTGTAAGGAGTCGTTGCTGAGTCCATGTTCTTAGAGTGTAGCAGAGTTCAGAGTTTAACCTCTCAGTTCATCTTTTGAAGTTGTTGTGCAGGTTTCCCTTGAGGACGAGGATCGACAGGTCAGATACGGAGGGATTGTTTTGTGAAAAGTGTTCGCCCACAGGTAATGGGGTGGTTTTGCCTTTTATCATTTTTCTGTCGGAGCTCATTCGAAAGCATTCACTCGAGGTGCAAAACCAGCAGACACGTTTCCACTGCTACGATGATCAATATCCCCACAAAACCCCTTTCAAGGTCCGTGGGTCCTATACATGCCTGTCATGAGATATGGCGTACCTCGTCTATGTGGGTGAAACCACTTACCACACTCTCAAATGAATTCACACAGAAAAATAGTAAAAGACAGAGCATCATATCACCGGAGAGCGAACACGTCTCACAAAGCGATTACTCCGTATCTGACCTGTCGGTTCTCATCCTCAAAGGAAACCTGCACAACAAAGACAAGCTTGAACTCATAACTCTGCTAGGCTCCAAAACTACAGGGACTCAACCAGAGACATTGGCTTTATGGCTCATTACAACCATTTGTAACCTGCTAAACCTGGTTTGCCCTGTGACTGCGGAGGTGCTAATTGGCCACTTCCTTTTAAGTGGTCTCCTGCAACACGTGACATCCCCTTATGCTTAACCATCTCTCCCATCTTGTATTCACTGTAACACCGGGGTTCCCTTTTCTAGACCTGATGGAGAGCGCTGTGGCACGCAAAAGCTTGTCTCTTCTACCAACAGAAGCTGGCCCAATAAAAGATATTCCCCCGTCCACCTTGTCGCTCTTATCTGTGGTTATAAGTCATGGCAGATATGCTGGAGGGCAGGGATAGGATACAGAGTGACCTAGACACATTAGAGAATTGGGCCAAAAGAAATCTGATGAGGTTCAACAAGGAGTGCACTTAGGATAGAAGAATCCCATGCACTGCTACAGCCTGGGGACCGCAGCAGTTCTGCAGAAAGGGACCTGGGGGTTACAGTGGATAGGAAGCTGGATATGAGTCAGCAGTGTGCCCTGGTTGCCAAGAAGGCTAATAGCATATTGGGCTGCATGAGGAGGGGCATTGCCAGCAGGTCACGGGAAGTGATTATTCCCCTCTATTCAGCATTGGTAAGGCCTCAGTTGGAGGATTGTGTCCAGTTTCGGACCCCCCCACTACAGGAAGGATGTGGACAAACTGGAGAGAATCCAGCAGAAGGCAACAAAAACGATTAGGGGGCTGGAGCACAAGACTTATGAGGAGAGGCTGAGGGAACTAGGGTTGTTTAGCCTGCAGAAGAGAAGAATGAGGGGGGATTTGATAGCAGCCTTTAACTACCTGAAAGGGGGGGGGGTCCCGGGAGGATGGGGCTAGGCTGTTCTCAGTGGTAGTAGATGTCAGAACTAGGAGCAACGGTCTCAAGTTGCAGCGGGGGGAGGTCTAGGTTGGATATTCGGAAACACTTTGTCCCTAGGAGGGTGGTGAAGCACTGGAATGGGTTACCTAGGGAGGTGGTGGAATCTCCATCCTTAGAGGTTTTTAAGGTGAGGCTTGACAAAGCCCTGGCTAGGATGATTTATTTGGGCTTGGTCCTGCTTTGAGCGGGGGTTGGACTAGATGACCTACTGAGGTCCCTGCCAACCCTCATCTTCTATAATTCTAAGCCTTTACTCACTATTTATATAATATAAAGCATGATTCAGCGAAAACCAATTAAAGGGACACTGTCAAATTTAAATTAATTTTTTTTAACCCATAAAGAATTCAAAGGCGGTATCCAGTGCTCTACCTACCCGAGTCCTGCCATTTTTTTTTGTTTGGGGGGGGGGGGGGGGAAGGAGGTGTTGGTGGTTTTACAATATTTTCCAATCCATTTTTTCTCCTTCCCTTGTTGTGTGAAAGACCCACACGGACAAACAAGGGACCCCAAATGTGCAGGGGCATCAGTGAAATTGTTTCTACACAGAGAGAGGTCAAATGCATAAACAAAACATGGTGGGAAAAAAGGAGATAATTTCCCCTACTAATATCTTTCTGTTACAATCATTTAGTTGTTATTCGGAACAGAGGGTAAAAAGACTCAGACGGAGGTGTGATACCTTTGATAATATGCAGAAATCAAATTGACAACTATCTGTCTCCGCCATAATGTAATACACAGTACATAAACATTGGAGAGGAAGGGCTGCTAGAAAAACCATTCATCTGTGTACATAACCGGAGTTTTGGCTGCAGTTTATGGTTAGGTACTTCTGAAGAGAATAACTTATGCTTTCTCTGACCCCTGGTGGCGATGAAAATAATCCAGGGTGGATCAAAACAAAGATGCCGTTTGAAAACAAAAACATCCTTTTATAACAAACACTTAAATAGCACCTTTCACCAGAAACAGCGCAGCGAGAAAGCGCTCACTATACAAGATTAACCCAGGTCCAGCAGGGCAACAGCTGTTTTGGAATCGGATTCTATAGGTTCACATTCATGCTCAGGCTGGAACCTGGGTTTCAAGACTCTCCCCGCTCACCAAGTTTCACAGCCCAGGCTCCAGCCTGAACGTCTCCCCAGCTATTTTTAGCCCCACAGTGCCAGCCCCTAGAGCTGGCGCCAGTTGACCAGGCTCTGAGACTTGCTGCCACGAGTCTTTTTTTGCCATGTAGACATACCCTCCGCTACTCACATCTGTTGTGTGTGGGTTTGTTTCTCTCGCTTTCATCTTCTCCCGGAGGGGGAGGATTGTGGGTGCAGTGGAGTGGTTTGGTAGTTTGGGGTTTTTTCAATGTCCACCCTACTCTGTGTTATATTAGAGAAGACAGGCTGGAGGAACGGGCCTGGCACGTGCTGTGGAAGGGGAGGTGGTTGGGTGTGGTCCTTAGTTACAGGGGGAGTTTGTTCCACAGGCTCGGACCGGCCCCCAACAAAGCAGAGTCTGTCTCCTCATGGACAAGCCTCACCTTGCAGGTAGAAAGTTCCTGCATACCTGAAGAAGGGATTTGCCAACCACAGTCCTCATCTCAGGGCTTCAGGTCCTTTTAGGTATGTTAGGCCCAGGCCATTGAGGAAAGGGGAAAGGGAAGCAGGGGTGGGGAGGACGGGGATCTCTAACAATTACAGACAGAACACATCTCAGGTGCTCCTTGCAGAGCTGAAAAGCCCTTCAGGTTTTTCTTGGTAAGTCAGCGCGGACGTTTTAGGACGCAGCATTCCGCGAGCCACGCTAGCCTTCAGGGCACTTTGGTGGATTGCCATGGCTGGGAATGAGCCTTCCCAGTGTGTTTTGTAACACACGCTGATGTTTTGCCCACAGCTTTTATGGCAGAAGGTGCAACACCCGTGCCGTGCTCAGGGTGTTCCACCAGCTCAGCAGCAATGCTGGCATAGACCGGGCTCTGGGGAGCTGCTGGCATGTTCACTCCTGGGTTGATTAACCCCGTTCCTAGCAAGTCTAAACAACACAGGGACACAAATGCCAGGAGCCACTGGTACCTTGTTTACTATAGAGTTCTCCGTCCACCTGGATTCCACTGGGCCCTTCCTACAGCGCAGGAACTCAGGCTACCTCTCTGAGTCCTAGATCTTCTTTGCTGAATGCCTCCCTGACCCTGATCCACGCTCCAGGTGCAACAAGGTGGGCCTATTAGAGCTCTCCGGCTCCCGTTAACCCCGTCTCGACCAGCATGGGGTTCACATGTGCTCATTTCACAGAGTTGTATTTTCACTTTGTGCCTTTGTTTTTCCAGTTCTTGGTTTTTTCCTTTGATTTCCATGAGTGAACAGCAACTTCTAGCCGGGAACTGCAGAAGGCTTGGCTGAAACGCCGGAGATTGCTTGCAGCTGCTTGCGTGACCGCACACAGGTTTTAAAAAGTGAGCCCCTCCTCCACCACATCATGGCACTTACAACAAGTCTGTGAGCGCTGGTGACCCCGACATTGGGGGAGGCAGGGGAAATTCTCCCTGCAAAGCAGTGGCTAATGGTCTCTGTGCAATTAGATCCCTAGAGCGGTGGGTTGTCTTGTGACCCTTAGTTCTTCTCTCAGCCCCAGCATGATAACGGTGGGGGGGACAGTGATTTACCTAGCGGGCTGCCCAGCCCCTTCACAGGCAGAGAAATAGGCTTACTCCAGCTCTTCCCTTTAGTAAGTTCCCCTTTTGACTCTGTGCTGCCTGGTGGCCCCACACAGTGACCTCCTGACCCGTGTTGCCCTGTTAAACAACCGCCACATCCCAGCCCAGCAGTGGCTGCATTCCAGTAGCAGGGGATACTTCTGTATAGTTAGGGTGACCAGATAGCAAGTGTGAAAAATCAGGAGGGGGAGGTGCTGCTTTGTTCATGATTCTGCATTGTACTAGCAGTGTTTTACAGGAACTGTCCCTCTAAAATCTAGATGTCTGGTCACCCTATGTATAGCTGATGTGTAAAGGGTGTGTCTACAGGATGAAGTGTGCTATTGTTACTGACAACCAGAACACAGCTGAAGAGACCCTTCCACTGACGTCCTGGTTTCCGTGCCTGGGTGAGCAGTCTGAACCCCGAGGAAAATGTGACAGTGGCATTTTGTTCTGAAGAAAGACGGTTGTCAAGCTGAGATGCCCTTTACCAAAGCACCTCACACTCTTTAACGTACCTGTCCTCTGAACAGCCCTGTGAGGCAGAGCTGGGCTCTTCACCCCACCGGACAGGTGAGGAACGGAGATGCTTAGAGTAAGTCTGCACTGCAGTGAAACCCCTGCAGTTGGCCTGTGTCAGGCCACAGGCTGCAGAGCTATAAGATTGCAGGGTAAATGTTCAGGCTCAGAGACCCTCCTCTCTCCCAGGGTCTCAGAACCTGGCTCCAGCCCAAGCCAGAACATCTGTACTGCAACCTTACAACCCACACCTGCCCAAGTCAGCTGTAGGAGTTTTATTGCAATGCAGACTTACCCAGCGAGGCTAAGTGACTTGCCCAAGGTCACACAGGAAGTTTTGTGATGGAGGAAGGCCATGAACACAGGTCTTTTAATGCCCAGGCTAGCACGCTACCCACTTGGCTTGCAGGAGGCTGGTTTTCGGCTAACACCAAAGCTAAATCGCTAACGTAACAACTTTTGTGCATTTTAAAGAATCAATGTAAACAATCCAAACAGCAAACAAAGAAGTAAATAAAAATCCAGTACAAAGAGAAAGCTTTTCAATAGCATTCCCATCTTAAATAAAAGCCTGTACAAACTCCTATCAATTCTTACTGCTCTTCTGGGTTGTGCATCAAAACAAGCTGTGAAGTGGCTTCTTTCTTTTCGGTTTGGTTCCAGTGTGGGAACAGAGGAAGCACACAATAAAAGAGGCTGTTTAAAAATAGTTTGGAGTTTAACTTTCAGCTTTATTTCATTGCTAATTAAAGAATCCATTTCTCCTCTAGTTTATGTCATCACAGTTCAAATAAACCTGCCAAAAGAAAATGCCTTTTTCTAGGAAGTTGCAAGGAATGCAAGTGGCCAAATAACAATGAAAAGGAGTAAAAATAGAAAGCCAAACCCAGGATCTCCAGTTAGTGCTTGGTTACAGCTGTGAATGCTCTCTCTTTTATCTTTGTAATTAGAGGGTGGAACAGATGGTGGCGATTTGGTTTAAAGGCCTGTGTCCATTTAAAAACCTGTAGTCCTGTGTGCTGCCGGATGACTGGAGTAGGCGAGTGTCAGAACACGCAGGAAGGAAACCAGTCCTTCAGAAAATGGCCATAAGTTAGAATGCAGTCCACTGGGTACTTGTTCCCAGTAGGAATTGGAATGAAGGCCAGTTTAGTAAACGTCAGAAAGGGATTGGACGTTTATATGGGACCGAGCATAGCCCGAGTTACCATAATGCATGATAACAAAAGGCACATTCAACCTCATGTTTCCGGGTTTAAGCCAGTCTCTATTAGCTCCGGATGAGAGCTGTTGGGGGGGTGGGGGATACGTGAGTGTCTCTGGCAAGCAGCACGTTTAAATGCTGGTTCTGATCCCGGGATAGACAGGATTTTGGTGCTAATACACTGAGCAAGCAACAACTGTAAACCACCTCCCACGACCAGCAAAAGAAAGCAAAGAGTGTCCATGGTTCAAGTGCTCTGTAGCTGCTGGCAGAAGCTCAGTCAGTTCTGAGTTCTCAGTTACTCCTTTTGAACTGTAAAGGCTCGTCTACACAGGGACCCTCAGGAAAGGTAATCCAAATGAACTTTCAAAGTGAATTAAGATAAACTGAATTAAGGCCTGTTTAATTCTGAATAAGAGCATCCACACACGTTTTTAATGCAGATTAACTAAACCACTCCAAATTCACACCTTTTGTTAATTCAGATTAATTTTCACAAGTGTCCCCATGAAGAGAAGCCCTAAATTTCATCAGTTTAAATAAATAAAACCCCAGGGCAACGAGCATGTACAATTGTTTTCAATGTCAGGGGAAATCTCCAGTCATAATTTACAGTTTTTCTGGGGGCTTCCCCGATCGCTGAAGAACACAATCGCCGCCACCGTTTCGCTCCTGGCGTGTTCCACGGCCTAGCTAGGCGGCTTCAGTTTAAAGTGTCAGTGCTACTTATTGAAAGTGATCATCAAAGCCAAGGTCCCAAGTTCTTTTCTCTTGGAGTGTTTGGACAATGAGGACAGGAGAGACATTGCCACTGAAGAGAAGCAGCCTAGAACGCCGGATTCTCTTTGCGGTTCAGCCCAGTGCAATGAGCGGGGTCTCCTGGCCTGCCCGTGTAGCCTGACGCACAAAGCCGAAGGAACCCCACGGGGATGAAGAAGGGCTCTTTAAAGGGCCGCACACAGCCTGGCTGAGATTCTTCCTCTCATTTAAATGTCTTTTCAGCTAGCCCCTAGTGCCCCCCCTCAGTGACGGGCCTCTGGTTAAAATCTCACCCCGGAGAGGAGAGGAGAGGCTGGTGGAGTTCCACCTCTCACCAGAGGCTGTCGAGTAGCCGGTGAATACCCACCGAAGAGCAAAGTGTGGGCCCTGTGGCTGTGTAACGTGGGACACCGCAGGTGATTTTCAAAGGAGAGGATACCCCCCCCCGATTGAACGTTTCCCCCTCCAGCCCGCTTCAGATGGCACTTGTTTAACGCTGTGCTCGACGGATCAGTATGCTCCCGGCAGCACCCAACAACCGTCATCCCGAGTTCTTACCTAGCACTTTTCATCAGTAGAACTCAAAGCACTTTACGAAGGAGATCAGCATCATTATCCCCATTTCACAGATGGGGAACTGAGAAACAAGGAGGCAAAGTCACCCAGCAGGCCAGTAGCACCGTTCAGAATACAACCCATGTCTCTTGAAGTCCAGTCCAGTGCGCTACCCACTAGGCAACACATCCATCAGGCTTACCAGGACCTTTTTGGCCTAGTGGGGCTGTTCTTTTCTTTGACTACAGTTTGAGAATGGATTTTTGGTTTAAATAGGGAAACAAAAGAACCCCTCCCCTCTGAGAGCACCCCCATTCCCTCAAGCCAGAGGGTTTATCCCATGCGAGGCGGAGATGGCTGGTGGGGGCAACCCAGCTTTGTTAAAAGATTGGCAGCACATCAGCTGCTCCCTCTTGGTTGGGGATCTTGTTTCTGGCATCATTTTGTGAGGCGTGCAGGGAACACGTGCGATTGGCCAGCGGCAGATGAGCAGGAATCCAGCGTCTTGGCTTTGCCTTGTGGGAAGCTGGTGGGACTGCCTATTTGTCAACTCCTTAAACAACCATCACACTGAATTCTTTCCACGCCCAGCCCCCAGGTTGTGTCATGACTCACAGCCTGAGTCCATTCGCCACAGAGATGAAACTGCACATCCAGTAATACCAGGAGTCAATTCCAGGGCCCTGGCTCCGGCAATTCTACGTGCAGGGAGCCAGCAGGATGCTTCCGGCGCAGATCTGCAGGCGCTGCAGAATTTCAGGAGACGTGATCTTAATCAGGGGCCGAGCCTGCAGCCTTCGCTCCCTCAAGTTAGACCTGAAGGATCAGGGCCCCTGGTTGCCACGGGCAGAGTGTCGTTTTCCGAAGGCATAGCGATGTTCAGCTCCTGCTGTACAAACTCTTTGGCCCATTGCTGGGTCATAATTCACAGCTCTGCCGCAGGGTGCAGCAGAGCAGAACGCAGTGTATGTTTATGACCTGCTCTCTGGGGGTAGAACTCGCTCATGGGCCAGAGACCAGCACAAACTTATGCACCCCTTAGGTCCTACCTAGCCCTGTTTTGGGGGTGCACTGGCCTTCTGCACGGAGGTGGACTTCACTCAGTGTTAGCATTGCTGTCCCATTGTGTGTGCTTCCACCCGCGCCCAGAGCCGATAGCACAGTGCTCTCCTACTCCCCTCTGCTGTTTGGTTAGATCTCCTTGGTATCACAGATTAAAGCACCAGGGGGTGATGAGGAGACAGAGCTCTACCTGCTTTGAAACATTATTTTAATTGCGCTCACTCGTCCCCTCGGGTTAGTAGGGTGTGTCCCTTCTCCCATGCACTGAGCCGCTTGGGGGCGGAGGAAGCTAGTTGTGGTAGCCTTGGAAGATAAAGCAGAGCCAGTCCGGAGGGAAAGAGAGAAGAACGAAGTGTAAAAATAAAGTGTAAAAAGTGGCAAGTGAGGTGTAAAACCATAATTAGGAAGCAAAAAAGAATTTGAAAGACAGCTACTCAAAAAGTAAAAGATAGGAAACAAAAGGTAGGAATAAATGGTCAGTTTTCAGAACGGAGAGCGCTAAATAGTGGTTTCCCCAAAGGGTCTGTACTGGGACCAGTGCTGTTCAACATATTCATAAATGATCTGGAAAAAGGAATAAACAACGAGGTGGCAAAATCTGCAGAGGATACAAAACTACTCGAGAGAGTTAAGTCTAAAGTAGAGAGTTACAAAGGGATCTCACAAAACTGGGGAACCGGTTGACAAAATGTCAGATGAAATTCAATGTTGATAAATACAGAGTAATGCTCATTGGAAAACACAATCCCAACTATTCATACTAAATGATGGGGTCTAAGTTAGCTGTTACCACTCAAGAAAGATCTTGGAGTCACTGTGGTTAGTTCTCTGAAAACATCCACTCAATGTGCAGCGGCAGGCAAAAAAAGCGAACAGAATGTTGGGAATCATTAGGAAAGAGAGAGATGACAAGAAGAAAATATCGTATTGGCTCTTTATAAACCCATGGTGTGTCCACATCTTCTTGCACACTGCGTGCAGATCTGGTCGCACCATCTCAAAAAGATATACTGGAACTGGAAAAGGTACAGAGAAGGGCAACTAAAATGATTAGGGGAATGGAAAAGCTTCCATCTGAGGAGAGATTAATAAGACTTGGAATTTTCAGGCTGGAAAAGAGACAGCTAAGAGTGGACATGACAGAGGGCTATAAAATCGTGACTGGTGTGGAGAAAGTAAATAAGGAAGTGTTATTTACTCCTTCTCATAACACAAAAACTAGAGGTCACCAAATGAAATTAACAGGCAGCAGGTTTAAAACGAACAAAAGGCAGTATTTCATCACACAACACACAGTCAACCTGTGGAACTCCTTGCCAGAGGATGTAGTGAAGGCAAAGACTATAACAGGATTCAAAAGAAGAGCTAGGTAAGTTCATGGAGGATAGGTCTATCAGTGGCTGTTAGCCAGGATGGGCAGGGATTGCTGTTTGCCAGAGGCTGGGAATGGCTGACGGGATGGATCACTTGGTGATTACCTGTTCTGTTCATTCCCTCTGAAGCACTTGGCATTGGGCACCGTCGGAAGACGTGACCCTGGGCTAGATGGACCATTGGTCTGGCCCGGTCTGGCTATTCTTATGTTCTTAAGAGCGTCCACTGCCCCCTCTCAGGGCTGGTAGCGTAGCCGATTAGGAAGCACGCATGGTGGGACCTTGCTGCTAATGCTCAGTGCTACTAACATACTCCTGCCGTAAGAGAGACAGTCAAGACAGAAATTGGACATGAACGAATGCAGAGGAGAAGAACGTTGACATGCCTTAACATAAGAGCTTTGGCTCATCTCAGCCGTACGGTTGCACCCGGGTTTTTCTGGGGAAGGCCACCAGGCTCACTTAGCAGACAGATTCGTTCTTCTGTTTGATGTGACAGGACTTGCAGAGGACGTGGCTGTCCAAGGGGTAGCAGCCGGTCTCCGTGGGCTCGGTAGACAGTGGGATCCTGCATCTCTGTGAGGTAAGAAGCGCGTGAACCAAAAGTAAGCCAAGAACTCAGTCATTTCTAAAGCCTCAAAGCGACACGGGAATTTATTTCCTGTGCTGGCCACACGTTACTTCAGTTTTGCCACTTTCATTCACCTGGAACTCCACGAGCGAGCCCCATTGGTGCTGCATGCTCCTTCACCTGCCAGCTAGCTCGCTCATCCCCCACGCGTGACACTTTCATCAGCCCGTTGTGTCTTGGCCCTGACACTGTCAGGCCAATGAGATTCTGTGTGGGCAGGAGGATCTGCCCTGGTGGGATCTGGGCGCAAAACCCCTCCTGCGCTGGAGGAATTCAGTTCAACCCTCAGAGCGCGAGGCCACAGATGAGAGCGCCTCCCACGCTACACTTCATGAGGAGGCAACAGGTGTGCTGGTCTGGCACCCGCCACCCCCAGGGCATGCTCCTCGTACGCAGCTGGGCACCCGGCATCTCCAGGGCGCGCTCCATGCACAGAGCTGGGCACCCGGCATCTCCAGGGCGCGCTCCATGCACAGAGCTGGGCACCCGGCATCTCCAGGGCGCGCTCCATGCACAGAGCTGGGCACCCGGCATCTCCAGGGCGCGCTCCATGCACAGAGCTGGGCACCCGGCATCTCCAGGGCGCGCTCCATGGCAGGGCGCGCTCCATGCACAGAGCTGGGCACCACGGTGGCACGCTCCCTCCTCAGCACCTGTCTGGACCAAGTGCTAAAGGCACAAGGCGCAGGACAAACATGCAGCACCCATGGTGGGCGGCCATTAGTGCCAGCCCTCTGCAGAACCAGGAGGCTTTCCTGGAGCTCTCTGACGTGCGTGTGTTGCAGCAGAGGGGAGCGAAAATATTATGAAAGCGTCACTGCACGTCTGAACAACGGCTAGCCACAAGAAGTGACGACGCGGAAGGCAGCAACCTGCTTCGTTTTCAAATAACCCAGGGGAGAACCCGTGTTTGTGGAACAAATTCCTGTCTGTTTGGGCTGCTTCCGCGTGGCGCTGGTTCCTAGGACTTCATGTCCTCCGCCACCAAGCATTTATTTTTTTAAAAAGTGGGCAGCATCCCAGCAGCAGGACTTACCTCACACCGATAGCAGCTTTCATGGAAGTTCCGCCCCATGCATTCTATCTTGTAGGCATCTTTCCCCTCCTGTGGGATGATGGGTGTCTTGCAGGCACTGCAGACCGAGGCGTACTTCCTGATGAACAAACAACCAACCTCTTATGCACAGCAGTCGCCACATCAACTAGCTGCAGCAATTCACAATACAATTAACGCGAGATCCATATTACTTGACACGGCTGCTGCAGGATTACGGCTGAAACGGACATGGCAGAGCCTCTTTCAGCACTGCTCACGGCTGGGACTGACTGGAATGAGCTGGGTGGCAGTTCAAGCCACCCAGGAAATCAGTTGTGGTCCTGACTCTGCTCCCCTTTCTGCTAGCATGACAGCGGTGTAACTCCACTGATGACAGCGGCGTTACTCCTCACGTACAGCAGCGTGAATGAGAGAAGAATCAGACCCTGCGGGTTTATGAAGAGTGCATGTGAAACAGATGGGAGCGGATATTGGGGCCACTGAGCTAAAGGGGAAGCTGAGCAAAATAAATTCAGTCCTGCACCCAAGATACAAACTGCAGGATGCAATCCGGCAAACCATCCCTCCAGGATAGCCCTGGAATGAACTGGGTGACCAAAGATCTTTGCAGTCAGGAGCGGGTCCTTCATATCTGGCAGCAAGAGGCCTGCTCCGTCTCCTGCTGCAGCCAGCGGGAGCAGGGTTGGGTGCCAAGTTTGCAGGTGTAACAGGCCTGATTCTGCCCTGCTTTGCAGCTCGTGGCATCGCTGCCCCTTTGCAAAGTGAAAGTAAAATGCTACCGCTGGCAGGAATGGAAGATTCTGAGTGGGCGTCGTTTACCCTCACTTTGCCCAGGGGAAAAATGACGCCCTGAGATGCAAAGCGGGGGAGAATCACGTCTACTACGCCTGCACGGTTGGCATCCAGTCCTGCTCCCGCTGGCTGCAGCAGGAGACAGAGCAGGCCTCTCACTGCCCAATACGAAGGACACACGCCCGACAGCAAAGAACCCAGCTGACGTCCATGGAATGAACGGAGCGAGTAAAGGCTCCTTGCTGGAGGGAAGGTTTGCAGGATTGGGTCCTTCGTGTGCAGGACTCATCTTTCTAACAGACTCGGGTCCTCCCAGATGAAGAGGCGGCTATTTTAGGAGCAGAGGCGATTTCGCTCCCGTTTCCTACCCCTCAGAGGCACTGTTTAAAACGTAATCGCACCTGTAGAAATCATCCACGCAGTGCACCTCGTTCTGATCGTTCACCGCAAAGCTTTCGTCCCCTATGCTCCGGCCACACACGCAGCACGTGAAACACTCGGGGTGGTACCCGTTCCCCAGGGCCTGGATGATGTGGTCGAGGATCACAGCCTGGCACTTGGCACATTTCTCCAGCGTGGCCTGCGGAAAGGCGCAGAAGGAGAGAGGCAGATAAAGTGCAGAAACCAAACGTGGCTGGTACCATTCATCCCCCCCCGCGCAGAACTCCCAGGGCAGCCCGCCCCAGCGGAGTGAGGGAGGGCATCCAGGCCAAAGCAGAGTGCAATACCTTTCCTGGTCTCAGATCCCTTTCCTCTCGTGCACAGTTGACATTCGCTCTGTCTGGGGGAGGAGGACTAACCCAGTCACTCCTCCACACTAGAAACTGCTTCCTAAGCCCCATGGCGCCATTGTCACTGTGGAAGGCTGCAGCGTTTGCTGCTTTGGAAGGAACGGAGGTGAACCAACATCTTTCTAGCCTATAATAATGATCATCCTCGGCCCTTCTGCAGCACTTGTCAGCTTGCCGTTTCCAAGCCCATTCCGAAACGTTCATAAATGAACGACCTATTGGGTCCGTTTTGCAGGGGGTGAAAGTAAAGGCCGGGACATGAAGACCCAGACTGCTGAAAACGGTCTGGAGGATGGCAGGTACCTTGGGCCTGCTCTGTTGAGCGCTGACGCTGAAGTCACTGAGAGCTGCAGCCGCTCAACACTGCTGAGAACCAAATCCTGGGTACCTCGAGCTGAGCGACCAGAGCTGCAGGCACGTGGCTTGAGAGGCCACTTTGGGAAATACTGACCTGACGGCTTGCCATAAGGGACACGGCGAGCCAGTGTAAGAGTCAGGTGTGGAATGCAGCAGGCCTGGCTCCCTGGTCCCTGCTCTCAACACTAGCACGTTCCCTGCTTTAGATCGGCTGGGGACTGATCCTCAAACCAATCAACCCCTCACGACTCCTCCTGAAGGTCCTGGGCGTTGAGGCTGCCCTGCACCCCCTGGGATCAGGCCCTTGTTCTGTACAAGTCTGTGTCTGAGCCAGTATCAGTTGGCATTACAAAGATGGGTCTTCCCAGAGCAGGGCACTTCTGTATCTGAGGGACCCTCGCTAGTCGTGCCGACCTCTCATGATCTCTGAACCCCTCCTGCTTCCTCAGAGGACTGGGTTCGACTGCTGAGAACAGAATGACACTGGCCTCTTGGGAGATCCGGAGTCACTTGGTCTGACCTCGTAACAGGAGCTGCACAGTGGCCGGCCATCCTTCTGGTAGTAGCGCTGCCCCGCCAGCTGGCCGTGGCACGTCCGGCAGGTGAAGCAGTCTGCGTGGTACTGCTTGTTCATCGCTTCTATGGTTGGGGTCCGGGGGGCAATGGCTTTGTGGCAAAATGCACAGACTGGAAGAAAGAACCAAGTCACTTGACTGTGGGCAAGGAGCTCCCATGGGGCAGTACATCGTCAACCAGCCAGGGAGACGCTGGGGCTTCACCGCAGATGGCACCACGGGGATAAAGCCAGGCTACAGGCTTGTATATGTTGTAGAGGGGGTGAGGATCGCCTAGGAATGCACCAGTGTCTTCAGCCCCCCACCCCCAGCTCTCCTCCAGTCATAGGCCCCAGCTCCTCCCTCCCCAATACTTGCTACCCCATCACGAGGCTCCCAGTGCCCCCCCTACAACAGCCTTCCTGCCACTCCCAGCCCCGGCGCTGCTGGTACCTGCTCTCGGTTGCTGGGCACCGACGGGGCATGATGCCCCCTCTCCAGGTGATGATTAACACTTGCATTAGAGTAGCACCCGCAGGCCAGAATCAGGGCCCTGTTGTGCCAGGTGCTGTACAAACACGTAGGAAGGGACAGTGGTCCCTGCTCCAGTTCTTTGAGGGCGAGGATCCCTGATCTAACTAGACCAGTGGTTTTCAACCTGTGGTCTGTGGACCCCTGAGAGTCTGCAGACTCCGTGTGAGATTTCCAGGGGGGGGGGGGGCCCCCGCACCTCCATTCAAAATTTACTTTGTAAGAGTCCGCATATGAAAAAAGGTTGACCACCACTTCACTAGGTATTCCCAGTATGCAGTAGTGTACCGAGGGGCGTGGGCTTGGGTATGTCACTTATCACCATACCTCAGTTTCCCCATCTGCAAAATGGGGATAGCAAAGCACACGCAGCTTTGCAAAGCATCTTGGGATCTACGGAGGTCAAGCGCTGTCGAGGAGCGAGATATGATGAACCCGATTCTACGAAATCAGCCTCTCACCACCACCTGCCCACCCGGGGGCTGCCGTTTGCAGTTACCTGTGGAGACGTCTCTTTCCAGGTGCCCATTCACGTTCTGTGGCGCCTGGCGTTCATCTGCCTGCTCCAAACTGGTTGGCTGGATTTTACGCTGCCTCGGTGCCGCTGGGAAGGTGGAGGAAGCCTGGGGAAGAGGAAAAGGGCATGCTGAGCGCGGGCAGGCGTCGTGCTTTCCAGACAGAGCCTGGGTGCAAACCAGCTGATCTAAGACTTAGCTAAGGACTGCAGCGTCCTGGGCTGTCGACAGCAGGTGGGGGAAGATGGGGTTTGAACCATGCTTGGCTTGAGCAAGTCCCAGGGATCTAGAGAATGCAGCGTGCAAACAGCAAGCCATGCAGCTGCCCTGCTGGCAATCTGGATGTATGTGCAGGAGCTGATCCACCCTGAGATGGGGATAGTGGACATAGTATATTGGCTGGCTGGAAAGAGGGAGCCAGCTGCTCCCTGCCCCGGGTCCTCTAAAGAGGGGCAGGTGTTTGCTTGGCTCCCCCACATGATGAGAGACGGCAGACAGCGGTCGATGACAGAATCAGACTGAACATCTGCATCCTTCAGGCACCGTCTCACTGCTCAGGACCGGCTGCAGGAGACGGGAGAGCCATGCATGTACAACAGACTGCACCATAGGGGGGAAAAAATGGCTCCCACGTGAGCAGTGATATGCTGCGGTCTCCAGAGCCAGGGTGTTCAATGGGCAGCACACGCCCCATTTCTTCCAAAGAGAAACGATTGGCTCTGACCCTGCGGGCAAAGGCTGGGTTCGCCGGCTCAGTGTGACAGGCTTGGTTCAGCTGCTTGGCAAATGTTGTGGGACTTAGCAGGGAACGAGTGGGCCATTTCATGGAGCAGGTTAGGCCGGGAGGGATCTGGATAAAAGTTTTCCTTGAATTTACTGCTGACACAAACGAGGGACTGGACTAAGCCAAGAACAGGGCAGGTTGGAGCTGTGCAAGCTCCCCCCACCCACAGCTGTGCCGATGCCCCCTCTGTCCCAACCCAGGCCCCTACTGTTCCTCCCACAGCTCTGCCGATGCCCACCAGTACCAACCACAGCGCAGGCAGCTGCTCTGGTCCTGGCTCCAATGCTGCCAGGGTTACACACGCCTGGTGGCGGAACGGCCTTCCCACAGGGGAACACAAAACCCTTGGGCAGGACAGACACCTTTGTGATGCGCAGTGAGCTGGGCAAAACTGCCCCAGGGTCTGAGCTCAGGTCACACACAGGGTGCTCTGCACCCAGTGCAGAATTTGGGCCGATTGAGCTGAATGTGACCGATCTCCCGATCGGAACAATCGGGTTGACTTTCTGTTTTGTGACACGCGCGCCTTCTCCACAGAGCATGTGCCAGGCTGCGTTAAACCACTGGCTGGGCCAGTTTCGGGCCCCTGGCAGTGTCCATACTTGGAGCGCCTGTGAAGAGAGGGGCCCAGGCTCCCTGGAGCGCTGCAGGTAAAAGTGGGGGGCTCTATTCTGCACAGCTAGCGCTGGAGTTACTCCAGCATCACAAAGCTCTAAATGCAGTGAGGGTCAGCGCTCGACACCGCGCCCCTGGGGAGCAGACTCAGCCTGCGGTTCTGATCGGAATTGTAACAGATTAGACAGAACAGCTGTTTGAACATCTGTGGGGGGAGAAGGGGACAATTCCTCCCTGAGCCTCTCAGCCAATCAGATCACACACCGAAGCGTCTGTCTAGCAGAGATACTTAGACGGCCATTGCCCTGAGCTCCTGCAAGCTCACAAATATTTGTGCGTCTGGCAGTCGTTAGCGCACGTGTCTTCACAACGCCCCGGTGTGACAGGGCCGGGTTATTATTCCCATTCTACAGCTGGGGGACCTGGGGCCCAGAGTGGCTAAGTGACCTGCCCCAGGTCACACAGGAAGTATGTGGCAGAGCAGGGGCTTGAACCCAGCTCTCCCAAGTGAGGGACTTGACCATCAGTCGTCCTTCCCTCAGGTTTCTGATGCTATTCCTTGGGCGTCATGGCTAAAAACATCCAGGCGAGCCAGGGCGTAAAACCTCCTCCTACAACCGTACATCATACCTGCCGGCTCACAGGTGAGCGCATGTTCAGCATCTGTAGATCCGGGCACAGCGTCTCCACGGACGGGGCATTAAGTTCATCTGACAGGAGAAGATACGGCGGAGGAGACGGCAGGGAGCTCTGTGGGTCAGAGCCTGAGGGAACGTCGGGCAGGACAGGACAAGGAAAGGAGAAGCCTGAAAGGAACAAGGAACAAGGCTGGAATCTCGGTCAGGTGTTAAGCAGGGTGTACAAGGAACTAACACGCTGAGCGAGGGGGGCCTGAGGGTCTAACGCAGATTGAATCACACAGGGTTATTTTGGTGCTGGTGAACACAGCCAGATGGTTAACCCTGGAGATTAACATCCCTTGTCTGCCCATGGGACAGGCAGGCCTGTGTATTTACAACGTGTGTGTGTCCCAGCCCTGCCCCTGCCCCGCTGAGCTGCACAATCTCCCCCTTCCTCCTACATCGGTGTTGCATGCGCCTAGGGTTCATTTAACGGGAGAGGGACACGCATTCCCGGGCACTCAGACCAGGAACCGTCCGGACACAAGCTTCAGCCATCAGTGTGCGCTGGGCAGGCACTGGGTGAGTGCGTTTTTATCTGGTTCCAGCCTTGGACAGGGAAGGGGTGTGTGTGCTGAGCTGGGCTGTGGGTTTACGATAGCAGAGCCCCACTCCCGCGCTGTGTGGGGCTACGGTTAGTTTGGGGACAACGAAGGCCTGCCCCCAAAGAATGCACTATTTTATTCAAAGGAAAATGCCTCTTCAGCTTGGGAACAGAGGGCATGGCAGGGCAGGGGGGACGTCTGATTGTGAGCTTCCTTCCCAGCAAATGCCCTAATAAATCTCCTCTCCTGCTGTTTGTTTGACTTGCCGCCAAGACGCGACCTGCCCACAAAGCAAACTGCCTTTGCAATGCAGCAAGAGCAAACAGTGCCGATAACCGATCTCGGATAGAAACCAGATGGCAGCCGGGAAGATGGGGCTGACAGGAAAGGCTGATTGTCACGTCACCAGCCGGAGGCTAAGGGCGCACGGGACGAGGACCCCACATTCAGGCATTTCAGTGCTCAAGGAAATTACTCCCCTTCCCTTCTGGAAGCACCTGATCCTGGTCCCAGGGGAGTTTTGTGGCTGTTCCGGGTACATCTGCCCGGCAGCTAGGAGCGAGCTCCCCAGCAGGGGTCCACAGATGCGTGATACCACACTAAAAACAGCGTGGCTGCCCCAGCACAGGCAGCGGCTTGGGTGAGCCCCACAACCACATACCCAGGGATCAGGGAGCCACAGCTTTGCGCGCCACGTGAGCGCCGAGCCCTGGTGCAAAGCCCACCGAAGTCCATGGAAAAACCCGGGATCAGCCCCGGGCTCTGCACCGACAAACGGAAGGGGAACGTTCTCGCCTCCTGCTCCGCTCTCTAGCCCGCCAGCCCAAAGGATGATTCACCCCCTCTGATACCTCCCGCATGGAGCCAACTCCTTCCACTGCGTGGGCTGCCAGCCGGCCAGCCTCCCTGCTCAGACACGCTCCTGCCTCCACGCCTGGTCCTGTCCTGAACTCCCGACAACCAGCTTCCGGGGTCGAGGCAAGGACCCGCAGCAGGGGGATGACGGGTCCCACTGGGAGCACAGGCCAGGGGCACGGATACAGGCTCAGGCAGGTACTCGCTTCACGCAAGAACACAACCCGCCGTGCCTCCCGCTCCATCGCCCCGCCACAGAGGGACATAAATCGCTGCCCAGGGCCCCTCTGCTGGGAACGAGGCCGTTTCCCAAGACTCTGAGCAGTTCCAACCCACGCCCCCGCTGCCGCATTTCCTGGGCCCCGTGCAGCTCACTCTCTGCGGCACGGTGCATTCACCCTACCTCCATTGGACAAGCCTGCCACAGACGAGAGCCCAGCACTGCCCAGCGGCCTGCTGCTCTGCTGTCCGGCCTGGCAGCTGCTGGGGGCTTGTTTCTTTGGTGGTGACACCTGGGGCTGGCGAGTCCCGACGGGTTTCGTAGCCTCCTTCGGGTGGTCTGAGCTGGGCTTGTGCATCTTGGGCTTTATATCTCCCTGGATGACCGTGTCCCTCCTGGGAGGGGCCAGGGTAATGTATACGGAGGAAGCGATCCTCTTCTCCACCTTCCCAGACAGCATCTTCAATCAGGGCCTCTGCAAGGAAGAGAGGCAGTGAAGACAAAGCCAGGAGCAGCTCTCTCTACGTCTCCGGATGATCTCTGATCTCTCTGTTCCAGGGGAGCATTCCACACGGCGCAGCCTAACTCCCACACCACGTGAACCCGTAGAGCCGCCCCCGGCTAAGCACCTCCCCATGCCAAGGTTCTCCTGTTCCCAGCAAGTGGCATGTGGGCAGTGGCAGCGGCTGGAGCCGGTGCCCAGCTGCTCCTGATTCAATGGAATTATCTCCTCTTTGGCCGGTGCACACAGCGTTATTACGCTGCACACGCCCTGGCATTCAAAGTCCGCTTTCCTGGAAAGGAAAGGGCAAAAATAAAACCCAACCCGAGATCCAATAAACCAGCTTGAGACTCCAAGAGGCCTGGAGTCAAGCAAAGTGTTTGAACAGCGAAGCCCTGCCAGGGCCCAGGAGTTGGGTCTCTCAACAAACAAGAGGCTGTTGCTGAAGGTGCAAAGACCACATTCCTCACTGTCCCGTTCTCCCTTCTCTACAGAGAGTTGTTAGTGCTGAGAAGGAAGGTTGGTCATTAAAGCAGGGCTCTACACCCATTTTCTAGCAGCTCCCTCGTGCCCTGCACCTCAGTTTCCCCACCTGTAAAATGGAGATGAGGATACTGATCTACAGGTCAGTGTCAGAGCAAGGAACAGAATCCAGGTCTGCTGATTCCCAGCGCACTGAACCATGCTGCCATCCCAAAAGGGACACAAGTTCTTAGCCCTGTTCAGAAGGATGGTACTGAGGTTCTCCGGCTCCCATTGACGAGGGAAGCATTCTCAAGTGGTGGGGTCTTGACATCTACAGCAACATTGCCCTGAGAGCCAGCATCTCCAGTCCTGCCAACCTCAGAGTCCCTGGTGAGAGGTGGGGTGGCAGACGGCTCTTCGACTAGACTAGTCCCATGTTGCTGTAAATTACCGAGAGACCTAGCAACTTCCTCACTTGGCAGGGGCTGCAGAAGAAACGTCCACGGTGAGCTTTTCAGCACAGTATTTGGGGATAAAACCACTGCCGTTGTAGGAAGCCGTTTGGCTAAATCCCGCTTGCACGCTGTACTGGAAACCAAGCCCCCTGCGTTCATGAGAGGACAAGCCATTGCATCTAATCAGGGGCAACTACAACCAGTGAGGCTGTGTGCTGGGAGGGGAAGACAGAGCCATGGCAGCCTGGGGAGGCCCTGTGCTCAGGCAAACTGATTTATCAGCCAGGGTGAATTCAGTGCACGGATACAGCCAGTGCGCAGAAGGGGGAGGGGAACGTGTCTCATGCTGGGCGAACCTTATAGGTACCCACTGCTCTGGAGACACAGGTGTCCAGCGGTGCAGTACTCGGGGTGCAAAGGAAATTCAGCCACCACATCCGCCCCTGGAAGACAGAAGCGTGGGCGGGCGGCGGGATGAAAGGCTGGCACAGCGTACGAGCTCTTTGACCCACACAAGCCTCCTCTTCCGGTGACCTTCAGGAGCACAAGCGGGGCCCCCGAAGCTGAGCACTGCACCAGGAGCGGAGTTGGCAGTTGGGGACTTTGCACTTTTCACCTGAGCAGCAAAACCTGATGAACAAGAGAGAGGCAGGAGAGGCCCAGGGCTAAAACCCAGGATGCCTTCCCAGCTCTGGACTCTCTCTGTGACCTTGGGCAAGTCCCTTCCTCCTGCCCCCACCCATCTATGCCTCAGTTTCCCCATATATAAAACCAGGGAATGATACTTACCCATCTCATGGAGACAGATCTGTGAGGCTTAATTCATTAGTGGTTTTTTGTTCAGGGCTTTGCGATCCCCAGTGACAAGCACTAGGGAAATGCAGAGTCTCATAAGACCACCTTGTACCTCTTGTATGGCATCATTAACATGGAGACGGAAGACGGAGAGCCAGTGACTTGCCAGTAGTCAAGGTGAACACCGAGGTACCTGGTTCTGCTCGCTTTCCCTCTGCTTTGCATGGCTGGAGTGGGCCAAGGCAGCCAGAGCCGGGGCCAGAATCTGGGCCCCATATTTCAGAAACACAGCTAGCCACCTTAGCCTGCCCAGACGGATGTTCCGCTCACCACACCGGGCAGGAATTTGAAATACATTGTTAGTTTCTTACCAAGTTTTACTTTCCTCTGACAAGTCTGCGAAGTCCTTCTCCTGAAGCAGCTGACTTCCCAGCAGGGACTAAAAGCAGTGATGTCAGAAGCCGCTGTGATCAGTCCAGAACAGAGTCTGTCAGGGAAAAGGCACATCTAGTTATAATCAGTGCTGGGGAGATGGGAACAGAAATCCCAGTCCTGATGTTTATGAACTATCTAAGCTGCCTCAGAAGAGATGGACCAAATGTTAAAGAAAGAGGCTTCTTCTAGAATCCTATTTCAAAATGGATGACATCCCTTGACTTAAACCATCAGTAGCTGGGGAATTCAGAATTAAAGGGATACTCAGGTACTTCCATTCTGTATAAAGAGAATTATAATCTTGACAGGATTGATTTATTTCAATAAACTAGGGGAGTAGGTGGGACATCTCGATAACTTACAAAAATGTTTTTAATTAGAAATTTTTCCTTGATTTATGATGGAAAAATAAAAATAAAGACTTGAACTGCTTTGCTCTGGAGGATCTGTTGGACATCTCAAAGGCTGGCGTTTAATTCGAGGAGTGGAGGGATCCTATCTTTAACCAAGGCTTCCTTTCTCCAAAATGTTAACTGGTCATTTATGTGAAATAGGTGTTAGCAAAAATAGTGTTTTAAAGGGTCTTATTAAAAGTCCGCTATCTTCTAAACTGCTCGGCTTTCACTTTCTTCACACTTCCAATGTCAGTATTTCACTCCTCCTCCAGCCATCCTGGAGATTTCTCAGTTTGACATAAATAGACTTTCTAATGTTAAAAACAAATGGTGGTGGTGGGGACTTAAATACAACGGAATCTGGGACCTCCACGCATGAACCTCCGATGCCCGAGCAGAAAGACTCTCTTAGCCAAGGCTGTCGCAGGCGCGTTAAGCTTCGGAGGCCTGATGAAAGGCGGCGCTACGCTGAGCAGGCATGGCTCGCGCACTGCTCCAAGCAGAGCCAAGCGCAGAAAAACAGACCAGCGGCCTCAAGGATGGAAAATAAACTGGGGTTTTTGGATCAGTGTTAGTTAACGGATGGCTCCAAGGCGTGGAGCTCGGGCCGGGCCAGAGGGGGCTGATTCTAGTCCAAGTCAGCTCAGGAATTGTCACGTCGTTTCAAAGCTTTGACTGTTTATCTGCATCGTGTCCCTTTAAGCCAGAATCTCCCTCCTCCCCTCTTACCATGCCAGGAGAGCCTGCGAGCACCAGGTGACCCCGTGCTGCAGAGCCATGCATGTGCAAGCCCTGCGTAGTACAGAGCCATCACAGGAGGCCCGTGTTCCGCACTCAGATCCTTTCAGGGGCTTTAAACAAGCCCTGTGTCCATCACTGTTTAGTTTTTAAGATCATCTCTCATGTTTCCCTTCCTTTATTTTCACTCGAAAGAAAAAAACCCCCAAGACAACATAGTTCCCCTCCCCCTCGCCTGCACGTGCGGAAGAGCTGTTGAGACTGGCACGATTGACATCAGTCAGCAGGATGAACTGGAGTCAGGATGGGTGGACTGGGACCTTAGAGCCGAGCAGCTTTCTGGAGGGGGTAGGTCGCCCATCCTGCAAACACTTACAGGCCCGAGTAACTGAACTCGTGTGAAGCGTCTCCATGAACGCTGACATGTGCATTACTCTGTGTTTGCAGGACCAAGCGTCTAAGTAAGTAGGTGTAACTAAACCGATAAGGGTATGTACGTTCTTGGCTTCTCTCACTGGAGAATCTCACATCCTTTCACACACATTCATTCATTAGGTCTCCCTCCTGCCCAGCCCTGGGAAGTCGGAATGTATTTTTCACCTTTTACAGATGGGGAAACTGAGGCCCACAGAGGGGGATGTGAGTTGGGCAAGACCACACTGCAGCCAGCCACAGGGCTGGAATTGAAACTCAGGAAGCCTCCTTGCCAGGCCCCTGCTCTAACCGCTAGACCACACACCCTCCCTGGGTAAAGATGCACAGGGCCATTGTGGAGCTCTCCATCTGAACTCCCTGACCCGGCCAGGAGAGCTGGGAGGAGCAAACTGTGAAGGCGGAGGTGGAGGCCATCTGGTAGTGGGAGGGGAAAGGACCAGGCCCACAGAAGAGGGGCAGAGTCCAAATCCATGCTAGCCTAATAGAGGCTATGGGTCAGGTTCATGCTCAGTGGCACAGACCACCTCAGCAGCTGACACAACCCAGCCTACAACAGCAGCCCTCTCCCATGGACAGCCGACCTCATGAGACCTCCATCCTCCTGGGCGGAAGTCATTCCCGGGTGGACTGCAGTCCCGAGCCATAACTAGCAAATGGGCCTCTTTGGCTCCAAGCTGGACGCCAGATGATGAGAGAGGGCGTGGGTCCAAGGATTTGAATCCAAACGCCCACACTGACATTCCAAAGGGACAGGGATGCAAGCTGGGTTCCAGGTTTGGCTCCTCTCTAGTTTCAGAGGCCTGAATTTTCAAAGATCCCCCCAATTCCGGTTACTCAACTTCAGATGCTTCTTACCCAATTTCCAGAGCGTCTGAGTCACTGGAAGTTGCTGATGGTCAACACCTCGGAAAATCAATGTCCCATTCTGGGCACCCCAGATTTGATTCTTACTGACAGCAAAATCCTTTTACACTGCTTGCCGGCAGTAAAGGGGTCTTAAAGTGGATGTAAGTTATGCTCCTACTTAAAGACCGCTCGCAAAGGGTGCTCTGCAGAATAATTACCAGCCTCCCAGAGTTTAGTAAATGATCCAGAGATGATAAAGGCTTTTTCAGATTTATTTGAAGAAAACCACAACACTCACACATCCAGCGTGTGTGTTTTTAGTCACAACGTAATCCAGGGACTTTTTAAAAGCCAAATGCCCTTCTTCTTGGCTCAGTAAAAACCCGTTTAAAAGCAAGGGAGCAAACATGCCCATTGAACTCCTCCCCTTGGAAACAAACACGCCTTCTCCTCTCTTCCCTGAAACTGGGAGGTGTGGGAAGGGAATTCAGGCCACAATGTGTTTTTATTCGCATGCCACAGGAATTTCTCTCAGGGGGAAATGATTAAGTTGAATTTCTTAAGAAGGATACACACACATTTCCTGAAACGCTGGGGAAGTGACTCTCTGCTTGACAGATGCAGACAGCTGTGCAGACAGCTCCACTTGGATGCTGCCAGGTACTTTGATCCTAGCACGGCACAACCACGCTTTTCTTGGGAGTCAGCTGCATCACTGTCGAATAGGTGAACCCTCCACTGAGGGTATAGCTACATTCCAGGATAAGCCTGGGTGCAGACTCAGGCTTGAGCCCGGACCCCGGGATATGACGTTCCACCTAATGACCATTCTGCTGCTCCCCTCCTCCCATCTGACTGGCCTGTGCACAGGACTGGGAGACAGGAACTCAGTTCTAATCCCAGCTGTCTCACTGCAGCTTTGGTAAACCACTTTGGCAAGGTTTTCTAGGGTAGCTACTGATTCCAGGTGCCCAAAAGGGGACACCTTGGGCCGGATTTTTCAGAGGCATGCCCATTAGCTTTCGCCGGAGGGCTGGGTGCTCAGCACCTCTGAAAACCAGCCCCATGGTGCCTCAAGTCAGGTACCCCAGAAGTGAAGCACCAAGAGTCGCTGGATGTGTTTGAAAGTTGGGGCCTTCACCTTTGTGTGGGCCCCACCCTGGCTGCCTGCGGCTCCTGCTGAAAGCAACGAGAACTGATGGCTCGCAGCACTGGGGGGTCACTGGAAAACAAACCAAAAAATCCATTTTACAGAACGTGCTGATGTTTCCAGATTTGTTTTTGATGCAGGACAGGGCAGATGCACATACAGACAGGTGCCTCCCAGCTACAGCTGTCGCTCCGCTACCAAGCAATACAGGATGACGCTAACACCCCAGCTGCGCACACGGGGCCTGGTCCCATGCATGCTCCGTGACTCTGAGGATCGACCCTGCCATGAGGCGCGCCAGCAGCCAAGTGTACAAAAGAAATGGCGCTCGCTTCACCATCGGAGGGGAACGTTTCCCTTGGGGCACAGAGCGGGTTGTGAGCTCGCACCTGGCGCTCACACATCTCCAGCCCAACCTCTAGGGTCTCCGGCAAGAGATTCCCTTCCGAACAGCGTGAGCCAGGGGGATTGGGAAGGGTCCTGATACACAGATCATGCTGAAGGCGATAACGAGCAAGTGATCCTTTCCCAGACGCTTGGCCCTGCGGGATGACTTGGAGATTCCTTAGCAATCAACCCCAAATAAGTGCCTCCCCAGGGGGTTGCATCAGAGTTGGTTTAAAAACCAATTCAAATTAAACTGGTGTAACGTTCTCACATCTACATGAAAACTCTGAGGGCTGATCTACACATAACTGGAAACCAAAATAGTAATTTGGTTGTAATTTGCCCCTTTAATTACAGCTGAGCACGTCTGTGTGTGGACACTGGACTAGGACTGTCCTATATCACTTTGAACTTTAAATGGTTAAAAAAATTACTTAAATTGAATCAAATCAGGATGTTCTTACTCTAGAATAAGAGTGTCCACACAGAGACGTGCACTGAAATAATTACAGAGGTTATTTACGAACAAACTAGCCATCTTGGTTCAAATGTGTACGCAGACAAGCCCTGTTACAACCAGCTGCTGCAGCCAATATTTATAAAGAGCTGTTCTGGGTGTTATGCTGGAAGGTGCTCATGGCTGCCAATCAGAGCTTGTGAAAGTCAGCAGCTGTGCACCGCATCTTTCAGACTCCGTGGAAGGCGCAATTAAGCCCTGGTAATGTAAGAAAGAACTACAAACAATGGCGGGACCGCTCAAGGCACGTGGCAGGCTGCGTGGGCTGACGGGGTTGCAAATGCAGCAGATATTGGATGTTGATTTTGGAGCCTGCGTATGTGAGAGGCAGAAAGCCTGGAGAAAGCAGAGACTGTAAACTCGGCTCAGCCCAGCCACCATCTGCAGCATCTTTTGGTGATAATGATAGTACTGTACGCCCACTCAGACCGAGCGCCAAGGACACAGGATGGAGACTGGATTTTAAAGCTCTTTTTAACCTTGTTTGGCTCCTCCCTTCCTGACTGGCCAAGGTACCTTAGAAACCACTTTATCTGGAACCTTGTCTAAACACCGCCCAGCCCAGCCCAGCCCAGCCCCCAGGGGCCAAAACTGCACCTGGCATTTATACACTGCAGGTTTTGCCTGAACGTAATCGGCTCCTCCGGTAATATTGACATAGCCCCTGCAACTCGAGCAGAAAGGGCCTGTGTCCCCATCCCCACTGGTATCACGAATAACACCTGTGCTCAGTCAATGCAACTTAACGTCCTAGCAGGCTGGGGCAGGCCTGTGTGCTTGTGATCCCCAACGTTACAAACAACCACTGGCCCACACAGTCTGTCTGCCCAGGTTCTCATATTGGCACCCCTCACCATAGCATCAGGGCGGCCGAGAGTCTGTGTGCAGCTGGGAACAGACCCACCCCGAGTCCTTCGCCTGAATCCCTCCAGTCCAACCACGCTGCTGCTGGAATCCCAGCACTCCACAGGGGACATACCATGTGCACAGGAGAGGTACGGGGGGCATAATTCATCCCCCCACCCCACAATTCAGAGAGGAAAGATGGTCCAGTGGTTAGGGTACTAGCCTGGGACTTAGAGACCAGCGCTCAATTCCTTGCTCTGCTACAGACTGCCTATGTGACCATGGGCAAGTCAGTAGGAGCTCGGCGTCTAAATATCTTGGAGGGTCTGTGCCTCAGTTCCCCATCTGTACAATGGGGATAACAGCCCTGCCCTGCCACCCAGGGGTGAGGGAAGATAAGTCCCTTAAAGACTGGGAGGTGCTCCGATACCATGGCAGTGAGGGCCAGATAAAATATCTTATCTAGAGATTAGATACACAGTAGTTGTGTGTTGCAGGCTCCTGTGACAAAGCGCATGAGTAAGGTGCGGAAAGAAGGGTGAGGTTCCTGCAAACTGCGGTTATTGATGACTATCTCACAGCCAGCATCCACCCAACTGCTCAAACCTTAGCCTCGGTGGCCATCAGATTTCTGCCTAACGAGCCAAGTTGCCCCCTTGGCCACTGAACACCTCGGCTGGCTGGAGAGAGCACGCAGGGCACCACAGCAAACGTCAGGGCCTAATTTGAACCACGTGCGTCTTACATTCCTCTTTGTGCTTCATTGCAGACCACGCAGCTTCCTCACGCTGCACGCAGCCTCCCCCTCTCCCTCCTGGGGGAATCCGAGACCAGCCAGGCAGGCGTGCCGCACGCAGGAGGAGATTATCAGCCCCCTTAAAGGATGGAGGGAGCCCCCAGAGCCCAGCCTGTGAGCTCACTGCTGCTGCTGTTTGGATGGGGCCTAACGCCGTGGGCGGACGTGGTAAAGGTCTCCCACCCCGCGGAAGCTCCCGATTAACAACAGAGGAGAGTCTTCCATTTGGAGGCTTCACCGGCAGGAGAGCGGCTCTGCGGGGGTCCTTCTGGCCTTGGAAGGAAGCCTGTCTCCTGTCCACTCGCCTGCCAGGTGTGCACCAGGAGCAGTTACCCCAGCACAACGGGGGCTTTTGATCCCCTGCAGCCTGTCCGGTTGTCAGTTCCTAGCACGTACAGCCATGCTGAGCTGCGTGGGCCCTGTGAGCTAATGCCCGCCTTTGGCTCACACTTCACAACACTCCCAGCAGCAGGTCTAGTGGTTAGCGCAGGGGACTGGGAGTCAGGGACTCCTCGGCCCCATTCCCCCTGCTGACGCTAACTCGCCGCATCCCCTTCAGGAAGGAATTTAACGTCTCTTCTCCCCGTTGGTTCCCCCCAGCTGCAAAATGGGACTAGCGTCTCCCTCAGCGGGCGCAGCGAGGCCTGGCTCATTTGCCAAGCACCTTTGGGCGAGAGGCTGGCAACGGGTTTCTGTCCGGGTTCAGCGGAGAACCGCGCCCCAGCCTGCGCCCCTCCTGCAACCCCTCCAGGGCCTCCTGTGGGACAGGCTGGCACCCGCACAGCTGTGAGCTCCCCGGGGCAGGGGCCAGCTCACCTAAGGATGCACTGAAAGCAGCCGTCCCAGGTCCCAGCACGCCCCAGGGATTACGGATGGCTCCGACCTCGGCCTCCCTGCAGCGGGCTGGGGGCAAATGGACTGGACTGGCCGGGAGCTGCACCCAAGCACTGCCCACGGCTGCTGCTGGGAGAGGCTGGGCCGGGGGCAGCTGCGAGCTCCCCACACCGGGCACTGCCCCATCGCTCCTGCAGCACCTCCTGCCGGAGAGACCCGCCAGATGGAGACAGCCCCCCCTTTGCTGTGCCCCGCCCCACAGACAGCCCCCCCCTTCCCCCCCTTTGCTGTAATCCGCCCCACAGACAGCCCCCCCTTCGCTGTGCCCCGCCCCACAGACAGCCCCCCCTTCCCCCCCTTTGGCTGTACCCCGCCCCACAGACAGCGCCCCTTGCTGTGCGCCGCCCCAGAGACAGCCCCCTCCCCCCTTTTGCTGTACCCCGCCCCACAGACAGCACCCCTTGCTGTGCGCCGCCCCACAGACAGCCCCCCTCCCCCCCTTTTGCTGTGCCCCGCCCCACAGACAGCCCCCCCCTTCCCCCCCTTTGCTGTAATCCGCCCCACAGACAGCGCCCCTCCCCCCCTTTTGCTGTGCCCCGCCCCACAGACAGCGCCCCTTTTGCTGTACCCCGCCCCACAGACAGCCCCCCTCCCCCTTTTGCTGTACCCCGCCCCAGACAGCCCCCTCCCCCCTTGTGCTGTGCCCCGCCCCACAGACAGCCCCCTCTCCCCCTTTGCTGTGCCCCGCCCCACAGACGCGCCCCCCTTGCACCCTCCATCCCGCTCGCTGCAGCAGCCCCGGCCGGGGGAGATGCCCCGGCTGCTGCGAGACAAAGGGCCGGACCAGCTGCTCCCCAAACAAACCGAGCCGGGCGGGGGGTCCCAGCGAGCCCCTGGAACTGAACCCTCCGGCAGCCGCCCGCCCCGCCCGGCAGAGGAGACGCTCCCTGGCCCTGCCGGGTCCCGGTGCCGGGCGGCTCCAGGGGCGGCTCCCCGGGGCCGGGAGGCTGGAGGCAGGCGTGTGAGCAGCAGCAGCAGCAGCAGCGCCCCGCCCGGCCCCCGCTGCCCCCCGTTACCTGGGCCGGCCGGCGGTGGCTCCCCGCAGTCCCGCTCCCCGGTGCCGGTCCCTGCGCTGCGCCGCGCCGCGCCCGGTGCAATGCTGCCCGCGGTCCCTATAGCGCCCCGCCCCGCCCCGCCCGCCCCGCAGGAGGGCCGGGGGAGCGGAGCCGCCCCCCTGACATCACCGCCCCGTCCTGCCCCCCTGCCGCCGCTTTACCATAAAAGGGGAACCCAGGAGCCGCCGCCCCGCGCGGGGGGGAGTCGCGCCCGGCCCGTCCTTCACCTGCCCCCCCGCGGCGCGTGCCTCCGCCCCCCGGGCGCCCGCTCCGCCTGGCTCCTTTGTTCCGCTCTTCGGCTCCGTTTCCTGGCAAAGCCCCGGGGCTGCTGCACCGCGGTATTTGCAAAGCCGCAGGGCTGGGGGGCAGGGGTGTTGGCGGGGGGGTCATGCCTGGGCTGGACAGAGACTGGGAAAGAAAACGTCCCAGGCGAGCCCCCAGGGCTGTAACTTAGCCTGGAGGGGGGGGGGGGGGTGCAGGAGCTTCTCACCCCCCCCGGAAAAAAATCTACCTCAGAAAGTTGCATCACTTCCATTTAAGATGTGATTTGAAACCAGTTCAGTGCAGGCCGTGCCAGAGGCTGTGTAGACACGGATTTCCATTTTAAGCAGGCTTGTTTCAGTCTATGAGGAAGTGACTTAGGCCGAGTTTACACCACAAAGCCTGTGTCGAGTTCCATGAGGTATCAGCCGCTCTTGCAGGTGAGGTGTTGGACTCGAGGGACCCTTGTTCTGATCTGGAATGGGCAGTGCATCTCCAATGACACTGGATTAGCCGGACAAGACATTATCCTAGCATCAACAACACACAGCGCCCAAAAAGGTTAGAGGGCAGCCCACGGGAAGTGACTCGGGGAAAAGGCCGGGAGGGGGACCAATCCAGATGGAAGGAGTAGCCCAAGGAAGAAGGACCCTAGCTGCAGAGGCTCACGGGAAA
The DNA here is from genome assembly GCF_026122565.2 of Emydura macquarii macquarii. NCBI lineage: Eukaryota > Metazoa > Chordata > Testudines > Chelidae > Emydura > Emydura macquarii. Next base: position 51,486,449 of record NW_027132905.1, read on the forward strand.
GTTGAGCGAGTCCATGGAGAGGTACGTCGCCAACCAATAGGGACAGCTTTAAACGAGATCTGCAGATGGGCAGGAAAGGGAAGCCGAGAGAGGGTGGTGGAAGAGGTGGTTAGGGATGGACTGGAAGCCAGGGAAGGTGACGAAGGGTGAATTAGCAGGAAGTCAGTGAAGGGCTGCTCCAGGGGGACCATTGTCTAGCACATGCTACTCATAAAGCAGCACTGCATGCAACGATGCCGAGGCGGAGACGGAGAGCTGTCTGGAGCACGATATTGAGGTGCTCGGGCCCTATGGCGATAAGCGTGGTACAACAGCCCAGAACCACCCAGGATGGGAGGGCGTGGGTGGAGAGCTGTCTGAGGAGGAGGAGGAGGAGACGAATGGGTAATGGAGCGGCACTCTGGTCCAGTTTGCCCGGACTAGGCTGGCTGCAGGGCAGCATTTGGGACCCTTGGAAATTTTGATTACGTTAATTCAATACAAGGATAATAAACCCTCCCTCCCCCCTTTCTTGGGGTTATCAGCGCGTCCCCCCGCAGAGCTGCCCATCAACACTTCCCTGCTCTGAACAAACAGCAGCTCTGGGGCAGTCTCCGATGTGTGTGGGTGAATGTGTGTATGCCAAAAACACGACCCTCTCCCAGCCATCCTCACCCCCCCGGGAGGCGGATGAAGGCTGGTGTGTGACCAGCCCGCCGGGGTCTCAGCAGCTACCTTTGTACTGACGAATGAGAAGCACCATCTCTCCGGAGTCACAGGAGCTTCCTGCAGTGCGGCTCACCCCACCAGCTCGATCTTGTGCTGCCAGCAGATTGAGCAAGGACTGACGGGCTTGGCCTGGGAGGATAAAACAGTCGAGCTCCCCTCTGACAGCACTGGGAGATTTGCCCGAGCCTGGAGTGCTGGATTTGGCCCCAGGTTTGCAGTAGCCCTTCCCAAGATGAGGATGTGAGAGACACGCTGGGCTGCTAGACAGACACGAGGAGGGGGATCCTCAGACCAAACGGACACAGGAGCATTTTAAGTGAGGTCAAATTGTAGCGTCCCCCCAGAGTAGTCTCTCTTTAAGACCCAGTTATAAGGGGGGGGGGGCAGGGAATGGAGGTGGGGGTGAGCCCAGGGCTTCCCTCTGAGGAGGCTGCTGGAGTGTTTGCCTCTGTCCTCAGATAGCCCAGCAGACAGCTACGCCACAACCACATCCCAGGACGTGGGGAAACCCAGCAGCCACATCTAAGCCTGCACAAGGGGACGAGATAAGGCGGTATCTCCAGGCACAGCATCACTGCAGCAGGGGCCTTTTAAACCCACAAGCCCTAATGCCTGACCGTACCCCACTCAGACCGCCCCGGAGGTTAGCGCCCCTGATTTGGGAACTCAGGCAGCTGGTTCCTCTCCGAGTTTAGTTTCTTTGTCTCCTTTTCCTCTGAGCTGCTGGAGGCAGCCGCGCTCCCGCAAGACCCAGCATGCTGCCTGCGTCACTCGGCTGCCGCCCCCACTGAGCGGACATGGCCCGTGGAGTGTGCGGGCAGGAAGGAGAACATGCCTCCGCCAGCGAGCAAGGGAAAGGTTAAAACAAAGGCGAGGTCTCCTGGGCGCCCTCAGCCTCACCTGGCTGTAGCACGCCCCACCCTGCGTATTAGTCGGTGGGTGTAGTAGGGCACTCTCGTCGGCAGGAGGAAGGCTGTAGTGTAGACACGGACATCATTAGGTTGAGGTAAGCTGCCTGATGCCTAGCTGTGTCGAGTAGACCAGGCCTCAGCTTCAGAACGGCCAAGTCTGGACACAGGTTTTTGGCTCTTTTAACTCCACTTCCCAGATTGCTGGTTCATTTCAGTTAACAAGGAAGGATGGTTCAGTGGTCACAGCAGTAGCCTAAGGTTTGGGAGAGCCAGGTTCGACTCCCTGCTTTGCCACAGACTTCCCATGTGACCCTGGGAGAGTCACTTAGTCTCTCTGTGCTTCAGTTCCCCCACTGGGGATAATAGCCCGGCTGTGCCTCACAGGATACGTCCGTTACAGATTGGGGCACTGAGAGCCATGGCCAGGGGGTCAGATAAGCACCTCAGCTAGATAGAGCTGACACAGCAAATGCTAGTGCATCCTCTCCACAAACAAATCTTCCAAACCACAGCCAGGAGCGTGTTTGTGAAGAGCCCGCAATTGCATTTACAGTGGTGTTCACTGATACCGCCAAAGCCAAACCCCGCTTGAGCTCTGGCTGTGCTGTGCACAGGGTGCCCTGATCTGCTCTCTCATGCTGGGGCAGCTCAGAGCACCGCCTACCTGGCTATAGGCTTGCTTTGTGGTAGCTGAGGTGGACCCAGCATGGGCCCCCAGCTCTCCTTCCTCCTGCCCAACTTCTCATTGTTCCTGTAGGCTCTACTGAGCTGTTTTCTTTGCAGGGGTTTGGACAGGATGCAGCTGGGAGGGAGCTGAACTGTATCAGCTGTTGACACTAGATTAATCAGCTCGGTGACGCTGGCTGCCTGAATCAGTTGTGTCTGGTTGGGAGCAGCCAGTTCCCACGGGACTGGTGATCTCCAGTGATGAAGCAAAGGGAAGCTTGCTAAACCTGCTGGTTCAGGATCACAGCCCAGGTTCTGTTCTGCAGGGATGGAGCAGGAGCAGGTCCAGAGCCCATGAGAAAAGAAGGCACTACAGGTAGAACGGGGCAAACAATGGACTTTTTGGTTCACTGGCTACTGGGGAAAAAAATTCCTGTTTTGGGTCAAAAAAGGAGAATTTTTTTGGCAAGTAAAAAAATAATTAGTAGTGAGTTGAACGAAACATTTTATTTAAATTTGGGCACTGAATAAGCAATGAACTTGCTGCTGCACAGCCAGGACAAGAATCCAGCCCACCTTCCCAGCACCCTGCTGGCTCCTGCAGGGCCGACAGAAATAAAACAGGGAGTTACGCATCTGATGTGTGCAAGGAGCAGGTCGCTAGAGTAAGAGCTACCTTTTTATGCGGTAACTTGTCAAACTGGGGGCTTCAGAGAGAAGTTTCTCCCACCATCTTTCTACAGAAATTGGCCTCCACTGGCAGGTGGCGTGCTTACAGCTGTAAGAGGTGCTGAACTGCTGAGGAGTCGGGGAGCCTTGGGTTTCCGTAGAGGCTGTTATTTAACCATTGTACCAGCATCACGATGGATGAAAACACAGCAGAGCCAGCTCTTGCGATCTATGGTGGCTTTTGTGAAGCTCTGACTGTTGGAATCAGGTTATGACCTGCAAAGCGAAGCTTCTATTTAAAAAAAAAGTGCTGAGCGCTCAGATTTCACACTTTTTAGGCAGTGGTAGTGTACACTGGTGGTTAGAGCACTGCCATAGGACTCAGGAGCATTTTGGGTTTTATTCCCACCTCTGCCACTGACTTGCTGAGTGACCTTGGTCAAGTCACTTCCATCTGTGCTTCCATTTCCCGATCTGTAAAATGGGCACAGTGATCCTGACCTCCTTTGTAAAGCCCTTTGAGACCTGCTGATGCAAATGCTCTCTGAGAGCAAGCGATTATTATTAGTAATGCTAAAACTGACACCAGCAGGCCGGCCTGTCCCGGGTGTAAATCTGTTTCCACAGCACAGTCACCGCAGGGATCAGCTCTGCTCTGGTGGTTTACGGAGTTTCCATTTCAGAGCCTTCTGCAAATAAACGCGGTGGCACTTCTGGCAAGTGGCTGCAAGAGCAAGCGCTTCCTGCACCGTGTGAGCGGAGTTTACTTGAACCTGTGCCAAAGCTTTCGCTGCAGTAGCGGAAAGGGCTGCGCCGTCTGCATCCGCTCGGCTCCCTACTTGGAAAGCAGAGAGAGGTCACGCTGAGGGGCACAGGAAACAAGCCAGCCACTAAAAACAGGAACTAACCTGACCTGCTGTCTAGGGCTCCAACTAGAGCCAGGTCCTTAGCACTGCTCCAGCACAGTCCTTCTGTGGATCTCACCTCCATATCAATACCGCAGCTGAGACCCCCAGCAGTTAAGTGATTTGCTCAAGGTCACACAGAGAGTCAGTGGCAGAGCCATATAGAGAACCCAGGAGTCCTGCAGCCTACCCTTGCACCCCGGCTGCCTTCTTTGGGGTTTCAAAAGAGTTTGATAACTTGTCTCGGGCTTTTTTATTTTGTTTTTGGTCAGCGTCACAATCCAAAAGGTTGCCAGCCTCTGTGCTGCTCTGCGTGGTTTTAGGGAGGATGAGGCTGACCGGGTGGGAGGAAGGATGGTCCTAGGCCATAGTATTGCTCCTGTCCTGTCACAGACATCCCGTGTGCCCCTGGGCAAGTCACTTAGCCTGGCTGGTCCTCAGTTCCTCAGCTGTGCAGTGGGGATAAAAGCCCTGCCGCACAGGGATGGGTGAGGATACACACGCAAAAGCATGTGAGGCCCCCTCAGCTCCTGTGGCGATTATAAATACTTTGGACAGAAGAGGCCCCATTCTTAATGCCTTCTTGTCCAGCAGTAGCGCTCGCACGCAGGGAGAGCTTTTAATCTTACACATCTGTAGGGTTACTGTGCTCTGCTAAAGAGCCACCCTGGTCCCGCCAGAGGTGGCTGCATTGCAGTAGTGGTGCTCAAAACACGTTTCATCGTTAAAACTCTCTGGCAAACATGAATGACAAAGCCCTCAGGGGCGCTGCACGACAGGAATGATCCCCGTTTTTCAGATGGGGAAAGTAGGCCTGGCCGAACACCAAAGGTAAACATCTCCCCCCAGCTATGTCTGGTACTTACGTGGAGCCGCTCACGCCGTTTAACGGATTTCTCCTGACACACCCTGCGAGGCCGAGCAGGGCTATTATCCCCATTGCACAGGTGGGAAACTGAGGCACCGGGAGGCTATGTGACTTCTTCCCATGTCTCAGATCCTAGGGTAGCTCCCAACCCACAAGGGCCGTCCTTCCAGCCTACGGCGGGGTTCTTGTGACGGTTCTCCGGGCCCCAGGACGGTGAGTCCCTTGTTATCTGTCTATAGCGAGGCAACATTGCCCGTGGCAACTGGGTGCCAGCTCCCGGCCACCAGCCTGTTAACCACTCATGCACTCCCCTCTGGCCTACACCAGCCCCGTCTTTGCCTTGCAGGTAACGCTAGGTGCAGCCCAGTTCCCTCGAAGCATTCCCCTGTGATAGCCAGCCCCTGACGCCGGCTACTCTCAGAAATCCCAGAGCAATCCCAGAAATCCTTTGGATCCAAACCCAGACCCTCACCCTGATTCAGCACTGGACCACTCCTGGAGCCTGATCCAGATCCAAACACACCTCCTCCATCTATGACCGTTAGAAAAAAGACATTGTATGTCACCAGTGGATCAGTCTAGGAGTCAGAACAGGAGACCGGCATGCAGGAGACCTGGATTCTCTCCCCAGCTCTGCCATAGACGCCGTGTGTGAACTTGGGCAAGTCATGGCATTGCCCTGTGCCTCAGTTTCCCCACCAGTAAGACAGGGATATATCTTATATAAAGTGCTTTGAGATCCTCAGATGCAAGATGCCGTTTATGTGCAGAGGCCTGTCATTGCTCCATGAGCTGGCAGGGGATATAAAGTCAAATGGCGCCAGGAACATAAAAGCAGAACCATTTCAGTCACAATGACCGTCTCCTCCTTTAAGGCCCGTCACCCTGCCCGGCCTGCACCCTCCCGTGTAGGCACATGTCCAGGCAGCGTGCGGGTCGGCGAAGGAACGGTGCTGTCAGCCGTACGCTGGCACGGCCCTGATCTGCAGCGGGCGAGGTGGCTGGTTAGCCAGAGATCCGGGACGTGGAGGAGAGTCTGGGATGCCGGCGGTCTGGGGTCAGAGCAGGGATTCCTGCCGGCCCTCTGGGGAGATGGAGGGAGGTGTCAGCTGCCTGGGAAGGAACCTGGCATGGTAGGCACTTACCCCTCCCCGTGCGAGAGCCCCCCAGGCCCTGCGCTGCTGCTCCGCGTTGGCATCAGGTACTTGGCTCCCTGTGGACACTCAAGAGCGCTTTCCGCCCGCTTTGTGCCCGGGTTCGCTCTTGCGAATAGCCACAGTGACACCAAGTGGCGGCTGCGTGGCCTGTATCTCTGCACCGCATCTGCCAGAAAGCCAGGCCAGCGGCTCACAGCAATGATAGCTGGGGGCTGCCCCCGGGCCGGCCAGGACTCACGGCCCTGCTGGAGCTGTGATTTCCAGCAGAGCGGCTGGTGGGCGGCTCAGAAGCGGGCGAGGGGGATTGTGACGGAGTCCCACAGCGAGCGGGACCTCGAACCACTCGGGCGCAGCCGGGCAGGACTCTAGTGCTTCGGTCTCCACACACCTGTGCCGCCCCTGCCTCTGGCCCCGTAGCGTTCAGCGCTCCTGCTCCACCTGGAACTCCCCTGGCAGGACCCCCCACTTGGCAGGGTCCTGGGGAGTTCCTCCCCCAAAAGGCCGTGCACCCCGCCTCGCGGTCGGAAGCGATTCACAGCCAGTGTGAAAGTCCGAGGGGTTTATTAGTGCTCTGGTTCAGACATTGCTAGTTCTCAGCCTCAGCTAGGAGTTACAGCGGGAACCCCCTGGAAAGCCCCATTCTCGAGGCTCCTGCCCCGCCAGGCCCCCATGCGTGACCGTATCCTTACGTGGACAGGAAGGGGGGGCATGCGGCTAAGGTACAATCTCAGGAAGAGCCTGGAGTTCAGTTCCCCAGGCTAGCGCCCGGCAGCGGTGCTGAGCTTCACCCGAGTGCGAAATGCCCCGGCTCCCGGTACGCTCACACGCTCGCTGTGCCTCAGCGTTCCCCTTTGCAGCGGCCTGGCACGGGCTGGCGAAGGGCACGGAGCTCCCCAGCTGGCGGCGTTAGGGCCAGGCAAAGTCTCGCAGCTCCTCGGTCCCTGCTGGAGAAACGTGAGGGGGCCAAGCTTTGGACTGGGGGCGGTGTGAGCAAATCATGCTGGCCTGGGTTAACGTGCCATTGCCCTTCCAGACGGGGAGAGGGAGCCCTCCAGCACCACTGAATTCAACTCCTTAAGAGAAGAGGGTGATTTATTTTAGCTTCTCTCCCAGCCAAGACATCAAGGCACCACAAACATTTCACAGGCCCTGTAGATCCCATCTCGCTGAGGCAGGCAATGAGGCAAGCCCGTAGCAGGAAGGTGCACTGGAGCAGGAAGGTGCACTGGAGCAGGAGGTCCGGACTGTCCCCACTTTCCAGGGCAGCTCCAGCCTCACACGGACGCGGCAGTTCAGAGATCCAGCCCAGCGGGCCCAGCCTGTGCTGTCCAGGTATCTAGCCCAGCTGCAGCCTCATCACCCGAGAGATTCTCCCCGTTAGAGCCACGCCGAGGAATGTCTCTGCGACCCCAGCGCAGTTAGCTGCCCAGGGGAACGAAGTGACAGAGGGCAGCGTGGGGGCAGAAGATGGAGGGAGGGGCAGGCTGCTGTGGAGCCATCGGAGGGAGCCCCCACCTGCACAAAGAGCCGGTGAGGAGGGTTATTTCTGGCAATAATTACAGTCAGTGTGTAGGGGCTTGAGTAACAGCCCGGGGCCCAGACCTCCATCCCCCAGCCAGAGCAGCACAGCCCGTCTCCCCTGCTGCCCGGGGAGAGCAAGCTCCACGTCCCTCCACTCTCTAGCAGCTGCTGAGCCGGGGGCTGATGGGGGTTGTGGCCTGGGCAATAGGGGCACCTGGGCGTGGGTCCAGCTGGACACCAACTCATTCCACCCAGGTCCTCAAAAAAAAAAAAAAAAAAAAAAAAAAAAAATCAGACGGCAGCAACCGGGTCTGGCTTTGACCAAGCTCCTCCTAGCCGCCCCGTTCATCATTGCCTCTCCCCCGCCCCCCCCCCCCCACCTCCACAACCGCCCTAATTATGAACCAGTTCATTAGGGCAAGACACTTGGCTTTGGGGCTTGATCCAGGGACAGCTGGCTCCTGAAATGAGCGCCGTAAGCCCGGAGATGCTAGAATTCCTGGCACAAGGGAGCTCGCGTTAGGCCGTTGGTTGGTGCAGGCTAGAGAAGATCTGGGGAGAGGCAGGAAGGAAAGTGATACCTTTGAACACCCGGGATGGTGGGGGAACAGTTTCCCATTCTCCAGCATGCGATGCAGCCCGGAAAGTGATGGGGGGCCCTCCTCATTTCCAGGAAGCAGTGCACGTTGACCGCAGTGTTTGGGGTGGGAGTTCAAGGGGAACAAAGAGTCATCTAGGTAGTTCGCGCAGTCCCAGGTTAACAAGTGTCCGTGTGAAAACGTCCTCGGCAGACCCCCGCCGAGTCTGGCTTGCTTTGTGTGTGAATTAGAGCGGCCCAGCCTGGCGCTTAAAACGTCACGTTTCAGGCCCAGTCGCCAGGGCTCTGCCTCTCTCGCCATCGCTGGACCAGAGCAAGCCTCCCCGCCCCTCTCGGCGCCAGCCCCTCCACGTCAGGATGTGGTCGCCGAGCTGGATCTTCTGACACGGGCCTCAGGCCTAGTCTGGGGCTGCCTGGAACCGGAACCGAGTGCTGGGAACCTTTGAGAAAAATCCTGCCGAGAAGCAACCCCCCCCCCCTCAAAAAATTACACAGCGAACTGCCTCTCCTGCCAAGACCCTGCACCCAGAGGGGACTACACGAGCGCTCACGGGGCTCCGCAGCCTTTGCCCACCCCCCAGACACGAGCGCCCTCGGGAAGCTGCTCCCTCTCTTCCGCTGACTGGATTTGCCCTAAGGAACCCAGGAGACCAGCCAGCGATGCTCGGGCGTCTGGTCTCCCCCATGCGCACAGGGCATGTGCGCAGTCTCACCTGTGTCCGGCAGATGTCCAGCATGACTCCTGCCCGAACCAGGCACCAGATCTCACCCACCAGCGAGATGAAGATGTTCATGATGTCCATCCACCGGCCCACGGTCATTAGGAGGATGAGGAGACCTCCCATCCTCACAAATACCGTCTGATAGACCATCTGCTCGCTGGGGTTCTGCCTCTGCTCCTCTGCCAGGAACAAAGCCATCCTGCGGTCACAGCGTGAACCATTCCTGACCCTCCCTTTGGGCTTGGGAAGTAGCTTCAGCCTCATTAGGTGGCTGTTACGGCCAGGAAAATGGCTTAGAAATGGTCCTTTTCTAAGACGTTACCGGCTGGCACTGGGTGTATCTGCACTGGCGGCGTAATTCCCATAGGGTGCCCAGATCACAAGTGTGAAAAATCAGGACGGGGTGGGGGGTAATAGGCGCCTATAAAAGAAAAAGCCCCGAATATCGGGACTGTCCCTATAAAAATCAGGACATCCTGTCACCCTAAACTTCCAGCTCAGGCAGACATACCCACACTAGCTCTGATCGAACGCGCGTGCTAAAAATAGCAGAGCAGCTGCAGCGGCACGCGTGGTGGGATGGGCTAGCCACCTCACCTCTGTACCTTGGGTCCCCAGTGGGAGTGTCTTCATGTGACTAGCCTGGCCCCAGCGTGGCCACTTTGCTATTTCTGTGCCTGAGCTCGACCCGATCTGGTGCACGTCTGTCCACCCGAGATGGAAACCACTGCAGCCACGGGAAAGCAAACTGGCATCTGTTCTGCCTCCATCCAAGGGAGGGGCTGCAGGAAACCATGCCCTTGAGCCACTACCCGGAGCAGTCTGGATCTCTGCCCTTGGCAGAAACTGGAGAATGGACCATAGGAGCTGGCGTCCTATGGCCTGTGCTAGGCAGGAGGTCGAGCGAGAGGCTCCCAGTGGTCCCTTCTGGGCTTAGAGTCTGTGGATCAAGGTGGTGGGACCAGTCCCCAGACAGAGCCTGACTGCAAGGACAAAACTAAGAGCCAGAGAAACGTGCCTGCGCGCTGCTGAAACTACACGAGCGGCAGGAGAGAATTCAGCTCCTTTCTGGCTCCAGACAGTCCCTCTCGCCCCACCAACGACGCCCAGAACGAGCAGCGCATCGTCAGAATGCTCCCGCTGGCTGACCAGACCCTTGTGGGCAGCTCCACCCTCTGTGCTGCACCCAGCAGCTGGGCTAGCTTGCTGGGAGGTCTCCGCTGTAAAGATCCCATTTTTAGCACTTAGTCCCCGTGAATAAGACCAAGGGTCCCCCCCCATCATGCCCGGAAGTGCACAAGACAAATCTAGTCAAAAAAAACCCTCGGGGCTTTGGGAGCCATTTTCCGCGCTGCCCCGGGGACCTCACCTTGCATGTAGATGACCAGCAGGGTGTAGCAGATGGTGAGCGGAGTCCAGAAGCGTATGGCCTCTGAGGTGGTGAGGAAATCCCTGTTGATCAGTGCGACCGCGGCCAGGTCAGCCACCACGAAGGTGATCTTGAGGGCATTGCAGAGCAGGGCGGGGATGCCGTGCCAGGTGGTGAGCAGGAAGATGCAGGCCCCGCAGTAGCGCTCCTTGCTGTGCAGCTCGTACATGGTGCAGACGTGGCGGGCCAGCCTCCAGACGTAGCAGGTGATCAGGCCGGCCAGGCCCAAGCTGAGCAGCAGGTTGCAGGTGCGGTGGGGAGCCCCCTCCAAGAGGTAACTGAGGCTGCAGGAGACGCCGCACCCCAGGGAGTATTGGCACAACAGGTACAACTGGCTGCTGTGCGCCCCCTGCGGAAGCCGGGCGTCGGAGATGCAGCATGTTAGTTACGCGCCAGTGGGATGGCAAAGGTCACATTCCTCGCGATGGGGACGAGAAGTCAGCGGTTGTTTTAATTCACCACAAAGGCAAACGGAAGAGGGAGCAGACACCCAGCTGGGGCTGAGAATCTTACGCCATCACTAAGATAATGGCTCGTCTCCCCTTGTGTTCCCCACTCATAACCCCTCACGGCCACAGGCTGACACGTTAGGACGCCGTAGCCCCCTGCCTTGAGGTGTGATGAGCTGAAGACCTTGTGGCGGAGGACCACGGGTAAAAACTCCCAACCCTGGGAGGATCTCACGCCCCCACAGCAGCCCAGACACAGGACAGCTCGCTGTGCAAAACCCTGCACTCGCTTCTAATCTGGTGTCATCTCACCCTGCCCTGGAGGCTAGGTTGGCGCTCAGCAGGACAGTGTGTGAATCCTCTAGTCTCCTGGGGCTCGGGTCAGCAAGGGCTGGAGAAGGAATCCGGCTCAGCTCTGGAAGGGACCGCTCTGCAGCGCCTACCGCAGGCCAGGTGCAGGCAGTGTTCATGGACTCCAGCCCACCCTGGGTTTGGATCACCCTTCGGCAGGTCTTGAACCAGAGCTGGACACCCTCCGGGGCAGAGACATTACAGGCAAGTGGAAGACAGGACCACACCGTGCATGGTTCTCGGAGAGCAGAGCACTAGACTGGGACTCAGGCGACCCGGGTTCTAGTCCTAGCTCTGTTTGACCTTGGCCAAGTCCCCACCCTACTCTGTGCCTCAGTTTCCCCTTCTGTAAAATGGGGATAAACGATACAGCCCTCCTTAGTGAAGCGTTTTGAGATCTACTGAATAAAACTGCCACATACGTGCCGGGAGTTCTTACTACTGTGCGCTAGACTTTACATCCAGAGTCCACCCTCCTTGTCCTGATGATGGCTCAGACAGGACTACAGAGAGCACCTGCAGATTGTTGTCTCTGGGTAATGCCTGTATAATCACCTTATTCAGGGACAGCAGCATTGACACAGCCCTGAGGGAAAACTCCAGCACCACCAAGGCAGCCACGCGGTACCCGACCACCGTGAAGATCCACGTCAGAAGGAAGAGGTGCACGTGATCCAGCAGGGGCCATTGGGAGCGGACGACCTCCTTCTCCTTCTGCCTGTCCGGGTCGCTGGGAACAGGGAGAGACAGGCTCAGAGCACAGCTGTCTAAAGATCAGTTCCCGGGGCGCTGGGCGCTTGCCTCCTGCTGCATTAGGGGAAGACTGGGCCCCGGGCTGACCTCCAACCCCCTCCCCGCAAAAGAAATGGAGCAGCTGGACTGAGGGCCCAGCCCTGCAGCCGGGTTCTTGTGACTCGCCCCTCCATGCCATACCGGAGTGTGGGAACGTCCACATCCAGCCCCAATGAAGTGCAGCCACCTCTGGGGAGAGGAGCTTGAGCCAAGGACGCCAGGCCTCACCGCCGCACTCTCATGACCGAGCGGCAGGACACAGATCTTCACAGACCGGCTGGGCTCGTGGGTCTGATCCAAGAGACCCAGGCAAAGCCGCTGCCCAGGACTGGCTCTGCCTGCCTTGGCTGACGGGCAGCGGCGCTAGAATTCTGGCCACACAAGAGGCCCCTTCCGCCGGGAAGGAAATAATAAACCTGAAGAAACCCAGCTCCAGACTCTTTACCACCCCAGCCCCCCACCTATTCTCCCATCGCGTCACCTCCCAGCCCAGAGCTCTCCGTGCTTGCTTCTCTCTGTGCGCAGGCCAGGCTCTGGAGCGCACCCCCATACCCACCCACAGACACCAAGTTCCCCGCCACAGCAGCACTAGCGGGTCCCCCTCAGAGCGACACGGAGCATCCCAGCCAGCAGAGAGGCCCATGCATTGCAGGGTGGGGCACAAAGCCTTTTTTTTGGGGGGGCCATCTTACCCCCCCGTCCCCCAGGTGTAACTAGTACCTAGCCCCTGCCGTCCCCCAGAGCCAGTCTTAGGACGTGGGGCCAGCCAGAGAGCTGATCCTTTGGGAAATGCCTGATCGGACTCATTGGCTGAGCCAAGAGAGACCCTAAATGTGCGCCTGTAACACGCTCAGGTCCAAAACGCCAGGGAGTGTTCCCTGGGCAGAGCCCTTTGGATTTCGGGAAAACCCAGAAGGGCCCAGGGTGGGGGCACATGGAGACCATGGCGCCTGGCTGGCAGACCTGGGTCCGCAATTCTCTCTAGATCAAAGAACTGGTTGGTGGCAGCCAGTAATACCTTCCAGCGTAACACCCACCCCCAAATCCCTGCTCCGCCCAGCCTCCCAACAGACTAACACGCTGACACCCAGTCGCCCACACAGAAAGGAATAACAATGGGCCGGGGGGAAGGGAAGCACACAGAGCCACTGGCGGGGGGAGAGGGGGGGCTAGGAAATGGGGGGGATACATAGAGCCCCTGGCATGCAAGGCAGAAAGGGAGACAATTTTATGGGGTGGGGTGGGGGGGGGGACACAGAGCCCCTGGCATGAGGGAGGAGTGGGGGGGATTGCAGGGAGTCCCTGAAAGAGGAGGGGACGGGAGAGCAGCACATGGGGGTGTGGAGGGGGAATGGAGGGATGTGGGCAGTGAGCTGGGCCTACGGCAGCCCCGAAGCAGGTCACGCCTGTGTTTTATAGGCTAGTAAACAGTGGGTGTGTGCAGGGCTGAAGCATAATTTTTTCGGGCCCAGGATACACTGGTAACACAGGCCCCCTCTCTCACACACACACACACGGGGTTGCACCCTGGGCCAGGCCCCCCAGGGTCTCCGGGCCCCAGTAAAGTGTACCCTTCCCCCTCTGTGTGGGGGCCTTGCCCACCAGCCTCCTGCTGCAGAAGGGCAGCCTAGCCCCAGAGGCCAGTTAATCGTAGCAATCAGATTCAAGGCTCTTCCCAAGGTAACCGAGTTAGAGACTCAACAGAGTCTCCTCCATGGGGCCCAGGGGCAGCTCGGATCTCAGGGGACTGGCATGAGCCCGTTAGCTCCCCCGGGAACAGAACCGGCCATTCCAGACGGCCCAGGACGGTCACACTGCAGGCCAGCCAGCAGCAGCCCACCTGGATTTTAATGCCAGGCTGCAGAGTCCTTAACCACACCTCGTCTGCCCGTCTCCGCGGCACCGGAAGGGCGGCAGGACCCAGGGGCAGGGCGCAGGTGCTTGGAGGAAAATCAAAGCTGATCAGGGAATGATTTTTGCTGGGCCCAGGGATTCCTCCCCCACTTACTTCAGACACTGGATGTAGAGATAAATCTTCACCAGGCTGCAGAGGACAGAGACTGCACAGGCGCCGATTAGCCCTGCAGGAGAGAAACGAGCAGTGTGGGTCTCCCGGAAGCCAACGAGATGAGCCAGAAAAGGGCGCAACCTCACCTTGCAAGAGCGAGTCCATGAGGGTCGAACCCCAAGCCAGGCTGGGGAAGCTGGGGAGCCAGGAGGCTAGGAACTCAAAGCAGAGCATTTTTCACCGGCTCAGGGCACGCTTGGAATCAGGTGTGGGGAGCTGGGCCCTGCACTGCTGATGTCAGTCTCAAAGGTCTGCAGAGAGGAGATTGATAAGAGGCACGCGGAGGGGGCTAGGTAAATCATTCTCCATGCACCCGGCCTGCAATCAGCTGGCCAGAGAAGGCCGGGGGAGTGGACAGCCCAGCAGGAGCCGGACGAGCTCTTCACAAGTTTCCCTGAACTACGGGTGTTAAAGGGACCCAGGCAAGTTAGTTCTGTGGCCAGGCTGGTCGGAACAAGGGTTCATCTAAAGAAACGGCTCCAGCTGTCGCCCAGTTCACAGGACAAGGAACAGATTTCGATTGGTGCAAAGCACTCGCCCAGCTGATTTTGCAACCTGACCACAACAATGTTTTGCCAGCATAAAGTAGCCTGGCCTAGTGGAAACATGCAGGGGAATGGCTGGGTTCTGGTCTTGGTTCTGCTACTAATGCAAAGCCAGTGATGTCGGGCAAGCTATTTTGCTGCTGTGTACCTCAGTTTCCCTTCCCTCCTTTCTAAAGCGCTTCCAGCCCCACTGATGAAAACACTCCCTAAATACTTGATATTATTGTTACTAGTGCATGAAAACCAACAAGAAACAAAAGTGAAACTGACCATGCCAGCATCTTCTGTAGCCTCAGAGCATGAAACAGCAACAGCCAGAATGGGGCAAAGTAACAGATTTAAAAACCCCTTTTGGGTTGAAATCAGCTCAGGGTTTGGTGCTCATCAAGGGGCAGAAAACTTTAAGAAAAAAAAGTGATTTTAATGCTGTCCCCATCTGTGTAGCTAATCAATGGAGGTGTGAGGCTGGGAGAAGATACCTGGGAGAGAAACTAGAGGAAAAGCTGCTCGCTGTCCTACTCCCTGCCTTTTCTCAGCTCTTTTCTGTCTGGGTATTTCTAACGAGCCAGGTGGGATCTATGTTCAGCAGATGAAGTTGTTGGGTGGGTCCTGCTTTGAGCAGGGGTGGGACTAGGTGACGGCCTGAGGTCCCTTCCAGCCCTAATCTACTATAATTCTAGGGCACTGCCCCAGGATGGAAGGGGTGACTGGTCTAATATAACCTTTCTCTGCCCTGGGAGGGTATTTCCACAATGACCCCTGCTCAGCCAATTGCCAATCACAATGGGGTGAATTAACACCCGTTCTCTAGCAGGGTGGTGCCGACACTGCGGGAGCCTGGCTTGTTGGTACTTAGTGACTGATTAAATTAACCAACAATTACTGTGAAGCCCTGATACTTTAACCCCTTCAGCGCTGCAAGCAGGAAAACCACAACCCTGTGATTACCTAAGAACACACGTGCTGGTGCATGAACGAATACAGAAGCGCTCCATGTGTAGATGTTACGTAGATGTAGCTAGTTTGTAGGTAATTATATGGTTACACCTCTGTATGTTTTTATGAGCGCAGGACACCTTCCGGGGCAAACGCCCAAATCTGCCCCACCGCGCAGCTCGGAGTAGCCGTCCTGCCTGCAAACGCTCCAGAGCGACTGGAGGCAGGTGTCAGCTGTTTGGGAGGTGGCCAGCGTCCTCGGGTTCACTGCAGCTTAGACAGGGGACTCCATCACTGACGTCAGCACATGGAGCTGGGTTGTTTTTTGTTTTTTTGGGGAGGGGGGGGGTTGTTTATGTGAGTTATTCTTGGTGCTGCTTGGGTCTGATCCAGCATGGCCTTACATCCCCTTTCCGCCACTGGGATACGTTGGGGGGGAAGGGGGGGGGGGGGTCTGTCCTGCAAGTTTCTGCTAGTGCAGGGGGATAAGTGTGGCGGTGGGGGGCGGTAGAAGGGACAAGCTGGGGGCTGGCAGAAGGGGTAGGGCGCAGAAAGGGCTACTCAGGGCTGGATTCAGGCATTGACTAGATGAGCAGCCCACACACCTAAAGCATCATCATTTCACAGGCCTCTAGCCCAGCCACGCCCCACACGCTGGGAGCTGAATCACTGCTGCTCTTGGCCGTCTCAGACTGCCTCCCCCCCCCCCCCCCCGGCACCAACGGGGGGTGAGCCTGGCAGCCCCCCCCACCCCAACTTTCAGAGGAGGGGGAACTGGTTAGAGCAGCACAGCATCTAGGGCTAACCCTGGGGTCCATTCAGAGGAGGGGACCCCGCCCTGAATTGTGGGGGTTCTGTGTATTGCCGAGCGCCTGCCCCGCTCACCGGTGGCTTCAGAGCACGGGAGGGCAGGGCCCCCGGGGGTTGATTCCAGGGGGCTGTGCCTCTTTCTGCAGAGCCGCATGCCCTTTGCTTCGAGGTCCATGATGGATAATGGGTTGCATTGCGGACACAGCCCCAGTAGGTGACAGCAGGAATCCTCAGGGATCCTGGTGAACCACCACCAAGCCTGCTCAGAGCAATACCTGGACGCGCCAGGGCGCCCCTGGCTCCTCCAAAGCAGCGGAGCTCACCGAGCCTGAAAGCCAAACCCTCCTTTGCCGGTGCTGGCCCGAGGGTGGGGGACATCACAGGCACTAGAGCGCCCAGCTGGTCATGGCTGCAGCGAGCTCATCTCCTCCACTGGGGGGGGCGAGGGTGCAGAGCGACCCCCTGCTCGCATGTCCCAGCCCAGCGGTGCCACTACCTCTGTTTCAACTTGCTGGTGCCTGCAATTCCCAGCAGGGGGGCCAGTCCCTGTATCTTCCCCCCACAGCATGCGTTGGCAGCAGGCTGGGACGGGTGTGGTGTGGGTCCGATTTGGGCACCCTGCTCCCAGCGGATGAGGAGGCTGGGGAGGAGGAGGGAGGGGGACCTGGCTCAGCCCTGCAGAAGCTAGCAGCAAAATAAAAACCCGCTGGAGAGATGTAAAAATAAGAAAATAGAGAAATCTTTTATTGGGTTGCAGCCAGTGGCCGGGAGCTGGGGCTCAGGTTACAGCATCTGCTGAGTAAAGCAAAGGGGGTGCTAGGAGCTGGTGCTCCCCGCCCAGCAGCTGATTAGGGCAGGGTGAGATTAAGGCTAAGAAACTTAGCAGGCCCCAAACATCAGAGCACAGGACTCAGACGTCTCCCTTGCTCAGGAAGATGCTCTCCCTGCCCCCCAGGAGGGCAGGAGCAGGTCCCACTGACCCAGCTCCCTCCCCCGCCCCATGCCCCTGGCTGCATGCAGGGACCTTCTAACACGGCGCACAGCCTGCACCTCCAGGGGTGACATGGAATCTGACCAAGCAGGGCTGTGGGGAGGGGGTGCTGTGGGGGGTTCCTGCCATACAGGGGCAGGGTAAGCAAGCGCTGAAAGTTAATCCCAAACTAGCAAATCAAATCGCCCCTGAAACCCATGCCTGCCTTCCCCTCCTCGCCCCACAGCTGAGGGGCTTCACGGCTGCAGCTGGGGGCAGCCTCTCTCCGATTTGCTTCTCAGTTGGTTTAGGTTCCTGGGCCGTGCTTGGCGTCTCCCAAGACTGGGATGGGCGCAGTGCGCTCCACGGGCAACCAAGGCTGGTACCATGCTGGGACTCAGCCACTGCCGGGTGCGTGCTCCGCAGGACAGATCTCTCCAGCACTGCCGCTCTGCCGCAGGGTTTGCCTCCAGCCTGAAATCTTTATACCCGGTCCACGACAGTCCACCCGTCCCTGCCACAGCTCCTTGGACAACGATGGGCTAAATGTGATCGACTCAGGGAAGAAGGCACAACACCTGTGAACGGACTGGGTCCGTTAAGTCCTTCGAAGGCCAAGTTTCGCTGGTAAGAATCCATCTGGCAGCCGTCTCTGCACAGCACTTTACAAAAAACTCCGCTCATTTAATCCTCGCAGCTGCCCTCGGAGGAGGCCCCATTTTATAGATGGGGACACTGAGGCACAGAGCAGGGACATGGGCTTGCCCAAGGTCCCAGAAATGTCAGAGCTGGGATCAGAACTGAGATCTCCCAACTCCCAGTCGCCCGCAAACAGCACAGCTCGCTCTCGCTGCACAGCTGGTGATCGGCGCTCCGGGATGGAACTTCTCTCTCGCTGAGATGTCTACAGGTGGGACCCTGCTGTCGGCAGTGGAGTCGGACCCCAGAGCTCCTCGTTCCTGAAACCCTACAAATCTGGGGTCCTTCAGCACCCACTGCAAGTCCTGAGCTGACTGCCTGGACTCCGATACTGCCGTATCCCCCATCCCCACACTTCCCTTCAGGCACCCCAGCTTCTGGTCCCATCAGTTTGGCGGAGAGATCCCAGCGTCCACGTGCAGGTGATCTCGTGGCAGGATCTGCCCACGTGGCCGCAGGGGCTTAAACTCCATGCTGCTGGTAGCGAGAGGTGAGCTTCCTCAGCTCGTCCCAGAAGAGCAGACTGAGGATGGTGTGAGGCCCCAGGCGGAGGTAGGCAGGACCGATCCCTTTGTACAGAGCCAGGAGGCCCTCTTTCCTGGAGATCTGCACAAAGCAGTCCAGGAGCCCTCTGTAGTGCTTCCCCTGGGGACAGGACACAGAGTGGCATTAAAACCTGCTCCGACACACAGGACTCTGCTCATGTCTTCCTGACGAAGTGGGCCACAGCCCACGAAAGCTCACGCCCGCAGAAATGTGTTAGTCTTTAAGGTGCTACAGGACTCTCATTGGTTCTTTTTTGGATCTCACTAGATCTTTTTCTGCTAGATTAAAAGAGCCACCTGCTATGGGCAATCTCTTCCCCATGTAGTTGTTCAGACTGTGATCTAGTCACCTCTTCATCGTCTCGTGAAATTAAATCGACAGAGCTTCTTTAATCTCTCACTAGTTTCCCAAACTTCAGATCATTGTTTTAGCTCCTGTCTGAGCCTCTGCAATTTGTCAACATCCTTTTGATGTGTGGACACCAGCACTGGACACAGTCTATGGTAATGAATCTGTATACAGAGGTAACCCCACCTTGCCACTCCTGCTTTGACATCCAAGCAAAAGTTTCCTTTAAGACCAGATTTTCAGACGAGCCACACATGTACAGTGCTGAGAAATACTGAAAAATCTGGCCCCTAGAGAGCTCAATAAATAGAATAATTAACAATGCTCTGAGCCTCTTACGTGAGGATCTGTAAGTGCTGCAGACAATGGTCAATTAGTCCTCACAGTAACCTGTTTGAGGGAAGCCAACACTATTTATCCCCATTTTACTGATGGAAAAACTGAGGCACAGAGCAGTTCTGACTATTTTGTAGGATGCACTCCCTCCCCCAATTACACTCTATGACGCTGGCAACCCAAGTGCCAGCTCACGCCATGGCCCCTAGGTCTCACTGGAACAGTGACGAACATAGAGCTGAAACCCGTGGGGCTCATCTGTGTGTCAATATTGTTAAAATCAGTTTTAGGAGTTGTACTAATGTGTTCAGTCTTTATGAAAAGCTGGCAAGTTGTTGCATGCATTAAGCTCACTTGAATTCTGCGGCTGCGCGCCTCTGCCCGGCCTTGGGCAGCATGGCTTGTGTTTTGCTTTTAAATGCCGTAAAATACGGATGGGTGTGTTCAGTAGACTGGAGAACATGAAGAGGCTGTAGCATGGCCTAGTGGGCTGAGCACAGGGCGGTGAGCCACCTCTGGGCTCCAGGCCCAGCTCTTCCGCAGACTGCCTAGACAGCCCCTCTGTGTCTCGGTATCTCCATCAGTAAAGGGGGATCAGGACTCCCCCGCTTCCGCCTAGGGGAGACTCGGGCGCTAATCACTATGCGGAGTGCTGACAACGACCATTGAAAGCGCCCGCACGCCTCCGATTCGTGCAGCCGCTCGGCCTGGCGAACGAGCCCAGGGGGAGGGAGCTGGCCTGGCTGCACAGAGAGTCTGTCCCCGTTACGGAGGGACACGCTTACCCTGCCCAGCTCGTCCACGGGCTGGTTATAAAGCCTGGTGCTGACCACGTCGAAGGGCGTCATCGCCACGGCCACCGCCACGCTGCTGATCATGCCTCCTGCCAACGCCACCATCCAGCTGCCTTCCTGGAACCACTGCCAGACACGGGACCGGTTAGACTCAGACCACCCCCACCCCCACCCCGGCGATGCAGCTGCCACGCGGTGCCATGAGAACAACCCCTCACCATCGCCAGAGCAAGAGACGACACGGGCGTGTGGGGAGGAGGCAAGTAAAATGTGCTTCCCCCCTCCCACGGCTCCAATGGGCTGGACTGCAGCCCTGGATCTGGATCCTGAACTAGCGGGAACATGAAATGCTGATCCACCGGTGACCGAGAACCCGTCTCCAGAGACACAAGCGGTGCAATTAATTCCCAGCCCCTCGGGGGCGGCGGAGGGGCCCGCGGAAGCAGCGACTGGCACAGACAGCACGAGGGGAGAGGTCCCAGCCCACTGCATGTCTTCTTCAGGCAGCTGTTCATTTTTCTAGGGCTGGGAGCGGCAGGGATGCCCCCCACCTCGGCTGTTATTTTTAGCTTGATGATCCAGGCCAAAAGCCAGGTCAGAGTGCACTTTCAGCAGCCCATCAGTTCCGCTCGCTTTCCTCCAGATTCACCCACACCAGAGCCCTGTAATCTCGGGTGGGAAAGCACTGAGTCAGCGCAGGGGGCCAGGGAGGGATCTCCGCACGGGGCGGATGGGGACAGCGGCACTTTGTTTTCCTGACTTACATTAGGGGCAGAGCTGGCCTTTCAATCTGGGAAGCTCCCAGGTGGCCAGCGGGGAGAGGGCAGGCCATGATATCCCCTCCCACGCCTCCCCCCTCCCTGGAGTTGGAGTGGGGTGGGGAGTAAATCTGGCAGCACAATGACCTTCCTGTCCTGACACTGCTGCCCAGCAGCTGTTTGCTTTGCTGATCACCAAGGCCCGAGTCTGATCTGACTAGGGGAACAGGGTCTCGAAGGTAACAAAGACAGACATGAAACTGACACCAGTTCCCGCTCCCTCCATTCCACCCTGGAGGGCGCACAGCCGGGGAGCTAGTATTGGGGGGCAGGCTATTTGTATAGCTCCTGGGAATGGATCTGTGGCAAGGAGGATAGCTCCACGTCCCTACAACAGAGACGGCACAATGCAGATTTCCCTGCCGGCGGCTGCCTTTCCTTCCCTGATCTCGACAGACCCTGGACGGAGGACTCAGGAGTTGCCTGGCTTAGCAGTTAGCGCCCTGCACTGCCCCACTGGAGCCCACGGTTTGCTTCCCAACAGGCCTAACCTACCCGCTGGATCCCCCCTTGCCCCGCCCGTCTCTCGCCCCCGAAGTGCCAACCAGCCCCTCCCACCACTGCTCACCTGCAGCTTCCTGACCCACTCCTTGGCTGACGCGAAGGTGGCCAGCTGCACCGCAGAGCCCACCATGACCCGGGGCACGGCCCCACTCACGCCCCGCCACAGGCCCACGAGCCCTTGCTTCCTGTAGATGGTCTCAAAGGCGCTGGTGAGGCCCTGGGCAGAGAATCAGAGCAATGAGGAGAGATTAAAGGGGCAGGGAACAGGAGGATTTAGGGATCGCAGGGAAAATCTCTGGGTCAATCCAGTAATCCAAAGGGCAGGGCGTGCTGCATCCAGTCAGCAGCTCGGATGTAGCTCAGGGCCATCCAATGAACTTGTGCTAAGGACGCAGCCTGGCAGAGGGGGGCCGGTAAATTAGTACCCGAGCTAAGCACTGGATCCAAGAGGTGGCAGGGTTCCACTTATATAATCCCTTTCGAGGTGACTCCGTGACTGCGCCCAGCAGCTCAGGACTGAAACGTACGGCGCATCCCGGCCACGCTGTGCCCGGGGCCCAGGAGGAGGCGTTTGCTTCCACTGCCCCTAGGAGTGGAGCCAATAAAAACGCCGAGGCCCTTGGAACCTGCTCCGTGCAGAGAAACGCAAACAGCCTGGCGGGAGCCAACCTCACCAGAGTCCCCCGCAGCAAACGGCCCGTGGCAACACGCCACCGGCCCTTTGCCCACCCAGGCCCACTCCTCCCATTCAGCGACTTTCTTGTTGCAAAACACTCTGTGTTGTCAGCTGCAGGAGCACTAAGGGCGTGAGTCACTGTGTACAGAGCAAGGCAGCAGCGGGAGCCTCAGCGAGGGGGGCCCCCAAAGGGACCAGGAGCAGTGTGTCCCAGGGGAACATGCATGAAAACCCAGGGGTTCCACGTGCCACTCAAGCGCAAGGGTCCCTCACACACACACACACACACACACACACGAGTCCCCATAGTGCTATACATTCAGACCCCCTGTGCACATCGTCCGACTGTGGACAACACAGGAATTATCTGTATTAATTTTTGTGACTGTAATAAAGCTTCATATAATCTCTGCGGGTTTCCACGTGGAGACACTGATGGCTAAAAGGTAGCTAGCTACAGCTTACACCCTGCAGAACCCATGGACAAGGGTTGAAGACAGAATCAACCTGCTGGTGTTCACTGGACAACAAACACCACGAAGCCACTGTGCAAAGAGCAGGATGTCTGGAGAAACGCAGAAACTCGCCCGGCCAGGTTCAGTGCCTAGGTGAAAAGCGCAGGGGATCGCCGGCTGGGACTGGATAAAAAGATAACCTGTGATTTCAGGGGCAGAGATACTGATGGGAGGACAGAGTATCCAAGCTGCAGCAGTGACATAAGACAACTTGTCTCCCCCAGCTGGGTGCCTGGCTTATGTGGAACCCACGGGCAAGGAGAGGCTCAGCTTAGGCGAGGCAGAATGCGTTTAGGTTTTTATTGTTTTAAGCCCGTTTCTCTCTGCTCGTTAAATTCCTGTGAACTAATAAACCACGCCTGGCTTTGATTAAGCTGTCCTGGGGCGCCGCGAGTTCACATCGGTCACAAGCTCCCAGAGACAATTCGATAGCCCAGCCCACAGCCAGGGGGGCCGGAGGAGCGAATGTGGTTTGTAAAAGAGGTTCCATTTAAAAGAGGGGCCACAGAGACGCTGAGAGAGATCAAGGCGCAGCTCCCCTGGGAACCCCAACGCTGACATTTACACCACACACCTCTGCAGGCACGCGCACACTCTACAGCCACAATGCCCTGTGCACACAGCCCTCCTCACCCTGCCACCCGCGTTCACAACGGCTCCAGTTCACACGCACAAACCAGGGAAGGCACCGGCCAGACCCCAGCACCTTCTGCTCACCTGGTGGTTGTGCTGATGCCCCACGGCCATGGCTGCCACCGTCTGGGCTTGCAGATGCGTTTTGACCTGTCACAAGCAAACGGAATGGGCCACGTGAGGGAGGAGAAAGCAGCCAGGCTGCACCCACCCCCTCAAAGCAAGCTAGGCACCCACGTGGTGGGGCTGGCTCAGTCCCCAGGGAACCACTCCAGCTGCTCCTAGTCTCTCCCAGTGTAGGGGCCTAGATCGTCTCTCCCTAACTTGCAACCTGTCCTAATGATGTGGGACACAACATGGCAACACCCCCTCCTCCTCGGGCCCCACCTGCTCTGCCTTCTCACCCACAAAGAGCCCAGGTCCAACAGGTCCTTTCCCAAACCCTCCGACTGAGGCTGTCTGGGCAGGCGCTGCCAGGGACCTGGGAGCCAGCATCCTCACCCCCTCTGGCTGCCCACGCACCCCTCGCAAGGGCCTAACTTGACTGCCAGGAAGTTTCTTCTCTAATTTACCCCCTAGGGGGGTTTATTGCCTCATTCTCTGAAGCAGCTGGTGCTGGGACAGGACACTAGAGTAGCCGGAGTCCGGTCGGATCTATGTGCCAGTTGCTCTGCTGGAAGGGGTGTTGGGGTTCCAGGAGGTGGCACTGTTCTCTCGGAGTCATTCAGCCCCAGCTGCCGGGGGAACAGTGCTTTTAAAATCAGGTCTTTTCATTTGGCCCCTAAACATAGTTTAGGCATCTCCTAGCTTAGAGGCATTAGCCCCAGAGCTGTGGCCGAATCCTGCTTTGGTGAAGTACGTTCTGCTTCCCTAAATGCCCCAGCGCTTTCCATGGAAAATGATATTCTCATACACGTCCTCTCCTCAGCCGCTGTATCCTGTTGCTGTGTGCTGTTAAACAGCTACCACATCCCACACCAGAGGTGGCTGTATTACAGTGGTGGGTGAAGCGATTCCTGTACATGCCCCTAGGATCCTTCAGGATGAAAAGCACTAGCAAAATCCTTATGACTATTCACCCCGTTTTCCACTGTAAACCCACCTTCCGGCCGACCCCTTCGAGATGTGCTAGGACCAATCAAGAGCTTGTGATCCAGTGATGTTCCAGTGGCTTTGGGGTCAGTTGACGGATGACCAGCTGACACCACCGACGGGTCACGTGGGTTTACTGCCAGGGAAAGAATGGACTTCCCCACACTCAGCCAAGCACAAGTCCCCTCTGCTAAGCCAGCGAGTGGGGTTCTCTGTTCACTTCCTGGCTTTTCTTTTGGCAGAAGCAGATGGCAGGCGATTTCCTCACCATTACTGTGAGCTCAGCAGCTCTGAAATCAGGGCCAGGGAGGGGGAAAAGTATTACCCCCCGCCCCACGCTTCCCCTTCATCCACCTGGGATCAGACAGCTGGATGGGTTCGTGTCTAATGACAGTGATTTACAGGGTGCTGCTGGCTGCAGAGCGTCCTACAGAATTAGAGGGGCAGGGTCTCATGGGCGCTCAGGCACCTGGAGCAAATGAACAACTTGCCTCTTTGTAAACCTGCCTGTCAGCCCAGCACTCAATCCCAGCAGAGAGAGGAGCCAGGGGTGGTGGTTACATGAGTCTCTGCCTGGCTCCCTTTCAGACTTTGAGCCCTGTTGTTTTCTTCCTTTGCAGCTGCCAGCCTCCGTCTGTCTCTCCTCCTCCCCGGCGCCCCAGCTAACATTCTGTAGAACAGCAGTTCTCAGCCTTCCCAGGCGACTGTACCCCTTTCAGGGGCTGATTTCTCTTGCGTACCCCAAGTTTCACTTCACTTAAAAACAACCAGCGTACAAAAATCAGACATACAAATACCAGCGTCACACCGCACCATTCCTGACAAATGGCTTCCTTTCCCATTTTTACCATATCATTATCAACTACACTGCAACCCCCCGGTTGAGAAACACTGCTCTGGTATACAGAGCAGTATAAACCAGTCATTGTCTGTAGGAATTCGCTAGTGCTTTTCATGTAGCCTGCTGGAAATCTAGCAAATATCTAGCTGAGTTGATGTACCTGGGAGACCTCTGCGTACCCCTAGGGGTACACGTAGCCCTGGTTCAGAACCACTGCTTTCGAGGGCCGGATAAAGGTCATCACCGCCTCAGCCCAGGCTTCATAGGAGCTAATGTGGCAACCCAGGACCCCAACGCAGCATTTCAGCTGTTGCTCTGCAGCCACCCTCCGGATTGGAGCAGCTTTGTGCCCATAGGTCAGTCTCCTGCCCATAGTCTCTTGCAACCCTTCCATCCCCATCCAGAGCACTACCCCCGGCTGGGCGGTTTCTTTTATTGTTTTCCCCCACACCCCTCCTAACTCTGCCAATGTCCTGACCCACAGAACCCTGGCTGGTCTATCCTGAGCTGCCCACTACAGCTAAGCCAGTGCCCGCCCTCAGTCCTGACCCACAGTCTCCCTAGTCTGCCCCCACCCCTACGGGTGCCCTTCGGGCGTGACCTGCCGTGCTCCAGTCTCTCACTCCCAGGTCGGCCCTGGACAGAGCAAACCAGATTTGGTGGCAGCCTTGTGAGGTGCACAGACAGGGACTTGCCATGACCAAACCACCCTCTCAGGCCCCTATTAAGATCTGAACCCAGGTGTCCAGGGCGAAAGTCTCCTCCAGAACTCACTGCCCCATGGACCCCTCCCCCCCCCCGCCCGCCCAAACTGTTCTGTAAATGTCCTGGCTCCCCCAGCAGTGTGGAGCTGGGCTGAAGTGGATGGGCAGATGTGGGGGTGCTCCGGGAAGTCTTCAGACAGGAGAGCTGGGAAGGGGGCCATAAACCAGGCGCTTCACTGGGACTCCAGATGTAAACTTCCAGAAATGTCGCTGGAGGCTGCCCCACTAAGCGACGCACGTCGCAGCATAACCACGATGCATGTTCACACCAACTTTTACAGGTGGCAGGAGCCTTTGTCTCCCCCCACTCTGACCCTGTCCCCATCTCCTTATGTCTGACCCGCTTTCTTTCATTAGAGACCCTCAGGGTATCTGGATGGGAGCTGCCACTTCTACCAAGTGGAAATCAAAAGCCTTGTGGAGAGACCCCATGCTCCTCTCAGGAAGCATCGGAGCTTTTTCTACCTTAAGCAGAGACAAGGATATAGTTAAATCCTTTGAGCTGGAGAATGGTGCCAGAGAGTTCCTATAATATTCAACCTCCCTGGTGTATCTATGGGGCAGGTGAGTGCTACCTTCGCAAAGAACCTTGTACCCAGGTGCTGAGTCCATCTCAAATATTAACCTCCCCGCCTCCTTTTATTTCTGTCTGGTCCTGCTGTCTCAGAGGGTTTCTTTGCTTTCCACACCCACTGGTGAGATTCCTGCCCTCATGAATGTTTACAACTTGCTCCCTGGTCCACCCACCCGGGAGCTGGTTATTGGCTCACATGTCAGGACTGCTGCCTGGATCTCCGGGCAGGGGTTTGTGCAGAAGTTGCAAAGCCTTTCCCTCACTTTCACACCTGTGGCTTGCACTTTGCATTCGAACAAGCCCCGAATCTGCATGCAAAATAAACCGGGGCCCACACATGGCAGACCGAGCCTCTGTTCTGGGGTGACTCTGCACCCAAGGCCAGGGGAAGAACACAGAGCTACGGGGACATGCGACCGTGCTCCCTGAAGAGATGTGGCCCAATATCTAGTCTGCTCCCTGGAGAGGGTGTCCTGCAGCACAGCCCCCAGCCCAGCCCCTCCCCGCAGAATCACATCTCTTTGCGGGGCGATCCGGGCAGCCACCCCTGCACAGACCCTGGGTCTGGCCCCCTTCTCCCCTCCACCAGCCGCCTGCCTTCCCCCCACCCCTCGCCCCGGCTGACTGCCAAGGGCCAGAACTCCTCGCGCAAACACAGCAACCACCGGGAGGGCTCCAGCCACCCCGGCGCGTGCGCGCCCCAGCACTACCATGCAGCCCCCTCTGGAGCGGACCGCGGCAGCTGATCCGGGAGCAAAGGCGGCGGCGGGGAGCTGGTGAAGGGCCCGGGCCCCGGGCGGGGCGGCTACTCACCAGGTACGCCGGGCTGCCCACAAACGCCCCCAGCGCCCCGGCGATGGCCCCGGCCGCCACGGTCCCGCCCGGCCGCTGCGTCCAGCCGCCCTCCTCGGCGTGCGAGTAGCAGTAGAAGCGGGCGCCGTTCATCAGCGCCTGGTAGAGCAGCCCGGCCGCCAGCCCCTTCTGCAGCCCGCGCAGCCCGTCGGCCCGGCGCACGGCGCCCAGCGCCTGCAGCGCGCCCCGGTAGCGCCGGCGGTAGGTGCCCGGCGGGCGCAGCTCGCCCTGCAGCTGCAGCCGCGTCTTGGCCACCTCCAGCGGGTTGGTGAAGACGCAGGCCAGGCAGCAGGCGGCGGCGCCCAGCACCAGGTCCACGTGCGGGGAGACCGAGCCGGCCGGCCGCGGGCGGGGAACCTCCATCGCCGCTCGCCCCGGATCGGGGCCGGGATCGGGGCCAGTCTCCCCTAGCAGCCGGGCCGCCCGGCCCCAGGCGTCAGGCAGCGCCGGGAGCTCATCCGCCGCGGGGGAGCCTCCCCCGCCGGGGGCAGCCAGGCCACGGGGGGACCGGGGCTGCCGGATCGCGCCCGGCTTCCTCCGGGCTGCAGCGCCGGGAGCTGCCCGTGCCCGTCCCTCCTCCGCTCGCCCCTCGCCCCCAGCAGCTGCCGGACTCCGGCCCCGCTCCCGGCCCGGCCCGCCCCCCGGCCAATCAGGGCCGGCCCGGCCCCGCACACCTCCCGCGCCGGGCGCAGCGCACCCAGGGCCCGCGGGCGGGGCGCTCAGGGCAGCCCGGAGCAAGGGGGGTTGGAGGACGAAGCCCCGCAGCCCCCCAGAGGGGCAGGGCCAAGGGAGGGGCTCGAGGGCACAGCCGGGGGTCCAGGCTGACAGACAGACAGGCTGGGCGCTGCCCGGGTGACCCAGTCTGCAGGGGCACAGCCGGGGGAGGGAGGCCCAGGGTGACCCATTGAACGGGGACAGTCGGGGTCCGGGCTGTCCCCAGGTGACCTGGTGTGGGCGGCCCACTGGAGGGACAGGGCGAGCCCCTGCACAGGGCACAAGGGCTGCAGTGGCTCCTCGGCGTCACCCGCTGTACGGGGCCCAGGCAGGGCAGGGACTGCCCCGGTGGTGACCCCGTGTGTGGGGGCATGAGCGAGGTGCAGGTGATCCTGCCAGGAGGAGCACAGCTGAGCTGGGCCCCGGGGGGTGCACAGCCAGGCCTGGCCCCGCGCTGGGGACACAGGGTGGGTGATGCGGGAGGCACGCTCCCTTAGACAGCACTGGGCCCGCTTCTTGTAAGCTGACCCCGGGTAAGGGGATCTGAGCTGATCCGGGAGAGCGGCTGCCCGGCTCGGTATTTTTGAGCCTCCCTGTTCACGCTAGCTACGCATGCTGCGTTCGTGCAGTGGCTGGGCCAAGGACTTCCTATGCCAGCCGGTCATTTGGCTGACAGCTGGCAGGGGCCAGGGGCCCCAGGGGTTTCTTACCAGGGAGGCAATTTGTTTGCTTCTCCCCACACACCTGAGTTAGTCTCTTAGCCGGGCTCCAACTGGGATCCCTGAGCTGAGTCATTTCATTTCATTTCATTTCTATCCTGGGGAGGAAGCAGAGTCTGTTTTTCTTGCCTTTGCGCTAAGCAGAAGCAAACAGAGGCCACAGGGAGGGAACGGCCCCATGCACAAACACGCTGCCTGCCGAGAGGTGGGGATGGAGCATGGCGCACAGCCGACTGGCAGTTTTACACCTCACCGGGAGGCAAATGAGCTGTTTAACAGTGATGGAGTTAACGAATTAAGGATTATGCAAGACACTACGTGACACGTTTACTCATGAAAGCAAAGACTGACTAGCCCGGCCTACAGCCGGGTCAGCTCCTGTTCAGATTTCCCCATGCACCGGTCAGCTGGTGCGCCTCAGTCCTGCCCTGCGCTCCCCTCACTGCTCCCGTCTTGGTGTCCCACCAGCACCACTCCGCCCGTGCCCCTTAAACATGACCTGCAGCCCCCGCTGCCATCCCATTCTGCCAAGGCACCTCGGCCCTTCTCTGCAGCCCACCAGCCGTCTCAGCCCGCGTGCTGGTTCAGACAGATAGGCCTGGCAGCTGAGGTTAAGGCCGTCCAACTCATTGCACTTGTGACATCACAGCACTGCTTCATTTGTCCTGAAAGAGGCACAGGGATGCAAGCAATTGTTTTACATCCACAACTGACGTGACAAGCGCAGAGAGGCCAGGGCTTAGCCTGGCCCACGTTAAACCATGGGTCACAGGAAGCTGCAGGAATCTTTACAGGTGGATTTTACGTGTTGCTCTTCAGTGCCGGGGCCCTGAACCGGCTAAACCAAAGGGGATCCAGTGCAGGCTTCAGAGACTGTTCTCATGGCCCGTTACTGCGGCACAGTTTCCTTTGTGGGGCTGGTCAGTGTCTCCCTCGGTTACCAGGGGGGGTGGGAAGGCTGGCGAGAGAGCGAAGTCCTGGGGGTGGTTGTTTGCGTTGTTTGTCACTTTCTCACCCTGGCTCCGCCCTCTGTTCTGTAACCCAGCCAGGACTCAGTCCCGCCTGGCCTGGCTATGTAGAGCTGTGTTTACAGAGAGACCTGTTTATAGCTCCCTGCTCCCAGCCTGGGCATGGAGCACACGGGGCCAGAGCTCCTGGTGGCAGATCTCCCTCAGGCTGAAGGAGGCTTTCCCCACGTGTGCTGCCAGGGGGGGAACATTTGCTCCCCCCCCCCCCAACACATACACAACAGCAGCTGCACACACAGCAGGTGGCGGTTGTTAGACACAAGTTGTCATTGCAAACGAGCCGTCCCAGCCTCAGCCAGGCTAACAAAGCAAAACAAACCAGGGCTGCGGCAGTGCCGGGGCTGGCCGTGATGCGTGCTGGAGGTCCCGGCCGCTCTTTGATTCTATCCCAGGGGCTAACGGGTCCTTGACCCTGTTAGCGAGTAGCCCCCCCACCCCAGCAATGCACTAGCCTGCAGCTACAGCTGTACACTGTCGGGGGGCGGAGGGGGAGGGATGTGCATTGGGTGAGTCAACAGCACATGGCCCCAGGAGTGAGTCAGAAATCCACTGCAGTGTGTGGTGTGCGAGGCAGGCAGGCCTGCTAACCCCGCTGCCCCCTCCATCAGCCCCCCGCTCTCTCTGCTGAAGGAATGTATATAGCCCCCAGCACTTTATTGCCCGTCCTGCTTTACAGGTGTGCACTAAGCCAGCTGGCGAGGGGAAGGGCTGATGGGGTTTTATTGGCGAGAGAGGCCTGCAGGGGAGCCAGCGATGGCGGCACCCGACAGACAAATGCCCTTGAAACAAATACGTGGCATGAAAGCAAAGGCCAAACTGCAGGGAAGCCAACACACCCCTGAAATAGCCTGGATCACCTGAGCAATTGTGTCGCCTCGCCCTCGGCAACCTTTGGATCTGTGGCTGAGCCCTGGTCCCCTCGGAGCCCCTCTTGGCACTTAGCCCGTGGGCAACGCAGGACTCGGCTGTGATTATTGCTGGGAGTGACCCAGAACGTTCATCCAGACCAGCGGTGCTCAGCCTTCCTTGCTCGAGGGCCTCAGATATAATTTTTACAACCCTGAGGGGCCACAGCAGCCACCCCCCTCAGTTCCCCCCACTGCAGCCAGACGGGAGGAGCTCAGCGAGGAGGCTGTCTACTCACTATCTCCCGTCTCCCTGGCTGCAGCAGGGAAACCGCACGTCCTGGAGCCCCCCGCGCTGCACCCGGGTGCTGAGGCGGTGGCTCCCTTCTGCAGCCAGGGGAACGGGAGATCAGTGCTCGCCTCCCTCTGGCTCCAGCAGGGACCCCAGCGCCTAGGGACCCAGGCAGAGCACTTTGTCGTGCTCCCTGCTACAGCCAGCGGGAGGGGAGCACGGATCTCCTGTCCCCCAGACTGCAGCAAGGAGCCAGCACCGGTCTTTTAGCCCTGGGGAAACGCGCTGCGCCTGGGTCTTTAGGCAGCGGCTCCCTTCTGCAGCCACTTTGAAAGCCCTGGGGGGCCACAGGTTGGGAACCACTGATCTGAACAATACAGCCCCAGAGCCGTGCTCCAACATGAGCTCCCTGCCCTGAGCCGGGAAAGGGGCAGCCTCTCGGCTCCGAGCACACAGGCGCAGCTCTTGGACCTGCAGGAGTGCCCCAGGCTGAGTCAGGCCTTTTGTTCCAGGAGCCTCCGTTTGCTGAGGAGTGATGGAGCAGGAGGTGCAGTGGGGAGTGAGACATCCCCGCACGTACAGCGCTGCCGGGAGAAGATGCAAACACTAGCGACCATCACCCGCCTCCTGTACTTCCAGGCTTCTCACGGCCTTAGCGCCGGAGTCCGGACCTCTCTAGTCCTACTGGGCTCGCCCTGTTTTCTCTGGTGACCGATCCCCGCGCAGCCTGTCCGAGCTCTGTGTGAATAAAGCCCAGGGGACTTGGCCTCTTGTTCTACAGACACGTTAAAGGTCCCCCCGTGTCCCCTAGTGCCACAGACTGGCTCCAGGGCTGTTTCCAGGCTCATCATAACAACTACCCCAAGCTCTTAGCTGGTGCTTTGCGTGAGTCACACTCAAAGTGCTTTACAAAGGTCGTCAGTTTCATCATCCCAGTTACACAGAGGGGGAAACCAAGGCAGCAAGCAGGGAAGTGACTTGCCCAAGGTCACCCAGCAGGCCAGTGCCAGAGCTAGGAATAGACCCCAAATCCCAGCCCAGGACTCTGTCCACTGAAGCCACACGGCCTGCCTGGGGGCCTGATTCTCTTCTCACAAGCGCCAGGATAGAGCAGGTGTGAATGCACTGACATCTGTGTTGGTCTGGGCTGAGCGCAGAACCCCAGTGATGGTTGCACCCATCCGTCAGTCCACATCAGGGTGTCCCTGGAAAGCCATTTTACATAAGAACGGCCATACTGGGTCAGACCGATGGTCCATCTAGTCCCGCCTTCCGACAGTGGCTGGTGCCAGATATTTCTGGCACCTGGACCATGGTGGCTACTAGCCATTGATGGACCCGTCCTCCATGAACTCTTCAAATTCTTTTTTGAACCCTGTTATATTTTTGGCCTTCATGTCATTACCTGGCAAGGCGTTCCACAGGCGGACTGTGCATTGTGGGAAATGTGTACTTCCTTCTATTGGTTTTACACCTGCTGCCCGTTCATTTCACTGGGTGACCCTTTGATTGGCCGTTAACTGTTTGTTAAACACAGCACCGGCCTCTCCTCCCCCAGGGCTGCACCACAGGGTGCACAGAAATAACTCTAAAATCAGCTGGGAACCCAAAACGTAGGGGTCATAGCAATCTGGTTTGAGTCATTAGCCAGCCCGACACAGGGCTGTGAGGATCACCGGCTCCCTCTTACAGGCTGAGACGCACACCCCGATTCCCACACCCTGCAGTATTTAGAAAGCTCCTGGGCGCCATCTGTGCTTTAAATCCTCTCATCGTAGAGGAGGCCCCCGTGTCCCCTCTAAACTGGATCAGTCACTGCCTTCTCCTGTTGTTGTGACCATTTAGGTGAGCTGTGAACATTAGTTCATCAGGCCTGGCGCAACAACCAGCTCTCTAAGGGTATGTCTGCATGGACAGCGCTGCAGCTATGTGGGTGCATGATCTCCTGGTGGCATAAAATAAACACCTCCTCGAGGGCCATAAACTGCTTCAATCTGTGGGCAGATCCTTTCCAGGCAAAACCTCCCCCTCCCCAGCTGACCCAATACCTTACTGCTTGCTTCTCGAAGCCTTTCATTCGTCCCACCAACAGGAGCAGCCTCAGACCCCAAACTGCCTGTGATCCTGGCCCATATGGCCAGATGATGGTTTAAAGCAAGCCACAGAGGAAAACCAGCTGCTGACGAGAGAATTCCAGCTAGCCAAAGGCCAGCAGGACAGACACCAAGATACCAATGAGTATTTATTCCGGGGCCGAGGAAGCAGATGTATATACATGTACATTCGGTCACACAGATCACCTCCTGGAAAAAAGGCCCCATGAACATATATTACATTAGAAGGTCTCCAACTTATTAAAAAAATCCCCAAACAAATAAAAATCCAAACCACTCTCCATAGAGGGTAACTGCTGTTAACTTACATGGCCCCAGTTCATAGGGATTTGCTTTTGCACACAAAGGGTTAATAGCTACCACCCCCCTGCTCCCCAAATGCTCCAGTATTTGTACTCTCTCTCTCTGGAAGCTGAGATTCGTAAAGCAGTCTGGGGGATTTAGACACGTTCCAGTTAAACGAATGGAAGGCGTGTGTCTAAATCCTCTAGAATACGTGGAAATTCTCAACCCCAAGTGCCTAAATCTCTCTGCTCCGCCCACACTAGGTTGTCTGGATTTGCGTCAGTGTTTCACACACACGCCCCTTGCCCGTGTAAAACTCCTAACAACGTCAGGAGCAGCCACTGGGCAAACGGGTGGAAGAGAGAGGGGCCTACGTACCAATGGCCAACATCTCCTGGGATGCTGAACATGCTGCTTGTGCTTCCAGAAGAGGATTAATTTTCGATCCAGCACAACCCCGCGGTCCAGCTTCTGCCACTCTGCCTGTTAGACATCAGATCAGACCCAGAAACCCACAATCACAGCCCGAAAGCCAAGCCAGCGGAGCTGCAGCTTTCTTCCCTGTGGCTTTGTATAGCTGTGACGGGACAGGGACGTGCCCTGGGTAGAGATCTAGTAACAGCAGAGAGATCTGATGGGCAGAGAATATCCAACTCATGCCGCTCACGAATGGTCAAGGAGAGGTGGGGGGGAGGCACCCCCAGAGGTGAAGCAGTGCGTTAGTTTAGCAAGGATAAAACATGCGCAGTAGCTATTTAGTGTTCCAGTCTCACCACGGGTACAATCGAACGTGTTCTAAAATGAACAACTAGTCAGTACAAGCGCTCGGACCCCGGCTGGTGTCCAATGAGTGCACGCCATGCCCAGACCCCCCACCCCGCCCCGCCCACATTAATATTCGGTTATTATTCCTTTAAGGAGAGTAACTTGACCGGAGGCAGCTGGGCGGTGGAGCAGAGTGTGGACCTGGCCAGAGTCTCTGAATAAAGCACTTGATGCAGCTACCCACGCATGGGGGTTGATCTAGATGAAGCAGCCAGGCAGTGCGGTAGCTCCCCCATCTCCAGTGCAGTCCCCCCGCTGTGGGCCTGGTACCGTAAAGTCCCACTGTGAAGCAGCAGAGAAGCGATGTACCGTGGTGCAGTGTGAAGGCTTCAGTCCGATCCATGATATACACACATGTACACTCCCAGCTAGAGGGAGAGCAATGGGAACCTGTGCCCGCAGCAAGTTCAAACACTGCCCAGGGGAACGTACGCTCGGTTGCTAAAGAGTCTGTCGGCCTCCACCTGCCTGTACCGGTCCGGCACAGGACTGCCCTGCAGAGCGAGTGTCACGGGGTGGGGAGGTTATTTTGTGCCTCTTATAACGGGAGGTTCTGTCTTTGCCTCTGTTCCTTCCCACGCCGGGTGTTAACACCAGGGGTCCCGCGAGGCCCGACCCCGGCACAGGCTGTCGCTGCGCTGCCAGGCGCTGTGGATCAGGCTCAGCGCATCCTCGCATTTCTTCTTGACCGAGGCTTCTTGGATTGCCTTGTGCAGGAGATCCACCTGGAAGGCACGCAGAGAGCCGGAGGTCACACCGTAACCCTGCTAGGGGCTGCATCAGGCACAAGGAATCCCGGGGATTACTGCCCAGGATGCGGGCAGCACATGGCTGTTTGGGGAGACTTGCCACCACCATGTACTGGGTTAGCTCTACAGACACACCAGTGTCTGTGAAAGAGCAGGAGTCACAGCGCTGGCAGAGTGGGGGATGGGGTTATGCCAAGGTTATCCAGCCCCCAAGCTCTCCTGACACCCCTCAGTCTGATCCACAGCCCCCACCGCTGTCCCTGGACAGAGCCTGTCCTCAGCGGAGACCAGCTGGTGTCAGTGAATGTCCAGTTCCCACGACTGGTCTCCGAAGCAGGCTGGGAGTTGCGGCCTCCGGCGAGGAAAGCCGCATGACATGCCCAGGCGTGTGTGCTGCCCATTGCTCCCCGGAGCACTGCCCTCGGCAGGCAGACAGCTCTCCCCATAGCCACCAAACCCGACTCGCGGAAGGCAGGACTGGGGACTGCATCGACCCAGCAGGCTAAGCGGAGCTTGGCTGCTCTCCAACCCTAAGCATGGAGGCCAAGAGTTTGAGCCCGACCCACCTGTAGGCAGGTGCAGGCCAACCTCTGAAAGGCCAGACAGGCCCCACACCCCTGCCCCTTCCCTGCAGTCGGGCCTCCTAGCCCGGCTAAGGATGCAGGAACCGGCAGCTCACCCTGTGAACAGTGAGCTAGTGCTACCGGCGCTGCCTTGGGCCCGTTTACCTGGTTGATATTTCTCCACACGGTGCTAAGTGCCAAGAGGAACCTCTCCAGCTCCGTAGTGCAACTAAAGTACAGGACCCAGGGGGGCAGGAACTGGTTGCGATCCTGAGCAAACTCCTAAACACACCAACAGAGAGGCAGGGCGGTTACTACCCGGAGCCAGCTCCCCTTCCGAATGGCAGTCAGGCTCCGGGCCGCCGCCCAGGCACGTGCCCACACTCACTATTATACAGTACTCCTTGCCAGCTTCTGTAGCCACGGCCGTGACGTCTGGCAGCTCCACGGTGGCGAGTGAGCGGAAGAAGCTGGTCTGGCAGTCCTCGTGGCAGGTGAATGCCTTCTTGTCGGTGACGACAAGACAGCAGGGGATGCAGGGCGTGGGGATCGCTCCCTGGGGGATCACCTGGGGGGAGACAGCACACCATTAGAACCAGCCACTCTGCTGGCCGCAGCCCACAATCCTCTGCTTTTCGTCAGGCCCCAACACGCGTGCAGAGGCCTCTCTCCAGACACGGCCGTGTGCCTCTGCTGAGACGAGTCACTCCCAGGCCCAGAGTCACAGCTGGTGTAAATCGGTGCCGCTCCACTGACGTCAATGGAGCTCCACTGATCTACGCCAGCTGAGGATCTGGCCCCCTCTCCACTGGCCCGTTTTCCAGGATCCTGCTCCAAGCCACCTGCACAGCTTCAAATCCTGCGCTGTGCACGAGGCCCTGCCTCGCTATTTTATCCTACCCGCCCCTCGAGAGCTGCCGCCCCGCTGGCCCTTCTGTCCAGTCACAGAGGCCCCAGAAATGACAGGGATGGGATGCTATGGGGAGGGGTTGGCCAAGCATCTGAAGAGACAAATGTGCCTCTAAGCCAGAGCTGCTCTGCTGGCGGGAGCAGTATTCACCAGCTGCTTCCCTGGCCCAGAGACCGAGCCCCACACCCACTCCTGAGCCTCGTCTCCTTCCTGGCAGAACAGGGCTGGCCGTCTGCGCTAAGTATCAACGCCAAGGCAGTGCGGAAAGGGGATCCTTCAAAATGGGGGGCTGCCTTGATTCAGGGCCCCACCACGTAGCACGCTGGGCACAGCCGTCTTCTAAGAGGCAACAGGTCACAAAACCAGAGTCACTTTACAAACCTGGTACCAAGGCTACAAGCAGCTCTGGCCCGACATGGAAAGGGACCCCAGAGGGTCCTGCTTCAGAACCATCATCTGCAACCACGCGGGTTCACATGAACCCCCGGGAGGATGGGTGTGAAGCAGATGGGATCACAGACAAAATTCAGAGATGACCAAGATGCTGGCCCCCCGCAGGCTAACTGCACAGGGCTACGCAAAGGATTAATTGGCTGGCAGGTTTCCATTCAGGCTCAGGAAAACTGATCGTGACCTGGCACCATGTGACGTGCCGTCCACAGCTCGGAGCGAGCGTGGGGAGCTGCTCACCCCTTTGGAGACGGCCTGGCACAAGTACTGCATCCAGTCTGCCATCTCCTCCTCGTTCTCGGCGCTCAGCTCCAGGGAGGGGCGGTCGGTCAGGATCACCTGGAAGGAGTGTGGGCGATCCGTGGTGTTCGATCGCCGACACCCGCCGCACTGCTCCCCCCTGAAAGGAGCAGAAAGCAGAGATCAGAGACCACCAGCATGGAGGAGAGCAATGGGCCCAGGTCCACCCTGCATTTGGGCACATAGCTCCAGGGAGGGCAAAACATGCCCCAGCTTCACCAGGTGTTCCAGATGCTCCTCTCACAGGCCCTGAGGCGCCTCATCTTCTGTCAGCCAGAGGAGCCCTCGTGCGGGGTGATTCCAGGGTTAGTTCTGCCCCTTCCCCCACTCCCCACTAGAAGAGGCTGGGAGGTGTTTGGGGCCACGCTGCCGTCACTGTGTTGATTATTCTTAGCTCTGACGTACGGCTCCCGATCATCTAGGTCTGGCTGATTCCTTGCTTTCTCAGTGTCTGGCCAAAGCTGGGGCCTGGACGATGACTAGCCGGCTGAGGCTCGGAGTGGAGCAGACGGAGGTGATGCTGGTTGGGGTGTGTGTGTGTGAGAACCACTGCTGCACTCATTGCCCAAGAAGCCCACAATCCAAGGGGAATTATAAACCTCCGCCAGCTCTTGGATGCCCAGCTGGCAGCGATGACTCAGGCCTGCTTGGGGCAGTCTCTAGGTAGCTCAGAGTCTACGGCATTCCCTTGGTGTGGCTGGTCTCCCCAATGTCACCCCAGACCTTTGCCACCTCCAGTTGGCTTAGCACAACGCCCTCTTGTCAGGGCTGCCTCTGAAGACCGCTCAAAGCATTGGCTGGCACAGAACGCAATGGCTCAGCTGCTTGCTGTAACAAGTCCGTGAATCCGGCACCCCCAGGGCCCTGTGAGCAGCCCTGGCTCTCCCATCCGCTTCCAGGTGCAATTTGAGGTGTTAGTTCTAATCAATGTGGTTTAGATCCTGGCTTCTCTTCCTCTGCCCCATCCTGGGTGTGGAGATCAGGAGATGTGGGCTAGCAGAGGGGTGTTGTGTGGGCATGGGGATTGGTTTTGCTGCACACTGCGGCAGTCTGATGTATTTCATTTGGGTCAGACACCAGGGTCTTATGCATGTAAAAACAGGCAGGACATAAACCAGCCTCCAGTCACCTGCTCTGCTGTCAGAGGACTGGGTATTCCTACCACGACCAGCCCGCTAATGGCCCCTGCCACTCCCTGAGCAATGCTGGCGTAACAGTCTCAGTCCTATGACCCCGCTTGCATGCCAGCCTCACGCCTCCTCTGAAAGCACCCGGCAGATCTAACGGGAATACTCTGCTCTTCAATCCACGCTTCTCAACGCTCTTAGAAACTGGCGTCCCAAGCTCCGTTCTCAGATGCAGGCTTGGCCTCCCACTGATTTCACAGCATCTGTGTACATACTTAGCCCTAAAGCTTCAAACAATAACCAGGGTTATATAAGTGAGGAACCCCAAGCACTGACTACGTGACTTGTTCATGATACACAAGGAGTCGGTGGCAGAGCCAGGAATGGAACCCAGGAGTCCTGCCTTCCAGATCCCTACCAATTTTGACGTAACACAGAAAAAAAAGCTTCTGTCATATTTCACACCAGCCAGCCAGGTCTCAGGAGAGAGAAACTGACCTCTGCACTCCAGGATCACCACTAACAGCCTGACAACTGCTGGGCAATTCTCCAGCAGCCATGTGCTTCAGATGATCTAAAGGCTGGAGTCCTTTATCTCCAGCACAGTGCAAGTTGCCTCATCTTACCCAGCTTATATACCTCAGCCCCAACTTGCAGAGACCTGGGGCACGAGGGGAGAGTTCAGTCTCCACAGCTCATTCAACCTGCGGCCTGAGACTGTCTGTAATGGTAGCCTTCGACGTGGAACACTGACCCCTGTGCATTAGGAATGGCCTGAAATCTGGGCCCCAACTCACTTCACATAGGGCCAAATGCCCCTCAGATGTCACTGACTTTCCATGTCTGCTGCTGGAGGGATTGAACTGGTGAAGCACGGGTGAAAGGCTCCGGCTCTCATTACCAATCATCCAAGACAACCCACCGCTCTCTGCCTTGGGCTGCTGCCTTCTCCTGGGGAGAGAAACTGGGAGGTGCAGAGACTTAGCAGACGTCCTTAGAGTAAACGTCCCTGCCAGCAGATGAAGACTCGTGTGCTCACTCTGCAGGTCAGTTCTAATGAGGCCCAGGGATGCTATCTGCTACCTGTGGCAGGTACAACTCCAGTGGGGAGATGAACCCTGCTACAGCACTGCCCCGCAGCTAACGTGCTCACGCTCACTTACCCCATGTTCACGGAGAGCAGAGGGGTGACGTCAGTGCGGTCTGGGTACTGGTATAAGATCCCGTTGCTGCTGATTGGAAACACAAGACAAAGTAGGTAACTCAGCCGGCGCTGCCTTAACAGCAGCACAAACCTCCCCTTGCTTTAGCCCAGCAGCCGTCATGTCAGACTTCCCTCCCTTCTAGCCACGGGATTCCTGCTGCCAGCCCAGCACAAGCTGTGACGGGACCGCGCCACTGATGCTATGAACGGCTGGCTGCAGCTGGAACCTGTGTAGACAAGAACAAGGGGAGCGAAGGGAGAGCAGCTCAGCTCTGCCCCGGGACATTGGATAGTCTCTATTAGGGGACTTTATCCTGAGCGTCAGGACAGTAAGATCAGTGATCGCAGGGTGTTCTCTCTCTCTCTCTAGCTACCACAGTACAACATTGAGCGAGAAGAATATCGTTGATATCGAGTGCAGGCTGGCCCAGGGCTCAGCTCCCAGGGCTGCTGCTATGAGCGACCAGCACTGGACTCAAGTCCCAGCTCTGGCTCCACCCAAAGATCAGAGGGGTCACTTGGCTTTACTGGAGCAGAAACAACAGTGGGCTTCAAACATCCCACCTAGGCCTCTTCAGCCATCAGAGAGGCGGGGGCAGCTGTGGGGGGGGAGGGGGAGATCTGAAGCTGTGCGGGGTGTGGAGAAGGCTCACTCCTGGATAAAAATCAGCCTTGTATTATGGTGCCCATCTGCTAACGTCCATAAGAGCTGCAGGTCGGGATGGGCTTTCTGGTCTCTGCATCCTGACCTCGCCCAGGGTTTACAAGCCCCCCGAGACAAGGCCATTTGTACCAGGCAGCAAGGCTGCGTTGCCTTCCCTCAGCGCTTCACCCCCAGCCCTGTAAGAGCGCCCTCGTACACGCAGCCCCAGCTCCCACCTGAGCACCACAAAGCAGGTCTTCCAGTGCTCCTTCACCAGGTACGAGGTCCCAGCCTTGTAATGCAGGATGCCTTCTTTGGTGACTG
This sequence comes from Emydura macquarii macquarii, assembly GCF_026122565.2. Classification (NCBI taxonomy): domain Eukaryota; kingdom Metazoa; phylum Chordata; order Testudines; family Chelidae; genus Emydura; species Emydura macquarii. The sequence continues at coordinate 51,526,608 of NW_027132905.1, forward strand.
AGCTCTCAGGAGAAGCGTAATGGGAAGGGGCTGGTCCCAGCACCTCGTCCATGGGGTCCTCCCAGTGAACGAGGCCATAGAAGCGCACAATCACATTGGAAGCCTGTGAGAGAGAGAGAGACAGACAGACAGACTGAGCAAGGCGTTACCAGTCTCCTAGGCCTAACAGCAGCTGGGCTTCTCCGAGGGACAGCATCACCCTGGCCAGGGGAGTCCGTGCCGCAGGAATCGCACATCCGGGACTGGCTGGAAGCCTTAAGGGGCCGAATAGAAAAGGATTGGGCAGCAAGTCAGAGAATGGCTTCTGGTGGGGACCACATGGCTCAGCTCCTGACACATAGCACCTTCCACTGGAGCGTCTCCATGCAGTTACTAACCACTGAACTCAGAACAGCCTCTGAAAGACGGATGAGATCCTGAAACTGACACCACCTCTGGGATGGTGCGGAGCAACGAACAGACCACAACAGGGGCAGGGGGTGAAAACTGATCTGCCCCGCTGAAACTGCCCCAGCATGGCCAGTGACGCTCGGTAACTGTGGGAAGAGGGCACGGCAGAGCAGGGTGCAGGAGCACAATGAAAAGTGCCTCTCAGCAGATGCGGGACTGGTAAGAAGAAAACGTCAGTGAAGGAAATATTGAAAGATCCCCAAATTCCCATCTCACCTCGCACTTGGACTCTTGGGCCACAAACTTGGCCAGCGCCAGCTTCTCCATAGTGGCATCAGTGAGGATGCTGGGGTACGGCGGCTCTCGGCAGCCTTTGATCATGGCTGACTTCAAAGAGACCAGGAAGAACCTGGGAGAGGGGAGAAGGGAGCTCTTTGGTGAGGTCACCTCTCGGAAGCAGACCCCTCTGGACGCCAGCTCAAGTCCTGGCGCAGAAATGATAGCGCAGACTCAATCCTACAATCAGATCCATAGGGGCAGAGCCATGCACCTAACATGGAGCCCTACTGATAACACAAGAGCACAAGGTTCAACCGACAAGGATCCAATTGCAGGATGGGGGCCCAAAGGTGCTTGGTATAAAGGAATAGTCCAAGGAAACGGAAGCTGCTGATCCCTGGGAAGCAGCCTGCCTGAGAGAGCTCCTCTCAGGGACCTGAACTTACAAAGCCCCTGCTGAAATAACATACTAGAAAGGAAACCAAATAGAGAACATTTCAGCTGGCTTACGAGAGAGGTGTCCAGGGGGTTGAATAAGGGGTCGCATGGAGCCTAAGGGGTCGAAGAGGGCACAAGCCACCTTCTCCCTGGCCCTACACAAGGTGAGGACAGAGCTGCAGATTTGCCAGTGAACTCAAAACCCAACAATCTGTCCTTATCCCTGTTCCTTTCGGGGCCAGTCAGTCACAGCCTGATCATGGTGTGAAGGCGAACATCTGACCTTTATTCTGCAGTAAGAACAGACAAATCCATTCACAGCAAAACATGGTCACCCCAGTGGGGCCTGGGAACCGAATACAGGGCAAGCAACGTTAAGATCGTTAGGGAGGTATTTAAACCAGGAGTCACTGCAGGCAGCAGGCCGTGCGCCGAGCTGGCAGCCAGCAGAGGGAGCTGTTGGGAGCATTTTGCAAGTTTTAATGAACTCAAAATCAAAGCGTTTGAGGGGCTAATTTGTTGTAGCTAAAACAACCCTCAGATCTCAGAAACAACCTGGGACCTTTAAACAAAACAGCAACCGAGATACCATAAAACATGCATAAGAACGTCCAGACTGGGTCAGAACAAGCTTGGGTCCATCCAGCCCAGTGTCCTGTCTCCCGACAGCGGCCAGTGCCAGGTGCGTGAGAGGGAATGAACAGACCAGGTCACCATCAATTGATCCGATCCCTGTCACCCATTCCCAGCTTCTGGCGAACAGAGGCTAGGGGCACTCAGAGCTGGGTTTTACATCCCTGCCCATCCCGGCTAGCAGCCATTGGTGGACCTATCCTCCATCAACTTATCCAGCTCTTTTCTGAACCCTGCTATAGTCTTGGCCTTCACAACATCCTCTGGCAAGGAGTTCCACAGGCTGACTGTGTGTTGTGTGAGGAAATACTGCCTTTTGTTCATTGTAAACCTGCTGCCTGTTCATTTCATTGGGCAACCCCTAGTTCTTGTGTTATGAGAAGGAGTAAATAACACTTCCTTATTTACTTTCTCCACACCAGTCACGATTTTATAGACCTCTGTCATGTCCCCCCTTAGTCATCTCTTTTCCAAGCTGAGAAGTCCCAGTCTCAATCTCTCCACATATGGAAGCTGTTCCATACCCTTAATCATTTCAGTTACCCTTTTCTGTACCTTTTCTAATTCCAATACATCTGTTTTGAAATGGGGCGACCAGATCTGCACACAGTATTCAAGATGTGGACACACCATGGATTTATAAAGAGGCAATACGATATTTTCTGTCTTGTCATCTCTCCCTTTCCTAATAATTCCCAACATTCTGTTCGCTTTTTGCCTGCCGCTGCACATGGAGTGGATGTTTTCAGAGAACTATCCACAGTGACTCCAAGATCTCTTTCGTGAGTGGTAATAGCTAATTTAGACCCTATCATTTTATATGTCTAATTGGGATTCTGTTTTCCAATGTGCATTACTTTGCATTTATCAACACTGAATTTCATCTGACATTTTGTTGCCCAGTCACCCGGTTTTGTGAGATCCCTTTTGTAACTCTTCGCAGTCTGCTTTGGACTAAACTATCTTGAGTAGTTTTGTATCATCTGCAAATTTTGCCACCTCACTGTTTACCCCCCTTTCCAGATCATTTATGAATATGTTGAACAGTACTGGTCCCAGTACAGACCCCTGGGAGATACCACTATTTACCTCTCTCCATTGTGAAAATTGACCATTTATTCCTGCCCTTTGTTTCCTATCCTTTAGCCAGTTACTGATCCCAGAAAGAACCTTCCCCTCTTATCCCACGACTGCTTACTTTGCTTAAGAGCCTTTGGTGAGGGATCTTGTCAAAGGCTTTCTGAAAATCTAAGTACACTATATCCACTGCATCACCCTTGTCCACATGCTTGTTGACCCCCTCAAAGAATTCTAGTAGATTGGTGAGGCATGATTTTCCTTTACAAAAACCACGTTGACTCTTCCACAACAAATCGTGGTCATCTATGTGTCTGATAATTTCTTTACTATAGTTCCAACCAATTTGCCTAGTACTGAAGTTAGGTTTACTGGCCTGTAATTGACAGGATCACCTCTGGAGCCTTTTAAAAAAATTGGCATTGCATTAGCTATCCTCCAGTCATTGTGTACAGAAGCTGATTTAAATGATAGGTTACATATAGGGCTTTTTTTTTCCCTGTTTTTATTTTATTTAATTTTTCCTGGGAATTTATCGTGTTTATTGCTACAACAAAAACAGCTGAAAATCGGTGCAAAAAACTATTAATTTTTCTGGTTAAATATTGGGGTTTATTTTTTGGATGGAAGGACAGGGGGTGGGGGGAAGGTATTCATTAGATTAATCCTTTGATGAATGGAATTCAACGTGGTTTGCTGCAGAACTGAAACAAAACTCAAACCACAATGCCATTTCCGAGTATAAGAAAACAACATATTTCTACTTCCCAAATAAAACTTTTCATTTGAATGAACAGTTTACTGTTGTAGACTTAGAACTATTGACCTATTTTCACCTTCTTGGTTTAGTCTTATGTGTTGTTTGCTCTCCAAATGTTCTTTAATCCGGCTGGCCTGCGTGCCAATTTCGAGGCCACACTATGTGCAGCGCATATACTCAGCTTCATCCTTTTCTCCTGTGGTTTTTTTTTAAGCTTTCGAATGCATCCTTGTGTTCTGAAATGTATTCTGATCCTGATTTTCATTTTCTTCCCGTTTTAGTATCTCAAACCTTTAACCAGTTATTTGCCAACAGCTTGAAATGCGGACGTGGTGAGCGTGAGATTCTTCAGTACGTTCAGATGCACACGCTCGTCAGAGCTTGTGTGCATGTCTGCTTGTTTATTGTGCGTATCTTCCAGACTAATACCTAGCCTAACTTTAACAGGCAGCTTTGCATATACACACAGGCTAATGTATTATTGTAACACACAGATCTCATGCAATGCATTGGATTTTCCTATTAAAACAAATGATTTTTTATATATTCGAATGATACAAAAGTAGAGTGAAAAGCAGAAAAAAGTGAATAATACTTTTTATAAACCCCGGGATTTTTTTGGGTAAAAATCAGTTGATCTGAAAACAAAGGGGCTTAGTTACAGGTCGTAGTTCTGCAGTTCACATCTGAGCTCCTTCAGAACTCTTGGGTGATACCATCTGGCCCTGGGTGACTTATTACTGTTTAATGTATCAATTTGTTCCAAAACCTCCTCTACTGACACCTCAATCTGGGACAGTTCCTCAGTTTGTCACCTAAAAAGAATGGCTCAGGTTTGGGAATCTCCCTCACATCCTCAGCTGTGAAAACTAATGCGAAGAATTCATTTAGTTTCTCTGCAATGGCTTTATCTTCCTTGAGTGCTCCTTTAGCATCTCAACTGTCCACTGGCCCCACTGGTTATTTAGCAGCTTCCTGCTTCTGATGTACTTAAACATTTTTGCTGTTACTTTCTGAGTCTTTGGCTAGCTGTTCTTCAGATTCTTTTTTGGCCTTTCTAATTATATTTTTACACTTCACTTGCCAGAGTTCATGCTCCTTTCTATTTTCCTCAGTAGGATTTAACTTCCATTTTTCAAAGGATGCCTTTTTGCCTCTAACTGCTTCTTTTACTTTGTTGTTTAGCCACGGTGGCACTTTTTTGGTCCTCTGACTATGTTTTTTAATTTGGGGTATAAATTTAAATTGAGTCTCTAGTATTGTGTCTTTAAAAACTTTCCATGCAGCTTGTAGGGATTCACTTGTGGCACTGTACCTTTTAATTTCTGTTTAACTACCTTCCTCATTTTTGTGTAGTTCTCCTTTCTGAAATTAAATGCTACAGTGGTGGGCTGCTTTGGTGTTTCCCCCCCACAGGGATGTTACATTTTATTATGTTATGGTCACTATTACCAAGCGATTCCGCTATATTCACCCTGGGATCCAGCCCCCTCCCCAATTGCGACCCTGAATTAGAATCACTTGGCATTTGCTTCACACGGTAATTTCACAGATATAATGGGCAGCCCAGAGGCTCCAGGGAAGTGGCTGACAAATAACCCCGGGCACATGGACAGACCTACACCTCTGTGCGTAGCAGGCACGCTTACTCTGTCAGGGCCACATCAGCGGTGTCCAGCAGGAACTGCTTCCGACGGTTGGTGCAGACCAACGTCACTGTCTGCTGATCCAGGCCAACCTGCCGCGGGAACACACAAGTGCTCATGAGGGAGGCTGAGGAGCAGGAGGGGGACAAGGCACCCCCAAATGTGCACTGAAAAGGCCTACGTGCTAGTAGCTAAAAGCCAAAGGGGGGGAACCAGCAGCGAGTGCTGTGTTGGCGCCCACATGGCAGAGTGCCAGCTGGGATGAAATGTTGCCACACCAGAAGGCACTTCCTCTGCGTCCCCAGGTAGGTCGCCCACACTGAGCCTGCAAACCTCCCAGCTATGGAGGCTTTGTTCTCCAGAGTCCTCCAACAGCTCCATCAGGAATTGCTACTTCCAAGTGGCACAAAGCCTCTCTCTCTTGGTACCTCTGTGATGCCCTCAAGTCCCAACAGCAAGAGAGGGAAGGACAGATACCTGGGGCTGGAAAATAAACCTAACCCAGCTATGCAAAGAAGAGGCATTTTCCTGCACATCTCCTCTGCTTTCCCCAGCTCATTGCTGCACCCGGCGTGCGACAGGCCTGGATCAGCCGCTGTGAGCTCAGCCTGGACTCACCGAGATGTAGTCTAGCTCATTGTACGAAATGGCCTCCTCCACCATGTACGGCTTTTCTGCTGCTCCTAGCACAGGACACAGGACAGCTGTGTGAACAGGTGGGAGGACAGTCCCAAAATGCAGTACACAGATGTGCCCTGATCTCTCCCCCTGCCTAGCAGAGCAGCTCAGTCTGCAGGCCAGAGCTTTCTTTGCAGAATTAGCAGCCAGGGATTCGGAGGAGCAGGAGGAAGGGGTCTTAACTTCCAGGTGCCGGAAGGATTCCCCCCAGCAGACTAGCTGGCGAGGTGCAGGGCCTGCCACCTACGCAGGCCTGCTCAGTGGGCAGACACGTACCTCTCTGCTTCCCCCAACAGCTGGTAAGTACCCTTCTGGGTGTCCTGGAGCCAGCTGCTTGTGGTATGAACCCAGGGGGCAGAAATGGCCCTTCCCATAAGAGCATGCACTCTGGCAACCCCACACCCCTCTCACGACACATCCGGACTTCTAAAGGTAAACTCCCTACTTGACCAAAAGCCCCAGCTGGTGTCTCTGGGATGGGCTACCTTTCCGGATCAGGTAAACGTAACAGTCAGTCAGTAGGACATAGACAAGCTGAAGATTCCCCTCCATGTGCCCAGTGCTCATTCGGATCATCTGTGGGAAGAGAGGAGAGACGCCTCATAACGAACAGAGCTTCCATGCTCGTCGGCCACAGATAACATGCAAAGCTACAAGCCTCGGGATCTGGTTACCATGCGGTGGCATCTAATACGGCTCATGTGCAGTTTGATTCTTTAGCGCACATGAGAAATAACCGTGTTCCTGGACTGCACCACAGCCTTGGAAATGCCCCAGTCTGCAGCACAGCTCTGGTGCATGGCTGGGTCTCACCTGCTCCACAAGGCAGACCTGTTTCAACTGGGCCACGCACTAATGAGATTATCACTGAGCCCAGCACCACAGTAGCTTTCCTAGTGTAGATGGGACCAGCCTGACTATTGCCCGGCCAGGTCAGGCACATGTACAGAGAGGAACCCATCAGTTCAGACACCAACGCCTCGTGGATCGTTCCCAGCCGTCCAGTCAATAACCCACCTCTGCAAGCGCTTGCCTTCCTGCGCTCAGACTTACCCTGAACAGCTGCTCCTCGTTCTCCCGGAAGACATGGATCATCAGCAGCAATAGATGGTTGTTATCCACCCTGAGTGCGGAGAGACATGGGAAGGAGGGTTAACGTGTGGCATTTAACACGTAATATCCAGGGGAGGTGGGGCTCCAGGTGCAGCCCAGCGATGCAGTGGAGGACACTCTCAGTCCCAGCACGCAGTGCTCTCACTGGAACTGGGCAGCCTCCCCTGGGATGCCGAGGCAGCACTGTGAGCTCCGGGGTCCCGCTGTGGCCTCAGCTCTGGACCTGCCGTTCAGCTGTGAGCTCTGCCTGTGGTCAGCTGCCGCAAGGGCCTGCAGGGGCAGGTGGCCACCCCCCCTTCGCCCCCCGCCATGGAAGTACATTTCTAGTGAATACAGGGCAAGGCAGCTATTCTCACCCCCACCCCAGCCCTCTGTCCTACCTCCTGCTCCCCACCCCGGCCGAGTCTGGACTCCCCAGAAGGGAAACCAGGGTTGAGCTGTGCCTCCCCTGCCTCTGTTTCTTTATGGGTTGCTCTGTTCAGTTCCCAGCCCCGGCCCCCAAGTCAATCATGTAAACACACCAATCCCAGCACCCAGACAAAGCCAACAGCAAACTCCACCAGGCATCAGCTAGAGCCAGCCAACTCTTACAGAAGCCCCCAGACCCAAAAGACAGACCCCACCCTTCCTGAAAACCACCCATCTACATTACCCTTTCCCCCCCAACTCCATGAGGCCAAGGAGGGGAGCAAACGGTCTCACACAGCCGCGCTCGATACCACTTCTCCCTCCCCCGGTACCTGAACTCAGATGGATGGGCCGTTTCCGAAGGGCTGCCCTGTCCCTCCTCCACTCCCGAGTCATCCGCGCTGCTCAGAGAGGGACTGGGCTGGTCTCCTTTTACCCTGCTGGGCGCCTCCGTGCTGCCAGTTTCCATTTCACTGGTTTGGGTTTTAGCTGCCTCCTCCTGAGTGTCCTCTACAGCCCCAGCTGTTTCCCCCTCTCCTCCTTCTTCCTCTTGTCCAGCAGCCTCAGGGCTACGAGGAACATGTGGCGGTTGGCCAGCCCCTGCAGCGTCATGGTCGCCACCACCTGATGCAAGAGCGTTTGGACTCTCGACGGTAAAGCGGTAGAAGTCCATGGGGGTCGAAATCCCCTCGCTAAAGCTGCCAGAGGGCGGCCCGTCCGGGGTCTCCCCTGGCATGCTAGTCCGAAAGGACTGATCAGGGGGCTCGACGTGGCAATTCCAGCCCATGGGGTCCAGCTGCCCGTTCAGTTTGTCGATCACTTTGCTCAGGGGCTGCCCCACGCTCTCCATGGAGGTGTCCTTCATCTCCGGGATCCGCAGGCCCAGCTGCAGGGCCGAGTGCTTGCTGCTCTCTCCTGGCCTCTCCTGGCCCTCCGCAGACTCTGGAGAGGGAGGGTGGCTGTCTTTCTTCAGCTCAGCTCCTTCGCTCAGTCGGGTCAGGCCACTGTCCCTGCCGGCCTGTTGGATGCCAGCCTCGGAAGCGCTGGGGGGAGAGGGAGTCACCGCTTCCTCCAATTTCACCTTCTTTTTCTTGCCTGTTTTCTTCTTTTTAGCTAATCTGCAAGAGGAGAAACCTGCACTGATGTTATCAGAGCCTCACCCTGCCTTCTGTGCCCATGGGAGGGAAACCTGGACTCCTGGAATAAAGCGCCTGCGTCTCCCTCCCGACACTTACACCACCTCCTGGGCTATTCCTCAGAGATGCAGGGTAATTCATCTACCAGTCAAATGATTTTGATGCACAAACAATGGGCTAGAGGAGAAAAAACAGGGGTGTATTTTCATAGCAGAACAGGACAGCAGTCAAGACCCAGTACTTAATCAGATACACATGCCCAGTGCCTTTCATCCAAGAACCACACTGCCCTCTGCTATTAACTGAAGGTGCACAACACTCCTGTCATCTTGGCAGTCTTAGTCCCAGCTACAGGTGGGGAAACTGAGGCAGAAAGGTTATGTGACTTGCCCAAGGACACAAGGTGAGAGTCAGTGGCAGAATAATCTGTGTCTCCTGACTCTCATTTCCCTGTTCTGGGCGCTGCACTTCCCTGCCTCTGGCCATCCCATCTGACGGGTTGCAGCCGCTCTACTTGGATTCAGAATATTCCCAGCCTTCAAGCTGGGCTCTCAAGAAAGGCCAAAAATGTGACACTCTTCAGGACCAGTGTCCTGACAAGGGAGAGGGTTTCATTTCCCATCAGTCTGAAACGGGACGGCGGGGAATGAAGAGTGGTCCCCAGCGGCAGCAGGCGGTATCACGCGCTGAGGCTGAGTGAAACTGACAAGGACTCTGAATGGTCTCAAATCACCTGGACAAAACAGAGGATGAGAGCTGGTTCCCAGTGTACAGAGGAGATTCACCAGGGATGTGGAGTGGCTCTGGCTGCCAACAGAGGGAGCAGTAACCTCACTACACTGACACCTCTTCTAGGTACAGTCGCAGACACCCCGCTTTTCTCTGCCCACTGTAGTTCCCAGGTGGTTGTTGGAAGGTGAACTTCAGGGTACTCATGTCACTGACATTGACAGACTCAAGACCAGGGCTGCTGTCAGTAAGGCCAGCACACCCTTCTCCTGCTCCCGTTGGCTGGGCTCTGAGTGTAGGGAGCTTCTCTGAATGCCCTCCGACTGACTCCACACGCTCACTGGTCTCTCATCGCTGGAGAAAGCCTGGCAGGTAAGAAGCAGCAGCTGTTTCTTTGCTACTGTGAGAACACCGCACTTTCCCCCAGCTGTCAGGGAGCTGGAAGTGCACCAGGCTGAGAGATCCCACACACGATGCAGGATCTGGCCTGATCAATGCAGGGGCAAGAGACCCCTGGGGAGAACCCCAGGGTATTACAGAAAGGCGATGTTAGCGATTCCCTCCCCTTCAAGTCTGTTCTCAATCAATGCCCAGGCTGGGCTCTTGGAAGTATTGCCTGTCTGAGGAGGTCCTGTGGTCATCAAAGAGCCTACGGCACTCTTCTCCCACAGGAAGAGGAGGGGGTAAAACTGGAAGGTTTAAATCCCACACCAGGAAGCAGCTGATACGCCCCAGGCTAAAGGCAGAGTGGTAATAATGGGAGGGATACCTGAGATGGGCAGTGGGAAAATAAAGGGGCCTAACAGGTATGAAACCAGTATGAAAAGGATTGTCATCTTAGTGCCAGCCCTGCACACTCAGGGATTGGAAAGTCAGTCCCAGGGAACCATAACTGTGGCTGCTTTACAAGATTTCATTCTGTTGCCCATACAATAGCATCAGGCTCACAAAATTCTCAGGCCAGATTTTTAGGAGACCTCCGCACCTGGCAGTTCCCACTGGAGAACCCTGCCTCACCCCCCACTGACAACAATGGGTGTTGGTGGGTGCTGAGCACTTTGGAAAGTCCGGCCCCGGAGGAATAAACCAAGAACCCAGAATCTTTGCCTGCCAGGCTTACGCGCCCAGCAATAACCAGCCTGTGGTACAAGTGAGAGCACATGGCAAACATAACTAGCTCCCTCCCATAACTGGCGTGCAGACCCCTCTCCTTGTGTTTGGGAGGCTTGGTACTGACCTGATGACTTCCAGCTCCGTGCAGCTCTCCAACTGGTCTGTGCCTTCCAGCGTGGTGTCCATCTTCTCCAGGGAGGCAGCGTGTGCAGGGGTGGTTTCAGTGGAGGGCACCACTTCAAGCTTGTCCTGGTTGAAGGGGTTGTAGCGCTGCGTCGGACTCTTCATGGAAGCCCTGCCGCCATTCAGATCCGAGGCAATGGAGTACGGGCAGCTGAGAGTATCTGTCAGGTCTCCATCTGGTCAAGAGGAGAAGGGAAAACCAGGATCTCAGCCAGCTGCTATCACCGGACCAGGAATTCCTCACTGAGCATCTGGACCTCAACGGAGCGAGGTGCACACGTGACACTCAGTGTGGACTCAAAGGTCCTGGCCCGGAGCACCGCTTGGCTATACTCTACCCAGTAGACTTGCTAATAAAACTGCTCATTAGGATCAGCATTTGGGAGCTGCCTGCAGGCAGTGGGCATATGTGGGTGCAGACAGTAGAGAGCCCAGTGCCACAGCCTGGGAACCCGTATCAATCTACCTCTCACATCAAATGAAATATAATGCCTGAAAACAAAGGTTTAATGTTCAGACAGAGACTGTCCAGGCAGCCTTCAAACGGGATCACAGTCTGCTGGGAGCTCCCGGAACAGTAGGTACTGTCAGCGCTGGCACATCACAGGCTAGGCAATAGCTAAAATCCGATCTCAGTTCCACTGCACTCCGCTGTAAATGGCAGCTGCCTGCAGGAGGCTCAGAAATGCCCACTGGACACTGGAATCAGAGGATGCTTTACCGAGTTACTATGCCTCAGTGGGCTGTGAACTCTTGTTTAGCGGGGAGAGAGTCATGCAAACATACACAGGCAGTGCTGGAAAAGTGCAAAGCTTCGGTCACAAGTTGGGAGTGTGTGAGAGAGAGACCTGAATAGCATCAATAATGAAACAGATTTCTTCAGGACCAGTCCACAGCTGTTTTCTGAGCTGCCATGCAGAAACCCTAGGGTATGGCAGGGGCCAAAGGAGCTGCTGTGGACAGAAGATCTTGTGGAAGCTCAGCCTTGTGGATGGAGTATCTTGCATTGCTCAACACCTCTGATTAAGGAGCAACACTGACTGGGTCCAAGACAGATGTGATCAACTTTAACTGGCTGGAAGTATAGTAACTGGGCCAACCAATAAAGAAATAATCCTTCTATTCTTATAGGTATGGTGATTTAACAAACCCTAGAAAGAAGATCTTCATTAAGCTCACTAGTTTCCTGAGGAGAAATCAGAGAAATGATTCAGAGAAACTATCCGAGCAGAGGGAGGCAGTTCTCCACTAAGGGGTAGTGGTGGATTTCCCTGGGAAGCTCAGGTTACATTAATGCTCAGACTCCCTCTGCCAGGAGCTCTCTGCTTTAGAAAGAGAAGTTAGCAGATTGCAGTGGACAGAACCATTACAGCGGATGCTACTTTCCTCCTGATATACAATACACAGAGCAGACTGGCAGTGTGGGGAGAGAAATACATCATGCACCCGGCATCAAGTGAAAAGAAACAGAGAGAACAGAAAAGTCTTAATACAACTGGCCGGGCCAGCGTTAGCGTTAATGGACAGAAGACACAGCGGGATTCTTGCTCAGGGTTACCTGTCCACAAAATCAAGTCAGGTAAGTGAACAGTACCATGCCCTATAGACAAATATTCTCAACACGATTAATTTCAAAGGCCAGATCAGAATCTATCCATGTTCCTGAAACAGGGATTTTAAGAAAATATTAGCAGGAAACTAATGTCAGATTCACGATCCTGAGTGTTTGCAGTGGAAACCACAATCTAAAGAGTTGTGCTCAGCCAGTCAAGAAACAGAAACAACCGCCCGCTAAGCTTAGCAGAATTAAGAGATTGTCCAGTGCTTTACACCTGACGGTAGGTTTTGCATTAGGAAAATAAACAGGTTTTTATAAAACCCAGTGTTAAGAGATGGTCTTGTGAATTTTAATTTCGAAACAGTGGTTTTGTTTAAATTTAACCATTGCCCTACAGTTTGCAGTGACAGATAACAAACCACAGTTAAACTGAAACTGACTAGATGCAAAAGTGAAATTGACTGGTCTATTTTCACCATCCAAATTAAGTAAAACAGAAAAAACAGAAAAGTTAAATGACTTTTTAAGGACTATTTCAGTTTCAGTCACCTAATTGGTTACCTTTATTATCCATAAGTTTATCTGGTGTTGTCCACAATATAGGATGTTATTCTGACAGGGTCCATTTAAATGGGGAAGGGTAAAGAGAGGGGTACAAAATGCTTAAATGCTTGATTTTTGTGTATCTGGCAAGGAATTCATTCAGTAAGCTAATTTAGGAGAGACGGGTCTTTCTGATGCAAGCTAGGTTATTGCAGAGAGATCTGATCAGTACTGCAAAAACTGACCCTTATGATTTAGGCCCCGAACTTGCAATCTGCCCCCCCTGGGTTGCCCCATGCCCCTAAGGATCAGACTGCACAACTGGGGCTGTGTTATGGCATGAATGGAAACTGCTCATTGAAGCAGCACGGATCTCGCACAGCAAGGGGGCCTTACACCACAGTCCATGCGACACCACACACCATTAAGTAGCCCACTGGTTCTTATTTAAAAAATGCAATTCGTAGTCTCTGCATTTTTAAAGTGTATTTACAAGTTTAAGGAACAAACCCCATAGTTACAATGGCATGAACCACCAGAACTAAACACAATCTCCTCAACAGTCAAGCAGGATTGCCATAACTTGACACCCTGGTGCCTGGCATAATTGATACCCATCAACTACATTAAACACCACCACCAAAGCCAGCCACCATGAATGCTGTCCAGCATCCCCTATCTAGCAGTCCACAGCTGCATCAAACCTCATTTCTTCTATCCAGGGTAACCAAAGAGTCCAATCAAAAAATTATGGCTACAGAAAACTCACAGCCTCTCCCAGAAGGAGCTGCTGGGGGTAATGGTGAAGGAAAATCGGCTTTTGGGGGAGATCACAGCTCCAGGACCTCTCTGTAGGAAGTGCTGGAGGGAACAGTGGCTGTGAGGAAACACACACAGATTCTTTCATTCCTTTCTTTCCAGGAATGGTCAGAATAGCAAACGCTGGCTGCAGAGGGCCCCAAGCGAGGCCAGACCCTGTGTTAACCACATGTGACTGCAACAGGAAAAGACTCAGTGGTTTTTCGTTTTCAGCTACTCAAACTGCTCTGAAAACCAAAGTGTGTGTCTCTTGTGCTTGGAGAGAGAGCAAGCTTACAGAGAAGAGAGAATGTTAGAGACCAAAAGCCATCCTAATGGAATTCAAGCAGATCTTTATCAAAATGCTGTATGAGGTATTAGTTTGATGATGATAATACAAAACAATTTGAGCTGAAGGAATCTATCAAGGTTTCAGTCAGAAATGACAGAAAATATATATGTATATTTCCTCCACGGGTAAAGAGGACAGCTTTCCTAACCCAACTACATGTGACAGATACACAGAGATGACTATTCCATGCAAAGAAAGGAGAACCGACTCCCATAAAATCTACTCTAAGATATCGAGATTCCGATCAGCCAGGTTTAAAAAGGGCTAAAAAGCAGAACAATGACCAAATGAAATAAGGTCATTAGCTGCAAGTTATGGCTTCAAGAGACATTTTAAGCCAGGAGGGAAGCCTGGGTCAAGGCCTGTCAAGGGGAGAAAAAAATCCACCGAAATGAACCAAAATTCTATTAAAAGTAGAATTAAATCAGAAGCCATTTTCAAGATCCTGTTGGATAATTTATGAATGTGGATCTCTCAAAATATCCAGGCACAGATCTGCTAATCAACATATCTGCTCTTTACCACATGAAGGAAACGTATAGCATACGCTGTATTGAGAAGGAACGCTTTGGTACATTAGTTTATAACTACCTGATACTTTTGGGATGGTCCCTGATCACTGTGTGTCAGTTTTGTGGCAGGAGTAATTTAACAGGTTTCTTCCTTAATCTGACAGAAAGGTTCTCTTATCAATCCAGCTCTCCAAGTATATTAGATAGTCATTTTATTAAACAAATCAGATTTCACTTGATAGACATTTCAGCTACAAATGTCCTATGCAGGGTCTTAAAACCATCGGTCAGACCCATATGGCAGGTGCAACTGACACCTCAATTATCATCAGAGTCAGAAACAAAAGTCACGACATTCTGAGACATATGCTAATGCGAGAATCTCTGTGGGGTGCTCAGTAACTGGAGGGAAACCTCACACACCAGCATCCAGCGTACGGGCCACAGAGCTCCAACTCCACACTCAGAAGATCCATTCAACACAGACGCTCGGTTCTGTTGCCACAGAATTCCATCAAGATCAGAGAGCTTGTTCTTATGAAAAAATCAATTGCATGCAGCAAGCTTAGTGCGGAAAGGGTGCAGAAGAGATAAACATGGTAACATGACTATGTCCCACCTTCCCAGGCTGTGCTGGGCATGGACGGCACTGCCGGAAAGACATCTCCAAAATCATAATCTACAAAAATGAGGGACAAAACCGAGGATTAGAAACACAAGTAGTCGGGAGGGGTGGGGAACATGGGGCTAAACAAAACAATCGTCTGAAAAGAATGAGAAACTGGTTCGGGGGTATGTCTGTCACAGGAAGTCTGCCTTATTAATTACTGCTATTGCTATTACAGCAGCTTCTAAGGGCCCCGCTCAGAGATGGGGCGCCGCTCTGCTAGGTGTTGTAAAGTTAAAATTGGGGAAAAAATATTGATGTAGCATAGCCTAATGGCACATACATTGGAGCTGAGGGCCAGGATTTCCAACCCCAGCTCCAACAATGACTTGCGGGATCACCTTGGTCAAATTACTTAACCTCCTTGTGCCTCAGTTTCCCCACTTACACTTGCCTCCCAGAGGTATTGTGATGTTTCATTTAGTAACGTTTACAAAGCCAGCGGTTAAACTAAAAGGACAAACTGGTCCTCTAACCAAGCTCCGCCTACAGTCCCGGAGTAGCTGGTCATTCCTATTACGATGATCAGCAGTGAAATAGTTAGTAAGTTAATGTCCAGTGGTTGTTATATTTTGTCATCAACCCACTGGGATGAATGGGGGCTGCTCACATGTAACGCAGAACCCAATTCCTGACACCCTACATCAAACCCATGTAATAACAGTGTGGGCTGATTGCATATTTCATCAAAGGGTTTGAAAGCACATTAGACACTTTATTTAACTGAGCTCCACACCTCATTGTGGGAGGGGGATGGGGTAGTCAGTATCATTCCTTCTATAGAGGGGGAAACTGAGGCACAGAGCTGAGAAGTCACTAACCAGGGTCATGCAGTGAAGCTGTTTTTGGCTCTGACACAGAAACTAGCAGCTGGGACTCCGATGTTCCCATTTCTAAACCACACTTCCAGCTTCTTGCAAATTTCAGCCTCACATCTGCATCTCTTGGATTTTAACCCTCAGTATTTATCTGAACAACATATTAAGCACTGTGGCCATACAATGGCAATAGCCAGGCGTTCAATTAACACGAAAGGACATTCCCTAAGAGATTATTGCTGGGATCCAGACATGTTCTGCCGATGGCGACAGAGCAGGGGGTGGCTTACATCTGCAAGGGAGATGTGACATACTGTGAGCCAGCAGTTCGGGCCAAGTCTCCAGTCTAATGGCAGAGAACAAGGGCTGGGAGATCAATGCAAAATGGATTGATTACTGCTAAGTCTGCTCTCTGCCCTTCTGCATCTGAGGAAGTGAGCTGAAGCCCAGGAACGCTTACGCCTGCTGAAATTAAACGTGTTAGTCTTTCAAGTGCTACAGAACTCTCCTTGGTCTTCTCTGACCTTAGCTGCCTCCAACCTGTGCTGCTGGGCCTTCCCCACTGCATCCGACTGCCCTGTGACAGTAACGAGACGCTGGCTGTACTATGCAGGTCAGGAGGGCAGCTGAGGAAAGACTTAGTTAAAACTGCCGTGAACTTTACTGCTGTGTGGAGCGGCAAGACATTTATTCCTTAACTGGGCCACCCTCCTCCCTTAAAACATTTAAATACCCCGGTTTCTAATTTGCAAACGGACAACAGTGACAATTCTGGCAAATCCCGCTGCAAGGCCGTCCGCCTCCAGTCCTTCCAAGTTCACCCAATCTGGGACTCTATCCAGAACCGCACAGAACAGGGCCTGGACAAGGTCCCTGCTGGCCGGCTGAATTACTGCCCAAGGCTCTTCAGCTGATTTGGTCTTTGGTTTGAAAAAGGGCCTTTAAAAAAAAAAAAAAAAAAAAGACTAATGCTTGGAGTTTTATTTCCCTTCCTTAGTTGGTGGGAGCAGCCCCCACAGGCCATTTTAACCCTCCACCCCCCACAGGTGCAACTGTTCTATATGGACCCCTGTAGACTGTAGACCCAGTGAAGCAGGAGGCCTGTACTCCAACACAGACTCTGGCTTTCCCTCTTCAGGCCTGAGAGTCTGTAAGGGGGAGAAGTGAGCCCAGCCTCCCTGCAATCAGTGGCCAAGGTCAGGTAGATCTGTAGGCACAGTTAAACCAAGGAGACCGGTGTCCATCCTCTGGGCTTTAAACAGAATTGGAGCCTTATCGCTCCAGCTGTCCCGCTGGAGAATTCCACCGAGTAACAGTGAATTCCTGCAAAAAGGAGCGTCCCTTCCTGTAGCGCAGGGGGCATTTTCAGGCTGAAGAACTGGAAGGTGCCTTGATGCAAAGAAAACATCAAAGACAAACGTGGCTGGGAAAACCTTAATCTTCAGTCTAGGCAGGAACACACAGGAGGATCTGGCAGCTTGGATCAAGATGGAGCTCAGTGCTCTGGGAGCTGTGGTCTCCATTGGCCACACCTCTGCATGCAAGACGGAGGTGGCTCAGAGTGCAAACTATGGGCCCACTCCTGGCCCCCAGTTCCCACAGCCTGTCTCTCATCTGGCCCAGTGGGTTGGTGGATACTTAGCAAATGGGACCGCACACTACTGGATACATGGGAAAGCGCGGATACTGCCCAGCTACAAAGCTTTAATCAACAAGACCTCCGCTGCCTTGGGTATTGCCCTAGAACCTGACAGCTTTTCTCTCATTCTTCTGGGGCACTCAGATTCTTGTGCAAACAGAAGCTGCGCATCCACCCCTGCCCCGTGTCCTCTGCGGCCGCTTACCCTCGCTGGATGGTGCGATGGCGCTGTCGTCCCATTCCAGATTGGTCGAGGTGACTGAGTTGAAGGAGTTGAGCGACAGGCTGTCTGAGCCATGGAGGGAGCTGGGCAGGCGATCCTCGAAGTCCAGCAGATACTGCGGCTTGTAGTAATCCGGCATGTATGGCGCCAAGTCCAAGTAAGGGGCATCCTGAGGGCAGACGCCCGGAGAAGATAACACACTACATCAGAAGCAGCCTCTCTTCGGACAGCTCGGCCAGTGACAACGTTACACACACATAACACGGGCGGCCGTGTGTAATACAAAGTTACATTCGATTTGTACAAATAACCTGGTTGCAAATGTTTATTAAATGAAGAGAAGATCAGAGACTGCAACGTTTTAGTGGCTTGTTTTTCCTTCACTCTGAAAGCACCAGCCAGTAGCAGGCAAATTGTGTATGTCCCTAGGCAAGCTTCTACCGCACAGTGTACCACTGCACACCAATCCTGACCCTGCAGCGTCCTTTCTTCTTCCACTCCGGGGTTCCCCCACCCAGCTCTGTCAACGCCCCTCAGTCCTGACCCAGAGGCCCCCTCCTGTCCCAGCCCTTTCCACAGCTCTGTCAGTGCCATTGAGCATCCCTGATATTCAGCTCCTGGGCACCTCCTGACGGGGACAAGGATTATAACGTAGTTCAGTGATGTGAACACGTCTCTGCTGGGGACTGAACTGGTGCCACTGTTTGGAAAAGTTCTCTCCTGACTGAGAAGGAGCTTTGCTGGATATAATAAACCTTTGTATGAATTCACTAGTCCTGGATACCACCAGGAAATTGAGCCTGCAGCAGGAAGCAAACCTGTGCCAGATAGTGGCTGATGGAAATGGACTCATTGGAGAAAGCGAACCAAACGTTACACCTCCAAAGACTTTTCTAATGGACTCAGTGAAGTTTCAAGGTAGTTTTGTGTCCCAAGTTCATACCAGAAACCTTCATAGCCGTGGAGTTCTGAATGCACAGGAGTACGGTCAACAGACAACTGCCATCATGACCATTTCCTCTCTTCTCTCCGCGTACCCTTCTCCTGTCCTTACAGCTAGCCTTCTCCGCACAGCAAAATGCTGCAGGTTGGAAAGGCAGCCAAGTGGCTATCTTCCAAGTGAACACTGCTCAGAGAACAGCAGAGCATGGCAGCCTGGGGAACAACCTCCAGTCTTCCTTCTCTGCCCATGGGAGCCAGGCACCATGTACATGACAGGCTCTATCGCTTCGAGTTCTACAGTCACTTTTCCCCACAGAAAATAGACTTTGGAACCTATATGGGGGGTCCTAGAAACCCCCTGCCTTGAAATCCCCACTCACTGTCATTGGACTTTCACTCTACGAGAGTCATCTTCACCACCTACAAGGCCCTATGTCAACTCATCCCCATCAGCATCTCTCCTCTCTCTCCCTGCCCCAATTCAATCTCTGCTTCCCACCTCTCTCTCCGTCTCTTTCTCCCATTCATTGTGCCTCCCCCCATGCTGCCCTCATGTGTCTGGAGCAGAGCTCTGCGCTCATCCTCAAGCAACGTGGATATTACGGTGCAATGCAAGTGATATGTAATAATAAATCTTTGCCAGAGATTGGCAAAAATTACCCTGAGCAGGAGCACCCTGGTCCTTGTCCGATGTGACAGCCCTTTTCTGCCTTCCCCTGACTGTATCCCGAGAGGAGAATGTCATTTTTTGTAGAACTGGGGAAGTGCTGACTTGTGAAACTGAGTGATCCCCTGACCAGGGATTATCCCTGAGCAACTGCAGCAGAGAAGCTCTGAGGATGCATCTCTCCGGCAGACACATGGACAGCCAAGGGACAGAGTTTATTAAATACTTAGCTGGCCCAAGCTTCAAACGGCGCATGGGGTTTTCCTGCCCTACAGCCTTTCTATCCAGCAGTGAAGACAGCAAAACAAGACAGGATTCTCACCGGCTCCAAATCAAAGCGAATGAATTCCAGCCCAGATACCAGCGTCAGGAACAAGGTCAGGTGATCATGGCTGCAGACCAGGGCGTTCCTGTGACACAGATAAAACACAAGAGCTTTCAGCTTTGGTATAACGACAAAACAGCTGTCGAGCGTATGATCTTACCAATCAAAACACATTCTCCACCCATCTGGTTTCTAGTTTCCATGACATGACCCTGAGCTACAGCGTAAACAACCTCGAGTCAGACAGTCTAAGTGGGATCGCACTGCTTTTAGCACAGCGAGGCTTTTCTTTGGTAGCAGGAGCAGTGCTCGAGGCTAGCCTGGGTTGAGTGACTGCGATGGCCACACATTTCTCTTGCAGTCTCCAGGCTCACAAGAGCCAGCAGGCTGCAGTCTCTTTACTGAGTTAAGGTGGGATTTTGCCTCCTAAGGTCACTTACACCCCTTTGAAAATGTTACCAAATGTCAATAAAGGATGTAGGAGAATGGGCCTAATCACCGCCTTACTGGTCTCTGCCAGGTTTATTAAAGACAGTCGCGTTCCAACGAACTCCATATTCCTGGTGCCGTTTAGAAGAGTGAGTTCGCCATGACAAGCAAGTGCCATTCAGTCAGACACCCCTATCCATGAGCGAGAGGCTGGCTCCATACAGCCAAACTCCAAGAGTGGGTCCACCTGCTAGGCAGGGCTACAGACACGTGTAGATACAGCCACGCAGGGCTGTCAAACAGCATTCACACCTGAGATATCACAGCGCACCAGCATGCAGCCTGCGACGCTAACTAGTCAGCCCACCGCCTGCACAACTGAGCTCTCTGGCCGAGCCTCTCACTAGAAATGCAGTTACAAGCACTCAGCGTTTCCACTCAGGAAATGGAACCTGATTCGCAACAAGTTTGTTTCAAGCAAAATTGAGTGGAGCTCTCTAAAAGGAAAACATAGCCAGCAGTGGAGCCAAGAGACGGGCTGAGAGCACCCTGCTACTCACTTGACATAGTACTTATGCAGCAGGCTTAGATTCTCCTGAAACAGCCGTAAGTAGCTCTCCAACGAGTTCTCATTGAGGGCCAGGTACAGCCACGCTCGACCTGAAACAAGCATCAGAGGTTATTGGTCAGCAGCTCCTGCTTCCCAGGGCTGGTCAAATATTGGGAGGGAGAAAAAAAAGCCCTACAAATATTCATTCATATTTTTAAACCAGTTTGCTGAGGTGGTTCAGGCCCCATTTGCATTCACATTCCTGGAATATTCTAGTGACTTAAAGCAGGGATTTAAAGAAAATATTAGCAGGAAATTAATTTCAGATCCATGATCAATGTGTGAGCAGAAAGAGAAGTGAATTTCACTGTATGGGCTCAACTCTGCTCTCATCAGGGTAGGGAGGAACAGCAGTGGGGCTCTCCTGACAGCATTCCTGGTCCAAGCCAGCCTTGACGGGAAAAAGGTCCCACGCACTTTTAATAATGGGCAAAGAAGATCTGCACATTTCACATCACATTTCCTCTGTCTCAAAGGAAAAGGAGCATCAGCACCTGTGGCAGGTACCCAGTAACCTTCCAGGACAGAACGGGAGAGGTCTGTCCAGCTCACCTAGGTCCATCCTGCCAATATCTCTCCTGCAAGCCAACTCCAGCTGCACTGCCTGGCTGGTTGCTCTGGTTCACAGATGCATTAGAATTGCATCCAGAAAAGCCTGGCTCTGAGACCTGTGTGCAAACCCCAAAGGGGACAGTCAGGAGACGTTAGATAAGGCACTTGACTGCCATGCCAAGCCCAGTTTTCCACGGTTGGTGCTGTCCTAATCCTGCATTTTGATACTTCAATCTGTATTTGCACATGTCAATCAGGTCTTAGGGCCCAACCATCTATGAGCTCCTATGCCCAGATCTGGGCATCCAAATGGGGCATTCCATTAACATCTGGTAACCAGGCCTGTGGTGTTTCTTATTAAAATTGTCTCCTTCCATGTCATCTATGCACCTCTGTAACAAACACAGCCTGTGCTACCTCTGGTCACCACACACACACTCCCTACTTCCTGGTCTGGACAGGGCAAACATGGAAGAGACTGCTG
Source organism: Emydura macquarii macquarii (assembly GCF_026122565.2). Taxonomy (NCBI): domain Eukaryota; kingdom Metazoa; phylum Chordata; order Testudines; family Chelidae; genus Emydura; species Emydura macquarii. The sequence goes on from NW_027132905.1 coordinate 51,548,310, forward strand.
ACTGTACTGCAGGGCCGGCTTCGGAGCTAGCTGGCGTGGCTACTACTTCCCTGACTTCCTGCATAAGCCAGGTGTGAACGCAGACCAGGATCTCAAACCCAGAGCGATTAAAACCAACTCTGATCTCATGCCAGCTTTCCTAAACCTGCGACTCACCCACTGAAAGAGCTGCCCTAGAAGGCGCAGAATAAAATACTCACTGCGCCCCAAATTGGTGGCCACGTGTTGAAGCACCTCTATCTGTTTGACGGCTTCCCTCCGGGTGAAGTGAACGACCAGCACCCAGTAGCCTGAAGAGAGATCTTGCAGCCTGCGGGAATGGAAACAGAGGGATCGTTAAGGAAACACTTCATTGCTTTCAGACCCTGAAGCAAATAAGTTATGCCCAGAGAGAGCGGAGGGAGGGATGCGCTCTCCATAGTCCCTGTGGAAACCTCCCATCCCTCCGTGTCATCACAAGAGCATCATTCTTGGTATCACAGCGTCAGACTGCGATAGGACGAGCTGCAGAGGTGTTCCTATTTGAAAGGCTTTTTTCAAAACCCAGGCACCTGGTTCTGAATAAAAAGCAGAGAAGAAAAGGGGAGAAATTCAGAGAGGGGGGAGGAGGAGAGAACCTTTCAAATGGTGAGGGAAAGATAAAAGGAGGAAGAAAGTGAAAAGGAGGAAACAAGAAGTGGGGCCCTAACCTCAGGGCCCTGCCGTGGTTTGGCCAGCTAAGTTTTCTTGACACCGGGGTTTAGAGGCAGGTAGCCAAAATATGCATTTTGGGATTCCCCTCGGAGGCTGCATAATGAAATAATTTGTCCCCTGGCTGAACACCCCCACCCCTTCTTCAACCCCAGCTCCGTAACTTGGAGGGGGCCCAGGCTGGCCGAGCGCCCCACCGCACAGCACTGTACATCTTACCCATAGAGCAGAGCGTGGTCCAGGTGCTCGCACAGCCGCTGCAGGACTTTGTCGTGATTCCTAATTGCTGGGGTCTCATCCTCACACGCCGCAAAGTAACTCTGCAACTGAAAACAGAAGAGACAGTGTCAGCTGCTGAGCAGGGGAGCAGCCGTCCAAGTTTCATTCAATTACATGACAATATCTAGGGCCATGTTCATACATTCCTTCAGTGACTCACCCTGACATAAGGAAACCCGGAGCCCTTAACTCACCCATATGCAGTTTCAGGGCCACATTCAGACCTGGGGTAAACAAGTGCAATCCCATCAGATTCATCCACGTATATCCTCGCAGCCTTAGCACCCTACCATACAGACGACACAATGGATGCAACTACTGAACTCAAGACTGTCCTTCAGCCTTTGCCATGGCTTGCGGAGTACATGGAAAAAATAATCCGCTTGCACCCATGCATACGTGCATGGCCGCTGATTTTCCAAGAGGCTCGGAGACATGCCACAGGTCAGAGAGCAGGACTGTGCTTTTAAAGGGAATGGGATTTCTGAGCAGGCTGAATATTTCGTTATTGTTGTTCCATCTTTCCAGCACGTACTGGTGTCTAAATATTTATTTCGGACGCTTTGGACACTAGCCATTCACTTCAGTACTTTATGAGCCCTCAGTACTTGGAAACGCAGGCCAGGCTTGACCCAGTTTTAAATCAGAAGTGCTGGACAAACAGCATGTTTAATAGCCTGGTTTTCAAGATGGCACTACGGACCACACATGACCATCGCATGCCTCTGGATCCAGCCAGGGAATGGCAAAGGGTCTGTACCTCATCTACCATTCCCGATAAGCACATTATTACTGGCTCAAAAAGGCGCTGTCCCAGTTTCGACCTGCCACGCAGGCTTTCGGCTACCCTGGACCGCATCTCTGCAAACCATGGATGATGTGGTTACTTGATGCACAAGCTGAAAATCGAAGACTCTGTTTCGTGCGACTGCGGTGAGAACATGCAAACTGTCACACACACTGGAACGCAGTGCTCCAAATACAGATTCAGAGGTGGACTGCAGGATATCCACAACCTCACAGAGCAGGCCTTGAAATGGCTCATGGACCGACAACTGCATCTATGGAGTGCTGCTTTGCAGATGTCATACGCACAAGAGAGAGGGCAGCAATTTTCACTGGATTCAGAACAGCTGCGCTGACACTGCTGAGACAGGCACTTCACGGTGTGTGGACGTCTCGTCTCTTTTGGGCCTCTGCTCTTCTGCCCGTGCAGGGCTCCAGTCACTGGATGTACCAGGTTATCACTGGTGCAAGGAGAGCCCAGCGCTATACAGAGTCAGTGCACACACCATCTGAGAAACACTGGGGTGTAGGCAATGGCTCCCACAGCCGTGTATGCGCTGTAAAATGAGTGTACATCACTCAATAGGACAACTGCTCAAATGCAACATGAGCTCTCACAAGGTCTCACGATCTACACATAGATCTCAATGACACAGAGATCCAATTCGCCCTTTGTATACATCTCACTGGGCTTTTTGGTTAGGGCACAGGACTGGGGAACTGACTGACTGGGGAACTCTGGCAAATCACCATCTCAGTTTCCCCATCTATAAAATGGGGGTAATACTAACCTATCCCCAGAGAGAAGCTGGAGTTTTAATATTTGTGATGCTCTTAGGGTCCCCCAGATTACAGGCACTGGAGAAGCACACACTATTACTATTATTGCACAGATGCAATGAGCTGGGCATGCATCTTTGTAATAAATAAAATGTAATTGCAGCTAACTGGGTACACTAAAAGCCCCAGACTGACCTACGTAGCCATACCATCACTGCCGAGAGAATGGGCTTGTGCCTTTCTTTGGCAGGAGCCAGGAGATCTGGGTTCTATTCCCAGCTTTACTACTGACTCGCTGTGCAATCTTGGCTGAGTCAGTTAGCCTCCATGCCTCAGTTTCCCAATTGATAAAACAGGGGTGGTGAAATTCTAACTCTCGGGCTGATAATGAGACTTTGGTTTTTAAGGTCTGTAAAGTGCTCTGAGATCCTCCATACAGAATGCACTAGACGGGCAAAGCATAGAATCAGATTCTAGAGATTTGCTCTGCACTGATGGGCTTCAAAAGGCTGGCTGCTTCTCTGGGTAGCTGCCAGGCTCATTTGCACCATCACCACAATGGACATTCATTCAGGACAACCTGTTTAGCCACAGAATTGCCACGGGCTTGGGAAAGAGAAATTCAGATGACAGCTGCCATGGCCTTGTTTAAATGCCCGGCTCCTGCTCAGTTTGCTCACGTGAACAGACAGACAGGTTCTACATAAGCTTTTAATAGATGGAAGATTATCCTGTCATTTCTCACCAACAGCAGCTGTTCTTGCAGATGTAAGCACCTGGCTAAAGAATGGCTCCGAGCTGCCTTCGGCGCTATCAACAGACTCCACTCGTGAACATTATAACACACGTAGGAGGCTGCCCAGCGTGTTCTCCAAAACCTTGCAGCAGATCTTAATCATAAAGCTCAGCTCCAGCGCTTTTGGGTGCCTGGATCTAAGGAGTTAGTTCTGGCCCATCCCTACATCAAGCTTCACATGCACTAAACACTCTGACCTCTGATGATCAGGCAGGCAACAGAAAACGCCCCTTGACACTCAGCAACACTAGAGAAAACCATTAATAAACCCCCGTGTAAGAAGTCATGCCTAGATCTCGCTCATAGAGGTGCAGCAACTTGTTGTCAAAAGCACCCTGAAGCACTGGGAGGAAAAACCAAAACCACAGAAGCATGTGCTCCTTTCAGAGACATGCTAACAATTCAGACCCTGTCACAGAAACAACTCAGCATGTTACTCACCAGTCAAGCTGCTGGACACATCTGCAGTGGAGTTAAAAGGTAGGTTGGGGGTTCCCGTTAGACACACAGGTGGTTTTCCAGCGGGTTATAATCCAAATCATGCTTATGTGGCTCACAGTTTACAAAATGTTGAAAATGATGAAATCAAGGGCTCTGGATGCTAGTCCTGGCTCTGCTACTGACTCATTATATCGCCTTGGCCAAGTCACCTTCCCACTCTGTGCCTCAATTTCCCAATTTATAAAATGGAGAGATCACCACCTACTTCACAGGAGTGTGCTGAGGCGTGATTCACAGTTATAAAAGACATTTTGAGATTATCAGGTGAAAGGAACTAGATGAGAACAAAGTACCATTATTACTGGCTATCAACACTTTGTATCACTTAAAATCCAGTTTAGCTACATTTGGATAATCATATTGGCTCTCAATGACCAGTGGATCAGATAGGATATCAGTGTAAACAGGAAAGAGCCAACACAGTTAAAGCTAAGGCTGTTCTTAGATATTGCAGCACACATTATATACTTTAAAATTAGACACTGGTTAGAGACCTCAGCAACATGAAAGACTCACAGGAGATTAAGGATAAAGGCAGGCACCCGTTCCTTACTACTGCTGGTTTAAGTCAGACACTTATTTGTATCTGATATTGATAAAAGGCTCTTTTCTAGCAAAGATCTGAACTCACACACATTCCTCCAAGGGTGCTAGGACTTCCGAATGCTGCTGATAAATATCACCTCGCTGGACTGGTCTCTGACAACGTTACATAATTGGGCTTATAAAGACTTCACCATCAGCCCCTAGGTTCCATTAAAATCACATTTAATGGTCTGAAAATGGATCTTTAGTTTCTCTCATCCCCCTTATGCTCAGCCCAACCAATCAGTAAGAAAGGAAGGCCGGCAATTTCACAGGCAGCACTTTCACTGGGAGGGGAACGCAGATTATTAGCAAAGAGGCTACAGGGTACATCCGCAGTACGGTACTGCCCCAGCCAGAGAATCACAGAAGGCGCTGAGCCTCGCCCTCAGAGGGAATGCTCACCAGGCCCATCCTTTTATTTCTTGCAATACATTGTGAATTATTCTTCTGTTTTTGCAAAAATACTCAGAGACACTAGAAATCTTCGCTGCACTCCCAATTCCCTCACATGCTGACTTGCTGGCCTGCTAGTGCAAATATGGCTGAGCTCTTATTTAAGGCCATCTCATACACATTTGTTCCCAGCTCTGACAGTTCACAAGACAGCAGACCATAAAGTCACATCCGAGCACTCGGGCTCATTGCCCTTTTCCAGCACTGGCCCAAAGACTGGATTTTATCAAGTGCCAGCATCAGACCGTCTAGTTTGTAGTCCCCTATCACCAAGGTGGTCCCTGCTTCACTGTTCTCAGCTGGACAGACTGGCAGCAAGTTGTTGCTAGTAGCTGTGAAGTAAGTGTCAGGCTCAGATAATTAGAGCCAAGCCTTTGGTTATAAGCATTAAGGTGCAGGATTCTCCAAGTGCTTTTTCTTTACTGTGATATCTTGGCTTTAAACGTGGAGTGTAGGACCTACAAAGGTTACTGGTTTATGGATTAATTAGGAGTTGCTTCCCACTCAGGGCCAAATTCTGCTCTCAGTCAGACGGGTGTAAATCCAGCCTAACTCAAACAATGTCAGTGGAATTAGTACAAATTTACACTGGACTAACAGAATAGGTGTATGTGTGGGGCAGGCCTGTCTTAACTCTCAACATTACAAAAACCCACTGCACTACAGACTCCCTCACAACTCTCAGAATTCAGGCCAAGATTCCAGGCCCGCTTCAGATGGACGTGGGCTTTTGACCAAGACAAAGCAGGGGAGAGCCCTGCAGAGCCTGTCTTTCCTGGGTAGAGCTGATCCCACAGCGCCAGGGAACCCAACTCCCAAGCAGGAGAAAGAGCTGCTGTGCCTGGGAGCAGCCAGTCCAACCTAGGATGCAAGCACGAAGCTCGTCTCCTCTGACCACACAGTGTATGTTTGTCTGTCCTGCATAATCTAGATGGAAACGCCGAGAGACAGGGAACGTATCTTCCTCTGTGCTGTCAGCTGAGCTCTCAGCAGTCATTCTAACGCACCCATCACAGATCCATGCTGGGGTTCTCCGATTATTCACTGACTGGATTACACCCAGGTGGCATCAGATGCTTTCTAGTATAGTTGTTCTCTTTGTTCCTGCCGAGGCAGTGAGTTCCCCAGGCAGGACTGGCTCCACACGTCCCACCATACTCAGGTATAAGGCTGCGCCATTAATAAATGGATCGAACCTTTTTAATTACATGTAAATGTATCAGGAGGTGCTGGTTTCTCTGGAAGTATATATGGTAAATGTCAGGGGCATGTGCAGAAATTTAACTTTGATCCCTTTTGGGGGGGGGGTACACTCTGTGCTTCCCCCCTCCCCACCCTCATGGCCAGAGTTCTGTGCCCCTGAAAATTATTGGGGGGCCTGTGCCCCTGCTCGTCCCCCTTGTGCACGCTCCCGGTAAACGTTGTCCATCCTAGAGTCTGTGGTCTGTGTTAGCTGGGCAGAGGTGGGTGGTAAGATGGTATCATCCTCCACATTTGGAAAAAAGACCATATAACCCTGTGGGACTCACACCCCGCTTCAATCTTTATCCCAGTCTATTCCTCCAAATCCTTCCCCCATCACTCTGCATACAGTTACTCGTATTTTCTCAGCTTTTTGATGGATGAAAATACCCTGGCAGATTCTGCTATTAATAGGCAGTTCCCGTGCGGGAAGAATGGCATAATATTCAATTATTCAACAGCCATTATCTACAGCCAAAGCTTTAAAACATTCCCATAGCAAGCAGACCTATGGGCCAGGAATGAAGTCACATTTAAAAGCACCAGCAGATGTAAAGCCGTGTGGGTTCTGGAAGAGGTATCTGATAGGCCCTACGTATTTATCCTTGGCAGCTGCTTGCTCTGCGGAAGGTGGTTGCTCCGGGATGAGAGAAGAGTTCACTGATGTAGGGAATAAGTGTTGGATTCCTGACCAAACAAGAGGTGTAATGGACACATTCCAGTCTGCATTAAAGCCACCTGGAAACTCATCATTATACTGCTAGTATGCAGAATACAGAACACCTTGTAGTTTCTCCCGGAAAGCCCCATCATGAGATGTTCTGCACACTCCAACTCTCCCCACCATCTGGTTTTTCCTCATTATTTATAAACCACACCCTGGAAACATGAAACGGACCTTTGCTCCTTTAACCAAACTAGCATCCCTTCTCCATGCACATTAACAGCAGCACTGAACTCCTACAGAGTATTTTACTCTCCCTGCACTGGCTTTAGGGAATACTCCATCCCCCCACGTGGCAAGTGCTTCCCTATTCTAGAGATGAGGAATTGAGACACCAAGAAGTTAAGTGCTTGCCACAGAGTACGTCGAGGGCAGAGCCGCAATTAGAGAGCAGACATTTATGGCTCGTACCAAGTACGTACAACGTATGCAACACGGAGGAGTTGGAGCAGAATCCAAGGAGGCCCAATCGGTCCCTTCCAGGTCTTTTAAAGGGTAGTACACTACCATGTGTCCCTCCAGGAGGGAGGCTCCTATTGTTGGCTCTGCCACTGACTGGAGAAAGTGGAAGGTGCAGATGCTGAGCAAACTGAAAAACCAGGAACTCTGCTGACTTCTCATATGATTTTTCAGCCAACTCTGAGTCAGAGGCCGTGTAAGCTGGTGTGGATCTCAATGGAGCTATGCCCATTTACCCAACAGAGGATCTTACTCAAGATTATTTGTTGTTAATTATGTAACTTAGTATTTCTCTCACAGGGCTGTCATGAGGTATAGTTCAATTAGCAATGCTTGTAATGTGCTTTGAGATCCCCAGCAGAGCGGGTCTATCATTTGGCAATCTTTATCTCACCTTCTTTGGGAATTTCTCTTCCCTTGCCCATCTCAGCTCACACGCCCTTCTTGCAATTAACCTCTGTACCCACATCAGCACCAGGAGGTCAGGACGGTTTATTATCCTTGGCTGACAGCTTCGGAACACCTCGCTGTCACAGACTATGGGAATTCCCATTTCTGGGAAGGAATCCAGGTCTCAATAGCAAACGGCTGAACTATTTTAAGCATTTCCTCATTTTCTTCCCCTCCTTCCCCAAATCAAGTTCGCTGGTTTCAGTTTCTATCATTGTTCTTTCTCTGCACAGCTAGAAATGAGTTATCTCCGTTCCTGGCTTTCAGCCTGCTTGATTCTCTCTAGCATTGATCGCTACATTTCTGGAGCTCGAGAGCAGCCCCAAGAGCTCAGCCTTCTCTTATTTAAGGAAGTGCATTCCCCTGCTCTGCTGCTTGTAAACAGTCAGCAAATCCACGGGATCAGATCATCTCCTCGGCCTCTGAACTGTGATGGCCCCTAGCATCTTTTATTCAGATTTCTACATATCTCAGAGGAGCTTCAGCTTCATTTCCCACTCGGGGAAGTAACTTTAGCAGAAACAGCCATTTCAGGACATTCTTTCTGCATTCTTTAAGGATCTTTTGATAAAGGGCATCTGCATTTTCTTTAGCGACACTGGGGAGGACGCTGCTTTCTGAACCACAGTGTCAAGGATTCCAGCAGAGACAGAGGTGCCAGGGCATGGTCTGGGCATTCTGGTGCTTCTATGGGCAGCACACAGTAACTCAGCAAGGCAGTCTCTTTTTTACCCCTGACATAGTGTGCCTGATGAGTCTTTGACGAGAAGGATTCCTAATGCAGTCTTCAGTTCCTTATCCTTGAGAGCTAGCACTCCTCCATTCACTCAGTGCACGAGGAGTAGACAGCCAAGGGGTCACGTGCATCCTAGTATCAGTGACAAACTGAAGGAGCCTAAACGTATACACATGATATTTAGCTGAGAAAAATAAAACTCTGTACAGGTTAGCCCTGCACTATACACATTTCTTATGTACGAAGCCTGCTTTGCTGCCATTCTGCCACACCAACATCCAATCCACAGCGACCTCCAGGGCGAGTCTAGTGCAAATCCACGTGCATGCAATGAGTCTTTCCTCTGTAATGTCAGGAGCTGGGCAACGCACTTGTGTGACTTGTTTTTGCTGAAGGGCTCACAGTCATGTGATGGCACCCAGCCCCATGGACTTGGGGAGCCTGTACACAGCAGACGTGTACACACAGAGATCCCTCAGAAGGCTGACTCATGGACTCTGAATCACACCATTTTAATTAGCACCTGCTGGGCTGTTTGTTAGCAGTGGGGATGCAACCCACACTTCATGCACAAAAACTCCACCCACACACACACACACACACACACACACACACACACACACACACACACACACACACACACACACACACACACACACACACACACACACACACACACACACACACACACACACACACACACACACACACACACACACACCCAGCAGGAGACCGGCAAGAGAGAGCTTCTGGGGTCAACAATGGGGAACGACACGAAGTGGTCACTACTGCCGTGGTTAATGGACACAAAGAACTATGCAACTGAATTACAGGGACACAGATGCATCAAGGGATGAGTGATACTTCCAAAACGCCCAGAAGAACACACCTGCTCTGTGGTAGACATTAGTGGAACCTGGAACGTGCGAAAGCAGAAGTAGAACATCCCCTCTTTCAAACAACCTGAGGGCTGGGCCTGCATCCCCGAAACCTCTTCCAGCATAGCTGGCATAGGGCAGGATTCAATCCAGAATCCATCAGAGCTGCTGCTGCATAGACAGTCCCCAGATTGTTACTTGTGTAGAGCTATGGATGTTTACATGGATGCCAGATTCCTTTCCCCAAAGAGTTTACGATCTCAGATGAAAACACTACAATACAGAGAGGGTTTAAGGAAAGAGAAAATGAAATGATGAGCAGTCAGTGCGGGAGGAGGAAGGGAATAGACCACACACCTATCAGAGGGATGCAATACTCTCCCCCCAGCCTTGAGGGCTGATTGCAAAAATCACAACAGCTCCAGGTCACGTCAAGCTGGGGTGGGCATCTAGTGACTAAACTGGTGTCCTCTACATGGCAGAATAAAATGCGATCACTGTGCACAGGATGGGAAGCAGCATATATTACACACACCAAAGCATGCAACCAGCGTCACTAGTGAAGCTCAGCCGGGGGCCTGGTGCTACACAAGGCACAAAGGCAGACATGGCCACTGCTCCACGGGGCTTCCAGCCTAAATGAAGAGACATGACAGGACGTGCCTGAGCCACTCTGATTATTACAGGGGTTTATGGGTGGAGTTTTTAAAACAGCTGGGCAGCGGCACAGCGAGCTCAGGCAGGTCACCATTACTGAGCCTGGTAGAAGCACTGGGTGTTAAGAGGGGCACCGGGGCAGGGAGCTAGCGGGGGGCTCCTGGAGTCGGGGACCACACGGAAGATGGCCTGAAAAGGGGAGAAGGATATGAAGGAAGCTGTTTGGCTGAGAGCCTGAATGACCGAAGGCACCGAAGAGTAGCAAGAAAGGAAACCAAAAGCACAGCCGGGGTAGAACTTAGCAGAACCCTGGAGAGGAGAATGGCAAGCTAAGATTTAGTTCAGAAAGCATGGGGGGAGCCAGCTGCGGGAAGGGATGTGGTGGGGTCAAGGACGTGGGGTGGAAGAAGGTTTTAGCTGAAAATCATGGTACCCAGCCTGTGCTAGTACAGACTAGCTCTGAAGGTCGGGACTGTGATCTAATTATTATATAGCTCATGTCCACGCTGACTGGAGGACTCTGAGCTAGTGACAAACCTTTGAAGCTAGTTTTTGCTAACATAGGTGGAACATGGATGCTCTAACCAGATTGTGAAATGCTTGGGCAGGGCTCTAGACTAGCTGAAAATTATTCAGAGAAAGCCTGGGGTGGAAAATCATCATTATAAACACCCATCCCTGGTTCTGTAACTACGGTAGCAAAATGATCATCAAGATGTCTCCAAATACCTGCCTACATAGCTGGGTAGAAACTAAACAGAAGAACCCTGTATCAGCACAGTGTACCACCACCCCAATCCAGCACCATAACCTGCATTTAACAATCCCCCAACTACAACCTGTATCCTTGTTACCTGCAGATCTTCAACAACGGGCTAGATGCTGTGCCAGACACTACAGTGTTGCTCACCCCTACTTTAAAGAACTCTGGGCATTTTACACGTCCTGTTTATTTGCCTCCTGCAAATATCCTTATAAAGCACAAATGAACAAGCCTCTGTCAGTCTACTTAGTCATGTGGCCAAAAGGACCTGTTTGCAGCATGGTGATCACATGTGACACTCCTGTGAAGTAATTTCCTGCCTGTGGCTGTGGGCTGAGCTGGTAACAAATATAGATGCCAGCAGTTGGACAAGCAGGAAGCACAGGAAGCTTTGACAATGTGGTAGCATTTTCTTCCAGGATATTATTCTATGGCCTTTCCATTTAGACACCTCCCTCCCTCCCCCCACACTCACCACAGTTCAGTTCAACACTCACGCTGCAGATGTGGGATTAACCGAGTAACTTCACTCTTAATAACATGACAAGCAAAGCCGACATAGGGACAGAGCAGGAGGTTGCTCCATTCAGAATGCTGGCTCAAAGGAGCTCTGAGCCAAAGCTATTTATAGACCTTCCAATGGACAAAATAAACGGTGTCCACATGCAAAAGGCATCCATGCAATTACCAAATGAGTGTTTCTCAGCTTCACAAGTGATGAGACACAGCGTGTTCTGACCTTGTCACTGCGACACTTCTAAACAAAATCAATGCCACCTGTCAGCCGGGCAGGTAGGTGGAGAGAAACTCCTTTGCTAAATACAACTCCCCCAGATTCCAAGTAATGACAGGGATGTCAGTGTAGATGTTTATCAACAGAGTAGGGCAGGAAGGGTTTGGCCAGGGGGGAGCAGGGGACTTGTTTGAATAAACAGGGCTGCAGAAGAGATGGGGAGCTGACACTTTAACAGTTGCACATCAGGGGCTAAAACCCAATTTCCAAGAAGAGAGGATCTAACGTCACCGAAAATCTTCTTGCTTTTCATCTGCCAGCCAAGAACTGAGCTGAGGTTTGGGCATTCCTTCTGCAATCACCAACGCCAGACTGAACGCGACACCCAGCACAGGGCAGGATGGGACGTTCATTACACCACTTCATAGGCTAGTAATTTCACCACATCTTCAAAGACAAAGAGACTCTTGAACTCCAGGTCTGGTGAGTGGGAAGCTTGCCAGTCCACTTTTTCCTGCTCTTCCGCTGCAGAGCAAAATTGAATACAACTGAAGAGGCCCTCTTCTCACTATCCCCATCCCCTGGCAAGAGAACTCGCGGACAAAGCATGGGATTTCAGGTTACTCTGAGCTGAGGCCTGGTTTTGAGATGTCACTTCATGTCGATGTCTTTGGAGCAGAGGCTCCTTGAGAGAGATCATATCCTAGAGTGTTCTGGAGGAAGTTTAAAGGCCTATGGGAAAACCAAATCTGCCACGTTGGTGGGATCAGAGGGAGCTGAAATGCTGATGTCCAGCTATTAAGATTGCTACTCCTCTGCCACTTTTGCTTCAAGATTAGCTTGGGTGCTGCCCCATCTCAGAAGAATGGAGATGTTAAAGGCTGCAACACCACATGACATGGACTGAAGGCATCAAAAGCTGGACGCAGCACAGGCAGCAAGCCTTTACTCACCTGGAGACGTTAGAAAAGATTGTGGGCTCTGCTCACCACCTCAAGAGCGTGACGGCAAGTTTGAACAACGCCCCGTCAGGACTGGGAGACACAGAAACTGCTGCAATGAAAAGTAACAGAAACCTTTCTGAGAACTGATTGGTCGGAAGGTATTCAGAATGGATAATACAGAAGCAGGCGAGGATCGATGGGTATTTTTTGCTTTTCTAATTTCTGAAATACTCTAAAACAGGCATGTACTTGTCCTTAGCTTCAATGCCATTTACTCCTGAGACAGACTGAGTGACATATAAGCCACTGATGCTAAGGAGGAAGGCTTTTCACCTCTCCCATTAGAACACAGATGATGAATGAATAGCAGGCCTTGGGAAGCTCCAGATGGCACTGCAGCCCTGGTCAAGCCTGGAAGGAGTTTTTTAAAGGGTTAAAAAGGTCCAGGATCCCCTGTGAGATCAGTAAATACTATCCCCATTTTACACATGTATTAACTGAGGTTCGGAGAAGTTAAACAACTTGCCCAAGCTCTCCCAGCAAATGAATAGCAGAGCCTGAGACAGAAATTCTGACTCCCATCCCCTTATCTAACTATTAGATCACAGAGGGCACATGGGGGGGAGGGAGCGGCAGGGAGAGGGACAAAAAAAAGCCTCACCGGAAGCAACAGAACCATATGGGAACTTGGAAATTTCTTCCACACCTGGAACTGACCTGCATGACTCAACTGTGGCCTCTGCCTGGTTATTGAATGCTCAGCTTAACTGGCTTTGAATTCTTGAGTGCTGCTTCAGCCATGCTCTGGAAAAGCAAAGTAAACAGCTCGACGGGGCCACTCAATACACACCTGTGGGCCAGCTCTTACTTCTCACCATGGTGTTCTTGCAGGGGCACTGATCTGAAGTGAGGCCCTACAAAGCCCCTTCCCTGACTACCCTGCTTTGATTGGAGCTACTCCAGTAGGATTGCAAAACAAGCGCTCAGATCAGTGCAGGACTGGAAGTGCAGGTTGCTAATGTAACTTTCTTTGCATTAGGCTTCTTTCAGTTTCCATTTCCAACCTCTCAGCCCCTTCCAGAGCGGCTGATAACATCTTTAATCAAGCTGGCAGGCGAGTGAGCAAGCAGCTTTCTTTGAACAGACAACACGCCAACTGTTAGCAAGTTCACGACTGGGGAATTAGATTGGTGGCACATGTGAGCCGTTGGTAAGATGCACAATATCCACAAACAGAGCCTGTGCCAGATGTGCTGAGCCAGCTCACTGTATGTTGCCTGCTGGCCTGTGCTGATATACAGCATTTGCAATGGAAGCTAAACCACGTGCTTTGAAAGCCGGTCGTTTTCTATGAACACAGTCTGAAAAGCTCAATCTAGCAATGTGACCAAAAGGACAATTAGCGACTGGCCCAGGGACGTGGCAGTGAGAACGCCGGAGAATAAGGCTCAGGAGTGACCCTGGATCTCCGGGAGGGATGAAGCACAGAGAACGGAGATCTTGTCTAGGGCCTCAGCTTCTGAGTCATAGCTGTCCAGCCAATGGCCAAGCCCAGTAATTGCAGCTCTGAGGGTGGAGGCAGGTGAATGAGGTTAGGAATGGAGAAGGTGGACCAGAACAATGGGGGTGGGCCCAGCTTGCCTTAGAACATGAGGATGGCCATGCTGCATCAGACCACAGGTCCACCTAGCTGGGTATCCTGTCTTCTGACAGTGGCCAGTGCCAGCTGCTTCAGGGGGAGTGAACAAACCAGGTTATCACCAAGTGATCCATCCCCTCATCCACTCCCAGCTTCTGGCAAACAGAGGTAAGGGATAGTCAGAGCATGGGGTTGCATCTGGTCATTGATGGACCTATCTTCCAGGAACTTTTCTAGCTCTTTTTTGAACCCAGTTGTAGTGTTGACTTTCACAACATCCCCTGGCAGAGTTCCACAGGCTGACTGTGCGTTGTGTAAAGAAATACTGCCCTTTGTTTGTTTTCAACCTGCTGCCTATTCATTTCATTGGGTGACCCCCACCCAGTTCTTGTGGTATGTGAAGAAGCAAATAACACTTCCTTATTCACCTTCTCCACACCAGACATGATTTTATAGACCTCATTTCCCCCTTAGTTGTCTCTCTTCCAAGCTGAAAAGTCCCAGTCTTATTAATCTCTCCTCTTACGGAAGTTGTTCCATGTGCCTAATCATTTTTGTTGCCCTTCTCTGTACCTTTTCCAATATATCTTTTTTTAAGATCGGGTCATCAGATCTGCACGCAGTATTCATGGATGTATACAGAGGCATTATGTATGTATACAGAGGCATTATGACATTTTCTGTCTTATTATCTATCCCTTTCCTAATGGTTCCTAACATTGTTAGCTTTTTTGACTGCTGCTGCACACTGAGTGGATGTTTTCAGAGGATTATCCACAATGACTCCAAGGTCTCTTTCTTGAGTGGTAGCAGCTAATTTAGACCCCAACATTTTGTATGTATAGTTGGGATTCTGTTTTCCAACGTGCATTACTTTGCATTTACCAACATTGAATTTCATCTGCCATTTTGGTGCCCCAGTTTTGTGAGATTCCTTTGTAACTCTTCAGTCTTATGTTCATTAATGAAGTAGTGAATTTCGAAGGGCAACAATGCTGCTGAGCTGACCAGAGTCGCAAAGAGACTAGATGGTATTTCTATCAGCAAACAGCTCCTGGAGCAACGCCCTCTCCTTTGTTATTACTTTTTCTAGGTCTGTTTTATTGGGTCTCATTTCCTGAGGTAGATTCAATTGATTAGGGAGATGAAGAATCTCATTTAGCTCTTGAAGATCAACACAATTAGCCAATCAATACTTGTCTCTTCTGGGTTCCACCCACACTAGCTTCTCCCAGCAAGACGACCATGAAATGAAAAATGGGCAAAGCTTGAAATCGCTGCATTTCTGCATAGGCTGGATACATTGGGGTATCAGGGTGCACATTTCCAGGGGTCACCTGATCTGATCCAACATTACTTAGAACAAGCGTCTGACAAAGCAGCGATCCCGGCATTCAATTTCTCACCCCAGAAACACAGAGGTAATCAACACAACTTGCACTGTAATCAATAGTGCTATTGTCCAGATATTTGCTCTCATACTGGCAGATCCAGTGGCTTTCCCTGCATAGCATATTACCACTTTAGAAACAATTTTCACTGATGTCAAAATAGCCATGAGAGAGACATAGCATGTTCACGGTGCACCAAAATAGGAGCCTTGATTGGAGAGAGCTGTACCCATAGAGGGCAGAAGTTGCATGGCTTGGAACAGAACACAAATCCTGCATTTTTAAGCATTCAAGCAACAAAGTGGAATCTGAGGCTTACAGCTTCTCTATCTCACTACTCATGTCCAGACGCCTTCTACTCATCATCTATTGAGGCCCTCTATGTCGTTTTCTTCCAGTAGAACTGTCCTATTCCAGGTTGTCCTACACAGGTGAATTTTCAAACCCAAGTGACTTAATTTTAGTTTATGTTTGCTATTTCTGACAGATAAATCCTATTGCAGGCAGCAACTGTCTGCACTGTATCGATACAAACAGCCCTGTTGCAGCCAGTCATAAACTGGAAATTGGTTTTAACTTGTGCTGGTGACACCTGTTTGCATGTACTAGAGAGCAGCTTCTTAACTGGTCATTGCTAGGGCCCTAGGAAATTCATGGCTGTGAAAAACGTGTCATGGCCCGTCAAATCAGACATCCCCCGTGAAATCTAGCTATTGGAGGGAAGAGGGAGGGGCAGGGCTGGGGACGCCCCAGCCGGGAGCTCCTACAGTGACCCAGGCTCCAGCTGCTAATCCCAGAGGGACTGGGGGGGGGAAGGACTTACTCTTCCCCTACGCTCAGGGGGGAGATCAGGCCCACCCCCAGGTGGGCTCACCTGGCTCTGAAGGCAGCACGGAAGTGAGGGTGGCAATCCCATGACCCCCCCCCATAACTCCCTTTTGGGTTGGGACCCCCACAATTACAACATTGTGACATTTCAGATGCAAACATCTGAAAATGTGAAATTGATCAGTTTTCAAATCCCATGGCTGTGAAATTGACCAGCATGTGTGAATTTGGTAGGGCCCTAGTCACTGCAGGCCAGGTTAGCATCTTAAATAAGGACTGGAACACACCCTAGTCTTGACACCCAGGGCTGAATATCCTGCTATTGGTACAGCTCATCAGACACAGATGATCAAGACGTAGGGATGGCACATGACTGCTATGGAGAGGGTTACAGAATGTTACAGAAGGCGGCACTATAGGTCACAAGTTCTTCAGCACAACAGAGGCACACATTCCATGGCAGAGAAAAACAAGCGAAGCTGAAAAGTATCACAGAAAGAACAAGCTCACTGGTTCTGAGGATCTGGTTACTGCTCTCTAGTTCAACTGTAGAATAAAGAAATCTGATCAACATCAAGATGGATAAAAATCAGGCTTCTGCAAATCATGGATGTACTAACAGGACTCTCTTTATTGGAAGAAGCAGCCTTTGATTTTTCATCAATCTGATCAGCACTGAAGGAACCTTTCACAGAATCACAGCAGCTAGAGCTGGTTTTTCCCTCTCAATTTCATTCCATTATTTCTCCTTACACCCGTCTACCACACCAAGTAGTAATTCTTCTACCTTCTTGATGTTTGCATCCTTCAAATATCTGTAGACCTATGTTCTCCTCATTAGGCATCACTTAGCCAAACAATACAGAGTTAGCACGTTTAACATCTCCTCACAGATCAATCCCTAGAGACCTCCTGATCATTTTTGTTGCTCTTGTCTGAATTCCCACCAGTTTATCTGATCTGTCTGGTGATATGATATCCAGGACTGAACATAAAATTAATATGAAATGATCCAAGAGATGAATATAGTTGAACTGTTTGGTAATAGTGACCATAACATAATAAAATTTAACATCTCAGGGGGTAGGGGAGGACACACCAAAGCAGCCCATCATGGTAGCATTTAATTTCAGAAAGGGGAAATACACAAAAAGGAGGAAGTTAGTTAAACAGAAATTAAACGGTATAGTGCCAAAAGTGAAATCCCTGGAAGCTGCATGGATACTTTTTAAAGACACCACAACAGAGGCTTTAAATGTATACCCCAAATTAAAAAACATAGTAGGAGGACCAAAAAAGTGCCACTGTGGCTAAACAACAAAGTAAAAGAAGCAGTTAGAAGCAAAAAGGCATCCTTTCAAAAGTGGAAGTTAAATCCTATTGAGGAAAATAGAAAGGAGCATAAACTCTGGCAAGTGAAGTGTAAAGGCCAAAAAAGAATTTGAAGAACATCTAGCCAAAGACTCAAAAATAACAGCAAAAACATTTTTTTAAGTACATCGGAAGCAGGAAGCCTGCTAAACAACCAGTGCAGCCACTGGACGATTGAGATGCTAAAGCAGCACTCAAGGAAGATAAGGCCATTGTGGAGAAACTAAATGATTTCTTTGCATCCGTCTTCACAGCTAAGGATGTGAGGGAGCTTTCCAAACCTGAGCCATTCTTTTTAGGTGACAAATCTGAGG
Organism: Emydura macquarii macquarii; assembly: GCF_026122565.2. Lineage (NCBI taxonomy): Eukaryota > Metazoa > Chordata > Testudines > Chelidae > Emydura > Emydura macquarii. The sequence goes on from NW_027132905.1 coordinate 51,566,312, forward strand.
TACTGTCCCAGATTGAGGTGGCAGTACAGGTGTTTTTAGAAAAAATTGATAAATTAAACAGTAATAAGTCACCAGGACCAAATGGTATTTACCCAAGAATTTTGAAGGAACTCAAATGTGAAATTGCAGAACTACTACTGTGGTATTTAACCTAGCATGTAAATCAGCTTCTGTACCAGATGACTGAAGGATAGCTAATGTGATGCCAATTTTTAAAAAAGGCTCCAAAGGTGATCCCAGCAATTACAGGCCGGTAAGTCTAACTTTAAATGGGTAAATGGGTTGAAACTATAGTAAAGAACAGAATGATCAGACACATAGATGAATACGATTTGTTGTGGAAGAGTCAACATGGTTTATGTAGAGGGAAATCATGCCTCACCAATCTACTAGAATTCTTTGAGGGGGTCAAGAAGCATGTGGACAAGAGTGATCCAGTGGATATAGTGTACTTAAATTTTTCAGAAAGCCTTTGACAAGGTCCATCACCAAAGACCCTTAAGCAAAGTAAGCTGTCGTGGGATAAGAGGGAAGGGCCTCTCCTAGATCAGTAACTGGTTAAAAGATAGGAAACAAAGGGTAGGAATAAATGGTCAGTTTTCAGAATGGAGAGAGGCAAATAGTGGTGTCTCCCAGGGGTCTGTACTGGCACCGGTACTGTTCAATATATTCATAAATGATCTGGAAAAAGGAGTAAACAGTAAGGTGGCAAAATTTGCAGATATACAAAACTACTCAAGATAATTAAGTCCAAAGCAGACTGCGAAGAGTTACAAAGGGATCTCAAACTACAGCATAGCAGATTTAGATTATGTTTTAGGATAAACTTCCTAACTGTAAGAACAGCAGGACAAAGGAACAGACTGTCTCGGGAGGTTGTGGGAGCTTCTTCACCAGAGGTTTTCAAAAGGAGGCTAGATAGATACAACAAATCCTGCATCTTGGCAGGGGGTTAGACTAGATGACCCTCATTGTCCTTTCTAACCCTATGATTCTATGATGGTGAAAGATAAGCCTCATTACAATTTGACCACTGCATTAGGACATGGCAGTAGCTATTTCAAAAGAGACAGCTTGAAATGACCAATATACTCATAAGAAATAGACTGCGATATTTTGATGAATTTTGCTTTCAGCAATCTGTGTTGAACTATATTATTAGTAGATAGTCTTCCTGACGGACTCGTCAAACAAATACTGGAGGTCTGTGACTGCCCTTGGGGGATCCTGGAAGAGAAGTTCTCAAGCTGTGGGGAGCATGTCCCTCCCCGTGATGTATTTTGAAGCCGCACTTTCTCTAAAGTCACCTCCCCTTTTGTGACGAGCCTACCAGAGTGTCCGACCTTCTTTTCATAAGTCAAGAGGTTTCAGATGAAACCTAGACGTCAGAACGAGGTTAAATCACACTCGATGACCCTTGTTAGTAGAGGACTCTTGGTATAATACACAAAAAATACTAGCTCCCAAGGTCAACAGCATGAGTGGAAGGGACCCGAGCACTTGGTTGTGACATTTGCTTTGCTACCCATAGTTTATTACTCAACAGAATGTCTCAATTAAGGAGGTTATAAAAAGCCCCAACCCCTTTTGGGCTGGCCTCCTGGAGGCACAGATCACACACACAGCTGCAGTCCCAGAGCTAGAACAAGCCACAATGAAGTTGCTCGGCGTTCACTAAGAAGACAAATGAAGATTTATAGACTCAGAGACTTTAAGACCAGAAGGAGCCATCATGATCATCTGGTCTGACCCCCTGCACATCGCAGACCACAGAACCTCACCCACCCACTCCTGAGGCAGCATTTGTCAAAATAAAGGTGATGAACCACGTCAATTCTAGGCAGATTCAAGGCAGTCGTTAACCTGACAGGGGATGTGGGAGCTGCTCATCTGCCTGGTACATTTGGTCAGTTAAATCAATCACACATCACGTAGCTGGGAGGAATCGTTCCGTGTTAGAATGGGCCCTGTAGAAAGGAGAACATAAGCGATCATCTCACTCTACTGCCCGTCAAGAGTAGGTGCCAGTGACTGACAGTAACAGGATTTGGGCTTCTGCTGCACGCAGCCTCCCAGTGAAGCCAGAAGCTGCAGCCGCAGACTGCCCAGGGGGAACCCACTCTGAACAGCAGCCTCCACCACTTCCTGTCTCCTGGGGAAGAAGAGGCAAACAGAGCAGCTGCAGGAGCCAGGCAAAGCTCCTTCCATAGGAGCAGAGAGAAGTTTTGGGGTAGAGGCAGAGGAGGGACTGGGAGAGGAAGCAGCAGAGGAGAAGAAGTGGGGGGGGGGGGGGGGGAGAGAAAGATTCCAGCAGCTCAGGGAAGATCTGCTACCACCTCTTTCCCGCTCCCCCCTTGGGAAAAATGAGTCAGCTGATCTCTCCTCCTCCTCTCTTCCCTTCAACACCAGCCTGGGAGAAGGCGAAGAACACACTGGAGCTGGCCCCAAAGCCTGGAGGTGTGTGAAACACCACCGAAGCTGTCCTCCCCCCTCCTGCCACACCCTCCTCCCAAGTCCTGCAGGTGAAAAGCTATGAAGGTGGGAGGGGGGGCTGAATCCATGTGTGGCAGAGAATGAACTGAGGTGGGGCTGCGGGGCAGAGAACTGATAGAGGGCTGGAGGGGCGCAGAATGAGAAACGGGCGTTTCTGGAGCGTGGCGAGCGGTTGGAAGACCCGTGCTCCGTCAGGCAGCGTTTCATATAAAGTCATGTCATCTGATCTCAGCGGGGCCTTTCAGTGAGAAGCCCTTCAGCAAGGGCCAGACCCACGGTTATTCACCATGAGTCGGCAACATGGCCACTGTCACCCCCCGTGTCCTGCGGGTGGGCAGGAGAGTTCACGGATCAAAAACCCTGATTTAGGGCCTCGCTCATGATTGTTGAAACTTCTGAAATTAGCAACACTGGCTATTCTTTAAGGAACCCGCATTCTGGCGCCTCACTTCAGCCAGGCTGATAATAAATTCCTCCTTCGCAATGGAGATGACAGCAAGTAGGACGGCCCAGAAGTCTGATCACAGGACACATTTAAGTAACTGACTGCATGTGGCTACCACTTATATGAAAATCTAGGCGTGTATTCTGTGCTCATTGGATACTGTACTGCGCGTGGTCTCCATACACGGCCCCAGCCAACAGGTGTACATATGATTACGATGGCAGAGTAGCAATTTCTACAGAGACGCCCAAGACTGAGCTGCTAGAAATGTCCCATCTATACCAGGGTTGAGCTCCCTGGGGAGGAAGCTTACAGTGTCACTGGCGTGTGGCGGTAAGAGATTTTCAGACGCCGGCACTGACAACCCTGTGCCTTTGGCAAGACCTAAATTCATTTTAAAAAACCATCATCCATAAATTGCCATAGTAAATGTAATGTTATTCTTGAGCACAGCCACCTAGGCAGGAAGCAGGGTGCATATGGCTGCTGGGGCGTACAAGGTGGTAGGGAGAGAAGCAGGAGCAGCTAAAGACAAATAATGGAATCCGTATCCCTAAGCTGTCCAGATCATCTCCAGAAAGCCTACCCTCCTCTGAATGAATTAATATATAAGAGGGAAGACAGAGCTGACAAACTACAGACGGTAAATCAACACATTACCCACAATTCCCCCGATATTTGATTTGAAGCAGTGTAGACAGCTCTCCACTCCCAAAGGCAGTATCAGCACAGAGCAGATTAAGGAGAAAGGTCAGACATACAGCATTTTTGCTCTAGTTACAGCAAGTGGGGTCTATTCTGCCAGTGCTGAGCCCCCTCAACTCTTATACAAGTCACGAGGAGTGAAGGGCACTTGGCATCTCTCAGGATGAGGCCGACAATCTACATTTCTTTAACTCCAAATTTCTGCCCATTCTTCTGTATGTTTGGGGCCTGAGCCTGTACCACTGCACTCCACAGCAAAGCTCTCATGGCCTTTAATGATGCAGAATTGGCAGGCTAAATCCACAAACAATTCCCTTGCTTGATCATTCAAACAAGTGTGGTATTGGGTCAGGACACTTTTCCCTCCTCATTTTACACACCTAAGATACGCAACTCCTCTTGGCAAATTAATATTCCTCCACGAGGATTTTAAAAAGGGAGTTTAACAAGGTCCTTCTCGTGATCCACTAATCTGATTCCTGTCACTCTTCTTAAATGATCTGTAGTTTAAACTACTCTTTCCAATTAATCTGACACCATTACATTTTTCAGCTACTGATGATACTTTGCATATGATCATTAATTACTGCACTGAGGGGGGAGGGGAATAAAGACGTATCCTTGCCTCCTTTCCAGGGTTTGACAAATCCACCTGCCAGCGGGAAGCTCTCTCAAGTAACGGAAGAGGCCTCCAGTATCAATTTCTGCAGAATGTATTGGCTACGTTCATTCTGAAAAAGCCCGAGGCCCTGATTCTGATCTCACATCAGTGACACTCAGAAGTGAAGGAAATGAAGTAACACTAGCATAAAAACGGAATCAAGCCTTATTTTTCTAGCCCTTACAGTTGTGAAGGTAACACACTGAATGTGCCCTGAGGCAGTACGTCCCAGTCGGCAGCACAGACATCTCCAGTGTCTCCGCTACTGCCCCATGGTTTCCCAATGTGAAGCAAAGCAAAGCTGACAAAAATCTGGTCAGTTTCACTGTTGCTCTTCAGAACCTGCAGGAAGCAGTAAAACTAAGAAGCGCCAGGTCAATTTCAAGTTGTTGCTTAGGGAGTTATGAGGAGTAGCAGAGTCCCTCATTGGAGCTATTGGCGCTAGACTTTACTGGTGCTTTCCCTCACCTCTACCCATCATTTGTTTCAGCCTCTGGATTGTTAGGTTTAGTCCTGGCTATTCTGTATAAATCAAACTTGTGGCAAATATTAAAGTAAGTTTTCTGTGTGGCTAGAGGGCTCTGAGTGGTTTTGAAAGCAGAAATCAAACACTCTTACAGATATTAAAAACCATTCCACACAGTATGACAATTCAGAATGATTAAGCAGCCTTGCTCAGGAGAGACCTGGACTAGAAGAGCAGAGGATGATGGAAGTCAGGATTAAGGTGAATTTTCAGATCTACGTCTGGTCTTTGTCGGGATCTGGAAGGGTCTTACCTGATTTCCAGCAAGCAGGGGATTAGCTACCAACACCAGTGCAGCTCCACTCGGTGGAGTCCTTGTGTCTGCGTTTAACAACATGCCATCTCACCCTGCTCAGAGCAGGACTAAGCAACATGGCATTACAGCCAGGGAAGTCCTGTCTACACTAGCTCCCCCATGGCTCATACCAATGATGAAGCTGCACACTTGGGAAATCTATGCCAAAAAAGGACCAAGTCAACCTAACTCTAACGTAAGCAACATTTAGATATGGAGAAAGAAGTGCTTGGTAAGAGCCTCTCTTTTTCCTGCTCGCCCAGGACTGGAATTAGCAGGAATTGTTGCAGATTTGGACCAAAGGCACATCAGCAGAGTCGTGTATCAGCCCAGCACTGGAATGTTTATTATTCTCTCTAGAGATTTCCAGAGGAGGTTCTCACAGGGATTTCGAAGCACAAATGATTTAACTCTGAGGCTGGGAAGTCTTGTCTCCACTTACAGAGGGATACACTGAGGCACAGAGAGGTGAAATGACTTGCCTGAGGTCACACATCAATTGTAAGAGAGCTGGGAACAGACTCTGGATCTGCCTTCATCAGAAGACCATCCTGGGTTGCTGCAGCACTGTGCTGCGTTGTCGGAGCTGCACCCAGTAGCGGAATAGCAAAGGATGCTGCAGGTCCAGTCAGCAGAGGGGGAAGATGCACAGCCTCCCCTACGCGTTCTGGTGGACCCTTGGACCATCCATCCCTTATTTTTGTCAGCACTGAAAATTCACTCAATAGTTCTCTTCTGACAAATTCTCATTAAATCACAACACACTTTGGGCCTAATTCTGTTTTCAGCGGCACGCATGCAATCCAGATCAGAACTGGGTTCCGGTGCCTTGTGAATCATGGAAAGAACTTCTCCATTCAAAGGCAGCTTTAAACAGCACCCTCTAGACTAAAGCCCACTACGGGAATAGCGGCAGGAACAACTCTCCCAGTCAGACAATTATTCTTAAACACCGTTAGAGACGCGCTTCTCTGTACCAGTGTGGACAAGACTGGGTTACAGTCAACTACATAAGCCAACACACACACCCCAGACCCCATCAGGGTTCAAGCACGTTCTCTTGTGACTGTTGATAACCTGCTGAGCGTGGACTCCGGAAGTCCCACATGTAAAGCACAGCTAGGCCTGGCCACGTTCACACCCTGGCTCAGTTCAGCCTACCCACACAACATTTTCCCCAGCCAACCACATTGCTTCATCAAGTCCACACTTAACATGTTACATAACCGTATTTGGAACCAGTGACTTCTGTGAAAAATGCTACATTCCCTCATCTGCTGGTGCTTGGGACGGCAGGACTGTGGGTGTTTCTCACCCAGGCAATGCACTTTGGGATGTCTTCCTACAAGGAGCACAGGACTGGGCAACCAGGTTAGAGGAGTCAGTCTACAAAGCAGAGGAACTACCTTAGAATCGGGTATAGCCTGAGAACGGTCACGGCTCTGCTTGCACATACATTCCCCGCATGGGTAAGTATGTAAGTCAGCCGTGCCGAGGTGGGACACACATGGTAGGTGGCGTCGACCACATCGACAAGCCGGTTACAAACTAGCCACAGATCTGTAGGTCAAATGGACCCAAACAGTCCCTACCCCAGAAGGCTTCAGATCTGCAACGATCATGGGCCTGGACGCAACCGCGCTGGGGACTGCCGCCCGTCCCAGCGGGGCTTGGCGCCACCGTTGAGCGGGGAGCACAGCCCGTGCCACGGCCGTGACGCGGCACAACCATCGCCGGGTCCGGGGCAGCTTCCAGACACCGAGGCCCCAATGCTCCCTGCAATCAGCGGGCGGCAGGCACATGGCGACCTTCGATGAGCTGGGCACAACTCCTTCACCCGCACCGTGCGGGCCGGGCGCCTTCCACGGTGACGAGCTGGGGTTGTTGACCGAGAGACGGACTGCCAGGCCGAGGGTGTCCCGGGACGGCCAGGCGCGGGGACGGTGAGGGGCAGCCTTGGGTGGGGAGCGCCTCCAAGACGGGGCGCACCCCGGCGGCTTTCGAGGAGACCCCGGGGCAGGCCCAGGGGTGGGCAGCCCTCAGGGGCCGACTCCCAAGGAAATGGAGGGCGCCCAAACACCGGGGATGGCGAGGGGCGGCGCGGAGCACAGGGGCCAGGCCAGGCCAGGCCAGGGGAGCTGCGGCCCCGGCCCCGCCGCTCTCACCTTCTTGACGGACAGGGAGATGTTCTCCAGGATCCGGTCCTTCACCTCTCCGGGCTCCATGGCGCTGGCCTCGGCGGCCGCTCGCGTCCTCCCCCGCCGGCCCGGCGGCCTCAGCCGCTCGCCGCCGCCGCCTCCTCCCCGCCAGCCGCCCGGGGGCTCCGTCCTGCCGGCTCCCGAGGCCCGTCCCGCCGCTCACAGCCGCTCCGGGGGCCAGCCCTGCCCGCCCCTCAGCGGAGCCTCGCCGCCTGGGCCCGCCCGCCCCTCAGCGGAGCCCCGCCGCGCTCATCGCCCGCCCCGGGCCCGGTCCCGGCCCCACGCCCCGCCGTCTGCGGCGAGCCCCGGCCCGGCCGGAGGGGAGGGGAGGGGAGGCAGCGCAGCACCCCGCAGCCGCACTCGTGACGGGGCCGGGCTGGGCGCTGGGGAAGGCGGGGAGACGCGGCCGCAGAGGCGGGAGCAGGCGGCGGCTTCTCCCCGACAGACCCAGCCCCTTGCCGCGGAGGGGAAGGGGAAGGAGAAGGAGAAGGAGGGCTCCTGCCCTGCCCTGCCCTGCCCTGCCCGGGCCTGGCCTGGCCTGGCCTGGCCTCCTGCAGCCCGAAGGGCTTGTCAGGGCGAGGGGGTGTCACCCGTGCAAAGCCCCCCCGCCCTGCCCGGGCTCCCCACTGACTGTGGTTTCTGGGGTGTGCCCCCGCCAGGCCCCCAGAGGCTCGGCCGCTGCAGGGGTCCCCCAAACATGACTCCCTGCCCCCGGCACTGGCTGAATAACTTTGCCCACGGCCTCCCCTTGGCTGGGGTAGCCAGAGCCGCCCTGCAGAAGAGGGATGGGGTGCTCCGGTTTGTCCACGGGGGTTGCGAACTGCTGTGTGTCTGGCGGGGAGTCAGGCGCATCCGGCCCGTCACACACTGCTACATGGGGACGGGGATCCCAGCCGGCTGGAGAGGAAGCTCCTAGGTGGGCCTGCTCCAGTGGGAAACCTTGAACCATTTATATACACCCACATTCTATTTCTGCAATAGTCCGAGTGCAGCCGCAGGGCAGTCCCCGCCAGCGCGGAAGGGCTGAACGTAGGCCAGCGTCCTCCTATTTATAAAGAACACCACCTCGTTTTGGAGAAGTAAGTGTAGAGCTGGGAGAAAGGGCCAGAGCCAGAGCCCAGATCTCCTAAGATGGATGTAGCGCAGTTTGGATGGCTTCCAGCTCCGCAGAAGGAGACCCGCTCTCGTGAGGGCAGGCTGGCTGGAGCAGTCACCAGCACTTAAACTGGTCACAAACAGGGAGGGTGAGAAGAGGGACGATAAGACACGAGCACTTCTTTAGCACAGACTCAAGGTGTTGAGGACAACATTAATTAAAGAACAAAGGGACAGGAAGAAAATAATTTTTGTAATTGCCAATCACCACCGCTAGCAGCCTGGGTAACAAACCTAGAGGAATTGGAAATGCTCCTTTATGAGCATCACTTCTATCTAGTTGATACTATTGAAAACTGGAGACGAGTCACACAATTGGACTGTTACCAGTGCCCTGGTCCCCTCCCGCCCAGTCAATGATAACTCAGAAGAAAATGATCTTGAATACTTATGGATCAATGTTCTCACAGATAAAGCACAAGATGGGGTCATAGACCACCAAATCACACTGGGGAATAGAATGACTGGCTCCTTACCCATCTATCTAATGTATAAAAAAACCCTCTATGATCATGGGGCCTTCAGTTTGAGGGGCCTTAGTCTTCTCTTTGTTGAGCTAAACAGATGGACTCAAGGAGCTCAGTCACTAGAAGGCATATTGTCTAATCCTCTGGTAATTCTTGTGACTCCTCTCTGAAACCTTTCCCACTTAACATCCTTCTTGAACTGTGGACACCAGACCTGGACACAGGATTCCAGCAGTGGTCACGCACGTGCCAAATCTAGAGGTAAAAGAATCTCTCCACCTCTACTTTAGATTGCCCTGACTATGTACCCAAGGATTACCTCAGCCTTTTTGGCCGCTGTTTCACACTGCGAGCTCATGTTCAGCTGGTTTTCCACCACGATCCCGAACTCTTTTTCAGAATCACTTTTTCCTAGAGTCCCCCATCTAGTATGTATGGCCGACATTCTTGCTCCCTAGAGGTATACATTTACCTATATTAAAATGCATTTTATTTGCTTGCACCCAGTAGGGGGTCTTTGTAAACAACATGCTATAGCGCAAACAGACGTTAGGGGCTTCAGGCAGAAATGACTGGCTGAGGTTCTCTGGCCTCTGTTATGCAGGAGGTGCGACTAGATGATCAATGCCCTCTACAGTCACAGAACAGGAGCAGTGCCAGTCAGTGGCAGGGCTAGCTTCCAGCCCAGCTGCCATGCCTCAGTCCCGACCGACAGCTACCTCTGAGAGAGAGAGAGGAGTTCTGTCGCGTTGGTCCATTTAATTGGTAGCCTCTGCTAAGTCTGTAACTAGGAGAGCCACTCGGTGCCATCTGTCCCAGTCAGTTGAGAGACATGGATACCTGTCCACTAACAATTGGCCTGAGCCGACCCACTCCTTTTCTGTCAATGAGTGCCTAATCCTGCCAGGTTCTGGACACCCTCCATTCTTATCCGCTCTGATGGGAGCACTCGATATCTCACAAGACCAGGCTCTTACAGACCGGTGTAGATTTGAACTATGGCCCTGGAGGTAAAAAGCACTAGATCCCATTGCCAATCTGCAGCAAGGCCATTCCCCCCCTGGCTTGTACGACAGTGATATTGAAACACGGAGCGCCATTTCCCCAACGCACAGGAAAATGCAGGGAGGCACTAGGTCAGAGCCGGGGCTGCTGAGGAACTGCTGGGCTGATGCTAGTTATTCTTATAAAGAAAAATAGAATTAAAGTTGGTTTTGGAAAATAGCATGGACTAAATTACCAAAAAAAAAAAAAAAAAAAGGTAATTTTATATAGGGCAGGAAACCCATTTATGAACAGGGCTGCCAAACGTCACCATGATTCTGGCCCCTTTTCGTAGGGGTGGGGAAAGACGTTGCTGTAAAACGGGCAGCTAAGGAATTTGGGCTGTGCCATCCGAGCAGTTTTCCTATTCAGCCACTGAAGGCTTCTGGGTGAAGGGCAGACATAGCTGCTTCCTGCAGAACCAGCACCCGTCAGACAGAGCTTCATAGCATAGCCCCCCCACTGACAGCAGCCTGACAGCCCCCCTCCCCCATACACAGGGAATCTAGGACTGAAAAGACTGGACGTAAGAGCCCCAGGGACGCCTCTTCCTTTGCAAGATGGAGCAGGGGCAGCTGCAGAACTTTGGAGGCCTGCCGGCATTGACTGAGGGGAGCAGGGTGGGAGAGGGGACTCAGCGAGGTGGTGTCTATGTATTTGCACATTGTGTGTATTTAAGGTTGGATCTTCAGTCTGTGATTATCACATATTGGGGTGGGGCAGGGGGCGTTAATGAAGGAGATCAATATGACTGATTCTTGGTTTAGAATCTCAGGTTGCAGGCCAGTCTGATGACATTTTTGGTTCTGACTCAGGATTTTTGAACTCCAGCAGCTGACACGACATTCAGACTAGTGTGGGACTGATGATTGATTGTAATCTCACCTCCATATTAAGTAACAAGAAAAATGTGTTTCATTTACAGTTTCCGCAGCTGGTAACTCGTTCTCTGGCAGGGCTCTGCCAGGAGCTGGCTAATGCTTTGGCATGGAGCACTGAGTGCTTGCCAGATTTTTGAGGTAAACTCCACCCGCCTAATGCAATTACGAAGTTAGCCAAGCGAGTTTTGCAACTTTGCTGAGGCTGTGGGAGAACTTCCTGGGGAGCACGTGTGGTGGGAAAGCAGCTCAGCAGCACGTTGAGTAGAACAGAGCTGGAGCCAAAAAAATAAAATCATCCACATTTCTCTGCCATCTCCCAACTACTGCTGCAGTAGAAATCCCAGCACTATCTATCATTGTACTATGGGAGCATCCAACAACCCCACTGAAGATGAGGGCCCCTGGGCTTGGCCCTGTATCTTCCTAAACACTTCCAATCTAAATAGACAAGGAAGACAACAGGTCGGGGAGGAAACCATGGCACAGACAGGGGATGGGACTTGCCCGAGGCACACAGAACATCAGTGATGAAGCCAGGCTCTCCTAGGTCCATGTGCGGTGCCCTATCCCCTAGCCCATATGGCCTCGCCACGCAGTTGTTAGCAAATGACAGAATGGGTCAATGGTCATACTGTGGATGTTGCACATTGAAATATTCCCTTTAAACGGGGAGTGGCTGGGTTCTGTTCTTTTTTAATGCTCTATTTTGGAGTTAAAATTGTGCATAGTGAATGAGGGCTCTGCACCACGGGCCACTAGTACCGGCATCTGCTTGCATTCTTTCTATTTTGATCCTAAAGTACAGAAAAATACTGCATGTAGATAGTAGATAAGGAAGTTGCTTCAACTAATCCAGCTATCTCGTCCCTATCACCACAGTTTGTTCTGTCAGCCTTTCAGCTCCTCCCTCCCAGCCTTTCATCTCTCCAGCTTTCTACTTTACTCCATTAGCCCTCCCCCCCCCCATTGTTAAGTCTGCCATTGTCCCGCCCCATTGACAGGGAGAGGTTGAGAGCAGCGGCGTCTTTGCCCACTGTCTTCTTCCTAGGCACGGTGGTCCTTTAAACAGATCAGCCCTTGGATGCAGAGATGCAGGTGGGGATGCAGCAGGAACAGAACCACAGTTTTACTAAGGAAGGAACCTAGGTCGAGTGGCTCGCTGGGCTCCCAGGTGCTGCTGTGGCTTTCGCTTCCCCTGTTCGTGCACCATTTACATGGGGCAGAAACAGATCACCCTCCAAACAAAATAGCCCCTAGCCTGGCTGGCTCTGCTATCCCTGGAAACGGGTCCCTTGGCCCACCAGAGCTGAGCACACCACAGGGAGTGGGCCTGGATGCCAGGGTGAGGGGCAGAGGGTCTCCCTCAGGCCCTGAGTCTGGCTGCAGCTACGGCAGGACCTGCCAGGACCCGCACTACCCAGGCAGCCAGGGCAGCTAAGCTCTATGAACCACAGCCCTGGGGGAGGCGAAGTGATGGCCAGGCCGCGATTCCTGGAGCAGGGAGGGCTCAGCCCCTGGCTGCCTGGGTGGAGGATGGTGGGCCCCACAGCAGCTGCAACCAGGCTCAAGGACCCCCGGGAGACTCTGTGCCCTGCACCCCACATGTGCACTTCCAATCGCTACCCCTACCATTTCTGGTCAGGGCTCTGTGCCCCACCCCCCCCCCCACCCCCAGCTGCAGGTATATAGGGGAGCCCCATCCAACTGAACATGTTGCAGATGGCTCTTACTAATTAAAAAATGCCAGGAGCGGAGGCGGGGGGGAGGAGAGATGTAGGGCAACAGGACCAGGCCTGCCTCAGCTGGAAGGTAAGATGGGAACAAGAACTCAAGCGAAATGCATTGCACAACCTGTACAAAAATACACTCAGGTGCTACACCCAGCGCAGACTGTCACTGCCTTCAATCCACTTCTCCGACAGCCCCTTCAAATGCTACTGGCAGCTGTAGCCCTGTACTCCCAGGTCTCCAGGTGAAGGGACACAGCTTCAGTAAGCCATAGCCATGAAGAGGAGTAAATAACGCCGTACAACGCAGGGGAACAGTTCTAAGTTTACATTTAACACCACCAGAAAGACTCCTTCTCCGAGAGCTCAGAGGCAGCTGTCACTAAAGTGGCTCTAGGGATTTTATTGTCCCATTGTTTTCTCGAGCTCCCCCATCGGTATGCACCTGTCCTCTCCTGTCTTATATTTTGACTGCAAATTGTCTAGGTCAAGGACTGTCTTTGTTCTGCGTTTGGGTCAGGACCCCATTTTGCTAGGACTGACATAATGGGGGCTGCCACATGCTACACATAATTATATTACCCACAAGGAAAAGAGTAACCTCGAGATCAGAGCAGATGGCGAATCAAATAGGAGATTATGTCAGAGAGCAGCAAATCCCACCCCCACGTCCCCCACAGCCAATGAAAGGTAGAGGGTTACAGGCACCTTATCCTGCAACATGCAAAACGGGTGAGTCTAGAGTCGGAGACAGCCTCTTGCCGTAGGGCACTAAAGCGACTATTTTTGGAACACTGGTACTGTCCTGGGCCCCGCGCTGAGAAAGGGGTCAGCAAACTGGAAGGAATTCAGACAAGAGCAACAAACGCATCTTAGGAGCTGGAATGACATATGGGGAAAGGACTGAAGAAATAAACAGCGTTGATAAAAAAGGATTGGGACATAGATTCATAGATTAGAAGGAACCACTGTGATCACCGGGTCTGACTTTCCATATAGCACAGGCCACAGAGCTTCCCCCACATAATTCCTAGAGCAGATCTGTTAGAAAAATAGCCAATCTTGAGTTAAAAATGGTTAGTGATGGAGAATCCGCCATGACGGCTGCACTAGGGATACAGATAGCAGGACTAGAGTGGGATTACTGACAGTGCACAATGGGGTAAAACCAGGAGTAATGGGATAAATATAAGAAAAAAATGTAGGCTGAACATCCGGATAAACACTGACTGCAAGTCCACTGTTTAATTACTAAGGTACTGACTGCATTCCTGTGACCTCCCCACCCCGCAGAGAAACTATTCAAACCCTTCTTCAGTGAGGCATAAACATCACCTTTAAAAACACTGGCAATTTTAATTAGAAAGCAGGGGACTTAAAGCTAGTCACCATTTTGGCAGCCTCTGCCTTCCTCCGGCTTTAAACAATCAAACACTTCCGCAGCTGCTGTAGTTCATTAATTTAATTAGCAGTCACGCCACTGAGCACTTCACACGCTTTGTTCATGGGAGACACTCGACATGCACGAGGGATGTCTCATCCCCCATTTACAAATGGGGAAATACAGGCAAAGTTGTTAAAGGATTTGCTGAAGGCCACAGCGTGAATCAAATCCAGAAGAACACTGGCGATTTCCTGAATCCACTCTTTTGGTTTAGCTGCTAGACCATAGAGCTGCCTTCTCACACCCTTGACTACATGACTGAATTAGCAGATGGTCAGCGCCATGAATAACTTTACCTCACCTGTGGTTAAGGGCAATGTTACAGAATAGGAATGAAGAGCACGAGGCAGGTAAGAAGTGAACCCGTGGGATTAAGCTCAGTGACATCACCAAGGTGCTGAGTGCCATTTGGTCATCTTCCTGCCTGTTATCATTGCTCAGATTATTTGGGGGAGATAATTGTGAGATGCAAGACACGTGTGGCTGAAGTTTGGTCCACAGAGTTTCTGTGGTGGTGTAACTTTTGGCTGGGGTGGGAGGGTGATTGTTAGTGATAGTTAAACTAGTAAAACCTGAGTAGGGATGCAATATCACTGCTCTAAATGTGCTTATACTGGTAGAGTTTATTCTCCTTCTCATATAGCTGTACGTAAAGCAGAACAACTTGTGAGTAGACAAGGCTCAGATGTCTGATAAAAGCTTCCAGACAATGAAAAAATGTAATTGTAAACCAAGACTAGACATTGGGAAAGTGTGCTTCCAGTAGGGTCCTGCAAGGATTGTTCTTGTCCCTACGTTATTTAACATTTTTATCAATGACCTGGAAGAAAACAAAATACTCACTAATAAAGTTTGCAGATGATAAAAATTGGGGACGTGGTAAATAATGAAGACAGGTCACTGATTCAGAGTGATCTGGATCACTTGCTAAACTGGACACAAGCAAATAATGTGCATTTTAATTACTAAATTTAAATGTACACACCTAAGAAAAAAATGTGGGCCATACTTACAGGCTGGGGGACTCTATCCTGGGAAGCAGGGACTCTGAAAAAGGTTTGGGGGTCATAGTGGATCATCAGCTGAACAGGAGCTCCCAGTGTGCCGCAGTGGCCAAAAGAGCGAATGTGATCCTGGGATGCATAAATGGGGGAATCTCGAGTAGGAGCAGAGAGCTTATTTTACTCCTCTGCTTGGCACTGACCACTGCTGGAATACCGTGTCCAGTGCCCACAGGTCAAGAAAGATGTTTGTAAGTTAGAGAAAGTGAAAATGATGAAAGGTTTAAAACCTGCCTTACAGCATAGACTCAAAGAGCTCAGTCTATTAGCTTAACAAAGAGCAGGGTAAGGGATGCCTTGATTACAGCCTGAGTATCTACATGGGGAACAAAATGTCTACTAATGAACTCTAGTCGAGAAAGGTGAACATCATCCACTGGCTGGAAGCTGAAGCTAGACACATTTGGACTGTAAACAAAGTGTATGTTTTTAATGGTGCGTGTAATTAGACATTGGAGCAATTTACCAAGACATCACTGGCAATTTTTAACTAAAGATTGGATGTTTTCTAAAAAATCTGCTCTACAAATTATCTTGGGGAAATTCTATGGC
The DNA here is from genome assembly GCF_026122565.2 of Emydura macquarii macquarii. NCBI lineage: Eukaryota > Metazoa > Chordata > Testudines > Chelidae > Emydura > Emydura macquarii. The sequence continues at coordinate 51,581,966 of NW_027132905.1, forward strand.
CTGGGTTATACAGGAGGTCAAATTAGATGATCACAAAAGTCCTTTTTGGCACTGGAATCAATTCCATTTTCATAATCTCCCAGAGGAAGTGATTGTGGTCCTATCACCTGCTACGTTTAAAACTGCACTGGATGAAACGAGACAGTGCTTTGGAGGGACCTTCCTCCACTGGTGGCCTATTAGGCCTTTTTCATCTCGAAGATTCTTCCATATCTAGCTTGCAGAGGTCGCAGTTCAAGGTTCAGTTTTTCCTTCATTCAGTGCTGCCATGGCTAACACCCAAGCCGCCATCTACACCATTTGAGGAGTTTAAGACAACATTTCCTCAAGTGTAGAACCCTGAACGCTGGTCCTGGCAGGCAAGTGAAAAGGAAACTAATGTTCAGACATTTCAAATGGACTCCTTTGTCATTCTGTTACTGAGTGCTCTTAAATAGCTTTGTTTTTTAGTTGAGAAAAGCTTACCTTGCAGTAACATGGACACCTTCTGAGGTGATCAAGACTTAGTGAATTAAGAATTTTGCTCACCAGTTTACCTCATGGGTCAGCATACCTTGATTTTGGGCAAGACACGGAAACCAGTCAGTGCACCCTGGGGCAGTTTCTCCATCAGAAATAGCTTCATTATTGTCACAAATTTCAGAAGGGGAAAAAAAAAATTCTGTTAAAAACTAACGGACTCTGGCCCATAGGCAAAGCCACAGTCTAACTGGCTGTGCCTAGTCAGGACCTTATCACTGTAAAAAAATGCTCATCTCCATTTAACAGAAGAAGAGAGTCATATATATTGCTCCCTTATTTCTGATTTTTAATGTGAACTTTCATTTCTGGCCACAAACTTAACAGTTTTTAAAAATAAGGATCCAAGTGAAAGATCCAGACAAAATGTATTGACCTCTGAGCCAGTCAGAACACAGACATTTCTACAGCTGGCCCGACTGACTCATTTGTTTCTGCGAACACATTCCGCAGCCAACCAGAATGCAACACCTTGTCGATGTGATTTGCTTAGTTAAGATTCCATACTAAAATAGTGCTCCGAAGGTGTCAAACCACAGAAATTTACCAACCTCTCACCACAATTTTCAACCCATCATAAGCAAGGATTTTTCTCACAGTGTACATTTCTATTAAGCGCGTTGTGTTCAAAATGGAAATATTACAAGGAAATCACCTTTGCTTTAGGAAGAACTAGGGATAAGATTTTGAAGCAGGGAGGCCGATGGTGAAAGCTGAGAAAGCCAACTTTATCTATTGATGCTTTAAACAAATTGACCAGACAACATGATGATAAAACTTTTGTTTATTTTTTTAAATATCAAATTGGTTTTTGCACATCCATTTTTTCCTGGAGAAACAGTCCGCCCCAATATTAAAAAAATCAAATAAAATGAAAAAAGAACTACATCCCATTACCAGATAGAACAATCCTCCCTGCCAAACATCCAGCTTCAAGAAAAACCACATACATTCAGCCCAGAAGAGTAAGTGACACAAATGCAACCAGCTCCAGGATTCCTGAGTATTGAAGTTCCTTAAGTGAGTTTGCAGAACCCTTAAGCTAAAAAGCCTCAGTTAAATAGTAACCAAACTGCTCGACATTTGGTTACAGACTAAACTGGATCTACAAACAACGCAGAAGGAATATTTCTAATGTTTTAGGGGCGAATGATGCACCAAAATAAGCTGCATGTTCCATGCTGACTTGGGGTAGGGGGGGAAAATCGAAGAAAATAAACGTATGAATTTACACTAGAATTGCCATGGAACGGCTTGGCAAGAAGTCCAAGTCTGGAATCAAACCTCTCAAGTTCACAGCCTGTTGTCCATTCCACTCCTGAATGGTAGGGAGCTTAAAAAAAACAAAAGCGGTTTTCAAGTCAAGCATTCAATGAGCAAGCTCAAGCACTCGCTCCTTGGAGCACAAGAGCTAATAAGAGATGGAAAGAAGGGAATATTTGCAAGATATGCCTGGTTACAGCCCGGAAGAGCAAAGTTCCTCTATCCATAGAAGGTTCACCATAGGCAGCAGTACTGCAGGATGCCCCCCTGCAATCACCTGCCAATATACCTCAGCCTGTGATGCCGGTACATACATCACAAATGTCATCATAATTGCCTCCCTCCTTGTCAGCCTCAGAGATAAGGCCAAGTATTGGATGGGCCATCAGGGCAGTATTCTTTCACTTGTAAAGATGATCCTTCTACACTATCTGAAACAGCCAGACATCAAAGTCCTAACATTACGGATCCACTGTCTTTTCCACAAGCCAAGCTTGTTGTGGGCCCCAGAGCAACCTAGAGGGAACTGACCAAAGGATTCCTGCCCCAAGAACTGTGGCTGTCTTATGCCCTCCCTCTGTAAGAGCAGATGTTCCACATCAACACCATCCATTTCTTGCCTTCTACTTTACTCTGCATGGCACAGGTCCCTCTTTCTCCCACCCAGCATATCCCTGGCACCATCTTCTGCAGACACCCACTGTGCCTGAAAGTATTCAGCTGTTGATAGCTTGCTACGGCCCTGCCCCATTCCACAGAACACGGTGCATTCAGCTTTGATAAGGGAATGAGAGAATTCCTTCAAAGAAGTTATTTAAAAAAAATTCCAAAAGTCGAAATGAACGTACAAACGTTCAAACAGAAAGGTTCCAGGAATACCCGGGAACAATGGCTATTGAGAGGATTTCCTACACACATTGGGATTTTCATTAAGCTTCTGATTGTTGCAGTGAAAAAAAATAAATTTGTTTCTGCCACTACACTTCGTAGGGAGGTACTAGGATGTGGACTGATGGGTTATTATGTGGACCAGTTTGCTTTGGAGTTGAGTATCTGGATGGAATAGTAGGAACAGCCCTGTTTATAGCACAGGGCACATTTATCGTTTGGGTATGTTACCCAGTTGTTGATGAATGGAGCAGGGCCCATGGGCAAAGCAGTGTGTGGTACCAAGGCTTAACAGCATTCCCATGTCTGCCCAGATGTTTCTGGAGAGTTTTTCCTCAGGCTGGAGCAGCAGGGGTTCTGGGGGGGGGGGGTCAGGATTGAGAGGCACTGGCAGAGTTGGGGGTGGGGAGAAACAGGTAAGAGAAATATACCAGTTTGGGGTAAGTGCTCTGCATGGGGATGGAAGGGCTGAAAAGAGGAGATGCTTGTCAAAGGGCACACAGATGCTCTAATCCAGACTGTTGCTTAGGAACAATGTCTGAGCTCATCTGAGATGCTGCATTGGGTGGCAGCCCTGGGGATGCCACATGAGCTCCCTTAAAGCTGAATCGAAGTTATGACCTTTATCTGCCCCTCTAAGGAGAATGTTATTTGGGCCCTGGAGCCAGCAAGGTGGAGAGGAGGTTACGCGAAGACCCCAGAGACTGGCAGGGACAAGGGAAGAAAACAACATGGCTCCAAATCTGAAAGGGAGCCAGGCAAAAAGACACGCACACCCCACGACAAGCTTCCTCTCTCTCTCTCTTCCTCTCTCTCTCTCTCTCTCTCTCTCAACTATTATCCCCATTTTACATATGGACTAAGACAGAAAGGTTACATGATTTGCTAAAGGCTACCAGAGAGTTCATGGCATCTTGGGTAAGACATAGCCTCTGTGAGCCACAGTTTCCTTATTTGCAAAATAGGGAAAACACATTTCCCTCCCTCACCAGTGTGTGTCACAAGGTTTAATTCAGTTGTTTGCAGTTTCAAGTCCCTTTGATTTAAGGCACTACATAACTGCAGCTAATCTGGAAAGAGTCCCTTTGGGTACAGGGAGTAGTTTACACAGCCCGTTCAATCCTTGGTGCTTCTACTGAAGCTACCAACAGGTGCTTAATTGCAATTTGGAAATGGACAAAGGCCAATGAACAACACTGAACACAGACTTTTGGAAAATACCAACCTCAGATGGGTTGACTTCTTGGGCAAGACTTAAGAGACAAAGTCAAAGAATAACCAGACAAAAAAGAAAATTCTCTCTACCCTTCCCATTGCTCTTCTTTCATCTTGGCTTCCACTGCAGTACACAGAACCAGCTAATTCTCTCTCAGTATATTCAGACCCATCCTTGTTAGCTTCTAACTGATGAACTCAGATTTTGATCATAAAGTTGTGACTGTACAGTTACATTGCAGTCATGTTAATTATAAATGATGCTTTAATCCTCAAACAGACAAAATGCTTAATTCATGCTATTTGGTTTACACAGGGTGAATTTTAAACCCCATCAAGAGTTTGGGGAGGAAAGTCATCTGGATTGTAAAAACCAAACCTGAACTCCGCTGACAATCTTTTTTGGGGGGAGCAGGGAGAGAACTTCCCCTCAAAAATTCCTAGAGCAGATCTATTTCATCAGAGACGTTCTAGGATTATGAGAGTACATCTCATTTCCAAAGGCTCTTTAGAAAGGGCTCTTTTAAGTCAGTTCTACAAAATAATGACCCAAGACACTACAGCTCCCAACAGGGGTACTGCAGTATTTCAGGTGCTTACTGTAGAATATTTCATAAGAGGCTTACTGTCGCCACCTGCTTCTCATCAAGGCTTTGGTGCTTGGTAAAATCCTGAAACACCAGTATTTCCTCAAGAAACCGTGAGTAGGGTCTAAAATAAATCACTTGATTTTGCCTAGATTTGGTTCTAGAATCACAATTCCCACAAAAGCTCTATTAGGTATTCACAGGATTCCTCAAAGCTGTTCTTGACTACAGTAGGCATAGAAAAAAAAAAGTCAAATTATCCCTCACTGCCATCTGGGACTTATACAAGTCTATATATCAGACTGAATATATGCGGTTTATAAATCACTCCCCAGATAGAATATTTGCATAGATGCATTTGGAGGCTAAGCAAGAAAAAACAGGGACAAAGTTCTGAGACTCAGAAAACCCAGAGTATATAATAATGTATTGAAAGAATGGATTTTCAGCCACTGTGCACCTATGACTTCAGCTTATTTTGTCTGAAGCAGGAGCTAGAGATTACATTTTATGTGAAGCCACTTCAGAGAGTTGCAAATGGGACGCATTAAGGTTTCTACTCACAATGTGGTATCGCATTTTATCATGCTTTGCCTTCTCCCCTCCTCAATAGTGTCATGAACCTCTGTAAAGCAGGAGAAAGAGCAGTTCATCCTCATGAAAGCACCTGCTTCCCTGGAACCAGGCTTTCCCGAGCATAGCCTCCGTGGGTCCTAAAAAGACAGTTCTCGCCAAAACCCCACAAAAGGCCACAACGGTTGTAAGACAGAAGCCAGATCAGTGTCCGAGTTTCAGGGTCACTTTAACAAAGCTTTATATGGGAAGTCTTCACTTGTCAAATGGTACAGAACTGCGATCCATGAAGAGTTTTTGCAGTTACACAGTTAGCATTTCGACAGTGAAGATCATAGCCTTTGATTAGTCATTTTAAAAAGGGTTGGGGGCCGATTACCCCCAAAGCATTGAGAAACTAGCGCAAAGCAGGTTTCTTCATCCCTTTAATCATACATCCCCCCTCAGTGCACAGAGAATTCATTCTCTGAACAGTTACAGTACATGCCTTTGTAGGGGACGAGGGTAAAAGGAGAAAAGAGCTATAGCAATAGATGCAATTAATTTGGTTGTGGGGGGAAAGATATGGGCAAACCTATAAAATGGTAAAATATCCTTTCATTTCATTCCCCTAAAGAAGATTAACACCAGGACATCTTCAGATCATTTGCCTCGTCTTTTATTTTTGGTAGCACCAAATTTTATCCCCACCCACCCCCCCCCAAGTAAACACCCTGGCCCAATAGCATAAAACAATTTGGCACTCTATGCCTCAGCTTTCAATGCACAAAAAAGGTACAAGCTTTGAACACTGCTGCAAAACTTTTGGGGATCCAGAGCGCTGTGGGCATTGACATACCTCTAGTAGCTGCTACAATTATTCATCAGCATCCCATTAATATTGGATTATAAAGCACAGTCGAGTGATGACTGGTACAAATCCAAACAGCTGAATTTGACAAACTTTCAGTTTGTCCCATGCTGAATTCATAGCATGTGCCCCTTTCCTATAACAGCACATGCTCTGCCTTGCTTTGGGGGTGCATGTACATGCACATTCAATTCATTTCACAATCTGCTTTGTGCTGAATGGGGTGGTGATTCTCTCAATGGCTTCTGCTTTTTTTTCATAATATCTAAAATTATGCAATCAAATAAAAAAATGTATTCCAGTATGCACCATCTTAAGGAAAATTAAAAGCCAATGTGTTTACACAATGCCAAGACTTTTCTTTTAAAAGGCCCAAATTTAACATGTGACACACAGAAGAGATCATAAGTTACTTTGGCTGAAAATAATTTAAAAAAAATCTGGCTCAACATTCGGCTTGCAGGTTACTCTATATAATTTAGATACATCTTTAAAAGAAGGATGGACCAGCCAGGCCATCTTTTCTATGGTCACGTAGGAACTACGATATTCTTGGCTAATAAAATGAGAAGAGCAAGGTTTGCATTTCCATCAGCTTGCTCCAAAGCTTCAAGAGCTTCCCGCAGAGTAAAGCCAGCGCACAGAATCTGATCAATGTCGGCTGCAGGGAAAACGGGCAGCAGAGGGACTCTGGAGCTCAGTTCCAGATCACTGATAGGTGGGCAGAGCAATGGCTCAACAAGTCCACATGGTGGCCTCGGATCTTCAGGATTTGAGGAACAGTCAGTTATTTCAGACACTCCTGTTATCAGGGTCTGAGCATCCTGAGGGACATCTTCCTCCAACGTGAGCTCAGGTGAGTGTGATCTGTTCAGCTCTAAAATTTGACGGGTTGGAACCTGGTCATTTACTAAACGTTCAGGTAAAATTTCTGCCTGCTCAGTTGTCTGTAGCTGATCAGGTGTTGCAACTGAGCTCAGAATGACCGAATTACTCTTACTTGATGACTTCTGTATCTCTAGAGCAACTTTTTCAACAGTTGACTGGCTGCGATTTAAAACTTTGATGGTAACATTTTCTATTCCACTAGCACAAGATGGTGCCCCGGCTAGCCCCTTAGGGGTCACATGCTCAGGCATCACCATACGAAAGGAGCTATTTAGATCCCCACTCTCTGGATCCCCACTTTCATGTTCATCATCAGAAAGCTCCTGACATTCCATTTGCTCTTCAAGAACAGTTTCTGGCTGACACACGTCTTCTTCAGACATAAAAATGAGAGAATCTCCTTCACGATTTATGACCAAAAGTTCATGAAGCTCCTTCAACGCTGCTGTTAAAGATAAACATGGCTCTTCGGTGGATGCTGCTGTATCATTGTTCAGCTGATGAATGCCAGAGGAGGAAGAACTATTTTCAGCTGATAAATTAGGTAACGCAGTGCATATTCCAGTCATTTCAACATTGCTTTCAGGCTGCAATAAATCACTAGTGGAAACCGGATTACTCGAAAATACAGACAAAGAGGAGTCGTGCTTTGATGACTCCACCTCCATCAAAGAATCTAAGTTCTGAAAAGATCCACCAATATTCTTTGCTTGAGCGTCCTGTTTGCGTGATGAGCTATGCACTGTGATTCCAGACTGCTCAGCTACATCTGTTTCCATGAAGATTTCTGTATGTGTACAGCCACAGGATGCTGACATTGGGATATTTTCTTTCCCACACGAAAGCCCTATCTTCTCCAGCCCGTTTCCTCTTCTCTCAGGAAGAGAGTCAACAGGGGATTCTGGCTGGATGTTTGTAAGGCCCTGCTTCCCCACAGCAGGTAACTCAAGGCCACTAACATTACAAGGATGTTCTGGCTCAGTTGGTTCATTCTGTTTATCTAGACATTGCTCACTCACTGGTTCTTTGTATGTCTGAAGATCCAAAGGAAACTCATTCATTTGGTTCAGTTCCAGCTGTTCTGAAGGCAATGGTACATCTAGAACTGCCTGCTGCCCTTGTTTGCTGGTACTGTCAGACAAACTGCTGTCTCTTGTCATTTCTATAGGAGATTCCAGACCACAGGCTTGTCCTTTAGCATTATATTTCATTAGCCGGTCAGCAACAACTGTTTTTTCAAGTGTAGTCTGTGAAGATATAGTTGGACTCTGACAGGCTTCTGCTCCAGTCTGCATTGCATGGTCACTGTGTGCTGTAGGAGCAGAATGATCAGGAAGAGGGTCTGGACCTAGCTGGCATTCAGCTGGCGACTCCAAAGACTTCACAGCTGTAGGATCAATTATCTCTGCTAGCCTAGATTTGTGTGAGCAAATTGAAGCAGGGGCAGAGACGGAGCGATCAAGTAATTGATTTGTGGGATTACAGATCTTGGAATTTAGTCCTGAAGAAGGGACTGGACTTTTAAATCCATCAGAGGATGGTAATGATGGCATTTCCAGTGAGGTAGTTTCTTTATCACTATTCTCTATACATAGATAGAAAAAGAAAGTAGTAGTTAGGATTATAAGAGCCATTACATTTTAAAATAATATAACAATTTCAGAATACAAGCTGTAAGGACAATTTGTGCATCAGTTTGGTATGCCATTTCAATTTGGTAACTACACCTGAAGTGCCACTCTTCCATAAATGTACTGTTTAGATCAGATGTTACAGCCCTTCTAGAACTCTCTGAAAAAACACCTACTTGGTAACTAAATTCCAGGGGCAGATACATTATTACTGGTGAGTATGTGAGAGACTGGATGAAGCCAGGCTGACTTTCAGATCTCAGGTGTTTGCCACACTCACAATTAGAAGTGACATTTTAACTAGTAAAGCCAGCAAGTATAATCTGGAATCATTGAGAAAAAACAGGAAATCACAAGATTCCATATACAGAGTAACTTTTCAGAGCAGAACCATGCTAAATTAAAAAAAAGTTAAGATCCCAACTCCTCTTCCATCTCTCCCCAAACATTACATACAGCCACTTTAACAGGATTGTGTGTGTTTAGGGGGGCTGTTAGCTTGTATAGCTACTTATGGTTTCTTGAAGTTTAAAACCAAACTTCCACAGAAGTTTATCCTTTTCCATTTGGTAATACCTGCTCCCTTCCCCTAGTCTTGTTATGCTTCATAAGTAACAAAAGCCAAGAGGATCTTTTCTTAGTCTGGATATCAGCAAAGATGTGAGAATAACAGCAAAGAGAAATACCACAGAGTAATAGAAAGCCATTGTTTATTATGTTTTAATTTCTCAGAGTGGTGGATAAAAAGCAAAATATTTAGAGTTCAGAAAACATTCACCATCAGATAATATTAGAGTAGGTAAAACTGTGGACCTAAGTTACTTGACAGCTTCCTTCACTTAACATTTCTGTCCTGTTCCAAGCTATTGATGTCTACCATAATGGGAGGAGGCAGGTGGCTGCAACTTCACCTCTGAGAAAAGTTAAATGAGTTCAAAATATCTATTTTCATGGTGATAAAATAAGCAACCTGTAAAGCTTTTGAATTACAGACCCAAAGGGGCCTCTGAGAAACACTTGCATCGGTACAGAAAGGCCATGTACTGATACAAAAGATATTTAGCATTTAATCATGCAATTCAAATACACCATGCTGAATAACATCCTCCCAAGACAGTGTATGTTTTCAAGGTGTAATAAAGTAGTACGAGTATGATTTAGTTGTACCTAAAGACACTTCAAATTAGTCAGACAGCTTTGCATAATAGACCTACTGAAAGTGCTTAGGTACTGCTAGTCCTTTAAAAAAAATTGCTAGAACATGGTCACGGCTTGTTTGTTAAACTCTACACACGCAGCCGTCACAAGCTGACGTGGTGCTCTTTCAGTTAGGAAGCTTAACATCACCATATAGTTAACCATTTTTGATATTTCTTTACATCTGTTGTCAGATAAAGCCCAACCAAGCAGCAGCCTATGGGTGTATGTTGGTAACCTGACTTGCTGTCAACAGCAATTAACTTCTTGCTTTAAAAATCCAAAATGGACACAGATCCGACAGTTCAGTTCCGATATGACAGTTCAATGGCCTTTCAGCTCAAGAAACTCTTAGCGGAGGACACAAGTAAATATCAGTGAGATGGTCTTGTTCTTGTTTGTGTACATTGCAAAGTCACCATGCAGTTCAATGTGACTAGCCATCTCTGCTCCAGAGTTGCAGGTTAATGCACCATAGGTGCTGTGGGTAAGAAATGAGGTGCTTTACGAAAGCAGTGCAGGGAACCTCAGACAACTATTAGCCTCTCCTTTCCATGAACAAATGACAAACATTTAAATGAGGAAAAAAAAAAAAAAAAACCAATACAGATTTGATGCATTTAAATAAATGAGGTGGAATGTTTGCATCCTCTGAAAGGAATGAGTTGTCAATTTCACATCACACAGGTTCCTCCCCAATACTGTCTAAAGCAAGGTTATCCCTGCTGCTGGCAGTGTGACAGTTGTAGTGAAAGCTCATAAATCAGTAGCTATAAATACCTGGTCTGTGGCCCACTCCAGCTGCAGTACACACACATTACATGCATCAAGGCTTCTGATGTTCTGTTTGGATTAGGAAACACAACACACCAAACTTGTGTTAGCAATTCAAAGCACACAACATGCATGGTTATAGTCTTGACCTCTCTCTCTCTCCCCCCACAGCTTCTTCCAAGACAAGGTTCTGAACAGCGGGCGCTCCTTGCGTTCACTTCCTTCCAGAAGTTCTGCTGGCCATTCCGATATAAGAGTCTGTTTAAGCACTTCGTCATGTTGGAGTCAAAAAGGAACTACTCTTCAATCAAGGCAAGGATTTTACTGAACTATCTACATATTTGATCTGTACAGTACAGGAGAAGCTATTTACACCCTGCAAGACACGTGTAACAGCATGCTTGATCACTGTGCAGACTGCTGAAAACATGCAGCAGGCACATTTCAGAGAAGTTGGAGCTGGGGACAGTGCAACAGTCCCTGGATTCTACTTCCAGCTGTCACCAACTTGCTCTGTACCCCTGGGTAAATCACTTACCCTCCATGTACCTATATCCCCATATGTAAAATGAGCAAGTAATACCAGCCTCACAGTACGTAGGGGACCTCGAGGTTATAAGATTTAAGATCCTTGGGTGAAAGGCACTAGAGAAGTGTTCAGTCTCAGCCAGAAATACTTTTTCAGAACACCAAAGTGACTCTACAGACATGTAGCCAAGGGTCCAACAGGACTAACAGCAGCCTTCTTCATGCAGAGGGGAGGATGCGGCTGATCAACTGCAATTTGGCTATTAGTAATCTCAGACAATAATTTCTATTTATCAAGAAAGATGCATTACCAACAAGTTGCATTCATTTATTTGTGCTAAGATTCTGTGTAAATGTATCAGCTTTCAGACTCTTGTCAAATTTCCAGCATGGCCTTGGTGTGACACTAAATGCCCCCACACTAGATCCCATGAGGGATCTCTGTCCAAGTTTCCTATTTCCAACCAGCTATCTAAAACTTCCAGCTGCCTGGTTTGTCGTCATCTGGCTCTCCCTGCGCACAGGTTCCAAAATTCAGTGGCCTTTAACAGAACCACCAGGACAACTGATGAAATAAAGACATACTGAATTGCTTTCCTTCATTTAAATCTTCAAAAAGCCTTCTTCCTTTTAAATATATAATCGAACTGGGCTCTGCTGACTAAACATGCTCACATGTGCACCTGGGATTTGCCTGAAAATTTATTATGCTTGTCCTGTAAGAAGTCTGTTTCTGTCTCCTTGAGTACCTGGTTCCAATATTCTCCACTCAGATCAAGCTGGAACGTGGAGTTTCAAAAAGAGGATGCACTGGGCCTCTCCTGTTCTACTGGTTGCGCATCTGGTCTCAATGTAACTATAGCAACAATTTTGCCAAGTTGTGTTTAAAAAAAAAAAATTCACCTGTAAATCCTCCAGAATGAGAGTCTTTTGCAGGGGGAACAGTGAGGCCTGTGAAACAGAATGTAAGCGAAAAACAAGACAGGAATTTGTTTCTCCTCAACTAACACTACACTTAGACCTCCAGCTGTATAGCCTGATTCTTTAGAAGGGGAAGGGGGACAGGACTGACTCCTGGTGCAGTGGAAGGTGAGTCTGTTGACAAGGAATCTGTAATAAGGGTCTAATCAGTCAGATACATCAGGGAGTTGTATCCATTTAGACAGCAGAAGTAGCTGATGTCCTGCTAGACACCTGAATATGGTCTATCAAGGACCAATGCCACAAAAGACAGGGCAGAACCTGAAGGATTTGTTTAACACTCTTAAGGAAATCAATACAATTAATGGGAATGTATTTGTTTCCAGATTAAGCACACCATTTGTGACACGGTTTTCCCTGTGCTGGAAAGAGTAAGGGCAACATATGTGGTGGGACTCCCTGTATCCACAGACATTCTAGATGCACATAAGGCAGGTTACTTTTCTATACCTACTGCTAGAGGTTTTGTTGTAGTTTTGCTGTCAATATCCTAAAAATCTCATTGATTACAGGGCGTTGGCATCATCTGAATCCAATAGGGAAGAAAACACTGCATATTGTTGTAAGAGAACAAATCCTTGAACAGAAATGGAATGCACGTGGAGAATCTGGTACTTCACGGCAATGAATAAATTGATAGAGTTTTTGCAGGACTACCACCAGGATGATACTGGCAGAGAAGCTGCCTTTTCATAGGCACTTAGCTGCCAAACTGGCAGCTAATTCCAAATTCTGAGCCTCTCTCTGGGGAGTCTGAAAGGGTCGAATAAAGCTCAGGACTAATTCAGGTGTGTTCAAACGCGAACTTTACTGATCTAATGACGTACAATGCAATATTTGATGTATCTTGAGCCAAAAACAAGTGAAAATTCAAACTGCTATAAAAGCACACAGGAGGTCCTGCAGGGAGATGAGCCTCTTGGGCCTGAGCTATATCCTCTCTCTCGGCTTTCTTGGTGCCATCTGGAAGCAGCTAATATTTTGGAAAGGAGGGGCAAGAGTTAATATTCTGACAACTCAATATATAGCTAACAGCTGCCTACACATATGAGGTTTGTGATGTGTCTAAAATTCAGTAAAATCACTTGAAACAAAACCTCCCTTACTTCAGTTTATACATATACCTGCATGTTCCAGTGTTCCACATGTGCTTTAGAACAACTAGAGATGGCCTGTTATATTTTAAAGCCCTCTGCCAAGTCACTCAGCTTCCTGCAGGGCTGAAGCTTTACATGTTTGGTCTCAACCCAAAAGGTGAGACAGTTGGCAAATGAACAAACAACAGCTGAGCATTTTAAATTATATTAGCACAAAAATGCTTTTGGTAATAATAGATTTTGTAACTTTTTTGACTTGACTAACAGCTTAATTTTAAAACAAACTTTTCAGGCAGATAGTCCTCAGTTTCGAGGTTCAGATCAAGTTGAACCTGGGTTCAAATTACCTTTGGCTTTGCAAAGTAACGATCTGATTGATGAGGCTTTGGAAAGCCAACCGTGGTTTTACATGTCTCAAACATCCTAATGGGAAAGAAACCTAATATTATTTTACATTTTCTGTTGAAGGTAATGCTAATAGAGATGAGCCTGAGACACCAAGTCTGGCTCTAGACTTTACCAGAGTTGGGGTGGTGACAAGGCTGGATCCAGGGTGATAGATCGTGCCCATCTCTATTTGTCTGTAAACTAAGGGCATATCTACACTACAGGTGCTACAGTAGCACAGCTACAGGGCTGCGGCTATGTTGCTGTAGCTCCATAGCGTAGATGCTTCCTACAGTGATGGAATCAGTTTTTCCGTCCATGTAGGTAATCCACCTCCCCAAGTGGCAGTCGCTAGGTAAACAGAAGAATGCTTCTGTCGACCCAGCAGTGCCTACACTGGGGGTAGGTCAGGATAGCTACAGTGCTCAGGGGTGTGAATTTTTCACACTCTGGAATGCAGTAGCTATGCTCACTAATTTTTAAGTGTAGACCAGGCATTAGAGACATAAAAACTTAGATGTGACTTAAACATTCAAGGATGCAGTAAACTGTTTCCTGTGTTGATGTACCTCACAAGTCAAGATATAGGCCTTACAGTAAAGATATTTCTTGGACGCAAGATTTTTAAAGTAGATTCTCCTTAAAGGGTGAAGAAAGTGATCCACAGGGCAGATGAACACAGCCCTGCGCTGCCCCTTCATACAAGAGACCGACTTTTGCAAATAAGCCATTAATTACTCTTTAGACCATGACTGTAGTTAGAGGAAGAGTGGAGGGTTTTGTTAAAAGAAAACAAACTCCGTATAAAAACAATTCCTGTCATTGCATCTCCACTCAAAGAGCAAATCTCTAAAAATGAAAGTGTCTCTTCAGGTAAGAGACTAATTAAAATCAAATAAACTACTACTTTAAGGGTGACCTGCAAAAGGTGTTTGTTTTTTTTTTAAAAATAAAAAGCATAAATCCATTTTTCAGTCTCTATCATGGATAAAGGACAAAGATTTTTCCCTGTTTTTTTTTTCCCCCCCCTTTAATGCCTTTAAAGTATCAGTAATGCAAAATTTGGCCTTCCTTGATTTTAATCACAGACCACTGGGAGGTCCAAGAGATACATATTTTGAGCTAACAACACTTTAATTGAAGGGAGCAAGGATGTTGAATCACTTAAAACGTATCTGACTGAAGTCAAAGAGGCGCTAACAAATCACAACCACAAAATGTTTCAAACAGCCTGGCTAGCTACTCAGCCCTCTGCTTTTATGCCATCACCATGGCCTGATCTACACCTAAAACTTATGTCAACCTAGCTATATCATTCAGGGGTGTGAAAAAAAACTCGCTCTCCACCCCTCCCCAAATGTAGTTTATGAGGTCTAAATTAGATGTTGCCACTCAAGAAAGATCTTGGAGTCACTGCAGATAGTTCTCTGAAAATCTCTGCTCAATATGCAGTGGCAGTCAAAAAAGCTAATAGCATGTTAGGAACCATTAGGAAAGGGATAGCTAATAAGACGGTAAACATCATAATGCCACTATATAAGTCCACGGTATGCCCACACCTTGTTTACAGTGTGCAGTTCTGGTCATCCCATCTTAAAAACAAATATTAGAAATGGAAAAGGTACAGAGAAGGGCAACAAAAATGATTAAGGGTATGGAACAGCTTCCATGTTAGGAGACATGAAAAAGACTGGGACTATTCAGTTTGGAAAAGAGATGACTAAGGGGGGGGAATATGACAGATCTATGAAATCATGAATGATGTGGAGAAAGTGAATAAGGAAGTGTTATTTACCCCTTCACATAACACAAGAACCAGGGGTCACCCAATGAAATTAATGGGCAGCATGTTTAAATACATGCTGAAGGAAGTACTCCTTCACACAATGCACAGTCAACCTGTGGAACTCTGCCACAGAATGTTGTGAAGGCCAGAACTATAACTTGGTTAAAAAAAGTGAGATAATTCCATGAGGGATAGGTCCACCAAAGGCTATTAGCCAACATGGTCAGCGATGCAACCCTATGCTCTGGGTTGTCACTAGGCCTCTAACTGCCAGATGCTGGGACTGGATAATAGGAGATGGATCACTTGATAATTGCCCTGGTCTGTTCATTCCCTTTGAAGCATCTGGCATTGGCCACTGTCGGAAGACAGGATACTGGGATAGGTGGACTATGGGTCTGACCCAATATGGCTGTTCTTATAAGCTGATTTAAGCCTCAGTACAGATATCACTAGGCTGACAGAAGACTAATTCTTCTTCCATGCCCTAGCTACCACCGCTCAAGAGGGTGAATTAGCTACAGTGACAGTAACGTGTTCCATCACCATAGCAAGTGTCTGCACTACAGTGTTGCAGCGATACAGCTGAGACATCACAGCTCTGCTGCTATATAGCGTCTGTAGTGTAGACAAGCCCCATTTCGCTAGTTCTTCAGTCGTCATGGTCTTCCAGCCTAGACAGGAGTGAAATCTGCACACCTTTAAGGCTTCTCTTATGTTGTAAAGCAGTGAAAGAAGGGACACAAGCTTATTATTTTTCCCCTTTGCAGGTCACCTTTAACATTGAAGATGTAGGTTAGGACACAGTAAATGAAACTCCTCATTTGAACAAATAGGAAATCACATTTTCAGAGTTGCAGAGTAAATGCAATTTTTAGAAAAAATTGTATTTCAGCTCTGAGATACCAGCACTATTCACCAAAGAGAAATTGAAACAGTATTCGGTATTTCTAAAAACTGTTTAGAAAATCATATATTTATGTAGTTATAGAGCAAATACGTCTCAGTTGACAATTCTATAACTGCTCACTACAATGTTCCTTTAGCATTTGTATAGACTATGGATATTGGAGCATGGCTTATGGCTGTTGCCACAAGTTCCCCCCACCACCATTAAAACAGCTAAAATATCACTTAGCTGAAATTGTCCCCTTGCTGTACATTAAAAACAACAAGAATAATGGACTATGGAGGCAAGGAGGAATGGGAGACAGCTACTAGTCAGATACAAAAAGGCCAAGTTAAAATGGCACAGCAACCCATAGACCCAAGACAGATTTTATTTAGATCTCCCAAGGGAAAGAGTGCAGCCATTAGAAGGCTCTGCAGGAAAAGGTGCTCATCACCGGCATTACATTCAGTAAGATGTGCTAGAACAGTTGAGAAAAGTGAGGCGCTTTCCTGTGATAGGCGACACAGTTGACATGTTACTGATAACACTCTGTAGATTGTTACTCTGATTTGGCTCCTTATGGTACCTGCTTCCTCTGCGGATTTCTGTAGAGCTTCTGCCAGTTCTTGGTCTGCAATCTCCTCTGGCCGCACATCCTCCCGCCCTGCTCCATATGCCAATCTTGCACACTCTGGCAGCTCCCCCTCCGGAAGGAAAGTTGTCTGAGATCCAGTGGTGCCAATCACTAGTACATTCTTTTTGAGATCAATGGAACACTGGGAGAAGAGAACACAGGTGATTGATGTCTTGGTAAGAGTCAGTCACAAGACAGGACCAGAACACATCGGTTAGTGGCAAGTTAAACAATGCATTAGAAAAATGTCACTTCCAAACATCAAGGGGTTAACACAATGACAAGTTATGTTAACTGGTTGCGGAAGGATTCAGAAGATGCTAACACCTGGTAGATCTAAAAACATATGTTGGGTAGATACAGCTCAGCAACCAGTGCCTTCAATACGCCAAAGGGCTGCTCACAGCTGCTCCGATTAGCCAGCTCTTGACTAATTATGGTCCTTCTGCTCTTCAGCCCTACTATGATTACAGCTCCAAGTGAGGACTTCCCAGAGTCTTTGTTGTAAATTGTTTAGGTATAGGTCTTTGAGGATTTTCAGGCACCAAGGTTTCTGAGCAAAGACCTTTAGGCTGGGACATGATACAAAATACTTACAACCTATAAGGTATATTTGCTTCCTCCACAATCTGTGGGAAAACAATGTGTCACCATCTCTCTTCAGAGTTTTTTTAATCCTAAAAAATTCATAAAAATGATCATCTTACATTTAGCACTTAAAATCGATCCATGGATTATTTCAAAATAAGCACCAATTTACTCAGTTACCTGATGTCTCTTAAGCATATCCAGTCCTAGAAGCATATCCATGGGCTGCTCTTCGAGGATGGAGAAAGAACATGGCAGAAAATCCCCTTCAATCTGAACCTGGGCTGAAGCACACAGAAAACACCATGTTATCTGCCCTCAAGCCTCAAGAAGTGCTGAAGAGGATTCTATTGTATGTATCTCTCTCTCTATCTAAGGGAAATTATACGAAGTCTTCTCAGGTAAGTTATGGAGTCAGAGCACAATGTATATAGACTTAGCTGTGGAAAAGTATAGTTCTAAGCAAGCCCTGATGATTATTGTGAGTGTTAGCCCCAAGAGGCAAATTAGCTTTTTCCCCTTTATTTTAAAAGCTGACTGGATCTGTAGTGCAGAAGGATCTGCTCAACTAAACCCTCAAGCGATAGCTGAAGAAGCTGCATACACCTGCTCAGAGTGGAATTTTGCTTTTGTGCTTTAATCCAGAGTCAATTTCTTAAACAATAAAGATCATATTTCCTTGTACGTCATTTTCTTCAGACAAACCTATGCAAGAATACAGATAGCTTAAAGTGCTCTCCTCACTGTGGAATGAGAAACACTCAGCTGCACCGGAATTCTGCTGAACAATTCACAGTGCCCATTATCTCCATCCTGATCCCACAGACCAAAGAATAAAGCTATTTTACATTAACCCTTCAGCACCAGCAATCAAGGTTTCCTCCGTATTTGTATGGGGACTCTACCTAGACCTACCAGAATTAAAGTGTTAGGATAATCGAATTAAAACAATGTTAAATATGCTGGAATCCTGGTTATAGTGTCTCTGGGTGAGCTTAATGTGTTCTTGACAAACTCTTACTCCACTCTATAGCAGTTCCCAAAGCTTATAGTATTAAAGCAAACACTCTGGTGCCAAGCAAAGCCACAGCCATGACAGGTAAAGTGATCCTGTTGTGCCATTACTTACCTAGGTGCACCCGGCCAATGATTTTCTGTGTGCCCACACCCTTAGCAATTCCTGCCCACCGCCGGTCCACCAGTCTCATTATGTTACATCTTTCAGCACAAGCTTGGCTCATAATGGTCATTTGGGCACCTACCCCCAGAGACAAGAGCAATTAGCAATACTTAAAAACAACCAAGGGGTAGTTTAAAAATCTTGATCCGGGCCAGTACAGAGGTTTTCATCTAAAACTCAGTAGCAGACAGGGAATTATATTATGGCATAAAGGCATTTGATTACAGCATGGCTACGTGTGTATGTACACCCACACACTCACCCACCCACCAACTGAAGATCGTTATTGTTATGGAGTTACGATGAAGCTGAATACTTACACTTGGAGCTCTATGGAGGAAAAGTGTTGTGTTATAAAGGAAAGGAAATATCTCAGTTTTATAGATAAGGAAACTGAGGCATACAGATGGAGTAACTTGTCCAAGGTTACACAGTTGGCTGGTGGCAAAGGCCAGATTAGAAACCAGGAATTCTGACTCCCAGTCATATTTTCACCGCAACACACACCTCAAATATTTTTAATTAGGTTGAATAATGCCAGAAAGTACATTCAGATTTTAATTAGATCCTTCCTAAGCTCATAACACAATGCTTTACTGTGGGAAGGGAATGCTATAATTGACCTACTGTGGGGTTCACTATTTTCCTTAAAGAGCCAGGAGATGGGGAAGCAGGGAGAGCAGAAGAGGGTAGAGTGATTTAAAATGAGGCAGGGAGGGGGAAGGAATCACCTGAGTCCACAAATGCTTTCACTGGATGTCCATTGACTTTGCAGTTAATATAGAGCATTACCACCTGGCCAAAGCTCTCTGGGGCCTCTTCCATAGCTATCGTCATGTTCTCTTCAATGTTTTGTTGCCTGAATCAAATGAAAATCAGAAACTGAAATCAGGCCTTCCATGAGCAGAAATGGTATATTTACAAAGCCTCCCATTTACAAGGATTACTAACAGATTTGTCATCTTCCCTCCTCCCACTACCATCAGTGACGAACAGCTGTGAAAGGAGAACTTCAGCAGTTAAACACCACCCTACTTAGATGCTAGCAAAGATCTTGTCTTACTCCAGAGGCATCAGGTTGCTTGCAAGCAGGAAGGAAAGAATGTTCCTCATAGCTCCTTAAAGAGACCTATGCAGCAGTCTGAAGTAAGTGGTCAGATGCACTTAAGCACCTGGAGACCTGCAACTGACTTTCTGTTCACCGCAAAAACTTGTCACTACAGAATTAACAAAAAGAACTTGTGGGCAAGACTTTGTAATTTCTTTGTCATTCTGTAATGAAACATTGAGATCATGCAGTGACGACCTCATCAGCAACTACAACACTGAGATCCCACACAAGTTACGTATCAAAATGTTTTCCATAACATTTCAGGAGATTCTTCCCTTTTGCAAGTATCAGGTTTGGAACAGGTTACATGAAACTCTCATGAGTGCAGTGACAACACCGCAAATTCTCTGTACAAATTTAAAGCCACAAAAAGGAACATAAGATAACGTGAGCCAAACTGAAATGCAGCCCGTCCCTGCAGTAACCTGGAGCAGGATAGTCTCCGCAGCCACCCTGCCGGAAATGGCTCCTCTACCAATATAAAAGGTTTAAAGAGATGGCTTTCTTTTTTTCAGTAGGAGGGAAGATTTCTGCCCTTTTCCTACCATATAACCCTCCCTCCGCCACGGACAGGCTGAATGCAACTCTCTTTGGAGGCAGCCAGTGATGCTCTATGCACCTTCTAAAAGGGGTCACTGGAGAGGACTATGCAGTGCTCTAAGACGTGGCTGCTTGGAAACTGAAGGTGGCCTACTGCAGAGCAACATACTGCACAGCCCCTAGACTGCCCCGGCTCTATTTAGTCCTGATATATCTCAAAGCAACACATCTTGGGCTCTCAGAACACATAAGATTAAGTCAGTCAGTCAGAAGCGAGAAGTATATATGGCTGGCAGATACCGAGTTTCAGTTTGATTACAGCAAACAGCATTCTGGTTTCCTCCTTCTCTCCCCCTGGTTGTCCCCTGCTTAAAGGTTAGAAAAGTGGCTCTGTAAAATGTGGCATTTATTATGCTGCACACAGCACCTGCTCCCCAACCCATCTTCTCACCGGGACAGAATCAAACAGAGAGAGGGGCCTGGATCAGGTGATCAGAGACCAAAACTGAGAACAAGCAGCTCCCAGGTTCTAATCCCACTGTCATTGATGGCAGTATAGCTGTGGGCAAATACTTGATCTTCCTGCCTTAGATTCCCCTTCTCTATAAAAGTGGGGATAACAACACAACTTAAATACCTCATAGGGATGTTTTGCTGGCGTTTGAGCTGCTCTGTGAAATACAGAAAAATACTTAACACTTACATAGTGTAAAATGCCTTAGAAGTCATTATAATACAATAAATGATTATTTTCCCTATTACTAATGCATGTTTTAGCACTTCCAACTCTGCACAACCAATATGAGCCTCATACGTCAGCAAAACTGCCTGCTGTTTTCTAATTCAAGAATTTATTGATGATGTAAGAAACAGAAGAATCACAACTCATCTCCCACAGGCAGTAGTTAGCTGAGCCTGTCGCACTGGCAATGAGAGAAACCTTGTTTGGATTTACAGACTGTGCAGTTACATATAAAAGATACAAAGGAGAGTAAACCTAAGACAGCATGGTGCCACTTTTACAGGGCCACTTTCTGACAACGACTATGCTCAAAATCTGCAACTAACCAGAGACTCGGGTTATGTCTGCGCTACAGAACTTTTAGCCCCCCCAGTGGAGAGACAGCTTATACCAACAGGAGGAGTTTCTCTGCTGGTGCAGAAACACGGTCTCCCCAAACCATGTTAACCAAGCTGACAGAAGCACTCTTCTATTAGAATAGCTGCATCTACACAGAGTTTTGTTGGCATAGCTCTGTTAGTCAGGGGTGTGGTTTTTTCACACCTCTGACCAACATAGCTACGCCAGTGTAAGTTTAAAGCACAGACCAAGCCTCAATGGGTATGTGTATACAGCAACTAGACACCTGCAGCTGGCCAATGCCCGCTGACTCAGGCTCATGGAATTTGGGCTGGGGGACTGTCTCAGAGCTGTGTAGATGTGAGAGTCCCAGAGCCTGGGCTCCAGTCCGAGCCCAGAAGTCTACACAGCAGTGAAACAGCACCGCAGCCTGAATCAGGCCTGCCACGGGTTTTTCTTTGCTGTGTAGACACTCAAAATATAAAAAAAAAGATGGACTGCAACAAAATGATGAAGTCTGCTTGGTAACAACATGTGATATTGCCCTGCAGGAGACATGGTTTAAGGGCTAAGTTTGCAAGTGCCGGCGCTCAGGCTTGAGGGGATCCAATATATCTGAGGCAGTTACATGCAGGGTCTCCACGGAACTTTGGTTACACACTTTTTATGCAGTGCTCTCTACTGGCTAGTTCATGGAGATGCATGTCAGAATTGGGAAAGGTCCCTGAAAAAGACCAAGGACTCTGACTGGGTTTTGAGAAATTGCAGTCCCCATGTGGAGAGAGGTCACCAAGACTACCTCTAGTCAGATGGCTGGGGAGGTGAGACCACACCACCAAAAGAAATGACAGAGTCAACAAATGAGACACAATGCTGCATCTATGCGCCCCTTGGTTTCAACTAGACCCCAAAAATGCATTTTCAACTGGAATAGAGTCCCACAAAGGGGTCCAGACCTCTCCCTTGGACTTAAGTTTGCTACCTTATGTCCTCTTCTATCTTTGCCTGAGCCTCAAGATCAAAAGGGTCAGCTGAAAACAGACGGATTCTCTCCTGCTCCCGCCGGGCTCGGTCCTGCTGTTGCTCCAACAATACCCTGGTAAATTTCTCTGCAGTAACGAAAACAGATACAAACACCACAGTGAGGTGCGCTAACACCCTTTGCTGGAAATTACAAATGAAATGCGCTTAAACCTGCAGCACAACAGTGTCTTCTGAAGATGTTGGCCACCACTCAAAAGTATCATTAGGTAGGTCTTGCTGCAGTAAAGCAATGAAAATATTCTTTAACAGCAACTCTGTGTTAAATGTCATGGTGTCTCTGCACGTTAAACTTATCTGCACACACAAAGTCAGAGTGAGTCAGTGGCACAGCCAGGGATATAATCCAGGTCTTCTGAAACCCAGTGTGGTGCTCTTTTGGACCATGGTGCCAACAAACCAGAAGATCCATCAAAAAGATAGCAGCAGAACTCACTGGCCATAGATTAGTTTTGCCTCTGAGCAAAGTCAAAGTTCTATGACATCCCAGGCTTCAAACAACAGTCTTATTTTAAAGACAAGTAATGTAGGGCAAGATTTACAGTCTAAATCTACACTCAAAAGGAGCTAAGAAGTGGTCACATTTGAAAAAAAATTAGACCACATATTCAGGGGCACAAGTTTTAGACACCAAGGGTTGAAAATTTCAGCCAAATTTTTTAAGGTTTGTCCACAATAAAATGCATTCCTAACGACACTTGCATTCAGAAATCAAAACAGTTGTGTGTGCAAAGTAGCTACTGCTTTCACTTCAGGAAATGCAGTGATTCCAAATACACCCGGCCTTGAAAACAGTTGGCAGGAGTCTCAGTACAGAGGTGAGGGACTGAACTGGTCATAAAAACTGATCTCACCCCCCAGTTGTGGTCCTTCCAAGAAAGGGGACAAGGCATATCAGCAGAGTCACATGGGGGAAACTTGCAAAACTATTGCTAGCTAGTGCTATTCCTGTTCTGGGGGATAGGGGAATTCCATCTCCAATGCTGTCAGTCTAACACCTTCACAGCATTAAATTCACTAAGGAGCCACTGTGAGCAACACAAGTGACTGAACACCCATACCGACTTTTTACTAGAATTCAGCACAGTTAGAAGTCACCATGGAACAGCCTCATACAAAAAATGAAGAACCAATCGCCTCCAAATCCCAATTTACCAAGGTCTCCACTGAGCAGTGCCTCAGCCAAGGGTGGATTGCGTTCCTTCAGCAGGGAGAGCTCATGGGGATTGGCAAGCAACATGTCCCGTAATAATGCTGGATTGTCCATGCCTTGAGGGGGTGAAGGTGTGTCTGGAGTTGATGGAAGAGGATGCGGTGCTGGTTGCTGCTGCTGCTGCTGCTGCTGCAGCTGGGCTGACGTCCCAGGCACCGTAATGCTGCTGAAGTCTATCCTGGGGAGACCTTAAGGAAAAATGGGTTAACAGTTTGACCATTCCACATTCTCAGCTGCTGTGAACAATGCAGTGTAAGGCTGTGGAATGACTGAACAAGCTACACTAACATTTAGTTTAAGTAGCAATTCATGTCTGAGTTCCATTGTGTCACCAACGTATCCAGGTTAGTGGGTTAGGAATACTATTACATATTTACGTAACTGATCTATTCATATATGTGGCTCGTTTTCCTGTGAAATTCACTTAACCCCTCCAGATTCCATTTTTCAAATTTAAGATATGCATACCACCAACCTGCCTCACAAGGAGGTTGTAAGGCTTAAGAGTGTCCATAAAGCACGTCTGAATTCCTCAGATGAGAGAAGCTACTGTAGTAAGACAAATATTGCTGACACACTGCACAGCAGCCACCAACCTTCTTGCTGAGGCAGAGTTTGGATCTTAACAGTCACTCGCCTGCTATAATCTGTGGCCAACATTTCCTTTGTAAGGGATACAATTATAATGGCAACTCTTAGCACTAAGAATTATAAGGGAGAAGGGCTGGAGAAGTAGGACTCCAACTCCCTATTATGGGGCTCAAGGAACCTTTTCAATATATATTGCCTCACATAATTGGGTCTGCTAAGATGCAGCTTCCCTGTGTATTAGTCACAATACGTATTCAGAGCACACACTGCAACAGCCTTCTAATGTACAGGAGCAGCGCAGACTGCACATTATTGCATCATTATACTGAATGCGAGAGGAATAGGCCTTACGAAAATCCATATGCAGTCACAGAAGCTGCTTTTCTGAACACATTATTTTGGTCACTTTTCTCCCACCCCAAAACAGCAAAGTAAATCACACCTTCCCATGGACTAAAACCATGACAAGAAGTAAACTCTTTACGTAACCAAAGCAAAGAAAAAACACACCCCAAAGCAAGAACTGTTTTGCCTGATGGGGGCAGCTATTGTGAAATTATTTAATGTTTGTCAAGCACTTGGATGAAATGCGTTAAACATGTATAAAATAATATTTCAATGTATTTATTTACTAATGCACCAACTTTATGCCTCAAATTATTAACTCTGAAAAAGGAGGAGTTTTAAATTTAATGTATTAGCAGACCCTTGATAGGACAGCATTAACTGGTACAACAGTTAAGTTTCACACACATCAATAAATAAAACATCCAGAGCATTAAGAGGCTAAACAGCCACCATTTAAAAGTAATCTACGATGGATATCTGGGTACAGTGAGGGGGGCTATAAGACAACAGTGGTTAGCCCAGCCAGTTAGTCTGAAAAGTTTCTCACCTGGAAATTGGACTGGAGGCCGTGGCTCTACGTTCTCCTTTTGCCGTAAAATCACCACATCTCCATCTTTCAAGCCATATGAGGCCAATGATCTGTGGTTGTCAGTTAGAGGCCTCTCTGCATAGACAATCTGTACATAAGGAGAGAAAGTATGTGACAGGAAACTAGCTTATACATGGCAGAAAGTGGACTGACAGCAAGACCCTAAATGCTGATTTTACTTAGGAACATTAATTCTCATTCACTATAAACTTCAAGACGAATCCAAAAGAAGTATTGGTAAGTATGCAATTCTCATCAGTGGCACAGACTGCTGCAAATCAAGTGAACCAGGCAGAGATAGATCCCAAGAGATAAACACTCAGTCCTCCACAGAGAATTATTCTTATGGGAAACCAACATGGTTTCACAGTACACAGCATTTCTGAGAAGGGTTGGTTAAGGAATAAGAAGAATGGAAGATTTTACAGCAACTTTGGCTAAGGCCCAGACTTCTAGATATTCCTATATAAACCTGGAATTGCCCTCAGACAAGACTCTATTGCCTGCCGGCTTCCTAAATTGTGAAATCCCATCATAAAAATCACAGGAGCAATAAAGCATTTAACTTTACAAATTTCCAGGCAGAAGTGTTGAATACTGGACAGCATAGCAGGAAACGAGGTCATCGGTGGAATTCTAGTTTCAGCCTTCAATATGTAGCTATGACTTTCTATAACAACCAGCTGTACAGAAACTTACATTGCCATTAACTCATGTCAGGGCTCAACAAATTCTGGACGCAGAACCTAAAGTCAGACAGGACCAACAGATCATCTAGCCTGACCTCCTGTATATCACAGGCCATCACCAACAACCGCACACTAAATCCAACAACCCAGATTAGACCAAAGTATAACAGCCCCTGAAAACTAGACTATTATGTGCCACAGGCAGAGAATAAGAAGGATTAAGAGGCACCAGTGCCTTAGGCCCCCGCAATAGCAGGGAAGTGATTAAGTAAGATGTACCCAGATAATACCAGCAAGTGACTGTCTCATATACACTGCAGAGAAAGGCAAAAAAAAACAAACAAACCCTAAAATCACTGCCAATCTGACCTGGGGGAAAAGTTCCTTCCTGACCCCAAATCTGACTATTAGTTAGACCCTAAGCATACGGGTGACGCCCACCAGCCAGACACTAGGGAAAGAATTCTCTGTAGTAACTCAGAGGCCTCCCTATCTAGTGTCCCATCTCGACTGTTGGAGATATTTGCTAATAGCAATCATGGATGGGCGATATGCCACTGTATGCAACCCCATCAGAATGTCCCCTCTATTAACTTATCCAACTCAGTCTTGCAACGAGTGAGATTGCACTAACTACTCCCTTTGGAATAGTTTTGCAGAACCTCATTCCTCTGATGTTTAGAAAACTTCATCTATTTTCAAGACTAAAATTGTTGATGGCCAATTGATGTCCATTTGCTGTTGTGCCAGCATAGGTCCTTAACTTAAATAACTCCTCTCCCTCCCTGGTGTGTATCCCTCTGATATATTTTATTGAGAGCAATCATATCTCCTCTCAACCTTCGTTTTGTTAGGCTAAGCAAGCCACACTCTCAGGCTCCTCTTGTAACGTAAGGTCTCCATTTCTCTGATCATCCTAGCAACCCTTCTCTACATGTGTTCTGGTTTGAATTCATCTCTCAAACATGGGAGATCAGATTTGGATGCAGTATTCCAAGTGAGCTCTCTCCAATGCCTTGTACAATGGTAATAACACTTCCTTATCTCTACTGGAAATACCTCCCCTGATGCATCCTAGAATTGCATTAGCCTTTTTCATGGTTGCATCACATTGGCAGCTCACAGTCATCCTGTGGTTGACCAATACACACAGGTCTTTCTCCTCCTCTGTCATTTCCAAAATCCCCAGTTTATAGCACACATTCTTGTTCTTAAGAAGGATATGCATGGTGACTGGGGCCACTTTTACACTCTTGGAAGACTCAGGGATGGGAGGAAGGAATGAGTGGCCCAAATTACCACGCTCACGGCACAGCCATCTTGATTCCACAAGTGGCCATGTACAGAGGCCAGTCAAAGAAGAATACAGGACCTGCTGGTTCACTGCTAAAGCTTTGCTGAACAATGGGAGA
Source organism: Emydura macquarii macquarii (assembly GCF_026122565.2). NCBI lineage: Eukaryota > Metazoa > Chordata > Testudines > Chelidae > Emydura > Emydura macquarii. The sequence continues at coordinate 51,609,039 of NW_027132905.1, forward strand.
GGCCATCATGGCTGCTGTGCAAATCAGGAGGGGTTAGAATTAACCACTGCCAGTATAAAAGCTTCTCCGGTACTATGTTCCGGTTTATCCTGCAGTCTTGCAAGCTTACCTTAAATCATTTTCTTCTAAAATACCAGAATTTGAATAGTGTTATTTCTAAAAACTGGCATTTGCATTCTCAGAATATTTCAGGCTCAGGAAGATAAAAAAGATGGAGCTGGATCTGAAATAGGATTGTCCAAAACATGAAGTAGGTGCTGTCAAAACATATGCATGTTTCCAAAGCAGTTAGAACAAAATTGTATTTGAATTATGCTGGAGGTTGACGCCTGGATTCAGTGTGGATAAAATTGATCTTTTTAAAATTCAAATGGGATTTTTTTATTTTGTTATTTAAACTATGAAAAGTTTTTCTTTTAAAAAATAAACTTGTTTAAAATGAAATCTGAATTTAATACAAAATATTAAGTCCTAAATTTATTATAATCTTTTAAAAAAATTTTAAAAATATGCTGAATCTATGAGCCTCTATCAAAAACTGAGTTAAAGGCTGCTTTGCTATATAAAGAAAGAATCAGAGCAAAAACATTCAACTTTTGAAGTCAAACTTTATAAATATGGAACAATAGGTCATATACTGTATTAAGGGCTTGTTTTGTTTAATACACACATAAAACAGCATATAAAATATGTTTAAGTAAATTCCAGTTATCTTAATGCAGCTTGACACAGATCATGAGCAAAAAGTTAATTATCTAGTAAATAAGCAATACATCAGTCACCATTTTCTAACACACTAAAAATGTACAATTAATTAATTAATAAGAATATAAAATAATAAGTTCTAACTGCTTAAATAAATGTATATAGTTATACTGTTGTACTCTCCTAGGTAGAAAAAAATGCACTAACTCCAGTGTAAAGGCTCTATTTAGTTGTAATCAGCATGTTTTAATGGTTATATCAACCAATGAAAATGCACCTTTCTTTAGAAAAGAAAGGAAGTTCAAATGGAAGAGTTAATTAAAATCAACTATTTAAATGGAGGCTTTCCACTTGGTGATTTAAACCTTTATTTAAATTGCTGATTTAAATCAATACAACCTGGCTGGATTAGAAACGAACGTGTGATTTATCCCCACCCTCTGAACGCATTATTGACAACATCAATGTTACACTACACTAGGCATGTAGGACATTTCTACTTTGTAAGCTATTTTGATGCAGGACACGTGTGCAAATCGTTTTCTTCTAAATCAGCAGAGAAGAAACATTGTAACAGACCCTTACTGGCATTATGAAGCTTTGTTTGTAATGAGATAATTTTCAAAGCAGCATCTCACATAACTAAATGCACCACACCCAGTTTGGCAGTCATGCCACTGACAGGAAAAAGAACAAGCTAGAAATAAACCTGACCTGCAGCTGTAAATCTTAAATGACAGTTTCTCCATATGGATATTCTTGGAGATACAACTTAATCAGTTTAAGAGAGATTTAGCCTGTCTTCTTGCTTGGATTGGATTTTTAAACTTTCCACCTTACCAGCTCAAAGCATGAATTAAACACACAGCACTTACTCCATATCCATCAGCACAGCAACTTAACACACTCTTAACCATCCTGTTTTACAGTCAACATAAGCTAATTTGACTTAGTTACTTCTGTGTGGTATGAAACTTTACAAAAGCAAAATGCTGGTAAAACAGTCCAGTTCTAAAGTCACTAACTTCTCTGAAGCCGGACAGTGCCCAAGATCCCCCAGCATTATGAAGTGTTCTAATTTTGCAAAAAACACCTGACCAGGAAGGCAGCTAGCTTTCTGCAGCTTGAATGACAACACAGCAGGAATGCCCTTCCTTTAAAAGGAAGAAAAAAAGCAGTGCAGATATTACAAACCCTACTAAACAAAACTAAGACTTTCGTAAGCTATTGATTCATGCTGCTAAGGTCTCATGTTAGAAAGAACCACCCTATTCTAGCATCTGTACATCTGATTTTCTCATCCACAATAGCAGTCATCAGTTAATGACGCTGAAAGGCATTGTATGCTCTCTCACCCCACTATACTGATGAAATTCTGTGCTGGATCCACATGTACCAGTACTGCCCACTCTCCATTCAGCTATGCATACCTTTAGCCTGCCACAAATCCTGCACAGGTCTAGGGGTTTGGAACTGCCCAGGCTTCATAGCAGGTTAAAATCACATACAACCCATAGGCACTGCCTGATACAGTCAAGTTGTGGTCTAAAACTGGTACATAACAATAATACCTAGCTCTTGAATAGCACTTTTCATCCATAGATCTCAAAGTGCCTTACAAAGGGAGGTCAGTGACACTTCCTATTAGAGATCCCCAGGCAGCACAATCAATCAATCAACATCTGGAACGAGGCAAATCTTATTCTAATTTTCAACAGCACACCAACCAGTTTTTGTCCCCAAGTGATTGCAACCAAGAAAAGGGATTAGCCAGAAAAGTAGCATGGTTTATAAATACTGAGAATAGTATCAGCTGTGTAAAAAAACTAGAGGTTGGTGCAGCTATCTCAGCAACACTGCACTGAGAGAATCAGAGTCCGAAGCTCCTGGGGCCACCCACATGAAGCAACTCATGACTGGCACTCTGATGGGTGCCGCCCTGCTTGGCTGAAGCGTTATGACAATGTGCAACCCAAGAGGAGGTCAGTTAATGGGGTGGCGTAGGGGCTGAAGAAGGAAAGTGGATAAAATATGTATGATTCTGGAAGAACCCAAATCGAGTTCCAGCAGCATTTTGTTCAGATTCCCCTCCCTTTCCAAATCCCTTTTTAGGAGAGGTGGTGCAATCTGTTAGCTATACAAAAAAAAGTCACAAACTTGGGCAATCAAAAGCTGAATGGCAGACAAAAATCTCACTATACCCTCACCTCTCTTGCCCTCTACAATCCTCCATGTACCCTTCACTCTGCCCGCTCCACTCGCCTCCATGTTCCCTTTGTTTCCTTTCCTCACAAGAGTCTTTGTGCCACCTCTTTGGCTGGGAACATCTTCTCTGACTTTGTGCCACACAGCTTCAACCATCTCCATTAAACCTTTCCTCAAAGTGCATCCTTTTTAGTCAAGACTTTCAGCCCTCATTTCTCACCAAATGGTAGTAAAAGGAATTAATTTCAGAGCTCAATAAACACACACATGTAATAAGAACATAGGTTTCTCCTCATAACCTTGGCTTTGGTTAATTCCCTGCTGTGTAATGTCTACTGTGAATTGTACCTTTCTCAGAGCAGGAGCCTAAAAATTTTGCTTTTAAAGTGACATGCCTCTGATCATTGTAAAAAGAGGGCTATGATAAAAATAATGCAAGGACAAGCCACTGAGACAAAAAGCTATATGTCAGATGCAGTTTAAGCAAGCACAGTCCTTCCTTGAGTACATAGACAAGCTGATCTTCCAATAAGTAAAATACAAATTGTATTTATATATTTCATGTATATTTCATCGTATTTATATGTTTTATGCATCTGACAAAGTGGGTCTCTGCCCACAAAAGCTTATGCGCAAATAAATGTATTAGTCTTTAAGGTCCACAGAACTCTTGTTATTTTGTATTTATATAGTTTCTTCCTATGGAAGATCATAAAATGCTCTATAGAAAGAGGGGCTGACTAGAAATGACGATATGGGCCCAGCAAATACCTGGGCAGAGAGGGAAAATGATGGACAATAAAGGATAGAAAGAAAGGAGGCAGGAATTAGCAAGGGACAGGTGAATAGAAAGAAGCAAGGAGAGAAGCAGAAGTACTGCTGATAATGTGTGGAATCAATGGCAGGTTATTTAAAGCAAATAACTGTAGATAAGCTTACATAAAACTTTAAAATTATTTGCTGAGAGGCAGTGGCTCAGAGGGAAAAAGTCCCAAAGAGGGAGCAGCACAAGCAAGGAGTGCAGGACCACCCATCATCTTAAAATAGATAAATCAGTGTTGTCATGTTACCATGATGCAAGTAGCTGGAGGGATGTATCTGAAAAACAAGAGGTGTTTACACTTCAGGCAGTACTTCAGAGATTAAAGCCCCCAGCTGCAGGCATTTGTACATTCTCACATGCAGAGAGGTTATGCAGGTCATTGGCAATAGGAAGAACAGGGGATATTCATGTTTTTGTAATCACAGCTTTCAGTGTTAACTGCTAGTTAGTGCTCCTGGAGTCATCTTCCCTTACAGGCAAGCTGGAAGGACATGGAACAGGAGTGGCCTAGGACACTTATTTTACTGTACCAAGACAAGTCTAAGAACATGCATCTGTTATTGATATTTGTGCTCTGTATAAATATGAGTTGGCAGCAGCATAAAAGGAATGGGAATCTTTAAGATCCAGTGGCCCCTCGCTCCCCAACGAGGAAAATTCAGGGTTTTCCCTAAGGGAATGCCACAGGCCTTGGATTTTCTAATTTTGGACTGTGATGGTTAGATCAGTGATCTGATTTTGCAATCACTTGCACTGGCTTTTAGTTAAATATAAAACAATACTTAGCAGTTATGGGGCACTTCATGCTTTCAAATAGGATGGTGTGCAGCATGTCTGGGGAAGTATATAAGATATGGAGCTTTCCAGCACTAAGTAATTGGCATCAACTCACCCAACTCAGAAGTGATCAAAAGTCATCATTAAACCTGTATTGTGGGCATGGGAGCTACTGCGCACAATATTTCCATGTTAGTTTTTTAGATGTCCTTTATTATTATTCACATTTCTGTAGTACCCAGATGCCCTAATCAGGATCCTACTGCACTGCACAGTCTGTTTACGGTTCAGGTTCTGAAGAGCTTATGACTTGATCGCCTGGGATTTTTGCATGTCTTAAACTGTTGAACCAATTTTACTAAAATTTTGAGAGCAACCAAGTTAAACTTTGGGTTGTACAGGAAATTAATATAGAACAATAGCTCAGAAACAAGAAGACAGCATGAAGGCTCAGACCTAGTAGCTTTTGGTGAGAAGTTTTAATTCCACCAGAAATAGCAAGACTTCTCCCACCTCCAAAACTAAGAGACTATCTGGAAAGGCAAGTTGAGTTTACAGCGGTGGCTTGATAGTGGCACTACATCATTCAAATCTACCCACTAGCATGCACACACAGGCCTGATTATTTGGGAAACAAAAGGACATGAATATTTGATTTATTTTAAAACTATTTTGAGGTCTTTACACAATGAACATCCTAAAACTTTACCCTAAAAAAAACCTGCAACCAACCAGCCCTAGTCACTAAATATATCTGGTGACTGTTTGGTGGCCTTCAGGAAATGAACTGGAGTCCCTAGTCTAGATCTCACTGGACAGGTGCCTATAACACAAAACTATCCATCAAAATCAACCTCCTTACAGTCTCTACGAAGTGGCATCTGAACTGTACATCTCAACCCAATCACAAGGAATGGGTGTGGAAGGCTTACCCAGGGCTGGGATGAGTCAGTGTACTTGGGCACTGTGGGGGAGAAGCTTATTATACTGCTGCTGCCCATACTGATCCTGTTTTACAGAAAAACTGACATCAACCTCCAGGTCTGTCAATCTAACACCTTTCACAAGCACTAATATTCACTTAACATTTAAATTAAAGTTTTGGGCTGTTAAAAATACTAGATGAGTGTATTTTTTGGAAAAAGACCAAAAAAGCAAAGGCAATGATCACAAAATGCTCCATGTGCTTTGACAGGTATGACAAACCTCTGATTTGGTGTTATGAGAAGAAAGACGATAGAGCTGGCACTGCACTACATAAAAACCTGCCATGATATCAGACTGGACAGAAAAGACAAACAAACATAGGAAATCAAACTCCAAAATGTGTGTAATCCTAGCCTGGGTGGGTTGTACGTCCCTCTGACAGACACCTGGCCCCTGTTTTTGTTCCTTAGGTTTTGGCAACACTTGTATACTTGTCATGCCAGTAAAGCCTTACTGAATTTGAAGTGGATTGAGATATTGGCCTATGGAAGTTAGACACCAGTTTTCACATCAGCTGCCTCTCACACCCAAAGGGAAAGAAGTGAAAACTTCGCACGTTCCCAAACTGGTATTTCAAGTTGAAGCAGGGTCGAGGATCAACTCAGCCTGATGTACTGAAAGCGTTAGAGGAAATCTAAGGGTATTCTCATCCTAAAATGCAATCCTATTTCCTCATCATAATGAAGGAGATGGTGTTAGTCAATTTCTTATATGGGCTGAAAGTGGAGTCATCTTCCCTGTAGGAACTTAGAGAGGTTTCCCTATGTGGGGAGCTGGAGGCCAGCCTCCTCACCCCAAAGCTCACACAATCCTCAACAGGCTTAAAGCGCAGAGAAGTCCCTGTTCTCCCTTCTCCTCAGGGACTCAGCTGGTTCTTGGAAACTAGATGGGGAGAGTCTCACTCGGTTTTCAGGTTAGAAATGGGTCTGGGATGGTGAGGAAACAGACTCTGGCTTCACTGATGGGGAGATGTGTCCTGAAGATAGTCAGAGGGATCCCACAGATGTGGCGGGGAGATGGGGTCCCCTGCCTTTTGGCCGCCAGAGTGGAAGGGGGGCACTCTCTAGACAAGACCCCATGACAGTCCTAAAAGAGAGGGGATGAAAACCACGGTCTCCCCGCCCCCACTACTGGCGGTGGGAATGGAGGGTTAACGAGGCGTGGCTGTCCCTCTGCCAAGGAGCCGTCCCAGGTCCCCCCAAGACCGGAGCGGGGCAGAGACCTGCTCTCTGGGCTCCGTCACCCCACACCTCTGGGTCACAGCACACATGGAGGGAGAGTCCCCGCCCCGGGGCCGGGCCGGGCCGGGCCGGGCTTCCCCGGCCCCTCATCCGGCCCTGGCAGGGGTGGCACGGAGGGGGCGGGCAGAGCCCGGGGGCCTTGCTCCCCCCGCCCCCCCCCGGCCCGCGAGGCGGGGGGAGGAGACGGGCCCAGGCACTTCCCCCCCCATGTGTGGTGCGGGGGGGGGTTCTGCAATGCCCCCCCGGGCAGGGAGGGGTGCGGGGGTGTCCCCGGGCTGGGGCTGGGGGAGGGGGCTCGGCCCGGCGCCTGACCTGGCTCTCGGCCGCGGGGATGCCGGACTCCAGCTCGCAGAGCGCCCGGAAGTTCTGCAGCTCGAAGTCGGCGTCCACCTGCAGCGAGAAGGTCAGCTCGGAGCGGTCCCGGCGCAGGCAGAAGACGGTGAGCAGCATGGCCGGGCCAGGACGGCTCGACTCCGACTCGGGCTCCATCCGCCCGTCAGTCCGTCCGTCCGTCAGCCCGCCCCGCTCTGTGCCGCCAAGCGCCCCGCCCGGCCCGAGCCCGCTGTCGTAAACGCTGTCGCGCGCCGCCCGCCGCTGCCGGAAGTGGAGGGAAGGGGGGGAGGGGTCAGTCCAGCCGCTTGGTGGCCGTTGGGCGGGAGCCGCCAACCCCGCGCCGGAGCCTCCCTCAGCCGCGCCTGTCGCTGGGCGGCCCCCCGGGCACTGGGGCCCGGCCCCGCTTCCGCGCCTCAGCCGCAGCTTGCCTGCCCCGGGCGCTGGGCAGAGCAGCGCTACGCCGGCCGGCTTCAGTTCTTCGCCGCGGGTCCTGGTGAGGCGTTCTCTCACACACACAACACCACACACACACAACCCCACACACAACACACACACTTCCTGGCCGGCTTCGGGCCGCCCCCCCCTTCCCCGCACCGCAGTAACGGGGATTGTGTTCCCTTCTCGGGCAGAGACCAGCCTTCCTCTCAGAGCACCCCTGCGGGCGGGAGTGGCGGTTGGAAAGTTTCCCCTGGGCGGGCGGGGGGCGCTGGGGTGGGTTACCTGGGGAGGGGGATGGGTTACCGCGGGAGGGGGCGCTGGGATGGGTTACCGCGGGAGGGGGGCGCTGGGGTGGGTTACCGCGGGAGGGGGATGGGTTACCGCGGGAGGGGGGTGCAATCTCCATCCCTAGAGGTGTTCGAGCAGAGGCTTGGCACAGCCCCGGCTGGGAGGGTTTAGTCGGGGTTGGTCCTGCTGTGAGCAGGGCTTGGACTAGATACCGCCTCAGGTCCCTGCCAGCCCTCATCGTCTATGATCCCGTGAATCCTTTCCTCCCTGCTGCAGCTGGTTTCTCCCCGGAACATGGGGGCAATTAAAGGTCAGCCCCTGTGACTGGACTCAGATGTCTCTACAAAACCTGCGGTAACCTCTTTTCAGCTCATAGGGGAAAAGGGCCTTCACCGTTCTAGGACAGATCTACCCCACTGCATGCCAGGATCCCATAGGACTGCTCTCCTACAGTTTTCGAGTCTGACTTCATCACAATGTCCATATCCCACCAGCTGCCAAAACCAAACCAGTGCTGATGGAGGGGGTTACTCGGTGTGGCTTGGACTATCCCCGTTTCTGATCTTGTCCTGCCACAAGATTTGGAACAGCTGATGAACATGCTGCAAAATGAAAAAGTCAGTCTGGTGTTCTTCATCCACAGCACCCACCTTTCACTTCTCTCCACCAGAGCTGAGGTCTGTACAGAGGCTGCTGAAGCGCCTGAAACATGGCGGCAGCAGCTGCTGAGATGTGTCCATATCTTTTGAGCATCCTCCAGCAGTCTATGATGTGACGCAAATATTTTACAGTAGCCAGCTGCTCAGTGTCTCAGTGATTATAACATGGAGCTGGAGGGAGCCAATGGCAGAGTGATGCTGGGGTACATCAGACAGCCAGAAATATTCAGTCCCATTGAGATCAAGCCTCTGCTGTAGTAGATGCTGAACATATGTAGTAAAGAAGTCACAGCCTCAGAAAGCCTATATTCAATTCTCCTGTAAGGCTCCTCCCCCTACAGAAAAATTCGTGGTGTTAAGACCAGAGGGGCCCAATAGATCATTTAGTCTGACCTCCTGTCTAACACAGGCCATTACATTTTACTCAGTTACTCCTCTAGTGAGCCCAATAACTTGTTTAGCTAAAGCAGATCTTCCAGAAAGGCAGCCAGTCTGGATTTGAAGATAAAGATATGAAGAATCCACAATCCCCCTTGGGAATTGGCAACAATAGTTAATCAACCCTCCTGTTAAACATGTGTGCCTTATTTGAATGTATCTGAATTTAATTTACAGCATTTGTTCTTGTTCTGCCTTTCTCTGCTAGATTAAGGAGTCTTTTAGTACCTGGTGTTTTTCTCCTTGAAAGTACTTGTAAAACAATCAAGTCACCTCTTGATCTTGGTGATAAACTAAGCAGATTGAGCTCCTTAAGTCTTTTACTGTAAGACATATTTGCCAGCCTTTGAATAATTTTTGTGGCCCTTATCTGCACCCTCTCCCCACTGATATCTGGCCACATTCATCACCAACATATATGTTAAATTACTTACTAGATAACAGCAGCATTAACAAGTTAGCATATCTTGCTCTCCTGCATCAATATGTCTGTCAAACTACACCTTGCACACTTAAATCCTGTTAATTTAGCCAGTTCTGTTTAGGAGATTGCAGAGTTTAGAAACACCATCAGAGTTTTGCATGGCTTCTGATGTCCACTACAATTCTGGTGGATGTTACACAGTGGTGCTGCCACTTATTGTCCCAAACTCATTGCCATTATAACCATTATAGGGCATCCTATCTCAGTGTATTCTTCCTTGAGCATATCTTTGGCCCCAGTCCTGTAAACAGATCAATGCAGGTGAAACCCCAGCCTCACTGAAGTCACTGGGCTCTGTGTGGGCACACGGTTATAAAACGGATTATAAATCTGGAGCTTTTGATTGTATTTTTGTGAAAGATTCAAGTTGTGATTCTAGATGTAAGACAAGCACCAAGAACTTATCCTAGTGAAGTTCCATGATGTTTCTGCTTTATACTCACTGTACCAGCTAGCTTAACGGAGGAACAGGTCATTCAGGGGCCTTGACTGAGCTCAGAACAAAAATGAGTTAGTTAGTGGCTCATCTGGGATTAAATTCCATTATCCTCTAAACTCTGCATCCACTGCAGTCACAACAAAAGTTCATAGCCCACCACTGGCTTTCTAATGACCCCTAAAGTGCATTTATTTAGGGCTTTGGATTGCATTTGCTGCACAGATCAATTCTGCATTGGCTAAACTCCTTACTATGTGTACTTTGAGGCTTACTTTAGAATGTCACAAGAAGATTAAGTGCCTTCCTTGCAAAAGAAACACATGGAAAATTAGGAATTGTCGATTAAAAACCCTACTAAGATTTAAAAACAAAAAAAAGTCACAAAAGCAATCCTGAGACTTTTAAACACAAACTTTTTTTGGCCATAATGGGGATATGGCACATACAGGAAAAATGACACAGAGATTGACAGTTTCTCCAAGAGCAGGCATGCTGCCACAGTCACAACCAGGTGCAGGAACAAAAGTGCAAGTTGCATTATTACCCACTCCCCCTTAGTAAGAAGAGTGTGGATGTTGGCTATCAGAAGCAGGTGAGTTAGGACCTCTAAGCTGTTACAGAGGGAAGGAGGGTGGGTTTTTCCCTAATTGATTGCAGGAGTCTGCTTTGCTGGCAGAGCAAGGTGTTAGGAACTTCCTCTCCTCCACTACCTTAGCTCTTCAGCTCTCTGGAGAACTTGAACTCTGGCAGCAGCTGATGGAGTCATCATACCCTGTCTGAGGCATTCTCTGACATGGCTCTATGCCCTAGTGCTCAGACATAAGATTTTAGATCAGTATGTCTGAGGGTATCTTTTTCTCCCCCCCTCCAAGTGCATTCCATCCATCTTTCAAAAGAACCACCTCACAAAGTTTGTCTGATTTGTTTGTTTTGCCAGAATACTCCCCTCTGACCACAGATGCAAAACAGCCTTGTAACGGGAACCTCACTACAACATTAACTCTGGAGATAGGGTCATCTCCCTATAATATGGAATATCCATGTTTTATATCATTGTTCCATCTCAAATAGTTTCCAACACGGACAACGTATTCCGTTTCTGAAAAAGTTCATGTGGCCAATTCAAAACCAGCCCTAGCTTTACTGTATGTAAACAAAAAATGTGTGTTCCTCTAGGAAGCCTCACATTACAAAGTCAGACACTTCAGCAGAAGGTGAGGAGAAAAAGTCTTTATTATGGAAATGAGAACCATCTTGAGTCAAGAGCCTTTCTGAGAGGGGGTGGAAATAATGTAATTGTTCATTTTTTTTCATGAAACACCATATTGGAATTGTCAGTGCAGAACCATTCATTTTGATCTCTTTTGGACACCTGCGGTTTCCCCTCAGACATAAGCTTTCAATTTCTCTCTCACTAGTCACTCTAATCTTTAAAAAAAAAAAACCCATAGCTCATCTGGCTCTTACCAGCTGAGGATTCCAGTCCCCAAACATTTGTATTCTGTGCCCTGAGTGCTGCCAGTCTCCACATGGAGCCAATGTCTTGGATGAAGGCTTTTCCTCCTGCTGAGCGATCTTAGTCGGATTTCTCCTTCTCCTTCATGTGCAAGAAGACGATGCTGAACATGAAGAGGCCTATCATCATGGAGAAGGCACTGGCATAATATGGAAATGCAGAGGGGATAAAACGCTCATACTGCGTATGCTGGAGGGGACGTACAGACACCTGAAAGAGAAGAGAACACAAGACCAGGGTCACAGGAGAAGAGGTCATTAAGTCCTGTGTGTGTGGCAGAACTATTTTAGCTTTAGATGTGTTATTTAACTTACACACCCATCCTGATGCCCCACTCAGATGACTAGAACCAGATTCTTCTTAGTGGAAAGGTAAATGTACGATAGCTCCTAGAAGTGATTCAATTATCTCGTTTTTAAAGAGGAGATTTGATGTGTCCCATTGCTTTTTTAAACTCCAAATCCTCAACTTCTGTAGAAGCACATCGACAAACCTTAAGCCTCAGCACAGGCAGCCCTGGCAGGCATCCAACACTTGTCCCTTAAGGCAGAATGTGTTTCTGAGGATAAAAAGCTTTCTACAGAGGCTCATTTCCAGGCCTTACTAAATATAACTGAAGATGGTAATGGAGTAATATAGCTCTCAAATCCATTCCACACACAAAAGAAGACTGGATGCAACTTAATAGTCACTAAGATTAACAGCCTACATGGTATCCACTCAAAACATTTGCAAAGCTTAAGTACCTGATTTGAAATCTCAACCAATACTCTTACGTTTTCTACCATACCGACAGAAGATAATTCACACTATTTACCTGTGTAGAGGAGTACAGATGGGTGTATCCCAGCCTGTTATAATCCACTTTAAACTGAAACACTCCATAGACATCTGGCAGCTTGAACTGCACACTGTATCTGCCACCTAGGAGAGATGCAGCACCATTTGAATTTCACAGTAAATAGAATAGGGGCATTAGGAGTTAAGATCCTCATTGGAAATTCTTTCCTCACCGTCCATTTGTCTTGGGCCTTTATCTCCCCCAAACCTACTTTGTGATGATTCTCATCCTGAAGCCTAGGCTCTGGAACCCAAAGCTGCTCCATTAGAAGGAGGAGCTATTGGAGAGCTATGGGAAGTGTATCTTCCTCTCAACAGTGGAGCATGCTGCCTGTAGTGATTCTATCCACTACCTGCTCAGAAGAACTGTAGCATTTCAAGGTAGTACATATTAGTGAGGTGAGTTTCAGTGTTGGGGGAGGAAGTCAACACCCAGACTATGTCTATACTTGCTGCAAAATTCGGCAGCAGTCAACAGAAGATACGCAAGCTACGTAGAGTAACTTGTGTATCTCCTATCGACTTCCTAACTTCTACTTACAGGGTTGCTCTTTTTGGCAGAGGTGGATTAGTAGCAACAATTTCCAGGTCGATTGAGCGGGTCTCCACTTCTGCTCAATCGATCCAGATAAATTGATCTGATGGCGGTGAATTGCCATCGTCAGTGTAGACATAGCCCCAGTCTTGTGTTATCGTGAACAAAGCCCTGGGGGGGAGACATGAACTGTCCGATAGGAGACCTACCATTTTTCTTCAGGAAAGTCCTTACAAATGGATCGATGCGGACAAACTCCAGCTGAATATCGTCTCCATCAAAGGGGACCCACTTCCCGTCAGAGAGCTTTTCAATAACAATGCTGTACTCCTGTAACATACAAATGCACACTGCAGTAACAGAGGCCTAAAGGAAGAGATCTCTAATCAGAATGAAAGGGACACATTGTCAAGAGTGTTACCTGAAATTCATTTAAATAAGACATTTCAACCCTAAACTATGAACTCCCCTTTCCATGAAATCAAGTAAGATAGTGGGGAATTTTCCAATATCTGCTATTTCCAAAGTAAGTTTCCACTCCTGGAAATGTAGTTGAGCAACCATGCATTGAAAATCAAAGCAATACTCAATACAAAACAGTGAGTGTATATAACAATGTAGCATTGACTTGAATTTGAGATGTCTATCCTTAAAAACTCTCTGGGCGTGCTAAGTCTAAAAGCTTAGCTCATTCCCTCCACCACCGTATGTAGGTTTTATAGCTGCAATTTCTATTCAGAGCAACACAGTATTTCAAGCTTGCCAACGTACTTGAAGGTTGGCATCATGATTTTGAGTGAAACAGAGGTAACAGAAGACAGAATTCCAGGAAGCATTTTGATCAGGCTCAGATACTTGTTTATCAACAAAATTCATGACTGAAGAGAAACCATTCAAAATGATAACCAACCCCCCTTAGCAAACTTTGGCAATACTTAATAGAACAGCACACAGACTTCTCCAGAGCGGGCTGCTGCTGCCACTTCATACTGAATGATACTCAAGTATGGGCCATGATGAGCACTCTGAAATTTAGTATTACGTGAAAGTTACATGCAGGAACTAAAGGTTAGGTAGACTACCTCCACATTAGTGGAGAAACACACTATCAAGAGGATAGTTCCTACAATTAGGAGGAAGAAAAACCCCACAGTGTTCTATTTCTCTCCCCTTTCAGAGGGTACCTCATGCCCTGTGAAATTGTATACCTTGGCTGTTGAGGCCATGGGTCCCAGCTATCATCCTTCCAACCAGAAAAGAAATAAATCTGCTTCCACAGCACTCTTAGCCCAACAAACAAGAGTACATTCTCTAAGCATGAGTCTATGACTCATCTGCCTACAGACAGTCTTACCACGAGGTCGGTGACAGTGTAGGCATTAGGTGGTGATGTCTCCCCTACACGATGGTGAGATACTTCTCCAACCCGCAGCACTCCCTCTTTCTTGAATACCCAGTGGGACAAGGCAACAGCCAGCTCGTAGTTACCAGTCTGTGAGTACCTAGAGATGGTGAAAGGTTGAGAACAGAGGCATGGTGGGAGCCACTGCATTGGATGGCCTACACAGGAACCAACATTTTTCCAATCAGGTATCCTGTGAAGTTTTTCCAAGAATTAAGTGCCATATCAGACAGTCAGCACCCATTTTAAAGGACCACATTACTCTAAAGTTTTCCAGGAAGACGGTTTGACCTTTAGATCTAACTATTTACTAGGTCTGCTAGGTAGCTGCTTAAAATACAGTAAAACATGTTTTAACAGCTCAGCACTGAAAGGAATTCAGTGTCCAGGTTTCCAGCCTGCTCACTGATCTGATGTATAGCAATGCTCACAGTATAATATTCTGTCAAAACTTCCAAGTAATAGCCGCGCCCACACTATGAATTATGTTCACAGCTTGTCTGAATGCAATGGATGCAGAAACTGTTTCTCACATACCTAGTATCAGGGTATGTATAAGGATAGGAGACAGCAATACAGGTCAGCCAGCTTGAGAATTTGCACTGCACTTGAAGGAAGTTTCATCTTTTTCATAAGCTTTATTATAATCTAAACTGTAGATTTTACAGTAGCAGGGCTGGATAGTCATATGATAGTATCCAGTATATTCCCATCAGACATCTTTAACACAATTAGTTCTCATCACCTGCTAGGGATCCCTTGATCAAAGAAGTACCCAAACCACTTGGGCAGAAAAACCCAAACTGCCCACCCTACCCATAGAAGGCCACAGGAAGCTAGTGCACCTCTGAGAGCCAGGTGTAGCTTTCTGCACAGCGGAGTTGAAGAAAGCATCGCTGAAGAAATCCAAGGAGCCACTGAAAACGACACGGGCATTGTTCCTGGCCTGGAGACCCGCAATCAAAAGGGTATTCTTCCCAACAGCATGAGGGTACTGAAATAGGACAAGAATAGATTTAAATCAGCACTAATGATTTGTATTATAGCTGCACCTTGAGGCCCCAACTGAGATCAGGACCCTAATGGGCTGAGTACTGTACAGATAAGACATGACACATAGTAAATCTGGACTCTTCTTCAGTAAAGAATACCAAAGACAAAGAGTATGAGGAAAAATAAAGGCATAAAGATGATGTGCACAAGATCACATGGCAAGTAACCACAAACTCACGTTTAATATATATGGGAAGAAGGCATCATATAGCTTTAAGCTGCTTTTTTTTTAGGTGAGCATTGAAACTAGCAAGGCAGTATTAGCCATGGGGTTTAAATAGTTAATAGTAGGAGGGTAATGTCTGAGAGTTAAATGATATTGGATGATCTTTAACATTGCTGCTAGGTCTGGCTGTGGCCAAACAAGTATGATCCAAGTTATCATTGAAGTCTTGTTAGAAGTCAAACTCATAGGCCTAATTAAAGAGAATGTTTAAACTACTCATCTGCCTATTCAAATATCCACTATGAAAGGACATGTTAAGCAGACAAAAGTTGAACAAGTTTTCTGTCAGTTAAGTCCCATTCATGCCAACTCACAGCTATTATTTTTCTTTGCATTTTCATTTCATCATGTCAATAAGACATGGCCCACAGTGTATTTCTGCAGATTACTGCATTACTCAGGTGGAGAGAAGCATGAGGCTTCAATACAGCTGAGACACTAATAATCTCCTAGAATTTGCCAACTGTGGCATCATGATTTTTAACCCCTTGCCAACTACAGAGCCTCAAAACTGAACAGAGGAACCTCTAAGGCAGTGGTTTTCAAACTAGGGGTACATGAGCTCTCATCAGGGGGTATACGAGGAACTGTGGGACGTGCCACCTGTTGCTAAATGAAAGGCAGAAATCAGGGGTGGGGGCACATTACCCCCCTCTCCAGAGGGATTACTACGCATGCTGTCCCAAGTGTCACCACTGCCTATCTCAGATGGGGATATGCGATTGTACTCCTTTCCAAACAATGTAGTCTGAGTCTAAAAAGTTTGAAAACCACTAAGGTGGATTCTAAGGGAAAGCATTAGTCCAGTTTCCATAATTATTCAATCATTGCTGCTAAGACCCCCTCATTTCACACTGGTCACAGTCCTGCTGGAAGATGGCAATAACTTTCAATTACTACCAGCTTGGTCCAAATTCTACCAGGATCTTAGAGGAAAAATGCTTCACATTTTATTGCCTACCACAGTAGCAGCTGTATTGAGTGCCTTTTGCTTCTACATCACTGGTTGGAATCCAGCCCCTTTGAAAGAGATTTGCTTTGATTACAGCAAAACAGTCTCAAAGTTAAGAGCTGATATTTCTTCCAATGCAGCTTTGCTGGGCATTTTCCATTTGGATAAAGTTTACAATGAAACTGCAGGGAAGTAAGATTTCTATGATAGTATTAGAAAAATATATAGTACTAAGAAACCGTGGATTGGAGCTTTGAAAAGACCCATGAGTATTTGACACAAAATTTAAGAGACACTTCAGTTACATCTCTTGATCCATTTTTAAGCTGCTGAAAGAGAGGTAATTAATTGCATAGGATAAGAAGCAAAAGAGGAGAAAGATAACTGAGCATACCTGTGTAATGGGCTTATCTGGGAAGAAGGAGTAAGATGTAGAGGAGCCAGTCAAGATATCTAGTACCAGAGGGTTATCAGGATCAGCCACCATCCTGTGGCAAGAGAGACAATCAAAATACCAGGAAGACACCCAAAAGCTGGTCAAACCTGAGACACCTGCCCAAGAAGATTAGTGTGCACTAAATTCTGATTAAGCTCTGCTAACAATTTGAAAACTTGCAGAGGTTGAGAACCATGGGACTGACTCAGCTCCCCTGAAATTAGTGGCAAAACTCACACTGAAGTCAATCAGCCCCAATATTAATTTTATATCAACCACAAACTTTAAAATAATTAACTATTCACAGTTGTTTAAATAAATGCTGTCACATCAAAAACTGAAGCTTCTTTAAGAACAATCTTTTACAAAACCGGATATCAACAGAAGTGTTTCTATGTTCTAAATTCTAATACAAATAGTTTAAATAAACAGGACTATATGAGAACAGGGAAGTGAATGGATTATTTTCATTGTCCAAGTAGAGAGAAACAGAGTAAACAGTAAAAAGTAAAATATTAATTTTCTGTTTCAACCATCAGGTGTTAACACAGCTAACAAATTAGTCTTTTAAGCCAACTATTAACACGACACAGGTCTAGTTTAGAACTAGATTGAGAGAAGAGGAATAGCCGTTGGTTACCCAACCAGCATGGAGTCTGCTCCTTTCTCCCCAATCCTGTTAAAGGACCAAATGCCTGTTGCATCCCAATTGAAGAAACCAAAACAAACAAACCTATGTTGTTTAGTTTTAATAGCCTACACTTCCCCAGCCCTAGACTTATAACCAATCTGGAGTGAAGATAGTGGCAAACCCATCCAACCACAGACCTCTTATTCTCAGTTACAGCCCCACTGCCAGCCTTGCCTTGTAGTTCACTTACCCAACTCCTTGGAAGAGAACAGGGTTTAATGGGGTTTTCCCCACAATGGTGGGAGCCTTCAGCAGATTTTCAGAATCTGCGACAATGAGAGTGTGCTTCAAGGAGGAAACATAAGATACCCGTGTTAAGCTTTTACAAGCTACTGGAAAATATAATTACTTCATGGGCAACTTGTTAATATGTGAGCCACTTCATTAAAATCAGCCCCATGCCTGCTTGTCACTCTATGGCTAGTGATCTGAACAACATAGCACCTCATATTCTACAGCTTCCCTTCCGGCATTTTAAAGTAGCATTAATTGGCTCTGCAGTCTCACCTGGCCACTTGGCAGGAAGAAGAGTTGTAACATGGAGCAAGGGGATGGAGGAGGTAAGAGTAGGAGAAGAAACCGCACATGTGCTTCGATGCCCACAAGGAAAAGAAAACAGCCCCTGCTGGTTACAGAGTTTAGAGCAGGTTTTCTGTCTTGTGAGTTTCATATTAGGAAGCTTAAATCAAAAGGAAGGTAAATTCCAGGGTGGCAGATGTAGATCTCCTGCAGTAACATGTGTTTATCAGTTCCTATTTGTTCTGATTGCTGCCACAAGCTAACGTGAACAATGGAGAAGGAATTGCAGCATATCAGAAAAAGTGTGTCAAAAAAGTACAACATGGAAGAATCTTCACTCCAAAGTGCCAGAAGATATTGAAGGACAGCTGCCACCTACAGCCTCAGTCTGTGCTCTAGCATGAGCTGTGTGGGTGTCAGTATGGTTCCTCTTCGCCTGCAGGGCCTTGTTCGAGGACAAAAGATGCTCTTAAGTAAGGAATAGCTTCATTAAGCTTACAACTTTGCAGTTTTATCAGGAGCTGCCATAATTAAATGACGACCCAGGTAAAGATAGTTACTCAGAAGAGTTCTTTCTGGAGAGTTATGCACCCAGAAGGTTAGTTACTGTGCTTATTGTAATGAGTTTTAGTTACGTTGTTCTTATTTAAACCAGGAAGTATTCAGCTATTACAACATACTAGAAGAGGTACCAATCCAAGAATTCAGCATATTCAGAGAGTCTTAATAACAGCACTACAGTGAAACCAAAGGCCTCATGAACCTATAGAAAGTGGTCTTCAACCTTAGATTGTGTCTACAGGATCCTCAAAAGGTTGTTGTTACCACAGAACAGTGGTTTTCAACCTGTGGTTATCAGACTGATGGGGGTCCACAGACTGTCTGAAATTTCCAAAGGGAACCACACTCCATTTGAAAAATGTTTGGGGGTCTGCAATGAAAAAAAGGTTGAAAAAAATTACTGCTATAGAGTTATTCTTTCAGCGATATTGGATAGGCCTTCAACTACCTACTCGCTGGGAAAAAGTAATATCAAGCTTCACATTTTATGAATCTCCAAGTTCTACTCTAAGTTCTATAACATTGGTTTGATAGTAAGCACAAGATAGTGTGGTAGAAAAGGAAAGCTTGCAAAACCTGCACTGCTAATAAGTTACATAGGCATACCATAGTAATTGCAATTCCCCACTCCATCAAGGATTTTATGTGTCCCACGTATTTTACAGAAAAGCCATGTTACAAGATTTTAAAGTATCAAACATTGTTGGGACATCTTGTATCTCTTCTGTAAAGACAGATGTTTCAGAACCATATGTCCAACCAGATGGATCATGCAGGGAGACACAAGACAATCAAGACACCACATTTAAGAAACTTCAGAGTTTTCTACATTGATCTCTCTTTGTACCTGTGTCGAGCTACAGTTTACCTTTTTTTAATATGTCTGGCTATTAAGGCGTGACATTCTATCTCCTGACACACCATGACTAAAACGAAGAGCCATATTTCACTAGAAAGGGGGAATTCCTACCTCCTAGCCCCCAAGTGGTTTAATGTCCAATACTGTGAACCCTTTACTACTTCAGGTGGTGTTTTTAGCTGCTCAGTGTGGTTGGAATGTTGAAGTTGTCTAGACAAAGATCAAAGGTGCATGATAAATTATAATCTCACATTAGAGATAAGAGCAATAGTAAAAGCAGCACGTTATTCAGTAAGATTCACAGCTGCTACTCAAAACCTTTGGCATGAACATGGATTTGGGTGGGGGAAGGGAAAAGAAGAAGAAAAGGAAGAAGACAAACAAGACTTGTCTCCAGCCCTTACAGCCAACTGCTAATTTCCTTTCCCAATTAACAAAAAAACCAAACAAACAAATAAATAAAATCGCTTCTCAGAAGCTGTGTACTAGCTAAGACAAGTTTCCTCAAATCCTGGACATTCTAGAAACTGAATTATTTGAGTCTTTTACCTGTCCTGGGTCTGAGATATCATAGTTGTGATGGTCAATGACTGCTGTCCTTTCCTCATCAAACTCTATTCCACACTCACTGCCCAGCTCTCGCAGAGGATCACCTAAAAGGACAGAGAAGTGGATTCCCAATTCACAGTCTGTACAAGACACAAAAGCAACTAAATAATCAAAATAAAAATGAAGTGCAGCCCTGATTTGTGCGCTAATGTCCTGCTAACCAGGCTGCTGGGTGCACTCAGTACGCAATTCTTGGCCGAACTTAACTTTCTTTGGAAAGTGAAATTAAGGCACTTTTTTTCCTTCACACCAATTCCCTCAAAGTGTTGTGAGGATTAAGATTTGTAGGACGGTTTGAACGCACAGAGTGCTGTAGAGTTTTTGCTTCTGAAGTTCCCCTTTATAAAAGGCTGCAGCCAGAATTCTAAGAGCTCCCATGAAAGGAAGATGTGTGCCCTTACAGGACTGATTTGTGCTCTCTATATCCAGCAAACTTCTATCATGCAGCTAGAAAATGAAAAGAAATAATTTATGCCCATTTGTTTGACACACAGTTTTTACTGACCAATGTCAGAACTGGCAGCCACAAGGACACTTCCGCCTCCATCGATGAAAGCTGTAATTGTCTCCACATTGATGTTTCCGCCAAAATCTGAAAAGATGGACCAGACGTTTATGACTCAAATAGCTGACAGCAAACTATTCTACCCATGCTTTGGAGCAAAGGAGGAGAGGGAAATACAAGGGTGGGGAGGCAGATTAAGAGAAGCTGTGTCAGAGTGGTAGGCACAGGAAGTGACTTGGACTCAAGCCCAAGCAGGATCCTGAAGCCATGTACACCTATGGCCAACAGATTAAAGGGGCAGATTAAGGGAGGATTGATTCCTTCAGAAAGAAGACAGAAAGAAAGCCAAAAAAACCTGGCCCTTTCAAGGCACAGACCTAGCCATTCATCGGCTATTTCTCTGCAACTGAAATGGAATTTCATTAAGGGATTTATTATTATTATTTGTTTGGACACATTTTAAGACATACTTTTCTTTTGGTTACATGTAGTTATTTTGCTTTTTCCTCACCTCACCCCAAGATACAATTCTTATTAATCTGTTTGCAAGTAGAAATTCTACATTTTAAAGATAGTGAGAGACTGCTGCATTGAGACCGAAAGAGTGATATCTGTCAACAAGAGTAAATATTCGTTATTCCTTCTTATGGCACTTGAATTACAACTAGCTCCAGTGCAACTATTCCTGGGAAATCATGAGGAATACCTCAGTCATTCCATTCTCTGACAAAATTTAAAGTTAATTAAACTTCAACATAGCAACAACAAACAATATATAAAGAGAAAGCAAATGGATTTAGAGAAACATACATGATGAAGAAAGATGAAAGAGGTAGAGCCAGAACTTTACAATATCTTAATTAAGAGAGTGAGGGTAAAGAGAAAACAGAACAGCGAGAGGACAACAGAGATGGATGAAATCAAAAGGTTAAGAACAGGTCGCATGAGGAAGACACTATATGCCACACTCTAAAATTTAGCATTGAAGTAGTTTTAAAAGGATTCCTACATATCATGAGCCATTAGTTTCTTCCTATACAGATCTGTAGTTAGTTCTCTTAAGTTCGTTGTCTTACAATGGTAATGAATAGGTGTTTACAGAAAATAGATACCCAACAGTGGCTGCTATTGCATGTCCAAAATAATCAGCTATATTTTTGTGCCAATTCCTTGTTCTATAGAATTTTTTTTTCCCTTTCAGAAACAGCTTGATGCCCATTTAACTGCTTAAAATGCATACAGCTCCTGTCACAGATTGCCCAATGATGAGTGAAGATAACACCTATTCATCTACATCTCACGAACAGGCCCCAAAACCCACCTCAAGGTCAAAATGAAGGAAATGAGGAGAATACTTTGCATTAGTTTTATCAAATTGTTCTCATGGTTAGAGCAGGAGACTGGGAGTCAGGACTTGGCCTAGCTTTGCCACCACTCATTGTTTCATCCTGGGTAAGTCTCTTGCCTCCCTCATCTGGGAAACAAGAAGAGTAATAGACCACCCTAAAGGGGTGTTGTGAGGTTTAGCGAATATCTGCAAAGCACTTTACAGATTTAGTGTGTCTTACCCAAGAAATCTCAAAGTATTACACAACTTAATTTTGGAGTCTTTTCCTTTGTGCAAAAGAATTTCTTACCTTCTACAGATGGGGAGAAGATGATCAAGTTGTCATACAGAAATTCTCCATATTTTATGAGGGACAGGCCAGGGTCATCAGCAGTCCTGAAGGTGAGGTCAAAGTCTCTATCTGCATCCAGAAAACAAAGATAATAGCCATGAACACTTTGATACAATTTTAATTCACAAAAGTGTAACGCAGAATTCGTGCTAGAAAATGAGATAAGAGGGCCCTTAACTCAGTCTTACCAATTACAATCTAATCAACTGCTTGCTGTACTTTTTAAGTTGCTACATAGACAGCAAAGTCAAGCATTTTACACCTCCATAATATGCGTATTTCCACAGTACTGCAGGGAGCAGTGCCTGTAACTGGTGGTCTGCAGAAGTGCTGCTGTCAGCCTCCATGCAGCCACACGTCCTAGCACTTACAACATAGCCCACAGTGCTCAGGCTCAGCGGGCACAGGAACTTTTGGACAAACCCAATCAAAAACAAACCAGAACCTCTGCCTTCTCAACGGCATTTTCATGCACGTCTCTGATGTAAGGAAAGCGGTGATTACAATCTGCGGATGACACGAAGACCACAGAGGGGAACACACACAGGAAAGAGGCAAACGCAGGAGCCCCGGGCAGTGGGGGCTGCCGCCAGTGACGGGAGGGGCGAGCCGAACAACCGCGGAGCCCTTCGGAAAGCGGAAAACGAGCCGCCCGGCACAGCGCAAGGTCACGTTTCCTCCACGCGTCCTCACCGACACGCCCGGCGTGTCTAGCGACCCAGCCCGGCCGCCGCTGCATGGAGCGGGCGGGGTCAGCGCGGCAGCGGGAGGACGTGCCCCAGAGCGGGCTCCGATCGCCTCAGGCCCCGCAAGGCGAGTGCACCCCCATGGGGAGCCACAGCGGGCCGGGGAGGCTGCTCCGCGACAGACTCGGCGCTGACCCCCCCCCCCCCCCCCGGGCCTGACCACCTCCCGCCCGTCAGCCCCATCGCCCTCCCCTTCCCCTTCCCCCCCACAGACCAGGACACCCGCCTCCCCCCGCCCGTTCTCCCCTCGCTCCCCAGACCCCCCGCCCCGTGCCGGCCCCGCCCTCACCCGCCAGGCTGCGGAAGAAGAGCGAGTGCGTGTCCCGCAGGTTGATGTTCTCCAGCAGCACCAGGGTGCGGGGCCCCCCGCCCGCCCGAGCCAGCCCCAGCCCGGCCGCCGCCAGCAGCAGGAGCCGCCACACCGGGAGAGCGGCCGCTGCCTCCATCTTCCTCTGAGGGGCCCGGCCGCACCGCCCTCCCCCGGAACTGATCCGCTCCAGCCCGCCAATCAGCGACCCGCTTTGCCCTGGGAGGCGGGAACACACCGAGCCACCTCCGTCCCTGACCCGGAAGTGATCGCGAACCCCGCGCATGGCCCCTCCTTCCCGGGTCCGAGGACTAGACCGGAGAGCCCGCCTCCTCGGGAGCGGGGCCCAATCAGAGACAGACAACTCCGCACAGTGGGATCCGCACAGCGCCCCCCCCCCGCGGAGGCAGCAAGGACAGAACCTCGCCCCTGCGGGCAAAAATCGCCTCCGGCTCACCGTAGGCCCTGTGCTAGGCCCGGCCGCCAGCGCCCCCTGCCGCCCGGGGCCCTCTGGCGCCGCCTGCGGCGGGCTGGGCTGACGCGCTGTCCCTGTATCGGGCTGTGCATCTCTGAGACCGGCGCCTGGGGCCCGAGGCTGGCACCCGCTGGCGGGGGGAGGGGGGGCCGCGTCCTGCCCGGCTTCCTGCCCCCCTGCCCGCCCCAACCTGTGCAGTCTGCACGGGCTGCGGAGCGGCCTGCCCGGCGCTGCCAGCCTCCGTAGCTCGAGTCAGGCCGGCCCAGCCTCGGCTCCCAAGTCGTGTTTTAACGCGGGGACCTGCGGATCTGTCTCCGGCGCCTCGGCCCTCAGCAGTCAGACCGGCACGTGTTCCGGGGCGGGGCCAGGGCTAGAGACGTGCCCCTGTAATCACAGGACTCCAGGAGCCGAGAGCTTTCGAGAAAGCCCCGGAAGTTGCCAGATTTGTCATAAAACCCTTAGCGCGGGCGGCATGTGACTGTCCCAGCAGAGCTGCAGAGCAGCGCTTCCCACAGCCGGGCTGTGCTTCTCACAGCTGCGGCTGTGACCCACTTTGCAGCCTGTCCCTCCTCTTCCCCAAGCCGTGCCCTCACTCTGGGTCACCTCTGACAGTCTAGGCCCTAGGACAACCGGGGGAGACAGGGTCTTTTCCTGGTCAGCAGCTGAATGTGCTGGTTTTCTGATTGTGAAGCAAAGCTGATAGGCTAACACTCCCCACGAGTTCTTTACAGCTGGAGGACTGCAAAGGAACATGAACTGTACATATAACAGCAGTCAGACTGAACTTGTCATTAAAAGGCAGTTTATTGTGATCATTTCACAGATGTCCTCCACATAAGTTAAATGACTAAAATATGAACGGTCAACATATAGTCTACAGAAATCTTTAACCTGTTGCACACCAGGGTAGGAGCAATCATTTCCACTGTCTCAATGAACTGCAGTTTTTCATCTGATCTAGAGGACCCCAGGGAATAAATATGCAAACTGTATTTCCTTAGAAAACTGAGTTTGTGTCAGTTTCAGACTCTCTCAAGAGAAGAGAAAGCAGAAATAGCTGTGATATGGTAGTGCTACTGCCACAACCTCTCACTGTCTTATTACAATGAGGAATAAAACTGGAGAATTCTGTATAGGACCGTTCCAGAGCGGTCGCCGCCTTAGTCTGTATACAGCAAAAAAACAAGAGTCCTGTAGCACTTTAAATTTGTTAGTCTTAAAGTGCTACAGGACTCTCATTGTTTTTGCTGTATAGGGCATGCGCTCAAGTTGTGGCTGTGACATCCAAAAGGGAATAAGTAAGTGCTGCCTAGGAAACTTGCATTGGGAAATACAGAAAGTGATTGTAAGGTGTTTTGTTTTGTTTTGTTTTGTTTTGAGGAATTTCCTAATATCACCTAAAGATTTTAGTCCAAGTACAGAGGTTTGAGTTCCCACCACCTGCTGGGAATGGCAGTGACCATAAAGGGGAATGTACAGTGCTGGCTGCACACAAGTGGCAGGGAAGCAGGTAATGGAGGAATGTGCCAACTTCGGCTTGAACCCGGAGTTGTCATTACAGACGTCAAAACCCCTGGAAGCAGCATTTGTCTCAACTGACCCTAAAGTGAAAGGAAAGTCAGACGCTCCTTTTCAAAAGCTGCTATGATAAGAGGATTGCTGCCACCAAACACTACAGTGTTATGAGGCTAACAGCCAAGGAAGGCCACTGCAGTCCGAGCGGAAAATGCATATGAAGGCCATCCAGGGGCCTGTGGGGACTGGAACCCAGGAGGGCCACTACAGTCAGAAGGGTCCGTATCCACCTGAAGCCACTTCAGTCAGAAGGGGTCGCTGCTGAAGCTGTTTTTGCCTTTCTTGCGTTTGGTTTTGGTGGACGGTGTGGTGAAGTCAAGCGACTCAAGGCGGAAAGGACGTGGCTGGGGCATCTCCACAGTCTGTGAAGGAGAGACTGGTGCCATGCTGGAGGTGTTGTTGTTCAGGGGGGCGCTCAGAACAGGCGGGGAGTTATGATGGGCTGTAGCGAAAAGGAACATGTAGACATGTTTGGTCTGTTAAGACTCAGCAATGCTTTCCCAAGTTCCCAACTGCATTAAAACCTTATCCATGAAGTTTTATTGAGGGCAGTCAGAAAATATAGAGATTTTTGCATTTTTTAACATAGATTTTTACTCATATTAAGGACCTTCCAGACGGGGGTTGATCATTTCGCTAGTTGGTAGTCTGAATATGTAATGTATCTGTTCAAATACTGATAACAGGCAGTCTTGGAGAGTGAAAAATCCCATGGCTGGTGGCTGAGCTCTCTCAGAGGATTGCCTCCACCTTTGGGATTTGATGCCCACATTCCCTTGAAAGTGCATCACAGCTGGAGCTTAATGACCTTCATGGTACAATGCAAAGCTTAATTAGTTGGTTGAATGGTTGATTATGTTTTTGTTTTGTTCTGGCTTTCTGCTTATTCTCTGTAATTGAAGGACCCAGCGGCCATAGTGACAGGCACCTCAGAGAGTAGCCGTAATAGGGTTCATTCAAAGACAGGAAGTAGCTGGGCAAGTTTCTCCATGCTGCCTCATCAATGTGCCTCAATTCTGTCCTTGTGAGACCATTTCTAAGAGTAAAATAGGAGTGTCTGTAGCCCATCCAATCTCTCCCAGCAAAGATGCCAATTAGCACCAACTGCGGTGGTGGGTTTTGTTATGCAGACAGCTCTCCAGTAGGAACTAGACTGAGACCCCACAAAAATCTGTTTCACTCAGGCTACCACACGGTGGTTATCTTTTGTCAGACCTATCTAGCTGATTTGGAACCAGTGACCTGAAGATGAAAGGCTCTGTATCTCTTCATCCACAGCTACATTCTGATCGGCAAGAGACTCCTACTGAATTCAATGGGAGTTCTGTGCACAGATGGGCCCTTGCTGTATGTTTACAGATACTTATAACTTGAGCTATTCCTAAACCAAATTGCTTCAGACACATGAAGGGCACTTCTCACCAAGGACTAAGTCCATGGCAAATTAAAAAGGAATCACAAGCACCACTGAATGACACAAAGGCTAAGGGCACTGCTTCTGCAGAACCTGCATGATGCTTTATTCCTTGAAAAACTGGGCCGAATGGCAACCTTGTGAAGGGACAAAAGACAGCAAGTGTTGGGCAGGGTGACATTCTGAATGTGAATCACCTCCAAGCTACAACGCACTAGAAGCAGATCATTCAAATCACCACAGGTAGGCTTATCAAAATCTGGTCTGCTAGATCAAGTCTAGGGAACCATTGTCAGAGGAGAAAATGTCTGTAATTACCAATAAAGGAATGGGTTGCATTGTCCCTTAAAGAGGCCATTTGACTGGGAAACATTTCCCTCCAGAATAACATGCCAGGAACAGAACCCCCACTGGAGGAGATATAGGCACATGGACAAAAGGAAGAGAGAGTGTTGGGATATTTACCTAGACTCTTCATAGGATCAGCACTGAGGATCTGGCTGGCTCGCTTGGACCGGAAATAGTTACTGGCAATATTCTCACTGTCACTCCTGCTCAGCATCAGTTTGTAGCGGTCTTCTTCCTGCTGGGATCCCAAAACGCTGTGAGCAGCGCTCACCTCAGCTCCAGCTCTTTAAGCAGCCAAGCACCACCCCATGGGCTAAGGCCAGAGCCTTAGAGATAATATGATCGAGCATGTAATGCAATCTGGGCAACAGTAACATTGCAGAACACACATTCTTGGGCATAGTGTGGACACACATGGGGCCACATGCTGCCCCCCCCCAGCACCTGTAAGCAAAGTCCAAACTGGAATGCTACAGGTGCAATGCTACTACACTGGAGGGGGGCAGGGCTCTATGTGCTGCCCAGAAAGGCTTTCTGGCAACTCTGGCTGAAGGAGGTACACGGCTAATAGGTTTGCAAACCATGCAAATCCTCGGTCCAAAAGCCCTGCCAAGGGGATCTGTAGGGGCCATAGCAACTACTACAAGCAATGGGATTGATTCCATTTACTAAGGTTTTGCATGGGTTGGAGGGGAAGGCGGAATCAGCAATTGATCCATGAAGCAGGTTTCATAATCCCCCTAGACGTTTGGGAATAAGCTTCTATCCACACCTGCCGCACAATCCTAGTCCTAAACTGCTGTGTCTTGGGCAGAGATGGCCAAGCAAAGTAAAACGGAGTGTTTTCGTTGTTGTCAAAGGGGAACTAGGATGGTATCAGTTAACTGGGACTTGAGCCCAGCTCCCCGCACAGAACAGCCAGTGCACTATCCTACTAGTCTTAGATCTGTTCTAGGCCTCTACTTTATCATTCATTTCTGGCCTGGGTTGTCTCTCCTCTTTAAGGGCTGAACTCCCAGCATTCCCAGCCGCTGCTGGCCAGGGTCCTGCCAGGACTGATTGGCCACTAGACTGTGAGGCCAGCACTCACTGCTTCACTATTTACCTGGCTTTACACACACCTTCAAGGCCCTGCCATTCTTATTCTAATGGCCAGTGATGGCTGGGAATGAGTCCTTCTGGAGCCACTCAGTCCTCTGCCTATTTCCTCCAGAAGGAACAGCTGTGTAGCAACATAGCCCCTTCTCAGAAGACTCCTTCAGGGTCCTGGAAGGAAAAGTACAGCTTACCATCAGCAGCTCTCCATTCTCGCCTGAGGAGCCCTTTCTGGCTGGCTTAGTCTGTGGCAGTGATGAAACTGCTATGAGAAAACAAAGGCATTACTTAAATCACCAGCAGCACGGAATCAGTTCCAGCTTTTCCTGACCGTCCCCCTTGTTCCCCACTGCTGCTTACAGAGATCCCGGATCACTGTTTACTGAGCCATGGCAGGACTAGAAGGACCCTCACACTACACTTTTTATCCAGTGGAGGCATGTGCATGCCATTGCAACTACATGTGGGCCCTGCAGGTCTGTGCAGTGAATATTTCAACCTCGTAGGGAAGGTTGAAATATTGGGCTAAGGAAGCTAACACACACAAGGGAATGAATAAAAAGTACAGGACTGAGGGTCAGGGATCCTGGGTTCCAGGCTGGGTATACAGACTCACTATGACACACTGGGAAGTCACGTCCTCCTTCTGTGCCTCAGTTCCCCCCTTTTTAAAACAAGTCTAATTATACCTACCTGATGAGGGTTTGTGACGCCTATTTCACTAATCTTATAAAGTGCTTTGCGGTCCTTAGATGAAAAGAATTGGGAGAAGGGGAACATTTTTATTTTAAGCACCAGTTCACTGTCTCCAAAACGCCCAGACATGCTTGTAATATGTAATCAGGTACAGGTTATACCCTTGTACGATTTAGCACAAGAGTCTCTGCTCTCACTCAAATCAACGGAACCCATTCAAAATAAATAATCAGGTAGCCCCAATCAGAGAGGCTTTTGTTCTCATTTCGTTAGATTATCAACCAGGCTCCTACAGAACGATGATAGCCTATTCCGTACACAAGAGCCAATCCAAGGTTTTATAAGCAAGTACTAGCTGAGTGCAATACACATGGCCATGCTAGTGAGCCAGGGATGGATGTACAGTAGAACCTCAGCATTACGAACTCCTCTGGAATGGAGGTTGTTTGTAACTCAGAACAAAACGTTATGGTTGTTCTTTCAAAAGTTTATAAATGAACATTGACTTAATACAGCTTTGAAACTTTACTATGCAGAAAAAAAAAATGTTGTTTTAAATTATCTTAATTTAAATGAAACAAGCACAGAAACAGTTTCCTTACCTTGTCAAATCTTTTTTTAAAAAATGTCCCTTTATTTTTTTAGTAGTTTACGTTTCACACAGCACTGTACTGGTTTAGCTTTCTTTGGTCTCTGCTGCTGCCTGATTGCATACTTCCAGTTCCAAAAGAGGCGTGTGGTTGACCGGCCAGTTCGTAACTCTGGTGTTCCTAGCTCTGAGTTTTACTGGACAATAAAAATGCCCTTCTTACCTGCAGGGAGGCTGGTTTTTTGAATGACAAGCTCCGGGAATTTCCAGCAGCTGCTGTCTTCATCCCAGATGGACTCACATCTGATCTGATCTAGGTTGCTGTAGTTACAGTCACGCCGTATGAGGGGCTGCACCTGATCCAGAAGCTGCTGAAATAGCAAGCAGTCCTTCTCCTGCCGGCGGATGGTGGCGAGATAATCAATCTTCTCCAGCTCAAACTCTGACTGCAAGTCTTTGATTTCAGTCTCGGCAGCTCGCAGCTGGATCACCAAAAGGAAAGGGTTAATTGTGATGAGAACAGAGGGAATTTTACATGACTGGTGCAACAAGAATGGTTAGGGGAGGTGTATGAAGAAGGAAGAAAGATATGAGGGGAGTTTGAAAAGATTTGGATTGTTTACTTTCGAGAGGAGATTAATAAAGCGAGGCACGGTATAAGTATACAGTACATGAACCATTCAGAGAAAGTGGATCGGGAACGTCTATTCTCCCTTCCCGTAACGTAATAAAAGAGGACATTCAATGACACTGAAAGGTGGCAAATTCAAAACTGGTCAAAGGAAACACTTCTTCACACAGTGTGGAATTAGACTATGGAATTTACTGCCATATGATGTCATGGGAACAAATAACTTTGACTTTCGCTATGAGGGATTGGACACTTATATGGACAACAAGAATATTCAGAATTACACTATCATATACTAAAAAAATGGGAAGAGATAAAACCTCAGGCTTCAGGGTTCAAGCAAATCTCTAACTAACTATTAGGGATTAGGATGAGACTCCTGGGGGGGGCGGGCAGATTATCCCTCCTCTGCCTATGGCATGGTTTCTTGCCCCTTCCCCTGAAGTATCTGGGGCTGGCCCCTACTGGAGACAAGATATTAGGCTAGATGGACCTTGGGTCTGATCCAGTCTTGAAAGTCTTGTATTCCTGCAATATTGCTATGCTCTTAGGAGCTTCCAATTCAGGGCCTTACATATGCAGGCATCAGGCTGCATGTGCACACATGTTTTTGGAGGCCCACTGGTAGTCTAGCACTATATCTTTACAGCTACATGTTGTCAGAGGGGCTGATTTTCAGAATGGCTTCACTTTGATGGGCACAATTTTTCATTTACAATTATTTTTGGGTGCAATTCCCATTGTTTATACATCTTCTGAGTCAAGCTATAATGAACCACCATCAAATGCAGACAGACATGTGGGTCTTTCAGTAACAAAAGCACATGCCCCTGCCACTTGAGCTGTGAGAATGCAAGAAGCTGTGCCATCACGAAGACAAGCCACACACACGGCCAATTTATTAGTTAGGTTGCAGGGCAAAGCAGGAGAAAGCTGGAGATGGGGACCAGCTCACCAGCACCATTCACAGCGATCCCAAGTCCTGCCCATTCTGCCCATGTTCCAGATATGTATCGGTAACCATACAAATCGTAATAACACTTAACGCTTGGATAGCACTTTCCTCTGCAGCTCTCAAAGAGAAAGCGTGAGGCTTTGATGTGAGCAAGGATAATTTAATATTTAAGCTTATTGTTCCTCCAAGGGGCTAAAATGATCAAAATCCATGTTTATCTCATGTCTTGTCAGTTAACCAGAGAGCTGCCACAATCATTCCAGAAACATGCTGACTGGAGTGTCTCATTACTATAACAAAAGAATGAAAGTGAAGGAGAAAGGAGGGGGGTATAAGGGTAGGGAGCACCCCAAGAGTAATCTCACTGGATGCTTCCCAAATCTTAGCTCTGTAGAACAGATAATTGCTTCGTAGGGGTTACCTTCTTCTGCATTTTCTCCAGCAGCTTGCTCTTGGCTCGCACTTCCTCCTGGATGGAGTCATAGACATTGAGCAGGACCCAGTCACTGCTGTCCTCATCAAATTTCTGCAGAGCTGCAACCAGCTGCTTCTTTCGTTCGTCTGCATATTTTTTACGACGTTTGTGCTTTTCCTTCAGGTCCTTGTTTTTGGCCTGTTCTCCTCCAACCACCTGTTGTTCCAGCATCTGCAGCCTGGAGGAATTGGAAAGATTTCTTAGATCTATAGTATAAAGGAACATCTGCATACATGCAAATGACACACTTCCATGGCTACTGTCTATACAATAAACAGATAGTGATTTCTGTTGAAGTGAGTATTCAGATTTGTTGATGTAAGAGGTGAATAATAATGGAAGGCCTCTGTTTTAAGATTTAATTTGTGTTGTGATGTTCACCAAGCATGAGCTCAATGTATGTATCTTTACATACATGCTGAACGTATTCATCATCATGTATATCTGGAAAGTTTAACATTTATGGCCCCGTATTTCTCAAGTGAAAGAGATATTTTTTAAAATTAACATTCTGATCCTTATTCTTTGTTTTGAAATCCACTGTTTAGCCCCACAACAGATACAGCAGGGGCTGACATGAGGATACAGGCCATCCCAAAATCATTTGTAATTTAGTTTAAGTGGGTGGGCTGAGGCAGATGCTGTAAAGGGAGCAAGTTCCACACGCAGGGGCTGCCCGAACAAAGGCGTGGTCACCTGCTGACCTAAGGTCGATACCTGAGAGGCAGGTAAAATCTACCATGATAATAAGACAAGTGCCCTTCTGTGAATCACATGACAGAATGATGCCCAGGCATCACGAGGGAGTATGCATCTGCAATGAATTATTGAATATTTTGTGCATAGGAGGAAAAAGCCTGTTCCCCTAACAACCTCCACACAGGTCATTTGAGGTGATTCACTCCCGTGGGAATATTAATGTTTTTACTCCAACCCCTTGCCCATGCTCAGAATTTCAGACTTCAGTCCCCTTGGGTAATTGCTTAGGTATAGACAAGGCAAACTGCTCTAAGCCACTATTCACACTGGTGGAGCTTATCCCTGATCGAACTTGGCGTAAGCTGTACCTTACAGTCACTCAGTTTGTCTACACTGGGGTTTGCACTGATGCTACTATACCAGAGGTTGGCCAATGGTAGCTGAAATCAGGGGAGACTGACAGGGTAGACATGACTTGCAATGATATTAATTATCATCTTAATTATCTTAATTATCTTCTCTTCTAAAAGAGCATGCAAACCCATTCCTAAAGAACTCAGGTTTCCTCAAGAGGGAACTGATTCTTTCTTTTCGACTGGACCTGCTGTCTCAACAGCTTGGGTTTGGTTGAATCCTGCTTTGCTAAGCAGTAGCAGCGTCTTCAGCCATCCTGAGCTGTGAAGTCTTTCCAAGGAAGCTTTGAAAATATTGTTTAACAATGTAATAGTGAGAGTGAGTTTCCTTTTCTTGTGTGTTAAGCAAAATAGTTCTGTGATGGGAGCATTGAGATTTGCCACAATCAATCAGAATGTTTTCTTTGGAGCTGTCTCAACCTAACAGATAAATAGCTTGTCATTTATAAATTGCACCATCCTGTATTTTTAATAGCCTGTTTGAGCCTAGGAGATGCCCAACAGAGAAGTGTGCAGCAGAGAAGCCCTCGAGAAACCTTCTGGAGGAGCAGTTACAGCACAAGGCCATTTTCAGAATGAAATAGCATCACAGCCAATACAACATCATTATTTTTCAACACTTTGAGTTTAATATAAGGGCACATGATTGCCTCAAAACCAGTGGAATCCACAAAAAGTGAATCAGGATACAATGAAATTCCACCACTGGAGAACTGACAGCAAGTCCCATATTGTTTCAATGCACTGTCATTCTGTTTAAAGGGACTTTCAGTCAGGTCCTCTCCAGGGTGAAGTAACAACTGTGCTATCTTCAAGCTAGTTTACACTCAAGATGGGCCGAAAGTTGAATCTGAAACTCTTCACACTCCAGGATTCAAGTTTGGGTTCCAGGCTCTGAATCTAGTTCCAGAACAGATCCAAGCCAGTTGTTGTTCGGATGTGGTTCTGGTTCTGAACAGCTGATTTCATTTCCACCATATTGGGGCAAATATCTTGCAAGAACAACAACAAATGTATTTTTCAAGGTGAATTTTAACACTGCAGACTGAGAGCCCTAAAGAGAGAAGTCTCATTTATCCAGCTACACCATAGACAGCAACAAAGTGAGATTCCTCCACACCCCAACTCACCACCGGGGCTCCAATGCCCTGGAGGAACCCCCTCTAGGGATGAAAAGGGAGCTGTCTCCATGGTCTGTTCAGTCCTAACCTTAACCAACGGCAAGTAGACAGAAATGCACCAGTTCAAAGGTAGGCCTGCCAAAAGCCCCACGAAAGGAAAGACTTCAGAGTTAGGCAGGATTTGATCTGGTAACACAGAAGCAAAAGACTTGGTGTCCCACCTGCAATCCCCTCTGGTGGCCTGTTCCCCAGTATTTCACTCATATAATTTCTGTATTTTGGCACATCGAATGCCAGATCTGCTGGTTTATTCGTGTCTGAACCAGACGGGAAGTTCTCTGTGGGGCACAAGACGTATCTCCTTCTGTTTTGTACAGCACTGAGCACGCTGTCCGAGCTCAATAAGAAGGATCTAATGCAATAGTCTGGTTGTTTCTACCTGTGCAGGTTACATGCAATGCACAGGAGGCACTCCACGGGGCCAGAGGCACAGTTACTGACCTGGCAAGCACTTGCTGCTGGTCTACAGCCACAGGCAGCTCCTCAGCAGCAATGGCCACTTCTGCTCCAGGCTTCTCTCTGGTCACACTCCCAATGTGCTGGGCTATCTGC
This sequence comes from Emydura macquarii macquarii, assembly GCF_026122565.2. Taxonomy (NCBI): domain Eukaryota; kingdom Metazoa; phylum Chordata; order Testudines; family Chelidae; genus Emydura; species Emydura macquarii. Next base: position 51,643,390 of record NW_027132905.1, read on the forward strand.
GGCTCTGCTGTGTCCTGAGGGCAAAAGGAAACTAAAGACATGCAGTCTGTGTACTGAGAGACATGATGAAGCAGGAACCTGTCCAACGCTGGGGCTGCTCATGGACCAAAGAGTCAGAAACATCATTTTTCTGCTTCCCCTGCAGCACAAGCCACCAAGATTGTTCCATTACCCTTAGAGATACTGTACATCTTGGAGTGAAGTTTTGGCATTGGGAAAGCTAAATCCCCCCTTGCGTTTTCAATTGGATGTGGGATTCTTTTTCATTTCCTGCCCTGAAGTGTTCCGTGCACTGTTAAACAGCTGCCACGTTCCACCCCAGAATCAACAGCACTGTGGCTAGATAAATACGCACTTTGACGAATATTCATGAACCTGGATTACAAACACAGGGGACGGAGGGGCAGCTAGATTTGTTTCATTTGTCCGATAAGGAGCATTGGCCTGATGGGTACCTTGGTGGACACTTGTTCTGTTTCTGCGATGGCGACAACAGGGCCCGGAGGCAAAGGTGGCTGATCAGGGAGGGTTTCCACCCTCAGGACAGTATCTGGAGAATACAAGAGAAAATACCCAGAACTGTTAGCTAAGAACTCTGCAGGACTAGAGCATCACTCTATGAAAATATCACCCGAAATCTGCACCAACCACATGTTTGTGAGCAAAACAGCTGCCATTTGCCACGCTATCCTGCTTGAGAAAACAATAGGAGACCTAGAGAGCATCCTGTGTGAATAAAGTAGTTTTCACAATGGATGGTAAAACTTTGGAGATTCACATGAAAATGCTCAGCCTGTCTTTGGGGGCTGAGGGTTTATGGTCAAAGAACAATCATTATTTTGGGTTAGGAAATGACTGAGCCAACTATTGAGAACACAAGTAATAGAACTCCTATAGATTGTCAGCTTTTTGGGGCACAGACCATCTTCTTGGTCTGTGTTTGCGCAGTAACTAGCTCCTAGACAGCACGGCAAGACACATAAGGATAATACGAGGGCATGGCTGGCAGCAAGTCACAATTGCCTCAGGAATCCCCAAACTCTGCCTATTAGACAGGCCATACTGGCTACCCACCAGACGCTGAGGGGCCGTCCCTAATTCACATGTAATGGTAACGACTGAAACTACCGCCCTCATCTTGTGCATAGAAGTCTGGCTCGTGCCAAGCAAACTGGTTTAACGTAGAGCAATGCATGATGGGACCTGTCCTCTCTGCAGTTCAAACCTTGTATTCAAGCTAAGAGCTCTAGTGGCCCAAGCTGTCAAGTTCTATTGTCTGCAGTCCCCGCTCTACATCCTCCTTGCTCTATGGTCCCCCCAAAGATAGCACTTCTCTAGATCTGCATCGTTCCCACCTGCTTCCTTCCTGAGATTCTCCTCAAGAGTGGACAGCTTGAGGTTGTAGGAAGTCCGCATGGTATTGATGTCCTCCTCAAGTCGGGCGCGGGACTCCTGCTCGGCTTCATAGTCTGCCTTTAGCCGGGCCAGCCTCTCCTCATACTCCTGAAAGACACAACGAGGGCACAGTGGAGAGCCTGGCATGGCAGATCCCGATGGTCTGCTCCTGACCATTCCCACCCATTCTGGGCTGCTCATTACTTCCCCAGCAATACACTAATTACAAATCCGTATTCACAACCATTTTCCACTCTAGGTCTTTTAAATGAACAGTGCTGCTCAAAGGTGATGGCTGACAGCCCTGGAGATTGGAAGTCTCCATTTATCCACAGGACAGGAATAGCTGACGCAATGCCAGCAAACCTCAACCCTGTCCTGGAGGGATCTCCTTTAAGAATAAGAGGGGAGTTCTCCCCCTCTAGCACGTTCACTTTTGACCTCTTTGCCCAGTCTGCCTCCAGTCAGTGCTAATTTTGGGGGTAGATTATGAATTGGACACCTGCCTGTTAGAAAATGGACTAATATCCCAATCTAGATTGTCAGAAATGTACTGATTGAATTAAAACAATTTGACTGTCAGTAAGACAGAGTAAGCAGTGTATATGTGTGTGTGCCAGTTATTCCTCTCTCTAGCATATATCCAGGCTAGGTGAGATTTTCCAATGCATAATCTGAATTTTCTGATCTTGTCTGATGGTGGATTCTGTGAAATTTGACCCACATGGACAAATCCAAAATTGCAATTAACTGGGAATTTTCCAGACTAGATAAGTGCCGGTTCATAGGAAATCTAGAATTTAGGCTTCTTTGAATTGGAAATTGGTCTTTTATGATTTTGGGGAGAATGAGACATCTTTGTGCCATACCAGCCGCATCTCAAATGCTATCAGACTGGAACAAATTTTGGTCCCTCCTAATTTGGCCAAATTAGAGCCATCAATAGAGATGAAAGGTTCTATATCCCATTAATGATCACCTAAGGAATCAGCAGCAGTGGAATCATTGGGAGTTTAATCTAAGTAAGAAGTGAGTTGGAGGCTCAGGATTTGGCCCAACAGTTGGACAGATCAGATTCACTGGACCTCTTGCTGACAAAAGATTCAACACTGGAACAGAAGGGAGAGCTGAAAGCTAAGGCACTTCTACAATGCAAACTGAACCATGCTGGGAACCTGGTTCCATCCCATCTCCAAAGCAAGATGGAACAATGATGGGAAACAATGGTATTGAAACAAGGTTCTGTCTATGGTACAAGATCACAGATTGAGGTGCATGAGCAGAGGTGTACCAAGGTCACACAGCACCGCCTGGAGCTATAGTTGTTCTGAGGATTATAAAGTGGACAACCCCCAGCAGGAAATAACTTGGGAGTCACCCTCCCCGGCTTACTTCTCTGATCAGCTGCTTCTCTGCCTCGACATCTAGCTGGGGTTCAGGTAGGAGAGCTGGCTTCACTTCCACCTGAGCTGTCTCAGCAGGTAACAGCCCTGCTAATGAAAGGAGAAGGATCACGCACACATACAGCAGAGGATTATCCACAGATCATTTGGCAACTAAACAACAGAAAGCGGCTGACAGATGATAGGGAATGTGCCAACCTAGACATTCCTTTAAACTGTGCTCTTACAATCTAGTCCGTGCGGACAGAGATTGCTCTGTGCTGGGACTCCACCTGAGAGAGTCGTTGCTGTATAGAAACAGCTTGGGTCAGTATTTAAACAGCTTGGTTCCAGGCATGCAAAAGGCTGAAGGTAATTCTAGGCTAGTCTAAATAGATTCTAGCTATTATATTCCAGGTGTAACTGAGGGCAACAATGGTTTCATCTTTGCCTATGGCCAGACTGGCAGTGGGAAGTAGTTTACCACACAGGACACTCTAAACCTTTCTACACAGAGAGGCGTCATTCCTGGGCACTGGATCACATCTCCGAGAGCAGTACAGGTACACAGTGATGTGAAAGGGCTAGGGCAGTAAAGGCAAGGGTGAGAGCTGCCTGGAATACAGCACTAATTGGAACCTTCCTCTCCCTGGTGTTCGTCTAGCTATTTTTTCTGGGAGGTGGATCACAATCATCCCCATTTTACAAATGTTACGCAACTTGCCCTGGCTCAGACAGAGTATTAGCAGCAGAGCTGAGAACAGAATCAAGAATCCTGACGTTTAATCCTCTGCTCTGACTGCTGGAGAACGCTGCCGCTTGAACCCCGTGTAAAGCTGCAGGGATGCAGGCAAGGTGTCTGGAGCAGTGAACTAGTGGCGCTCAAGCTACATGCAATGTTTCATAGCCCCTATGCAGCTCCCTTCATTGGCAGATCCACTCCCTTCCTGTATTTATCCTCAGAGAGAAGCAGGAGTACCCAGGTGATAGCAAAGCAAACGAGGCTCCTTAATGTGGCCACCTAACATTAGCTCAGGCCCAGGAAGGGAGGATCAACAGTAGGAAGGAGGCGAAGGGGGCATGGACATTGCCTGCTCTCTCGAAGGCGGCTTCTGGCTGGAGCAGGGGCAGGGAAGAAAGGCCATATAGTCTTATCACCTACAAGAAAGGTTTCCCCTGTCCAGGAGTATGGAGGATGGCTCCAAAAGGCTGCTCCCCTTCCTAAAGTCTCCCCCCATCCCAAAACAGACTGCTCCTACCCTAACCTGCCTTCCGTCCCAAAGGCTGATCCTGCTGGTGTTTGGCTGAAGAGAACCTTCCCCAACAGGTAGTAGGGAGGTTGGGGAGAAATGCCAATGTACACTCTGTATATTAAAGGTGTAATCTTCTCGCCAGTGATAAAGCAACTCTGGAGCAGTTCAACGGGATCCTACCTGACAAGTTATTTGTGATCATCTGTTCAGCCAAAATGGCCTTCAGCTTCTTGATTTCCTCCTGATACTCCCTCAGCAGAGCATCCTTGGGATCCTCATTGATTCGGGGCTTGTTCTTGATGTTCTTCGCTCGGCTGGCATAGCGCAAAGTGCTGAGGCTCTCGTCATAATTGTTATCAGCAGGAGACAGACAGGCCACCATGAGGGTCTTGGTGTTTCCCCCGAGGGAGTCCTGCAGCAACCGGGTCAGCTTTGAGTCTCGATAGGGGATGTGTTTGCACCTGTCATCTACCAGGGCTGAGATGACATTGCCCAGTGCTGAGAGAGAGAGGTTGATTTTGGTGGCCTCTTTGAGCCGCTCCCCTGTGGCTCCAGTTTTGGATTGCCTCTCGCTTCCAGCCAGATCCACCAGGTTGAGTTTTGCAGCCCTCAGGTGATCCTCACCTCTCTCATCTGCAAGAAAACAATGTGGGATCAGGTTCTTTTAAGAAGAAGCAACTTCACCAGACAAGGAGCAGGTCTCTTGCTCTTTGGCACCACATTTCAATTTGAGCCACAGACTTTGTCTGCACATAGGCCCCGATTCAGCAAAGCACTTATACACGTGCGTAACTTCAAACAGGCTTAAGTCACACTGAAATCATGTGCTTACCTGCTTTTCTGAATCAGGACCTTGGTTCCCAAATCACACAGCAAAACTCCTTGAGCTGCTTTAGGTTCTGACCCCAGGAGACACTGAACACTCTCAACTCCCATAGGCTTCAGTGGAAGATGAGGGTACGCAGCACTTTGCAGAAGACACTCGGCACCTTGCAGGATTGGACCCTTACCTTGTACAGGTTTTTTCATACAAACTGTATCCCCTAGGATGTTTCATGGAGTTAAGTGATACATACCAGAGAGGGAGAGAGAAATGAAAGGGGTGGAAATAAGGGAGAACAGAAACGAGAGTCAGAATCAATGGGGTAGGAATACAGCAAGGCCAGGAGAGATATGTGGGCAATACAAGCAGCAGAGGATGGTCAGAGAGGAGAATCAGTTCAAGTGGACTACAGAGAAAGGCTTGGGAGAACCAAGAAGCCTGGAAGCAACATTTAGTTCAATCTCCAGCCTACAGCTTCTCTCTAGGCCTGAATCAAAGCTGCCCTAGTGTATGGAGATCTCATAGGGCTCCCTGTGCTGCACAGGCACAGGAAATGCCCCTCACCAGGGAAACAAACACTATCAAGACGTCACCCTGTGGGTTCCTGGCATCCCAAGAGGGGCTGCAAACATTGTAAGAAGCCCAGAGGATCTCTCCAAGGTTCAGGTTTTACTGCCTAGAAGCTGGTGAAATGACTCAGCAGGAGGAGGCTTGGGCACTGTCAATGTCTGCTCCTCTTCAAGGGAAAATGGGGAATATAAGCAGAAAACAAGAAAACTCCCCAGATTCAGCCCACCCCAGAGCCTGGGTGAGGAGCCTGACCTTCCTGAAGGGATTCTGCCCCCTTCGCCTCCCAAGCAACCAATTTACAGCCTGAGTACCACTGCAGAGGAAGCTAAGAGCAGAGCTGAAGTTGACGCATTGTTTACCAGGGACTAGGAAGTGACTTACATTGGTGCCCCCGCCTTGGCAGCACCTCACGGGAGGGGGGTCTGTGGGCCCGTGTCCCACTCTTCCCCACTCACCCTCGTCAGGGGCAGCAGCACCCCGCAGAGGTGTGTGTGTGTGTGTGTAGGCCTGTGTCTTGCTCTCCCGCCGCTGTAGGGGTGATGGGGGCTGCCCGGCAGCAGGGGGGCCGTGACGGGCTCTGGTCCCCACAACTCCCTCCTGGCACCCAGCGCAGGGCAGAGGGGCTGGGAGGACACCCTGGCTGCCTGTGATGGGGGCGGCTCCTCCTCCGAGGACCTGGCTGGTGCCCCTCCCCAGGCCAGTGCCCGGGGGCATGATCCCCCTCCGTACGCCACCATATGATTGTGAAGAAAACCTTGCAAATGTCAACAGAGCATAAATTGATGCACTCTGTGAAAGCTGAGTTCTCAGTTAGATAGACAGAAACAATAGCTCCAAGAAGTTAACTGTCATCACAATTGACACTGAACCTTAATGATTACAATATAAAGCACTGCTAACTATTTCATCGCTGATCATTCTGGCAGAAACATCTGGCGGCTCAGGAATTGTGGGTGGAACTGGAGAAAATGGGTGGAGTTTGAATATAGTACCACCCCTTTTTACTGTCCTTTCTGAGCCCTGGGGCAAATGGACACTCTGAAGAGTGGGGGTTTTCCAGCTTAGGAAAATAGCAAACTGGCAATTAAAAATTAAATGGCTGTTTTGGCTCCTGCCAGTAATTGGATCCAAAGAGCTTGTTTGTTTCAATCAATACAGCTACTTGGTTAGCTTCCCTGGTGTAATGAGGTCCCCTGGCTCTTGCTAAATGCCTGCAAGCCGGCTAGAAAGTCAGGCTGCCACTGCCTGATCCTCTTCCAGTCAGTCCATGAACTGCTTCTGGCAGCAGAAGCATGAGACAAATCTAAAACTTCTTCCCTCCTATCAAACCAAGGAGAAAGGTACCCACTCCCCTGAATGCTCAGAGAGGATGAATGGGAAGGGGCCTGTGTATTTCATAATCTGCAGCCACAGAATTTGTCACCGATCTACTATTCCCTGTGCATTTGCACTCTGGAATCTAAACGTGCATTCAAATCTTTATAGACCTCATGACTGTAAAGGGAATCTTAAAAATATGAACTGTAAGTAAGTGATGCTGTGTTTTGTCACAAGACTGCAGACAGCTTGATCTTCCCCATTCATCTTAATGGGTGTCCGATCTGAAATCTAAAAATGACCGTTTAAATGTCAATGTTATTAACTATTTGACTGATGGTCATTTTAGTAGAAACATCCAGCTAATGTGCTTATTCCACAATCCAAACCTTGCTCCCACACCTTCCCAAGTTCCCCAAACCCAGACTGTCTAATATACAGCTGCCAAAACTTTGTGCTTCACCTCCCATTTCCCTTCATCTTCTATTATGCAGCTCTGGATTGTCGATGAATCCTGAGGCATAAAAAAATCTGAAAACGTGAGGAAAATGTAAAATGAATTTAATTTAATTTCAAAATAAATAACAGAGGCCTCAGTATTGTTTGGATTATGACTGTCATGTTAAAGCCAGTAAAAACTTCCCATCTCAAATGTAAATGAAGCTGATGCAGAATCCCCAGTCTGTTGCACTACAGCACTGCAGAATTTAGCGACACTAAAACAGAATTTAGGCTCAGTTTGCCATGGAGCACATGGGGCTTCATTAATAACAGCCACTCTCACTCTGCTGGTTTGGGCTACAAATAGATGATACAGAGGTACCACTTTTTGAAAACCTCTAAACAAGACAAATAATTCCAATTTAGATTGCAACCCCAAGCCCTACCTGGAACATGTAAGGAGTGTAAGCATTTAGCTTTGATTCTTTGGCTAACGTCAGGATTTGAGGGTCTCATGTTATAGAAGCTGGTGAAGCAGGACTGAGTTCAGCAAATCAAGGCAAGGTTAACACCCACCTGATCAGCTAATTCGGTTACTCTGAGAGTTGCTCCTCGTTCCCCCGTTTTTAGTAAATGTTTAGTGAATAAATTCTCTACTCATGGAAGTGAGGGACTATCAGCAGCATCTGGGACTAGGACTATAGTTCAGGAAGGCATCGTGCAAGTTTCCCATGAATGGAGAGCAGATGAAGGAAATAAAACCAGACTGTTAGCACTCTCAGCAGAGGCCAATGACTGAATGGAGCATGGGAGACTGAACTCCTCTCTCACTCCTAGAGGTGACCCTTCCAGGTCAGGTTGAAGCACACTAGCATGGTGATATCTGGGGGCAGCTTGTCCTCTTGCTAGCCATACTTTTTTGAGTACAGAAATTCCAATGGCTGGAAGCCAAAGCCAAGAAAATCCAAACTTGGAAATAAGATGCACATTTTTGTTGACAGTGAAAGTAATTCACCACTGGAATAGGTTCCCTAGGGATTCTCTTTCCCTGGGGTCTTTTAACTGAGATTAGATGTCTGTCTAAAAGATGGGCTCTAGTTCTATCAAAAGTGAATAGGTTCAATGCAGGAATCACAGGGTGAAGTTCTCTGGCCTGAGGTCAGACTAGTTAGAGAAGTGCATGTGTACTGCACTCACAGGGACAAAACATCTCAAAGAACTTAAATTATAGAAAGGTAAGTAATCTCTTCTTCTCCATATCCACTAAAGATAGGACAATCTGCAGCAAGGGAGATGAGGTTAGATATTAGGAAAAGCTTTCTAACGATAATGATAGTTAAATACTGCAGTAAGCTTTCCAAGAGAGGTTGTGAAATCCCCGTCATTGGAGGTTTTTAAGAACAGACTGGACAAACACCTGTCAGGGATGGTCTAGGTTTATTTGGTCTTGCCTCAAGACAGGGGCTAGACTTGATGAGCTCTTGAGGTCCCGTCCAGCCCTACATTTCTGTGATTCTGATTCTATGATAATAATGATCCCTTCCAGCCTTGCACTTTGTGAACTCCAAGTGCAAGTGTGGACTTCAGGCAACAGGGCTGTCAGTCTAGCACCTCTCAATAGAATCAAATAAGCATTTTAGAAGAAAAAGAAACATAGAGGCAAGAAGAAATACGCTCCCAACCAATGTGCAGGATACTCGTCATCTCCCTCCCTCCACAGGGAAGCAAGGGAAAAGACATTTATCAATACTCAATCGCTTTATACTGTAGTAAATGCTCGTGCCCAGGCACAGTTCTGATTCTAGAACTAAAATCATTCAAGACTAGAGCTGGGCAAAAAAATTTCAGTAAATAGTACATTCACTGAAAAATGCATTTGTCAGGACTCTGAAACTGTTTGCAAATGTGGGTCAAATTTGACAAATAGTTTTGGCCAAGAAAACAGACAACAAATATTTTGAAAATGTCAAAATAGTTTAGAAAAAATCAAAACAAAATGTTTTGAAAATGTTCATCTGAACTGACACTTAAAATATTTCATTTGGACCCAAACAGAATGTTTTCAGTTTTTGTTTTGGTGAGAAGAACTGAAAACATTCAGTTTAATTTAGAAACAAACCGATTTTTTCCTGTAGATATTGCGGTCTGGCCACTGAACTGAAAAATCAATGATTCGCTCAGCTGTATTCAAGAGCCAGTTTTTATTCTGAGGTATCCACCAGATTGAGCAGGCTGCTTACGTGCTCAGTCCCCCAAAGGCCTGCCCCAGGAATCTGGCACGTACCTACAGCATAGATCTCCATGTTGACAGTGAAGATGGAGTGGGAGCGGGAAGAATCCTTGTTCATCAGGGTGTAGCCCACTGCTCGGTTCCTCCAACCTGTGTCCATGATGCGCTCGCACTGTGCCACGCTGTGCACGGTGTGCAGCGAGAGCCCTTTCACATACACCCCTTTCTCTGGGTGCTCCTTCAGCTGCAAGTAGGAAGAGCACAACACAATGATCAGAATGGTCCCTTCTGGCCTTATGAATGATAGTTAAGTACTGCAATAAGCTTCTAAGACAGGTTGTGGAATCTCCCCTTCACTGGAGGTTTTTAAGAACAGATTGGACAAACACCTGTCAGGGATGTTCTAGGTTTATTTGGTCTTGCCTCAAGACAGGGGGCTGGACAGGGGGCTATGAATCCATGAACACAGGTAACAGCAGGACCACCTAGACTCTGAAACACTGGAAACTTTCCAGGAGCCCGAGGGCTGCATATATAGGGCGATGTCCACAGCACATTAAATCTCGAATAGAATCCCCTCAGCAATTAAAATTCCTTCAGAGGAAACTTTTCATAGAAGATGTTAATAAAGTACATGGTTTTTCTTGTGTAGTCTTGAGTGATCCATCAAATCCATCACAGGAAAAGTGATCAGGAGGCCCACTGGGGTCACAAACACCAATCAGACTCTATCCTCACTAGGGCTTCTAAAATGGATTTGTAATCATTTTCCAACATCATTGGCATTGACAACTAGGACCCTATCCACACCACAAATAACTGAGTCAGGGGACCAAGCTTCAACGTGGTTGTCCTGATTTGACAGTTGTTAGTCACATTGCTTAATGCATTGCTGGAAGGGGCTCTGACGCTACTGTGACAAATGCAGTATAAGAACTATATAGAATAGAACAGAATCAGGTTACAGGAGAGTTAAAAGCTGTAGTGTAAACAGGACCTTTTTCATGTTCCATAACCAAGCTAAAGCCGTGGGCTGTCTTGGGTTAGTCCAGTTACAGGATCAAGGTTAGGTCAATTATGCTATAGCTTTTAACTGTGTTGTATGAGAATCAAGTGCCTGAGATGGTTCAAGTTAGAAGAGTTGTGGAGGCTTACTCCCTGGAGAAGTCCTCTCCAACACTCATCTCTGATCGGTTGAAGGAATGGCATTGCCTAGCAACGGAGAAAGCAGTATTTAGCCTACTAGGGTGGAATAAGGACATTCCACCCACTCCAGATGTTTTCCTAGTGGAGCTCAGTAAGGCCTGTTCTCTGCAGGACTTTATTCCATGGCAAGTGACTGGGATACAGGGGTGGCCAGGAGTCACTGACATTAAAAGGAAGCAAATACAATTAATAATACTAATGGGATTTCAGAGGAGAAACATGTTGGGCTGCAAGGGTCAGCAGATCAGCCTAGGGTTTGTGTCTCTACAGGACACTGATTCGCTTAATTATTCTATAGAACAGCAGGCCCCAAATGTTTTATGTTGCACCCGTCTTGCCCCTGTTTGCACCCCCTGAGGAGCTGGGGCTGGAACTGAGGCTTAGGCCATGGCTGGAAGCGGGGCTGCGGTCGCCACCGGAGCCATGGTCAGGGCCGGGAGCAAGTGTGGAGCAGCAGTTGGGTGCCAGGAGCCCAGGCTACGGATGAGGGCAGGTGTGGGGCCATGATTTGGGGCTGCATCTGGGAGCGGGGCTGCGGCCGGACTGGGGGCAGAGCAAGACTGGGTGGCACTCCTTCCTTACCCCCCATGGGGTCTGGATCAGGCCCCACTGTGGCCCCCCAATGTTCCTCTGTGACCCCCTAGAGGGGCCCGCCCCACAGTTTGGGGACCTGTGCTGTAGAAGCAGCAACAGCCAGCAGCTATCACCAGCATGACTGTGTTACCATGGAAACAGTTTTGCCCAAGTACTGCCCTCCCCATGCCAATAGCAGTTGTCATGGAAACAAATGTAATTGTTGATATGGAGCAAAAACAGGAATGGGCTGGAGGCTCTTTCTAAAATAGTGATTCCCATTTCTCCCAAAACACACACATTCTATCTTTAGAGCCAGGAAATGGTGACCCACCAGGGACCACACCCCTACAGGGCCAAGGACACGCTAAAGGTCTGTTGCTGTTTTAACATTTCTGTGCAGCAAATGGTGCTAGTGCCTTGGTTTTCCTTATACTGGCACCTGCCACAGGTAAATTAGGGCTGATCTACACTACACAGTTAAGTCGACATAAGGCAGCTTACATACACCTAATTATGTCATTGTCTACACTACAGCCTTCCTCCTGCTGAAGTAAGTGCCTTACTACGTCAACATAGTAACTCCACCTCAACAAGAGGTGTAAGGCTTGTGTTGGTGTAGTTAGGGAGAGGCAATGCCTGTGTAGACACTGTATCCCTTACATGGGCTGTTGGCTGTCTTGTTAATTTCATAGCAGGAGCTGTGAAACTGACAGGAAAACTGGGCAGCTAGAGTTTGGCTGTCCCTCACTCCCCTGAAGAGCTGGGTGGCTGCACTCCACTCTGAGATGGGAGGAGCAGTGAGAAACCCAGGGGACTTTGGTGAGAAGCCCGGGCACCCCCCTCCCTGCCAGCTCTTCTATGGGAGCAGGGGAGCCTTGTCAATTTCACAGCTCAGTGAGTTGCGAAATTGACAAGGCTGCCTGATTCCTGGTGGGGAGTGAGGAAGAAGCCAGAGCAGCTGGACCCTGCTCCCCAGGGCAAGAAGCCCCAGTTGGCTTCCCCTGGCAGGGAATGGGGAGGGGAGAAGCCCTGGTGGCTTCCTGTGCTTCCCATGAGAAATGGGGAGTAGATGGGAAGGGGGGCAGCCTGCTGGGAGCCCAGGAGCCTGTGGTGAAGCCGGGCTCCCAGTAGGTAGCTGCCAGTTTGGCTGAGAGACCGGGCTTTTAGCTCCCCACACTGCCCCTTGTAAGTCATTGGAAGCGCTCCAGTTGAGGACACACACCGACCCAACCATGGACATGAACCACCGCAAATCAACCTAATATAGGTTGACTTACGTTTCTAGTGTAGACATACCCTTAGAAGAGAAGACATGCAGCTCCCGCAGGAATTCATGGGAAGGGCAGAGATTTGCAAAGCTACTGTAAAGCAAATTCTTTGTAAAACAACAGTCACTAGTATTATTAATTGTATTAATGTTACCTTACTGCATCTTTGAAACTTTCTGCTTTCTCATGAATTCCAATGAGGAGCTGTACCTCCACAGTACCCTGTCAATAAAGATCAGCCATTTTTACAGATAATGAGATCATCCACAGTCACATCAGATCAGACTAAAAATGGATAAGGGACAGAAACCCTCCTGCTTCAAGGCATAAACCAGACACTAATTTATGGGCATCAGGTAGAAATTTCCCCCCCGGACAGGTTATTCCATAACTGTCCACTGGGGACTTCTTGCACCTTCCTCTGAAGCATCTGGTACTGGCCACTGTCAGATAGAACTTGCTACACTGGACAAGACCAATGGTCCATCCAGTTAGGTGTCCTATGTTCCCATTGTGTCATAATCTAACCTTCTTCCAGGTCCCTCCAAATCCCTTCTCTGGCTTCCTTCTCCTTCCACACCGAGCAAAGCAGCCATAGCTTCAGGGTTTTGCACAATCCCTCTCCCACTTGCATCTCTGCTTTCATTACATCTTTCCCCTTCCATTCCCTATGATCTTCCGTATCCTCTCTCCTGCTCCCTTCTTTCCGTGCTTCCACTTTCAGCATTCTGCCTCCTTTCATGCCAGATTCCCACCTCCTGGCCCAAAGCTGTGACCTTTGGTCCATTCCTGCAGCCCTTACTCATACTGGTTAATTAACAGACCTTAAAAGTACTCCTAAATGAGGACTCGTCATCCAACTGGAGCATTTCTAGTGGGGCTCTACAGGGATCTGTTGGTTCAACGCTACTCAATATCTTTATCAATGATCTGGAAGAAAACATCACTGCTAGTAAAGTTTGCACACAAAAAATGGTGGCATGATAAATAATGATAAGGACAGGTCAGTTCTACAGAGCAATCTGGACTGCAAAGTAAGCTATGCTCACTTGAACAACATGCATTTTAATACAGTAAAGGCAAGGTCCTCATGCATCTGGGAACCAAGAATAGAGGCCTTAGTAGTAGGACAGAGGACTACATGTTGGAAAGCAATGATTCAGAAAAGGAATTAGGGGTCACGGTGGATAACCATGTAATAGATCATTGTTCTGTGTTTGTACAGCACCTAGCCCAATGGGGTCCTGGTCCATGACTGGTGCTACTAAGCGCTATGGTAATACAAAGGACCAGTCTGTAGATAAAACTCTAAACATAATGAGAATAATTTTTGTCACATTCCAAATGCTTCATGTTCCAATTTCTGCAAAAAATTTGTGCTGGGTTCTCTCATTTCTATTAGGCACTCCTGATAACAGCAGTCAGAGCAAATTAAAGCACGTCCTCATTCAGTCATACTGACTTTATGATCTCCTCACCTCCAACTTTTGCTTGGTGTCAGCTCCTAACAGATCTCTTATGTCTTCATTGTAGATTTCCAGGTAAGAGACTCTCACCAAGAACTTGGTGTTTTCAGCACACTGTACAAAACCAAGAGATGGGATTTTAGGGTAAGTTTTTCAAAAGTGCCTAAGGGAGTTAGACACCTAAATGCCCATTGACTGTCAATGAGAGTTGGGTGCCTAAATCCCTTTGGCATTTAAAAATATACTTAGGGTAGTCTACACTTAAAACTTACAGAGGCACAGCTGTATTGGTACAGCTGAGACTGCTGTCAGAACACTTGTGTAGACGTATTATGTTGACAGAAGACAGCTCTCCTGCCGATATAATAAAATCACCTAAACAAGTGGCGGTAGCTATGTCGGTGGGAGAGCTCACACCCCCTAAGCAACAAAAGTTTTGCTGGCACAAGGCCTTCGTCTACCCTGCAGGCTCCATCAGCACCGCAGCAATCAATGCAGTGGCAATCACCAGATCTGCTCAGTTGATGGCCGAGAACTCTCCCGTTGACTCTGGTACTCCATGGGAACAAGAGGAGTAAGCTATGTCAACAGGAGAAGGCATCTGCTGTCGATGTAGCTTAATGAAGACAGTGCGGCTACTCGTGCAAGGTATGATGACGTCAGTTACGTTACTTACATAACGTAGCTTGCATACATTACATTGATGGAGCCACGCAGTGTAGACAAGCCCTAAAAAGTATAGGCCTAGAGTGATGGGTTGGATTACATTTGTAAATACCAGCATTCAGATGAAAATAAACCATTATATTCAGTAATGTGCATTAAGACCTTTTAATACTCTGCTTGGAGTAAAATCAGTATCTTGCCCTTCTCTAGCATCATTCAGCAGAGGGCTTCATAGCACTTTATAAACATTAATGACTTAAACCTCACAGCTTCCTAGGCATTAGGTATTATCCTAGTTTTACTGATAGGGAAACTGAGGCAGAGAGAGAAACACTAATTTGCCAAAAGTCACACAGCAAATGTAGAGCTGGAAACAGAATCTGAGCCCCATGTTTCAAGGACTCTGTTTGGCTATTCTTATGCCCACTGATGAATCATTCATGCTCAGCCAATCAGAACTGCTCTCAGTGCTCATGTACTCACCATGTGAAGTTCTTGGCAAATTGACAGGAAGACTCCTGCTATCCTACCAATGGTTTGGGGGTGGGAAGAATGATCTTGTGGCTAAAGCACTGAACTAAGACTCAGAAGATTAGGGTTCTAGTCCCAACATGATGACAGTTTCCTGTGCAATTCTAGGGCCAGTCATTCCCTTGCTTTGTGCCTCAATTTCCCCATCTGTAAAATGGTGCTAATACTTCCTTAACTCAGAGGAGGATTGTGTGGATAAATTCATTATTGTTTGTTGGACTCAGATATTATGATAGTGAATACTGTAGAAAAGCCTGTTAATAAATAGCTAATACCATATAGGCGCAGATCCTCAAAAATATTTAGGCAGTTAACTCCTATTGAAATAAATGAGAATTAGGCACCTAAATACCTTTGAGCATCTGGGCCATAGTCCCTACTACAGTAGCCATTTCACTTCACTGCATACCTGTACACTTTCAAAGATGTGTTCAAATGCTCTGGGAATTATGCCTTTCTGTGGAGGAGGATCCACAATGCCCTGCATGGTAAATGACTTCCCACTGCCAGTCTGGCCATAGGCAAAGATGGTGCCATTGTAGCCCTCAGTAACACCCTGAAAAATTCAAGACAAATATAAAGATAATAGCCATTATATTCCTCCTTCACATGTTTGGAACCAAGCTACTAAGATTCTCTTCTATCACCTAACAGTGATTTTATGGGGAAGAAGAGAAACTGCTGGGTGAGCAAAGAAATGGCTAGGTCATATACAGGTGGATGGAACACAAGCACTGAGCTGGAATTTTGAATTTTTTCTGGCAAGTCCCATGGGATCTTTAATCTCTACAAAGCAAGGATTTGGTTTTACATCTCACCCAAAACCTAGAAACATAAAAAGAACGGAAAACCTGAAGCAGAGGAAAAGCAAGGCCAAAAGACAAGCTTGCTAACTCAGGCCATGGAGTGGAGGATATTGCTACGTCACTCCCTCCATCAGCCTCTGTTTTGGGGTCCTCCTCCCTTGTTAACAGCTCCTCTTCTGCTCAGAACTTTCCACAAGCAGCAGTAAGAGTGAAATCTCCATGTTTCTGGCCAGTTTCACCTCTGCTTATATGGTTCAGAATAGCAACATTGAAAACTGAGCAGAGCCTTGTTAGTGTCCACTCTGCTGCTACACAGCAAAGCTCTGAGCAGCAACAAGGGTATTGGTGCTACCTGTCTGCAGACTCCTACACAGTCTGGTTTGGGTTCAAGGAAGAAAAGAGATGGCCATCAAGGAGTCAAAGAGGAAGCTTGGCATTTCATAACTACTAGAGGCAAGAAATCATGTTGGCATTCTTCAAGATGAGCAAGAAAAGCAAGCCTGCCCACAAAGAGTTCTCCAACTTTCAAGGGAGACAGATGATCCTCGTTGGGGATTTAATATTCAGAAGAATCGAAAGAACATTCTGCAAGGGACACACGGACAACAGTACAGTGTGTGGTCTTCCCACAGCCAAGACACTAGATGTCACTCTAAGATTGAATAGGCTTCTGAATCCAATGGGCAAGGTAAGGGTACACACTGGGACAAATGACACTGCATTGTGGGATATCTCACAAATAATTGATGGCTTCTGGGAACTTGGAAGAATGCTGGAGAAGAATAATGTCCAACTAATCTTTTCTGAGAACCTTCCTATCCCACAAGCAAAGGAAGACAGAAAGCAGAGGATTATAGAAATTAGTTGCTGGCTAGCTAAGTGGTGTGGGATGGAGGGTTTGGTTTTGTGGAATACTGGTCCACTTTCTGTGGGGAGATGGAGAGATGAGGGCTGTATAGTTTGGATGGCCTCCACCTCAGTAGAAGTGCAACCAATCTTCTTGGGGGACAGGCTGGCTAGAGTAGTCAGAAAGGTGTTAAATTAATAACAGAATGGGAGGGTAAAAGAAGAAAGACAGGAGCATTCACTTAGCCTAGAATCAAGATGTTGAGAACAAAACTAATCAAGGAAATGAAGAGAGAAATTCTTCAATTGTCTACACACTAATGCTAGGTGCCTAGTAACAAAGAAGAATTGGAAATGCTCGTTCATGAACATAAATTCGATTTAGTTGGTATTACTGAAACCTAGTGGGATGATTCACACAATTGGAATGTTACAACCACTGATTATAACCTATTTAGGAGGGATTGAGTGGGCAAGAGGGTTGACAAAGCACAAGATGGGGTATCAGTTGATGTCTGCTACAGACCACCAAATCACACTAGGGAACAAGATAACCAGCTCCTTATGCACCTACCTACCTATAATGTGTAGGAAAAAAGCCTGCATGATCATGAGGAACTTCAATTTGAGTGACCTGTGCAGGAGGTCTCATGCTGCCAGTATTAAAACATCCTTGGAATTTCTAAATATTATAGATGACAATTTCCTAACTAAGGGTATGTCTTCACTGACGGTGGCAAATTCGCCGCAGTCAAATTGATTCTTCGGGGTTGATTGAGTGGAAGCGGAGATTGACTCAATAGATGCAGAAATCAACTTAATAAATCCAACCCCGGAAAAAGAGTAACCCTGTAGTCGACGCAAGGGCATTTCCCATCGGCGCAACGTACTGAGGATGCCGCGCTCAATAGAATTTTGGAAGTTGACAGGAGATCTCCCATCGACTGCTGACAAATTTCGTGGTACGTGTAGACCAGGCCACAGAAAGTTTTGCATTCAACAAAGGAGCATTCTATATTGAACCTCATCTTGACAGATAAAGAGGAACTGATCACAGAATTAAAAATTAATGGTAGCTTAGGTATAAGTGACCTTGACTTGGGTCACATTTATAATGAGCAAGCAGAATAAAGTCCAAACCAGTAATGTATAAACTTTGTGCTTTAAAAGTGCCAACTTCACAAAGCTGAAGAAGTTAACACATATTAACAAGTTAACCAGGAGTTAACACATATTTCAAGGAACCACTGAAATTTATTTAGCTGTGATACTCTAAGTACGTTTTCTAGCCCTGAAGAAGAGCTCTTGGTACTCCGTGACATTTTGATTAAAAAACGAGAATGATACAAAATTAACGTGGCATACATTAAATGGATTAAAAGCTGGCTAATTGATAAGTCTCAAAATGTAATTGTCACTGAGGAATCATCATCAAACGGTTGTTTCTAGTGGCATTCCATAGGAATCAGTGCTTGGCCCTACACTATTTTTATTGATGACCTGGAAGAAGACATAAAATCAGCACTGAGAAACTTTGCAGATGACACAAATTGGAAGAGTGGTAAATAATTAAGGGACAGGTCATTAATACAATGCTATTTGGATCACTTGGTAAACTGGGCACAAGCACACAATATGCATCTGAATATGGCTAAATGTAAATGTATACATCTAGGAAGAAAGAATGTAGGACATACTTACGGGATGAGGGGCTCTATCTTGGGAAGCAGTGACTCTGAAGAAGATTTGGGGTGGATATGTTGGTGGATAATCAGATGAACCCGAGGTCCCAGTGCAATGCTATAAAAGACTAACGTGATCCTTGGAATCTCAAGTAGGGGCAGAGATTACCTGTTTATTTGGCTCTGGTGCAACTGCTGCTGGAATAGTGTGTCCAGTTCAGGTCTCCACAATTCAAGAAGGATGTGGAAAAATTGGTGAGGGTTCAGAGAAAGGTATAACACCACCCAATGACTGGAAGTCAAAGCTAGATAAATTCAGATTGGAAATAAGGTATACATTTTTAACAGTGAAAGTAAATATCCACGGAACAATTTATCAAGGGTCCTGGCGGAGTCTCCCTCCCTGACAATTTTTAAATCAAGATTGGATTTTTTTCTAAAAGATCTGCTCTAAGAATTATTTTGGGGAAATTGCCTGGCCTGTGTTATACAGGAGGCCAGACTAGATGATCACAACCGTCCCTCCTGGTCTTCGACTCTATGAATCTATGACTCAAAGGGACACTGCTGCAAGCGGTCCCATTCAGCAGGTTTTTTTCATTACCATACAGACTAAAACCTTGTGGTTTTTTGAATGAAAGTTTAAACTCTGCGGCAATTCGTGAAAAGGCCTCACCTGCCATTGCCAATCTCCCAATCCGCCCGTTCCTCCACGGCGGGCCCGTGGGGTTCATAGACAGACGGCTCTTGGCCTCACTCACCTCCACCAGCGGGTAGGCAATTTCGTTGTAGATCTGCTCTGTGCTGTGGCCCTGGTAATACGCCCCGTCGAAGGTGAACTGCTTCGGGGGCTCGTCGGTGGCCCCCGGGTGCTGGATGAAGCACTGGCCCCGGGCGCTGTCCGTGGCGACCACGGCCTTGCAGCCGAGCGCCTTCTCCCGCTCGTTCATGGGCCGGCAGCGCACGATGACCTTCACCGCCTCCGAGCCCATCTCCGAAACCCGCGGGACACCCACCGCCCTGCCGCCTGCCGAGGGGCTTTCGAGGGCGCCGGGGAGCCGGGGCGAGCCTGGCACGGGGGATGGGGGGGCCTGGCACGGGGGATGGGGGGGGACCTGGCACAGGGGATGGGGGGGCCTGGCCCCAGCTGCCCCGGGTGGGTGGCAGGGGCTGGGCCAGGCAGGCTCCGAAGGGCAGGGGCGGCTCCCTAGGGCGCTGGGGCGAGGCTGGCAGGGCGGAGGGAGTCACTGGCTGCCGTGGGGCGGCGGGGGCTGCGCCAGGCGGGGGCAGCAGCCCGGGAAGGGCAGGGGCAGCGTGCTGTGGGGCCGGGGCGAGCCTGGCACGGCGGGGGGCGGGGGGGGCAGGTGACCCCGGCTCACCCCCATGCGGCGGCGGGGGCTGCGTGAGGCAGGGCGGCGGGGGCGGGGCGGGGCGAGGCGGCGGGCGCGGGGCAGCGGTCCACGGACCCCGGTCGCTAGGGGGCGCCGCGGCGGGGCAGAGCCGGGCCGGGCTGGGCGCGGGGCAGAGCCGGCTGGCCGGGCAGGGGCACCGCCGAGCTCCGCTCCCCGCCCCCACCGCCGCCTCGGCCGTTACCAAGGGACCCGGACAGGGAGCGTCGCGCAAGGCTGCTCCGAGCTCTCGGCCGAAAGGCTCCCCCGCGCCTCCTGTCCGTAACGCGAGGGAGCGTCACCCAATTCCCATCCCCGCTCTCTGCCGAAATACCGCTGGAGGGGGGGGGGGGGTAGGGGAGCGCCCCCCTGGGCTGTCAGGGGACACCGGGGTGTGGTGCTGGGGTGGGGGAAGCGCTTCTCCAGGGATTGCCGCAGCCTCCAGCGGTGGGCGGCAGGGCAGAGGGTGGCCCATCACAGGGGGGCACTCTCCACCCTTCTCAGTCTGGAACTTCTCCCAGGAACTCCTTCTTCCCCCGGGAATGTCCACCTCTGTTCTCACCCTGCCTTCCTCCTGGGAATGTCCACCTCTGTTCTCATCCTGCCTGCCTCCCGGGAATGTCCACCTCTGTTCTCACCCTGCCTGCCTCCCGGGAATGTCCACCTCTGTTCTCACCCTGCCTGCCTCCCGGGAATGTCCACCTCTGTTCTCACCCTGCCTGCCCCCTGGGAATGTCCACCTCTGTTCTCACCCTGCCTGCCCCCTGGGAATGTCCACCTCTGTTCTCACCCTGCCTGCCCCCTGGGAATGTCCACCTCTGTTCTCACCCTGCCTGCCCCCTGGGAATGTCCACCTCTGTTCTCACCCTGCCTGCCTCCCGGGAATGTCCACCTCTGTTCTCACCCTGCCTGCCTCCCGGGAATGTCCACCTCTGTTCTCATCCTGCCTGCCCCCTGGGAATGTCCACCTCTGTTCTCATCCTGCCTGCCCCCTGGGAATGTCCACCTCTGTTCTCATCCTGCCTGCCTCCTGGGAATGTCCACCTCTGTTCTCATCCTGCCTGCCTCCCGGGAATGTCCACCTCTGTTCTCACCCTGCCTGCCCCCTGGGAATGTCCACCTCTGTTCTCACCCTGCCTGCCTCCCGGGAATGTCCACCTCTGTTCTCACCCTGCCTGCCTCCCGGGAATGTCCACCTCTGTTCTCACCCTGCCTGCCTCCCGGGAATGTCCACCTCTGTTCTCACCCTGCCTGCCTCCCGGGAATGTCCACCTCTGTTCTCACCCTGCCTGCCTCCCGGGAATGTCCACCTCTGTTCTCACCCTGCCTGCCTCCCGGGAATGTCCACCTCTGTTCTCATCCTGCCTGCCTCCCGGGAAGCCACCTTCACAATGACTTACTCCCCAGCACACTTCATGGGTGCTGCTTCCCTTCCCATCATGAGCACCCCGCCTCAAACTGCAGTAGTCATTTTTCCACCTCCTGGCTCAGGATAGCCGCTTCCTCAGCCCCCCCTCCTGTGACGGACCCCCCCCCCCAGTGTATCTGCATTCCCCTCAAGCATCCCCTAGTGCAGACGCACTCCCAGTCTAATGTATGCAAAACAGACACGGATTCCTCCCAACCTGACCAATCTGTGCATAGTATGCAAATTAGGCTGAAGATGCTGATCTCATAATGCTAAACATTTGATAAAGCCCTTTACATTTTCATACCATTTTGAAAAGATGAATGGACCCGTGACTGATGCAGGAGGAGGGGGAGCAGCTCCCCATGGCCCTTTGTAGTATCAAAGCAAGGACTGGGTATGAACTAGCACGATTCATAGATGTGTAGATTTTACAGCCAGAAGGGGCGGTTAGATCATCTAGGCTGATCTCCTGTATAGTACAGGCCACAGAAGTTCACCCAGTTACCCCTGTGTTGAGCCCAATAACTTGTGCTTAAGTAAAGCATATCATAGCTAACTGTAAGAACAGTAGGACAATGGAACGGACGGCCTAGGGCGGTCATGGAAACTGCTTTACTGGAGATTTTCTGAAGGAGGCTGGATAGGCACTTACCATAGATGCTTTAGATACAACAAATCCTGCATCTTGGCAGGGGGTTAGACTAGAGACCTTTGCAGTCCCTTCTAACCCTACGATTTCAGAAAAAAACATCCAATCTTGATTTGAAGACCTCAGGAGAGGGAAAATCCATCAGTTCCCTTGGTAGCTTGTTCCAACCTCACTGTAAGAGGTTTGTGACATGAGTAGATGGTGTGGCATGGAATGTGGGGAGCAGGGTGGTGCACATGGGGCAGGCTCAGGTTGTTGGTATGTGTGGGATGGGCTGTCAAGAAGATAGATAAGTCAGGTAGGGTGTGGCTGAGGGAAGTGGAGGGTGTTATGTTTGTGTGATGGGGCCATTGCTCTCAGCTGAAGTTTTTTCCCCAAGGTGGTTCCAGTTTCCTCCAGGTGATGGTTTCATGTCCTGCAGCCCTAGATGACCGTTTTTTGTGACCCAAAGTGAGGGACATAAAAATCATTCGTGCATGAAACATAAAATGCTCTGGGCTTCCTTCCCTTAATGCAAACAATTCTGTCTCTAACTCTGGTCTCATGATTCCTTTTTTCTGATGTAAAGAATTTTCAGCAATACAAGTGAGGACACACAATTTGTGTGGAACAGGAGGAACTTGCAAACTTTGTCAGTGAAATGGGTGACATTCCTCAAAATTAAGGGCTGTTATGGGATGTGAATATAGGGGGATGCAACCAATCAAATGGCTTTGAAGAGGAATCTGTTTGAAGTGGTGGCACTAGAGGAGTAGAGTAGGGAAACCTGGAATCATGATAGATGCAAGCTTCTTTGTTCAGTGACCTACCAGCCTCTTCCCATGCTCATCAAGGAGGTTGTTCCCTTCAGGAGTGATGTTAAATCCACAAAACCAGGAAAGTAAGGGCAGATGAAGTTCACATGACTCTGGAGTGAGCACATCCCTCCTGCTCCAACCAGCCTAAGAGAAACATTATCAGACCCCATAGGGAACTGTATCCAACCTGTCTCAGCTAGAGTGAGGGTCCGTGCAGTGCATGGGGCTGGGTGGTGACTGAGAGAATAAATGTATGCATGTGGGAGGAGGAAAGGGGGCAGTATTTCTGCAACCCCCCAGGAATTCAGAGTCCAGCTGCTTCTCCATTCCTACCTTGTCTTTATTGAGCCCAGGTACAGCAGTGATCTCAGAGTGGGGGATGACAGGTGGGGAGTTGGCCATTGCTGGTCCATAACCAACTACAATGTATGTGTCTGTATCTCTTATGAGTGTATATACCAGACCTTTTAGTATTCGGTCATGTGCGTGTGTGCACACTCTCTGTTGAAAATCTAGTTCTCTTTTCAGTCAGGATTTCCTTCTCTACAGCATTCTTCATTCTGTTTATCATGAGTTCCAGTCGAAAAGGGGAGAAACAGGAGCTGCCAAAGCCACTGGAACTAAGCAAAGGTAGGCTGGCTGATCCTCATATGTGTGTGTAATCTTCTTTTTCGTCTGTGGGATCCTCCAGAGGAGGTGAGTGCTTAGGGCTGTCTCTGCCATCCAGAAAATGGTGGAGATGGAAACAACTTTTGGGTTTGTTTTATTTAAATAGTTTTTGAAGTAAACTTAGTACTGGTTAAAGATGAAAGGGGCGTTAACTCTCTACAATCCATTTGGTCCTCACCTTCATTGCAGAGACATAAGCCACCAAACAGTCATCAAGCGATGACATCCTTTGCTCTCCTGCTGCAGCCATCCCATTATTAGTACAGATTTCCAGATTTTTTGTATATATATGTATATATCTATCTCCTTAGAATGAGCTCTCACTTCTTTCCTCCAAAAAGTTTCCTTGGGGTGTATGATGGTAGCCTTGGCATTGTCTTCCCAACTCTACAGGTCTAAAGCAGCTGTACCAGCACCAGTTGCTCTGTGATGCCACCTTAGTGTGTGAAGGAAGGCGGTTCTCCTGTCACAGGTGAGTTTTTGCTTATCTTTCTGCTGCACTCAGCCTATGCTTGACAGCAGCACCATATATTCTGTATTATCAAGGGAGCAACAAAGGCTGCTGAGTTGGGAGGATAAAGCGAACTGACATAGGAAAACCCACATAGCAATGAAATATCAAATGATAATAGAATCACCCTCTCTTTGTCTTAAGACCCTGCACCAGTTCATACATCTCTTTCAATGACAAAGCCCCTCAGAGGAGCCACAGGTGCACTAAAACATGTATGCCCGCGACAAGGTACCCGTTCAGCCAGCGCACCAGGAGGCTGCCCCCTCAGCAGCTACGAAGATGCCCCTCCTATGGTTTCTCCTTTTATACATTGATACAAACAAGTTCCGCATTACACTCCAGACGTTGTTAGTTACCGCCCTTATTCTCATATGTGCTAGTTCGAACAAAACAGCCTTAGCCATTATCCGGTCATTCCATCCTTGCCTTGGTTTTGGTGTGTCCCTGTACAGTCTCTTGTTTACGTGGTTACTTGAGACCTCTGGGTGTTCTTGTAGCATCCTCTCTGGTCAGTGCTTACTTGATTAGTCAATACCTAGTGTGTTGTGTGTGCCTACTTTGGTTCACAGCCTTTGGTTCACACTGTTAGTTATGCCTAGGGCTTCAGCAAGGCCTACAAAGGGTGATATGGCCCCATTCACTTTGAGCTGGTCCTTCTGGCACTACATTCATGGTGATACATACAAACTAGCCAGCACGTTACAGCAAAAGGGGACAAATACTAAGAGAGGGTGTTGAGCAGCAATGGGAGCAGGAGGTGGCTTCAGTGGGAGGTGACTGCAAACAAATGAGGAAGGAGGTTGCAGATAAGATCATACGCCCCACCAAGATCACACGACTACAAGTACTACCTGTGCTCCAATAACATTGTTTCCCCTCCCCTTGCAGAGTACTGCTAGCAGCTGTCAGTCCTTACTTTAAGGATGTTTTCACCAGCTCCTGGAAAGAATCCCAGGGTGGAGAAGTTGTGCTGCAGGATATGTCTCCTTCCCTCCTCCAAAGCATATTAAAATATATCTACACAGAAGAGCTATCACTTACTCTAGAGACAGCCCCAGATCTGTTTGCAGCAGCCAGCAAGCTACAGATCCTTCCCCTAGTGGAGATCTGCTCCAGGTAACATGAAAGGACCTGCAGTTAATCGTTGAAGGCTCTTTAATGTAGCCGATCCAGTGACTGAAAGTTGAAATCAGTAAAGCTGAAACACTATGCAATATTATGCAAATTTTTAACAGCCAGAGTAATTAAGCATAGGCAGAATTCACTAAGGGATTTGGTGAGTTTTCCATCTCTTGGAGTCCTTAAATGGAGATTGGACCTCTTTCAAAAAGACCCACTCAAGTCCAACCAGGAGTTAGAGGCTTGGTATAGGAATCACTGGGTGAAGGTCTATGGGCTGTGGTATACAGGAGGTCGGACTAAATCAGAGTTTCTCAAACTGTTGGAAAGCTGAACCCCCACCCTCCATCCCAGCCCCTGTGGGTAAATGAAACCATTATGCCTCCCTGCAGCTCTGACGTATGATGCTAAAGGTAGGTCAACCTTATGTTAGAATTTTAATGACATGACATGAAATTGTATTTTAAAATGTGTCAAATGTTATTACTCTGTCCCTGTTCCCTGATCTCATCATGTATGACACAACAATAAGCGGTCTCTCAGAGCAGATTGTGCAGATCTTCATAATCTGATTCTCCTTCTCCTTTCTTAGTTGCTTTGATGAGCAGTGAAATAGTTAACAATGTTGACATTAAAGTATCATCATTGGCACATGAATTGACACCCAGTGAAATGGAAGTGGCAGTTCACGCCTACAGAGAACCTGGTAACATCAGTTACACATGCCTGGGTCATGTTTTGAAAGTTGTCTTCATAACCATAACATCTACTTTTAAAAAAAAGTGAAGCTGAGACGGTGGAGAGTAAGTGAGAGGCTTGTCCACATCCCTAGCTAGTCCTTCAGGGGGCACCCCACATTTTGGGACACACTGGAGCAGATGATCACACTGGCCCTTTCTGGCCTTAAAAATCTATGCAGGCTAAGTAGGCAAGGGTTTAATAGGCCATGAAGATATTCCTGTCACCCCCAAACATGGTCTAGGTGAGGCAGAGTGGCAGAGGTTGTGGTGAGAGGAATTTGCGTGGGGCCAGCATTGGGCCTTTGTGTACTTGTGCTTTGGATAAATAGGGGACATCAGTCTCCAGAGCTGCGATTCTGGAGCCCTTCGCCTGGAATAAATTCACTAACACAGTTACAATTGAATAGCCATAAAGCAAGGCTGCCACCCTAATGTTGGGGTGTCAAATTTGGGAGAAGATTTTCTCATGTAATTTGCTTGTAAATTGTGTCTCGTGGCACTCTCAAGTGGCTAGTCCACATAGAGGGTAATACCTACTAATATTGTCAGTGGTCAGGGTCTAACTGATTGTCATATTTGGGGCTGGGAAGGAATTTTTCCCTGGTTCAGATTAACAGAGACCCTGGGGGTTTTTGCCTTTCTGTGCAGCATGAGGCAGGTTTAAACTAGAATAAATGGTAGACTCTCTGTCACTTGAAGTCTTTAAACCATGATTTGATGACTTCAGTGACTCAGCCAGAGTTTCGGGGTCTATTAGAGGAGTGGGTGAAGTTCTGTGGCCTGCGATGTGCAGGAGGTCAGACTAGATGATCACGATGGTTCCTTCTGACCTTAAAGTCTATGGGTTAATGGAGATCTTCCTCTTTAAACTCAAGTAGTAGATGTCTGTTCTTTGGTGCTGAGCTCTCTGGGTTCAAGCCCTGCTGATGACTTGTCACCGGGTCATGACAATCACTGACGCATCCCCAGTCACATTTATTTCCTTTGTTCCTCCCAGGTTTCTTGGGAACAAGGTTTCCATGCAGAACTGCATCGGGATTTACACACTGGCTCAGGCTTACAACCACCAAGCTCTGCTTCACGCCACCCTGCAGCTCATTATCCTAAACTTCGGGAGGTTCTGTGAGGAGGATGACTTTCTGAGACTGGACCTCCGCAGTTTAATCACCATCCTGTCTGCAGATGGCCTTGCAGTTGCTTCTGAGTTAGAAGTCTTCCAGGCTGTGCGACGCTGGCTACAGTTTCAACCCACCACATGCCACTCCCTCCTCAGTGAGCTGATGCGGCATGTCCGGCTTTCCCTCCTGACTGACAAAGAGATTGTGGAGGTGCAGATGGATTCAGAACGGTTCGGGGATGTTCAGCTTTGCTGGAAGCAGCTCGACAGTGAAGAGAGGTTGCACGAGAGTGGGGGACTCAGACAGGGCATGTACGATGAACAGATAGTGTCTGTCGATGCACAGATGTGGGAGGACCAAGAGCTGGAGAATGAAGATTTTCTGATGGGCTCTTATGATCCTCTTGCAGAAAAGTGGGAAAAGCTCCCAGGATTGAAATCTTTGACACACCCAGCCTGTGTGGCACTTGGAGACAAGCTCTATGTATCTGGAGGCATCTGCAGGAATTCTTATTCAGACGCTTTGTATGAGTTCAACTCTTTTAAAGGCCAGTGGACACAGCTCCCTTCTATGTCTGTGCCCCGTGCGACGCATGGATTCCTAAGCTGTAACCAGCGGCTGTATGCTATGGGAGGCTGGTGTGGATTTCATGAGTTCCTCAATTCTGCAGAATGCTTTGACATAGCAGAGCAGATATGGACTCCCATCTCTATGATGCCATTTGTTCTGAGCCGTTCTGCCTCCACAGTGCTAAAGAAGAAACTATACCTACTAGGGGGAGCAATAGGCTTGACTAGCTATTGGCAATTTCATAGAGGGCTTCTGATCTATGAAGTTAGCTCCGACACTTGGACTCAGGTGTCTCTGAATAATGGGTTCTTTTCAGCAGGTGCTGTTGCCATTGATAATGGGATATATGTGATAGGTGGGTATGCTGAAAAGAGAGCCAGAGAATGGGCAGAGGGTGGTCTCGTTCCAGAAAACCGCCACTGCACTAGAAAGTGTTTCTTTATCACTGAGAACGGCAAAGTGAATGAAGAGATTGTCATCCCAAAACTGCCAAAAGGAATCGCTAATGCTGCTGTGGTCCATTGGAAAAAGAGGATCTACGTGTTGGGTGGGGAAAATTTAACCCAATGTTATAAAACAATTTATTATTGGGAACCCGGTCAGCCCAAATGGAATAAATGCCCAGAAGATATCCCTGTCTCTTATGAAGGTGTCAGCGGGTTTGGTTGTACAACGCTGAAGATACCCAAAAAGGAAATTCTGTCCCTTTTTCAAAAGACCTCTGTAGCCCTGACAGCTGTTGTTGGGAAATAGCTGCCTCTTAATGTTTCTTTTTAGTTAGCTTTGAATAAACATAAATAATGGAATAAGACACAAATAAACTATGATTAAACAGGTGAGCACAAACATAATTACACAGCATAATGTGGACTCACAACTGACACTAGCAAAAAGCTTACGACACTGTAAAAACACAGCCCACTCCAGAAAGGCTCTGCCACATGACTGGGCATGATATTTCTTGCGAAAGGTTTTCTCCTGATTGAATTTGCCTGTGTTTGAAATCAGAAAACTTCTGTGTAATGGGAACACATTTACAAAATGGTAAAGTATGTGACCTACAGTTCCTAGACGTATGGTCTTGCACATGGTTGTATTAAAATGCAACTTTTCAAATGAGCTGGCTGGAATTATATCCTGGAAAGCAATGAACCTGGAAAGGACTTAGTGGTCAGGTGGATAACCAATTGAATATGAGTTCCCAGGGTGATATGGTGGCTAAGAAAGCTACTCTAATCCTTGAATGTATAAACAGGAAAATATTGAGAAAGAGCAGGGAGGTGATATTACTGCTGTAAAAAACTCAAGTGAAACCATTCCTGGAATATTGTGTCTAGTTGTGGTGTCTGCATTTCAACAAACAAGCTGGAAAATTGGAAAGGGTTCAGAGAAGAGCTACAGGAATGATTCGAAGTCTGGAAAACCTGTCTTTACAGTGAAAGACTTAGGAAGTTCAATGTATTTAGATTATCAAAGAGAAGACTAAGAGGTGATGTGATCATGGTCTATATTGTCTTTATGGGGAGAAGATTTCTGATAGAAGGGGGCTCTTTAATTTAGCAGACGGAGGGATAATAAGATCCAGTAGTTGGAAGTTGAAGCTAGATAACTTCAGGACAGACAGAAAACACTGATTTTTAACAGTGAGGGTAGTTAACCATTGGAATAACTTACCACAGGATGTGGTGGGGTCTCCATCACGTGGAGTCTTTCAATCAAGAGTGGGTATTTCTTTCTGAAAGATACACTTTAGCTCAGCCGGATTTTCTAGGCTGGAAGTAGGAGCAACTAGGTGAAATTCTATGGCCCATGTTAGACGGTGGTCAGACTAGATGATCAGAATGGTCCATTCTGGCAGTAAATACTATGAATGGTGACAACACTGAGAGAAACATACTTGTCAATTTCTGGATGAATGTGAAAAATCCCAAAGCTATTGTGTCTAGGAGATTTACATTTCTGAGCTTTGAAACAGCTGGTGGAGGAGGATGGGGTTGTACTAAATAAAACTTCCTTTTTTGTGGATTAGGCACTGGGCTGGGAATGAGGCGGACCTGAGTCGTATGTCCACTTCTGCCACTTTCTGGTGGAACTCGAACGCAGTAATAATTATATAGCACACTTTAGGAACATTGGCCAAATTTGAGGTGTACATTCATCCTGGCTTCTGATAGATGTCTTCAACAGGGAAACGTCAGCCAAAGGAGAAGGTTTGCAGTGATGCTAGGAATGTCCAAAAATCAATAGGCTATTGGCGGGAGGACATATGGACAGGTTGGTCATGAATGTGGGAGGGAGAGAGAAGAGTTGAAAATCATACCACCCTTATGAGGCTCTGGCATAGGGAGGATAGTGGAGTTGTCAGCAGTGTGGGAAAAAGGAGAGGGAGCACGTAGGAGAAAAGATGAGTTTGAGTTGACAGCACCACATGGGACTAAGCTACACTATATGGTTTATACACTAAACTTATACACTAACCTGCACTACATGGGAGTAGGTACACTATATCCACTGGATAACCCTTGTCCACATGTTTGTTGACCCCACTCAAAGAATTCTAATAAATTGGTGAGACATGATTTCCCTTTACAAAAGCCGCGTTGACTCTTCCACAACAAATCGTGTTCATCTATATGGCTGATAATTCTGTCCTTTACTATAGTTTCAACCCATTTGCCTGCTCCTGAAGTTAAGTTAACCAGCCTGTGATTGCCAGGATCACCTCTGCAGATTTAAAAAAAAAATCGGTGTCGCATTAGCTATCCTCTAGTCATCTGATATAGAAGCTGATTTAAATAAGTTACATGCCGTAGTTAGTAGTTCTGAAATATCATATTTGAGTTCCTTCAGAACTCTTGAGTGAATACATCTGGTCCTGGTGATTTATTACTGTTTAATTTATCAATTTGTTCCAAAGCCTCCTCACTGACATCTCAGTCTGGGACAGTTCCTCAGATTTGTCACCTAAAAAGAATGGCTCAGGTGCGGAAATCTCCCTCATATACTTTGCAGTGAAGATCAATGCAAAGAATTCATTGAGCTTCTCTGCAATGGCCTTGTCTTCCTTGAGTGCTCTTCTAGCACCTTGATTGTCCAGTGACCACACTGATTGTTTGGCAGCTTCCTGTTTCTGATGTACTTTTAAAAAATTGCTGTTAGTTTTTTAATCTTTTGCTAGTTGCTCTTCAAATTATTTTTTGGCCTGCCAAATTATACTTTTACACTTGACTTGCCAGAGTTTATGCTCCTTTCAATTTTCCTCAGTAGGATTTGACTTCCGATTTGTAAGGGATGCTTTTTTGCCTCTAACCATTTCTTTTACTCTGGTGTTTAGCCATGGTGGCATTTTTTTGGGTTCTCTCATTCTTCTTTTTAATTTGGGGTATATATTTAATTTGAGCTTTTATTATGGTATTTTTTAAAAGTTTCCATGTAGCCTGCAGGCATTTCACTTTTGTGACTGTTCCTTTTAATTTCTGTTTAATTAGCTTCCTCAGTTTTGTGTAGTTTCCCTTTCTAAACGTAAATGCTTCTCTGATGGGCTTCTCTGATATTTCCCCCACCATGATGTTAAATTTAATTATATTATGGTCACTATTTCCAAGCAGTTCAACTATATTCACCTCTTGGACCTGAGCCTGTGTTCCACTTAGAACTAAAACTAACTGTGGACGGCTCACCTCTCCACAGGAAGCCAGCCATGTTTGCCTGGGAGCAAGAACAAAGGACTGAGGAGAGTCTGGGCGGGGGTTGTTAAGCGTGGGTTGCTGGAAGTTGGAGACTTTCCTGACCTGGGACAAAAAAGGAGTCAGAAGGCTCTGGTCTGGGGAGCTGCCCAAGATGGACCATGCTGTAACTTTCTGTTGTCCATGCTAACCAAGGACTTTTTACGCTGTGTACCTGACATCTAATAAATTGGACTGCTTTTACCATGCTGGCTGAGTCTCTGCAGATGCTGAAGATGGGGGTGACAAAATCCAAGTTTATGTTTCGTTTTGGGAATTCCCCAAGTGTCACTAGCATCTGGGCAGGAGGAGAGCCCCACTGCTGAACTCTTATTTAGGGCTGGTTGACAATTTTCCACCAAAACTGTTTTCAGACAGAAAATTGGATTTTTGATTAAATGCCAATTTTTGTGAAGGGGTCTGTTTTCCATGGCAAACATAGCCTTTTCATCAAAACAAACACACAAACTCCCCAAAGTTTCCAGTCAAATGCGGAAAAATTTAGTCTGAAAACTTAAAAATGTGGATTCAGAGATGTTGGTTCAGTGCCTCATGGCTCCTTTCTCCTCTCTGGACTGCATCTCCACGGATGCACTGCAGCAGGGGCTCCCGCACTGTTAGCACTGCGGCAGCTTAGCAAAAGGAAAGTCCATGGTGCATCACGGGAGATGTAGTCTGAACAGGTAGCCTAGCCCATAGAGAGTAATGGGGTCATGAGGCACCCAAACTACAACTGCCGTGGGGCATTTCTGAACTGACATTTTCAGGTTTTGAATTTTTTTGCTGAAGTCTAAATTTTCCACAGGAAAAAATACATTCCAATGAGTACTACTTCTGTAATGGCTGGGAGCCCAGCATGCCCCTTCTCGGGGAGCCACAGCAGGTCCGTTAGCAGAGATGGCACAGACAGGCTCGTGCTTCCGTTTCTTTTTAACTTGTGTGATCTGTGCCAATGCTGTACGTGGCTGCTCAGACCCTCACTGTGCCCTCCATGTCCTTTGTTGTCCCCCAGTTCCGCAGACCCTGCTACCCATGCAAAGCTTGTACCTTCCCTCCCTGTACTGAGAAGCTACAGTCATCTCCCTGAGAATTCCCTGGGTGGAAGAACCATGCGGTGCCACAGAGGCGCTGAACTAGTTCCTACACCCACCCCACTCCCAGCTTTCGGTGCAGAAACAGAGCAGTTGCCACACAGGGTTAGACCAGTGCTCCATCCGGTCCAGTATGTTGTCACTGACAGCAGCCGGAACAAGATGCTTAACCAGAAGATGCAAGAAACCCTGCCACAGCAATTATGGGCTAACATGCCCCAAGGAAAGGTTCTCCTTGACCCTCAATAGGTGAGGTTGACTCGCGCCCTGAAGCGGGAGGGTTTATCTCCTCAACTAACACTTTTGATAATTCTTTTACTATTCTCTGCTATAATAATGCTGAACTTACTTGTTATCCATACAGGTCTCTAACCCTTTACTGAATCTAATCTCTTAGCTTCAATGGTAGGGGCATATCTAGGAGAAAAGGTGAGCAGCCGTGGCAGGTATGGTTTCCAAAAGCTCCCGGATAACTTAGGTGCCTGAGTCCCATTGAAAGTCCCTTTTGAAAATAGAACCTAGACTCCTAAGGATGGACATGCTTTTGAAAATTGTCCCTGGCATCTGCACAGTCCTGGCCTCCCTGAAAAGGCCTTACGCTTTTGGCAGCTGGTGCAATGTAGACCAGCCCAGGAGCTCTTGGGGCTAGCCCCACAGTTGAGAGGGGCCTAGCAATGGTTTACTGCCATCTCCTCCCCTCTCTCCCACACGGCTGTGCTTTCTTTGCTGCTACTATGGCCTTTCTTTCCTTTGTGGAACCAAACAGATATCAAAATGATGCCATAGGAGAGCTCTGACTTGGTAGCATTTTACACCCACTTTGCACAAACATAAAGGCCAGCCCCAATACAAGGCAGTGGTGAACTGGTCCCTCTGTACCACCCTTTCCTTTACCAACAATCTGCTGGTTTCCAGTGGAATGCCTTGGAGTTCGATGTAAACACACAGGAAAGGTACAGGCAGGTGATCTTCACAAATGCAGCTTTAGGGACAGGATCACTGACAATGAGGAAGTTTGGCAAGTGGCTAAAAAGACAGCTAACTCTCTGCTAATTCAACAGCTGTCAGGGCTACAGATGTCTTTCGAAAAAGAGACAGAATAGTTTTTTTGGGTATCTTCAGCGTTGCACACCCAAATCCGCTGATACCCCAGTTGCTAAAAGGAAGTCTTTCCAGACACTGAGTCCATCTGTGGTCTCCAGGTTCCCAATAGTAAACTGTGTTATAATAGTCCTCTTCATTTTCACCATCATGGTTATTATATAAATATGTATTTTCGCCACCCAGGACGTAGATCCTCTTCTTCCAGCGCACCACCCCAGCACCAGCGATTTCAATTGGCAACTTTGGGATCATGACAGCCTTGTCCACTCTGCCATCTTCGCCCAGGAAGAAGCACTTTCGACTGCAATGAAGGTTTCCTGAATCAGGCCATCTCTCATGATGATGTCTCACTCTGCTCCTAAAATACCCGCCAATTACATATATCCCATTATTCATGGAGACAGCTCCCGACCAGTAGCACTCTGCATTCAGAAGCACCTGCGTCCACACATTGGAGCTAACTTTGTAGATCAAAACTTTCCTGGAAACATACCAAGAGCCCAGTGTGTCTGTCACACCACCTATCAGGTACAATTTATTTTTAAGCACTGCGGCAGCAAAATGGCTCAGAGCACATGGCAGCTGAGAGATGGGAGTCCAGGTCTTCTCCAGTAAGTCAAAGCACTCTGCAGAATTGAGATAATCTTCATAGCTGCACCAGCCTCCAACAGCATAAAGCTTCTGGTTGCAGTTTAGAAACCCGTGTGACGCACGGGGTGTGGACATGGAAGGGAGCTGTGTCCACCGGCCTCTGAAAGAGCTGTACTCATGGAGAGTATCTGAATAAGAGTCATCTGTGTGAACCCCTCCGGTTACATACAGCTTATCTTCCACTGCCAGGCAACGAGCACAGTACAGGCATTTCAAAGGCTGCAGCTTTTCCCACTTTTCTGTCTGGGGGTCAAAACAGCCTACCTGGAAATCCTTCGTTTTCAGCTCTGGGCCCTCCATGTTGAACAGGTCCACGCACACAATACACTTGTTGTACATCCCCTGTCTAAGGCCTCCACACTCCTGCAATCTCTCTTGCCTGTTGAGACGCTTCCATTGCAAGCGCGTGTCCCCATAACGTTCCGATTCTAACTGGACCTCCCGGAGCTCTTCCTGGGTGAGGAGAGGAAGGCGGACGTGCCTCATCACCTCACTCAGGAATGGACGGCGGCTGGAGATTTGGAACTTCATCCAGCGTCGCACCGCCCGGTAGACGACTATCTCAGAGGAGACCACAAGGCTGTCTGAGGAGATGATGCTAATCAAAGAGCTGGGAGTCAGGTTCAGGAAGCGTTTGTCCTCCAGAGAGAGATGCCTGAAGTTCAGGCTGATGTGTCTCATGGCTGCTCGAAGCAGAGCTTGGTCGCTGTGGGCATAACCCAGTTCATAAAGCTCAAGGCAATTCTCAAGGGAAACGTGTTCCAGAAGAAATCTGGGAAAGTAAAGGGGATACGTATTACTGGGGATGGCACAAGTGCGAGACACTCCTCCCTTAGCCACTGGGGGTAATCGTGACACCAGCACTTAATACAAGGAGATAAAGTGACCCAGTCCAGCGAAGTTGCAGTATCAACAAATTGCCATTTGCCAAAGAAAAACGGAGTGCCCTTTGCCACGCTACACAACAGAGTTTTGTCGACGCTGCCTGCATGCCTGCCATGGGAGTGCAGGATTGATTCCCTCCCAGCTCTCCCACAGCCTCATCTCCCCACAGACCCAGGGGAATGATCCACCATCTCCCCTGTTCTCCAGGCCGGAGCTGTTTGCTATCACATCTCCCCACTTTCTGAATCTTCTGCAACCCTGCTCTTCTCCTTTCTGCATTCAGTGCTGTACTGCATCCCCACCTCCGTTTTGTTCTGTGGGTTTCTATAATAACCAGCTCCCACTTCCAGAACTCATCTCTGGCTTGTATCCTTGCTACTCCCTTTGTTTCTGCCTCCTCCCAACTTCCAGCCTTCATCCGCAATCACCTTCACATCTGGAAGATCCTCCCAACCAGCACACACAAAGCTTTCTCCTTCGAAAGAGCCCCTGGAACCCAGTTATCCAAAATGCATTTCAGTTTTAATGAATATACTTGGCAGCTTTTGTCCTGCATGCCCCTCTACTATCCCAGCCTGTACAGAACAGAAGGATACACAGAACACAAGCCCGGTAGGAAGGGAACATGTTACTTGTTTGGCAGAACTCTCCATACAGCCAGCACTGTGCACATGTACAGAGCAATCACAGTTGTTTGTGTGTCAGCATTACCTGGAGCAGATCTCCAGCAGAGGGAGGATCTGAAGCCTGCTGGCTGCTATGAACACAGCCTGGGCTGTCTCGGACGTCACAGCTATCTCCTCTGTGTACAGGTAGTTCAGGATGGTTTGCACAGTGGAGGAGGCCATGTCCTGCAGCAGCACTTCTCCATCCTGGGACTCTTTGAAATTGCTGACAAACATGGCTTGAAAGTAGGGATTGACTGCAGCCAGCAACATCCTGTGCAGAGAAGGAACTTTGTCAATGGAGCACAGTCACAGCTTTGGAAAACGCGCTCCATTGCTTCTGCATGGACCCAGCTGGCCAGCGAGCATGTGGTCCATATCTGCCCCTTCACTGGCTGATCCACCTTCTGACAAGAGGCCGACTAGAACCAGTGTTCCCAAAATGGTTTTGTGCCCCTGTTTGGTTATTTCCTTCCTCCTGGGAGTCTCAGAAGCTGGACAGAACACAGGAGGCAGTGGGGAGAGGTCCTTGCTCCTCAGTAATTCCTGTATTCCTGTCTCTGGCCTTAAGACTTTCTTTCCAACAATAACCCTTTTGGTGAATGAAGAGGGAACTTTTATGAAGGCTGCTTAACATAGCTTCTCCGCCAGCGTCAGGAGTTATTGCTGAGTGACATGAAATACTCCCCCTTCTCCAGCAGCTCAGATTGGCCAGATCCCCATCCTTTAGCACTCACCTTTGGAAGGATGATTCCCCTTCACTCTAAATAGAGATGGGGAGGAATGGAGCAGAGGAACTGATCAAATGTGTCTCCAGGAAATGGGAGAGCAAAGGCCCTGTCTTCAGGAAAAGGGACTATCAGAGCACAAGTGAAGTTAGCCATCCCTCCACACCTTCCTTGTTCTCACCTGGAGATCTGATACCTCTTAGATTCACAGGGCAGAATCCTGACCCTACTGAAGTGAATGGCCATTGGCTTCAACAAAGCCAGGATTTCACCCCCAAATCTGAAGGTGGGAAGGGATCACTTTGGCTATCTCGTCTGACCTCCTGCTTTAAAAAGGACAGAGAATTTCCCTGCACCCGGCTCACCCATCATCTTCTGTAACGTTCTACGTATTGGATAGTCCTGCCCCTCCACCCCACAAATTACTGTGGGTCTTTGTTATGCTGCGGAGCTAGATGCTGCCCTCTCTAGTCTCCACGCTTGCTGAGGAGGACTCTGGTTCTACTGCTCCATGCCCCTGGCTGTTCAGCAATCTGTCTCCTGTGGCTGGCATGAAGAAAAGCTAGTCTCCTTCTCTGAGAACCAAACCTGAGTTCAAGGGTTACTCAGTTAGAAGGAGCATATGTATATACGGCTGTGAGGCAAATCCCTTTTACCAGCTCACTGAGAATACACTTATCTGAAATCATAAGGCAGTGATGCTCAGATTCCAAAAAAAGAGACCAAGAAATGAAATAATTCAAACAAGATTCCAGCTGCAATTCACCTGCGCACCCTACCATCCTAAGTCTTGGTCCGCGTCTCACACCAGCTTTACTCTGGTGTAGCTCCATTGATCTCACTGGAGTCACTCCTGACTTACAGTGGTGTGAGTGAGAGGAGAATCAGGTGCATGGAATGGGTGAAACAACCTAGTCAGAATAAGGAAATGACTATCTTTAAACATGTACCATGACAGGTAACACAAAGGGAAGAGCGTGTGGTACCTGCAGAAGAAGCTTGGAGGAGAGTAACTAAAAATTTACTTAATTTCAAGAGGATGCCTAATTTTGAAAACAACAAGAAATAAATAGAAATGTCCAAATGCTGAATGTCTGCAGAATATATAGTCAGAGAAACCTCTATCCTAAGAGACTCACAAAAGAGATTTTGCAAATGGCTAAGAGGCTTCTTCAAAGAAGTCTCCAAGGAAGTCGGAGACAAATAAAGCCAACCGGAAGGCTGACTGGAGATAAATGAGAGTTTTAAATTGTGTGATTGAGAAATGCCAGGTTATTGTGTTTTGTTTATGTAATGATCTTCCATTTAAACAAAATGAGAAATGAAGATTTATATAAGCAGAAACTGTCTAACCTGTGACATGGGAACCTCTTTTTTTCAGCCACTATGGTGGCATCACACAGTTTCTGCTCCTGGTACAGCTGCTTCAAACCTGCGGGAAAGGGAAGACAAAGCCAAGGCTTTAGTGCAACAGACACTGCAACAAAAGCATCCAGGGACAAGAGAAGAAACAATTTAGTCGAAATGAATTTTTAAATGGTATCAAATCTCAGGTCAGTTGTACTGATGATGGAGTGACTGCCCCAGGTGAGCAAAACCTGTTCCCCTCTGATGGCTCCTTGGTGTCCTGTGTGAAATTATCTGGGCGGGTCTCAGACTAGCATCTATTCTACATAATGAAAGGGGTCCATTTTCACAGTTGGCCCCCTTGTTGATAGTTTCAGCCTAGAGGCTAAGGACTGAATGCACCATGGGAACTGAACTCCCTTCCTACTCCTATAAAGGGCCCCCCAAATCTGGATTGCGGCAACACAGATCAGATAGTGTGAGAACTTTGCACTGCCACCTAAGGCTGTGTCATTCTGAAGATAAATAAAAGACTTCAGTCTCCAGGGCTGCCACATCAGTATCTCTCACCAGCACCGAACTGACTTAGAAAAGATAAAAGGAATGAATAACACTTGCAGGCAGTTTACAGCTCAGGACCATCCATCTTCCACGGCAGATGCCATGCGACATGACCAGAATGTTACACGGAGGGAACCCATTCTGTGTGACACGATGACCCAAATGTGAAGAACCTCACACCTACCCTCTCGAATATAGTGTCCCAGTGGTTTAGGTGTCTCTTCTGTGTCATCCTCTTCCCGAACCATTTGGGAACTGGTTGGTTCTGAGACGTGGCTGGACTCTCTGAGGGTGCAGCTGGACTTCAAGATCTATCACAGGCCAGCCCAACTAGAGGAACAAGAAATTAAGCTGGTCACACTGATCATCATCAAAGAGATGCAGCTCCTTTAATGTCCTTTCTGTGCAATGATCTCTCAGCGGAGATATCTCGTGACTATCCCCAATATCTCCCAGTCAACCAAGAGCATCCCTTAGGTCACTATTTTCCAGCTAACTGTCTGTGATAGCTGAGCAGATAACCTCTGAAACACACGCTTATGTCCTGAAGCAGTGACCATCTCATTGTCCTTCTTCATTGTCCCCCACTTCCCCTGAAGTCAAGTGATGTCTGCTGCTCCTTTACCTTAGTAAGCAAATGATCCAGTCTCTCTGATTCTCTTGGTTCTTCCTCTAGGTGCAGCAGTATGGTTTCATGTACCAGCTACCAGAAGCCATTGCTGCATACCTACAGCAGGAAGAGTCCTCCCTGCTCCCTGACTGGTCCATGGTGTGATGGGCAGAAGAAAATAATCCCAGACATCCCACAGTGTGACATTACAGGTGTGACATAATCACAAGAGCCAAGACAGTCCAACTGAAGATCGGAGTTGTGTATTTAGATCATCCCTCCTCCTGCACCCCACTTACCCCTTGGCTTTGCAGTGTGGATAGTAGGCAAAATGCCACACTGATCAGATCTCTGATCTCTGCCATACACAGGTAGGCTTAACAGAGGAGTTTGGAAATGGAGTAAGAACTGGGACTACGAATTTCTTGCGGGGAGAGGGAAAGAATTCATGTGAATTCCTGAGATTTCCCCATTCTTATCCCTTATTACTGCGCCCTGCAAAATACTCCTAGCCCCTTCCCTCTTGGTGAGTAGGGAAGATGCAGCGCTTATGGACTGTTACAGTTAACTGCACCTGGATCTGTAGCCTAGTTTATCAAGAGCCTGTCCTCGGTGTCGTAAGTATTCTTGGGGGGATGTGAGGTTGTGCTGCACTTGTGAGTAAATTTATCTTAACCACTAAACATTTTGTACTTGCAAGACTGTTTACTACTGAGAGTGGGCAAAATCTCCTCCATTTACGACTGCTCTGGGGGGATTACCCAATAACTTGCTGTCAAAAGGCTCTCCTCAAAGAGAATTGAAGGCCAGTCATCCATGGAGAAATGAATATAGAAAGGACAGATTTTCAAAAGTGCTGAGCACCCACAACAGGGGTCAGATTGCCAAAAGATTCTCTCTCTCATTTAGGTACCTAAGTCAAGTAGCAAGATTTTCAGAAGTGCCAATACCCAGCAGCTCCCATGGGAACTCGCTTTTGAAAATGTGATCCTAAAGGAAGACTGGACTGTGCCGCTTATTGTATGAACAGGAATCTAACTAGTGTTCACATTCTGCTCTGGTTTTGGAAGATGGTGTCTCAGTGACTTTTGGGAGAAGAAATAGGTGCTCCCCTTAAAGGGAAGAAATAGCTCTTGTTACACGCTGACCTGGGATCTTGAGTCACACCAAAGATTCTCTGCAAAGTGAGCGCATCAGACCAGGTCACCCAGGAAAATACTCTCCCCCCATTCCTAGCCCCAGTCCCTCATGTACAATCCCACCTTCTGTGCGGTCTCACCTGGCTCCTCCTCCTGCTATTGCCCCTGTGGTTTTACAGCCCCTAACAATGGGGGCACACGGGCTGCCACACCCAAGGGGTGAAGATGTTGCTCTTTCCACTTGATCTGCATACTGTTTCCTAATTGGTCAGACTGGGAGATGAGTCACAGTCTCTTTTGCATACCGTGTTGTGAGCCTGGGATTGTGTGTGGCAGGCAGATGCCTTATGGCTAGGTCCGTAGAGCAGGAGGGATGTCAGGGAGGTTTATGATGGGGAGGAGAGGGCAGCTGAACAGAGATTTCCGCTTGTGAAAGCTTTTGTTTCTTTACCCTCCACAACTTCCCTTTCTCATTAGGAAGTGCAAAGTCCAGTAACTTTATAATCTTGCTGGCATAGGGCTATTCTTAAATCACTTCTTTATGTCAAGCGTCCTTAATCCTGAGGGCCAGTGTGGCTGAAATGAAATCTGACAGGCCTTGTCCTGTAGGCCTTGCATTACAGCAACACTATACTTATATACAATACCTACCCAGCCCTCCTACATATTTGTCAATCCTATACTTCTGTACTCCTGTTTTACTTCTATCCATACCTACAACTTAAGTCTATTTAGGACCCTTTGGTTATAGATGAAATAATGTATGAGTTGACCATTACAATAGATGATACAGTGATAAAATGAGCCAATTGGCTACAATAGACGTGTGAAAAATCCACTCACTCCCTTGCATTTTGTGAGTGAAAATTCATGGGTTATGAGCAATATTCCTGAGTACCTCACGAAAAAAGTTATTGGGAAGAAAAGCAAAGATGAAAGTGATAAAAGAAAATTGCAAAGGGACAAATGTAAGTCTGAGCGTCAGAGACCCGGATGTGGGCAGTCATGCCTAGTGGTTGGTGCTGGAGTCAGGCCAGTGGTTGGAGCCAGGCACCAGAGCCGAGGGTCAGAACCAGAGCCAGGAATCAGAGTCAAGGGCCAGAGTCAGGTGACCTGGAGGGAGTGGAGGCAAGGCAGAAGCAAGGCTGGGTCCAAGGCTGGACCAAGGAGGTTCAGGAGCTATTGCCGCTGCGGGCAAATGGTGTGAGCAGCTACTTAACTGCTGCTGCTGAGCTTAAGAACCAGTCTGCTGACCCTTCTCACCAATCAGGTGGCATAGTCCATCAGGCAGCGTACTACAGATCAGCTCCACTTGTTAGGTTGCTCTGCTGCAGGTCCTGATTCCTAACAGCATCCCCCTGCCATCGAGAGTGACTCCTAGGGGCCGTGGGGCCTGGTTTCTTGGGTACTGCCAGTGGAACTGTCACCATGGGTCTGGGGCGTGGATGTTCTCTGCCAGGTCCCAAGACAGCTCATCTGGACCATAGCCTTCCCAGTCCACCAGGTGCTGGAGCCTTCTCCTAACTCGCTGAGAGTTGAGGATTTGGTAGACCAAATACTCCTCCTGTCCACGGACTGTTATGGGTGGCAGAGACAGATTGGAGAAGTTTGGGTTCTTGGTGTGGGGCTTTAAAAGTGAGATGTAAAGGACAGGGTGGATCTTCAAGGACTTGATCAGCTTTCCTCTGACGGTCCCAGGGTTTACCCCTTGTATAATCTCGAAGGGGCCCAGGTATTGGTAGTCTAGTGTGGCAGATGGCCGGCTCGATTTAAGGTTCTGAGCTAAGAGCCATGCTTTTCCCCTAAGGTCAGATTTGGGGCAGGTCTTGGTCCGCATGGTGTTTATAGGCTTGTTTGGCAGACTGCAAGTGTTCCTTGAGCTCCCAGTGCACCTGGTGTAGATGGGAGGCTAAATCTGTAATGGCCAGTAATGGGGAATTTATGGGTAAGTCGGGGTGGAAGCAGGGATGAAAGCCATAGTTTTTAAAGAATAGGTATGTGGTGTTGCAATTATTAATAATATTTGAAACTACTAATATTAATATGGGAAACCAAATACTCATTTAACCATGAATTCCTTTATTAAATCCAAAGGCCCAAAAGTACTTTATACAATTGCTCTAAACATGCCTAAATAATGAGCAATTTACTACATCCAAACAGTGACAAAACATTTATAGGCATTTGATCGAGATACTTACAAACAGGCCAAGCCCCAGGGATGCTTAGACCCCTCTTGGCTGGCCAGGCCGGATTAGCCATGCACCCTTTCAGAGTTTACTTTTTATACCCTTTAACAAACAACTGATGCCATTCCCAATTACTGGCTTCAGCTGAAAACCAACTTGAGACAGTTCACCCTTATTTCCAGTCTTAATCCAGACAGGATTTACAACCTTCTTCCACCCAAAGCCTTTCCTCCTTATCTCTTCCACTCCTTCCTGCTGACCAACAGTGTATTTTGTTGCACCTGGCTTCACTTGAGACATAACACTGGTATGTGGGGTGGGAAGGGCCACGTCGTCCCTTTTAAGAGAGATTCTTTGTTTGATTGAAAACCATCTGCAGGTCACACCTATCAGTCAGAGACTTTCTATTTAGAAACTTCCCCTTATTTCATTAGTTATTTTTTGAACCAGACATCCTCCCTACTTATTGGACCAACTTATTTTAGTGAGAGACAAGCTTTCGAGCCACACAGAGCTCTTCTTCAGGTCCGGGAAAGGTACTCCCAGCGTCACAGCACATCCAGCGTCACCGATTGTTTAGCATAAGTAGTTAGCACCTATTCTAAGGGACCACTCAAGGTAGGGAGTCCTGTGAACACCTTTGCAGTCAAGACAAAAAGGAGGGGTTAGTGGGGTACAGGTCATTGTAATAAGCTACAAATAGGGCCTCTGTTCAGTCCTGATTTTTATTGTCTGGCAGAGTTATGAATTTAAGCTCTCAGGCTCGTCTTTTGAAAGTGTTGTGCAGGTTTCCTTTGAGACTCATTACTGAACATTTGTGTAGCTGTGTTCATGGGTCAATCACCCTTCTGAGGCACTAGGATTTTCAGGAGGTTGGTGGCTCTTTTCTTTCCTTACTCTGGACTCAACTGAGTCTTTTATTCCCTCCCAGGCATTCCCTGAAGTAACGACAGTAACCTAAAGGAAGAGGGGTGTAACTGACTATCACACTGACAGCGTGGACAGTGGGCACATCTCTTCTCTTTGTCTGTTATTTCCACTGAAAGAGAAAAAGTTTCAGTGGAGTTTAAAGCCCCAGCTTGGACAAGAGACAAATTTTACAATTCCTGGATCTGGGCAAAGGAAATCGTGTTTCTCTGTAAACTCCACGCGGGAAATAAAACGGCCACAGGGGGCCACCATAACCTAAGGAAACAGAGTGGAGACTCAGCCCTGCACCCAGCCTAAGAACTGACTGAATGCCACTCAACTGGGATTAAGGAGATATTTGTTTCTTCCAAGGAGACATGGGGAAATTGTGACATTAACTCAGACTCGGGGGCTCCAACTTCTTCAACCCTTTGTAAAAATGTGACCTGGATTCCCAGGAAGGGAGAGAAGAAAAGCCCGGAGGTGCCTTTAGCCCAGGCTGGGGTCTCCTGGGCAGTGGGAAATGTCCCTGGTTTGCTGCTGCCAAGGGGAGCACAGGGAGAATAGGCAGCTGGAGACATCCTGGGCTGGGACTTTAAGGGGATGTTGGCTGGAATTTATCACACATTCCTGCCCCGCTAGGACTCCTCCCCGCCAACAATTCACCCCATGCATTCAGCCTTGGCTTGGTGTTACCAGATGGAGTTAGGGTGGGGGAAGGGTTTCCCCTGAGCTTATGGGCTTCTTCTGCTCCAAAGGCCCCTGAGTCCAGGGGCGGGCGAGGGAGTCAGTGCAGAGTCTGAAGATGCCCAGTGGCAGCTCATGTATAGGGGACATTGGGGGCACCCCCCACCCCACAGTGTGCAAATGCACACGGATATATGGCTTGTGTCAACACGGGGCATCTATGGTAGCCTGCTGTCCATTTGCTGCGTTCGTGATTCATACGTAGCAGCAGTCTCAGGGAGTTCTTCTCCGGAAAGGGCCTGTTAGAGGTCCTTGCACAGAGCCCAGCTGCACCAGGAGTCTGAGACGGCCCCTGTGTAGGGCACCAACCTCGTTTAGCATGAGTCACTGAAGAGGGTCTGGGGATGACAACATCACATGCTGGTTGGGTTTAGCTGCTGCTCCATTCCCAGTGCTCCATTTAGTCTGTGCTCCATTCCCAGTGCCCTGAGAGGGGCAG
Source organism: Emydura macquarii macquarii (assembly GCF_026122565.2). Taxonomy (NCBI): domain Eukaryota; kingdom Metazoa; phylum Chordata; order Testudines; family Chelidae; genus Emydura; species Emydura macquarii. The sequence continues at coordinate 51,687,613 of NW_027132905.1, forward strand.
TTATGCCGGGTCATCTTTATTCTGGTACTTCCTCATACAGTCCCCTGCAGGACATATAAATAGCACAGGTAAACGACATACCAACAATTAGAACGTTGTGTCCTAGGTTGCAGGTTCCAGCACTGGAACAGGAGCACAGACAAACTGCCCGCTTCTGCGCATGCATTCTGACAGACTTGAATTGAGATGATCGTAGGCTATTTGGCCATAGAACCTCAGCCAGGTCAGGTCCAGGGTTAGAAAACACTGACATTTTAGTGAGCTGATCAAGGTGGTATCTAGGGGATCCAGGCAGAGAGCTTTGGAATGGTTCAGGCTTGCTGTCCTCCCAAACTCCATAACCCTTCTTTGTTTGTCTATCCTTAGGCTATATCCTGCATCAGGAGTCCAGGAGAATCCACACTATTTAAGGGTGAGGAAGTTATTACAGGACATTTCCTTCCCTGTCACTGCACTGCTGGAAACTAACCCACTCTTTGCCATCTACTAGCACTGATCTATAAACTCATTTTTCCACCACTGAAGTTTGGAACCAGAAATCTTCATTTGAAATTTTTATGGGAAGATGGTGAAGTAAAATTCACTCCTTGAGCAAAGCCCCCAATTTTCTGGGGACTCCAAGTTTTGAATTCCTCCCCGCAAGAATGAAAGGAAGTCAAATGTAATAATCGGCTGAGGTGCCAGTTAGATTTTAAAGCTGAAATCTAAATAGGTCAATTTGATAAGTGTTTAACCAATATTGTGATAGAGTTTAATTAGGGAAACCCTTTTTATTAAGTTAATTTTTCTTTTTGCCACTCTAACTTTTGCTTTTGTCCCTTTCAGGTCAGCATTTCTTAAATGAGAACACTTGGTTATTCTTAACCAGTCAACAGTTACTAATTCACCCAGACCCAAATCAGTATAGAATCAGTTATTTATTTTATTGTAAAGAACAGAAGGAGAAATACAGTCTCTGAAATGAAAAGTCTTTCCATTTCTTATCCTTTTAGCTCTGGAATAAGGAAGAGTCAAATTGTAGTTGCTTCAGACAGACAGTTAAATGGGTAAAGTGACAGTTCTAGATGTTAACATTTACAACAATGCCTTGAAAATAGGTGAATACAGCCTGAGTCACACATCTCCTCCTCTTTGGTTTTTCTTCTGCTACTCTCGTTTTTCCATTTCTATTACATTCAGGGACCAAAAAAGGTGGGGGGAAAAGGAGAAATACAGAAAGAAAGAAAGAAAGAACTGAGAGGAGCTGATTTCCTGTCAACAAATCAAAGTTTAGTCAAAAATGACTTGCCCTAGAAAAAGAGTTCGCCAGCTACCCCCATGCGCTGCTTTGTTGACTCCCTCCTGCTGGCTAGCTGCCTGGCCAGAGGCCTAGATTCAGTCAAAGGTCTATAGAAGCTACTGATAGTGAAATCAGGCTTATGTAGGAGTGTTTAGGGAGGAGGTTGAAGTGATGTGAAGCAGTCAGATGCTCCTCTCCAAGTATAGTGGGGGAAGCTTCCCTTTAACTCCCTGACACCAGATAAATAACATCTCCTCCCCCAGTTCCAGTAGTTAGAAGCAAGTCTGCCAGTTGACTACACACCTAGATTTAAGAGGCTTCAGGGATCTCCCCCCACCCCCCCACAAACATGTTTGGAGAGATTATCTCAGGGATTAAGTAGTTAATTGACAATTCTAGTGAAGTCTGAAAGTTTCTCTGCATTTACTTTCCCAGACTTTCACCCTTCCTTGGCCAGGTGGGTGTGGGTTTGGTACACCCCATCCCAGGGACTCAGGGGAGCTCTCTAGCACCCATTCTCTCTCTTTAGAGACCCATTCTGTTAACACAGCATATTGACCCTCTCTCTATCCACATGGACAAGAAAGAGAGGACAGCTACTCTTGTCCTGAAGGAAGGGAGGGAAGTAAAGTCGCCCCTCTTCTCTTATCTGTTATTTCATTGAGGAAACACTTCTCCAGACTCAGGTGTGTGCAAGGAAGAGCTCCCTCGGCCCTGCTCACAGGCCTAGCTCGCCCAGTGCTGCAGATGCAAGCAAAGGAGGGTAATGACAAAAATGTTTCAACTGGTTCACACACACACACACACACACACACACACACACACACACACACAGCCACCCACCCTGCAGCCCCCAGGGCATTGCTACCAATCTCCTACATGGGCCAGCAGCAGCTACTGATCATTGCAGCGTCTAGGCAGCCAAGCAGGTGTAAATCATGTCCTGTAATTTATAAGGTTAGGCCCTGTCCCGCCTTATTCAGAACCCAATCAGCGCTGCGACTGTGCTGAGAGCACTACCTCTGCGGCAGCAGGTCCAAGGGCTCGCCACTCTTTGCAATCCCAGTTCTGCGTGGTCAGGAAGAGGCCTCTGGGTTGGAAGGTGGGAATACAGCTGCCCAGGTCTGGAGCCCTGCCATGGGAGGGACGGACTAGAGCTGCTCCCAGGTATCAGCCAAGGTCCATCTCCAGGCAGCACAGGTGTCAGCCCCTGGAGGGAAGGGGAGCAGGGGCTTTGAGTGGAAGGGGAGGACAGTGGCAAATGCCCTGAAAAAAGAAGTCACCGGGCAAGTGAAAAGTCTCTTATTGAGGGGAGATTCCAAGGGGGATGGGAGGTCCCTGAGTTGAGAAAGAGAGGGGAAACAAGGAGAGCAGTGAGCCTTTATGAGCCCAAGGGAGCTGAGTAAACCCCCCTCCACCCTGTGTGTTATGTGTTGCTCTAACCACTGAGCGCCCCCTTAAATAAGGCAGGTGAACACCAGGGAAGGAGAAGAGCGACTGAAGCTAAAAGCCAGTGCTGGCAAGGGAGGCAATGGGGCTAAACTTGCCATTGCTCTATTTATGTTGGGAAGTAGAGGAGGGAAGTTCTGGAACAGCCTCCCAATAGGAACAGTGGGGACAAAACCCAACTAGTTTAAAGGCGGTTCTTGATAAGCAGAGCTGGGCAGATTGTGGATTTTGCTGGACAAAACATTTCATTCAACCTGAAACAAACCTTGTGTTTCTATCTTGGGCATCTTAACCAAAGCCAAGGAGGTGAAATTCACAGAACAGGTCGGGGAGGAGAAGATGGTGGCTTCCGTATAACTTTTGTGCTAGTGGTTTGAGCACTGCCTCGGGATGCAGAACACCTGGGTTCAAATCCCTGCTCTGTCTGATGTGGAGCATGTACCTGAACGTGTGCTTCCTACACGAGCAGGGAAGAACCATAATCACTAGGTTATAGATACTCTAAGCCAGGGTTTTCTCAAGTCTCTCCTAGAAAGGCCTAGTCTCCTAGTGTAGACAAGGAGACAAGGCCTCTCCTGTTGAAGTGGGTCCATTGTACACAAATAAATATTCGTTGGACTACAAGAAGAGACTTACTCTGGAGTCCAGTGGTTATCTACATGCTATCAAATGAAACCAACTGCTCCTGAAATCTAACCCCCTGCAACCGCTAGACAAAACGCCAAAATCTAGATTGGAAGCTCTGTGGGCCAAGGAGTGTCTCTTAACATGTCTACGCATCCGCCTGTTCAGTGAGCTACTGATGCTGACTGGGGTCTCTGTGCACAACTCTAACTCATTACCACAACAGCAACAACCAGCACAGCAGGTATATGTCCCGTGTAGGTGTGTATTTTCCAGGCCTAGGCCTTCAAGTGCTTTACGAAGCTAGGCTGTGACAGGTACGGTGATTTCCTGTGCTATCTCCGGGAGATCTGACTGTATTATGTGTGTGTACCATTGTGGGCCAGGGACTGTATGCAATTCCGGGGGTAGGGCGGGGTGACTGCAGCCATCCAGAGGCTAAGGTCCTGCTCCTGAGTTAGGCATTTCCTTACACTGACCATGATGAGTCAGACAGAGCACAGGGGCTCCTGTACCGCGCAGGACTTTCCTCTGTCCGCCAGGGAGCAGCCTTGCAGCTTTGAAAACTCCTGAGACATTCATGCCCAGCCTGCTTGAAAAAGCACAAGGTAGGTGAGGTTGTATCTTTCACAGGACCAGTTTCTGTTGGTGAGAGACACAAGCTTTCCAGCTACGCACTGCTCTTCTTCAGGTCTTCAGCTCGTCTCAGCTTGTCTCTCTCACCAACCAAAGTTGGTTCAATAAAAGATGCTACCTCACCCGCCTTGTCTCTCTGATATCCTGGGCCTAACTGGCTGCAACAAGACTTCATGCAACAATTAAAGAGCCCACACGTTATTACAGAAGCACTTACAGGTGTCCCATTGTGGCAGGTGCTGTCTGTGCACATTGCAAGAGACAGTGCATGCCCCAAATAGTTTGCAGTCTAGATGGACAAGACAGGGAAAGGGCATGAGGGGAAACTGTCATTGAGAGAACGCCTTCGTCTTCCCCCAATTGGAGAATGAACTCTTCACTTCTCCCCCCAAAAGCCTGCTGTATGCTGTTGCAGTGCTTTGTTAGACAGTATTCCACCCGAGGTGACAAGGGTGGGTGAAGTGGCTGCAAATTCTGACCGAAGGGGTTGCATGTGTGTAAGCGAGAGCAGCATTCAGCCCAACAACTGGAAAGCACTTTAGGATTCCCCTGTAACTATTACTAGTGATGGGTCAGAGTTGTGCATTGCAGAACTCAGAACTCTCCTGCTTTACGAGAAATACAGTCGTCCAGCGGTAAAGGGAAAAGGATTGTATTTCTCAGAGTGGAAAATTGAGTGTTGGGTACTTATTAAAATATTCAGAAGTTAGGGGGTACTTTCTACTTAAAGGGTTAAGAAACACTGATCTAGGGAACATAGCACAAGGGGGGGGGGAGTGGGAATGCGCTCAGAGTAGACAGGACACACTGGGACAGACCTGGAGTGAGTCATGGGGTACATCTACACTGCAGAAGAAACCTGCAGCAGCACGTCTCAGACCCTGGGTCAACTGACTTGGGCTCACACCAGAGGACTAAAAGTAGCTGGGTAGATGTTCTTGCTGGGGCTGGCGCTTGGGTTCTGCTCTCACAGCCCTGAGATGGGTTCCTCAACCACCCTGCCTCTTGCCTAGGCATTTCAGTGACATCCTGGACATTAACACCCTGCAAATCTCTCACTGGAAATACAGAGCTGAAGGCCCTGGGACCTCTGATTCCCATGCTGTTCCTTTGGGAGCTCCATAGTGGGGAGGAGAGCGGTGCCTGCGCCATCCATCACCGTTGTATGGCAAATCTCTTTTAGCAAACACATGGACAGGGAAATGAAACCATCAGGGGAAGGAGCTTTGCCCGTCCCTATGCCCCTCGTGCTCCCCAGACACATCCGCCAAATGAGCTCATTAGCTTCTTACAGAACCTGCACAAAATGCTGCTTTGTCTGGAGCCTACACAGAAGCTCGACAGTGACTAGGCTGCTGATATGCTGGGACCCCCGGCCACTACGCTGACCAGCATTGCTTCCCTGTCTCCTTGTCCTCCCCCCTCAATCTGCCTGAGTCCATCTGCCTTATATGCAGAATGTCAGCTCTTGGGGCAGGGCCTGTCCTTTTGTTCTGTGTGTGCACAGCACCAACGGGGCCTGGCCTGGGACGGGGGCTTCTGGTGCCATAGTAATAATAGCAATCACGTGTGATTGATGGGGGCTGACAATCTTGATACAGGGGACTTTACTTGTCGTGTTGGGAAGGGCCCAGGGTGATCTTCCTCCCAAAAGGAACCGGCTGGATCCTGATGGGGATGCTCACTTTGTGGGGATTGTGTAGTTTGTCTGTCTGCAGCAGGAGAACCTGCTGGCCAGCCACAGGGGGTGGAAGGAGTCTTGCCGTGAACTTGTCACTGGGGAGGACTGAGAAATTCCTGCGCAATCCCTTTGCATTCATGGCGTCCCACTGCCTGGGAGCTTCTGGGCTACTTTACTCTCTGGTATGCAGCCCAAGCCAGCACTGCAGTTTTCATTGTAATGGGTGGATTGGGATATGAGAACTAGCTCACACTTCTGCCCAACACAAATCATTCTTGAGATTTGAATACATTCAGCTAATTAATGCCTGACTTCTGGCTGCAGATCTCATGGGGCAGGCCTGTTCCCGTCCACTGTCTCACCCCATTTCCAGATCAAAGGGGCACAGATGGATTTGGATGTGGTCCACGTAGACGTTTCCCCAAACTGAGTCACACATATTGAAGCTCAGCCATCTCTTTGACTGCACTGTGCCTGTCAGTAAGACGGAGCGTCCAAAAAAGTGTCAGTATTGCATTGGTGATTACGTTTAATGACAATTAAGCCACTGGGACGTCTAGGCTCTACCCTATGCAGAAGAAGAATAAGGAAATCAAAGTACAATGACTCTACCTCCATTCCAGTTCTGTGGGCCGTTCAGAGCTGTGACTATCACAGTTTCTCTCCAGATGAAGGACTTGTGCAGGCAGTGGCTCTGGGGCCAGGCTGCCTGGTGCATGTGGGAACAGTCTAGTAAGGTGCTTCAAACAGCAGCAGCAGCAAGAGAAACTCACTCATCCACCCACTGCAGGCACCATGCATCCTGAGCACATTCCACTCCCCCAGCTCCGTCACTGCATTCTTTGCTCACTGGACTTTCAGGAGGGAGTCAAGTGACCAGCAGTTGCTTCAAGTGGCCAATTGCCTCTTATCTCTTTCCAATCCTCTTTCACTCTCAGAACACTGTGCACAAATGAGCGGGCTGGGCAATTAAGGACACACCACCTGGGCGGACATGGTTTCAGACAGCGTGTGGAATTCGGCACGTCCACTGCCATTTATTATAGGCAAGAATTTTATGGTTCTTTGTGTTATGGCCACTTTCCCAGGCCTGACGAGACTCTGAAACATTGGGGCCTGCAAGGGTGGGGCTGACATGCTCAGTTGATAAGTAGTTAATTATTAGTCCATTCAGCGTTTATTAGATGGCAATAAATTTGCTCAATCTATGGCTGGATTAATGAATTACCAGGTAAATGTTGCGTGAAGGCGTTATAAAGCTTCCCTTCACTTTGAGAAGAAACAGGCCTGACTGCTAGAAGAACCGAGTACTCAGAGTCCAAAGGAGCAGAGAGGAGAGAGAAAAGGAGCCAGAGAGACACAGGAAAACGAAAACGAAGCACTAAAATCAAGACAGAAGAACTAGTCCTCTAGAGAAGGAAAGGGAGTAGTACCTGCCGGTGCCATGAAAGGTGTCATTTTCCCAGTAACTGTTATGCTTCTGATATTGGTGCACAGCTCCCAGCCTGTCTATGTCCAGGTGAGATCCCGGGCTCTCAGACCCTATGATCTTTTATTGTTACAGATTCAACAAGGTGTGACTGTGATGCAAGAGAGCATGGTTAGAACCGGGGATTATCAAATGGCCTCATGGGCTCCAAACCTCACCTTGCCGCTGGCATGGTGTGTGACTTCACTTCTCGGTGCCTCCGTTTATCTGTCAGTAGAACGGGGTTTGTATTTATAACCTGCCTCTGTGACTTGATTGTTTGCACCACTGCTTTGGAGTCCTCCAGTGAAAGATGCTCTGTGCTGTAAGTGCCAACTGCATGCCTGCTGGTGACCTGGCATGTGCCTGCTGCCAGGCACCTCCAGACACATTAACAAGGGATGTCTCCTATTTTACAGAAGGGGCTAAATTATTTGTGGTCCGTGTGGCTGATCTGCTTTTGCGCAGATGTTCCCCCTGCAAATAATCCACTCATTTATGTGATGGAGCCTGCACAGATCTCACACAGGGAATAAAAAATGGACCTAAAGGTATTAGATCAAAAGGGGGATGGTAAATAAGGCCAGATTATCAACAGTGCTCAGCACCCATTATTGGGTCCTATGAGAACAATGGGAGTTCTTGGGTGCTGTGTTGTTTTGCAGATGTGGCCCAAAGTGTGTGATAATTCAATGTCATTGCAATTTAGAGTGGCAAGCTATATACTATTGTCAGCTATTAATCAAGTCTCTGTGTGTAGGGCAGGTTTGCTGGGAATGATGGGGTAGGTACAGTATCTCAGCTTTGCTTTACTCTTCATTTCCTCTTCTGGGGCAGGACGCTGCTGATTGTGAGGTCACCTCTTCCTTTTCTCCCAAGCTGTTCCTGAGCCCAGTGACTGTGGGTGGGAACAGATGGTTTTCTGTGAAAGGAAAAAAATCTCCAGCTCTTCCCATCTGCCTTGCGGCTGCAGCAATGGCTTCTTTTATGCAACAGAAAGCCACAGCTAATTGGAAAAATTGGTTTTGCCTTTTCTAGTATCTTTAATATGCTATTTACCACTAGTTCTCTCTTCTTACTCTACTGCCAGTACCAAACCAAATGCATTCTCAAGACTGCATGTGTGTGTGTGCAAACACGCACGCACGCATGCACGCACGCAGGGGTGTAGGAAACTCAGCTCTAAGCTTCCAGCTACTTGCACTTTGAGCCCAGTTTCCTGGGGAAGGGCTATTCCCAGTGGCTGTAGAGAATGTTAAGTCAGTTTGCATTTCGTCTTGACAGTCCCTGGTTTTGAGTTCACCCTGCCACTCGTGAGACCAGAGGCTTGTGTGATTCACTTGTGAATATGATTCTAGCCCTCTCACAAGGGCCAGGTCAGGTTCCCCAGATTTAAACGGATTTCTCAAGGCAGAAAACCAGCCTGCTAGTCTGTGGAATCCTTCTGACTGTTTCCATTCCATATGTCATAGAAGACACATGGCTAAGGAAGCACCTTCGGCAGGATGGTGACTGATCTCCATGTGACGTTGCAATATGCTCTCAAGGATTGTGTATGGTAAACAAAGTACCTTCCATATGGCACCGATCTTGATGGCACATTGCAGAGATGCATAAAAAATGCTTTGGTAGGCATGTGCGTTCTGTGGAGTGTAAATGGAGAAATGATTTGAAAATAAGTGTTTCAACTTCCATGATAAAATCCGACAGCTCTGCAGCCTGGGGACAGACGTTCTGTCGTGTCGGCAAGGCAGGGGCTAGTCGCTCAGGTGCTGCACTCTGCATTTATCATATGGAGCAGGCCCCAAGATCTGGGTCGCTTGTTTCCATTACTTTGTATCTTCTGGACATCTCGCTGGGATTACTGTTCACCACTGTCCCAGTCCTTTCATCGTACGGGGGGCGGGGGAGGGTGTTTTTGTGACTTTAGCGCCAGTCCACTTGGTCTTTAGGGTTCCCTTGATGGAAATATTTGTCTTTATTGCATGTTTATTTACTATTCTTATCACATATTTAATGTATATACTGCACAGCCTGGTGCTGAACGTTCCTGGTTCGTTGTCTTCTTTTCTTTTCTGATCTGTTGCTTCTCTTCAGGTGTGCTGGAGTAGCTGGGCACCTCTTCATACCTCTGCCTTTCTGGGGGCATCACCTTGTTTGGATCCCAGTCCTTTTCTTCTCTCCAGAGATCTTCCATGTTCCCAACTTTCATTCCCACTAATTATTGACATCACATATAGTGAATCCTAGAAATGAGGTTACTGAAATCTACCCCAATTCACCTCTGTCATTCTCTTCTTGAGCTGTAGTTATTGTATCTCTTCCTTTTTATCATTTGTCTCACATTATTAAAGCCCAGGTGTCTGAGGCTATAGCTAGGTGCGTTGGGATGAAAATGAAGTATTCAACCCTTTTAATGTTCACTTTCCACAAATACTCTAGCAAATGAGTGTAATACCAAGAACATTCATGGAAAGAGAGGATTTTGAGGGAATTTTAGAATAAATTAATGGATAGTAAATTCTGAACTTCTATGCCTGAATACACACCCCAGAAATCTAATTCTAAAAGAGACACACATCCACTAAGGGAACAGAAACCAGGCCATCAGACATATGTGTCCAATTAAAACTAAGCAATGCTGTTCACATTTTGAATTTCTAATAATCTTCTTGTCAATAAACCAGATTTATTTGTAGACATTCTTTAGCAAATAACCTTGAATGACAATTTTATTTGAGAAACTCATAAACTGCTCACAGACTACTTGGAAATAGAGAAAGAGGTGAGATTTGGTGAAGAGGTGAGCCGCCGTGAAGCATCCATTCAGCTCCAAATGAAATTAAATACTGGAAAGCTTAGACTGGGCTTCAGAAAGAATCTCCTGACAGTGAGATGAATCACTTGGCAGTAGATTAAGCAAGATGATGAATGGGCTTCCAAAAAGGGGGTAGAAACCCCATTGCTTGATTACGTTAGATCACAGGGCAAATGAATAGAAAATACACTGTTCTGTATCCTGGGAGATAGACCGGATGTTACATGATGCTGGGAGATCTTGTCCATCTCTATGGCCTGTAATTGAGCATCCTCAATGAATGAGCGCTAAGGAGTTGCTTGGCTAAGGTGCCACTGGTATAGTTTCCTAAAGATTGATGTATAAGGAGCTGCAAATGAGCCAACGCTGGTGTGATGAGCTCTGCTGGCCAATGAACAGCACTAAGTGAACTCGCCTCCTGAATCATTCATCACCAGCTGCCTGCAGCCCTGTGGGAGAACTTGTAGTTCTGAAAAATTCAGGGTTCCTGTAATGGCTTTTCCTCTCCTGTTCTAATCCTCTGGCTTTTTGTTTCCTTGCGTGCTGTATCTGTCTGAGGCTTAGCAGTCCAGAGCTGCCATTTCAATACAATTGCATGGCAGAGGTCTTCATCTAATGTACCAATGAAGCAACTGTTGGCAGTGAAATATTCAGGGTCCACCCGCTACGTAGGTCTCACCTTCACTGGATTATGCTGCTGCTTGCCACTGGTTAATGCCCCAGCCAATGCACCAGACAAACGAAATCCTAAAAGTCACCCTTAAAATACCTCTCATTGTTCTAGGTCAGGTTCTGGTCATCCATTAGGTGACGCATTTTCAAACGTGGGTGTCTAGAGTTAGCGACCTCAAGCCATATTTAAGGTGGCCTGATTTACAAAGGTGCTAAGAACCTGCAGCTCCGATTTCCTCCTAATGGGATTTGTGGGTACTCAGCCCCTCTGGAAACTGGGCCACTTCTTTAGGTGGCCAGATTTGGGTCTAGGTGCCTGACTGTGAACGTGTGGCCTACATGAGTATGGGTGAGGCGATGATGGCAGCTGAGCTTGGGGTGAGGTTCTGTCGCCCTCCACTCACACCTTCCTCCTTTGCTGAGGCAGGCCCAAATGGCCCCTCATGAGCATCACCTCCTCACTCTTGGGCACGGGGCCATTCACATGCTGCTGTGAGGCTGCCCCCTTTCTCCTGCTTATTGCCAGGACTAAGACCCGCGTTCAAGGAACCGCTCAGTAATTAACGGAAGTCCCGCTCACTAACAACAGCCCTATAACTCAATGCCCTTGAACTTCTTGTGACTGGAGGTCAGACTAAACTGAAAGTGGCCCTGTTAGTTCTGGCAGCTGAATTCCTACAAGCCCGCCTGCTTCCCCTAGTCTAGTCCCTCCTGCACACCCATCCCTCTCCCACTGGACTGCAAATACAGGGGTGTTGCCTATCTGTTGAGCACCGTCTGATGCTGGCCCCAAGACCAGGTAATTCCAGTAGAAACAGCAGTCAACACTGGGGGCCTGGGTCAACTTTCACATAAAGCGGTGGTCCCCAAACTGTGGGGCATACTCCCCTAGAGGGGTGCAGAGTGGGGCCTGGCCCAGCCCCTGGGAGGGTGGGGAGGAAGTGCCACCCAGCTCCACCCTGGCCCCCGGCCCCCGGCCCCTGCTCCAGCCCCGGCCACAGCTCCACTCTGCCCCAGCCCAGCTCTGCCTTCAGTTCAAGCTCCTCTGCTGAGGAAGCTTTGGCTGAGCAGTAATGGGGGTGGGGACATGGACAGATTCCATTACTGGTAAGGTGAGGGGCATGGAAGGAAAAGTTTGGGGACCACTGACATAAAGGGATAAACACAGAGAACTCTCTTTGGACCACAGCAAAACAAAGGATCCTTCTGAGGTCCTCACGCAGGGGTGAAATTCTTCATTCTCTAGGCACCCTCCAGTGCAGATAAGACTTTTAGCTGGAGGCTCCGGCAGGGGTGAGTGCAATAGGTATGCAGCTGTGTGATGGGTAGAAAAGCCTGTGTCTAGCTGATTGGACTGACAATTGGGCCACAGTGAGTGCTGCCCAACGGTGGGCACCATCTTTTCCCACTGGCATGCAACGTGCATGTATTTGGCATAACTGGTGACGTGAGCGGGATCTGTGTAACGACTCCTTTCCTGACATATTGCTTTGGTTCTCTCTAAACAGGACGGGGAATTCTCATTCACTCTAGAGTCTGTGAAGAAGCTGAAGGAACTTCTGGATGTGGACGCAAGAACCAGTCCCTATATGAGGGCCAGGCCACGTGTCGCTCCTGTGTGTGCAAACGCAGAGCTTCCCGAAGAATTTCAGCCTGTGTGTCAAAGGGAAGATGCACCCCTCATTTTTAACAGGCTGAGTACGTAGTGCATATTCTCAAGCTTCCCATTTTGCCTCCAGAGCCGAGACCCTTCCATCTCAAACGTTAGAGAGATGCAGCCACAAGAAATAGAATTCCTGCCCTGCTCCCCCCCAGGCTCTCAAGCTGCTCCTATCTCAGTCAGAGCTCCTAACCCTGACCCTTCCAGTTACCATGGATAAACACGTAGGACTCGTGTAGCCTTCGGCTTTCCACAGCAGCAGTCCTACAAAACTCCCTGTGGCGGCTGGAGTAGTGTTGAGATGAACTCTAGCTAGCACAGAGATCTCTGTAGTGAAACCTGCTTATGCAGGAGGTACCGGGGTCAGGCTGAAGTAACCATGGCAAAGCCGCCCCAGAGTAATTGTTCTTGCTACGACTTAGTTGAGATTAAAGCCAGAAGGAACCATTGTGATGATCTAGTCTGACCTCCTGCATAGCCCAGGGCAGACAATTCACACAGTGATTCTTACACAAAACACTAGAATGGCTGTTATTTAATTGTGTTCATTTGTTCTCTGAGCACTGTAGGAAAAAAATTAAACAAGAACACAACTCACTAGAGCAGGAAAGTGGTGAATGGTCCTTCCCTGATAAGCACCATCCCAACTAGCCCCTCAGTCCAGTGTTTCCTGGATGTCATCAAATCCAGACTCTGGCCTGTGAAAACGGAGCAGCTGTTGGCACACGCACCAGGTAGAAATGGGCTCTTCAATCTAGTGGAGAAAGGCAGAACACGAACTGAGGGCTGGAAGCTGAAACCAGACACATGCAGATTAGAAATAAGGCACAGATGTTTAACAGTGAGGGTGATCAACCGCTGGAAGGAACTGCCGAGGGGAGTGATGGATTCTCCATCTCTTGCTGGCTTCACATTGAGTCTGAATGTTTTTCTGGAAGATGCTTTAGTGAAACACAAGTTAGTGGGCTCAATACATGGATAACTGGGTGAAATGTAATGTCCTGTAATATACTGGAGGTCAGGCTAGATGGTCTCATGGTCCCTTCTGGTCTTAATTTGATGGATCATAAGAACATAAGAACGGCCATACTGGGTCAGACCCATGGTCCATCTAGCCCAGTATCCTGTCTTCTGACAGTGGCCAATGCCAGGTGCTTCAGAGGGAATGAACAGACCAGGTCACCATCTAGTGATCCAACCCTCTGGCCATTCCCAGCCTCTGGCAAACAGCAATATCTGCCTATCCTGGCTAATAGCCATTGATGGACCTATCCTCCATGAACTTATCTAGTTCTTTTTTGAAATCTGTTGTAGTCCTGGCCTTCTCAACATCCTCTGGCAAGAAGTCCCACAGGTTAAATCTATGAATCTAGATTCTGTACAGCACAGTTCTGTGCTACTAATGTTCCTGGTTCAATCACTGAATGCCTGTTTCCTCTGCACTGTTTTCTCCAGTGCATTGGTGAAAGATTTCACTCTTGAGCTAAGACTTTAGGTGCAGTTTTCCTTGTTATTTTGTTCAGTTATTTTGATAAAGATCCCAAAGCAGCAGTGAGTAGCAGTCTTCATGTCCCCTGATGTGCTTGCTCAGTTCCCCTACAGAAATGCCCTGACAGGATCATTGAAATACTCTCTTTTCTTCCTGAACAGACCTGGCTGTCCAAGACATGGATATATGTGAAATCTGCGCCAACGCGGCCTGTGCTGGCTGTCGCTGAAGAAGGATGAAACCATGTATATGAGGCCAGCCAAGCCCTGCAATCTTGGCATTTCTCCTGCAGCATAGTTTGCCCGGCAAAGCTATTCTCTTCGAAACGTTGTGAACAAGATCTCTTCCCAACTCCCAAGCCAGGGTCCCCGCTTCACTTTCCACAAAGCTTTGTTAGGATGGGTGGGAGGTTTGGGGAGTTGTAGAGTCTGCTGTAAAACCATTTTAGGTCTAAATCGGTGTGTGATGGTCTTCACCTGCACGAGTAGATCTAGCAGCACAGAGACAATTCTATTGGCACAACCTGTGTGCCCTGATGGGGTTAGCACTGGCGCAGTCCAGTTTAATAGTGGTCGGGGGGCTAAGGACAGGATTGATTCAATGACCAGTCTAGTTATCTTAATGTGGCCTGGTGATGTCATGCACAGGGCTTCTCGAAAGGGATTCCAGTCAGCAGCAATCATTAACTAACCACCTGGCCTGCCTGCCTTTGCAAACCTCCTCCAACCACCCCACCCCACCCCACCCCATCTCATCTCCCAATACTTTTTTCACCAAGGGTATTTTCCCAGAAGGACTCTGTGGCTTGACCCCAGCAATGATTAATTCCTTTGCACAAGTGCTGTGCGGCAGAGCACTGAAGATCTATCATCTTCAAGGCGGCTTACTTCTCCCTGCCAGGGCAAACTCAGCGCTTTCTTTGCTTGACAGTGCTTGGCCCCCGAGTTTAGAGGCAAGCCGCTCTCATTGTTTCTGGGCGTGGGCTATGGGAATCCCAGGTTCCAGGACATTTCCCTCTCTTTGTTGTATCTGTTTCTCTATTAATGCAAGAGGCTACTCAAGGCAGACCTTTCTATAACCCGATGGGGGTCTGTGCACGTTGATGGTTAGTTGCTAGGCTTCTCAGACCACTCCTATCTTTGCACTTATGAGTTTCTTTAATGCTTAAATTATGTCAGTGTAGTGAAAGATTTCTGCATGTGATTGTGATTGTTGCATGCATATGCCTTCCTAGGTGTTACACGTATGCGCAGGTGCATGGAGGTCTGTGATATGGATGTGTTTATAAAAAAAACTATACCATTTCATCCAGGGATAGGTGTGTTTTCTGTCATCTGAGGCTTGTGAGCCTTAGATTTAGTTTTTTTTAGTTTGAGTTTGCAGCTCTTCTGCACGCTCACTGACTATTTAGTAATAACTCGGTAGTGATGCTTTAGTGCATTTACTCCAAACACTGCAACAAGCAGGTACACGTTCATATTTCACACAGTCCAGCTATTGTAGTGAAATTGCAGTTGAAATATGCCTGAGAAAAGACAGCATTTCTGCATTTACGGAGTACAACACACATCCTTGCCAGTTGTCACTAGGGATGCAAAAATTAGTTTAATTTAAAATCTGTTTAAAGGGTTAACCTTTTACATCCCTAGTTGTCACCCCGTTCGGTTTTGAGCACAGTACTTTTTATTCTCAATCATTTTTTATAGAGGTAGCTCCTGTATACGGTAATGCAGTTATACCCGTCCTTCAGTTGCATTATTTAAAATTGTTACTACTAGTTGTATTTTGTTCAGATTAGCATGGCTAGAAAGAAAGTCTCATTCTGTTACCATGTACTGTGTATCATCAAGTTATTTCCCACTCACAGAAAAAGATGTAAAGAAACATTATAGTTCAAAATAAGTAAGTAAATAAAGACAACTAAGAATGTTCTGCGTTTTTATTTAAGTAAATATTCTTTCTCGTTAAGTGGGCCTTTGGTTCCCGGTTCATAACAGAAAATGGGCACCCTTTCCTGCACACAGTAACTGTGATGTTTCTGCTGAAACTAACATTATAGTTAACGGCTGGCATTTTGGAATAAGTATAAGTATCCAAGTCTGGCTCCAGTGTACCCTCTCAGCAAAGCACAGACAGTCAAGTCAGTGTCTCTCTCACAGTGTGTGGAATTAGGCAAATCAAGGTAACCTAATTTGTTTGCATGGAAAATAAAACCCAACTTTCCCTTTTCTGGCCCTGGATATTTACGTCTTGCTGATTTGCACACTTTATGGTTTGCGGAGTCTCAGTTGAAGGAAGATCCGAGCACTTCTTGTATTCACAGGCGTCCACGCTGGGTTTCAGTTTCTCCTTCATTAAATTTTTCATGACTCTGGTTTCTCTCTGTGACATCTCTATGCCACTGGTCATTCACACCCTATTCTGGTTGGCAATGGGTAACACCTGGGTGGTCTGGAACTAGGGTGACCAGATGTCCCAATTTTATAGGAACAGTCCTGATATTTGGGGCTTTTTCTTATATAGGTACCCTATTTCCCCCTCACCCCGTCCTGATTTTTCACATTTGCTAGCTAGTCACCCTATCTAGAACCTTGGGTAGTTGGGGTTTGGATAACTAGGAAATTTAGAAGCTTATTTGGTCTGGAATTTTGAAGGGAAATCTGTTAACTCTTTGCTTTCCTATCAAATTTCCAATACTTGCTGGCTTTGCTCATATTGGAGTAACACAAAATCAACCTGAAACCAGGGTATGCAGAGGTTCGGGGGGAGAAAAGGTAACTGAGATTTAGGTTGGGGAAGGGTACCACTTGCAGCTGAACAAATTCAAGATGATTGCTTGAAGTGATGCAAATAATGCATCTGGAAAAGACGTCTCTGGCTTCCTGAAAAAATGCAAAATGATATAGTCATTCCTGATATTGTCTGCGGCCTGGTCTACACTTACCGGCAAATTCGGTGGCAGTCGATGGGAGATATGCAAGCTACATAGAGTAGCTTGTGTATCTTCTGTTGACTTCCTAAATTCTGTTTAGCATGCTGTCTGCGCTGACGGGAAATGCCTTCCCATCCATGCAGCATTACTCTTTTCCCAGGGGTGGATTTATTAAGTCGATTTCCAGATCGATTGAGTGGGTCTCTACTTATGCTCAAGAGATCTGGAAGAATCAATCTGACGGCAGCGAAATTGCTGCTGTCAGTGAAGCCATACCCTGAATCAGGAGTTTGAACCTGCATTTAGAGAGAGGTCATGGTGGGGGGACATAAACATCCAGGACAGAGATGGAAAATAGAATTGGAGTTTCTGCAACACAGCCCCCAGGCCATGGCTTGTATAATTTTGATGGAAGGAGAAAGGGCCTGAGGATGGCAGAAAGCCAGAGGCACAGACTGCAAGGTTGCACCAGTTTTAAAGTGAAAGGATGTTTGTTGTTTATTTGTGGACAGTGTGTTTGGGAAGGCTTCTATGTTTTTATGCTACTGCATATGAAATTCAGGTTTGCATTTCAAATGCAGAGGATGTGTTACACAATCCTTTTTGCTCTGTCTCTTCCATGTTCTCAAATTTTGAGAGTCAATAAAGAGAAAGAGACCATAAATAGCGGTGTGGCAGCATAGATGCCTCCCTTCTCCCTGCTCGAGGGGCTGTGTTCACTGAATGCCAGCCAGAAGTCCCTTGGTATCTGTATTTGTAATTCTGCATAACCAGAGAATGTGCTTGTTCAATGTGACATTTTCACTTTTAGGCCTGGCTTGCTAACAAAAGATCTACTGGCGCTGCAGACTGTGGACACCTGTGTGCACAGCCTGGGACCACTCCAGCAAAAGACAGCACCCTGTAAGAAATGCACACCCTACAAGGGTGTCAAGGACAGACAGAGACCCACAGGTGCCCCCTCCCGCTCTTTGCCCTGGGTTTCTCCCACCAGCCCCAGTGTAAACAGCAGGTAGTCAGGGTAGAACTGCCAACATAGTTTCTACACCTCTGGAAACAACATTTATTTTGGTTTTTTTTTCTTGCAATCAGCTCTTTTAGCAGCTGGAGTTTGCCTTGTGTGCCCGCTGCTTTGCAGAACACAGCTGATTGTGATCCTGTGATTGTGATTTACATTAAAGGCATGCACTGATTTAAATCATTCCTCCCAGGGAGAGGCACAAAGCCCGGACACTGCAGTAACCGGGACCATGTGAATCCATGTGCAATTGTGCGGTGGCTCTTAAGTATCTATGGATACATCCAGGTAGCTGTTGTGGGGCAGTTCTTCATTAATCTTCCACTGGGGACCTGAGTTATTCTTGTAGGTTTATGATTTATGCTGCCGGCTCTCATTTGTATTACATAGACCCTAGCAGCCCCAGCGCGGTGGGTGCTGAATAAACGAATAGCAAGAGACAGTCCCTTTCCCAAGGAGCTTCGCGTTTAAACAGAAAGACAGAGATAGGATGGGAGTAGATGAAATACACATGTAAAAATGAAAATCAACACACCGCACGTGCCTTTCAGCCTAATAAGCAAAAGGAAAAGGGCAATGTAATGGGCTGGGGTGCAGTCCAGGGCAGTGAAGGGCAATATCACCCCTGCCCTGTGACCCTGGTGCCCTAACCACTCGGCTACTGCGGCTCATAGCTCAGTGGACAAACATGCAGTAATCTGAGTGTCTGTGGGCCATGCAGCCCTGGCTCCATGCTCCGACTCCAGCAGGCTGCCTACCACACAGCAGTCCCATTCCGGTTTCCACCAGCCCTGCTTATCCCTGGCAAGACAGCCCCAGCATGCGTCCAGCTCTGAATTTCAGTTCTGAGGAACAATAAGATTTGTTCGGTTCTTTAGAGAGGCCGTACCCACGGCTTGCCACATTAGCTGGCGTTAACAATGACATCCAGTCAAACACAGCCCTGGGCTGGTTTACATTAAAACTAAAACAAGTTTATATCCAAAAGGATGTAGGTTAAGGACATAAGAATGGCCATAGGGGATCAGATCAATGGCCCATCTGGCCCAGTTTTCTGTCTTCTGACAGATGGCAGTGCCAAATGCTTCAGAGGGACTGAACAGAACAGAACAGAACAGAACAGGGTGATTATCAAGTGAGCCATCGCCTGTCATCCACTCCCAGCTTCTGGCAGTCAGAGATTTAAGGACACCCAGAGCATGGGGCTGCGTCCCTGACAATCCTGTCTAATAACCATTGACGGAGCTATCCGCCATGAACTTATCTGATTCTTTTTTCAATCCAGTTACACTTTTGGCCTTCACAACATCCCCAGGTAACGAGGTCCACAGGTTGACTGTGAAGAAATACTGCCTTTTGTTTGTTTTAACCCCTGGCCTATTATTTCATCGGGTGTCCCCTGTTTCTTGTGTTACGGGGAAGGGTAAATAACGCTTCCCTATTCACTTTCTCCACACAGGTCATGATTTATAGACCTCTCTGATATCCCCCACCCCCAAGTCATGGTTTTTCTAAGCTGAACAGTCCCAGTCTTTTTAATATCTTCTCATATGGAAACTGTTCCATGCCCCTAATCATTTTAGTTGCCCTTCTCTGTACTTTTTCCAATTCTAATATAACTTTTTGACATGGGGCAATCAGTACTGCGTACAGTATTCAAGATGTAGATGTACCATGGATTCATATCATGGCATTATGATATTTTCTGTCCTCTTATCTATCCCGTTTCTAAAGGTTCCTAGCATTCTCTTCGCTTTTTTGACTGCCTCTGCACATTGAGTGGATGTTTTCAGAGAACTATCCATGATGATGCCAAGATCTCTTTCTTGAGTAGTAACAGGTAATTTAGACCCCCTCATTCTGTATGTCTAATTGGGATTATTTTTTCTAGTGTGCATTACTTTGCACTTATCAACATTAAATTTCATCTGCCATTTTGTTGCCCAGTCACCCAGTGTTGTAAGATCCCTTTGTAACTATTTGCAATCAGCTTTGGACTTAACTATCTTGAATGATTTTGTATGGTTTACAAACTTTGCCATTTCTCTGTTTACTTTTCCTGAATGTTTATGAATATATTGAATAGCACTGGCCTAATTCAGATCCTTGTGGAACCCCCCAACTGTTCACCTCTCTCCATTGTGAAAGATGACCATTTGTTTCCTACCTTTTAATCAGTTTCTGATCCAGGAACCTTCCCTCTTATGCCAAGTAAAAGAAATAAAGGTAGAGGTGGTCACAACAAATACAAGTAAAAATACACTTTCTAATGGCTAAGCCCTAAATAATTAAGCCAACTTTTAGGAATGTGAAAGACCCTGAAGCACAGAACTCCACAGCCCCAGTCAGCTGGAGAAAGGCAACTCACATTACTGGAATAGTTCCCACACCATGTGAAGGTAAAAAATCACTTGAAAACCAACTGAAAACAGAGAAAAAATAGTTTTGGGTTGAACAAAACATTTAGTTTGACCCGCAACAACATTTTTTTGTTTGTTTTTCCTTTCAGTCAGAAAAAACAAAACAAACAAATAAAAAAAATCTGCTTCAGGTCAACCCACACTAGACTTTTTGGTTCGGCCACTGAACCAAAAACTTAATTACTTGCTCACCTCTACTCAGAAAGAACCATTTAAACTGGGAATTAATTCTGATCAAGTATTTCCAGATATAACCTGCAGGGTCAGGCCCTGTCCCTGAAAATCTTGCAGAATCAATCAGCTTCTAATGAGATTTATGGACTGGAGATTTCATGAGGCCAGCTTTTATTTTATTTTAGCCTTTGTGATTCCATCCTGGTCTTGACCGAAAATTGGAATGAAAAAATCCTCATCCAAAGATTTCGGAATGCTCAATGAAGGTTTAATTTTTAAGCTAAAAATCTAAAAATAAATGAAAGTTCAAAGTGTATGTTTGAAGAAAATTAGTGATTTTTCTGTCCCTAATCAAAAAATGATGGGTTTATGGAATGGGCACAGGCCTGGTGAATACTGTGATGCTGGTTCTTGTGTGGTTTCGCATTGTTGCCAACTATTGTAAATTTATTGTGCATTTTGTGATATTTGATGATTTTTAAAGCACCAGCTCCTGGAGTCAAGTGATTATGTGAGACTCATCCACGTAAAACACAAACTTAAGTTTCCATCCCTCACAGTAGTGGAGAAAATCTTTAAAACATGACCTGAGTGTGCCCTAAAAGCTCAGAAAATAACAGACGAATAACCAAGCTCCAGATTTTTTATTTTGTAATTTTGGGATGGGGTTTCGCTGGTGAGTTTTCAGTGTTCAGGGTTGGCAGTACCGAAGCTGGCATGAGGGAGAGGTGTTGAGAAGATGGAGGGAGTCATAGTGTCGCTGTCTTGTCTTCGCAGGTCAGCAGAAAGCAGAGGTTTAAGGGCAGTGAAGGGAGCTGGAGCAGTTCTGCCGTAATGACTCCTAGGGCCGGAGGCTAAGGAAGATCTCTCTTTAACAGCCGGCACAGGCAGCAAAAGCACAAATTTCACAGATGTCGGGGGATCTAGCGATGGGTCCTAAAACCAAAGACAACAGGTCAGGTTAGGGCTGGCTTTTCCGTTTCCTCAATACAGGGATCCCCAAACTGTGGGGCGCAGGAGGAACATTCAGGGGGGCATGGCAGGGCATGGGTCAGCCCCCACCGGGGCAGGGAGGGTGTGCCACCCAGTCCCGCTCTGGCTCCGACCCCCAGCTCGGCTCCTGGCTCACAGCCCAGCATGGAGAGCACCTTCGTGCCAAGGGCTGGGACACGGGCCACACAGAGTCTCTGAGGGAATGTACACAAACCAACTGGGGAAGGACGTGAAAGAGCTGCCACCCAGCTGGTCAACACTGAACATCCCCAGGGGCAAAATCCTCCCCAGGGGAGGAGAGCGAGCGAGAGAGAGATCAACCCCACAGAGGAGTGGCAACCGGATGGCCTCATGAGGTTCAGCGCTGAGGCTTACAACGTACTAGACCTTTGGGGCGGGCGTCAGGGGCAGTAGAGACCCAAAAAGCAGAGCGGGGAGTACCTGGGCGGTGGGATGCCTAGGGCAGGATTTTCTCCCCCCACAGAACATGGCTGGTTTCTAGGGTACTGTCTGTAAACACCTACTTAGCGTCGCAAACATCTGGTCAGCGTTTGGTGCGGCGCAGAGCTGCAGGAACTCCTTGGGAAGGGCAGGGTTGGCACACACAGGGACGGAGATGGCACTGCGCAGCGCAGGATTCCTGGACCCAGGATTACCCAGGAGGTCTTTCAGCTTCTTCACAGACTCCAGGGAGAATGAGAACTCCCCCACCTGCCATTATAGAGACACGCATTGAAAATCACGCTGTCCAGCATCGGTCTGCAGCAGTTCGAATGTCCTAGAGTCTTATATACGGATCAAGTCTTTCTGCCGAGAAGGCTTCCTTAGTAGAAGCCAGTGCAGCAGCCCAGAGCCCAGCAGAAGTCTCCATATAGCCAGTGGGCAGTACTTCAACACACAAATACACCCTTTGTTTTCAGTGGGACTACTCATGGAATGGGACACTACCCAGCAGAAGCAATGGCAGCAGAATCTAGTCCCTGAGGCCATCCTACTGAAACATGGCACCAAATTCCTCTCTCATTTACACTGGTGTAAATCAAAAGTAACTCCACCATTTGGTCCATTCCCCAGATTTAACATCCCAAGCGACAGAAATCCTCGACTGTTCCAGGGCAGTTGGATAAACACTGGTGCATGCTGGAGAACTAAACTTTAATCTGTCTTTGACTCCTCTGGCACTGGGTGCTGCTAAATTCAGGCCACTGGATTAGGTGGAGAATTGCGTTGTTCTGTTATGGAAATTCCTCCGTGCACAGAAGGAGAAGACATCCATGATAACACAGGGGATTTGCTCAGGTGAGGTGGGACAGAAAACGTGGTGATATTCCCCCAGCAAATGCATTCGTCACCTTTCCCAGCATTCCTCAAATACCTCACCCACTTCCAGCTTGCAGAGAAGCTCATGCTCTTCACCAGCTATTTCAGCTGGGCTGAAAGAGGCATAAGGTGGTCCAGTGATTGCCTTGCTTCACGGAGTGAGTTAGCAGAGCAGCTGGCATTAGCATCTCCTGCCCTCAGAGCCCCTTTTCTAATGACTAGACCTATGTCCTCCCTGTAAGTAGCATGGTAGCCTGAACTTTACCGGTTATTGTAAATCATTACGTTAGGAGAAGCCAGGTTCAGGATTGCCACCTGCTGCAATTTATTTACAATAGTTTTCCTTCAATTCCTGGTTGCTGTTTGCAGAGCATTAACAACGGTATGGAGTTATGATAACTTATTATTGTTATCGCTCTACTGATTGAGTCTCTCCTGCGCTCAGAATAAACACAAATTACTTTTACTTTTTCTGGATATACCAATACTGACTTGCGTGGATATATGGCCTGTGTGTCAACCCTGACGATTGTATATCGTATCTATCTAATCTGTCTATTTTTATGTTTATACTATGTTCCTCCCTCATTGTGGAGCCCTATGAAAGGGCTGTTGATACATTGGAGAGGGTTCAGAGAAGGGCCAGGAGAATGATTAAAAGCCTGGAAAAAAATGAGTGTAGTAATAGATTCAGGTGGCTTGATTTATTTAGTTCTAACATAGAGAAGGTTAAGGGGTGACTTGTTCATAGTCTCTAAGTACCTACACGGGGAGCAAATATTTCATACCGGACTCTTCAGTCCAACAGACAAAGGTACAACATGCTCCAATGGCTGGAAGCTGAAGTTAGACAAATTCAGAAGGGAAACAGGCATACATTTTTAAGCGAGCATAACTAACCATTGACCCAGGATTGTGGTGGATTCTCCATCACGGGTCATTTTAATACTAAGATTGGATGTTTTTCTTAAAGCTCTGCTCTAGTTTGGACAGAAATTATTTCAGGACAGCTCTGTGTCCTGTGTTATACAAGAGGTCAAACTAGATGATCACAATGGTCTCTCCTGGTCTTGGGATCTTTTCATTCCACCCTAGAGGTGGCTGCATTTCAGTGTAAAGTGAGGTGATTCCTATGTATATATGGTGATACATACTCTGAGCAGTTTGTGAGCAAGCTCTCAAACTAAGGGACTTCATTGGTGTACAGGGCTTATGCTACCTCTGCAGATGGCTGCATTTCACCCACAGTCTGTCCAGATTAGTTCAGCCTTGCAGTAATTCCCACTGCAGGCAATGGGAGTGCCGAGTGCTCAGCGCCTATGGAAACAAGGCCACTTTTGAGTGCCTAAAAATGGATGTAAGGACTAAGTTTCAAAGTCTTGACCTTAATTTCCCTGGGCCTCAGTTCTCAGATGCGTAAGCTGTGGCTATAGTCATGCTTATATGCCTCCTAGGGGACTGTGAGGTTTGTGATCCTCAGCGCAAATGCAGACTCCTGCAGGATGCTGCTGCTTAACTCTACGGGATGCAAATGAGGCTGCAGGAGGAATGAAAAACCACTTACCTGCACTGTGACACAGTCAGAGAAGGCTGCCAGGGCGCACAGGCACAGAGCTGCAGTCAGAAGAGCCTTCATGGTGAGAGAAGTCTTGGGAAGTGCCGCTCAGCTCTCACCTGGACCTGGTTTCCTTTCACCTGAAGACAACTAGGTGTCTTTATTTTAAAGGATGCTGCAGTGGTTACTGTGTAACTAAGGCACGTCACTGGCTAGGGTCAATTACAGCCTGCTTGGCCAAGAGCCAACTGAAACGCCCTGGTGGAAAAGAGACCGAATAAAAGATAACACCCGATAAGCCGTAATCAATCTGTCTGAAATCTGACATCTGTTGCTTTGCGTCTATGCTTTAATTCATCGGACAGCCTGATAGCCCAGCTGTGGTGGAGATCAAAGGCAACCAACAGCCCAAGCCTGTAAGCTACTCAGTGCCTTGCAGGAGGTGGGGAACACGCTCAGTGCCTTCATTGGACTCAGTACATGGAATAATCAGGTCCCAAACATGCTGAGGCTGCACTTCACCCCCGGGCCAGCACAAGACCGCGGCATCTCTGATGTCCCACTTAATCATTCACAACGAGGTCTGAATGGTGGTGGTGCCTAGACCTTGTGCTAGTCCGTGTTCTGGATGGCTATCACTTAGCGTGTGAAATCAGTCACAGTTACTCTAAGGGACCATGTCCAGTGACCAGGGTCACTGAGCTGCTGAGGAAGGAGAATGGGGGGATTGGAAGGCAGGGGAAAGTCTGCGTTAGGGAAATGCAGATGGCAGGGCCAGTCCTGCAGGGTGCTGGAATCAGTGGGAAAGGCACATATTCAGCACCTCTAAAATTCAGGTTTTCTGAATATGGATTTAGGTGCCTAAATCCAGGCACCAGCAGTCCCTTTTGAAAACGCGGCCGTCCAATTTTAAATTAAAACAAGAGAAGTTGTTCATCTGCTTGTTTTGACCGTGGATCATTAGTGTGCGCTCTGAATATTCCCAAACTGGTTCTGCCACTTAAACAACCCCAGTGATGAGACGACACCACGACACTTCTAGTTAATGCCACGGGTTCATACACAGAAGCTGGTGATTATTGTACCTCTGACATAGAAAACCGATGCTGGATTTCACTGGGTTTTTTAACTGTTTATTGTTCTGCTGCTTACCAGGAACCAGCCTGTAACTGAAATACAGCTTGTAATAGTAGACTCATGCCCCAGTACAGCAAAGCACTCACTTAACTTTACACAC
The DNA here is from genome assembly GCF_026122565.2 of Emydura macquarii macquarii. Taxonomy (NCBI): domain Eukaryota; kingdom Metazoa; phylum Chordata; order Testudines; family Chelidae; genus Emydura; species Emydura macquarii. The sequence goes on from NW_027132905.1 coordinate 51,713,038, forward strand.
CTGAATGATTCCATCCCTAGTCTAGTCTACGTAGGCTCTGATGCTGCACTCATCCCTAGAGTATCTGAGCGCCTTCCAATAGTGCATTTAGCTAACTGACTACATGCCAGTCACATGTTGGTTGTTCTCTTCCTCTCCCCAGGGGAAGAAGTGTGTGCAGTGCAGTGGTTTGTTTTGGGAGGGTTTTGGTTTGTTCTGCGCCTTTCAAATACATCCCTCTTGCCATATATTTGTTAGAGAAGGCAAGGGCAACGAAAGGCACCTTGCACTTGGAGCAGAAGGTGGAGAGATCGGGGCTGGTCCTTAGCTCTTGGGGAGCTCATTCCACAGTCTTGGGCTGGCTCCGGAGGAAGTATTGCATCCTGTACAGGTGAGCTTTACCCTTGTTGTAGACAGTCCCCCTGGGCCAGAGGAATGGAGCGCTTGGCCATGCTCTCCATCCTGGAGATGATCTTATGTGTGGTATGGCCACACTCTGAGCTGGGGGCACGATGTCGTCATACTCATCCTAGCCTGATGTAGTGTAGCAGTCTAGCGGCTGCTAGACTAGCCACGGTGAATCTGTACCCACAGGTTTCAGGTGTATTTGTGCTTGGCGCCATTGCTTCCACTGCCTGGGTGAGCAGCAATTACACTGATAGTGAACCTCACGCCAGCTTGATGAGAGCTCATGTGAGCATGTGTGCGCAAGCTGGTATCCCAGCTCCTAATGTCGATGTAGCCTTAGATACCCTGGGCCAGCCCCGGCTGAGCTGCACCTTGAAGATAAGGACCGAGACCTTGAACTTGATTCAAAATGCTGTGGGAAGCCAGCTGAGCAAAGCAGCCAGCTGCAGTGGATCTACTTGTGCGCTTGAAGCGAAGCAAGCCAACAGGCACGGAGCTGCAGTCAGAAGAGCCTTCATGGTGAACGGAAGTCTTGGCTCAGCTCTGTGCCCGTGCTGCCAAAGCATCTCTGCTAGCCAGAGGAGGGTCTGAGACATACTAGATGGGGTTGGACTGTGTCTGGACACACTGCGCCCCATTTGCCTTTCCCATCTGTTCCTGACCTGGTGGCGGATTGCTCCATAATGTGATGTTCTCTCTACTTCCTCTGCCTGTCCACCAAAGTCAGGCATGACTTTTCCTCTTCACTTTTGGATTCAGATAGGAGGAGGAAATCTCTCTCTCTCTCTCAGACTCCTTCCTATTTGGGACATGGGACAGAGAGCGTCTCTCTGATAGTCTGAATAACAGTCCTGAGAGCCTGAGGACTCTGACATCTGTCTTCATGTCAGGGAGGGGAAAGGGAGCAGGTAAACAGACAACAAAGATCCAATTTCCATGCCAATAGCCGCAGGACAGAGAGGAGGAGTGAAGTGGGGATGGACGCAATAGATAGATTGATTTGTAGATGGGTGGTGGGCGAAGGTAAGAGAGAGACAGACAGACAGATAGACTATTACTGAGATCCAACAAAAGGCCTTTATAACTCTTAAGCTCTATGGACATAGCACATGTGCTGTCTTTCTGCCCAAAGAGAAATACACCCCCTCATAAGAACCATCATTGAGCAAGCAGGTGACCACAGCATTTCATCAACTGAAGTCTCTGCATACTCTCCAAGCACATCATTTCATCGCATACCATCCAGCCAATGCATTATTTGAAAATGGTGGCAGCTTTCATCCCATCATGTAGTCTGTGACTGAAAAAGTGGCATTCAACCTAATCTAGTGCTGGGCAGAGACTAGTTCAGTGAATTATTCAGTAAATACGGGGGACATAATTTATCTGGCAAGTCCTGGCATTCAACTGACGCTATTCTTCATGTTGCTGGCGTCAGTCCTCTCGCCAGTAAGACAGGAGTATAACGGCTGAGCCGCAGTGAAGATTCTCCCTCCCACAAACAGCAATCAAAGAGCTGTACAAAGACTTCAACCCACATCAGCTCAGAAAAGAGCAGAACAATAAACTGACGGGGAAAACGTCATGGCACACATGAGCCATCTGCCCATCTATGTGTTTGGCAGCTACTTATCTCCCAGTGTTTATGTGCAGGGTAAATGATAAAGGTGTTCGAATTACTGCACATTGGAACACGCACCTGTATAATAAATCACCCATGGGAATGGTACAAAAGTAGCCAGAAGCCTATATAACACTGCCCCAGAATTCCTGTTGCACTTCTTCTCACGTAATGTGTCTCCCTGTTTTCTCCCAGCCCTCGAGGAAAGAATTGCTCCTGGAAGGGAAGTGGCTGCAGGTTAACGATTGTGGGCGTTTGATGGTTTCTAGTCTAGGGAATCCGGGACTCAGTGGGCGTAAACAAAGGGTTTTGTTCAGGGTAAAGCTCTTTGGCTCTAGGGAGCGGGGCCCCTCTTCAGTCCCTCTGCTCTAACTGCCCAGCCAGTGCCCACTTTCCAAGCATCCTGTGCCATCCTGCTCGGGTGCCTGGAACAAAACAGGTCCACAGCCAGAGGAGATGGGGCGTGAGACAAGGGGCCTTGTTGTAAAACGTCCTTAAACCAGATGTAATACTATATTATAGAAGCACAATAAGCTAATATCATAGAGATTAGCTCCTCCACCACCTGCCACAAGAGAAGCAGGGTGATACGTAGAGCACAGGGTTATACCGAGGAGCTCTGAGAAAGGATTGGCATCCCACACAGACTGTTGGCTGGTCTGGAAAGGCATCCTACTGCCAGAGGTGATGATATTACTTTGCACATCCATAGCACTGCTCATCCAGGGATCTCAACGCACCTTACACCCATGGCTGCTTCCTACAGCCCTGCCCTCCAACAGCATAATAAAGTCATAGACCTTAAGGTGAGGAGGGACCATCATGATCATGTAGTCTGAGCCCTGCACATCGCAGGCCACAGAACCTCGCCCACCTGCTTCTGTAATAGATCCCTAACCCCTGGCTGAGTTACTGACATCATTAAAGACTTAACGTGCCGGAGCATCCGCCATTTACACTAGTTCAAACCAGCAAGTGACCCGGGCCCCATCATGCAGAGGAAGATGAACCCCCCTCCCCCCCCCAGGATCTCTGCCAATCTGACTTGGGGGACAATTCCCCCCAAGCCCCAATAGGACGTAGTCACTTAGATCAGACCCAGACCTGACACAGAAAGTGCTGGTGGTACTGCTGGACACGATCCGCACTGCCAACATGGTGCACAGTGCCGAGTCCTGTTAACCTGACACGGCGTCTCAGCGTTCAGACAGCAGCAGCGGCTAGGACCACGCTCTTCCATTTTGAATTATAACATGCTAGTACCTGCCAGGGGCCCCAGCCCGAAGCAGGGCCCCATGGCATTAGAGACACAGAGAGACACAGGCCCCATAGCATTAGACATGCACACGGAAAGAGACAGGCCCTGCCTCAAAGAGCTTAGCACATATTCTCCAATTATACAATAGTTCGGAGAAACCATTTTCACCTTCGGTTTGTTTGTTTTGACTTTCTGCTCTTTGCTGGGCACAGTGGGTCTTTGAATGGTACGTAAATGTTCTGCTGGCCCTCTGAGTATAAGTGAATCTCATCCGTGTTGTATGACTGATCCCAGAGTCCAAGTGCATTGTTTCTGTGTGATTGTGTTGTTTCTGTCTCAGTGTATTGTTTACTCCTAGATTCCTGGACTTTAAGGCCACAAGGGACCAACATGATCATCTAGTCTGACCTCCTGCACATTGCAGAACCTCACCCACACACTCCTGTAATAGACCCATGACCTCTGGCTGAGTTACTGAACTCCTCAAATCATGAGTTAAAGACTTCAAGTTACAGAGAATCCACCTTTTCCTTTAGTTTAAAGCTGAAGGGTTCCATGCCCCATGCTGTAGAGGAAGGCAAAAACCCGCCTGGTCTCTGCCACTCTGACCTGGGGGAAATTCCTTCGCAACTCCAAATATAGTGATCAGTTGGACCCTGAGCACATGGGCAAGACCCAACAGCCAGACACCTGGGAAAGAATTCTCTGTAGTGACTCAGAACGCTCCCCATTCAGTGTCCGATCACTGGTCATTGGGGATATTTGCTATTAGCAGTTGCAGATCGGATACATGCCATTGTAGGTAGCCTCATCATACCATCCCCTCCGTAAACTCATCAAGCTCAGTCTTGAAGCTAGTTAGGTTTTGTGCCCCCACTGCTCCCCTTGGAAGGCTGTTCCAGAACTTCACTCCTCCGATGGTTAGAAACCTTCATCTAATTTCCGGCCTAAACTTGTGAATGGCCAGTTTATGTCCATTTGTTCTTGTGTCCACACAGGCAGTTCACTTAAATAACGCCTCTCCCTCCCTGGTATTTTTCCCTCTAATGTATTTATAGAGAGCAATCATATCTGCCCTCAGCCGTCCTTTGGTTTTTGAGTTCTTTGATTCTCCTCTCATAAAGCAGATTTTCCATTCTTCTGATCATCCTAGTCGCCCTTCTCTGCACCTGTTCCAGTTTGAATTAATCTTTCTTAAACATGAGAGACCAGAACTGCACACCGTATTCCAGATAAGTATAATGGTACTAATACTTCCTGGTCTTTACTAGAAATACCTCCCCTGATGCATCCTAGGACTGCATTAGCCTTTTTCATGGCTGCATCACATTGGCAGCTCATAGCCATCCTTACACCCAGGTGCAACCAATACACCCAGGTCTTTCTCCTCCTCTGTTGCTTCCAACTGATAAATCCCCATCTTATAGCAAAAATTCTTATTGTTAGTCCCTGAGTGCATGATTTTACACTATTAAATTAAATTTCATTGTGATTGTGTTGTTTCTGTCCCATTGCACTGTTTCTGCTGCATGGCTACAGAACTGACACATTTTAAACAGGAGAAAAAAGAATAGGAATGATGAATAACGCACTCTCCATTGTGAATTTTTGGATAAATAATCATTAGTGGAAAAACTGGTGATTGCTCAGGATTCAGGGACGTTTTCAGTGATACTCAGTAGTTGTCCGAATGTTCATGAATAACAAAAAAATATGTCCCCATAAATCATAGAGAACCCATGTAAGCATTTTTATTCATAAAACTACTTGCTAATCCATTTGTTTGGATTTTTTACTTCTTGATCAGCTCTGGAATTTTCCCCTGGAAAACAGAGTCAGTCTCTATCTTGGTATCTTGGGGACATGTCAGCCTTCGAGATAATTATTTTTGAATTTTGTTGTTGTTTGGCTTCATGGTTACCTTTAGAAACTGATTTATGTTTATAGCATTTGTGTAAAGCAGGGGCAGAGTGACGTAGTTTGTGAAATTTGTCTGTGGAAAGAGGAACTGTGTCTCCCCCTCCTGCTAGTCACTGAAGGAAAGCCAGCTCTGTTATTGCTGAGTTATAGGGATAAATCTCTAACTCCCTGTAATCAAAGGCCACAAACAAGAACTTCACTCTGGTCATTTTATCTGTGACACTCTTTGGGAACCGCTTCTTCTCAGCAAGAGATGGACCACACCTCACACCTTTGCCTTTTCCCACATGGGCAATGCCATTTCCCCTAGGCTGGATTTCTATCCATCCACCTGTCTCAGATACTCAGACAGCTCCCATTCTCTTGCTGTCTCTGGAACACCCACTCCATCTCCACAGAGATCTCAGCCATCCACGACCACGTCAAACCTCGCTCCCTCCAGCTCCTGGCTCTCACAGAGACCTGGATCCCTTCCCCTGATGCTGCCTCTCTCACAGCGGCCTCTCCTTCTCTTATACTCCCTGCCCTGCATCAGACGCTGGTGGGGCTGGTGGGCTTCTCCTCTCCTGTTCCTGCCACTTCCAACCTTCCCTCTTACCCCTTCCCCTCCTTCTCCTCTTCTGAGCTGCACTGCATCCGACCCTTCTCTCCCCCTCCATGTTGTTGTCATCTACTGTCCACCAGCTCCACCCCATCAGCCTTCCTCTCCGCTTTCAACTCCTGGATCTCTCTTCTTCTCTCCCTAACTTAGGAGAGGAGACCGGAACAGCCTGGCTTGTTGAATCTTGCAGAAGAAGGCTGAGAGGAGAAATGGTTGCTCTCTATAATTACATTATGGGAGGTAAATACCAGGGAGGGTGAAGAGCTATTTAAGCTAAAGGACAATGCTGGCACAAAAACAAATGGATGGAAACCAGCCACGAACAAAGTCAGGGAGGAAATTAAAAGAACATTTCTAACTGATAAGCTGGGTGAGGTTCTGGAACAGCTTTCTAAACAGGAGTTGTGGGGGTAAAGAGCTTAACTCATTTTAAGCAAGAGAGGGACAAATTAATGAGTGCAATTGTATGCTGAGGCTGCTTGTGATGGTAGGCTCACCTCCAGTTTATGTCTTATGTTCCTAAAAGTTCATGCTTCAGGGTTTCAGCTGGGCAATGGCAGGGGTCAGGAAGGGAATTACTCCCCCAGGAATTTTAGGACGGTTTTTTAATTTCCTTCCTTTGATGCATCATAGGTGCCATGGCTGGAGATGGGACGCTGGATGGGCTGGGCCTGGTCTCTGAGGGGGCACTGAGCATTTTTGCTCTCTCAAGTGCTTGGCTGGCTGGTTCTTGCTCTTCCTCATAGTCTCAGGGTCCAACTGACCACCACATGTGGGGCTAGGAAGGAATTTTCCCCACATCAGATTGGCAGTGACCTTGGGGTTTTTCACCTTCTTCTGTAGCATATTGGATGAAGGTCACTTGCCAGGATTATCTGGGTACATCTCTCTTCATCAGTTCCCTGCCACTGCAGGGGCCTCAGGCTCGGGTGCACCTCGGCCCCATACTCTCTGCCTGTGGCACAGAGCAGTCTAGTCTCCTGTGGAGTGTAATGCTTTGGTCTAACTTGGGCTGTGGGGTTTAGTTTCTGGGTGCAGGCTGTTGTTGGGGGCCTGTGGTGTACAGTGAGTCAGCTCAAATACTCTGGTGGGTCCTTCTGTCACTCTTCTCACAACCTCTCACACTCATCCTCGGTGATGTCAATTTCCAGGTTGATGTCCCCATGACCCCATAGCTGCACATTTCCCCTCCCTCACCTCTTTATTCTACCTGCAGCCCGGTCCAGCTCTCCCACTCACCCAAAAGGCCATTCTCTTGACTCGGTCTTCACTAAGCCCTGCTCTCTCTGTTGCTGAGGTCCACCTCTCTAACCATGACCTAGTCTCTTTCAGCATCACCCATGACCACCACCATGTTCCGCCACTTGGCCTTTCCATGACATGCAGTCCATCGTTGCTGATGAGGTCTCATCTGCTCCCTGCCCTCTCTTTCCTTGCTTCCATTGATAAAGTGTTGCTGCTCTTTACCCCTCACTCTCCTCCACCCTGGGCTCTTTTGCCCCTCTCTCCCATCACTAGGTCTGCACTGCCAACCCCCAGCCCTGGCTCACTTCCAGCATCCACTTCTCCAACTCCTGCTGTCCTGCTGCAGAGCATCTCTAATGTAAATCCTGTGACCAGGCTGACTTCCTGCATTACATATTAATTCTCTGCAATAAAGAAGGATGCACCCATGACAAATGGGAGTAAGATAAACACTGAACATACAAAGGCGTAACTGCCATTAGAGAAACATTTTAACTCAAACAAAGGGCAACGCAAGCAGCAAAGATGGTGGGTTTGATTTATAAGCAATAAAGGGCCCATAAAAAGCATGAGAGTGAGAAAAAAAGTTGCATTAAATATTTAACACTGGCCGCTGCTGGCTCTGAAAGCAAAATAAGTACAGAGCAGGACCCAGACAGAAACAAGGCTTCCTCTGAACTCTGCCTCGAGGCCCCAGACATATTGTTCCCTGAGCTAAAGGAGATCAGGCATGTTCCTCCTGTGGTCACTGAACTGAGACTTTTTCACCACCTGAGAACAGAGTCATGCATGAGCCTCTTGGTTGCAGCTTACCCTTTTTGGACATGTTTCAGTCATTAACAGAGCGCCCCAGAGGTTGCTGGAGTTCAGGGGAGGCCAGCATTTCTGTAGTTCCTCACTCTTTTGTGACGTGATACGTCAATGGCTGATGTTTGCTCTCAGCTGAAACAGGGTTTGTGAAGGCTCTGGCAAATGTTTATTTTTATTATTCGGTTCATATCCATTTGGATCCTTTTGTGAGGGCATGAAGGGAAGGGAATTGTTAGTAAGTTTTTCATAACATTTCTAATGTTAAGTTAGTGCTGATGGGAAATACTGGCTGGGCATCCCGGGACAGTGTAGTTATATTTTCCTTAGATCAGTTCTTGATAAGATCAGCACCTCAGATCTTGTCGGCCCAGCTGTGACTGCTGTCAGCAAATATCTGCAATGGCTAGAGATGGGACTCTAGAGTTGAGGGCTCTGAGTTACTACAGAGAATTCTTTCCCAGGTGTCTGGCTAATGGTTATCGCTCACATGCTCAGGATGTAACTGATCATCATATCTGGAGTCAGGAAAGAATTTTTTCAGGTCAGATTGGGACAGATTCTGGGGTTGTGGTTTTTTTTGCCTTCCTTTGCAGCATGGGGCATGTGTCACTTGCTGATTTGAACTAGAGTCCTTGGTGGGTTTTCTGTAACTTGAGGTCTTTAAATCAAGATTTGAGGACTTCAGTAACTCAGCCAGAGTTAAGGGTGTATTGCAGGTGTGGACGGGTGAAGAGCTGCGTCCTGAGATGTGCAGGTGGTCAGACTAGGTGATTGTGATGGTCCCATCCGGCCTTACAGTCTATGAGTCTACACTTTGAGATGGAGATAGGGTTTCCGGCTTGAAGAGACATTCCCACGCTAGTGCTGATCAAGCTGAACCACTAAAAACAGGAGGTCAGCCCCGGTGGCGTGAGCGGTGGGAGGGCCTAGTCACCCCCTAGTATCACCCTGTCTGAGTCACAAGGTATTTACTCAGGGTGTTGAGCCCCTCACACCAAGCCAGCTACATTTTTATTTTTAGTACAGTAGCTCCATCAGACCTAGCGAGGGTATGTCTCCTGGAGCTGGAAATTACATGGCCATCTGGAAGTGTAGCTGTACCCTATGTGTCTGTACATGGCCTAGCACAACCATGTCTGATCTCGGGGAGGGGGCCTTTAATTGCTACTGAAACATAAATTACCCTCTTACAGGCAGCCCCCTCCCCTTTACAGGGTGGTCATCAGCCGCATGGCTCACACCTGGAACTGGTAGATCTTAATACAGGAGTCTCTACTGCTGGACCTGAAAGACTCACATATTCCCGCCAAGGCTGGAGCAGGCTTATCAACCTCTGTGTGGACTAGGCGCCATCCCAAGGGGACAGAGCAGCGCACCAAGCTGGCAAGAGTTACGTCATCATCAAGCATCAGCTCATTATTATTATTTAACAGGCAGGGGCCATGTGGATGCTCAGGGCCATGCAAGAACTTGCCAGGCCCAGCTCCCATCATCCCTGCTGGCTGGGGAAGAGACAGCATCTCAGCTGGCAATCAGAAAACCACTGAACACAACAGTGTACCTTTCAGAGACACTCTGCAGAGCACAGCCAGGCTTTCAGACCCTATTGTACCCGTTCATTGTATTTATTATTTACAGGGTGCCCGACATACAGAGCACTTTACAAAACATGCAAAAAGGACAAAGTCACCACTCTGGAGAGCTGGATATCAAAGTCGGCATAAAAAATAAAACAACAAACGCTGACATGAAAGGAGGTGAAAAGGGAGCAGCCTGGAGAAGATAATAAAATTCACTGAGTTATAACACAGGGATGACTAACGAAGGTAGGATGACAATGTGTCAGAATAGGGCCAGTCAAAGATCTGTTTTCCAGAGTTTGTTGGGTAAGTTTATCTCAAGCCAAAAGGACTGATCAGACATTGATAATCTTAAGGGTGAATATCTCAACATTCGCATGTTTGAGATTGTAACTATGACAATTTACAGCTGTTTGCTTAAGGGAAGAATTACTCAGCAACTTAACATGATTTTGTTTGGGAACTGCAATGCTGGTTCAAATCACTCCACTTACCTGCCAAGAACCGAGTTTATAAAAGCAAGTTTCCCAGCCTGATGATGCTGTGCCAAGCTCAAAAAAGAAGAAACGCTTTTATCTAAAGGTTATTAAGTGTCATTTCATTATTACAGTCTGGGATAATTAATTGATGTGTCCTGGCTGTGCACACTGGTTTGTTACTGCCGGCCAGCTTGTGAGAACTGGGCTAGTGGAAATTATACTTTTTTTCATAATCAGTTATAAGTAAAACTTTAATTTTGGGTGTGGTACCCTGGCCAATGATCTTTAAAGTTCAGTTAAAGTCCAGTCACTGATACTCTAAAAACGGCACCAGAGGTTTTGCTGCATATTCCCTTTCAATGACTAGCACATCTCACTGTGGGGCCTGAATGCCAAGCTGGGTGGGTCATTTTAGTCTGCAGAAGAGAAGAACAAGGGGGGATTTGATAGCAGCCTTTACCTACCTGAAAGGGGGTTCCAGGGAGGATGGAGCTAGGCTGTTCTCAGTGGTGGCAGATGACAGAACTAGGAGCAATGGTCTCAAGTTGCAGGGGGGGAGGTCTAGGTTGGACATTAGGAAAAAGTTTTTCACTAGGAGGGTGGTGAAGCACTGGAATGGGTTACCTAGGGCTGTGGTGGAATCTCCATCCTTAGAGGTTTTTAAGCTGCAGGTTGACAAAGGGGGGTTGGACTAGATACCTCCTGAGGGCCCTTCCAACCCTAATCTTCTATGATTCTATGATTTCTGGCTGTGACATCACCAATAATAAAAAAAAAATCAGCCTTGACAATAAAGGAATTTACAGCAACTAACCATTTGGCTGCTGATGCGTGAGCCAAAACAGAATCCAACACCCGCTGAAGTAGCTATGTTGGTTCTGTAGAACCAGCCAGTCATGACATGCAGTACCGACACATTTTGTGAGTAAGGTCAGCAGACCTGACTCCAGTGGCGTATGGACTTGTGACTCAATTTCCCAACTTTTACCCCCAAGAGAGCCCAGTTTTTAATTAATTTTAACTCATCATTGCTAGTCTTTCTTGGAAATTCTCAGAACATTCACTCAGTGCTCAAAGAATGTGACATACTTTTGGCTGGAATATGCTGCATTTTTCATTCAAAACAAAGAGATTTCTTTAAGTGCAAAACAGAATGCAACCTTAACATCACACTAAGAAGTCTGCATTGGTGCGGAGAGTCCCCAGCTACTTTCCTATGACATGTACTTGCTTTTTAATTGTGGCAGTTTTGTAGTTGGGACAAATACTGAAATACAATCCATGAAATGAATCAAACATTAAAAAAGCCCAACTAAGAGACACATTGAAGAAATGTGTTATAGACTGTCACCATCTACTGGATACTGAATGAATCAGCAGAAAAACTGAGAGAGCTGAAAGCTGAGAGCAATTTGGAAATTGTCTAACAGAAAGAAGAGGGTGTCCCCCTCCAAAGAACCTCAGAACAGGATATATAACCCGGAAGACACCATGTGTGACCCCCAGCGCTTGCTGAACCCTGTGGACAGCTTTTCCCTTCAGCCAGGTCACAGCACTAGGAGGAGTTGACTGAACCCACAAATAAACAGCAGAATCCAGAACTGTGACTAACGCCTGGACCAGCAATGTGGCAAGGACTCTCCACCATTCCAGGGTTAACAGGAGAAGAAGTGGTGAGATTTCGTATCAAAGATCGTATTTCTCCTTCTGTTCTTTAATATAAATAACTGACGGTTGTCTTGTTGAGTCCAGGCCTTAATTTGTGCCAGGGCTTGCCAGGTTGAGCCTTGGTACCTGTGGGTTTGGCAGTTCTGAGCTTGCTGCATCAGTTATGAATGTAAAACATTGCTTGAGCCCCAGCACCTCTTTCAGTGCACATTAAGCACTGATTGAATCTACGCTGTTTGGTGAGACGTCAAATCATTTCTGTTTTGGCTTTTCACTAACTAATGTGGTGATGTTGTTTTTGGAGCCTCCTGTAGTGGCTGATGTATGAGAGTCAGTTTGTTTCAGTGCATCTTCTTGTGCGAATGTAAGCCAGTGAGGGATCTGCAGGTGTGTCTGCATGTCGGGCAGATGTGGCTGCATGTTTTTGCCATAGCCTCCTTTCTTTGATCATGCTTCTCTTTGGCTTTTTCTGTTCTGCTCTTCTCAATGGCTTTAACCACTGACCAACAGGTCTGCTGCCACCCTGATCTGCTGGCAGCAACAACTTCACACGTGTTTGGGTCGACTTGGCCAGCTTTTAGGTGAGCTCTGAGACTGTCCTTATATTGTTTTCATTGGCCTCCCAGCATACGTGCTCCTGTTTTCAACTGTCCATCAAATATTGCTTTGGGGAGTCACCTATTATTCATATGCATGAGGAACCAGCCCAGAAAATGGCACCTGGACCATTAGGGACTCAATGCTAGCCATGCAGCACTGGTCCAGGACTTCAGTGTTTGGTGTCCTGTCCGCTTGATGTTACAGATGAGATGCTGAGAGTGTAAGCCAAGGGAGAAGGCGGTATGCCAGGTCCCCCATAATAATTGTAGGGACAGGTACTCCATTTATGACAATGGCCTTTGGTGGGAATAATGTCCCAGCCTGTCCATGAATGTGGACTCCTAGTCAGTGGAAAATCCTGAGCTTGTCCAGTGCAACCCATGTTAACACTTATAAATCACCCACAGCTCTCCAGGCCTCAGCAATGTGTATAAGGTGCCTCCTCACCCAGAAAGAAAGGCAGGACTAGCAGACCCGTACTGACGAGGAGTGCAAGAAAGTGCGTGATCTGTTCACAGGGTGGCTACTGCACTGTCCTCATGTAACAAACCCAAGCCTCCGCAGGCCTTTTGACTCTACGGTGTCCCCTTTCGCCAGCTGATATGCACAGGATCTTATAACAGCAGTTTAAAAAAGCAGCCGTGAGCCTATCCTCCGACAGAGGGAAGAGCTTGGGAGAGAGTTCCCAGGATGACAGGTCAGCACAAATCCCAGCCCATGACGTGAGACAAGCAAGTCCTGATTTGGAGAATGAGTGAGCAAAGGGCCCCTCTTGAGTAGTGGGGAAGAGGGAACAGAAAGAGAGAGAAAGCTCCAGAAGGGCAGTTTTTTGATACAATTGTTTAATAAAGGCAGCATTCAAATCGCTAACTGGCTGCTCGTTCATCCTAAGCTGCTCAACACTGATGGGAAGAGAGAAGGACTCTTTGACAGCAAGTCCTGAGTCAGCTGTGCTGGCTTCATCTGTTCCCCGCCCAGGTGCTTAGGGAGAAGCGGGAGGGGGACATCTCCTTACTCCTGTGATCCCAGACCCAGGCTCCAGGGAGGCTGCACAGGACATCATGGGATTCGCATTCCCCCTTGTGCGCCAATCAAAGCAACAACTGAGGCCATATTGTTTTGGATGAGGCAACATATGGTTTAGAATGAAGCTAAATGCTCATTGGATTAGGAGGTGCGTGCTAAACCTTGTGACATCAGTGCTCAGCAGTGATATTTACAGTCCCTGGCATTTTTCCAGAGCTGTAGATGTTTGATTAACTGGGTGTTCTCGGATATTCCTAGATGCCAATGCTGCACTTGCATATTTATCAATGGCTTTTCAGGGCAATGGAGCTTTGCTGGTTTATCCCAGCTGAGGCTCTGCCCCTTATCCTGTGGTTAATGCAATCAATCAGAGCATTCTTTTCTCTATAAATAGTAAACTACTCAAGATATTCAGTGAATGAAAAACATTAAAACGCACTGGCCAAATTCGGTTCTCAGGGGCAAGGAAGTAAATCTAGCGTAATTACTTGGCAGTTCTACCCAGGCACCTGAGAACAGAATGTGGCCCCTTGTATATGATTGTCCTTTTTGTTCTTCCCTCTCCTTAAAACTGAAGGTTGTTCTGTTGAATATGTGATAGCTCCCAGGATGTTTCTGTGTCACTGTCACGGACGTTTATAAATGAAATGTTTTAAACCCTTCCCCCCTTACAATAAATGGTCCCCGCCATGCTCTGAAGTTCAGACCTCACTGAGGTGTGTGGGCTTGAGCTGAATTCACACCACAGCAGTTGCTGTTTGGCCAGAGCCGGTTTCCAACGTGGCTCAGTGAATGCCGGGGATTGTCCTTTGCAAATAAGAAGGCTAGAATGTTATTTGAAATGAAAGCTGAGATTCTGCAGCAAAGAGCAATGTTTGTGGACGGAACTTAAAAATTGTGCATGCTCACATGGCTTTCTGCTAATTGAAACAGAGGCCAGTCAGCTCCCATTAGAGATAGGGAGAGTCTGTCTGTTGATATCAAAGGAAGTTGGGTCAGGTCTGAGGACTCGAGCTCACTCGAGGAATTGCATTTTAATACATGCCTCCCATTTCAACTGGTTTGGAAGTTGTTTGGTCATCTAGTGAGGAGGAGACCAAACTGACTTATAACCTTGTTTAAAAATATCTTCATTTTATAACCTCTCGCCAATTACACAGGAGTAAGTCCAGTAGAGGGGCATAGGTCATAGGTCACTGACGGACGATTTTACAGTCATTGTGTGACTCATGGACAAAATAAAAGTCAAGAATCACTTAAAATAAGGCAAAATACATCCCTAGGGATTATACTCCACTGGTACCAAAGTGTCTCACTCACATTAATGACACAAGTTGTAACAATATTAATCAGCACAAGACAAACATGGGCTACTTCCAGACTATCCTCCTGCATTTCTGATTTATTCAGAGCGGGGATCTGCAATACCTGCTTTGAGCTAGACACATTGTGCAGCCCGACAAACGAGCTGCTGGAATTCTGTGGAAAAGAGAAATAAAAACTAGGGAACCTGTAATTTTCCGTAGATGGTGGATTTCGCATTTCAACTTTCGCTAGTGCGCTAACATCAGTGAGATGCAGACAGCATGTCTGGGGGAAGTGATGATAAGGGATCTAGTCCGTGCTCCTTTCGGAACGGGTACTCACAGGGCATTCTGCCATAGTCCCATGGACATTTCACTCCCTGAGCTAGAAACGATAGGGTTCCTCTCTCTCTCACTTCCACCAATTCTTTTTGCCGGTGTCACTCCACTGACTTCAATGGAGCTAGTCACTATTTACACCAGTGTGAATGAGAGCCAATCGGGTCCCATAAATCCAGATCCTTTCATGGTCCCCGCCCCATTTCCCCAAAGGCATCCTGCCCTGTCTCCTAAGCAGCCCAAGTACACAGTGCCCTTCCCCCAGCACCACTGCAGGAAGAAATGGAAGGGGAGTGAGGATTAAGCCCGTGTACACGAGGACGAGAGAGGGCCCTGCCACAGACCCAGCTAGCTCAACTAGTCTAAGGTCAGCCTAAAAGGACTTGTCATGAGCTGGAAAGCCGGAAAGCTGCAGAGGAACATTGCAGCCAGTTGTATAGCGCACACAACCTCAGCCCAGCTGTCACACTGTCTGCAGCCATGTGTTCCAGGCACCGCCACTCAGAGACGCAGTGAGAATTCAAACAGGGTTTAATATGATTGTTATTGCACAGTGTAAATATCTGAGGATGCACGATGAGTGAGCAGTGATCACCTGCAGAGGCCAACACTGGGACCAAGGCTGCACTGCAGCAACAGCTGTTACTCCAGGGATGGGTGGAGCAGCGGGGCAGTCTTTACCTCCTACCCTACGTTTAATGGTGAGCGGAGACAGAGGAGAACGGGGGCTGAATCACCGATTTCTAGGCTCTGCTCATATCCTCTTTTCCCAGTGAACTTGAAGGTGGGAGGGATGGAAAGAGGAGGGTTTGAATTCCGGCTCCAGGCAGGGCTGTATGCAATGATACCGTCCTAAGCACAAAGTGGGTGTGGAAGCAGCCAAGTGTCTCTGCCTGGTGGAATCTCTCCTCTGCGATGGTCATGTTCCCACAGCCTCTGCTCCCCTTGTGCTGATGTGACGTTTTCCAATCACTGTCAGCTCCCGCTATGAGGGGGAGAAAAGCAAATGACCGGACATGGCTACTTGTTGGGTGCCATTGGTCCTCCCTGCCTAGGCAGCCAGGTGGGTACAAGGACAGAGGAAAATGTATCAGTGACATTAAAAAATACTTTAAAGTGGCCCAAATTTAAATGGATCCAGTTCCTGGCTAGGCCCTATCATGTATCTTCAGTCTGTGTTCTAGCGAATTCTTCCCCCAGACAGCGATGAAGGGTCTCTCTGCCACGCACGGCAAACTGGGAAAGGTCAGAACCCATTGGAGCCTCACTCCCAACACAGCTCAGGCTGTGCTCCTGATGCACACACAGGGATCTACACTCACATCCGAGCCACAACACAGGGCAAAACACACAACCACAGACCCCACCAATGCCCACAGCCATCCACGCATTCCTCTTCACAACCCCTACATGCAGACATCTACCTAGACACTGAGATAAGGGTGACCAGATAGCAAGTGTGAAAAATCAGGATGGGGTGGGACGGGGGTAATAGGCTTCTTTACGTGACAAAGCCCCGAATATCGGGACTGTCCCTATAAAACTGGGCCATCTGGTCGCTCTAACTGAGATAGACACACAGCCCTGAAACCAACCTTTCACAAGTGCACGAGCACACTCCAACAGCTACATGCACTCAGAGTACATTGGCTTATCTCGGTACTCATACGGCTCTGAACACTGTCTCGACTGCCATTTGCCTTCAGCACCTGTCAATCTAGCCCTCTTACTTTCTGTATCTAAACATGATGATTTCCTTTGTGGACCCACCACTGCGGTAGAAACCCATACAGCCCACAGTGAAACCACCCGGCTCCCTACCACTCACACAGACACAGGTTGCTGGCTGTGTCCCACTGAGCCATCTGGAAGAGCTGGACCCCATTCTCTCGTAGACGTTGCAAAGTGGTCTAGGGTGTTGGATTAGTGCCACATTCAGGCACAGGATGATTATGGCAAACCCGAGTGGGCAAGGCAGCTTCATCCTAGTAGCTGGGCTGCTGAAGATGATAGCTGCCTGGGAAACCCTTGGATAACAGACTGGCTGAAAAGCTCAGGAGATTCCACTGAAGCCAGCCACGCTTTGCGATGGCACTGAACGGTTTAAGTGCTGGGGAGTGTGCAGTGGAGTCTGTATCCCATACTTCCAACATATCCATCATGTCGTTTTTACGAGCTCCTCCAGCTGCCAGCATGTGTCAAGGGGACACAAACCATTGCAGAAGAAAGAGAGAAATAAAGTTTTCGTTGGATGACACAATCAGTTTTCTGGCATCTTTCCCTTTTACGCTGCATTCCCAAAGCATTGGGGACAGGGAAGCTACAGACACACAGAACAGAAGCCAACTTCCGCACATGGTCACGGAGGAGGAAGGGCAGTTAGCTGTAGAACACGGGCTTGCGGTGTATGCGCACCACGTTGTACGTGTTTAGTCCTGGGGCATCAAAGCCGGGAGACAAACCCTTGCGGTCAAAAGGGTAGAAATTAAAGAGCTGCCCATCCTGAGTCTCCAGTGACACTGAGGCAGAACCCAGCTGAAGAACGCACGGGAACTCCTTGTCAAAAACCACCTGGAAGACTCGGTCTTCCAGGTGGTGGAGCTTGATTGTCCGGTAGTTTTCAGGGATCAGCTGTTCAATATGGGGCCCAAATTGTTGCATGACCAGCACCCCAAGGGCCCCAGTTTTAATCTCGTAGAAGGTCAGGTTGGAGTAAGTGTAAAAGCCAATATAAGGGGTGGGATTTGGGGGAGGGCGTAGACTCTTCTCTGCCTCCCGGAACACTGTCTCCATCGCTGGGATAAGGTACTCGTATGTCTGAGTCACAATATCTCCGCCTTGGGGCCTAGGCCCTGCCATTAGTACTATGAAGCTTAAGCGGAGCTTGGGCACAAGGGAGAAGGTGGCTGAGTAGCCATCGAGGTCGCCATCCTTCCTGATAATATCATAGCCCAGCTGCTCATTGATCTCCCAGGGTGTGCCAGTCTTGTTGGCAAAGTATTCCCTGGAGCACTTAAAGAGAGGCGTCAGCATCGTCTTCACAGTGTCAGGCTCCAAGAGGCGCCGGTGGTAGGTGCCTAAGAAGACCATTGCCAACTTGGCAAGGTCGGCGGCTGTGGAGTACATCTGGCCAGAGGGCCTGTACCAGCCCAGGTCATAGAGGGGTGCAGGCTGCCCACTGCCGTAGAAGCCGACTGCCATTTGGGAACGGATCGGTGGTGTGATATCAAAGCCAGTGTCCTCCATGCCCAGGCGGTCCAGGATATTCTCTGAGACCCAGCGCTGGTACTCCCCTTCAGCGGTGTGATCTGCCAAGACATGGGCCATCAGAGAGAAGGCCAAATTACTGTAATGGCACCTGAAATGAGAGAGAAATGCATGTCAGTGCCATCCGCAGAACAGGGCTGCAATGGCGACGCTAGCAGGCCGGGTGCCCGTGTGTGCCAAGGCCCCAGGCTTCACTGATCTCTCACAAATGCATAGCTGGAAGCCAGCCTTGCTTACCTGTGTGTTAATGTCTGATATTTATTTTGATGATGCTAAGTTGATAGGAATGTGTTTAGCGTTTTTTAAAATGTGTGTAGGACTCAGCATGTACTGTTCTCACTCAGCCATGCCTCGTGTTATAATGGAATGGCAAACATTTGTCTTGTATATAGCCCTGTAACTAAGTAATCCAGCAAATGAGAAAGAAGGCTGGTGTAATGCAAAGGATGGTCTCTTACAAGACGACGTTAAATCCTACTCATTAAGCACAAATGAGTCATTGTGTGAGACCAAGGCTCGAAGATGTTGTTAACTGTGTTCCCCCTGCCTCCTGCCCCATGAAGAAGGGACCGGTGTGGGAACTATTTCTGTTAGCTCGGTTTCTGTGCGAAGAAGCTAGAAATATGGACACAAGAAAAAATTCTTCATCTCGGGACTGTTTGGACTCTAACTGAATAGGAAGATGGAGGTTCCCAGAGTAATGGTGGCTAGCCCTAAAAGACTTTTGGGAAATTGGCAGACTACTACATCCCTGCTACCTTCTGAAATTATAGACTGTGACTCACCTGTACATGTGCTTTTACCTGCTTTAACCTCTCCATAACTCTCATTCCCTTTTTTAGCTAATAAATCTTTAGTTATTGTGCTATAGAACGGGCTAAATGTGTTGTCTTTGATATAAGATTTAAGGTTCAAATTGACCTGGGCTGAGTGACTGGTCTGAAGCAACCTGAATGTTTTGTGGTATTTGTGAGTGACAATTTATCACATAGTCCAGCTTGCCTGGCAAGACAGACTGGAGTGTGTGTGACACCATTGCAGTGCTTTGGGAGTCCACGTTTGGTACCAAGTTGGTGAAATCTAATCACAGAACATCGCACCAGTCTGGGGTGTCTGCCCTGGTTTTGACAGTCTGACCCGAGGTAGGCACTCAGGGTCCAAAGCCACTCCAGACAGCGGGAGAGCAACAAGCCTGACCTCCACAGATTCCACAGCATCAGGCATTCTATAAAAGCCACAGGCAGATCCTTTCCTGATCAAAGATTGTGATGTGGCCTGAGCATGTGCCAATGGGAGCTAAGAAATTTCTCAAACCTGCTCTTTTGTGACCTGAAACCACCTTAAACTTTCAAAGGAATAAAGGAGAGGGGCAGTGCAGACAGAAAGAGGAGCAGCGGTTTTGCCATTCTGAATTGCTGGTAAGTCAGGAAACGTAGAAGGGAGGATTCCTACAGCAGCATTAGCTTAGCCACACTGATTCAAATAGTCATAGAGTCCAAGACCAGACGGGATATCTAACCTCCTGGATAACACAAGGCATAGATCTTCCCCCCAAAAATCTCTAGAGTGCGTCTTTTAAGAAAAATGTCAAATCTTGATGCATGACCTGTAGGTATTACAGTCCTCATTTTGCAATAGAGACTGGAAATACTACACTCACACGGTACCTGCCAAAAGACATCACTGCAAGAACAGGTAATTCTGCATTTCCTACCTTGTTGCTCTAGTTGTTCAGCAGACAGTGCACTACGTTTGCTGCATTTCATTTCTCTTCAGGTTATTTTTTAAGGGAGGATAGGGCTGAAGGCCTGTCGACGCAGAGGCGCACCATGCCTCTCAGGAGCAGGCCATAAGAGTCCCAGCTAAGCTGCTTTGGAGACTTAATGTGGCACAAGCATTTAAACCACCTTAAGGTGGCAAAAGCACTTAAATGGCTTTAAGTCTTCAGGGCAGCATCACAGCTATGGTAAGTCCTTAAGGAAGCACAAGTGCCTGAGTCCTGTAACTCTAGAAGCTGCTTCACATCCTTAAGCTTGAATGGTGTCTATTGACATAAAACAGAGAAATTCGCACTTCAGAATGTCTGTCTGTCTGTCTAGAAGTGTTTGCAACCGTTCATAATGTTGTTACTTATAATCAGGTTGTATTTCCACACTTGGGCATGGCCACACTTCGCAATGAGCACTCCAGACACACCGAGCTCAGCTCCCTTGAAAAAACGCACAACCATCATTTTATACAGCAGGAAAAACGTTCATTTCCTCCCCACACTTATGTCTCCAAAGTGGCTGAAAATAATCTCTTCAAAGTTCCCAGAAAAATGTTCACCGTTGCCTGGATGCAAAGACTGGACACGTGCCTGTGCAAAGATGAACTTTTCAGAACGTTATGGGCGTGTCTGAACAAGGGGAAAGAATCAAAATCATTTTGATGCCTGACGTACCAAGGTGCTCAGAGACCAGCAAGTGATCCCGGAGGCAGGCATGTACCTCAGTGGTGGGTGCAACAGAGACAGGTTAATAGATCGGGAGGCCATAACGAGCCCATTAAGCTCATGTAGTCTGACCTCCTGTATAGCACAGGCCAGAATTTGAGTTTCCTGAGCCTATCCCATCACTTCAGGGGGAGCTAGAGCAGAACATTTAGAAACCGATATCCAATCTGTATGTAAAGACTCCATGTCATAGAGAATCCACCAGCTCCCTAGGCAAGTGGTTCCAATGATTAATTATCCTCACTAAAAAATATGCGAAGTTTGAGTTTGAGTATGTCTACTGTCAGCTTCCAACCATTGGAGCCTGTTCTGCCTTTGTCCCCTAGAGGGATCAAGCTTCTATTATCAGACAATTTAAATGTTGACATTTCCTAACTGTTGAGTGCTTGACTTTGCAAACCCCGGTAATGGTCTTGTAACAGGGTTTTTTATAGACATTTGTAGATATTATTGACAATATGTTGATTTTTCATGTCATTTCTTTATCTGACAACTGGATTTGTTTCTGGATTGGATCACCAAGACGTCAGCCGGTGCCTCCTCCATTGCAGACGTAAATTCTCTCCTGTCTTTTTCTACCAGATACAGATCAGTCTTGGGACCTGGGGTTAATATGGCAGAATGGCCTTCCATCTCTGCTGGCTGTGCTGCTGCTAATGCCGGCTTCCAAACTGTTCCACTTTGCCTTCTCTCTCTGTATCTAATGGCACCTGAGTGAACGACTCGTGTTAGAAGGGCGTGTGAATTACTGTACTGTAACAGGAAGGGGCTTCCGGCACCATTTGCAGCTCTGGTTGTGACTACTTAGCAATTACGCATTGCTACAGTTGCCAGATATTAGCCAAGAGACGTGTAAGTGATGCATAGACCTGACCTGGTTCCTGGGTCAGCGACCAGAACGTCATCCTTCAGGAGACCAAGGGCATCTTGTGTGCTTCCTCGCCACAGCAGGCTGGTGGACCTCAGCCTCCTGGGCAGCCCTGTGCAATGGGAACAACAGGACATAAAAGAGCAAGAGGCAGATACTGACTTATGTTAGGATAACATGAAGATTCATTCACTGAGTCTGGTCAATAATGATCCAAAATGGGACACCAAAGACAAAGGAAAACAGCAATGATTAATTACACTATCTACCAGAGACACAGCAAATGTGCAACTACTCAGAGACTCATAGACTTTAAGGTCAAAAAGGGACCACCATGATTCTGTGGCCTGCGATGTGCAGGAGGATCCTCACGAGATGAAGGAGGCTGCCGACGGGCTCCCACCTGGGATCTGGGACCTGGCGGGAAGCGGGGGGCTGCCACTCACCTCCCCCAAGAGTAGGCGGCTGCTGCTCACTTCCCAGCTGAGACCGGATGGGAAGCGGGTGGTTGCCGTGTGCCTTCCCCAAAAGCCGGCCACTGCCACCTGCCGCCCAGCTGAGAACTGGGACTTGGTGGGAAGTGGGGGGCCGCTGCCTGTCTCCCCCAGAAGTCGGCAGCTGCCGCCTGCCTCCCCTTCATTGTTTTTCCCCAGGTACCCCCTGCCTGTGTCTCAGGTACCCCCAGGGGTATGCGTACCACAGGTTGAGAAACTACAGCTTCGGGCAGGCAGGCCAGAACTGTGTTTGCTGTGCTGTGGAGTGAGCTCCACCATGAGTTAACTTGAAAACTTCCTGGGGCTTTGAAAGGGGCGGGGCGGAACTTTGCCGAAAAAGGCTCTAGGCCTCTCGCCTGGGTGGTTTTATTTTGTCAACAGCACAGGGCAGCTTTGTTGACAAAAGGGTCATTGCAGCGTGTACGCCAGGACTGAAAACTCTCTAGTGGAGACTGGGCCTTAGCAACCTTGGACTTCACACCAGCACGAGCCCAGCTTGGAGCTGTGAAGGAAACCTGGTGAGTGGGTTTTGCAGCACACCGATCAGAGAAGTGCCAGATAGCAAGACTGCATTGTGTATGACTGTTTATGGTGTAAAAAGCATCCCCTCGGACACACGTCATGTGTGACGCTGCAGCAAATTAACATTGCTACTAAAATCTTAACCTCTGCATTTCCTGACTGCGTGACTTTAACGGTGTATTTGTAACATCGCATTTGCTACTGGGGTCACTTTTAAAATCTCCCTTCCCTAACCACCAGACTGCAATGGCCTATGCAGCTAACCACAGCTTGCTGATGACAAAAACGTGCATGAGATGTGGTGCGTTTACTCTGGAAGGTGTTTTTCATCCCTCGGTTTTAAAGCACCTTACAATGGTGGCTGAGCACCATGATCCCCATTTCACAGGGAAAGCAATGGAAGCAAAGGCACAACCTCTGCTTGCTGATGCCAAGTCTACCTGCTCCCAAAAGATCTCAAAGCAGGAATGCCAGCTAAGTCTAGGTTAATAATAGACTCTGCACGCCTCTACAGGAGTGTCAAAGCAGGGCACTGGATGCAGCTAACAGCAGGCATTAACAGTCGTACTTTGAGGGATTTTCTGATTACATCAGGCCCTGCTATCTATGGCTACTTTAATATTGAAGTTACTCATTTATAAGAGAAACAGCAGATTAAGAGTGAACATCCCCTGCCAGCAAGCACCAGGCTATTAATAGTTCAGGAATCCCAGATCAGGAGGCGGCAGTGCTAGCTACAGAGAATGTCTCCCTTCAAAACAAAGAACGCTTAGCAATTCTCTGCCTCCTAACGCCACCTCTCAGAGACTGTGAAAGCACTCTGAGCCGGGGGGGAACCTGTGGTGAGAAGAAGCTGCCCCACATTTCATCCCTGATTTCAATTCAGGCTCCTGCACTGAAAGAAAAGTTATTCCGGCAGGAAACAGCCAGGAATCCAGCAGCTCCGACTGGCTCAGCCAGGGGAAGATCTACTCATCATGGCTTCTACCAGCTCAGTCACTGGGGGTATATCCCAGACAACAGACCAGCTCAGTGCACCTCTTAGTGGCTGGGCTGGAGAGAGGCTCCCTGTGGGCTCTCTGGTTGGAGCTGCTGGTTCACAATGGGAAGCGGCTGTTTGCAGTGCCTGACAGACACACAGACAGAGGTTTTGCATTGCCATTACCTGATCTGTTCTCTCTGGGGACAGGGAGTTTTGTTGTTTTAACTGATACATTGATGCCTGGGGGTCAGTCTGGAGAGTTTGGTGAAGATGGAAGAGCTGGTTTGCTCACCTGAGAGCTGGCTTGCCATCCTGCGCAGTGTAACAGGTGATGGCTTGAGGGGCAGCGACCCCTTCTCCAGAAAGATCAGCCCATCCGCTGTGTATCTTTGTTCAGATTCCTTGAGTCGCCCCAGAGGATTTTTAATAACGAAGCTCTGGGCATAGCGTTCCAAAGGGTCATCCAGAGAGGTCACTTTCCCTTCCTCCCACAGTTTGTAAAGCATGATGGTGGGGAAGATCTTGGAGATGCTGGCAATCCTGTCATGGGACAAACAGTTACATGTCTTCACCACCTGCTGCTGGTCCAGCACTGCTGGTCCACAGGTCAAGCCTTACAGGCTGTCCGGGCATGCCAAGCCCTCTCTGAACAAGTGAGCGATGCTAAACAAGTCCAGACAGGGATCAGCATTTAAGGGACGCTCAGCACATCGGATTGCTCAAGTGGCTGGTTATCTGTCACTTTATTAAATATAAAACCTACATTAATGTAATCGCCAGGGACCAAAAGTCAGGAAAGATGAAAGGTCAGCTTGAACATCTATAACTCTGTCCCGGTTGCCCATATGCATTACGATACAACCTACACTTCTGGGATCACATGCTAGTTTGCAAATAATGCAGCAGAATACAGTATATTCTAGCGTCCATAAGATACTCATATATATTTAAGATAGCTGGTGTTCATTTCATTAAAACGGTAACATAATGTGTCTGTAAATGGGAAGAGATTAAGATTGTGTGTTCCACATTCTGATCTGATTTTTGGATACTTAATTTTGCAGCCTTAACTTCGTATCAATGTATAGACAGGGGTCCTCTGGAAAAAAATAGTTTGTAATCACGTAATTAAAGTCTGTATCATAATGTATATGCACAAGGAGGCCAAATTACAGTTGTGCAGGGAAATTTAATTGTGGTATTTCTTAACTTTTGTGTGCTTGACTTTGCAATCTTAATGCAATTTCCTAGGATATCAGAAAACAAACTGAAAAAAACCAGAATGTCTATCATGTGGAATCATAGTGACAATAGGTTGGATCATCAGAAGGGTTGGAAGCTTTAGATCCACCACACAGACCTCTGTCACTTGAACTAACAGAGTAACTGGTAGCAGTAGTAGTCTGTTTTCCTCAATGTACAACATTGAATTTTATCTGTCATATTGCCTATATACCTAGTTTGATTCTTGGTTAGTTCCCTCTGAAGTTCCTCACAGTCTTCTTTAGACTAGTTTAACCTGAATAATCAGGAATTTTGCCACTTCGTTGCTCACTTTTTTCCCAGATCATTAATACACACGTGAAACATGACTGGTCCTAGAAGGGAACCTTCCTGAATCTCATGGTTATTTTTATCATGGGAAAAGATTAACTATTTCTGCTCTTTGTTTCCTGCCTCTTTGGATACCGGGCAGGTTCTCACTAAAGTAGCGCTGGTTAAGGAATCCTGTCCATACCTGTGCATGAACTATATACAGTTATGTCCATGCTCATTGTACAAAATTCTGAAGGAAGCATACGTCACTTCTGCCTATGCAAGCATTCCAACTCCATTGCCGCCCTCCCCAAAATGTGGTGTTTGCCATTTAAAGGGATCTCCTACTAAGCCAATGCAATACTTCCCAACAGAGACTCACTGCAACAATATGGAACAGACTTCTGCTGGACACTAAAAACAGGGACTTAACAGAGACACCGGTTTTATGGCTCATTACAACAATTTGCAGCACACCCTTCTGCCTGCTAACCCGTCATTGCCCACTTGGTGTTAAGTGATCTCCTTACAGAATGTGGGAAACCTTTATGCATAACAATCTGTCTCACCCTGTACGGAGCCCAGACACTGATTACTGCTCCCAGACCTGAGGGGAGCTCTGGGAATCTCGAAAGCTTGCCCCTTGCACCAACAGTAGCTGGTCCAATAACAGATATTACCTCACCTACCTTGTCTCGCTCATGTCCTGGGAGCAACATGGCTACAACAACCCTGCAAATGACTCTGCAACAACGGTCCCTTTCATGGTAATAGCGCCCGGTGCAAGGTATAAGGAGGATCTAGGATGGCTGTTTCCTTCTTGTTGCCCCACATTTGGAAAACGTAGGGGATTTTTAAGATTTCAAACTGCATTTATGTAACGGAATTGATGTGAAGTGTATGCATCCCTCCCGCTCCCTGTCTGTTGGGGCTCCTGCTGTATAAACTGCGAACCCACCTGTAAATGGTGTACTCATTGGGAATCACTGAGAAGGGGTCAGAGCCATTCCTCTTCCCAAAGTTGCCTGTCCAGAGCACCGTGTCATTGTAGATAACAATGGCAGACATGGCAGGGAGGCCCGGGCTATAGATTTGATGGCGCAGAAGCATGTCCACCTGGGAGGAGATCAGAAAGTGGTGAGGAGGTCGCAGACAAGCACAGACTAGAACAAAGGAGTGAATCAATACAATAATGCACTCACACTCAGCAGGTGTGATTACATGTATTTACTGGTAAGCAAATGGCTTTGCACTAAGACCAGTCAAACTAAAAGAATTTTTCACAAACTCTTAGCTTTTGAATAATTTCTTTAATGTTTTTCACTGTTCTGCATCTCTGCTCTGTACCCTCACTTACTGATTATTATTTGGTTCCCGTCATCTGAGTATCTGCAAACCTCATGTTATTTTAAACAAACATAAAAATTACCCAGAATAATACCTAGTTATTATATAGCACTTTTCACCAGTACATCTCAGAGCACTTCATAGGCGATACACTAACCCAGCTGTGCAGTCTTCTCATAAAAATAACATGTGACTGGACAACTAGCAAAGTTTCCATAGACAAAGGGGAAGGAATGCAGACCAGGATAAATAAAGAACATGTCAGAGATCTTCTGACCAATTGGAATGAGTTCAGTACCCCTGGGTACACTGCTTCTCACCGAAGAGAAAGACACTCCCATTTTCCTGTGAAGGAGTCAGGAAGGGAAGTGCAGAGTTGTGCTTCTCAAACGGGATAGGATTGTGACTGTGTTACCCAGAGGATAACCCAGAGTATGGGAGGGCTCAGAATTCAACTGCTCCTTGATGCATTTGAGGCAGTCGCCTGTCCTAATAGGACGCTGTGATTCTGACCAGCCCAGGAAACTGAAGAATCAGATCTCTTCCCAGCCTCTCTTCCCTACACCTACAGGTTAAGACATAGACACCCCCCGTCCATGCCATCCCCACAGACCTTCTCCAGTGCATCCTTCAGGATTGGGATTGGGTGGTCCAGTGGCACCGGTTCTGGGTAGCGGGGGCACATCTGCATAGCTTCTGATCTCACCTCCATCGCAGACAGGCCTGGAAACAGTTCCGGAGAGGAGGCTGGGTTTGCTGACATGTTTTAAATAGAGGCTCACACAGAATGAAGCGGCGGGGGCGAGGCCACAGGCCTTACAGATCCTGCCGCCCGTGGCTGGGAAGAGGCCTTGTGTCAAGCGACGGAGGAGGTTGACAGGCTTACTACTGACGCAGAATTTCAGCACATGAAATGCTGCTGGTGCCCTCGCACCTTTCAAGGCTACCCTAGCCAGGCATTGAGGACATGAGGGGAATCCGTGGCCGAGTGGGCTGGAGACAGCGGGCTAGCTGAGAGAACAGAGTGGACACAGGGCTCAATCCTAGTGCTATTGAAGTTAGAACGTGTTTTGCTGTTGCGTCCAGTGGGCCCGGGTTGTGTCCCAAAGGCTCCATCCGGAGCATCGATGGGGCATCGTGACTCCATGGCCAGGGGCCAAAGCAGCAAATAGGAGAAGCTTATTTCTGTAAATATTGTGAATGCTGCCTGAGAGTGACTGGCTATCCATGGAAACAACCCAGCTCCAACACGACACACGGGACAGGTGGGGCCACACGGAAAACAGCCCAGCATCTGCCAGGCCAGGGACAAATCAGGGGCCCAGGAACTTTCTTCTTCATCTTCAATGTTTGGTGCAGGTGAAGAACTCTCATTTGACAACGAAAATGGGAACTCTCCTGCCCAGGGCCAATATTTGCCCATCTGACTCCAAGGAGCTTTCGAAGTACAGCGCCCCAGCCCTGCACGTTATAGAGAAAGTGCCTGTGCGTTCCCCCTTGTACCCCATGGGGGTGGGCCTGTGCCGTGCTGCGGTGCTGTGCAGGGGAGGAGAAATGTCACAGCAGAACCTTCGGGCTGAGACCACGGTGGCCATGGTGGCCATGCTGCCCCAGGCAGATTCTGACCAGTGCAACCCCAAAAGAAGAAAGGGAGCTCCGGACTCAGCGGTGAGTCCAAACGAGTTGAGCAGCAGACGATGTGGGTGTAATACCTTCTTCTGACCTCTTCCAAGTGACTCTCTGCAACCCGTTCGGCTCCCTTAGCCTTACATCCACTTCCTAGTGCATGAATTACATCCCTGCTCCCCAGGAGCCTGCAGTACCAGAGGCTGAGGAAGTCTAAGGGAGTCTATGGGATCTAAGCTGGCATGACCCACACGGCAAGGGGCCAGGAGAGAACGGGAGGGGGTAAGAAAGTGTACATTAAAGTAGCCACCCACCGCTTTAACATACCCCTGACTCACTCCTTGGTGCCAATTACTCCTGTTTGGTTTTAGGAGGTATAAGAGAATTGAGCTAAGCCTAGGGGGTCTTATGGCCCCCCCCCCCGACTCACCACCCCTGAATTTGCTTCTGAGTGTAGCCCCTGACTTCCTGAGGCAACCCTTTCTTATCAACCCTGGGAGGTTTCTTTTATTTTTCATTTGGAATCTCATTAGCACCCTCTGAGACCCTTCTCTCTCACTGAACTCACTGGTCAAGTAATTAGGCTACGTGTAATGAAATACAGGCCCTGGGGGCAAAGGGCTGTACCTGCTCCTTTCCGGGCAGGGTCCAATCCTGCACAGGTCATTCAGACGACAACCTCTTGCCTTCAACGGCACTGGGCCTGTGGGGTCTGAGACCCCCCGCGTGCAGCCGATTGCTGGGTACTCACTGGGCTCCACCTTGGGGAGGCTATACTGCCACAGGAAGCAGCCAGTCATGGCCACGGAGAGCAGGAAAAAGAAGATGAGCACCGCATGGATCCACTTCACTTCCATCATCGAGAGCCTGAGGAGCCGCCGCCCACTGGAGGCCTGCTGCAGAGACGAGACGCGGGGTGTCAGTGGGACTGTTTATAGGGGAGCGAGAGAGAAGAACTGCCTGCTAGCATTAGACAGCTGATAACGTGTCCAGCTGAAGTGCCACCGAATTCTGACTAATCTATGCCACCACTGATGCGGCTGGTGCTGGAAGTTACTGGAAAATTGGTTGGGCTTTCAGTAGACAAAGCTCATGCTACTGAATCACGCCCTCTCAGGTACAGAAGAACCACAGCTCATTCCCAGCATGCCCACCACACCTTTAGCCCGAGTCATGTTGTGTGTGATGTTGTTTGCATGCAAGATGTACACCAAATAAATCGTATTAAATTGTCTGCACTCTGGCTTCCTTCTAATCAGGTGCGATTGGGCCACTGCCCTGGGACTGGAGCCTGCTACGCCCCCCCACCAGGACTGAAATCTAGGATGGCTGATTCAGGATTTCTCCCAAACCTTTTGGTAGGTGAGCTCTCTCTCATGTGAGAAGGGAACTAAGAAAGCCATGGTCCGACTTGCAGGTGCTTTTCTCACTCTCTGGCCCGTGTGACTGAGTATCTTGATGGGAACCCAGGCTCCTTTAGCACTCAGCCCTGCCCCTGCCCCCCCAAGCTCACAGGGCATGTTGATGTCTGTTGCAAATATTTTGTTAAACTGTTTTGTCTATTTCAAACATTTCCACAGCAGGTTTGGAAGCTGCATGGTACTCTGGGCAAAAACAGCCTCTGACCCTTCTCGCTGCCTCCATCCGACAGATCATCCTTCCTGGTGCATGCCGGATGGACCAAAGAGCAGGCAGCCAGAGCATTTCCATTCTCCATACTCCAGCTGCCTGGGCAAAGACAGCTGTCACCTGCCAGGGAAACCCCCATCAACACTAAGGAATGCGGCATGCACCAGAAAAGTACCCCATCCCGGATCTGTCCCAGATCCAGTTTCCCACAGGAAGGGGGGAAAACCAGCATGCGCCAGGAAGGGTGAGGTCAGGTCGTCTGTCTGATGGAGGTGAGAGAAAGACATACACAGAGGAAGGAAGGGCAGCATCCAGGCCAGATGCCCTGTTCTGAACGTGCCAGGAAGAGGGTGATGGAGGATGATGGATAGATACGGAAGAAAGAGGAAAGAAGCGAGGGACTCATTGCTCAGCTCAGGGCGACAGCTAAGCCCTGAACTCACAGAAACATACTATGCCCTCGCTGACAAGCGCAAAGGGCTCATTTGGGGGGAAGGAATTGATCAGCCAGGTCTACTGCTAGTGTCCTACTGCCACCACCCCCTGCAACCCTGAATGACAAAGCTCGCTCTTACCTGTCTGTTAGTCTATGCTGGAGAGCTGCTCCCTAGAGCTGCGAGGAGATGCCATGTTCCTGCTGTAGGAGCTGGCAGTGCGGACCAGGACCCTTACTTTTTGTTTTTAGCTCCCACATGGTGAAGCTGCCTTTCTGCTGATTGCACTCCTGCCCAGCCTGTCTCCTCCTGGCTTCTCCCTCCCCTTCCCTCGATGCCTCGGTGACTCCCAGGACCCTGACGTCAGAGTGAAATCCAAGGATTTTCTTGGTTTAACCTTCGCGGGAGGAGGTAACCCCATCTGCTCACTTCATGCACTTCAGACTTTCCCGGCACACTAGACATTGATCCGAAAGGCAGGGGCGCCCTGCACCCTTCTCACCTCCTGGACTGACTCCACCTTCTTTCACCTCCCCTGGCAGGCAGGCACCCTGCACCCCCGGTCCCATCTCTTCACACACCAGCAGCAGCCCCTATGTCCTGCTCTCCAAACCCAGAGACAAACGGCCCTTACAGAGTAACAGGAATGGGACACCTCTCGTCATCCACTGCGGTTCACTTGAAAATCTGCCTCTGCCTGCATGGAGCTCTTCCTTCTCCATGGGATTTACAGGAAATCAATTACCCTTACCCACAAATAACCCCCATCCCAGGCTGTGGGGAATACACCCTTCGGCCCCTCTCTTAGGCTACGTCTACACTACCCCTTGTCAGTGTAATTTATGTCACTTGCAGGGGTGGCTTTTTTTATGCTAAGAGGAGAGCTCTCTCCCGACGGCATGGAGTGTCTTCACCTGAGGCGCTGCAGCTGTACCGGTTCAGCTGCACCGCTGCATGTGTAGACATGGCCTAGCTGCCTGGCAGCCTGTCCTCGTCCGATACAGCTGCGAGAGATTCCATACAATTCCTGTCCCAAGTGGGAGAGGAGACCTGTGGTGCCCAATACACTTTCAGTCTCACTGTGCAATCTGAAACGAGCATGGTTCTTTTCCTCCCCCTTACACAAGTCTGGAATAACCCCACTGACGTGTCATTTACAGCCTGGGAGGAGAATCAGACCCCATTTCCTCCCCCCACACACACACTTTCTCTGAGCCCCAAAAGTTTGGGGAGAGGTTCAGGTAAGTTGCCCTCTATTAAGCCCCTTTCTTCCACCATGCAGTGCAATATTTCCCTGTGTCCCTCCTAGTGGATTAACACTCACACTTCTGCGTCACTCAGCTGGTGACAGACCTTATCACAAGTTGTTAGGGTCCAACAGGATTCGGAGCTCCTGTCCGTACCATCAGATGATGTCTCAGACACACAGGCCAGCTGGTCTTAAATGTGGCAGCAGCAGAGCAGAGATCTGCCAGCCAGCCTGCCGCTCCATGCTCTAATCTGCAACCTCCCGTCCAGAGCGAGCTTTGCTCCTTAGCTGCTTGTTCCTTTGTCTGTGTTTTTCTGTCCATTTAACCCAATCAGAGCTTCAGAAAGTGTCGCTCACCTCCCCTAGGCAGGGAGATTAAAGCTCCAGGGCCAGAGTGGCATTTGCTCCTCACTCTCTCTCTCAGGGTTGAAAGTGCCTGTGATATTGAATATTAATTCTGTCTAATGCCTCTCTGCCACGTGTGTGAATTGGGGCTGAAACCAGCTGGGCTTTGCAAACTATTTATAGCGCCTTCATCTCCTCCTGGCATCTGCGCGGGGCGGCGATTAACCCTTGTGACGGACAGCACCTCCATCTCTCTGGCATGCAGCTCACTCACGCAGCCCCAGTGCATTTGCAGCCGGGCAGCTGGCAGGCTGGGGAAATCGCCAGGCTAAATATTTATTAAAAATACAGGAAAAGCGAGCCCAGATGGGCAGAGCCAGGGGACCAATGGGGCAGATACTGCTCTTACGTCCACTAGAATCAATGGAGTTGCACTGTTGTAAGCGAAAGGGGAATAGGCCCAACCCTTTGCTGGCGAGCTACACACTCGATCTGAATACAACGACGTCAAACTCTTTCCGCGCCGTTGGCCTGGGATCGGATGCTGGCAATCAGCAGCAAAGGGACTGGGAGCAGTGAAGGGGCTGCGGCTGGTGGGAAGGTTCAGCCTTACCCGAATCTGTAGCCCTTCCATGGCAGATTAGGAATCGCTTCTCATCACCAGCACGGAGGGGCTGCGCAAGTCCAGGGTTGGGCACCCCTATGGAGCGAGGAGCAAAGGGTTAGAACAGGGAGACAAGAGGGACCACAGGGCGAGTCTGAGCAAGGGGAGGAGAGACCCCAGATGCTGGAGTATGGCAAGTGAGGGCAGGTTGCCTGTTAGACTGAGACAGGAGAGCCCAGCACCAGGTATGACGCAGGGAAAAAGGGGATAGCTCCGGAAAAGCTGGACCTCATGGCCAGAGCTCAGAAAGCATGACAACAGGTGCCAGCTTCACGCCCTCTGCTTCCCACCCCCTGAGGGAACTAGCTAGCAATACGGAGTCCTTTGCAAATTGCCCAGTCCCCTTTCCCTCCTGCCGCCGGGACCCTGGCCCCAAAATCCTCTGGCTGGTAGTAGCAACCCCAGCCCCAACATCCTCCCCAGAGAATTAGAGTGCAGGGGTCTTCCAGGCTGAAACTCCTGCACTGGTTGTGCGGTGAAATGATCCTTCCTCCCGCCCAGGCCCTGGTGGGGTGGTTAAACCCGGCCCCATCCCTGGCCTCTCTCTGCTGGCGACTTACTGCACCTGCAGACAGGAGCCCATCTTAGCGACCCATGCTTGGAGAAGCCAAGATGGAGGCACTGATCTGTGATGCTCTGGGGGCTGGGGGCAGTGCCGAGGGCCCGTGTCACAGGCTCTGAGCGACCACCGTATCACTGCCCCTCCAGCCACCAAAGCCTCTCTCCTCTCCGGTCCTTGCTGCCCACGAGCCGGGATTTCAGCGGTGGGTAAAAGAACCTTTGAAAGCTCTTACCCGCCTCACTGCTGTCTTCCTCCAGGTTCCGGTGCCGATGAACTGGAGGCTTTCCTGCTGCCGCAGATGTTGTGAAGAGTGGCTGGAGCACTAATCCCGGCAGGCAGCCTCTCAGCGCAGATTATTCTCTCTGCCTCACCCCTTCGTACACAGGGGATGAAACATCTGTCCAGAGAAGCTGCCAAAAATGAGAGCGGCATTGCTAGTCTCGTGGGATGCAACAAGACCGGCAGGGTGGAGTGGGGGTGGCGGGAGTGGCTGGTCTTAACACGCCACAGGGTGAAGCATTGGTTCATTCCCACAGCACGTCCCTGGGAAGCTTTGTATAGCTACCCCTGGTGCAGGGGCAGAGGGCGGGAGGTGACTTATCCGAGGCCACATGCAGAATCAGTGGCAGAGCTGTGACCTGAACCCAGGAGTCCTGACTCCCCGTCACTTGCACTCACTCTAAGGCCACGTCCACACTATGAGCTGGGGGGGGGGGGTTCTCGGCTCGTGTACACAGTCTGAAACCAGCGGGTGTGCACTCGGCGTGGCTCAGCCATGCCTCTGCTGCCACAGCTGTGCTGCCGTTTGCACTCCCACTAGCTCGGTGGACACGAACCAAGGACTTGCACCTGCACCTCGGAAGTGCAGAGCAGCTGCCAGGCTGGCGGTACAGCCCTTCGCGTCCCACCACGCCTCTGTCCAACGGGCGCGGGAAGACGCGGGCTTCAGCAGAGCTGGGCTGAGGGCAGCTCACCGCTAACTCCGGCCCCCCTCCAAGGTACTGCTCGTTAGTCACCGATAGTGGAATGGACATGAGCAGGCACTGGAAGTAGAAAACAGGGTTACTTACTAGTAACTGCGGTTCTTCGAGATGTGTTGCTCATATCCATTCCACAACCCACCCCCTGGAGTTGGCGGAAAGAAGGGACTGAGGGGGCGTAGGGCCGGCAGCACCTCATATACCGTGGCATGGGTGCAGGCCTGCACGGGGCGCCAGAGCCAGCCCTATGGGATTTGCTAAGGGGAAAAAAGCTCCGGTAGCCATGCATGGAGGCGTGCCCACACCTATAGTGCAATGGACGTGAGCAGCACATCTCGAAGAAGAACCTGCCCAGCCCTTCCATCATCCATCAAACCAAACGAACCTCACTTGGTCTGAGTTTTGGGAAGTTTCATACGCCACATTTGGACCGTGTGATGCCTTTCATGCACGTCCTGAGTTCAAACTGGACTGGACAGAGTGAGACCAGGACAGCAGCTATGCCACCCTGGCAAGCGTTGGAAGGAGCAGCAATCTCTTTTCTGCCAACTTCCAACCCAAAGAGGTGTGACTAAGTCAGAGAAGTGTCAGATGCTGCTATCCAGGTCCTAACCGCGGAGACAGAGCTGGTTTATGTTCTCGGCGGAGCTGTTTACATTCTGTGACCCTGAGACGTCTCTTTCATCTAGACTCTCTTCTGGTCGTCTGGTTGAGACACGGAGCCTGTCTCCTATGAAATGAAATCAGAGCCCCCCAGGGCCCGACGCTGCACCAGGGGTGTAAATGGGAGCTCGCTCCTTTGAAATAAGTGGAGCTAGTCTGAGAACAAATCGCATGTAATAATTTCTCAGCCCACCTATCCTCACACCTGTCCATCAATGGTGTAAAGAAGACAGAGAATCAAAAAGCATTATTGCCTTCTCCCTTACCCCACTTTTACATTGACTCCAGTGGAGCTACTCCTGATTTACATCAGTTTAACTGAGACCAGGATCTGCCACTGCATTTTGTTCTTGAAGATGCCAGTTGTTCCAGGCTGGGGCTAAGCAGAGCGGTTGGGCAGCTAGCTCCCCTTCCAGCAGCAGCGGAACAGAGACGGGCTTTCAAGGGGAGTTTACGGAACAGCTTTGGTGCCTGGAGAACCCCAGTGTGCGGTAGGAGAGGAGCTGAAGGGAGCAGAGAGCTCTCTGAGAGACAGGTGCCCAAAGCACTCTGGACTCTCAGTATGTGACTCAGGTCTGCTCCACACTTAACATTTACATCGACCTCGTGACATCACTCAGCGCTGTGAAAAATGTCATGCCCTGAGCACCGCAGATGGGCTGATTAGCCCCCAGTGTAGACACGGCGAGGCTGACAGAAGGCTTCTTGCAGGGGGGATTTTCCTCTGCTCAGAGCTCATTTCCGCAACGCTGGCTGCTCTACCGCTTTACCCCTTACAGAGCAACCCTGCGCCCCAGGCACCTCCCCTTGGGGAGTGTGGGCTGGAGAACAGCAAACGCCAGCTCTAAGAGACGATGGGCTTTGCTAACAAAACCAACCCCCCTCGAGCTTTCATTCCTCCCCCCTGCACATCCTTGAATAAGAATTGCTGGGCCAGGACCACAATCTGTCTGGGGGGCCCTGACTGCTGCTGTGGCGGGACCCTCTTTTCCCAATTCCATCTCCAACCTGGAGGTGCAGGAGGAAGCGTTTCCTGTTGGGGGTGGACAGCTGAAAGTGAGCCTCGCATGGCGCGTGTCCTGGAGACTGTGGAGTACCAGGGGGCGTCTGCCACGACTAGCTGTGTGTTCGGGGAGATGCAGGGAGTGACTGGGAGAGGGACTGTTTGGCTTTAAACAGGAGCCAGCACTGGGGTTGGGCATGTCCCGGCAGCTCCTCACTGTCCGGGTGCGTATGGGTCCTTAGTGCTAGGAAAGGTGTGAACAGATCCTGATGTCCCAGGTGTGGGAGGAGGAGAAGGAGCTCTCTATAGGTCGGGTGGGGACTGGGGTTATTGGTTAGTGTCCAGAACAGCAGAAGAAAGATCCTCCTGCACTCCTCCTCCTCACCCCACCCAGGGAACATCACCCTCCGCCTGACACCATAACCCTAACCCCGGCGGGGTGCAGAGGGCAGGCCGTGGAGCCGGGGTGGGGATGGAGAACAAACCTGCCCCGTATTCACCTGGCAGCAGTGGCTCCTGTCCCCTGGGGCTGGGCTTGGGCCCTCTCAGGCCTCCCCTCCACATTGCACCGAGCTGGGATTAGGGTGGTGGGGCAAGAGCAAAGGGCGCTGCCGTGAGAGATGGATGCCCCCAGGTCACAACGCACGGATCAGGGAGCCAGGCTGTTCCTGAGGGATAGGAGGGGTTTCTGTGCGTGCAATTGCACCCATCAAGGCCCACTAAAGCCACCTGTGGCCCAGAATGAGCCTCTTGCAGCAGGTCCGAAAGGAGGTTCCCTTGTTTGGGGTGGTGGATGTGCTTTCAGCTGCCTGGCATCTGTATCGATTGCAGCTGTACGTAGCCCAGGGGTCCCCGTTCTATTTCATACGAGCCTCAGAAGTCTGCAGGGGACCTGGATTTTTACTAGGCCATTTCAAAGCTCCCTTGTTAACTGCCTGCTGGCAGCCAGGTCCCCGATAATGGGTATCGCCTCCGGAGATTGCAGTCCCATGGCAACAAGGAGTTTAACGGCTGCTCTTGCTGAATGGAAGACCTGGCTCTGGTAATCCGCCCCTGGTCCCTTAGAGACAGTCCTGTGACTCCCTCGCTGCGCAGGCTCTGGGCTCTCTCTCTGTCTCTTGCCCCTGCTCCTCCATATATACAGGCTCTCACGGGTGGCTAGAGGGGGCACAGCCCATGCTGCCCCTCCTTCTTCAGCAGTGTAAATGGGAGCTCGCGCCTTTGAAATAGGTGGAGCTAGTTTGAGAAGAAACCGCATGTAAGCCACCTCCAGGAGGCTGCTACATGTTCTCCTCCCCCCGGGGATCTTTTGTAGCGTCAACTGCAGCAGGTGTATAAGTGCATCAGTCATGGGAGCATGGAGTCCAGGCAGCAGCTTTCCTGCCCCGTGCGCCTGCAGAACTACGTGAGCACCACACCCGAGGGGAACACGGGCAACAGGCTGGAATCCCTGACCCCCAACTCCCCTGACACTACAGGGCCCGCGGAGAAGGCCATGGAAGGGAACAGGGAGCAGCTTTCTCTCCATCTGCCTTGCAGATGCAGTGAGTGACAGGCAAGTAGCCTGAGTGGCTGTGACAGTCACTGCGGAGTGTGCTGCGAGGTCTGGATCACGTCAGAGACTTGTGCCATTTCTCTGTTCCCAGAAAGGCCAGGCTGACAACCTCCATCTATGTGAGACAGTCCCACACACCCTGTGCTCTCCAGATCCATCTCCCAGGGATTACCTTCATCACCCGTGAGTCCTAGGTGTCCATTTATCTCAGCCTACCTGTCTCTGTTACATGTTACATGTTACACTGCCCTCTCTATGCCTGCTGTATCCTTTCGGAGGGCAGGCCTGCACTACAGACCGATATCGGTGTAACTACATCTCTCAGGGGTGTGAAAAATCCATCGCTATACTGACCCCTCTGTGTAGACAGCACTATGTCAACGGGAGGGTTTCTCCTGTCAACACAGGTGCTGCCTTTCGCCTTATAGTGACAGACTCAAGGAGCGCCATCTATGTAGTGTCACAAAGAGAAGGGTAAGGGGTGACTTGCTCACAATCTGTAAGTTTCTACATGAAGAGCAAATATTGAATAATGGGCTCTTCAGTCTAGCAGGGGAGGTGCAGCGTGATCCAATGGCTGGATGTTGAATTGAAACAAATTCAGGCTGGAAATAAGGCATCAAATTTTAACCGTCAGAGTAACTGAGCCTTGGGAAACTGTTCCAACGACTGGGCTGGGATTCTCCATTCAAAAATCAAGACTGGCCATTTTTCTAAAGCTCTGCTCTAGGAATTGTGAGGGGGAAGTTCTCTGGCCTGTATCAGACAGGAGGTCAGACTGGATGCTCATAGCCTAGATGATTCTGACCTTAGAATCTATGAATCTATGAGTCTGTGACTCGGCTGCCTGCAGTTCCTGTGGCACCCTTTGGCTAAACCCAGTGACCTCGTAACATTTCAGTTTGCTTAAACTCCTCTCACTCTTCTGGATAAAACAATACTTTCACGCTGACTCCCTTGCCTGCTGCCCAGAGAGTTTGCCATGAAAACTGGTAGCCCCTGCTGACTTCCCTGGGTCCCCAGTGGGCCCCTGAGTCTCTTCTCTTGCCTCCTGGCCTCCATGGGGCTGTGGATCTCTCCCTTCCGGGCCCTGCTGTTGGGCTGTTTCCATAGTGTCATAGATGCGAAGGCCGTCCAGCCTGACCTCCATAACACCAGGCAGAGACCCTCCTCCAGTGTTGCCGGGGGAGCTAAAGCAGAGATTTTAGAAAGAGACGTTGGGTTTTGACCTAAAGCATCTGAATGATGGAGAATCCCCCTGTCTGGGGGTAATAAATCATCCCAATGGCAAATCACTCCGACTTTACCAGGCCCCAAGAGTGTTGCCTTGTTTTTTAAGCTGAATTCAAACCAAACGTTACTGACGCTGGCCAGAGTAGCCCTCGGCCCCCATGGGGCCTGCTAGAGATGCGGACATCAGCACTGTGGCAGCAGAGACCAGGAGGAACAGGGCTGTGCACCCACTGATAGTGCTGCAGCCCGTGGGATCCCATCAGCCCCCACTGGGTGGGAGGAAGCTCATCTACGGGTGCAAGGGCTTGTTTGTGAGCTTGCTGAGCAGCTCATCCTCTGCCATAGACACTCACCAGAGTCAGGCGCCTCCGTCGCCCACTGAGATGCCATCCCTCGGTTCACAGCAGCTGCACACCGAGTTCCCTCCCCGCATGTTGATTCTCCTACAGCCCTGGTTTAGCGCATTGCTTGCCTCAAGCCCCCACTCATTCTGGTCCATGAGACACATCCCTCCATCCTGTTTTATTCATTGCCTCCCCGGCTGCGGGTGTTCTTCCAGCCCGTGCTGCGTGTGGGAGGGAAGCATGGCCTCTGCCCCCGACGTGCTGACCCTGAGGATTAGGCTTTTGTGTGGGTTTTGTGATGATGAAGTAAGTTATGGCTGTAGCTTCCCCCACCCATGGCGTCACTTTGTACCCGCTCCTTTCCCAGCTCGGTCTCATTTGCTAGCCACGTTCATCCTTCCACGGCTACACAATTGCCTCGGATGTGTCCATCTGTCATTTGTCTGATCAGTCTGTCCAGTGCTTTCCCTGCTATTAAAGCCAAGTCTGCAGGATTGTATATTGCTGAACAACCACCATTGTGACCACCAAGTCTGACTCCCTGTATAACACAGGCCATAGGACGTCTTCAGACTAATTCCTGTTCACCTAGAACAGAGCTTTCGGAAAAATAGCCAATCTTGATTTAAAAATTGCCCGTGTCAGAGAAATGGCAGACAGCTAAAAAGCGACAAATTTTGTAAGTACGTGTATACAAATGCTAGAAGTCTAAATACTAAGATGGGTGAACTTGAATGCCTGGTATTAAATGAGGATATTGATATAATAGGCATCACAGAAACTTGGTGGAAAGATGATAATCACTGGGACCCAGTAATACCTGGACACAAAACATACAGAAATGACAGAGCAGGTGCAGGAGTGGCACTATATGTGAAAGATAGCACAGAGTCAAATACGGTAAAAATCTTAAATGAATCAAACTGTACCATATCATCTCTATGGATAGCAATTCCATGCTTGGATATGAGAATGCTACCCGCACACGCGAGGGCATCCCGCCCTACCATGGGCTCAAAGTGTAACCTGGTTAATTTAGGCACCCCCCACCATCTCCCAGTTCCCAGGGCTCCAAGGGTAATCTTCTGCAGGTTTGTGGGGCCTTTTACCAGTGAAAGACCATTATACAATAATATCCTTAACCTTTATCTATTAACAGCTAGCAAAACAGCTCCATGCACCAGGCTTGGGGGCATTTAACTGCCCAAGAGAAT
Source organism: Emydura macquarii macquarii (assembly GCF_026122565.2). Classification (NCBI taxonomy): domain Eukaryota; kingdom Metazoa; phylum Chordata; order Testudines; family Chelidae; genus Emydura; species Emydura macquarii. Next base: position 51,752,887 of record NW_027132905.1, read on the forward strand.
ACAAACAGCCTCCATGTGTTATGTTGAAGTACCCCGTGCAGCACTGGCACTATGATGTCAGAGTGACAGCTGTCCAATCACAGCGAGACCCAGAGATCAGGCTATGACATCAGAGCCACAGCCATCCAGTCACCACCCAGGGCAGTGATCTGTGGATTTCAAGGTATCCATCAGCACTAAGCTGATGGGGATAAGTGGAAATAACAGCAGGGTAAAAATGTAAAACAAAGACATCCCCGGGAGTCTCAGTCCAAAAACCTGCAAGGTCAAAAGTTCAGAAGCATGTCTCACTGTGTCTCACTGTGCAATGTATTGGAAAATAAAGATTTTAATTACTATGGTCATTCCAGAACCTATTACTGTCAGCAGCTTGTTTGCTAAAATGCCGCATCACGGAGAGTGAGGGAGCTCAGTGCCCAGGACTTTGAAGGAGTGCTCCAGCCTGGTTTGACATGAGCATTTAGCAGAGGTGGGATGAGTCAGGGCAGTGACAGGTAAAGTTATAAATTAAGCCTCTTCATCATAAAGAGCCCCCTTCAGTTACTTTTGGGCTGAAATGTTGTAGGGCCAGGTCTCTGCTGGAGGGCATTATTCCAGAAGCTGCTCTCAGGTACCCAGGCCCCCTGCCATAGGCAGGTGGAGGGTCCAGGGCTCCCCACAGGCTCCCCGGGCATCTCTTACCATGGCTTGGCTCCAGCTTTCAGCCTGGCCAGAGGGTGGGGCCTCAGGGGAAAGAGACCATGGAGGGGGGCGGGGCTCCTGCACGTCCCGTTTTTTGCATTTTGAAAAGGTGACCATCCTAGGGCTCACACCTAACGTTGGCAAAACCTTTCCATCTCCCACTATGCTCATTCGTGCTGCCTATTTGTCCATCGGGCCTCTCCTCTGCATAGTTTGCCAAGGGATGCGGATGTGTTACAGCTACTCCGGGCTCTATATCCACCTGGTGAATTATTTGTAAGGAGCTACACCTTACTAAGTGCACTCTCAAGAGCGTGCTTATAAATATATTAACACCTCGTCGCTCAGAAATACCCAGCTCAGGGAATAACCCAACTTTGCAACTGACACTGTCTGCCAGTGCCCCAACCTAGCTAAGTGTGTCTGAATTGGGTGTGTTCTTCCTTTCAAAAATAAATCGTACTGACGTGTATAAGGATAACCTGGTTCTTCGGTTTGCTAGTAGAAAAAGAAAACCCATTTGTCCCACTTTTTCTGGGGAAGCATCTACTGACCCCGTCTATTGGAAGTACCTGGAGAATACTATAGGGCATAACTAGAGGAGCAGAGCTACAAAATTACTTGAGCAGAGCAGCAGAAAGGAGAGAATTATCTAGTTCTCCTGCTCAAAGTGAGCAATTTATCCAACCAGTGCATCCATTTCCTGTTAGACAATTACCAAAAATACGTTTGAAAACCCAGTTCCTTATTTGAAATGGTTTGATGTGCCCTGTACATGGAACGTCTGCAACTCTTCTCTCTTTATAGTGCAGGCTGTGTGACTGGGCACCTAATTCACATTTGTGCTCCCTAGGTGGGATGACAGAAACATTATAAATCTGGCAGTGAATGCCTGACTTTGTGCATGGCAGGTAATCCCATGGGATGAGACCGAACCCCGTGCAAAGAGACAGCCCAAAGGTTCGGTCCCAGAAGAGTTATACTTGCAAGGATTAGCTAAGGCTGAAACGGTGCTTGTGCAAGGTGAGTTGCACACAGGAAGTGCAGCTGATCTGCACACTTGTGCAAGGAAAACTCAGTTTCACAAAGGCACTGGGGGGAAGGAGGGTCTGTCCCAAGGCCATGACAGGACTGACACAAAAAGCAATTCAGAAAGTATGAAGATGTACATAAGTAGCACTGCCCATCACTGGCTGGGTGGTGCCGCCTGGGAAACAGCAGAGAGCAGTTTTCCTCCCCCCTGTCCATGGTCAGTCATAGTCAGTCAATGAATCCAGACTTTTAGGAACAAGTTGGTAGCCCAGGTAATTGCATTTCACTTCTCTGGACTGGTATAACGTGTCCTCTTCTTTGGTGCCAAGTGATTTCTGACCTGTGCATCTGAGAGGCTTCTGTTGTCTCTCCCCTGGCTCTGCGACTGTTGTTCTCCAAACCAGTATTTTACCCAGGCAGGTAGGTATGTGACTTCTATCCCAGATGTGCTGGCTTTGAGGATTAGGCTTTCAAGGAGAGGGAAGGGGGTTGTGAAGACAAAATAAGGCATGGTTGTATTACCCCCACTCTCTGCCCACCGGGTCTTTGTCTCATTTGTTCACCACACGCATCCTTCTGTGACTGTATGATCTCCTCTTCTCTCTTTAGCCTTGTCCACACTGGAGGAGTTAGTAGTGCCCATGGCCCAGCACCGGTAGAGAGTGTTTAAGTGCTAGTGTGGAAAGGGCTCAAACATTGTTACGTCCTTGGCGAGGACCCTACTTTGTGCAATTCTGGAACCAGTGGCTGTGTAGGCTGCACACACAGCATCCCAAGGGGCACGGCCCAGGCTTCTACCAAACCCCATCCTAAGAATGATTAGGGTTAAAAAATAATTTCAGTGAAAACAGGGATTTTGAATTCAAGTGCTATAAAACCAAGGCCTTAAAGGTGATGGCTGATGTGGTAGAGAAGGGGAGACATGGTGGAGGGAAGCACAGAAGGGACTGCTGTGATCAGAGCAACTAGCCAGGAAGGTCTGTTATCCAGGGGTAAAACTGAGATGCTGATGATGTGGGAGAAGGATGAACTTGTTGCTAAAACACTGCGCTGGGAGTCAGAAACCTCTAGGCTCCACTCGCAATAGACAAAGAGCAGGAGGAATGGCTAGAATTAAAATGATCAAAATGAGACTGCTAAACTGGGCAAATGTACTCATCGCTAACTGTACCTCGTCTGTACGCCTCTTCACTTGCTGCTTACCCACCTAGGGCAGCTTGGCATGATCCTGTGTGCTCTGTCTCTGTGTTACCCATTTGTACATTGCCACGCACAATTGGGTCCTGATTTATTGAGTTCGCACAGTGTTACTGTCATTTACATAATAATCAATATCAATAAAAGGCTGGCACAGCCTCCCCTGCTCAGTGAAGGAAGAAATAATGCAAATGGATATTGAACCTCGACTTTTTCTTTCGCTTCCTCTTAGTACCAGCTATTTACTCACATACTTCTGAGCCAAGAGCACCCAAGCAGCTCAGAAACGCTATCACTAGCACTCATGCTCACAGCACTCAAGACAACGGGGCAGCATTGTCCCTATTTTATGGATGGAGGACGGAGGCCCAGAGAGATTAAGCAAGCAGAGCTTAATCAAACTGAAAAATGTGGGGGTGAAAAACTGCTTAGATTTGAACTGAAACAAATTCCTTCCAAAAGAATTTTTTGAATCAAAAAGTCAAAATGATTTTGTTTCTTCATAGATGCATTGATTCCGAGGCCAGATGGAACTCTTGTGATTATCTAGTCTGACCTCCTGTATAACACAGGCCAGAGAATTTCCCCTGGTAATTCCTAGAGCAGAGCTTCTATAAAAACATGTATGCTTCATTTAAAATGGTCAGTGATGGAACATCCACCACAACTCTTGATAAATTGTGGCAATGGTTAATTACTCTCACCCTGAAAATGTCTGCCTTATTTCTAGTCTTAGTTTGTCTAGCTTCAACTTCCAGCCATTGCATCCACATACACTTTTCTCTGTAAGATTGAAGAGCCCATTATTAAATATTTGTTCCTCATCTATGTACTTAGAGACTGTAATCAATCACCCCTTAACCATCTTCGTGGTAAACTAAATAGATTGAGCTCTTGGAGTCTATCACTATAAGGCATGTTTTCTAAGCTTTTAATCATTCTCATGGCTCTTCTCTGAACTGTAACAGGGCATGGCTTTGCTCTCATCTTCTTCCCTGCAGAAACTGCATGGACTCCACTAGTTGTGCCTTCCCTGAACTCTTATTTTAAGGTCCCTTCACTATTTCAAAACAACGCAGGTGCAACAGTCTGTTTACAGCACGACTGTGCTTTTTGGCCCTCTTGCCAGGGCCTGAGAAGAACAGAGACCTCTTCCCCTGAAGTCTCTATATAACTGGACTCAAAAAGCCAAGCCAAGCCAAGCCAAGCCCAGCCCAGCCCAGGTCTGGTCTGGTCTGGTCTCCCAGGTGGGACTTCCTGCCTGCCTGCCCCTTTTTCAGCCTTGGGCTGATGGGTTAATTGGCTCCTTATCCCAACCAAACAGCCAGCCTGATTGTCTAATTATCCCCATCAGCTTTCTGGGGGGGGGGGGAGAGAAATGGGACACTAATTAACATCCAATGATGAGAGTGCAGGCTCACCTGTTTGCATCCTGTGGCATGAACCCTCTTCAGCTTATCAACAGCCTTCCTGAACTGCGGACACTAGAACTGGACACAGTATTCCAGCAGCTCTAATATCAGTGCCAAACACAGAGGTAAAATAGCCTCTCTACTTCTACTCAAGAGTCTCCTGTTTAAGCAGCTGGGATCACATTAGCCCGTTTGGCCACAGCATTGCACTAGAAGCTCATGTTCAGCTGATTATCCACAGCTGATTATCCACCCAATCTTTTTTAGAGTCCCCGTTTCCAGGGGCAGTTTAGTTATTTGTCATGGAGTCCCCATCTTGTAAATATGGACTTCATTCTTTGTTCCTAGATGTGTACATTTACATTTAGCCATATTGAAATGCATATTGTTTGCTTGCACCAGTTTACCAAGCCATCCAGATTGCTCTGTATGCAGGACTCAGTCCTCTTCATTATTTACCACTCCCCCAATGTTTGTGTCATCTGCAAACTTTATCCCTGATGCAAGTCATGCAGAATAAAGGTTGAATGTGCGTTGTGCAATCAGTGTCTCTTGTGCACCCCTGTTAACTTCACTGGTAAGCAATCCTGCAGCTGATGCACCTGCAGTAAAAGACCCCAGCTTACTCTCACACAGCTTTATCAGCCCTGCAGTGAAAACAGGAGTAAATCACAGTAGATAACATATCTGAGACACTTAAACCAGCAGGTCTATCTCTGCATACAGACAAGGAGCAGAGCTGCAGCACAAGAAGGTGCTAGAGTTACACAGGTGCTTTTCAGAGGAGAACCACATTCAGTGTTTGCTTTCCTGGCTTTTTAAAGTTCTTTAGGCACACAACTTCCCTGTAGGTTTTTTTTTTTTTTTTTTTTTTCATTTAATGAATCATAGTTACAAAACTATTGGGGAGAGAACAATCTATTACATGGAAAGCAAACTCTCAGATCAGATATCTTTTAAATATTGAACGTCACAAAATCCTACATACCAAAACCAGCACTATATGTATTAATGAATAAAACATTCGGTGATTTTAATCGGTTTAATTGTTTGTACACGTCGGATATTTCTGAACTTTACACACTCCCGGGGTGGAGTGGTCTCTCCCATTTGTAGCAAAGGATCATGTTTCCTAGCAGGAATGTTGGTTTCACCTGCGTTTGTCAGCCAAGGTCACCTTCTCCTGTGTCTGGGCTACTGCATCACAGGAAGGAGGGAAAGTCAGGACTGTCATCTTGCAGAATTTCCTCCTGGTTCTTCAGTCAAAGGCAGGGCACGCCCCCTAGGGTGTGCACTCAAATTCACAGGGCCTTCAAGATTTGCACAGATCCAGCTGATGCCCGGGCTCCCCAAATCACAGCCACTTCAATCGTCTCTTAAGGAGTGTCCGGAGTCACAGAGTGGGGGCTGGGCAAGCTATTGCAGACTGTGTCCAGGGTCTAGATCTAATCTGCTTGCAGTGGCTTTGAATTATCCACCAGGCTCAGAGCAGAGTTTATGTTTATCATTTTCCTTTAGATTGTAGGGTGGCTTGGGGGAGTTGGGCTGGTTTCTGTTTTAGAGTTATCCTTAGTCAGTAGGGTTCAGGGCTGCTTTTACGGTTCAACATAGAGCTCACCTGTGACAATCAAGGTTTGGCAAAGGCTTCCTCCGAACAGGATAGAAATCTATGTGTAGTGGGGAAACCCTGGGGAATTCACTTTTCACTTTCTCTGCATCCCTCTTCAAGGAGCTGAGCAGAGAGGAAATAATGAAGGTGAAACAGAGGGAAAGGAGAGGAAACCAACTGAAAGGGAGAGGGAGAAGAGAAAGGGAGAAAAGGAAGGGAAGAAGGGGAAAGGAGGAAAGGGCTGGAGGAAAGGGGGAGTGTAATCTGGAGGAGACACAAAGCTGTGAGATGAATAACGTGTTTGGTTCAGAGCAGCACGTTTAATTTATTCTTAAATGCACCATAGATTTCAGTTAGGCATTTGCCATCATACAAGTGCATTTGGGCGTGTGTAACTTGTGTGTGAAAACACCTGATGTATGCGCACACACACACACAGTACATTTGGGAGCCTAATTGCCCAAGTGGCTACACAAGTTCCCGAGTTGCAAGTACAAGACCGGCATTTGAGTGCAGGTAGATTCAAGCAGAGTGGCATGCGACTAACATTGAAAATCAGGCCCTTCATTTCTATCCCTCTTGTCAGTGTCTGAGCATTTCTCCAGCCCAAACCAAGAAAGCGCAGCCGGCTGTCCAGCCAGCAGCTCAAGACTTTGGCAGGTCTTCCACCAGATTCAGATGCTGGTCCAATAAAGACATTACCTCACCCACCTTTCTCAGACAGGAAGGAGACGGTTAATGAAGATGTGTCCGGAGCTGTCCCTCGGTGTAGTTACATGGTTCAGATCAGGCATGTTTAGGAGGAGACCGAGGTCATGAACACCACACATCAGCTCTTTTCAAACTGATTTGAACGTCCCCCATTCAACTTCACTCCCCGCCTCCTGTCCGTCTGTCACTACTTGTCCAAAGTCCCCTTGCTTTCATTCAGCCTCTTTGCTTCCCTTCCCTCCTCTGCTAACTTGTGGGTTGTTTATTCCCCTTAAGTTCTGCTTAGTTTTTTGATCTTTCCTCACTCCCTTGGTTTTATTCCCTGCTCACTGAATCCCTCTGTTCTGAAAAACGCATCTCACTCGACTTTATTGATTCCGTCATGAGACGAAAGCCAGTGCCATCCCACCAATGAGACGCCAGCCAGACGAGGACGGCATGTGAGAGTCTGCCTGCAGCCCCCGTTCAATGCTGTCAGATAAAATTCAACAGACCAGGCCCCCTGGCTGAAACAGAACGCTGAGCCATTTTGCCACATGCCCGGCCCTCGGCTCCCTTCTCCCGCTCACAAGTCTGTGCTTCGCTGCTTTACAATCAATTTTTTATCATACTTCAAATAGTAAATATTTTAGAAAGTGCATTTCCAGTCGCAGATGGGCTCGCACACGCGCTCTGCTGGGGAGATGAAGGGGAGAGAGCAAGCCAGCCTGTCACGAAGGCTCAGGTTTTACACCGCACAGCAGGTTGAGAAGCTGCTCGCATTTATAAAGCTTTAGAAAGTGGATCGAAGACGGCGCCGCTCCTGGCGTGCTGTAGCCCGGTTCAGTGGGGTAGCTCACCCACGGAGAGGCTGGCCTGCTGTTTCAGATGGCAGCATGAAGGGAGCCAGGAGATGTGCAGTAAGCTGGCACTATGGGCCTGGAAATAGATTCTTTTAATGCATGGCACATCCACCTGAGCAGATGAAATGCTTAGTCTGAGGACGGCTGTATTGGCGGTAGCTTGATGGCCCACTGAGTCAGCCATCCAGCCAGCAGCGGCTGCCCTGCAGCTCAGACCAGATGGTGTGGGAGGTGGACTGGGACACAGGGAAAGCGGGTGCTGGGCAGTTCTTTGTCTCCACATGCCGAATTAAGTGCCATTAAAGGGCACCCTGTGAAGTGAAGTCATCGACACGGGCTTCTGTACTATGTACATGTTGTGCCAGACCCCCTGCCGTCCACATCTAAACCCCAGGAGCAGAGGTTTCAAGGCACGTATGGGGTAAGAATGTAAGCATGCCTGCGTGGTGCGGTATAAACATGCTTCTGGGTGTGTCATGGCCCTGTACCCAGGCCACTTTGTAGTCTGGGTGGGGGCAAGGGGCATATCTTGTGTGCTGGGTTCAACAGTCTTCCAGCCCCATTCCCACAATGCACTAACCCCTTTCCTGCCTGACCCTTACCCAAATCCATAAAGGTCCCTGCTCCCCCCTCCTCCCCCGTTCTCACCTGTAATTGCAAGCTGCACTGACCACTCCAGAACAGGTTTCTGCTGCACACTTTCCACCACTACGTGTGGACATGGAACCTGCTTTGATAGCCGCCACCTGGTCAGAACCCAAGGCTGGTCAATCGAAACCCTAGCCTCCCCATCAACATCCCCTCCCTCTCTCTGGGGATGCATGCAAGACTGGAAGGCTCCCAGCCTCCGCCCCCAGAGCCCCGTGCCCCACCAAGCCCTCCCTGGCCAGGTACATGTGAATATACGTCACCTGGAGACAAGCTGGCAGTGCAATGTGCACACAAATAACAGGTAACTGTAGTAACTGGGGGGGAGGGTGGATCAACTTCCCTATGGGTTAGACAAAACAGATCTCAGGGAAAACAAAGTGAAGTAACTGCGCCATCTCATACTGAACAGTACTAAACCAGACAGCCCCGCTCCCCACAAAAATGACCTCTTTGAACCATGGAGCTACTCCTGGCTAACAGACAGCAGGTGTCCTGCATACAATCACAGTGGCCCAAAACCATTGTAAAAGCCCATCCCAACCTCTTCATCCACTGTTGTCAAGGTCCTTTGGCACTGCGTAATCCCCCTAAGCTGTGGTCTGGCTCAGGGCTGTAAATATCAACACAGGATGAAAGAACAATGAATTCAATTGAACTGGGCAGACACCCTGGGCAGAACAATCACCAACCAGGCGTCATATCTGTGGAGGTGCCCACCCCAATTATCCATAATGAGTCATTACCTAAATGACCAGCTAATGACCATCCACAGGAGGGGAACAAAATTGTGTGTTGAAGCACAAGTGGGTGGGAACGTTCCTACCATGACGTGATTTGTGACTGACCAGTAGCTGTCCAGTGTTGAAAGCTTCCAGAGGGCAAGACCTCTGCACTGGTACGGGTCTCTGAAGCCAGCTGTTCTGCCACTCTAGGGTTGAGGCCAGCTCCTCACAGAGCTCTGCTAAGGTCTGCTTCCTCATTCTGAAGTTCTGGAGCCTCTGGTCATCATCGCTGGACTCTGAACAGGAACACCTGAGAGATATCCTGACCAGACTAGGTCAGACAGAGGGACTCGGATGATGTCGCCATCTGCACTGGCCCCAGCTAAACCCTGTACACCACCCAGCATGTGAGACTTGGGTCCTGCTGTCACCCTCTTCCCCCATGTTCCTTTCCCTTCCCCATCTCATTTTTTCTCTTTCCTCTCTCGCTTTTTTTGCCTTCTGTTTGAGAAGAGGCTGGCTCAGCCAGCCAAGGCTGTATATGTTGCAGCAGGGCTGCGAGGCCATGAGCAGTGAGGCAGTTAAAAGCAATGTTAAACAGCCCAGCGCTGGTACAAGTGTGCCAGGTCTCGGAGTGGCTGATCAGACCTGGTGCCACGCCTGAGTTCCTCCAGCAGTGACGTTTGCAAGTGAAAGTCAGCACCAGAGACAGAAGCTGTGTTTTCTTTCTTTGCTGTTACTTTCTCCCCCCTTTTGTCTTGTTTTGCCTTCACGAAACAGACTTAACAACAGCAGCGGGTCCAGCCCATCCAAAGTCACTTTTTCTCTTTCCACCCCCCCAAAAATGACAGTTTTTACCACCTTTAACACCACCTAAAAGGATGTCAAACTAGGGGCTAGGGGAGAGGCTTCCCTATAAAAACCCTAAAGGGAAAAGGAATAAAGGATATGTTAAAATGAAAGCCTTACTGAATGCGTTACATTTCAAGGGCTTTAACTGGTTTTCCGGCACCTTTAATAAAAGGTTATAAAGGTGTTTAATAGTGTGTCTGCCGTGGGGCTAAGCAGACCATGGGCTCTCTCCTGGAAACCCTGAGCCAGGTTTAACTCTTCAGTGTTGTGTAGTGAGAGGGTCATGTTAACACCTTTGACTCTCTGGGCCCATTTGTTCCATCGAAATGAATATAACAGGAGGCCCAGGGGAGAGGCGCATGAAGTGTTAATAAAAATGCTGGCTTAAGCTATCAAGCCATCACTGCAAAGCCCTGCTGTTAGCCACAGGGAAGGGCCCAGACAGCAGCTCCTTGGCAATAAAATGAGGGGTAATTTCTTCCAGGCACCTGCTGCTGACCCATTTAAAGAGCCCCGAGGCCAGGCAGTGTGGGCTGCTCTCTGGCCGGAGTCTGCTGGCGGGGGGAGATGTGTGTAGCTGTATCCCAGTACTTCCCTCTTTGAAAAGGGGGCGCGGGTTCCCCCCAGCCCAACAGTGGGAAGGGAATAAGGAGTGGGTTCTTCCTAGACCAGGGCCCTGCCTGTGTGATGGCGAGGGCTCTGGGGAGGGCCTGTGGGAGTCAGAAGTGCACTAGGGCCAGGAGTCAGACGGGAAGGGGGGTCTCCTCTGCAGCTCAGGCTGTGACCATACCCGTCTGCGGCAAGGGGCCTCGGCCAGGCGAATTCCCGATTCCAGGCTCCAGTGACCTGCCCGCAGATGGCAGCACAACCCTACAGTTCGCCCGCCGAGGACTGCGGCAGGCGTTGTGGAGCCAGGGAAATACCGGGCTGTGTGCCAAGCTGGTTGGGCAGGCAGGGCAGGCTCCTGGTGTCAGCGCTCAGCTCAGTGCAAAGCGGGTCTCGCACACTACCACCGCAGCATGCGCCCTGCCCTCCCCTGCCAGGGCCATCTTCACCCCAGGCTGCACTCACTCTGCCCAGGTGTGACTGCTGACGATGTGTGCAGGGCCAGGGACCCCTGGGAGCTTAGCCTTCCACTGTCACACCACCCAGCACCGTCCCCTGGGACGCAGGTTTTGTTGCCACTCATGGCCTGGACCGCCCACCCCCCATGGATCCTGCGCGTGCCGTCAACTCTCCCTCTGCGCACACGGGTCAGGGTCTCCTCTGCTCCAGGCAGTACAGGGGGAGTGGTAAGGCGGCGAAGCTGAGGATCCGGTTTCCATGTGACCCACCGCAAGCACCACCTAGAAGATGACATGTCCAAACCCGCCAAGCCAGGCGTGCAGGCCCTTCTGACCTGGATTGTTAAATACACCAGGCATGCAGTTGTGCCCCTCTCTGGAGTAGAGTTATCACCGGCGGGTGTGCAAATCAGATGCCTGTGCACACACACGGCCATAATTAATTCTTCCTCCTTGCAATGACCTAATGTGCACAATCATGGCAACTGCCTGTCTGGTGAGACGCACAATTGTGCTCTTAACTGGCTTGAAAATGTGTCTTGGAGGCAGCCAGAAAATGGTTCTGAGCTGCTGGACAACGTGCTGGGAAGCCGGGAAACCTGTCCTGTGCTTTTACCACACGGTGCCAGCTTGCTGTCACCCGCGCCCGTGTCCCTGCACCCACCATCACCACCTGAGTGAAGAGAATGTTGACAATGGGTCACCCAAAACCACAGCTCTGGACTCACAGAGGAAAGGCTTCTGTCTCTGCAGAGGGAAAGGACCCCGGTGCTTTGGGGTCTGGTTGTCGGGGAGCCTCGTCAATAGATAAAGGGCACTGCCAATGAGATCCTAATGCATCGATGCCTGACGAGAAGGGGCACAGCTAAGGGAAGCCCAGTGCACGACATCTGGAAAGGAGCAGCTCTGCATGGTCAGACGCGTGTACAGACACCCAGCACTATGAGACCGCACTGCGGAGAGCCAGTCTTTAGATGAGACACTGACTTTGGAGCCTGCAAGTCCACCCAGTCCACTGGCTCTGCCCCATGCCTCCTGTCTGGGAGGCTTGTGCCATTTTCAGATTGCAGCCTGGACCCAACAATGCACACACCACTATGGTGACATCCTGGATGTGTGCGGGTGTGGATGTGAGTGACTGAGCTGTACTCACCCATGGACGAAGAATGATATTGTAACTAAAGCCCAGAGGCAGCTGTGAGGCATCCTGGGCTCTAATCTGGATTCTACCACAGAATCACTGTGAGACCGTGGGCAAGTCCCTTATTGCTGGTGCTGATGTAAAAAGACAGGAGACTAGAGTACAAGGAATTTGCTCTGCCTACACTTAGAAAAATCAGCTTCTGACTTTTAGGACAAAATGTTTGAAGAAGGAGACCTGCTGGTCACGTTTGAATATCTGTGCGATGGTATTTGCACATGTAATAACACCATCGTGTATGCAAGGTGAACATACAGATGGCTAGTTAGGCGTCTAAACAGTTATTGTTGCGCACAGTCACCTGATTTGTATCCTCAGCCATGGTAGCTGAACACACAAATTCGGGTACAAAATAATAATCTGCAAAACACTCAGCCTGATGTACAACAAAATAAGATCCAGTTCAGGGCCCAGCCCAGGGAAAGTTCTGTGCTTTGCTGCCTGTAGCATGATAGCGGGATCCTAGAATTCAGCTAGCATGGTCAAAGCAATGCGAGGCTTACAGAGCACATCCTCAATGCAAACCACGACAAGCACAGGTAAGGGCTTTAAAAAATAGTAATTCCCATGTAAGGTCAATGCTGTTACTTCGTAAGCATTCATTCATTCATTCATGCATCAATAAGCAGATTTTAAGGCCAGAAGGAACTCTTATGATCATCCAGTCTGACCGCCTGCATATCACAGGTCAGAGACCCTCACCCAGCTGAAGAATTTCTGGTTTACTAGAGCAGATCTTTTAGAAAAAAGACATCAAAGCTTAATTTAAAGACGCCAAGTGACGGAGAGTCCACCACCACCCCTCGTTAATTGTTCCAATGGTTAATCACCCTCCCTGCTAAACATCTGCATTGTATTTCTAGTCCGAATGTGTCTCACTTCCAGCCCTTAGATTTTGTTCTTCCTGTGTGTCCTAGATTAAAAAGCGCTGAACTGCTATGAAAAATGTACCCCTGTAGATATAAAAAAAGTAGGTTGTACATAATACAAGTAGTTCAAACCTTGGAGTACCCATGCAGCTGCGCTCTGAATGGGCTGCAAGCAATGGAACAGCCCTACCGAGAGCCTGTGAAGAGGGAAATTATAATAATTAAACCGCAGGGTCCTGGTGATATTTGTTGCTTTCGGAAGGTCATGATAGGATAAAGAAATACACAGTGCTAAGAGGCCAATCCAACACCAGTCAATACAGGGATTTCACAGAGACCTATGCCATGATAGCAACCATCCAGGCTAATGGCGATGACCAGTGACTTCAGAGGGTGCGTGTATAATGCAGTAAAGCGCCCGCGACTGGCCCGGGTCAGCTAACTCAGGCAGTGTCGATGTCCAGGCTCGGGCTGGAGCCCAGGGTCTGGGACTCTCACCCTCTCACTAGGTCTCAAAGCCCAGGCTGCAGTGTCCGTACTGTAATTTTATGGCCCTGCAGCCTGAGCCTGCGTCAGCTCAGCGGGGTCCTCCGCGGCTGTTTCACTGCAGCGTCGACATAGCCAGAGAGGCCTGAGCCGCAGCACCGACCCTCCAGGGCAGAGGTACCGTACCACTCCCCGTGCTGAGAGCTCAGAATCCTGAGTCAGACCCCAAACTCATCAGATCGTTTTTAAAAAGAATATTTCTGAGCGGTCTTCAGGCTAGAACTCCCCTGCCCACCTCTGATATGATTTTTGCCACCCTGCCATCAATTCATTTTATGCCCAGGCCCCACATCAATTACTTTTGTGCCCCTTGGCCCTCACATCTGCCCCTGCCTCCAGCCCCAGTCCATCTCCACCCACATAGCCACACAAATATTCTGTCCCCTTGCCCCCAGTACAGCTCTGCTTTTCCTGCACTGTGGCAGCTCTTCACCTTTTCCCAGTCCCAGGAGACCTTCACACGTCTTCTCCCAGGCCTGGGGAGGGCAGGCGGCCCTAATGGGGGTTTTCCATCTCCCTTCCCAGGCCTGGTGATGCAGCATTAGAGTGGAGGATGGGGAGGGAGTGGAACCATCCTGAGCTGCTATGCTCCTGCTTCCTCTCTTCCCATGACAATAGTGTCGTCTTCTCTACATGTGGGGGTGGCAGCTTGCCCCAGTCTGTCAGAAAATCAAGCTCACCTGCAAAGAGTTCCCCAGCCACATCCGGAACAGAGACAATCCTTGTTGGAGAGTCAATACTCAGAAGAATTGAAAGAACATTCTGCAAGGGACAGGTGGATAACTAGACGGTATGTTGCCTTCCTGGAGCCAAGACATGAGATGTCACTCTAAGACTGGACAGGCTTCTGATGTTGATGGTTAAAAACTAGGAGTGGTGGTTCATATTGCCACTAAAGACCCTGCACGAAATCTTGCAATTAGCAGATCAGTTCAGGGAACTTGGAAGCATGCAGAAGGAGAAGAATGTCCATCTCAGTAGAAGGGGATTGATTGCCTGGGGCACAGGCAGGCTCGAGTAGTCAGAAGGGGGATAAACTAATAGCAAAACGGGAAACTAAAAAGAATGAAGATATGAGCGCTCAGTTCGCACAAAGCTGAGATACGGAGAGCAAAATTAACCAAGGAACCAAAGGACATGAAGAGAAGAAATTATTGAATGGCCGGTACACCAATGCCAGGAGCCTGGGAACAAACAGAGGAATTGGAGTTGCTCTTTTATAGCATAAATTCAATCTGGTTGGTGTTACTGAAGCCTGGTGGGATGATTCACACGACTGGAATGTTACAATCACAGGTTACAACCTTTTTAGAAAGGTTCGAGTGGGCAAAAGGGGAGGAGTCATGACACGCTGTCAAAAATGACATCACCTGTTTCCGAGTCTCCGACAATTTTATCTGTTAGGACATTGAATGCTTCGGCTGTGAATTCCTTCATGGAACCTGTTGGTCTGGACCGCAGAAGACCTGTACACTTTTGCCTTGCCTCCAGGATACAGGAAATGGGCCTTGCTCGAGTGAACCCAGCTCTCCACAGACAGACTCCAGTTCTGAACACATTCCTTTTGTCCACCTGTCCCTGTAGGACAGAAACCCCAGCCGGCATCAAACAGGAGTTTGGGGCAGCTAAGAGAAAGTTACACTTGGCCTGCAGCAGAGGACTCGGACTAGATGGTTGTGCATTGGTCTCCAGATCTTCTTGAGGTAGGCTTTACTTCTGCCATGCTCAGAGCTTTCCACAATACAGAGAGGAGCTCAAATTGGTCATCCATCCACTTCATCAATCCCATATCCTCTCCACATGGAAACATCGTTCGTCCACACCAGCTCCAAGCAGTACAAACCCCTAAGAAGCCCCAAATCAAATAGCACAACATTTGACATATGGGTGTGAACCTCAAGCTTCCTCTAATAATTTAGCCCTACCGGTAACTGGATTTGATAGAAAAGTCACTGAAAGAATGAATATGAAGATAGCTTTAACTGCTAAGCTGCAGACTGGAGATAAGGAAGAATACAAAGCACAGATGTGCCAGAGATGCCAAAAAGAAGAATGCAAAAACTAATCAGACTTTGGAAGCAAGAAAACTTGTCTGAACACAGGACTTTATGGACCAACCATAGGAGAAGGGGCAATTAAAGAGAATGATGAGATAAGCAAACAAATTCAATTAATATCCCACATCCTTGTTATTGCTATATGTAGGGACGGAGAAATCTTTGCTCTAAAACTAGTTTTTACAGGAAAGGAGAGTGTGGCCTTCAGACTAATAGACGTCTTTAACAACAAAGGTGTAGAGTAATTTGCGTAATCTAAGAAACACAAGAGCCCTGCTACCCCAGGACAGGAGGGGATTTCTCCAAAAGGTTCTAAAGGAAATAAAGACATAAAAGGGCAGAGGTAATGTTGACTATAGGAAATGTTTTGGAGTGTTTGCACTGACTTCAGTGGCCTTTGTATCAGGCCCTAGATCCTTAATAACAGCAACTGTTTGAGGCGATTAGAAAGTTGCTCACCTAGTGTCTCAGAGAGACTTCAGGAATGAGAGCTCCAGATTAACTGGCTAATTAAGAATAAACTAGTACAGCTCTGAGATAAGTGCAGAGAAACTTCACTGGGTCAAACGAGCACGGCTTCTGAAAGGGAAAATTATGCTTTGCTGACCTTAAAAAGTTAATAAAACGGTAGATCAAAGTGACCCAAGTGGATGTAATTTACTTGGATTTTTTAAACACTTTTGATAAGGTTCCTCATAAAAGACTATTACAGAAAATAAATAGCCACAGGATAATGAGGAAGGCCTGTTGGATTAAGAATTGATTTCATTAAGAGATAGGAAACGTGGAATTGTAATGAAACTCTGCTCCTCAGAGTGGAGAGAGTTGAGGAGAGGGCTGCCTAGGGAGGCAGAGTTATTTAATATATTTATTTATTACATATAAAAACGAAGTTAAAATATTGGCATTGCAAAGTCAAGCCCTCAAAAGTTAGAAAATGACAGTATTACGAGTGCCGGTGCAAGTTAAATTCAGTCTCCTTGTGCATATACATTCTGACTGTCTTTAATTCCTGGTCTCGTACTATTGTTTCCACAAAATCCCTCCTCCTTCAGTGCACAGGATGGATGGTGTTTGCAGAAAAAGGCAGCTGCTCGATATTACTTTTTACTCTCATTATTCAGTGTGTCTCCCCTGGTCTTGTTTACTGCTCACCAACCAAACCCTGCCCTGAATATGGAATTGTTCTTTTCCATCCAGGCTATTCTATGGCTCTCATCACAGTAGCATCTGAGGATCTCACAGACATTCGTAAGTGTGTCTTTCCAAGACCCCTGGGCGATACGGAGGGTTTTCATAGACAGGGAAATGAGGCACAGGGAGATTAAAACCAACATTTGTAAACCTCCCCACAGATTTGGGGTGCATCAATTATTGGGCACGCAGCTTAAAACATGTCGAGCCTGATTTTTCAGAGCGCTTCGCTTTTTTGTTTTACGTTACTTTACATGTTCAAAGCAGTGTACAGACATTAACTGGTTAATCTCCACAAACTCCTGTGAGGTAAGTGGCTACATCTGAAAAAGGATACTTATAAAAAGGCAGCAGTTGCAAATCCAGTGAGCAATGAACAGAGGAGAAGCAAACAGAGGGAATTTGCCTGGGTATTCACCAAGGGGGAGAGCCCACAGAGTTTTTGCCTTTCAGGCTTCTGTGAGCAATAAATACATCGTCTGATGAGGCTCTTGATACATTACAAGGGAGGAAATATGGATGGCGAGGGATCAACCCACACGGGACGTGCCATGTTTGTCTTTCTCCTGGAGGACAGGAGCAACTTCTTCTCTACAAAGTGCAAGCTGCTCTCCATGCTGGAAGAAAAGGTCAAATCTGGGCCCAGAGACACAAGTATCGACCCTGTGTTGCATCAGGAGAAATGAAGACTTCTTGGATAGAAGTCAGGATTTGGTACTGTGGGCACAGCATGCTGAAGAACCGGCGAGGGCGGTGCAGGGGGGGCTGAAGAACAAGAAAGAAAGTTGACAGCATATGTCCTCCAGAAGAAGAAGACAGAGGAGAACCAATATACTCCCAACGCAGATAGAGGTAAGCAACTGCAGTCAGACTCTTGGCACAGGTACTACTGCTGAGAATGCCTTGGAAGAGTCATCTGAGGGAAGGGACCAGGAAGCATGGGATGCATTGTCCCAGGGATGCGGTTCCATGACCACCACTCCCAAGAGGGTGGTGGTGGTCAGGGACACCCTCCTAAGTGGGACAGAGTTATCCATCTCCCGTCAGGACTGGGAATCCCAAGAAGTGTGCTGAGTGCCAGGAGCTAGAATTCAAGATGTGATGGAGAGTCTGCTGGGACTCATCAAGCCCTCGGACCGCTACCGCTTCCTACTTCTTCACATGAGACCATTGACACTGCCAAGAATGACCTTGAGTAGATCACTGCAAACGCTGTGATTTCAATCTGTGGAGAAGAATAAAGGAGTTTGGTGTTCTCATCCATCCTCCCTGTTGAAGGAAAAGGCCCAGGCAGGGGCCATCAAATCCTGGAAGTAAATGGGTGGCTACACAGATGGCGTCAACAAGAGGGCTTGGGCTTCTCCGACAATAAGTTCATGTTCCAGGAAAGAGGATAACCATGCTGGGATGGGCTCCATCCATCAAATACTGGGAGGAGCATCTTTGGACATCGTCTGGCTAACCTGATAAAGAGAGCTTTAAACAAGGTCCTATGGGGCATGGTGACAAAAATCCGGCCAATGCACATCTAGGCTCAAGTAATGAAGACAAGGGGAAGGGGCTAATTTCTGGAGAAGGGTCTAGAAATCACAACTGTATTAAAAAGACAAGAAGAAAAGCCAACAGGGCAGTCTACAAAATATTTTCAATGTCTGTATACAAATTCAAGGAGTATGAGGAACAAGCAGGATGAACTGGGAGTCGTGGTATATGAAGAAAATTATGACTTAACTGGCATTACAAAGACTTGGTGGGAGAAATCCCATGCCTGGAGTACCAGCATTGAGGGATATAGCTTGTTCTGAAAGGACAGATATGGGAAAAAAGGAGGAAGTATTGCGCTGTATGTCAAGGAAGTATATAGTTGCTCCAAGTCCAAGGTGAAGGGAGTCACAGGCCTACTGAGAGCCTCTGGGTGAGGACAAAAAAGGAAAAGTACAGTTGTAACACTATGGTGGGGTCTGTTAGAGACCATCAAATCAGAAGGAGGAAGTGTATGAGTGAGTCGACAAGCAGGTAACAAGGTCAGTACCCAATCTCTGCCAGCAATCCATGAACTGACAGAAGACAGGTGCTCCTGGGTCTTGGTCTGACTGGTAGAAGCTCAGACTGGATGACAGAGGATGGATCACTCGATATTTTGCCCTGTTCTGTTCATTCTCTCTGAAACATCTGGCACTAGCCACTCTCAGAGACAGGATACTGGGCTAGATGGACCATTTGTCTGACCCACTATGACCATCCTTATGTTCTAAAACTGTGACTTAGGCACCTGGGTACTTTTGTGGATCTGGGTCTTTGAAATTAGAGTTTAATCAGCCACTCTCTGACTCTGTAAATTAGATGGCAGCTAGCAAAGCCTTGTTAACCACATATTCTTTTGCTGCTTCTTTCCATTTGTAACCATTGTCAGGCCGTCACCCACGGGAATTGAACCTGGGACCTTTTGACTGCAAAACACAGGCCGTTGTCAATTAAGCTAAAAGTCTATTTCTGCCGGCCCTTTGCAGAACCAATTAATATTTTCTTACCCAACCAGAAGGGGCAGGGGCAGAGACAACATAACTGAGTGGTGTGTAACCGTTTTGTTTTTACTATATAGTAACAAACGGTATTTAGAAGACTTTTTGATTCATGCTGGTCACGTCTCTTTTTTTTAGGATATCATAATTAAATTAAGGGATTCTTCATCCAATCCACTTCACACTTGGCAGAACAATTCTTCCTAAAATACAGATCCAAGCCCCCAAAACTGAGGCATTTCTTTGCCAGTGGAACTTAGATGGGCTAGGGTGGGGTGGGCTATGCGCCAGATCTGGTTTACCAAAAAAAAACGCAGCTGCAACCTTAGCTCTGGAGTGCTTGATAGCAAACGCTAAGTAATTATAGTAATGAGACAAAACTCAAAGTGGGGAGAACAGTTCATGGTGAAATAATCAGCTCCTGAAACAAAGGGATTGTATGAAAAACTGACACTGTATTGACGCATTCTCTCCAGCATTCCAAGGCTATCATCACCCTCGACTTGCTAATGACCAATTTAATGCTATTCTGTGCCCCAAAAGAAAACACTCCGATCTTGAACTGCCTTTCATGTCCCGAAGCAATCTGCCAGTGTCTGAAAGCAACAGAACGGGGGCCTGGGTGTATGTTAGGAAGACTCTGTGGTCCATTTGGAAGGTTCTCTACGCTGATGGTTTTTAAGTTTAAGAAAAAATAGAGCTAGCTGAAAACTGGGGAAATGGTGTAGGAAAAAAATTCAAAACATTGAAATGGTTTCCATTTCAAAAGGTTCATAATGGAGCCACTTTCAGTATTTTGCAATATTTTATATCTAATTTTATTGAAATATCTATCAAAATAATTTTCAAAATCCTTACAAAAATGTTTGTTCACTGAAACTGCATTTTTTACTGTATCTTTTGTAAAGAAAACAAATCAATGATTATTTTGAAAATAATCTTGATAAGTATTTTAATAAAACTGGATTAAAATATTGACTTAAAAAATCAACAACAAAAAATTGTGGAAAACAGAAGATATCAACATTATCAACAATTTTTTGTGTGAAAAAGTTTCATTTTTGAACAAAGACCATTCTTCAGCAGAAGAAATCTACCTTTTTATTTGCAGAATTCTGACCAGCTCTATTAAGCAGTAGACGCAGTGCAGAAAAAGCATGAGGGAGTGATCCAAATGCATGAAAAGATGGAAAGGACAGGAGCATTGAGAAGGGGGCACATTCCTAGCCTATGAAATAACCCAAACTTTGCAGACCAGAGTGGACTGTCAGTGTGAGTGGTGTAGGCTGAGCACTGGTGCACCACACTGGCTGCACCAGGCTCACGGGACCTTTCTCTAGAATGGACAAAGATGAAGGAGCAAGGCAGTGGAAGACCCGGTAAACGAGCCTGAGCAACCCAGCCAGTAATATCAGCTACAGAGGAACAGGCCTGACATTTACAGGGCTGTAAAGCAAAGAAAACACAAGCAGCTTTATCCCAAAGTGAGGGACTGGCTACCTCTCAGGGTCCTCAGGAGGCTCCAAGGTAGGAATGAATTCACATCGTAAGGGTCACAGCAGAGAAGGAGGAACCCGAGGCTACCTGAGCAACTTCCTCTTCAAATGGAGGTTTAATTGCTCCGGGATAATCTAAGATGGGAAGCCCTTCTGAGAGGGGAGCAGAGAACGGATGCGAGGATCATTCTCACCCAGTCTGAGACTTGCTCACAATCAGAGGCTAAACAATGCACTGCAGTGCTTGGCAATGCCTTGCCGTCTCTCCACCTCTACGCTGCTTCATAAACCACCAGGGACATTGCAGCGGATGAAGTAATTAATTTAGACTGTACAACGGGTCACTGAGAATACATGGGAGTTCAGCTGGGAGCACACTCTGTCATCCCGGGTCCTTTCTCTCACATACCTCTGGCACAATCCCAGCTGCCACAGGTGAATGCAGCACCAGGCCCTGGGGCACCCTGCTCCGTGATCGCTTGGGCTCTGTAGGAAGACGTCAGCAACTCAGGGCCCATGTTGTTTAGTTGTGTCCATCTCAGGGTTTCTATAGTGCCCATCACTGCGATACCCAGAGGCCATACCGCTGTGGGAGTGAGCACTATAGACACCAGGAAAGGAACAGTCAGTCATCAATAACTCAATACCTGGGCGAGAGTTTCTTCCCCATGCTACCTAGCATCCAGCATATGCCCTGAGGCACAGGACTAGACAGCCCTCGTAATTTTACACTGTTATTTTAGAGAGGGACCGGCAGGTGTCGGTGGGCTGCCTCTGGTGGCTAAACGGGGCGTGAAGATGATGCTGGCAATGTCAGAGCTGACACTTTTCTCATCTTGACCTTCAGTCACCTCCCCCCGCTGCTCCTGGAAAAAGCTGTGCCCCTCCGTACCATGGTGTGAATCAGTGCCTTTCTCTGGAGTTCTCCAATTAAGATTCAGCAATGCTTAGAGGGCAGCAGTCAGCCCACACTGGACTAATTAATTTTTCCTGCCTGAGTAATTACAGTCCAGAGGCAACCATGAAAGCCAAGCAAATCAATTTGTGTTCTACTGAGATCCCCATCAGTCACGGAGCACTAACCAAGAAGAAAAAAATGACCAGACACAGCGCTGGCCCCCAGCACCACAAACCACAATAACTGCTCCGAGCTGCCGAACGTGACCAGCAGAGCCAGGGACCCCAGCTCACAGACCCCAGCCTTGCCCAAGCGGGAGGCTCAGCTGTCAGCTGTTGTGTTCACCCTCGGGACAACTGAGGCGCCATCGCTTTACTGGTGCTCACACCCCTTGAAACAGATTCCTGTTCCAGCCAAGAACTCCTCAGACAGCAGCTTAGGAGGATGAGCGGGACTGTTTGTCAAGTGTGGCTGCAGCCGATCACCCAGCCAGGAGGGTGACTTTTCTAGCCTCCGTGTTGGTGGGGACCTGGCGGCTCTGCTAGGGTCGATGCAGAGTGGCCAGTATCTCAGGAATTGTCCAGGGACAATTCCCCAAGCATGCTGGGGATCTCTGAGGCTGCTGACTCCCATTGGCCCAGGGATATGCGCCCAGGTTTTAATAGGGGACTTCCTGAGAAACGTTCTCCCTCACTTGATGACAGGGGACAATCCCTCAACAAAGTAGTCTTCCAGACTCCCTATTCCCCTTAAATCTAACGGTTCCACCCTCTTTCCCCCCCACTCCAGGTGCAGGATGGATGAGGAAGGGGGTGTCTCTTACCTGCTGTGGGGTGCAGAGAGGGGGCAGGTTTCTCCTGAGTGATGCAGGGATGTAGCAGGAGTGGAAATCCAAGTTCCCCCCAGTCGTTCCATGACTTGTACTAAACGCACCAACACCTTGGCCCTGCCTCCTCTCCTCAGGTGCTGCTGGAACCGTCGTCGAATTGGGTGGGGCGTGCCCCTGGCAAGAGCTGCCGTGTCAGTATCAAGCACACCTGGTCTGCACTACAGCGTTAGGTCAACGTAAGGCAGCTGATGTCGACCTAACTCTGTAAGCGTCTACACTAAGAATGTCGCTCCCACCAATGTAAAGCTCCCACTACGCCAACCGAAGAGCGCCACCTCTGTGGGCAGCTCTCCTGCCGACACGGCCCTGTGCACACCAGCGCTTATGTCGGTGTAACCTGTGTCACTCGGGGGTGGTGTCTTCACACCTGAGTGACATAAGCTATGCCGACAGTCTCTGTGTGGCATGAAAGCTTGTCTCTTTCACCAACAGGGGTTGGTTCAGTAAAAGATATTCCCTCACCCACCTTGTCTCTCTAAAACCCTGGGAGCGACACAGCCACAACAATGCTGCATGCAATAATGTAAGTGATAGCTACCAGCTACCTGTGCCCTAATGAGAACCACTGGCGGGAATAAGCTGACCTCTCCAGACACTGCTGGGTTCCAAACTGTAACCGCTTGGGCAGAAAGCTGTGGCTGTCATTGCAGACAGCTCCGTGGGAAATCCGGCTTCCGGTGCAGCAGCAGCTGTTTGTAAGGGAACAAGATAGAAAGTAATGCTAAAAGTATTCTAATGCCATCCTGCAAACCCGTGGTTCATCTTCACCTGGACACCATGTGCAATTCTGGTCCCCCTGTCTGAAAACGTTATGTAGCAGAAAAGAGGGCGTCCGAGACCTGTGACAGAAACGCTTAGGCTCAGAGAGCCTGCCATGTCAGGAGCGATTGATGAGATTGTCCCTGTTTAGTTTAGAAAGGAGACAAAAAAGGACTGAAATGCGAAGTGGTACAGGGAGGGTAAATTGGGTGTTTCCGTCTACTGTCCCATAATGCAGGGAGAGCTAATGGAAAGGTAAATACATGAACAGTGAGAGAAACGATGTTGAAAGACTTTGTCGCATGATGTTTCACCACCCTGTGAAACTCCCTGGCACAAGACACAGAATTAGAAAGACAAGGTGGGTGAGGGATTAGCTTTTCTTGGACCATCTTCTGGTGGGGAGCGAGACAAGCTTTCGAGCCACACGGAGCTGGTCCTCACAGGGACCTGGAGGTCGCTGTGCAGCTCCACAAGCACAGCAGAGGTCTTGTCTCGGCTGGCTGCTCACACCAACCTGGGGCTCTGCAGCCCGGGGAGCTGAACAGAAGAAGGCTCCTTTTGGCTCTCAGGAGACAGGAGGAGAGCAGGGCCGATTCCTGGGTCAGGGCCCCCCTTTTATTTGAATGGGGTGCACTTAGAGATGAGCTGTCAGGCTTGGTCAGCGAGAAGCCAGCACCCTGAAAGATGTTTGGAGCAGTGCTCAAGTGAACGGCCTAGCGGCTGTGTTAAGTGCCTGCTGCTCTCTCTGCTTTCTTCTGTGTTGTCAGCAGACAGGTCATGGCGCTGACTGTACAGCGGGGCTGCCCTGTGTGCAGAGGGGAGCTGCTCTCCTCGCCTCGGTTACAGGAAGGCTGGGGAGGGTGGGGGCCAGGACTGTTAGCAAGCGTTTATTTCTGGCCTTTCTGCCAACCCACCGAGTGACCTTGGGCACGTCCCTTACCCTCGGAGACCCTGCAGCTCAGGTCACTCAACCACAAAATGGGGCTAATTATACAAACCTGCCTCCTGGCCTGGCTGGGAGCAGTGCAGGGTCTGGCGAGGGTAAGTGACGCATGTTAAACTCCTGGGAGGAAAGAGGCACCAAGATGGCAGAGTATTCTAGGAAAGCCCTGCGGATGGGAGCTCCTGGGGGTGAGCGCTCACCAGCCCAGGGCGGAAGGACTGAAGACTGCCCAGGGGCAAGTTCGGGAGCAGGGCAGAGGAAGAGAAGAACTTCTGCCCCTTGCCTGTGTCTCCATCTGCCCAGCAGCCACAAAGCTGCATTCCCTGGGCAAACAGCTGGCATCAGTCAAAAAGGCACCACAGCGCACTGAAAGCAAAATGGCTGGTGTGGAGACAAACATTCCCCCTCCACTGGTAACGCTGCTTCAGCACGCTGGAGTTTGTTTTGCTACTCTCCCCCTCAGGACACAGAACAGCATTAAGGAACGGTTGTGTGACAATAAAGCCGATCCATCAGTGTTTCTCTGCCCGGTAGTTGTGTAGCTCAGTGCTCCTTGTAGCCCCTTGGCCTGTCGTTCTGAGGCAGCCATTTACTTTAAAAAGCTACTCTCTTTAACTAGAGAGGAGGTTTTTTTTCCATGCCCAGAAGTGGGTTAGGTTTTGCTTGGCCAGCTGACATGATGGCTCCTTTCCACAGTGGACTGGTGTTGCCTGCACACTCGTTTTCAGACTGACTGGCCTTTCTGCTGCCTTGTATGAGCCAGTGTTGAAGGTGGTTTTAACTTGGGAACGTCTCGGCTCTGGATTTTTTGTGAGAATTCATGGCAAATGCCGGAATCAGTGGGATTTCTTACTTCACTGTCCTTCTGTGTTCTGCTCCCTTTGCCCTCCCCCCATCCCTCCCAACGAATGCCCTTGTTTTTTGGTTCTACAAACCTCAGCAAAGTGCAGACCAATGGGACCCTGAGGCATTGCTAATGCGCTAGATGAAATGATGAGATTCCTGCCTTCGCCGTGAGCACCTCATGGCATGGTAACCATCGCAGTTGGGTTTCAAGGTTGCCGCAAGTCATTTTCCAAATGCAGTGATTTGAGAGGCTGCCGAGGGTGAGAATTCCCAAATTTGTGTCCCAGAATAATTATCTTTTCTCAGCTATAAAGCGCTCCCCGAAAGTCCCCCGCCCCTCACGCCTCAGCACCGAGAAGCTGATCGCTTTTGACGCGCGCTGAACTTTTGAACCCGGGGAAAAAAAAACCGCTCCGTTATTTAGTTATACAAGAGAGTCATCGAAAGTTCAGTGCCCTTTCTCACGTTCGCACCACCAAAGGGACATAAGGAAAAACATCAAGTATAATATCCGTCAATGTAAGCGAGGCATTCAGAATACATCACCGATGCATAAATAACCCAAATGAAACTCCAGCAGCGGGAGGAGGTTCTGGAAGAATGGACTTACACAACAATATTTCATTATCCATTGCATCAGAATGATTGCCCAAAGTCTCACCAAAGGTTTCTCTCCATCAATCCCTTGGTTCAGATGCAAGTTGGAAAATCCTGGGCAGCCAAGATCCAAATGCTCCGGATTTCTCTTGGTTCACTAACTACTCCTTCCTGCCAAAGATCATAAAAAGCCAGACACCAATTTGCTGAGCATGTGAGGGGTGTGAAATACCCACTCGGAGCAGGTGAAGTTAATTGGAAAAGAAAACATAACCCCAAGCCACTCGGAGGTTTCAGTTCACGAGCTCTACTGTGACTTTGGATTTTTCATGAACCTTTTTTTCCCAACTCAAGTTGGATGGAAAAATCGCTGCCTTTAAGTACTCAGGAGTTGGATTTTTCCCTTTCCTAAGGCTGGCACTGAGCCTGGTGACCATATACTACTGCCTTAGCAGCTGATTATTAAAATATTTGAGGAAGTTTAACTCCTTAGTGCCTTCCCTTGCTAATTTCACCCCCCAGAAGTCAATGCGGCTCGGTGGGGTGAGGCAGTGTGGTTGTGGATGCCTGTGTTATAGAAATGAAGAGTTATTAGATCATAAAGCCCATGTCTCTGCTAGGGCAGGGTTGGTCTCTGTGCTATAGTCACTAGTGTTTTCTCCACCCTGATTTTAATGGTTTCGAGTGATGGGAATTCCGCGGTGTCAGCTGGGAGGCGATGTCCTAGCAGATCTGTTCGGACATTTATCCTGTATAAGCTTTCTCAGCCAAGTTCATCATCCCTGGTGTAAGTATTGACCCCAGCAGAGTTGTGCCAGGGATGAATTTGGCCCAGCAACGTTGGTTTCTTTATGACTGTGGCCAGGTCTACACTTACCTGGAAGTTCGGCGGCAGTCGCCGGGAATTATGCAGAGTAACTTGCCTAACTGCCATTGACTTTGTAACTCCTTTTCTACGTGGTGTCTCCACGGCGCTGTGTCAACGGGAAATGAGTTCCCGTCAACACAGCACTATGCCACTTGAGGGGGTGGTTTTAATGCATCGACTTCCGGATCGATTGAGCGGGTCTTCACTGACCGCTTAATAAATCCGGATAGATCAATCTGATGGCGGCCAATTTGCCGCCATCAGTGAAGACATACCCTGCATGTGGTGGACCCTTGCTTTGTAATCAATAGGAACCTATCCTGTGAATTGGCCACCACACGACCCTTCTCTGTGGGCATCTGTGAAAGAAAGAAAGAAAGAAAGAAAGAAAAGATTTTTTGTGCTTTTAGGCAAACCAGGCCTTCGGTCAGTTCCATCCCAGTTGAACCTATCTGTACCACCCCACAGCGCCGCAAACGATTCCTCTCCCTTTCCGGTTTTGGCTATGGTTATCATTAGGTCTCCCATTAGCCACATGGCTTCTGCCAGGCCATATGGGTTATACCGTTTCCTAATGATGCCTTTTAGCCTGCATGAGCCTCTCACGATGTTCTGGCATTTGATGGCCAAGTTCCTCCAGACCCATGGCACATCCACTGGATGCATAGTTAGATGATGTCATCACTGACAGCCAAAACTGCAAGACCTGCCTCGATCATTTATGAGCTGCTTTCCAGTCCTTGGCGGCGGTAAGGAGGGTGGTGAACGCAGCCAGATGCAGAACTCGAACAGAGGAATCAACGTAGCTGGGTACATGCGGGGAAAAGGCCACTTGTAGAAAAGATCAAGGTCAAGGTCAAAGACAATGTCTGCTCCACTCCCACAACCAAAAACCAGGTGTGCAGGGTCCTGGGGCTCACAGGTGCTAGTGACAGTTTGTGCGAGGATCTTCCATAATAACGAATGGCCTCCTTCATGGAGCTGAGCAAGGATTGTCCCCCATGAAAGATTGCTGGCATGACACCTGTGGCAGAGCCTTCCACACGCTCAAGAAGTACCTCAACGAGGAACTGGGCTAGTGTAGCCCAGACTTCTCAAAGACACTTATCTTACGAACTGGTGCTTCGGACGTTGGGCGGGTGGGGGGTCCCGACCTGGAGCATTTGGGCAGTAATCTTGCTGCTCTCTCCCTGGCTCTGCCTCCTCTGCCCTGGCAGCCCCAGCGCAGACAGCCAAAATGCGGCTGACCGAGTTCGTGGGGCAGGTGGCATAGGCATGAGGGTTACTTGGTGGACACCCCATCCATGAGGCCTGAAGAGCCCTGGCTCTTACTCGGATTGCCCCAGGGACCCAAATGGGAACCGCTATCACTCACTTTGACAACTGTTTTTGTTTACGCCTCTGTACCTAGGACATTTCCAGCTTCCCCTCTCCCGCCAGCCCTAGTAACATACCCTCTCCCTTAGCCACATGTCAGCGGGGTTATTGGGACCCACCAGGGCTAATGCCTACAAGGCCTAGCTCCGGAAGCACCTACAGTGCTTGCCTCTGAGTCATGCTGCACCTGGCATGTTCTGGGCACCGTAGTATTCGGTGCACTCCACACTGAGCAGCAGCAGCAGCAATTACACTGCTTAGTGTGTGCATTATTTCTCCCCGTGTGCAAGACTTTCAGAGCTGGCTGAGAACTGCTTGTGAGCATCCACTCAAATAAAACCAGGGAATTCACTCCATTAAATTGGTGAATCTGTCACTAATTTACTGTCAACGTTAGTACAAGCCATTTTCGTTGATTACAAAGACGTTGATGGAAAGTGAAATCTCATGAACGCGCATGCAACCCTTGTCATGTGGAGGTTCATGTCGGATGTGTCCACTCAGACCCCTTGGGCTCTCCTTGACTTTCCTCGTGCCATTTGTAAATGTTTCAGTCATTCCAGCAGAGAGCAGAACCACCATGTGACTTCAAGGATCACTCACATGCCACGAAGACGGAACAGTGAGCCCACGGGGTCACGAGTTTACAAACAATCCCTTGACTCAAACTCACACAAAGGGTGGGTAGCACATTCACGAGCCACAAACAAATCTGTGCAAATCAAAGTCTGTTTGTGGAAAAGTCACAAACAGAGAAAAGGGGCAAATGTATCCATTACCAGCCAACATCACTTTACACTTAGCTAAAATTAGCACCATTCCCTCTGCTAGCTATCTAACCATAAGGGCATGTCCCAGGCATGTATCATGCAGTCATTCTGGCTGGGTCTCGCTAATGGATCAAAACCTTTTGTTTCCCTAGTGCAGCGTTACACTGGAGCAATATTACTGGGGAGGGCAAAAAGTTGGAAGAGGCAGCAAGGAAGGAAAAACCAGGAGCAACTGCATCAAACTTTACAATTCACATTTATTTTGAAAAAATGCTTTGTTAAAAATACTCCTACAAAGGCATTGGAGCAGCAGGTTTCTGTTTCGTTTATAAATACATCCGATTTATTTCATTTTTTCTGAGTAACATCCAAAGATGTTTGACAAAGCCAGGGGAAGCCCTGGTCTGAATGGAAGACACATACCCCTGTGTGACAAGGACCTGCACGTTATCTCCCCATTCATGTTTAAAAAAAATACAAATACTGTCATGAAAAGCATTACATTGTCCACAGGGCCACAGCCAATGTACAGGGCTAGACAGAGCAGGTAACCAGGATTGGGCCCACCAGAAAAACAAGGTCAATCCATGAGGCAAGTGTTGGGTGGCTAACGAGCAGATGAAACAGTGATTAGTTGTTTGTCTTTGAGAAGTCAAAGGATCCCGCTCCCTTCCCAGGAGGGCTTCACACATCGAGCCGTGAGAGTCTGTGATGCCACACAGACCATTAACCACCTTGTGAGCCAAGAGATGAAGTAGGAACACAGCAAAATGGACGTTCAGCCACAAATTCCTTATTCGTGAATAATGTCAGCACCTTTTCCTGAACCTCTCACATGCATCATGGGCTAGTGCTATTCAGCCCCGCTCTTTGAAAAGGAAATTCCCCAGCATTGCATGGACCATATTAAAACGTCTCCTGCAGGTAGATGCTGTCAGGTAGGAAGAGGCACTGCCATTATCCTCAGCCATTCTTTTCACTACTTGACACAAGCAACTTCTGTATGGGATGTTCACCTCCCTACGGCGTTCGCTAGGTGGGCACTGAAGGGTTTCCTTATGGGAGAGCAGTTAGCTTTCCCACTGTATTGCCGACCCTGGCTCTGGGTGTAGAGGCCCAGGAGTAGGGACAGATACAGATTCTGCCGGAGGGAGATTTGTTGCAATAGCTGCCTTGCTCTCTGGGGTTTCTCAGAAGCGCACTGAGGTGTGAGACGGCTGCTAGTGCTCTAGCCAAGGACGTCGCGTCACCCAACCCAGCCCAATCTACATTAAATGGAGGCTCACCATTATTTCGCACCTTCACCAAGCTCCACCCCGCTCTCAAGCCCAGCGTCAGCAGGAATTGTGGCTGCCACACAAGGCGCTAGCTGTGCAGAAGACGGTTGCTACAAAGCAAGTCATGGCTCTTAATACAACCTTCCGCCTTTCTAAATCACCGAATGGAGGATCACAATGCGCATTACTAATTAACTGAGCTCACTGCACACCGGAGGCACAGGGAGGGGAAATGACTCGCATGAAGTCACAGAGGTGCTGGCAGAGCTGGGACCAGAACTAAGGTACCTAGCACCTAGTCCAAGGTGTGACTAGTGAATCGTTCTCACTCCTCCCCACTCTCCGGGGCTCAGGGAACCAACAGCAGCACTTCCAGAACACAGACTCAGTGCTTTGCTCCACCAGCACGCTGCCCTTACACTGACCAATCCCACGGTAAAGAGCATGCAGGGCCTGACCCCATGGTTGGACTTGCAGGGCTCCTTCATGCTGGGGCTAACCGCGTCCGGCTGCACAGCTGCTCCGGACCAGGAGGTGGGGACGCAAGAGGATTCAGCTGTGCTGTGCTTCTGGCATGCAGGAGAAGCCCACGTTGGGTGTATCTGTGTTACAGAGCTGGGCCTGCTCATCACCCCACGAGCACACGCTCACTGTTTCTTGCCTTGTGTCCAAGTCTGTGACAATTTGCTCATTGCTCCATGGGGAGCCTGCAGGGCTCAGGATACCAAGGGCAACTTAGTCCCAGAGAGGCTAGGCAGCGCAGGGAGCTGGGGCATGGACCTCATTATGGTTCAGGGGCAAAGCACGCTGGCTTCATGCTTCCTCTGCTCGCCTGGCCTGAATGACAAGCCCTGTGTGTCCTGTGGTAACTTTATACTGGGAGGAGATGCCACAGAGAGCACTGGCCCATGGCAGAGACGTTTGGAGCTGGTTGCAGATCTGCAAGGAACTCAGCCCCAGAGAAGCCAGCCTCACGTCCAGCCTCAGAAGTTGGGCTGGCCAGAGAAGAACTCTGCTTTGCTTTTGAATTTTGGTTTCATTCCAATTCTGAACGTAAACGAGACCCTCCTACAACGGCAGACAGGCTCTCACTCGGGCTGTGGGACATCTGTTTTCAAAGCCCTGTTCTGCCTGACTCTAGGGAAGGGTCCTGACCCCCGGGTTAGCGGCTGCTCTGGGGTGGGCATGTCGCTTGCTCTCATCTCTCTGCAGGGATAGCCTGGACGTGAGAAACCCGCCCAGCAAAACTTTAGTTGAAGCCGACACATTTCCTTGCCGCATTCCATTATTCGATGGAAGAAAGTTGAATTGATTCATTTTTTACCAGCTTTCCCGAGCCTGGGCGGGCCCAGCAGCTCCTTGCACAGTTGCTGACCCGTCAGAACGGCTGGTGGGGCCACGCTGCACTGCTCTCTTCTGCACTGACCGGGAGCTCTCCTCATGCTTTGGCTGGCATCTCCCGAGAAATGCTTTCCTTAATAAAAAGGGGGAGGGGAACAACCCTTCCCTATCATACCCACTTCATGCCCGTATTGCCCCCTCCCTCCCTGCCCACTTCCCTTCGGCTCTATGGTCCCACACAGAGCTCACCTGGCCCGGGTGCTGCTGTAAGCATCTGCCAGTCCCGAGTGGCCAAAGCTCCTGAGTCCGGCCCGAAGCAATCCTGAGATTAGCAGAAATGCTCCGCGTTGGGGCTGTCTCTGCCTGCTAGCCTGGCGCCTCTGGGGTCCCCGTTCACAGCTTTGAGGTCTCTCTGCATGGCTTTGGGGGCACCTGTCACAGTGTCTCTCTACAAACAAGAACTAGGAATGGCACCTGTTTGGGTTTTATTTTCGTTTTGTTTTTATAAAAGCCCAGAGTCTCGCATGACCCCAGAACTCCAGGAGCACCACCAGGCGCTGTGAGCCTCACAATCAAACCATGAGCTGATTAAAGCTGTAGGTTTATTCCCACCACTCCCAGTGCTAGACTGGCTCAAAGGGCCCAGCAGAGGCAGACTCTTGGGATTGCAAAGTGCTTGGCGGACATTAAAGAAGGAGGGCTCCTCGCCCAGCCAGGCAGCACTTCAGGCCAGAGGTGAAGCCAGAACTGATTTTTTGGCAGGGCCTGAGACTGACACGGGTGGGCACAAGCGAAACAGAGGCTGATAAAAACGTGGGACGACTTACTTAATATCTGGTGGAGTGGGCCTGCTTTCAAAGCATAGTCCACCCATAGCTACGCCCCTGCCTCAGGCGCCTGGCTGGCTGGCGTGACTACAGGGGCAGGTGGGGACGGGGGTTCAACTCTGCCCACCAGGAGGATCAGTCAAACCTAAAAGGAAACACAAGAAAATGCTTGGGGCTGTAAAAGCCACTAGCGCTCACGTTGGCGAAGAAGCAGATGGCAAGGGGCACCATTCCCCTTCTCTGCCTCTCCCGGCAGCTTGCAGGGCGCCGCAGACAGGCTCCGGCAGAAATGCCACCCCACGAGCAGTCCCCTCACTTCGTCCCTCCCCCACTCTAGCTCACCATGATACCAAGGACCAATTTATCTCTGGGTAACCAGGCCCTTTGTTCTGAGCAGTGGGCAAAACCAAGACTGGATTGCTCTGGGGCGGGCGTCATTTCAGTGCCACCCTGGCACTCACTACCTTCCAGCATCCGGGCCTGGAGCCTTCAAATCTCCCTAGCGTGGAGGGTGAGCTTGACACGCTGAGCGGCATTACACGTGTGAACCAGCCAGGCGGGCGTGCTGCTGCCTGCAGCTGGTTCGCTACATGGAGCTAGCAGGACGTTGCTTGTGTTTTCTCTGCGGCTCCCCCGTGCGAGCTCACTGCATAATCGCACACAGTGTGATCCCAAAAGGATATTTTTGTGCAAAAATCAGAGGCCCTCTGATCATACAGCTCCCTCACTGCCCACCGCTCCTCACACCTCTGGGCTCAGACCAGCCCCGGGCAGGTCACACACAGACGGCCAGTGCAGCCTATTCCTTCCTGCGGGAATTCCTCCAAATCCTCTTTGCATTTCCACACCCCGAGCGGCAGGTCACAATAAGACAGAGGCTAACGTCGGCAGGTCCCTTCTGCCATGAACTCAGCCGCCAGCGCAAGTCCGGGGCTGCACTTTGAACTGCATGTGTCTCAGGCACTGGGAATATTGTGATGGGTGAAGAGGGTGAAGGAAGGGCAACGGCTCCATCACCATCCTTCATCCCTCCACTCCCCACAGATGACACAGGAAAAATTCCAGCTCAACTGTCACCCTGCCCTGAAGGTTTCATTAGTTCTCCCCCCGGCGCCCCTTATTTGTTACTAGGACAACAGGGTGAGAGAGTATCTTGGATCACAGTCATTCACCCCACTCCCCAAGTCAGCGTCAACTCTTGTGCGCTGCGGAGATTACCATGCCCTAGATTTGGCTTCCTCTGATGCAATCAGGAGCAGGCAGAGCTGAGCTCGCAGAATGCAAGGACTCTGACTCCACCCAGCCTTCCTTCCTAACACAGAGCGGAGGAGAGACATGGAGAAGCTCCCAGGAAAGGCCAGTGAAGGTAACCTCCGCAGCAGACATGCTCCATTGCTGCTGGAGGAAAAGACCCTGGTTATTGCCCAGACCCAAGAAATGGACTGAAGCAGGGGTGGATTCGTTCTTCCCACCGTTACACGATAAAACATCCCCTTCCCTTCAGCTGTCAAAACGCCAAACCTTTGGACTAACTCTGTACTGGTGATTTCCTCTCCTCCCCGGCTCTGCTTTGCAATCTAAGTGGGTACAGCCTCTCGGGTGACTGGGATGGCAGACTCCTGCCACCCCAGCTAGACTGTGATCTTCTACAATCCTTTGTCCGTGCAATGACGAGGTAATCACTGCTTTCCTCTCTGCCTTGCGCTGGTGACTATGTTCTATGCTCTACTGCAAATGGTTCTCCACTTGCTTACGCAGGGGTAAATCTGGAGCTAGACCAGTGACGCCACCAGGGCTACCCTGGTGTAAGGGAGAGAGGCAACAAGCCCCTTCACTTGTGCACCACGACAATCAGCTGATATCACTATAGAATGAATTAATAACTGTTGTGAGCAGCATGTACCCAGCTGGTGTGGAAGCCCCCTGCATGGTGCACTAGCACTGAAAGTTACTGGCCACTGTTTGGTGGGTGAATGCTCCGTACAGATAAAGAACCTAACTGAGCAGCTCCTCAGCTGGTGTAAGCTGGCACAGACCCTTTGATTTCAATGGCGTTTTGTCTATTCACAGCAGTCGAGGAACTGGCCCACAATTCCTTATCTTTGAGACACAAGACAAAAGATGAATCCCTGAATGGTGAACCCCCAACGGCTCCGCTCACTCCTTCCTGCACTGTGGCGGTGAGGAAGCAACTTCTCACGGCAGAGCTAGAGCGAAAGTGCTTCCAAGGGTCTTTTTCTTTGACCCCAAATAGCTCCTGGACCTTC
Source organism: Emydura macquarii macquarii (assembly GCF_026122565.2). Lineage (NCBI taxonomy): Eukaryota > Metazoa > Chordata > Testudines > Chelidae > Emydura > Emydura macquarii. Next base: position 51,787,207 of record NW_027132905.1, read on the forward strand.
TTCTACTTACGGGGCTGGAGGTGAAAGCTAAAAGTTGCTTGTTAAATGTGTCATCCTCGGGCCTCTGGTACTTTGCACCAGCACCTTCCATCCTGCTCTTTCTGCTCCTTGCTGCTCAGTCATGGTATCTACACTCAGGACGAGTCATTGCTTGACTTGTTTATTGCTATTTTCAACATCACTTTGGAATTCCAACACCGTTCTCCTACCAGACCCCATCAGTACTGGGCTGTAGCAGCTGGAAGATGGACAGTGAGAAGCTAGAGGAGGAAGAGACTCCTAGGTCTGGAAGCCAGGCTGCCCTGCTAGAGGGGAACAGCAAAAATTGCTACCAGCTGACTGACACACTCAGCAAGATGGAATTGCTACAACACACACACATGCACACACAGCATTGTGTCACAGTGTCAAAGTTACTTTGTCACTTGTTCCCGGCGCCTCTGTATGAATCTGGTTTTTGCCACTCGAAGAATGTTTCATAATAGCACATTTTACACCCTGAAATATCAGTGTTTTAAAGTCACTCCAGTGGCGCTCTGCTCTCCTCGGAGCAGACGCTAACTCCAGAGGCATTACCAGACGAAGGGAGAGTGAGGGACGTTGGACTGTGGCTGGAGAGCTGCAGAGATGTGGTGCATTCTTAGCGCTTTCCATTTACGTCTCATTCTCCGCCAGTCCCTGGTAAGATGTCACAGTGAGGCCTGGTATGAACAGACGAGAAAACATGCACTAACTGTATTGACACCAGGTCATTTTTGGTCCGTGGAAGAAATGAAGATATGCCTCTTTCTATTCACTATGTGGCTGCTACATCCCATGCAAATGATGGCATCCACTGCTCTGTACAATCCCTTCTTTCACAGTGGGCGGGGTCAGGTAGTTAGACGTGTATTATACCAGCTGGCTGGTGAAGAGATTGAGTGCATCAAGATAGAACATCTCCAAATGGACAGGATCATAAGTTCACCCCAGAACCTGTCCGAAGGCGACCGGCTGAGGGCTGCACCCTGGCCACCACTCTGACTGAGTTTATGGAAGCATGTAATGGATGGCACAGACCAGTCAAGCATTGTCTAGGAAAGACAATGCAAGAGATGATGTGATCATTCCAGATGGTTGCCCCATTGGAATTTGCTGGTTGGTTTTCTACAGAGCAGCTCCCCTTGCACTCAGCTTTCCTTGTGCACAGAGCAACTGGTTGGCTCTGGCTATACGACATAGTACGGCCCCGTGCTTCCATTCCCCAGGGCTGGCACTGAGCCGCCTCATACAGTCTCCTTGGGTGACACTGCTGATCTCTACATGTTAAAATGTAGCATCTCCAGTGGGGGAGAGAGCTGCAGCATGGACACATTTCCTTCGGGTGCTCTGCTCGCCCCCTGGTTACTGAGTGCGCAGGAAGGCTTCCATTTTCCCACTACGCCCCTGGAAACACTAGGCGTGCTCTGTCGTCTCCTGTGCGCCCATCCTGTAAATCCAGACCACACCATTATCAGGTACGGTGCTTGTTACACACCCGGCCAGTTTACACACACTTCCGTTGAACACACAGATAAAGACTGGCTTGGCTGTATGGCAGAACGCAGCACAGTCAGCTGATGCTCCCAGCCCCCAGGAGCCTACAATTGGTGTTATGTCAGTCTGCTTCCTTTGCTTGTTTCTCACCCCAACCATCAGACACGGGGCCGAATTCTACTCTCAGTGAAATCTGGAGCAATGCCATTAACTTCAGAGGGGTTGCTCTGAATTTACACTGAGGTCACTGAGAACTGACTATGGCCCACTGCCCATGGCACTGCCCAGTTACAGAGGGTCCCAGAATTCCAGTGACTGGCTGTCAGGCCATGTGAAAACCGGTCCCAGTAGCTAGACAGATTTCAGATGAACAGACCCTTGAGAGGCAGGCTTTGTATTTCAGGCTCCCGCTGCTGTGTCTGTGCACCACAGAGAACAGAGCTGAGCAGAGGGGTGGCCCAAGACTCACTGGGCCCTGTCTTTCAGCCATGGTTTTTCTCCCAATCAAATCTTAAGGGGAAGATGTTGAGTATTTTGTACAGGGATTGACGTGTTTTACAAACACTCCAGTCTGAGCCTGCATGGCCCAGGAGGGTGAGCCAGACATAGGGCTCCATCCACACCACATGCTTTTCCCTCTGGCTTTAGCCACTGGGAAATAAAACAACACCAGCTCCCTGTGAACGTGTCTTCAAGGCCCCAGGCCACTGCAAACCAAACGACCTGGAGACACTGCACCTGCCCAGAAGGACACAGGGTGATGAAAGCCACAAGAGCAAATGCAAGACTTTGCTTTCCTGCACTGCCCTGTGGCTTGTCCGGTGGTATTTACACACAGCAGGGGATTGCTCTGCAGCTAAAGACTTTATTTCAGTGAGTTACAAACCCAGATGCTGTGGCGCGCTTGGCCAGCCCCTTTGTTGATGAGTTTTCGCTTTCGCTGTTTCGGACTCCCCTAGAGGTGGTGGCCGAGAACGAAGCTTTGGCCACAGAAAGCACCTCCTGAGGAAGTGGGCTAAGCATCTGAGGGGCACAGAACGCAGCCGCCTAGAGCTTAGGTATCACAATGAATGATTTCCACCCTGGCCAGTGACGGAGTCCCAACTCTGAGAAACCTTATGCCAGGTGCCTCTGAAGATACCGGCTGCTGGTCCCAGTGCATCACTCCTCCCTCTCTCTGGTGTACACACCACATTTGCTTTTGTCGCAGCTGCTGGGACCAGCAAAGCTCTTAGGTCCTCACCTCTGTAAACAGTCACACATCTCCAAAGAGCTCCAATAATGAGCTGTGGAATGACTCCTCTTTCCCCATCCACAAAACCCGCTGGGACCCGACCCTGCCCCGCCCTGCAGCAGCAGCCCCCGCTGGGCAAGTGGTTATTTTAGCTGGACACACAGCCATTAAACAGCTGTCAGACAATGGAAATGACAAAATAACAAACAGGCGAACAGGAGGAAATGTGACTATAAAAAACTTGCCCTAGGCATGTCGTCTAGTCAGTATGCTGCAATTCTCCTTCCACAGGGAGAAGGTTGAAGTTCTTGAGAGATATGAAGCCTGGAAATGTCAGTTCCGTTTCATAAAAAACCCAACCAACTAACCAAGAAACAAAATCCAGCCCCAAACCCACAAATGGTTGTAAACAAAACAAGGTAAAAGGACATATCTCCAACCAACAACAACAGAAAAATAAATGTACACGTCAGCATTTGTAATCAAAAACTACTACATACTGTACTTGGGAAGTCTTCTGAGAAAAGGTCATTGGCAACTAGTGAGGAGATCACTAAAAGTCTTGTGCATATGATATGTATGAGACAATGATGCCATTGGAGGGGTAGATGGGCGGACCCTTGGAAAACGCATCACTCACTAAACTGTTCCATGTCAAGGGCAAATAAGAGCTGTAAAAAGGATTGGTTTTCCCATCCCCCACCCCCAATGGGTTCAAGGTTCCTTCTCATCTGCAGGAAAAAAGACTCCTAGTCTCAGTTTGTTTGTTTTACAAAAATCTTCAGCTTTGCAAAAGTTTGTCATTTTTCAGATGCACTTGGTCCATTACGCGGCAAGAACTTCTCAGCTCTCTCTCCCCCTTTGATTCTCCAGGAGGGGGCTATCAGGGACGATTGCTGGATGGAGGATGTCCCCAGAGCCGCCATCCCAAGGGAGAAAAGGAGGAGCACTTCCCACGTCTTTACTTTGCTTTCATCTTCTTGAAAAAGTCTCTTTGCTCCAGAGGTGTTCGAGACCTGCTGGAGTAGGCTTGTGCAAGAAGGAAACAAAAGGATCTGCTCTTTTATCTCCCTTTGGAGACTCCTGTTGATCTCAGAGCCCTTTTTGAAAATGCCATTGCTTTTGTATTATTATTATTATTTAAAAATATTTCATAGTTTTTTCCCCAAAATATTTGTCTTCCTTGTTCCCTTTTTCCATTGCTTAAATTCTAGAAGCTCTTGGCAACTTCTTGTTATTGTTAGGGTGTTTTTCCCTGTTGCCATGATCCTTAGAGCAGCTGCCTGTCTCTGGTGAATGCAGAACACTCAAGAACTGAAGCTTGAACGAACAGGGACAAAGAGGAGAAGGGCCTTGCGGAAGAGGAATGTGAGGACGTGTGAACATCAAACCTCAACAGATTGGATCTGATTCATCTGTGCTCGCATCACTTGGATACTGTTCAGAATTTTCTTCTGATGTCCTGCTAAAGTGACCCCAACTCGCAGAATGTCCCTTTGGAATAAAAACAAACACACAATAAAGGCCAGGAATGAATCCTGTTCACACACAGAACAAGCCCATATGCTGAACATCTATCTGCACAGTGTTCTTGAGGAAGCGGGGAGTCTCAGAGTTGCTTCTACTAAACTATTACTACAGCAGTGTAACGGGTTAAACTGGATTTGGTCTCTCATTCAGAGCCTCAGGACTTTGTCTGTCCCCAAGTCTCTCCCTAGCTTACTACTCCTCGCCTCTGCACTTCCTGTTAGGTACCTGCAGTATGCCCAAGATGGTGCTATGCCACACACTGTATTCAGAACTGACAGCTAACAGCTCAGCCCCATGGTCAGAACTCTGCCAAGCATTACACAGCAACAAACGACGTGAATTTGTTGCTGATGAAAGGTTTAGAATTGACAGCCCTGATGTCACGGAAGACAGATCCATCAATGGCTATTAGTCAAGACGGTCAAGGACGTAACCATGTGTTCTGGATGTCCCTAAGCCTCTGACGGCCAGAAGCTGGGAGTGAACAACAGGGGATGGATCACTCAATGATTGCCCTGTTCTGCTCATTCCTTCTGAAGCACCTGGCATTGGCCACTGTCAGAAGACAGGAGACTGGGCTAGGTGGACCAGTGGTCTGAGCCAATATGGCATTTCTTATATCAGCCGTTCGTCCACCCATCATCACATTTCTGTCCTTCAGTTTTCACACCTGTACCATGGGGAGCACGATACTGACCTTTCTTTGAAAAGCACTTTGCGATCTCTGAATGAAAAGCGTTACCTTGTTATTTATCAATTATTTATTATTATTATCTGCGTATTCCTACGGGTCCCACTGTCATCATGTATGTGGGTCAGCGGGAAGCGGCCCCCGTTATTGCAACTCAGCTCCATCCCAAAGGACCCTTCTCTAAGACCGTCAGTCTTTCACCGTTTAGCGTCTCTGAGGAGACCGCCAGTAAGCACGGTAGATTAGTGCCAGCAGTGGTGATACTGTGTGGGGGGGGATACCAAGAACCTTCCCACGAGGACTGGGGTTGGCAGCTCATTGCACACAAGTTGCCGAATAGCTGTCCGAGAGGAACCACTTCTGGTCACTGCCAAGTTGGGGGCGAGTAGGCCCCAAGCTCTTGTCCCCCAGCTAACGCTGTACCATGACCTTACCCAGCGGCTGTGAGGTTTTTTCCAGAACAAGTGAATTCTATTCCTCAGCCTGGCCACAAGTCCCAGGGAAGCAGCGGGCTGGCACTATGAATGGCCTATTCTTGTAGGGGACGAATTCACTGCTGCAAATCAGAGGCTCTCCGTTCGACTGGCCGAACAGGAGCTGCAAGGGACTGCGGGACCATTCCTGCAGCACAGGAGTCATACAGTAGTGCTTGCATGGGCCCTTTGCCGCCTCCAGTCACAAGCCTCACATGGGAGGCATGCCAAGGCTGGCCAGAGAGTCATGGGCCAACAAGCACAGAGCTACATCCTGTGGCTCATAGGCAGCCCCAAGCGGGCTGCCAACCATTAAAGCAGCTCTCAGACAGCATCCTCTGTGCTAAACTCCCCAGGGAAGTCCAGCTTCTGGGTGCTGGTCTCTGCATGGACCTTCCCTCCCTCCCTGCACGGACAGATACTGATGCTCAGATTGCCAGCACCCTTTATTGCACCACAAGTCCCAAAAACGGGCATCTCTAAAACCCTCAGCACCCAGCCTCCACAGCCTTTGCTCTCATGCTGGAATTTGTGGTGTGGGCAGACTTGCTCAGGGAACTTTCTGCTCCCTCCTCTGCTTTCAGGCTGATGCGTTGCTGAGCAATCTCGTTTCTGGCCGCGCTGATGAACAGGGCGTCCGTCTCACAGAGGATTTCGATATTTCAACATTTGCTTTTGTTCTGATTATGAACAAAACTCCAAAATTTGGAAATTCTCCACAAAAGGGAACGGAGCCACAGCTTGCCTGATGGACTGCCCTGGAGCCATGGACCCTGGGTCCCCGGCTCGGTCGCAGTGGGCATGGCAGGATTTCTTGGAGCCAGAGCACCTGGAAGCAGACTGCTGAGGAGCCAGGGGGCCAAGCTGGCAGGAATCTCGGCAGATTTCAACACCTGCCTGGGCTCAGTCAGAACTTTGGCAAAACCGAGCCATCTCCAGGATGTTTCAGAGTCACTGAATCAGTGACCAGCTCTGTGGATACCGTCATCTGCAGCTCCCCAGTCCAGAGACACGGAGAAGGCTGAATTTGGGTCTGTTTTTACTGGACACACTGCAAACGCAGCCACCTGTTTGGGCAGAGCTCTTGGGGTCACAGTGCTGGCACTGTGTTCCACAGCTTGTCCCCCAGTGCTCCTTCCCTACCACAGCTTCCCTCTCACCCCTCTTCAGTTGCTCTCACATTTTTCTACGGCATCTGTTACTGGAGTTTCTACGCTCAGCTTATCAGCTTCCTAAGCCATCTCCAGAAATCTGTGGAGGTGCTGCGGATACGCAGACACATTCAGAACTGTCCCATGGATATTTCCAGGCAAAGAACAAAACAAAAAAACCCCCAACCAAAAAGGTCAGTTTCACTGAACAGGTTTCGACTGAGCACCAGCTGTAAGTGTGCTCTCCTGGAGGTTGTGCTGCACCAAACCCGTAAGAAAACAAAGCTTTCCAGTGCGTACAGACAGCTTTACTGGGCGGGGGGGTCATTCATGCCATTGTCTGAGGCAGGGCTTCCAAAGTTTGATGCACCTCACCGCAAATCTTTTAACAGAAGCATCGAGGCCTTAACTAGCCCCAAGGGATTCCAGCAGCCCATTGGAGCTGGGCTTTCAACAACCTATGGAGAGCCTGATACACTTTTGTTACTGCTGGATGGAGGTGTGTGTGTGTGGGGGGGTAATACCTTTGTTTCAAATGCGTGCAGGGTCATTTGGAACAAACTGGAGACCATCCTAGCTCTCAAAATCCTTTTTCAGGGCGTGATTTCTATGCAACGTGCAAGTGCTTGTCAGCAACGAATCCACTGGGGTCATGGCATGCCTGTAATCTTTACTGTTCCACCTGGACATTGTTGTGCTAATTGTGGGTTTTGGAGAACCCCAAGCAGAACTGCATCTTCATAGGAGGGAGAAAACCAATCTGAGAGCATGGAGGTGAATGGTGCAGAAATATCTAGACAGACAGATACTCAGCCAGCAGATTAAAGAGGCCAAGCAGGAATGGAAAAGACTAGGAATGACTGGGAGGAGAGGGTGTCTTTTCCTTTTATGGCAAGAAATTATGAATATAGCATACAGATCAGATTAATATAAAACCCCATGTCTGAAAATGGCCAAGACCCTGGAGGTCTTTGTTTCTGTTTTGTTGCTACTGCTCTTGGCACTCACTCCATGGTCATCTGTGACACCACGTCGAAGTTGGTAAAGCCGGCACTGGCAAAGCTCTCTTTGTACTGGCCCATCTTGATGGCGTCCAGCCATTCATCCACTGTGTTGAAACTGGTGTAATCTGGGATTGTGCGGTCCAATAAAGGGAGGTTAATCCTGAAACAGAGAGACAGAAAATGAGCAGGATTTAGTGGCAGCCTGTGATGGGTTTGCTTTACCCTTGGTTGGCAGTGGAAGGTGTGACAAATCTGGGAATGCTCCTGGAGCAAGATCATTCACCATCTGTCCCCGAGTGGATGACTTCACCTAAGCGTCGCCCAGCCGTACAGAGCGAGTTTGTGGGGCTGGATGAAATGTTACCTCTCCCTCTCCACAGTGCTAAATTTAGCAGCTCAAATCTAGATTGATCATGGGGAAAACATGTTTAATAACGGCCTCTTCAATCTAGCAGAGAAAGGTCTAGCGCGATCCAATGGCTAGAAGTTGAAGATGGACAAATTCAGACTGGCAATAAGGTGTCATAGTGAGAGTAGTTCACTGTCACTGGAACAATTTACAAAGGTTTGTGGTCAATTCTTCATCAGTGACCATTTTTAAATCAAGATTGGATTTATTTTTTAAACAAGATCTGCTCTGGGAATTATACAGGTGGACAGAGAAGATGAACACAGTGCTCTCTTCTGGCCTTGGAATCTCTGACTCTATTAATCTAAGCACAATACAGCCCAAGTTCGACCACTGATTTACTATGTGGCCCTGGCACACTGCCTCCCTTCTGTTTCTCAGTGTCCCCATCTGTGAAATGGGGACAATAACGCAGAACTCCTGGAGGTGGAGTCAATAGGCATGTCAGCAAGGGGACTGGGAACTCAGCACAGAGATGCGATAGAAATGAATAGAATGATTATATCCCAAAAGAGGATCCCTGGTTTTAGGTGTAACAAAGCAGATCCATGAGGGAAACAATTCATAATGACAAGTCTCTGTGGCATCTGCAAAGTCACTCACATCCTAGTGCCGACACGCACTTCTGCATCCTGCCTACACAATATCTTGTGGCTCTAGCCCATTCTTCACAGCTCTTCACTGATGTATTTGCCAGAGCAGCAAGCCTGCCCTGGATTGTAATGCTGGTGCCAGCCCATAATGCTCTTCCTTTGGCAGGGGCTGTGTTTAAGCGAGCTCCCTCCAGGGCCAACCACTAATCAGGACTGATGTTGCAGGGCTGCAGATGTCCTCAGCTCATTAAAATTTGCCTTGTTTCAGGACTGACTCCCTTTGTTTGGCTCTGAGAAGAGGCCAAACGTCTGTGACGTCTGCATGGTTCCTGAAAAACAGATTTGTCTTGGAAGTGCCCAAGTCTGTTTGCTCCTTCAGGGAGCCTGGTGAGGTTACATGGCGAGGGTGGCACTGAGGAGGGATAGCCACGCACTTCCTCCCCGGGATGGGAGCCGGTGGCTTCTGCCAGGCACAGGAAAGAAAGAGAAAACGAAAGTGAGGGAGCTGCAGAAGTCCCAGATGGCAGCTGGAATGATGTATCTCCTCGGCTGAACCAGCTCCGGTTCTCTCCTGGTTCTTTCCCAGCTCAGACCTCCATGCCAACCTCTCTCTCTGCCCCAAACAAGACATCCAGCCCCAGTACCAGCTGCTCCCTCCTGGCTCAAAATCTGAATCAGGAGAGTTAGGTTATAAAATGTTATTTCTGTAGAAGAAACAAACCCTCTCTCTTCCTTTCCAGCTACGAACCCAACCCGTTATCAAGGGCTTTTCATCTTACCCCTGGGCCTTGACAGACTGAACAGACGGCCCGCTGTCACAAACGGCGTCTGCAGTCCTGACACTGCAGGTGTCTCCTCCCCAGCGTGTCTCCTAAACATGCTCATATGGCGACACGAGGAACTCGGGCCATGTAATGGATCCACTGCTTGGCAAAGGCCAGTGGCTGGACTAGAACCTGGGTCCTGGGTTTTCTAAGAGAGCTTAAAATGCTGCCCAGTGAGCTGCAGCCTGTAGAAACCTCTTCATAGATTCCCAGTTTTCTGTAGCGCATGGCCCAGCACATGGAGGAGGACACATCCCAGCCAAAGGGAGGTGACGTCTGCTCCAGTCACCGGAGGGCATCATCTGCAGACAAGGGCAATGGCTGCTCCGGCTAGTCACACCTTCGGCTGAATGCCTGAGATGTCACAGTCCGGTGTGGACGCAGAGCACCTGCCCGTGATGCAGTTCAGTAGAAATAGCAACATTTGAAAGAGACGCCCAAAGGTGGTAAAGGAGAGACCTACCCGGAGGAGAGGGGCGCCATGGCTTTCAGGCTATTGGGGTTGCGGATCATTTTGTCTAACGTGTTGACAATCTGCCCGAATTTGGGCCTGTGGTTCCGGTCCTTCTGCCAGCAGTCGAGCATTAGCTGGTGCAAGGCGTTGGGGCAGTCCATGGGCGGGGGCAGCCGATAATCCTGCTCGATGGCATTTATCACCTGCAAGGCAAGATGCAAAGAGACGGTCAGTGCAATGGGACTAGCAAGGAATGGGACAGTGCAAGGGTCATGTGCCCACTGGATTCGCATTATTCATCATCTCGTCTCCAGGGGGTGACGGGCATGGACAGCCTTGAACAACAGGGGCTGGTGTCCCCCTGTCACCCGGAATCAGGATTTCCTGGCACCGCTGCTAACACGTGCAGTCAGTTATTTTTATGGTAAGAGGCCACCACTGTGGGAAGGAAACACCTGGTTTGCTCCATGGCCCCATCCATGGAATGGTGCCTGAGGCGCAGAGCTGGGTTATCGAACGGGGCAGCTTTGCCAGCTGTCCCCTCCCCTCCTGGCAGTGTTTTCTGCTCCCTCCATCCCAGTGGTTCCCAGCCTTTCTGTGCACTGGTGCTGACCACTGCCTCCCACTCAGCTGTGAGCACTTGGGGCATGTCCACACTGAGGCTTGACACCCGTGGCCGATTGACTCCGGGGATGCGGGGCCCTTTCATTGCAGGGTAGACTTCTGGGTGCAGGCTGGAGATGCGAGATGGGAGGCCCCTAGAGTGAGGGCTGCAGGCAGAGCCCGGAAGTTTACACTACAATGAAACAGCCCCGCAGCCGGGGGTTTTTATCTGCAGTGCACACATACCTTTAGACAGTCCCTCGCCAGCTCCGATTGCAGGAGCAACCTCAGCTCCAGTGTGGATAACAGAACAGGGGGAGGAGGGGCGGCAGTGGGGCACTCATGGAGCGGAGGCTAGAAACCGCACAAACGGCTGCGGGAACAGGGCTGGCATATGGACCTCGTGCTTAGGAACTGCTGCTCTGCTGGCTCTTTGGCTTCTCCATGTCTCCCATGTATCTGGGGGATGCTGGGTCTCTCTCTGTAGAACTAATGCAACCCCGTGACCCACAGGCCTTCCCCTAGGAACATCCTCTGCCACCATCGGCAGTGCCGTGAGGAAGGCTTCTGGGAGGCTCGCCTTTCACTGCCCCGGGCGTCCAGTGGGCCGTGCTCTGGGGCAGAGCATTAGCTGGTCACTGATGCTACAGGAGGAGAAGACAAAGTTCTGGGCACTACAGAGCTGTCTGCTCTGGCCCCAGACAAGGGCTCCCTGTGCCGACCAAATGACATGTCATTGTCTCCGAGACTCCAGTCAGCTGCTGCACTTGCCTTGCCATGAGAGAGAAGGACGAGCTCACCCCAGAGCAGGTGACAATAGAAAGGTCCCAAGCCTAACCCTCAGGATTGTTTAGCTACCTGAGAATAGCCGCTCGCCGTCCACAATGCAGCACAATGCAGCACAATACAGTGCAACTCATTCCCTGCTGTGCAGAGAGACCCTGGATGAGAACTACAGGGACAGAGCAAGTCAGGACTGAGGTGCGATGGCAGAGCTGTGCGGGGAGCCCAGAACTGGAATAGCCGCGGAGGGGCTGGAGAGCACGTCCAAGGCACAGTGTCAAATGCAGGCATGCCCCGAGCGGCAGTTTGAGGACTGGAAAAGCCAGGGACGGCCAGTCCGAACTGAGGGGCACTGGCAGAGCTGTGTGTGTGTGTCAGGGGAATCCAGAGCTGGAATAGCAGGCGGCTACTGGTCAGGATGCAGGGTACCAGCAGAGCTGTCCATCTCTGTGTGAGCCAAGGACTGGAATAGCAGGGGGTGCTGCCAGTCAGGACTGAGGTGCATTGGCAGAGCCCTGGGCTGGATGCAGGCTGGCGCTGAGGTGAACCGGCAGAGCTGTGTGTGGGGAGAGGTCAGCATGCACGGCAGTGCTGCGGGGACAAGCCTTACACCCTCACAAGTGTGTACTGATCCCAGACAAGCCCCTCGCCCACCCTTCCGGGGAGCAGCGCTGGCCAGGGTGAGGAGGTGCCCCGCTCAGCTGCACGGGCCTAACCTGAGGAATCGCTAGTGTGCTTTGTGCAGCTCTCGGCTCCTGGTCAGGGGCTGGAGAAAGCCCTCTGCTGAGAGATGTGAACTGTCCCCTCTCCCCGCGCTCTCTCCGGCTGGCGGATCTATCCGAGACAGAAAGGAGGGAAGGGGGCACACAGGGGGAGTGGGGCTGGGGACAGTCATCACACAGGCATCAGGCTCTTGGATCTGGCATTGACCAAGTAAATCCCCAGTAAACCACCTGCCGCGCAGCCGGCAGGCCCAGCCCTACCTCCTCTCCCCGGCTCGCCCCGGCTCTCAGACCCTGGATGCAGGAGGCTGATCTGCAGTGAGCAGACAGCGCATTTTCAGCTCACAGGAACAACAGGCATCCATTAGGTGGTGTCAGCTTCTGGGGCGCAACACCCCGTGGCAAGAGAAGGGCGGCGATGCCCGTCAGCACAAGGAGCTGGGGTAAACAGTCAACAGGCAGCAGGCACCTGCCCTGGCATCTCAGGTGGGCCAGTCAGCAGGGGCAGAGCAGAACGGGCAGTGGCAGGAAGGAAAGGAGGGCGAGGAGGATATCGAAGAGTGGGGGAGCAGTGAAAACGGGAGTGTTAGAAACGGGATGAAATGTAATCGTGCTGAGTGCAAGGACATGCACTTAGGGACTAACAAGAAGTTGTGCTATAGGCTGGGGAAGTATCAGTTGGAAGTGACAGGAGGAGGAGAAAGAGCTGGGACCTGGGTGTACTGGTTGATCATAGGATGACTATGAGCCGTTAATGTGATGCAGCTGTGAAAAACGCTAATGCCGTCCTGGGATGAGTCCATCAGGGGAGGTGTCTCCAGTAGAGACAGGGAAGGGTTAGTATCATTCTGGCAGGCAGGGCTGAGACCTCATCTGGAATAGTGTGTGCGATTCTGGTCTCCCGTATCTGAGAAAGAAGAATTCAAACTGGCGCAGGCGCAGAGAAGGGCTACGGGGATGGTCTGAGAAATGGAGAACCTACCTCACAAGAGGGGACTCAAAGAGCTCGGCTCATTTAGCATAACCAAAAGTCTGAGGGGCGCTATGATTGCTCTCTATAAACACGTCAGAGGGACAGATATCAGGGAGGAGGGAGGGAGTTATTTACGTTCAGCGCCAGTGTGAACACAAGATCAAACAGAGATCAGTCAGCCATCAGCAAGTTTAGGCTTGAAATGAGACGCAGGTTTCTACCCATCAGAGGAGTGACGTTCTAGAACAGCCTTCCAAGGGAGCAGTGAGCGGGGGCAAAACACCGAGCTGGCTTCAAGGCTGAGCTTGATAAAGGTTTATGGAGGGGATGGTGCGAGGAGACTGCCTAGAACGGCATGAGGCCGATCTGTGACGGCTAGCAGCAAATATCTCCAGTGGCCAGAGATGAGACACCAGTTGGGGAGGGCTTTGAGCTACTACAGGGAATTCTGTCCCAGGTGTCTGGCTGCTGGGTCTTGCCCACATGCTCAGGGTCTAACTGATCGTCATATGTGGGGTCGGGAAGGAATTTTCCTCTGAGTCAGATTGGCAGAGACCCTGGGGTTTTTTCACCTTCCTCTGTAGCTTGGGTCACCTGCAGGTTTAAACTAGTGTAAATGGTGGATTCTGAGCTCTTGATTTGAGGACGTCAGTAACTCAGCCAGGTGTTTTGGGTTTATTACAGGAGTGGGTGGGTGAGGTTCTGTGGCCTGCAATGTGCAGGGGTCAGACTAAGTGATCATGATGGTCCCTTCTGGCTTTAAAGTCTATAAGAAGAAGGGAGCAGAGAGAGGGAGAAAGCGAAGGCTAGGAGCAGGGGAGAAGGGAGGTCTGAGGGCAGGGAGAGTGCGTGGGGAGTGAAGGTTGGAAAGGAGCCTTGGAGCACGTCACCCCATAGCAAATCCATCCGGAGAATGGAAGGGAATTGCGACTGTGGGGAGAACCCAGCCCTGTGTCCCATCTCTCAGGACAGGGTCACCCAGCAGTGGAGCGCACAGGCACCAGTCGGGGATTAGAGGAAGCCCATGAAACAGCCAAGAGGCTGCCCCCATACACGCAAAGAGGCCCAAGCCACAATCACAATGCCTCGGAGCTGTTCCCATCGCCCAGGAGCAAACCGAAGGCGTGGTGCGCTCAGTGGAGCTGCAGGGATGTACCTGAGGGTCGGACGTGCCCTATCACAAAGCAAGCTGGCCCTTTACTAGCTCTGAACGGTCCCTGGGTCCTGCCCAGAACAGAGACATTCGGGGGGGCGGGGGGTGTCCAGGGAGCATGCTGGGAAAGGGGGTAAAGCAGCCTCCCTTCTAGAGCTTGGCAGAGGGCAGTTCCACTTGGGGACAATGGCTACGGTTTTAAGTGGGTTTTTATTCTGCCCTGGAATGGAGCAAACCCGTCTGATTGGAACTGCAGCGTCTTGATTTGGGAAGATGTTTTCGGGTCCAGGGCTCTCCGGTCACTTCTCACAAGACAGACACGAACTCTCTTCCTCTACAGGGTGCTGGCCTGGGACGTGGGAGACCCAGCTCCAAAGGCCTGTTCATCCTGGTTCAGAGCAGATTTTGTCACAGCTTATTCTGAGTCAGGCTCAGCAGGGACTGAAGCCTTGGTCGCCCACATCCTGTGCCACTGCCCTAAACACCAGGCTACAGACTGGTCAGAAGTGAGTCACCTCTGACTGCCACAATCACAGGGGATGGGTCACTCAGCAATTGCTCTGCTCTGTTCATTCCCTTTGCGGCATCTGGCACAGGCCACCATCAGAAGACAGGACACTGGGCTCAATGGAGCATTGGTCTGACCCAGCATGGCCGTTCTCAAAGAGCTCCGGACTGATTGAACCTGATACCTCTCTGAAAAATGTTCTGGCTCTGTCAGAAATATCCGGACCAGCTCTGCGCCTGTCCCTTGGTGTGTGAGAGGCTGGGAGGGAGCTGAGAAGGACGGCCGTGGCCTCCAGACATAAGAGAGTTCTTATGAGCATGACACTGAGGGGGAAGTTCCTACACGCCGTCCAGGACGTCTGTGGCCCAGGGAGAGGGACAAGCAGGGCACAGAAGGATGCGCTGGATTTGTGCAGCTGGACGGTGGTTACACCCGTGTTGAAAGCTGCGTAATTAGGAAGCCATTTGCAGTGCACAACAAACGCCACTTAACCAAACCTAACTTACAAACAATACTACAGCTCCTCCGGTGCCACTGGATGGTGCTCTTACTACTAGCTAATTACACCTGCGCACATCTGCAGATAACCCTGCGTTGTACAGCGCTCCTGGGAAGTTTGGTAAAGCACTCTATCGGGAAGACAGAGGTGGGAGGAGTGGCTGCGTTTCCATGAGGAGGAGATGTGAATCAACTACATGCCCGCACTGGGGTAAGAGGACAGAGCCCGGGGAATCCCCAGGCTCCCAGGGGTAAGTGCCACACGCAGTGCGGTCTGCATCTTGCACGGGTGCTGATTTGCCTCCTATGGCTGGAATGCAGCTGACTGCAGAGCTCAGCCTGCCCTCACCCACCAGAACCACGCCCAGCGCGTGGGGAGTGCAGGCCACGAGAATGCGCTGGGAAGAAAGGCTCTGCGGAGGGGTTCAAGCAGGGAAAGGACGGGTCTGGGGCAATCACAGAAGGGGGGATGAGTCCAGGTGCTTGCTGAGAGGGAGTGTCCCAGGCTGGAACATTCTCCATTCTCTGGCGCTCTGTGCACGGGCTGTCCTGACCTGGAGCTGCACTGCAGGGCAGTGACTGTCCTTCACAAGGCAGAACCTTCTCCATCAGCCCATGCAGTTCCATGCAGCTGGGGTCTCCCTACAGGACTCAACTTGCTGCACCTCCCAAGATGGAAGAAGGGGTCAGGGGGCTGTGATGGGGTTTACAGACCCCACACTAAGGGGGACGGTGGTGGAAGGAACAGTGCTGGGCCAGGAAGGCTCGGCCCTTAGCAGCTGCCTGGCATGCTCCGTAGGAAGGACCTGCTTAAAAGGGATCTCTCAGTCCGGCAGGGGGAGGCGAGTCGGGCTGCAGCTGCCAGAGGCAGAGCAATCTAGAGGGGAAGGACCAGGACCGTAAGTAAGACTCGGCCGAGATCCCCTGCCTTCTGACCAAGGGGGGGAAGCACCCCCCAGCCAAAGCCTCAAACTAATGAGCTTGTGTAAGCAGAAGGCAGGGGCAACGTCCCACGCTGCAGGGAAACAGGGAGGGTAGGAAGCAGCCAGGGGAGGCTGATCTGGTATGGCAGCCAGAAGGGACTGAACCACCTCTCTCCCCTCGGGCCCTGGGCTGGGATGTGGTGGAGGGGGAGAGCCTGGGTCCCTTTATCTTTCCCCTTCTCCCCGGCTGCCTGAGAAACCGTGGAGAACTCCATGGGGGTGATGAACTGTGACTCGACTGCCAGGACCCCAGGCTCGGAGAAGCTGCAGCCTGACCACTAGGCCTGCTGGCCCCGAGCGAACCCTGCTACAATGATTGTATTGGCACCCTCCAGAATCTGGGCCGCAGCCGGGACTGGGACTGGGTCTGGGACTGGCCCCGGTGCCCTGGGTGCCACTCTAGGGAATGGCAGATCGCTCATCGCACTCAGCACCACAGGAACACAGCCCCCCACACGCAAAGTGCCTCTTCTCACGTCTGAGCTGCTCCCTACCGTACAGCTGGCAGGGGGAGAGGTTTGGGCTGCTTATGTCAGCCCTGAGCTACTCCTGAGCCGGAGGAATTCTCCCCTGGCCTCCTGTATGGCCCCTGGACCTGGCCACAGAAACACATGGGCCAGTATGGAGAGCAGACCCAGCCCTATTGTCTCTACCACAGAGTTTGCCCATGAAGATCACGCTCACGGCCAGAGAATCCCCCCGCACGCTACAGGCTGAGTTCAGCCACTGCCATGCAGGGAGACTTTGCCTTTTCTATGCCTGCTGCTGATTTCAATGTTTCCGCCGCACAGCTCTTGATAACTTACATCTTGATTGGTCATGTCCCAGTAGGGCCGCTCCCCGTAGGACATCACCTCCCACATGACTATGCCATAGCTCCACACATCGCTGGCTGATGTGAATTTCCTATATTGGATTGCTTCAGGCGCCGTCCACCGGATCGGGATCTTCCCACCCTGCAGGAAAGGCACAGAGAGGAGAATGAGCGAAAGAGAGAGTAAGAGAGAGGGATGAGGGATCTGGAGTATTTGCATACAATGAACTAGTGAAATGGAGCCACTGGACCAGATAAATAGAATTCTGAGCCATGAAATTACAAATAGGCCAGAGTTCCTTGACCAGAACTTACCCCTCTACACACACACTTACATAAACACACACACAAATTAATCCCCCCATGCAGGGTTACACAAGAACTACCGTTTTAGAACTACTGGGCTGCCACATGAATCAACTTATTCCACCCTGTCTTGCAAGAAGGATGAAGCCCTGGGCAGCTCTGATCCTGCAGGCTGTTCTCCTACAACCTGCTGTAATCTTTGGATTCCTGCAGTACCTAAGGCCTGTTGTGCCAAAAGATTCATTTGCAGAAAAATGAGTATGTAAAAATACAGACAGTCCTGACTATTCTCGCTTGAGTTTCTCTCCATCTTCTTGCTGTCAACTAGCTATCACAGTGGAAGGATAAATGCAGATATTTAAAAGATGTCCTGTTTAATTGTTCAAGATTTGAGGGATGTGCAATACTTTTGGGGTTGGAGTTCCCATGTTGGAAGATCTGTGGCTGTCTTTTTATTGTACGGGGTCATATAAACCCAGCTTCCGCTGTTACCCTCATGAAAATACAGAGTAAATGCATTGGAATCACTATTGATTTAAACTGGTTGAAATGAGACAGATCTGGCCCACACCAAGAATTATCTGCTCCCTCTAATTACCTCCCCATCAGCTGAAAGAACCTCAGACCACTATGTCTGCTAGACACAGTAACAGCATAATTACCCTCTGAGCTGATCAGACCCATTGAACTTCAGATTAAATGACATAATTTCCAGCTCTGGTTTGAGCAGAGGTGTCCAAGATGGACAGGATGCAGCGTGAGAGCTCACGGACCCAGACTGGGGATGAGGAAGTTCCAGCTGGTCTCAGGTTGCAGTGGGGGAGGTCTAGGTTGGATATTAAGAAAAGCTGTTTCCCTAGGAGGGTGGTGAAGCACTGGAATGGGTTACCGAGGGAGGTGGTGGAATATCCATCCTTAGAGGTTTTTAAGGCCCAGCTTGACAAAGCCCTGGCTGGGATGGTTAGCTGGGTTGGTCTTGCTTTGAGCAGGGGGTTGGACTAGATGATCTCCTGAAGTCAGTGGGCAAGGATCCGTTCGTGATGGTGCATATAGGCACTAACAATGCTGCTTCACATGATACATCACAGTCTATAGATGACTCCAGGGAACTTGGAAGTGTGCTGAAGGAGAGGAATGGCCAGAGGATCTCAGAGATCCTTCCTGCCCTATGAGAGAAGGAAGACAGGAGGCAGAAGATTCTGGACGTGAATCACTGGCTAGGTAAGTGGTGGAAGGCTTGGGTTTTGTGGAACATTTTCCCACCTTCTATGGGAGAGGGAGCTATATCGTTTGGATGGCCTCCACCTGAATAGAAGGGGAAGCAATCCTCAAGGGGACAGGCTGGCTAAAGCGGTTGGGAGGGTGTTAAACTAGTAACAAAAGGGGAGGGTGAAAAGAGGGAACAAATGAACACT
Source organism: Emydura macquarii macquarii (assembly GCF_026122565.2). Taxonomy (NCBI): domain Eukaryota; kingdom Metazoa; phylum Chordata; order Testudines; family Chelidae; genus Emydura; species Emydura macquarii. Next base: position 51,805,843 of record NW_027132905.1, read on the forward strand.
CATTTAGCACAAAACCAAGAGGTTGAGAACAAAATTAATTAAGGCACCGAAGGACATGAAAAGAAGAGATTCTTGAATTGCCTGTACACTAATGCTAGGAGCCTGGGCAATAAACGGGAGGAATCTGAATTGCTCATTTATGAGCATAAATTTGATGTAATTGGTACCACTGAAATCTGGGAGGATGATTCAGATAATGGGAATGTTAAAATCAATGGTTATAACCTATTTAGGAAGGCTCAAATGGGGAAAAGGGGACAGGGAATGGCACACTACATCAAAAATGGCATTACCTGTTTCTGAGTCACTGTCAACTGGAAAGCAATTATCTAGAATTCTTATGGATCAATGTTTTACCAGATATAGCACAAGACGGGGGTACTAACTGGTGTCTGCTACAGACCACTCAATCACACTTGAGAACAAGATCACCGCCTCCTCAATGACCTATCTACATGTGTAGGAAAAAAAGCCTCGTGATCATGGGGGACTTCAATCTGAGTGACAGATGCTGGACATCTCATGCTGCCAGTACTAAAACATCCTTGGAATTTCTAAATATTATAGATGACAATGTCCTACCTCAAAAAAGTGGTACTCCCACAATGAAGGCGTCCTATATTCTATCTTATTTTGACAGATAAAGAGGAATTGATCACAGAAGTAAACATTAGTGGTAGCTTAGGTGCTTAGCTTAGATCACGGCTTAGTTATATTTGTTACATGCAAACAGAATAAAGTCCAAATTCGTAGAGTTGAGGCTTTAAAAGGGCCAATTTCCCAGAGCTGAAAACACTTATGAGACAAATCAAGTTGGGAGAAAAACATTAAATAGAAAAATGCAAATGATAATTGGGAATTGTTTAAAAATATTTTACTAGATGTCTAAAAAACAATAATGTCACAATCTAGAACGAAGGCCACACTGGTTAAAAAATCAGCCTATCTCAGAAGGGAAGAGAAATCAGATATAAAAAATCCATATATAATAAATGGAAGAAAGGGGAAGTTGATAGTAATTAATATAAATCAGAACTTAAGAATTGTAGAAAATTGTTAAGGGAAGCAAAAGGAGACAAGAACTCTATGGTCAACAACGTTAAGGACAATAATAAGTCTTTAAAGTATATTAGGAACAAAAGGAATCCTGACAATGGTATAGGATAATTACTGGATGCAAATGGTAGAATTGTCAATATTAATGAAGAAAAGGCAGACATGTTCGATAAATATTTCTGTTCAGAATTTGGGAAATTTCCAAATGATACAGCTATACCATCGGAAGATAATGAAATACTTTCCATTCCAATAGTAACTAAGCAGGATGTTAAACAGCAGCTACTAAAGCAAGACATTTTTAAATCAGCAGATCCTGATAACTTACATCCAAAAGGAGCTCTCTGAACTGTTAATGTTGAATTTTCACAACACCGGGAAGTTCCAGAGGACTGGGAAAAGCCAATGTGGGGCCAATATTTAAAAGGAGTTAACAGGATGAAAGGCTGAAGGAGCTCAGCCTGATTATCTTAACAAAGAGAAGGTTAAGGGGGTGATTTGATCGCAGTCCATATGTAACAACATGAGGAACAGAACTTTGATAATAGAGGGCTCTTCACTCTAGCAGACAAAGATATAACAAGGTCCAATGGCTCAAAGTTGAAGCTAGACAAATTAAGATTGCAAATAAGGTGTACATTTTTAACCGTTAGGAATAATTAACCACTGGAATAACTGACCAAGGGTTGGGGTGAATACTCCATCACTGGCAATTTTTAAATCAAGATTGGATGTTTTTACTAAAAGAGATTATCTAGTTCAAACAGCAATTAATTCAGGGCAGTCCTCTGGCCCATACAGGAATCAGACCGGAGAGATAACCACAATGGCCCCTTCTGGCCTTATAATCTATGCATCCATGAATCTATGAAAAAAGCATGTCAGCCAACAGTTGGGAGACTTACTGCACAGTGATGAATTCTGCAAATCAGCATGGAAGAGAGCAAACATCTGCATTGCCAAATGTACCTTGTTCACTGACTTTAACAATGCAGTGAAGTTTTAATTATTCATGACACAACTTCGTTGAGTCCTAGTAAATGTGCTGTCGTCTCAGACAGCAACGAGGCCGTGGTAACGTGAGATGTCAGCATCATGCTGCCTCTGCTAGTAGAGCTTTGCTCAGAAGTAGGAAGAAACTGGTGGGTTATTTGTGGGCATTTTTTGTTTTGTGGGTTAGTGGAATGGAGGAATTAACTGATGCAATCTCAAGAGCCATTAGCGATGATCTCCAAGAACTCATGGAGGACAGGTGAGGTTCCAGAGGACTGGGGAAGGGCAAACATTGTACTTAGCTTTAAAATGGGGAACAAAGAGGATCCAGGAAATTATAGACTAACTTCAATTCCTGGAAAGAGTCTGGAACAAATTATTAATAATTTGTAAGCACCTAGAGGATAACAGGATAACAAGTAACAGCCAACATGGATTTGTCAAGAACAAATCATGCCAAACCAACCTAATTCCCTTCTTTGACAGGGTTACTCAACCACGTGGCTGGGGTGTAAGCTGTAGACATGATATATTTTGATTTTAGCAAGTTTTTTGACACCGTCCCACACGAAATTCTCATAAGCAAACTAGGGAAATGTGGTCTAGATACGTGCACAACTGGTTGAAAAACTGTACTCAAAGAGTAGCTATCAATGGTTTGCTGTCAAACTGCAAGCACACATCTAGTGGGGACTAACAGGGGTTTGTCATAGGTCTAGTACTAATCAATATTTCCATAGTAACTTGGATAATGGAGTGGAGAATATTCTTATAAAATTTGTGACGTGCAAGCGGGAGGGGTTGCAAGCACTTTGGAGGACAGGATTAGAATTAAAAACATCCTTGACAAATTGGAAAATTGGTCTGAAATCAACAAGATGAAATTTAACAAAGACAAATGCACAACTACAAAACGGGGAATAACTAGCTAAGTGGTAGTACTGCTGGAAAGGATCTGGGGGTTCCAGTAGAGCGCAAATTGAATATGCGTCAACAATGAGATGCAGTCGCTAAAAAAGGCTAATAACATTCCGGGGTATATTAACAGGAGTGTGGTATGTAAGACACGAGAGGGAACTGTCCCGCTCTAGTTGGAAAACAGCATCTAGTTCTGGGTGCCACATTTTAGGAAAATGTGTAGGAGAGTCTGGGGGAAAGCAACAAAAATGACAAAAGGTTTAGAAAACCGGACCTATGAGGAAAGGTTAAAAAGGCTGAGCACGTTTAGTCATGAGAAAAGAAGCCTGGGGGGACCTCTTAGCAGCCTTCAGATATGTTAAAGGCTGTTATAAAGGGAACGGTGATCAACTGATCTCCATGTCGATGGTAGGTAGGACAAGAAGCAATCAGCTTCACCTGCAGCAAGGCAGACTTAGCTGAGTTATTAGGTCTAACAAAGAGCATGTCTGCACTTGGAGTTGGCGATGTGATTCCCAGCTCGTAGCCAGCTGCACACTAGCACTCACCGTGGCGGCGTGCTAACAGGAATAACGTGGCACGGGCAGCAGCGAGCAGGGGCATGGACTGGCCGTGTCACAGACATCCCCACAGGGGTCAGATGAGTTTGTTTGGCACAGCCTGCGCTGCCATAGGTGCACTACTGGTTCTAGGAAGCTAGCACACAGATGTCTGTGTGACTCACAGGGAATCACGCCCCTCGCCTGCAGAGCAGATGTAGGACAGGAGGCAGTAGATGAAGGAGAGTTAAGCACTGGAACAGACTTCCAAGGCAGCTGGTGGAATCCCCACCGTTGGAAGTTGTTAAGAACAAACACCTGTCAGGGGTGGTCTAGCTATATTTGATCCTGCCTCACCACAGGGGGCTGGACTAGATGACCTCTTGAGGAGCTTCCAGCCCGCCATTTCCATGACTCTCTGAATACTCGGCTGTCACCGTTTTCTCCAGGTTATTTAGAAGAAGCTCGTGGTTTGTTATTGCAGGATTTCTTATCCGCACTGGGTTCCACACACTGGCTGCCATCATAGAGCATTAGCTACTGGCAGTGCGTGACTGGATGACTGTGGCCTCATGAACAGTTGGGACAGCGAGGTGGATAACCAGAAACAAAGACAAATCTACGCAATTGTTAGGAAACGCCTCCCTCCCGCCAGCTCCACCCGGCCGTTCCCACCGCCGTCCTGGGAGCTGTTTGCGCTGCCATGCAGTGCGCCTGACCACGCCGTCCCATCTCGGGCGTGTTCTCAAATGTGCAGGTGTTGCACGTGAGACAGAGGGTGCTTATCCTCAGCCTGACACGAACGAATCCCCACGGGGTGCAGGACCCTTCCCCAGCACGAGAAAGCCCTTCCCAGTGGCCCTGCCTGGCTCCCATTGCAATGACTTTTCATGTCTGAGCCCTTCTGCCCTTGTGTGCGGAGGTCTTAGGGGAGTGCTCACACCGACCGCAACCAGACGAGTCTGATCAGCAACTGGCCCCCCCTTCTCCGCCCATCCCCGCACACTCGGGAGAGGGGCGCTTTACCAGTGCACTGGTGTAGGTGGGATCCGAGGTGTCGTCCTCCAGGAAGCGGGACAGGCCGAAGTCGGACACCTTGCAGACCAGGTTGCTGTTGACGAGGATGTTGCGGGCGGCCAGGTCCCGGTGCACGTAGTTCATGTCGGCCAGGTACTTCATGCCCGCGGCGATGCCCCGCAGCATCCCCACCAGCTGGATCACCGTGAACTGCCCGTCATTTTGCTTAGGGGGAGAAATGAAAAGTCCAAATGGGATGAGTGTGTTTGCACTTCACCCCAGTACGAGGCCAGGAAGGAGGCACAGCGACAGGAGCGACTGGCCTACAGTCACGCAAGGAGTCAGCAGCAGTCAGGACGAGGACCGAGGACCCCCGAGTCTTTGCCCCAGGCTCAAAACACCAGGACTCGGCTGCTCTCGGACAATCAAAGGAGAGTCTGCAGCCGTTTCTGCTGGAATAAGAGGCCTGGTGTCTCTGCCCAGGACAGTAGCTGTGGATCTGAGTGCCTTACTGCTCTTGAACAGGATGGGCCTACGTGGCTCAGCGTCGGATTGTCACCTCTGTTCTCTGTCCAGCAACCACAGCGGGCTCAAGCTGAGTCTCCCAGGCCCATGCACCACAGGGAATTTTCTACAGTCAAAAATCTCCTACCATCTGAGGGAAGGGGAGGGGAGGGTATGGAGGGACATGCCCCCTTCCAAGCAGTGATATCAGGGAGGAGCACAGCAGGATTTGGGCACTTCCGTCTCAGCCGGCTGAGCGGGTTATTACTTCCAGCACAATGAATGATCCACCTCGGACTGAGGCACGTCGAGGTTTAGGGCCCCTATAAAAGTTGATGGCAAATTTTCCATTGGCTTTAACAGAGCCAGGATTTCCCCTTGACGTGTGTGCGCCCCGTGCATGCTGTGTTCTTGGGCGTGAGCGCACACGCATCGGCATGCGGTGTGTGCCCTGTGCCATGGCGTGTGTGCGAGTCCTGTGCAAGTAGTGCCTTTGTACACGTGTGCTCTGGTGTGCAGTGTGCATGTCTCTGCGCGTGAGTGTCACCGTGTTGTAACCTGTGTTACTAATCCACGCTGCTAAGAAGGTGGCAAATTGCAGCGTAGACAGACCACGGACATCTGTTTAGTACTAGGCTGCAGCCTGGCTACAATGTCTGTGTCCTGGCACAGCTGTTTGTGTAGGGCCTACACTGTATTAATTCGTACAGGTTAAAGTGTGACTACAGGTTTGAGTGTGGACGTCCACAGTCACGTGGCTGGCCCCCAAAAGAGCGTGGCCCACTGGGAACAGCTGAGCATCAGTGTCAACCGGGAAGCCGGTGGGAGCTCAGCACCCCAACATCCGAAAGGTGTGTCCCACCTGTGTGCGCTCAGTGCTGCGTATGTGGGTGTGAAACGTGACCGCACGGTGGGTGAGCAGCATTTGCTCAACGTGTGTGTGCACGCACGTGTGCGAGCAGTGCACGCCCTCTGCGGGACCTGGGGCAGAGCCTTCCAGAGCGCAGCAGGGCTGACGCTGGCCTGCGGGATGAAAGCTGGGCTGGCCTGGGAGGTGTAGTGGTGCCACAGGAAAAGATGAGTCAGCCAGAGCTGGGCCCCTTGCCCCTCCCCTTGGCCCCGGCATCCCCTCTGCAGCTGCCCTTTCCTCATACCCGGAGAAAGGAGTCCAGTGAGCCATTTTCCATGAACTCGGTGATGATCATGACCGGGGCGCTCTTGGTCACCACGCCCTCCAGGTGGATGACGTTGGGGTGGTCGAACTGCCCCATGATGCTGGCCTCGCTCAGGAAGTCCCGTCTCTGCTTCTCCGTGTAACCTGACTTAAGCGTTTTGATGGCCACAAAGATCTCTCTCTTGCCAGGCAGCTTGAGGTGCCCACTGCACACCTCCCCGAACTCCCCTGAGACGGGAGAGAGCACAGGTCACAAACTGCTGGCCCACCAGCCAGACGTTCTGCATGGGGACCCTGCTTCTCCTGCCGCACCAAACACAACCGCCCTTTCTATGCACACCACCCCACACCCACCCTTCCATGCACACAGCCCCACACACACCCCTTCCAATGCACACACACACGCCCTCCCATTGCACAGGATCCCATTCACACAGCCCCATGCACACCCCTCCCATGCTCATGGCCTCATGCACGCTCTCCCATGCATACCCCACACATGCATACACCCCATGCACATCCTACCCCCACACACATCCCCTTGCATGCTGGCCCATGCACACCCCATCCACAGAATTCCTGCCCACCTCTTTTCTGGGGGCAGCTGAGTTCATTTGGACTCTCACCACTGCTCCCCCTTGTTTTGTGCCAAATCCCTCTCCTCGGGCCTGCTCATCCTTCCAGCTGAGGAGCGCTAAATCCTGCTCCCTTTGGATCAGCCGGCTGGGGGGATCGTTCAAGGGGGCAGTGGTGTCCCTGCCTTGTGGGGCTGAGTGTGCTGCCCACAGAGCATCCAGTGCCAGCTGACACAGGCAGCCTGGTGCTGAGCTTGGGCACTCACAGCAAGACACGCATGGGCTGGCCCCATCCTTCCTTTACTGGGCACAAGAAGTTCCCCGTCCCACTGGCAGCGGCTGCCCAGCAAGCTCCTTCCCAGCCCCTGGCGTGGCTACCCCGTAGGGCTAATGGAGTGCCCAGCTCAATGGTGCCCAGCCTACCTGCTCCGATCACCTGCTCAATTTTGACACAAGAGATGTCAATTTCCTTTGCAAATTCCCTCACTGCCTCATTGGGGTCCTCATAGGTGAAGGGGTCGATGTAAATCTTCATGCCAGGCGTCACTGTGGGTAGGTGGAGGGAGACAGTCAGACAGACAGAGGCAAATGGCGTGACAGACGGACAGCAAGAAGAGTACACAAAGGAAAGGAAGAAGCCGGGCATGGATGCCAGTGTGTGTCCAGGCCTATATGTGTGTGTGTGTGGGTGTGTGTGGGTGTGTGTCCAGGCCTGTGTGTGTGTGTGTGTGTGTGTGTGTGTGTGTGTGCAAGAGCGAGAAATGCTGCTGAGGGTAGGGGGCAGGCTCTGAACCCAGCAGACAGTGGGAACACGAGCAGGAGAGAGGCTCGTGGTGAAGCACTGGCGTCCATAGGAAGAGCACAATCCAAGCAGAGCTTCTCGCTAGCTAAGCACAGAGCCCCGTCAGCCTGGGTTCTCCCCAGCAGGCCCCTGCTGATCACAGGACCCACCAGCCACGGAGGGGCCTGGATCCTAGGCCAAAGGAGCTAATTGCAAAGAAGGAAAATGGTTAGGTACGATTCCGTCAGACGCATCCTGACCCAACCTCCCTGGCTTCCCTAGAGAGGGCGACAGGGCGCTGTGCAGAGACGGCTGCCGTCTGCCCATCGCATCCCCATGGGACTCATGCACGCACGCAACAGCAAGCCGGCCATCGCAGAGACCAAGGCAACCAAACCTGAGCCTGGGATCCAGTTCCACCGGGAGCAGTGTCATTTGGAGTTTCATATGGGGGAATCCAGAAGTTGGCCAGCAAAACCCTCTTCCCAAAGCCGCTTTCAATGCAGTTTGAACATCCAGCGTGAGCCTGGATGGCCCCAGAGGGTCCAGCTCAGCGCTCCCGCCAACCTGCCCAGTCCTATGCTGCACGAGAGACGCGCTGATTACCTGCCCCCCCCGGTCTGATCAGTTAAAGAACCTGCCCCAGGCGAGGACTGCAGGGGTTTGGCTCTGAACGGGCAGCTCTCCTGCCTGGCCTGACTCCTTCTGCCCATGCACCAAGCTGTGAAGCCGTAACTGCGTCCCTCATGACACAGCCGAGGGAGTAAATGCAATGGTGCCCCCGTTCAGCCCCTCAGCCCTGGAGATGGTGCAAATCAGCCCGAGGTAGAAAACAGCCAGACTCTGCTCTCAGCCCCCCGGGCACACCTCCAGTAACGCAGTCAGCGGGAGCTGGAGAGGCCTGGCACGATGACTAGCAGACCACTTTTACAACACGGTCCCTTGTGAAATCCCACCGCCGAAAAGGGCTGATGCTGCGCCGCCGAAAAGGGGAAGATGGCCCGAATTTTTCGGCGGAGGGTATTGCATGGCCCCAGCGAAGTGCCGTTTATGATAATCTGGCCCGTCACCATCAGCGAGTTTGACACCCCTGATTGAGAGGCTGCTCAGTTCAGTGGGGTGAGACACGCGGGGACGCGGCGCATGCTGAGCTGTTCATTTCACACTGCCAATCAGCCAGTCGCCCAATAAATCCCAGACTCAGTTAGGCCCCTAAACCAAGAGGTCGGGTTCCTGGTGAAGGCTCCCCGAGTGGCTCCTTAAAATGACCCCACGGCCCCAAAGGGCATCAGATTGCCCAGGCAACTGACCGGCAGGGAGGAAAGGGTGTTTCTGGCAGGACTCGCCACCGCAGGGGGACCTTCCTACGGACAACCCCCCCCCGACCCCGAGCCCGGCTGGGCCCACATGCTGCACAAGGAAAGAGTGACTGAGAGAACGAACCGAAGGAAGAACGGACCCCCAGGCCAGGCACGGCTGCGCGGTACGTACTGTGGCCACTGGTGTAGTGCTGCAGCTTGTCCGTGTACTCGGAGTCGGCGCGCTCGAAGCCCCGTCTTCTGAAAGGAAAGCGAGCGCTGAGCGGGTCAGGGCAGGGCCGGGCGCTCCCAGCACGGGCTCGTCAGCGCTGTCCCACCTCGCCCATACAGTGCCACTGCCCTCTGCCCTCCCCGCCCCCAGCCGCATCTGCCCTCTGCCCCTCGCTTCCCCTACTGCACCACCCCAGACCGCACCGGGCAGGCCCTGCCATCCCCTGGCCGCAGAGGCCGAGCGCGGCGGGGCCGCCCCTTGGCAGTGTGTGCACCACGCTCGCTGGCGACCCACCTGTTACACACGATGATGATGACGACCACGGCGATGAGGAACACCAGACCCGCTGCCGAGGAGCCGATGATGAGCGGCAGCTTCTCCTGCACACTGGTCTGGTACTCAGCTGGCACAGAGCATGGAGGAAACCCGTTACTGCGCTGGGAGACCCCCACGGCCAGCCAGCTCAGAGCCGGGTGGGGGAGGCAGCTTCCCCAGTGCAGGGGGAGAGGGAATGTGAGTCTAAGGGTGTGGGGCGGGGGGGAATAGAGCCCCCCCTTGCGGGTCCCAGCTCAGTAGGATCCCGTGGAGACCCGCTGTGCTTTGCTGGTTGTGCCCACCCTCTGTCTCCGCTCACCTGAGCCCTGCCAGGCAGGGTGGGGTGGGATTCACAGCTCAGTGGAGGGAGAGCTGGCAGGGCAGCCCTGGAGCAGAAGGCGCCAGCACCTCTGTCAGAGCAGGCCCATCCCGCTAAAGCCCCGATCCTGGTCTCTGGTCCCATGCCTGCCCCGTTACGCAGAGGGAGCGGCCTGCCTGTCTCACCTTCGGTCATCGTCTGGAAGTACATCTTGCCACTGTAGCGACCGTAGCCTGCCACGGTGCGTGCCCGCACCTGGAAGACGTAGATGGTGCCAGCTTTGAGGTTCTGCACCGTCACGGTGTTGGTGGGGCTCTTCACCGCCGTGGCATTGAATTCACTCAGATCCTGCCAAGGACACAACACCAGCTGTCAGAGAGTGGAGCCGGGACCAGAGCAGTGTCACTCCTCATTCTCACAAGCCATCTCCCTTTCGCTCCCCTCTCCTGAGTGGCCTCCCTTTCCTCTCAGGTCTAACTGACTCGAGGGGTTTGTAATTACCCCCTCCAGGCCCACTTACTGTCCTACATCTAGCCCGAACACGGTGAGCATTTTGCAGGCTTCTCTGTCCCGCTGGGGTTGCCATGCACCCATTTATTGATGCTGAACATTTCTGCAGAAATCTGTTTAGCCGTTTGTTGTTGTTTTTGAACATCAGTTTTTTTCCATTTTGAAACTGACAATTTCCCTTTTGAAAACGCTCCCAGGGTTATTAAATCCAGACTGGCCACAGAAGGAAACGTAGCCAAAGCCGAACAGGAGAAATCAAACCAAAACCGGAGTCACAAGGAAAAAAAAAGTGCTGTCGAAAAATGGTCCATTTTGAGAAGAATCTAAATGGTTTTGCAAAAATTACGGTTTTCAAAAACTAGCCACATTTGACCCCACAATTATTTTTTCAATGAACGTGTGTCACCAGCTTGAATTGTAGGCAGCCATTCCCTGTCCTGCATGCATAGGCAGCAATCAGCTGTGTAGCGCCTGCGGGGTCCTCGGTGAACAAAGCCAGACACACACATTCAGAGCCAATCCAACTTGAACCCATCAGATGACAAGAGGGGTCTGACACTCAGCCCCCACAGACCGTGCTGCTGGTCAGATCAGAGACTGGGACAGAGAAATGCAGGAAAATCTTGGGGTCATGGTCCACTGTTTGCAGCACGGTAATGACATCATCGGGGTTACACCTCTCGCTGTAGATTGCACCTTCTGGTGTGGACACACTGGAACCACACAGCTCGTGGGCTCTCCTAGGACATGTCATTTACCAATGGAGTTTTGAGGACTGCAGCTATGAAGGGTGCAATCTTTCCACTCCCAGGAAGGTATCAAACCATGACCAGTGAGGTGCAGGTATCCTGGGGCAATCAGACCTTTAGGGCATCGTGCGGGGCATACTAATTTCCCGGAGCACGCGCCTCTCCTTTGTTCCATCGCGGCACTGGGATTTGTTTGGGGGTTAAGTGAAGGCTGTATAAATACATTGGATGGGCAGGATCCTTTGATCATCCAAATCTGCCAGCGGGGCCCAAATGAAAATGTTGCAATTGTCAGGTTAATCTACCCCTTAAGGAAATGGAGCAGCCAACCGGCCTGCACCTGCAGGGCGAACTGCTTTACAACAATATTTGATCAGGTGCTCCGAGGGCCTCATGCAAGAAATCGGAGTGCCGGGCAGAAGACACTCGCGGCCTGGACAGGCACCTGGTCTGCAGGAAAAGAGAGCACTAGACCTCCCAGTCCAGAGGCAAAATCCTCTCTTCCCCTGCCTGGCGTTTGTCAGTGCCTCAGTCCAGGACTGTTGCCTCAGGCATTTCCGTGCAGTGGGCCGCACAGGGAGGCTGGGGTTACTAACAAGCTCCTTGAGGGGAAGGGGGTGTTGTCAGCCTGCAAGAAGCTGACTGTCCCATGCAGGGCCAGCTGGCCCATTTCCTAGGGCAGTGTCCTCTGTCTGACGCTGCAGGCTTTGGAACGTGGGCAGCACCCCTGGAACCACAGGCTGGATCTAGGCCCCCCCTCGCCTCCACTCTCCACACACAAGGGGTTCTTGAGCCTGGACTTCCCCAGCGCCAGGAACGTTGGGATTAGAACGTGAACACCCTGAGTGACACACACACAGCAGGGTTCCCAGCTCCTCCGGCAGCCTTGTCTTGCTAACGCATGCGCCCCGCTGGCACATAGGGCATGCCCATGCAAGGACACACGGGCTGCTTGCAGCTCATGCTGGCAAACCCGGGCTAGTTTTCATCTAGCTAGCAATGAAGCCATGGCAGCCCAGGCTGCAGCTCGGGCTGGACGAAGCCCTCCTGGCCCCCTGGGAGGTACTTGTGCAGCTAGCCTGCGCGGCAGCCTGGGCAGCCGTGACTTTGCTGCTCTGCTCCCCGGGGCGGCTGGATCACAGCTAGCTGCAGTGTGTCTACACGAGCTGCAGTCACACCCTGCGACGGCAGTGCAGACTCACCTACAGAGGGTGTGGACAGAGGTGTCTGCAGCAGGGCTGACAACTGGCAGACTCTCCCCAGACAGCTGCCAGGCTGGCATCTCTGTGCCCCGGCCAAGCCTGGCTGTTCTTCAGTGATTCTTTGACCTTTCACTGTTTGACATTGACAGTAAAAAAAAAAAAAACTAGCCCCCAACCTCCGCGTGACTTGGGGACAGGTCTGTGCTTGGCTCTGTGACTCAGCCACCTCTGCACCTGTGACCACACGCCATCTGGGCAGAGGCCTGCCATGCTCCTGAGATGCTGCCACTGGCTGCAGGTGTCAGAAAGTCGCCTTGTGACAGAGCAGCTCAGCTCTCTGCATCTGGGCCCACGACCAGCCCAGCCCTGAAGCATGAGGAGCTTTTTCAGGGGCTCGTGTGCTGAGCTGCACAGCTTTCTGCCCTCCGCTTTTCCTAACCGCATCTGGAGTGCAGTGTCTGTTCATTACACTTCAGGTTCCGCAAGCATTTCCATTGGAAACCCCCATTTTCCAGTTGCTCACAAACTTTGGGGCTGAAATTCTCCAGGGCTGGTTACTACCCAGGAGGAATTTGTTTGGAAATTTTGAGCAGAAACAATTCTAGGCTTTTAAAATGGAGCAAATACACTTTTTCCAGGATAAGAACAACGATGCCACTTTTAAATCGCTCTGGTGTCTAAGCTGTTTGGGGTAGGGAGCTGAAATTGAGCAAGGAGAGATCCCGCAAGGAGAAGAGGGGTTTTTCTGAGTGTGGCCTAGTTATGCAGGACGGAAAATCATAGTTTGGACCCACTTGATGGGTTTTAATGACAACTAGAGTTGCTTGAAACTCGGAATCCCAGTTCTGCAGAAAACACTGTCATTTTGAACTGGAACAAAAACAACAAAGTTTAAAATTTTCTGTGAAACAAAATTTAGAAAAAAAAATGGCTTTGAGTCAACTGAAAACTTTGTGCTGCAATGAAATCGAAACGTGTCTTTCCAGTTGTGAGGTTTTCATTTTGTGCTGTACTAAGATTTAAAACACAATCCGTTTTGAAATGACATGTCATTTCCGAATGAAAAATGGCTACGCTGTTCTCCGTTTTGGAGGATGAAATGGTGCAAGGCAGAGGACGATGGTGGCCAGTTCAAGGATCACCTTGTCCAAAGGCTAAAACAACCCCAAAGTGGATGGGCACCGGCCCGTCCCACGGCCAGCGACGGAAGGGCTAGAGGTTAGAATATTCCCAACTGCCCAGTGCAAATGCTGGCAGCAAACCCCAGCTCCGGCTGCCTTGCAGAGCCCCGACGCCATCTGCATGGTAAGCTGTAAGATCCATGACATCCTGGCATTACTTGTGCCATTGGTCGCCAAGCCCATTTGCCTCGGATGCAGCCTCTCCAGCAGTGAGGATGAGAGCAGTCTCCGTCAGCAGCCAGGCACAGCCCACAGCACAGCGACAGCTTTGGCTTTCCATACCAGTTTTCTGGAGTTACCCTCCCACCAAAACACAGCAAGAGGCTGAAGGAATAAACTCCCTCCGATCTTCTGTCACTGCCTCGAGAGTGTCTGGGCTGGGACCCATCTCCAGCTCTGTTTGGTTATCTCCCCATCCATCTCGCTGCATACTCTGGGATCATTTCCAGGGGTCAAGCAAATGGCTCTGATTTATGCAATATAGGTCAGGACCTATTTTACAGCTTACAAAGCAGCTCCCCCCTTCCCCCTCTCCCTCTGGCTCCCGGTGATGAGAAAATAGGTCACGGGCAGGGAGCGACGGGGATTAATCGTTTCCTCTGGCAGCTGCTGGGAAAATATTTTCTGTTTCATTTAAATCATAAAGTTTTTTAATTAGGTGGAGATTTTTTCGTTTATTTTGTATGCGTAGTTTGCTGAAGAGACGTGCTGCTGGGAGTACAAGGCTCCTGCCCCCCACTTGCCGCTCCCAGCTGGGTCCATCCTGCCGAAGACTCACCGCCACTTGCTGAGGCTGGGCCTCCTCCTTCAGACCTGCACTCTGGCTAGAGGTGCAGCATGGCAGGTCCTGGCAGCACAAAGCCAGCGCTTCCACTGCCCTTCAGACACCTCACCCACCACGTAAACGGGGTTACTGGCCTGGCCCTTTAACTTCCTCCTGCTGTGCTGGGTGAGTTCCACTGAGTAACACAGACTCCCTCTTCTCTTCTCTGCTTGGGCAGGTGGGCCCCTGGGTGCGGCGTGTTTTGGAGAGGGATGGATTCTCACTCAGAAGGGCCATAACACCTGGATCTCTTACAACCTTTCACCTCAGCGCCCCTCGGGCCGTGCACTGGAGTAGCTGCATCAGTGTAGACCCCCAGCACAGATGCACTCCAGTCATGTAAAGTGGAGCTTGCACCAGCACCACTTATCACAGTTCTGTCTCTGGGTAAGTCACACAGGGGAGTGAGTGCAAGCCCTGCCTCCTTCTGGTGCAACACATATACACAGGGGAGTGCAATCCCAGCTTGGAGTGCAATCCCAGCTTGGTACTGGTGCAACACGTATACACAGGGGAGTGCAATCCCAGCTTGGTACTGGTGCAACACGTATACACAGGGGAGTGCAATCCCAGCTTGGTACTGGTGCAACACATATACACAGGGGAGTGCAAGTCCAGGTTTTTGCCAGTGCAACACATACACTGGGAGCTGCAGTCGCTCAGCTGCACTGGTGCAAACAGTGCTAATGTAGAAGCCCTTAGGCCTGGCACTGAGGGCTCAATTCATCCCTGGTGTAAAACCATTGACTCCGTGGAATTACAGCAAGTGTGAATTTTGCCCCATGATACTCAACTTGTGAGGTCCATCCAGCAGAGTTCCTGCTCCATGAAGGAGCCATTGCTGCATCAGGGAAAGGGACAAAGACGTCCCTGAGACCTCAGCTTTAGCAAACTGGAGGGAAGGGCCGGCCTGCAATGGCTCTGGCTGCCCCAAACTCATGATTATTGAGGGTTGGGAAGCTCCTTCCACTGCCCCAAGAACTCCTCAGCAGTTCCTCAGTCCTTTCTAAACCCAGCTAAATCACCCAACCAGAGCTAGCCGCATGGAGTCTGCAAATGTACCTGCTCTGTGTCCTGCCCTACCCATTCGCTCACTGGGAGCTGAAGGGTTAATAGGCACTGACACCCAGATCATCTCTGTGTCAGCCAGGGTCAGACCATGCATGCCCTCAGTGCCCATGCTGTCTGTTATTCTCTTCTGTTGCCACCACGTGCCCCTGGGGTATGTTCCATCTCTGGCTGTCATGATCAGTCCCCCAAAGCACCTCCAACAAGGAGCTGCCTCTCCCCCTGCACATATTAACAATGGGAGGCCCCGTGCGCGGCTGATACCTTCTCATAGTACTGCAGCTCATAATCCAGGATGACTCCGTTGGGCTGGTCTGGTTGAGACCATGACAAGGTAATACTGTCCACAGTCCGGCTGACCTGGTGCATGATGGATACAGCAGAAGGGGCTGGAAGAGAGAGAAGAGAGAACTGTAAGTCCAATGCCCAGAGCAGATGGCACTTGACTCTGGCGGTGGGGGCCAGTCAGTAACATTACTGTGTCGTAGCTATCGCTCTCAGTTCCAGCCCTGGCCAGTTCCAGCCCTGGTCTGTACAGCGACCGGGACCAGGTCCAGTCTCAGAGGAGAGTAAAATATTCCTAGGAACATGAAAAGTTATTCAAGGTTATGGAGAGGTTTGCATTTGGTTCGGAGTTTGACATTGGGAGCGCTGCAGTGCAATATTTCCGGTGGGGATATGGGTTATTTTCAAGTGAAATGAGCCCATGTTTGAGCCAAAGCTGCCGTGTTCCCCAGAGAAGAAGCCATTGCATCGAGAACATGCAAAAATCCATTTCCACACCCAACATCCATCATGACTAGGCCCAGGGACACACCAGAAGAGCACGTCTTCCCTCAGCTCTCAGTGTGCTGGGTCTGCTGGCAGCAGATGTGAGCGCGAGAGGTTCATCCGTCAGCCTGAGCGTAAAGTGTGAATGAACTGACCTGACACATGCTCAACACTGACTCTTTGGCCTCATCACAACCCTCCTGGGAATGACACGTGCAGATACCACTAACTCTACTGCCCATGAGGGAGCCCTCCATCGAGGCCTCAGACTGGCCTGCCAGCTGGTGACCAATGAGATTGTCCTGGGTTGCCAATGTGGCTCAATGTGCAGCCCGCTAGAAATGATGCAGCTACAGATTCTTACCCCATTTCCGTGGTCACGTGAGATTCTCTGGCCCCAGGGGCTGGGCTCACAAGCAAAGCAGAGGCAGAATAATTCGTTCCTCTTCACTTACAGAACGATGCTGCTATCCCTCTCAATGAGCACCAAGGACACGTGGCTGGATTCTGCATTCACTTGGATGTACATTAGGAGTAACCCAGCACGCACGACGGATGTAAAACCAGTGTCAGGGAGAGCTAAGAGACACCCAGTGAGAATGGCCAAAAGAATACACACCCCATATCCGTAGAGCTCTGTGCAGATACAAAATTTGAATCCTCATCTGATTCGTTATCTGCAAAAATGATCCATGGATATAAAGTGGATAGCCGCAGATTTGCAGGGCTTTAAATGTAAAATTTGGATCCGCATCCATCCGTGATCTGCAAAAATGGTCCACGGATATCCGCATGTGGGTATTTGTGGATATGAAGTGGGTATCCGTGGATTTGCAAGGCTCTTTACGCATCTGGGCACAGACTTTGAATCCTCAGAGGGTGGAAAAGGTAATGAGGTAATGTCCCCACTCTCTCTCTATCCTCTGTGCAAAACTCCCCAGGCTCTCACCGCCCCTCCACAAAGACTTCCCGACAGACTGCTGCCCCCAGGGCTCCAGTCACAGGCTGTTTCTAAGACTTTGTTACTTTGACCAGCTCGGCTACAGCTCATTACAAAGTCGGGTCGTAAATAATTAAAACGAAGCTGCAATTGTCAAAACAAATGAACAAAGAAAGGACACTTTCGGGATGCATTATCCTTGCTTTTAAGCTGAGTTTCTTCATTTACTATTTTGCAAGATCCAGTCATTCGTGACGGTTTACTCTTCAGCGTGGACTGGTGTTTAGGGGCCAGGCATGGGAATCGGGAGATGTAGGTTCCGGTCCTGGATCTGCCAGTAAGTTGCAGTGTCACATCCCCCCCCCCCCCATGCCTCAATTTCCCCATCTGTGAAACAGGGATGATGACACAGGCCAGCCGCAGCAAAGCTGTCTGAGATCGATGGCTGTGCCAGAGATCTCACACTGACGGCGTCACCGCCTACCAATGCTCCCTCGGAAACATGATGAGGGTAGGGAATGCAGACAGCCCATGGGGTGGGCAAGTTCCCCTCCACTATCCAAATCACGGCCGCTAAAGTCACCTTCTCTCCCACTGCCCTTGGTGCCCTTCACCGGATCCGTCTCTTGTCATGGCAAACCAGAGCTCTTCATCCTTATTATCTCAGTCATGTGCCCGTTTCTCTGTTCTTCTCCCAATCCTGTCTCCTCACAGCTCCCTTACTTCTCTCTAGGTTTCATACCATCACTCACTCTGACCCAGCCACCTGGAGCAGTCTCCCTCCCTGTCAGCCCCAATCTTGCAGGGCCCGGATCCCCACATGAAGTCCCACGGGCTGTAATCCTCTTGCAGGACCAGGGCCGACAGCTGCAAAGTGTGAGATGCTAGAGATGTGATATCATTAGAACGAAGTGACGACGTTTCTAACCCAGGCTCTTATTCCACTGTTCTGACGGCTGATTATTTTCACCATCATGATGCATTTCCTGGGGAAACGACAATCTCAGTGAAAAGGGCGAGATTCACATTGGGTTTCCCCTGCTGCAGAAAAAGGCCAGAGAGATGTGGAGTGGCTCAAGCCACAGATCGTGAAGAAGGATGGGGCTGCGCTGGCTGAGAGCAAGTGGGAACAGAGAGGCGCTTCGGAGAATGGGCACAAGCCCCGCACCCAGAAAACAAGAACGATTCCCTCAGTTTTCCTGCCTTCTTGCTGGGGAGAAATGGAAGAATCCTTTCCCAGGAGGAGCTGCCTCTGCAAACCAGTTGACAGAGCAGATTCTGCTCCCATCCCAGGCCCTGAATCTCCAGCCCATGCGGCCTCTTGTGTGTTTAGGACCTTTGCAGACTAACCCAGCACGAATGACTCCATCTTGCAGATCAGTAAGTGAAGGAACGCCAACTTGCAATATCTGCGGCACATTCCAGTCTCTGCTGTATGGCAGCGGAACACGCCATGTGCCTGGTGTTGGCATATTCTGCACCATGTGCTATAATCCAGGGACTGTCAAAGAAACATGCCATGTGAGCGCCATCTCGCAGCCTCCCTCACGCTGAGACGTGGAGAAAGATTGATTCTGATGCAACCTGCTCTGCAGAGGAAGTGGTGATGGGGAGAAAGTTTGGCCCAGAATAAACGCAGCTAGAAAAGCAAGGGGAGCATTTAAATCTGCTACCGGGCCGCGCTGTACTGTGGCTACCTGAACGCTGCATTCCTACAGGACGCAGGGGCAGGCCTAGCAGGTGCTCTTCTCATAACCCCACCCAGAAGACACCAGAATCACACAAACGACTTAGTGGTTATTAAAGTATCTCCTCTGGTGTTTGATCACCATGTTGATGCGGTAAGTAAAGAAATCAGCTGAAGCCACCTCTGCGATTAAATAAGCCAAACCCAAGAGAGTCGTGTCCTCAGAGAACCTGCCACATTCGAGCTCAGGAGAGAAGGGCATGCAGGCGAGGTGGGTCTGGTCTCAAAGCTGATCTGGAGGCAACAAATTTCAAAACCATTTCCAAAGTGACAGTGCCGACACTATAGAAGTCTGCAGAGGTGCTTGGGCTTGTGACAGCCGGTGCTGTGGAAGGGGGAAATCCCCTGATGCACAAGAGTAAGGCACCATTTACATGCCTGTTTTGGATTTTAGTCATGCACAGTCCTTGTGCTGCCTTCTGCACAGGGCAGGTTCCATCCTACGCAAGCAAGTACCAGGGAAAACACCTGCGAGATGTTCTCCGTAATGGAACTCAAGAACCAGCCCAACTTACGGGGCAGGCACTTGATGGTAATATCAGTGACCTTACTGTAACTGTGAAACAAGCATTCCTGTCCACTCCTGGAAGGTGAGCCAGGCGCAAGCAGAAGGGGAGTCCCCAACATTGCCCCTCTGACAGGAACGGCAAAGGGGGGGACACTTGTTGTTCTTAGAGAGAACAGGACTGCATGGAACAAAGCTGCAAACACCCACTGATGAGGCAGGCCCTATGGACTGATGTGGCATGAGCCTCATTGCTCGGGAATCAGGAGATCACATCTCTCTGCTAGGCAGGGTTCTGCTTTTCAAAGCGGGTCAGGAGATTCTGGACGCATCTTTTCCATTCACTTAGTGTCTGGTCACAGGAAAAGCTTCTAACCACAGAGCTCTGCAAACACCAAGGCATCTTGTACCCAGATGCTGTGTGACTCCGTGAAGCAGAACCGTGGTTTTATCAGCCAGCTGCAAAGTTCTGTGAAGCCATGTGAGTTTTTAACCCTTCAGAGCCTCCTACACTAGGGTGCCCAGAGAATCCCTCAGCTCCTGACCTGACTTCAGCTCTCAGATCTGCCCCAGACTCCCCACATGACCATGGGCAAGTCACAGGTAAACGCTCCGGGCCTCAGTTTCCCATCTGCAAAATGGAGACAATATCCCTTCCCGTCTCCCACGCTCTGTCTGGTAAGCTCCCTGGGGCACAGACTGTTGCTTCCTGGGTGCCCGGCACAATAGGCCCCAGCCTGGGCAGGGCTCCCTGGCCACTTCTGCAATGAAAATAATACATAGCAAGACAAAACCTGAGGAAATGAATTCAGCTGCAGGAACACAGAGGACATCCTCCCTTGCTCTGGGCAGGGTGGTGCTGAACATACTCCAGGTCTGTGGGACACGGTTCTGAGGCTTTGTGCCCTGGTCCACACTCCAACGCTGGGCACTGCTGAGTGACGAACACGGGTGCGTTTACATCTCACAGCACACCATGAACTCAGCTGAGATAAACTTTCCTGTAGCAGAAGTTCCAGAATATTTCAAGCGCATATACTAAAACATGTGGCTTATGAATAAATTATAGGCAGGTTCTCTCCCTTGGAGCTTGGAACGCTTCAGAGTAAAACTCCAACAAACTAAAAAGTGAGCCGACAGTCTTTGTTCTTTCATCCTGCTGCACACTGGGACATTTCTGTCGCCTTCCAAAGCCTTGTCTAGCTGATGCTGGCTGTTCAAATATGTGTTTGTAAAATGTACTGTGGCCCTGTGGGATCTGCCATTTAGCGTCATGAAAAATTACACTTTTTTCCCAGGATAAAATAAACAGCACCGTAATTATCCTTTCCAAGGTGCATACTTTGCTCCAAAAGCTATAGACGCTTGCTTCCTTCCTTCTTCATTTCTTCAGGGATATTTACTTGGCTGATCCTTGTTCATCATGTCTGTTTGATGCAATTGTTAAGTGTGAGGAAGGGGAATCTCTGAAAGGGGAGGGCCTCCTGACCGAACTCTGCGTATGGCAAAGCCAATGGACAGGGCAGACCTGGGACATCCCAGCTCCCACAACTGCTGTAGCTTTAGGGGTGGCTCATTTGCTCCATCTGCTTTCTGCAAAGAGAGAATGAACACACACGGAGGAGCAAATTGATCCTTCTGGCGACTCCAGAGAGGCATGTGCAACAGAAACACACACAGTGGAAGGGAACTCTTCCGCCTCTCCTTGGAAAAACCCGACTCTCTTTGCCCTCTCTGAGATGAATCAAGTCTTTCTGAGACCCAGAAGGCCCAGGTTTCCTCAGACACCAGCAGTCACCTTCTTGACTGACATGCTAGAGACCTTTGGACTGTTCTGGTGACAGCTCTTGCCCAAGACTTCTCCAAAGAGGCAGAGAAATAAACTAGACAGCAAACATCGTCGGTCTGAAAAAGACTTGCTTAGGGAAAGGCATAGGCATAAAATATGTTACGTACTGGCTGTGGCCGCACTGATTCCTCTACTGTAGCCCAGATTGCCAACCTACCGCGGGTGAGAATGCGGACTGAGACCACAAAACAAAATAATGGTGTCAAATGTTAATGGGGTCTCAGGCTTCTTGTGATGCTCCTGTGGGCAGCCTGTCTAATACTGCAGGGTGTACTGACCGGGGGTGACCACTCGCTGTGTTATGGACCCAGATATGGTCCAACATTCAAGGGGCCTGACTGCCATCTTTTCCTCTGTTTGTTCAGCCCGTAGAGATTCCAGAAAGCAGCATAAAAAACACTGCATAATTCACTGATACGTAGTGGGCGAGTGCAGTTCTTCTCTGCAAAGCCCCTGTAAAATGGCCCCTGGAAGTTCCATGTCTCCCATCTCTCAAACTCCAGATCACACACGCTCCGTTTACAAATACACAATGGTTTTTCTAAGTGCCGCTGCCACAAACCCAGCCTGGGCTCTGAGTGTCAAGCTGGCTCCCTTCTGGTTCTTGCTTCCTGACCCGTAATGCTGATCCTGCAGGTCAAAGTCTACCCTCAGTTACATCTCTGAGCCCCACTGGCTTCAAATGCTGCCCCCAGTTACAGCCCCAGTGCCCTCAAGGGATGGAACAGGTATTACTGAGGGCAGGTTTTGGCCCAGTAGCTGGGACTGAAATAATAGTTCTGCTGCTGACATGTGAGCTAGAACAGCATCCATCCCCTTCTCCTGTCCACGTAGCAGCCACGCAGCACTGGGCAGCTAGGACGCTGAACAGAGCCAGGCAGAAAATCTGTTGAGTGAGAAGGAGCCTTTTTTTCATAGTTACTTTTCACAGCAGCAATATACGGACTACGAACTGACTTTGTTCCACCGGAAAATGCACCTGATTCTTGGTAGATAGATTACAGGCGCTATCCCAGCACTTTCAGTTCTGTCAGATGAAACATTCAGCAGGCAGCCAAAGATTCTCTCCTTTGCTTTTCAATAGGTTTGGGATTCTAAAATCGAATACTTGGCTTAACTGAGATATGTGCAAAGCAGTATCACCATCATGTCTCTATGCTGGCTATGGCATGGGTTTGGCTTCCCCACCTAATTGCACAACATACTGTTAGATATTTTCTGTTTGCCTGTCGAAGATAGTAAAAAAGATTAAGCTTAAAACACAAGAAGCAAGTGTCTCATGCCTTTTAAATGAGACAGGTCAATGCTAAATGCAGCAACATCCTACAGGAAGCAGTCCCGGTTCAGAGGGGGAAGAGGAGTTCTTAGATTTCATAGAAAGACCAGAAAGGATCATGATAACCTCCTTGTCTGAGCTCCTGCACAACACAGGCCAGACAATTTCACCCAATGACCCCCGCATCTAACCCAAAGACATGGCGGAGCTAGAACGTATTTTTCAGAAACGCACTCGGTCTCCAACTGAGGGAGAATCCAGCACGCCCCTTGGGAAGTTCTTCTAATGGTGCAGTGTTATCTTCCCTCTTCACACGAATGCTCAGTATTTCCAGTGTTAACTGTACTGACTTGTGCTTCCAGCCCCTGGATCTTGTTCTGCCTCAGTCTGCCACATTCCAGAGGAGTCTAGACCCAGAAATCTTTTCCTCAGATTAAACTGCCTCTTCACCTTATCTTCAGCTAGCTAGCTAGACTGGGCTCCGTTAGCCCCCCACTGAAAGGCAAATTTTCCAGACCTTGCCTCATTCTTGTACCTCTTTTCTGAACCCTTTCCAATTTTCTAGCTTTTGATTTAAAGTGCAGTCACCAGGACTGAACACAGCACCCAGCAACGGTCTCTCCAAGGCTGTCTACAGAGATACTAGCACCTCCCGACTTCTATTTCATAGTCCCCTTGCTTGTTTATCCACAGATTAGCCTTTTTGTGATGCTGTCACTCTGGGAGCTCATGTTCAAATGGTTTTATACCGTGCTCCCAGAGTCATTCCACATTCACGGCTTTCTAGGGTCTATTCTGTAAATGTGGCCAACATCCCTGTTCCCAGGTGAATGACGACCTTGCATTCGCCTGTGTTAAAAGGCAGGTGGTTTGGCTGAGCAAGTGATCCAGACAGCTCTGGTATGCACCTCCTGTGGCACAAACTCAGTCCTTCTCTACCACTTTCTGTGGCTTCTGGAAAACATTTATAATGCATTTCTCCACTGAAGGGACTATGCAAAAATGCCACCTCCTTACTCAGGAGATCTGCTGCCTGCGTGTGTCCGTCTGAACTTCTGACGTCAGGGTCCAAGATAAGTTTTTGCTGTTTTGTGTTTCCTGTTAGCCCTGCACAGCTACTTCAGCTGAGAGCCAGCGAGCTGAAGTCTGTTCCTTCTGTCCTCGTGCTCCAGTCAGTTCTGTATCTGCAAACCCACTCAAAGGCCACAGATGTCTGGGACAGCAAAGTGTGGGCAGCAGGGTCTTTGTCACTAGTGAGCTTGATTCGCAGACCCCTGGCTGAGTTTGGAAAAGCATCTTTTGACTTGTATGCTGAGCCCATTTGATCTGGAAATAAGTATTAAGAGACTATAAACAAAGCACCCACCCTTCCACTTCTAGTCTCCATTTGGAAGAGAACTGCGCTGTATTAATGATGATTATTAAATTGTGTAACCGCAGCACCTAGGAGCCCTAGTCATGGACCAGGCCCTGCTAGGTGCTGTGCAGACACAGAATACAAAGATGATCCCTGCCCTCCCCCTCTGCTTTTAGTCAGCTTCCCATCTCCCGCTTCTATAGGACCAAGGCCCAGCCTCCTCCCTGAAGTCCTGCAATATCCACCAGATGCATCACACTGTGATGTGATCTGGGGAAGAGAGATTTCGGCTGTCCTGGAAATGAGGGTAATTGGGGAAGCTGCTGTGTGATGCTTAAGGCAATTCATTACGATGAAACTGACAAAAATCAGCAGGGAATCATCAGCCTATGAAGAATTGCACCAGGCAAAGCAGAGAAAAGGGGCCCATTCTTGGACTTTGTGCCTCCCATAAAATAGCAGGACATGCGGAGGCTTTGCTCGGCTGGGACAGGAGGGGAGGTTACAGGTGCTTTGAGGAAGCTGTGATGTGATTCCCACCCCAGCCTGTCCCTTGACTCTGGCTGGCAGCAGGATATGGTTTTTCTAGTAGCAGCAGGCCAGAGACCTCAAGTTAACTGTGCAGGTGCGTGCCCTGCCACCTGCCTCTCATCACGTCGAGAGCAGGAATTCCAGCGGGAGCTGTGTCTCCATCCTGGGTCTGCCGCCTACTTAGCCACCCAGAAAGCAGAGCCAGAGGCCTCCTGCCTGCACCTCCCGGAGTCTGTGTCTATCTTCCGTGTAAACTGCAATCAGTGCTAAGAAGCTTCCTGGACAGGGCTGGACAAAGGTGAGCAGACACAGTAGCATCCACTTGACAGTGGAGAATGAGATATTTGTGATCCCCACCTCCGGACAGACGAATACGCAGCCTGTCCCCAGTGCCGTGACCTGTTCTCTACTGGCTTCACACTGTCCTGGGGGGACCCTGCCTTGTCCCCAGCACACTTCAATAACAGAGGGCGGCTTGTCTCCAGGACCAGCACATCCGTCAGGGAGCTGCTATTCTTTGCCATGGCCAAGTCAGACTCCCAGAGGGCTGGCTGAGGGCTGTCCTGTAGGAGTCCCAGCTGCAGGAATTTCCTTGGCTATGCAGCACCTCCCCAGGCGTAGCATTGAGGGGAAGACGCAAAGATCCACAATTACTTTTGCGGGTCCAGGAACAAAAGTGCTTTTGCGAAGGAAACGGCTGGGGGAAGAGGCATAAAGGTAGGACGGGAGACCCTAGGGAGCAGCACAGAGCTAACAAGAGCCTTAGACACCTCAGCCTGGCTGCTGCACGAAGCTCACTGCCTCTACCTGTTGCCTTAGACTCCGGACCACGTCTCAGCTACCGAGGAAACCACAGTCCTTCTCCGATTTCTCTTTCATGAGCTGTATCTCCATTTGAAATCCTGCCAGTTCCATCCATCCACGTTACCGCTGATTCCTCACCTCCCTCAGCTGCCCCGACTGCAGGCTGAACCTTTCACTCCTGGCTTGTCAGTAGGCTGGCTCCATCTCGGTCCCAGTATAATCAAAGGGTCTCCTTCCCCCTTCTGGCTTAGCTGGGAGGGTCAGGTTACAGACAGCATAACCCCCGTCTCTGATCACTTTAATCCCAGCAACTCATGTCATGTCAGACAGAGGCAACATTTGCTCTGGAAAATGGTCGTGACAGAAAGAGTGAAGCCAGGCCCCGTCCTCTCCGCCAGAGCACTTAGAGATTAACGGTGGAGATGAAGAGGTGAACAGCTGGGCACTTTCCAGCCTCTCTGCAGAGCCCCTCAGACAAATCGCAGTCCCTGGAGTGTCAGGTTACTGGACTGGGAACCACTTTCATTAGGAGTTGGTCAGCAGGGAATTCCGACATTTTCAATTACCAGCATGCAGAGACGGCTGTGTTCTTGGGGTCAGGATTAAGGGCATGACCTCGGGCTGGAGACGAAGTGGCAGGGGAACACACCGGGGAGATGCAGGCACGGACTGGCTAGTCTGGAGGTAAGGCGTTAGTGGGCAGGCAGGGGGAAGAACGCAGTAGGAGAGCAGCCAGTAGTGGTCCCTTCTCCCCTGCCGGCTCTGCCAGGGGATCTGCCAGGGCATGGATTGACAACTGGAGGCTGCAGCCAGTCTATCCAACATGCACTGCACCCCTCTGCTTGGCCTGCTCGCCCAGCTTCTGGCAAACAGCAATCCCTGCCAATCCTGGCTAATAGCCGTTGATGGACCCATCCTCCATGAACGTATCTAGCTCTTTTCCGAACCCCCTTATAGTCTTGGCCTTCACAACATCCTCGGGCAAGGAGTTCCACAGATTGACTGTGCGCTGTGTGAAGAAATACTGCCTTTTGTTTGTTTTAAACCTGCTGCCTGTTCATTTCAGTGGGTGACCCCTACTTTCTGAGTTATGAGGAGTAAATCACATTTCCTTATTCACTTTCTCCACACCAGTCATGGTTTTAGAGACCTCTGTCGCACCGCATCCCTCCTTAGGCCTCTCTTTTCCCAGCTGACCTTCTCCCTGGGAAATATTTACCCTGCCCCCCCCCTCCCCCCCAGGTGTGTGTAGTGAGGCCTGGGTGTCATGTGTGCTGCCTTTCTAGCAGTCTTCCCTCAGTGCCCCATGGAGGGAGCCTGCACCTCAGACTCCACGCTGGGACTCTCTAGAGGGCAGCCTGGGCATTTAGCAATGGGCCGGGCTCACCTTCCTGGCCAGTTCCGTGCTGCTGTCCTCTCCCCCCACAGCGGGACAGCCCGGGACACGCCCTTCGAAATCAATTACCTGCCAGTGGAGGTGGCGGCGGTAATGAAAAGGTGCACAGCTGCTGGCACTCGGGCTAGTTTAGCAAGCAACGCTTTCCTACAGTGCAGTGCAGCCCGGGGCCAGGGAATTCACGGTCTGCAGCCATGACAGACTGGCACTTTACAGCTTGCTGGATTCCATTTCACAGGCTGCCAGCCCGCGGTGGGCAAGGTAGCCCCCTCCGGCGCACACGCGCATTGTTTGTGTGCACGGCGCGTCTGGAAAACGTCCCAGCAGGCCCAGCTCCGGCCTCTTGCGTTTGCAACTGCAAATGTTGGACGAGCTTAAAAAAACCAGCGGCTGAATCCAAAGCTGGGCCCTGGCTCTGGCCCCGTTTGAATGAAGGAAAGCCCCAGTGGGGATGGATTACAGGCTTTAAAGCAGCTCCTACTGCAGCACGGCCAGGAATTTGGCTCGGGCAGAGGGAAGCTTTTGGCCGTCTCCTTGCTCTTTGTTTAACTGAGTTTACAAACCTCACTGCCTGCCCGTCAATGGAGCAGGGGGATCCTGCTCTCAGCGCTGGGCAGAGAGGCCAGATGGGCAGCGCAGGGCATCGTCTCCTCTACCGACACAGCGTGTGCGGCAATGGACTATCCTGGGGCAGGTTTGGCACTGTATGATGGTGAGGTTGTCTTACTTCCTACCCCACAACCCACACCTGGATGCTCCCTGCTCCAGTGCCAGGGGGTTGGAGCAAAGAGGGCCGTGCTCTTAGCGCAGGGCATGGTACCGCCAGAGATTGCCCTCCTGTTCCCCCACGCCTCAGCATTAACCCCTTCGACGCCTTCTCCAGCATGGAAGGAAGGACCGGGGATTTGCATTTGTTTCGGGCCGCTCTGATCTACCCTCATATGCCCCGTGGAGGGCTCCCTCTGTCTCTGGACCTGCCCTCAGGCCTGGGGTGAGCCTCACCTATGGCTCAGCTGGCTCTAACGGCCATAGGGGATGCACTCACAGGGGCAGGCCCAGACCCAGTTCATCCCTGGCCTGTTTATACCCAGGGAAGGTTACTTTAGATGCTATCTAAGTTCATCCCACTTTGCAACAGCTTCACAAACTGCCCCGACTCCTCTTCCGGTCCTTGAGTTTCCTTTTTCCTTCGGCCTACTCCTTCCCTGGCTGGTTTGGGTTGGCAAAGGCACCTTCGCCCATCACCCCCCGTCACAGCAGAACTGAAAATTGCCTGCAGCTCTGAGAGGAGCCAGGGACCCCGTCCTGCAGCACGCGGGCACCGAACTGGCCTCCCAGGAACGGGGGATGGGAAGCTGTTGTTGGCTTCAGTAGGGACCGTGCCTGGGCTTTTCCCAGAGCCATTCTGTGGAAGAAGAAGGGGGGCTAGCTTCCAAAGTCCTGCTCTGAGCCACGGGGTCTGCATACCCTGGACAGCGGAGGAGGGGTCTTTGTAACTCGTTTCTCCAGAGCTGGGAGCGACTGCATGAAGGCGAGGGCTCCGTTTCTGCCATTTCCACTGACAATGGGGCGACGGAGGGGAGATGGGGGCCCCTCACTTTTAACATGCTTGGGGATGTTTTTGTAGGGGAGGAGTTGGCCCTGCCTCGGTCACTGACCCCCAGCTACCTTCTTCCTCCGCCCTGCCACACCCCTGCCTTGTGCGATCCTGAGGCTCTCAGGACGGTCTCCAAAGTGGCAGGACCTGGTAACAGGCTCTGCAGGCAGAAGAATAACCCCATTAAGTTGTGGGGACGAGGAGAGGGACGGGCCCTGCCAAGCCGGTCAGACAGCAAGGCGAGGCTAGTGCCGTCTGGCGCCCTGGGTCAGCCACAGACTATCATCACTGTCTTGGAAGAGCCGGAGCTGTGGCAGTGAGCCTGGAGGAGGGCAGGCCCAGGCTCTGTACCCGCCCCTGGCAGGCAGGCAGGCATGCTCCCGGCACATCACACGCTAGAGGACCTCTGACGTCCCCACCTGCCAAGGGGCTATGCCCATGGCCTCCCACACGAGTGAGGCAATTAGCACGCAGATGCCGTTTGCCCAGTGTAGCAACAAGGATTAACCCATTTTACACACAAATTAGCCAAGGGTTAGCGCCTCGGTCATTCCGTCTGTCTCACACATGCACACCACAGGGACAAGAGCCCATCTCTGGGTGGGGGACCAGAACAAGTAACCGGGGGGAGCTCCGTGCCTATCCATCATGGGCCGGTTTTTGTTTTCCGCACCAAGTCAGCTCTTCCGAGCCCCAGGCCAGTGCAGAAAAGGCAAACCTCAAACTCCTGGAGTAATTCATGGAATGGGGACGCGCAGGAGTCAGCTGGTGGGGGGATCCCGCAGAGAGGGTGACTGGAGGGTGACAGGATTTGCCAGGAAAGCTCTAGCAATGTATCTCATGCCCTAGCCTGCCAGCGTCCCCCCACTGCCAGCTACAGTAACAGAAGAGAGTCCTGATGAGTTGGCAGCTGGCAAAGCTCCGGCCATATGCGAGTCCTGGCTCTGCGTAGGCTCCAGCAGGCAAAAGAAGGAGAACACGTACAGCACACGTCTTGCCTCCGCATCTCCTCAACGCACAAACCCTCCGCGGGTGAAGTCCCAGCCAGAGGAGATCACAGCAGTCTGCGGCACGCAATCAGACTGGGCAGCACGGGGGACAGGGCGCGAGAAGGAAGCAGGGCCGGTGGGGCATTAGGCAACGAATGTAAAGCAAAGCGATTTGTAGAGGCCATGGCTGCAGGAGCGCAAGAGACAGCAGGAACGACTAGTGGGATTCGGGGAAGAAAGCCCCGAGCTACAGACAGAGATGCCTGGAGGAAGGAGAAGGTAGATAGATCGTGTTAAGAGAAGAGGAGCTGCAGCAGTGGCCTGGCTGGTGAGCGGCCAAGGCAGGCAGCAGCGTGACAACAGCGGCAGACGTTGCCTGGTGTCCTGCCTCGGACGTGCCTCACTCCTTGCGTATGCAGCGAAACACAGACACATCTAGTCAGAAAATTAACTAATAGTCTGTTAACGCCCTGCCTGCTCTGCTGTCTGCCAGGCAGAGTGATCTGCATCACGGGGTGAGCTGGGCCCATTCGAACAAAACATGTTCTCATACACCCAAAGGCGAAGTTATCCTATACCTAGGAGCAATGAATACAGGCCACCCCTATAGACTGGGGGCCTGTGTTCTGGGAAGCAGTGACTCTGGAAGGGAGTTAGGGGCCACAATGGACAAGCGACTGAACATGAGTTCCCAGGGCCATCTCGCGGCAGCAGGGCTAATCCAATCCCTGGATGTACAAGCAGGCGCGTAGTGAGTAGGAGCAGGGAGGTGATTTCACATCTGTAGATGGCCTTAGTGAGACCAACACTGGAACCCGACGTACAGTTCTGGTGGCTATATTTTTAAAGGGATGTTGAATTGGAGAACATGTAGAAAAAGCCACCCCCGTGATCTGAGGGCTGGGAAAACGGCCCTACAGTGAGACACTAAAAAGCTGAACCTGTTTAACTTATCCAAAAGAAGACTGCGAGGTGACTTGAGTGCACTGTATCAGTATCTTCATATCAGTACCTTCCAAATTTTCAACAGTGAGGATGATTAAGTCCTGGAACTGCCAAGGGAAGTGATGGATTTTCCTTCTCTTGGAGGCTTCACGTCCAGCCTGGCTGCTCAATGGGTGCTGGGGGAAGGTGTCCTCTCTTGGCTTTCACCCCAGCAAAGAAGCAGATAGTCCTGGTCCTGGCCTTTGCACACCTTTGCTAACAATCCAGCATCCTGTGCAAAACAGAACCTTGGTGGGGACAGATCTCCAGGTCCTGAAAGACATCTGTGCATGTTCTGTGTACTCATGCAAAGGGCAAAGTTAAGGCAGCTCTTCCAAACCAGTGGTCTTTGGCCACTGGAGGTCAGCAGGGAAGTTGCCGGGTGTCCTTGCAGAGCGGGGTAGGTAGTTCACACAGTGCTAACGCACTTTTTTGCGTTAGTCACAAACTGTATTAAAAGAAGCTAATTTCCTAAAGTAGCTTTTCCATGTAAACTACTGTTATCATGCTGTCACTGCCCCAGGGAGGTCAGGTGAGCATAAGGGGAGGTCATCATCCTCTTCATCATGGCAAATCCCGGAGGGACATGGCCTCCTTGCAGATCAAGCGCCATGCCGAGATGGATGAAGGGGAGTTGAGTCTGTTCTTGAAAACGGATGGGGAGGTGGATCTGTCTGACTGTGAGCAGGAGAGAAGGGTTCTAGAGGTAATGTTTGTATTAACATACGAGCCATGCGGTGGACAATTTTGAGCATCCGTCTCTCTGGAGATTCTGCTGGAAAAAATAACTATTGTTGTGACATTATCTAAACAGGGTAAAGGGGACGACCTGAGTAACTACAGGCCAGTGAGCCTGACATTGATCCTGAGCAAACCAGGGAACAGCTGATATGGGATACGGCCAGGAAAGAACTAAAGGATGGTAACATAAGTGATGTCCAACAGCATGGTTCTACAGCTCGCCAACTAACGATGTGTTTTATGAGATCACGAGTTTGGTTGATAAAGTCACTGTGTTGACATACTATAAATAAACTCTGTGGGTAGGTCTACACTGTACCTGGAAGCAGACTCCTGAGAGCGGATGGAAAGACATGCTCTGGCTCTGCTAGCACATTAAAAATAGCAATGTGGCTGCTGGCCATCTGAGTACAAAGCTGCCCGATGCCCTGTTTATGGACCTCGATGGCTAGTCTGAGCTGCCGTCTGGGGTGCGGTGACCACACTGCTATTTTTATGTGCTGGCTTGAGCAGAGCTAGTGCGTGTCTGTCTGTCTTTCTATGAACACTGGGAAGCGCCGTGCCAGCTGCTGGATGGACATACCTAGTTGCTTTTGACTCAGTACCACACACCATTCTTATTACACAATATGACACATGCTAAATGGATTGAAAAAGAGCTGACCGACAGATCTCAAAAAGTAACTGTAAATGGGGAATCGTTATTGTGTTTCTAGTGGAATGCTCTTACAGTCTATGCTCAGCCCAGTGTTATCCAATACCTCCATCAATTAGCTGTAAGAAAACATAATAGCAGATGACACCAAGATTGGCGATGTGGTAGATAACAGTGGGGACAGGACGGTTATACTAATCTACTGAGATTGCTTGGAAGATGGGCTCATTTGAACATTGTGTGTTTTCATACAGCCAAATAGAAGGTCTTACATCCAGGAGAAAAGAATGTAGATCATATTTATAGACTGGGGGGCTGTAGCAGAGAAAGGTATAATATGATCCAGTGGCTGGAAGTGGAAGCGAGACAAATGCAGACTGGAAATAAGGTGTATGCTGTTAACAGTGAGAGTAATTAATCACTGGAACAATTTATCAAGGGTCATGGTGGAGTCTCCATCACTGGCCATTTTAAAATCAAGTTAGGATATTGTTCCAGAAGATCTGCTCTAGGAATTATTTTGGGGGAGTTGCATGGCCTGTGTTATACAGGAGGTCAGGCTAGGTGATCACAATGGTCCCTTCAGGCCTGGGAATCTATGAATCCAGGAATGCAGTGGTTGAGGGGTTAAGATGGAAACCAAGAGAACATGGGCTCCCAGTGTGATTCTATGCTAAGAACAGCATAATTCTGGGATAAATAACTGGGGGATATTGAGTAGAAGTGGGGAGGTGATATTACCAGCATTCGTGAGACCATTACTGGGACAATTTGTCCAGTTCTCTTGCCTATACGTCAAAATGGATGTTTCAGAGAAGTCTCAGAAAGAGCTACAAGAATGATCCAAGGTCTGGGAAACCTGCCTTAGAGTGAGAGAGCAACGGAGCTCAATCTATTTAATGTTTCCCAGAGAAAGCAAAGGGGTGCCTTGATCACGGTCTGTAAGTATCTAGATGAGGAGGAAAATTCTGTTAACAGAGGACAAAGCAGACAAAGGCAGAACAAGGTTTAGTGGCAGGAAGTTGAGGCTAGATAAATCCAGACTAGACAGATTGTGCACTCTTTTAACAGGGAGGATAATTAACCATTGGAACCATTTTTACCGAGGGACGTGGTAGGGTTCTCCGTCACTTGGAGTCTGTAACTCAAGACTGGACATTTCGAGGCAACCTGCTCTATCTCGCCCTGCCGTTCTGGGCTGGAAGCAGGAACCACGGGGTGAGGTTCTGTGGCCTGTTCTATGCAAGAGATCAGAGTCGATCAGAATGGTCTTTCCTGGCCTTAAAATCGATGAGTTTTTCCCATCCTCTCTCATGACAGTCTGCATCCACATGTGGCTCTTCAGCCAAGGCTGGATTCTCACACGTCTCTTCCAATCCCTGCCTGTGCTTTTGCTTCTGCAGTGCTCAGTGCTCTGCCCCAAAGTCCACGAAGGCCCCAGACCTTCTCTCCTACCCCTTTGTACCTCAGCACCTTGCTGAGAGACCACAGGACTCTGCCCTCTCCAGACCAGCTGCCCTGCTCCTGGGCTCCCCCCTCCTGCACCAGGCTCACTGCCACGTCATCTCCTTTGGCGGGAGCCATTCCTCGGCCCGGTCCTTTACCCCACACCCTGCTTCCTGCCTTCAGAGTCTCCCGGAGAAGGTTGGGTCTCCTCGTGCCACTGGAGCTGCAGCAGTTTAATGGCTGTGTCTGCCCCAGCCTGGCTGCTGTGTGAGCACCGGCCTGTGCTGCACAGCTTGGCCCAGCGCCTGGCGTTATCCCGGGAAGGTGCGTCAGTAAAATACCAAGACAAAGGTGACAAGCAGCCTCAGTCTATGGAAACAATCCCGCTCCCAGCCCCACTCTCTGAGCTGCACCGTTCACTCTCTCTTGGCACGCAGCTGGCGGGGAGAGGGGCACACAGACAATCACCCCCAGGCCAACACAACCCGCGGCTGGGGCTTTATTAAGAGTTGCTGAGGCAAGACGGAGGGAGATCAGGTAGCTGGCATGTTCCCTGGCCAGGCACTGCCCCACCCCTGCAGGAGGGGGTGAATAGCCCCTCACTCCTTCAACCCTCCTCGGAGGCTCCCTCCCGTCAAAGCTGAAATGAGCTGGAGCCTCTCCTTGCCCAGGCATTCACACCAACCCCTGAGACACTCAACCAGCAGAGGCTGGAGGGCCTGGCTTTCTTGTGTCCATTGCTGCCCTGGAGCCCACTTCTCCCCTCCCGGCAGCAGAGAACCCTCCTGTCTCCTGTTTCCCCGCTTTCCCAGCTCCCTGCTGTATCTTTGTATCTGCAGCTTCTGTTACCAACTGCTAATGAGGTACATCAAGGCTGCCAGACTGGGCTGCGCAAGCTAAAGAATTCAGAGCCTCTAATTACAGAGGAATTAGCGAGCAGGCAGTTACTGTTTAGTGCTAATGAATAGATACATTAAGAGAGGCATCACACAGGCTGAGAAGTGTGAGCCCTGATAATAAAGGAGTGTCAAACAAGGGAAGCGCAGGAGGAGGATCCAAGGCTCTGAAAGGAGGCGACTAAAAAAAAAAACCAACCCAATTCGCAATTTCAGACATCTCAGCTACTAGTACGGCAAAGGTGGAGATGTTCACAGTTGGGGCATTAGTGCAGCGATGACATCGCTTAATTGCAAGGTGTGAAATCAATGCTTTAAACAGCTTATAAACACTGGAGCAGCAATGCGGAGGGAAATGGTTAGATCTCTCCTAACTAGAACAGAAATAGACACATTGCACGCACACACACACACACACACAGCCCTCTTACACACTCTCTCTCTCCCTCACACAGACACACTGCACACAGTTACACAAATACACACAGCTCACACACAGCCCAGCCTAGCACAGCGGCGCACACACACATCTGGATGCTCATGTCCATGGACACGGATGTGAACTGGTGCCCACCAGTCGTGTAATGAGCTCAAGCCGTGGTCCAACAGGCCCAGACCACACGCCCTTTTCACTCCTGGCTGCTCTGAGATCCCACAGACCCACGGGCTCTGGCCCCAGGCAGCAGAATGGAACCGCTTGTGGAGTGCTGTTTCTTATTAGCAACTGTCTGTGGCCATGTCCCCCGTGGAGCTGCTGAGTGTGGAACCGGCGCTCCCTGTGCACCCCTCCCCGCCCCGTGGACCCTCGGGCAGCCTTGGAATCCAGCAGGGCGGAGCATTCGCTCAGAGCCCCAGACTGGTCCCAAGCGGCCCTTGCACTTTTTGCTCCCTGGGCGGAGCTGGCTCTCCACAGTAAATAACACGCTCCCTGCAGGCAGAGGCCATTTGTCTCTGGACAGCAGCCACGTGGCTCTGAAGGAAATCTTCAGTGCAATGAGGGCTACTGCTTGGTTTCCTCCACAGACTAGCCCGGCACGGGAGCTGCTAGTTCCTGAACTACTCTCCCCACCATCCCCTGTGCCTTAGCTCTCCAGCGCTGGCCACCAGAGCGCCGGCAGCACGTGGAGAGAGGCCGGACCAGAGAGAGCAACAATGCAAGATCCCACAAGGCCCTGCACGGTGACCTGTGCAGCCGATTGTTTGGATTACTGTAGCGCCTCCGTGCCCGGGGCAGGCAGGACCCCGCTGGGCGAGGTACTGCACAAAAGTGTCTCTTTGCTGGGAGAAGGGATGTTTTCCAGCAAACCTGGGCAATGGGCTGGCATCTACCCAGGTCACTGAACATCCTTCAGCCAGGACGAGCTCTTGGTCACCACCAATATGCCCAGGAAACGAGATGCTCCTGACTCCATTCCCACCCCTGAGCCTCCGCCTGGCTCCACAGCAGAGAGAGCAATTCCTTACCAGCTTGGTTGGTGGTGATATTGACGGAGGCAAACTGCGGGGAGAAGGGACTCTGGTCGGTGACCCCGTTCACGGCCTGGATCTCAAAGGTGTACTGGGTGTGGGCCAGCAGGTCGCTGATGTAGACGCGAGGCTCAGTCAGGCCCAGCTGGCGTGGGGAGAACTGCACGTTGTCCCCACAGCGGGTGCAGGCGCCGCGCCCCGACCCGCAGCTCTTGCAGATGATGTTGTACACCAGGTCCTCACGGCCCCCAGAGTCCCGGGGAGGAGTCCACTCCAGCATCAGCGATGTCTCGTTCACGCTGGAGATCACGGTCTGGGGGGCGGACGGGATGGCTGGGGGGGAGGAGGAAAGAGAGAGACAGTGAGAGTCGATGGCCCATCACCACGAGGCAGGGCGCACACGGACTCATCAGCACGTTTCCGATGTGCCCAGATTCAGGAGGGAGATGGGAAGCTGGTACCTGCCATGCTCTCTGTCTCCCATTAGGTGGCCAGGTCTGACCCCACAGGAGCCTCCATGGACCACCAGCCCCACCCCCTCCATAGAGTGGCGTGTAGACCCCACCCCCAGAGCCCCTTACGAACTAGCACCTGCTGAAAAGGTGAGCAAGTCCCCAGATTGGATTCAAGCCGTCTCTGTGAACCTCCCTATTCTTCCTCCTCGCAACCCAGGGCAGGCTGCGCTCTGGTGTCCCGTCGTTCCACAGCACCTCGCATGGTGCATGCCCTGCAGCTCAGTGCACCCGTCGGGAGATATACAGCCACCCAGACCTTGGCAGGGAAGTAGAGGAGGAAAGCACTTCCCGCGGTATTTCACTGTAAACTCTTGAGTCTGCATGGTACAGATTTGGGAATTTTTACCATAATTACCAGGGGTCTGTATATTCCTGGAGTGCAGAGACTGATGGGCAGCATGTACGCATAGTGAGAGAAAGAGCCTGCCCCAAAGAACTTACCCGCTAAATAGACGAAGGCTGGGAATACAGCCAGCGGGCTCTCACTAAGACAAGGTCACCACGCAGGCTGGCGGCAGGGCGGGGATTGGACCCTGGCTCTTCCAGGCCAGTGACCTGCCCATTAGATCACACCACTCACTTGAGTGGCCACACTGATAAAAGCCTTTTTGCTCACCCTGAGACATGTATTTGCAAGGGGGTTGTTCTGCTCTTTGCCACAAGCCGGTTTCAAATCCCTGGAGGCCTACCGTCAGGACTTTCCATCTCGATTCAGCCCCCGGAGGGAAGTTATTTCAGTGCCTAAACTGGAATGCAGGAACCTATGTGTCTGCATCCACAGTCTATGCCAGACTCATCCTCAGCACCCAGCATCCCCCTAATCATTTTTGTTGTCTTTTTCTGTACCTTTTCCTATTCCGATATATCTTTTTTGAGATGGGGTGACCAGATCTGCAGTCATTAAAGCCTGAGGAACTTTTCCAAAAAGTTACTAACATGGGTCCTTCGTTGAGCCCTCGGCAGAAACCCAAAACCTATCCCTGACCACCCCATCCCACTGGGGTCAGGACCTGTCTTCACACACAGTCTCTGACTGCACCAACACCTTTACATGCAGCCACTGGGGGATGAGTTGCCCTGGCTGGGACGGTTTGTTAGACACCGACAGGCAATCTGAATTAGTTTCATCCCCACTTCAGGGTCGCTACCATCTCAAGGCCCTTCCCTGCCCCTCACCCAGCCTGGTGGTTACGTACTGGTGCATGGCATATCCAGGGGATCGGAGTCTGCCCGGTAATATCCATTTCGGCATACGCAGTTGGTGGCCCCTTCCGAAGTTGTCCTGCTGTTAATTGGGCAGTGAACACACCCTTCATCCCCTTGGCTGGCCTTGAAGGTCCCTGATGGGCAGCCTGGAAAAGAAGAGAGAGCAACATTTGGTGAGAGGAAAGCCCCAACCCACAGTTCTGGGTTGGGAAGTAGGGTGGGGAGATGGGCAGGACGGGGCTGCCTGGGTTCTACCAGAGCTGCTGGACAGGGGATTTGCAGGGTCCAAACCCAAAATCTGACAACTTGAAACAAACAAACAAACAGGAGAACCAGCAGCTGGGATATTCTCTGCAGCACAGGCCGCAGGTGTTGGCCAGTTCTTATTTCAGTGGCTGGAGGTGCCTTTTCACCCCCAGTCCCCTGGCGCTGAGACCTGCTTCCAGGCCCAGCATTACTCAACCATTTTCAAGGGACACAAATTAGTCTCAGAAAATGCAGAATACACACAAAGCTCTCCAGGGTTAAACCGTGGAACAGCAGCAGACAGGAGAGTCTTCATCCGTTATAGAAATTACGCATCACAGCAAAACACTGACACAGAAGTTCAATTTCACAGTTTAAATCTCTTTGGATCCAAGATTTCGCAGGGGTTTAATGAGCCCCTGGGCTCCTGGAAGGTTGGTTGTTTTTTAAATAGCAACATCTAGGGGCCCCAAAATACCCACGTGACCCTAGAAACCAGTCCTGCCCGCCTCCCGCACAGACCCTGTCTCCTGAGCCAGGGCAAGTGGCTGGTGCGTGCGTCCTGTGCTCCGGGGACAGACCGAACCCAGGCACCTGCCGCCAGCTTCCACTCCCCTCCACGTGAGCGGCAGAGCATTCGAGCTGCAGCCTCCCGAAACCACCTTGCAGCCGCTGATCTTCCAGGAGGGCCTGGCCATATGGGTTCAACGCTCCCCCGCCCCCGAGTGAATCCAGGGAGCCATACAGAGACGGAGGGAAGCGTACGCCGCCATGTCCTTGAAAACTGCTCAAGCACAGTCCTCCAGAGCGTCCCCCGCCCTGCACCGCGCCCCCCCCTTCCCCCCGTTCACTTCTGCAAACAATTCATGTCAAGCAGCTCTCCCTGGGGAGAAAGGCTTTCAAAATGGCAGCCCTCGCTCCGCATTCATGGCTCTGAGGAAGGGCTCTCCTGGGCCTGCCTTTGTTTCTCCAGACAGGCCCTTTGCTGCACAAGAGGCTTTTCTGAATGCCCGACACAAAGCAGCCAGCCCAGGCTCGGTCAATTCAGTTTAACCCAGAACCTTTAATAACCTCCCGCCTTATCTCTCGGCTGCCCTCCTCACTTCTCCCGCGCCTGATGCTGTACGGACGGGGGGATGGGCAGAGGGCCACGGCAGCCTGGCGATGCCGTTGACTATGGGGCACCACGATGGGCGAGATCAGCACCCGCAGGCTACAGAGACTGGGAGTTAAATCGGAATCAGCGCTCCCCTGCCTCGCACGCGCCATGGAGGGCTCCCATTGTCTCTCTCCCCTCGTCTCCTGTGCTCTCTCCGCAGGCTTTCCTGCTGAAAGCTAATCTGAGACACTGCACCGCATCTGGGGAAGGCACGATTCCTTGCCTGTGTGAATTCCCAATTAGAACAGGCACCTCAGCGCCTCTCCCTGCACCCTCGTTCGTTAGCAGACAAATACCCTGACCGAGCAGGACAGGCTGTGGCCGGGGAACAAAGGTGAGCCTCATCATAGGGTCACAAACTGGTCGAAAAGGCCACTCCGGCTCAGAGCGCGGCCCATCCAGCCCAGTCTCCCGTCATCCACACCGCAGGGCGCCAGCTGCCTCAGAGGACGGGGCAAATCCAGCCATCTGCTGGAGTTCATCTCTGGTCCCAGTGAGATGCCTGCTTTGTGCCCAGACTGACGTGCCCACCATGCGCCCCCACACAATCCGTCTGCACTAGGCCCTGCAGGTTTATAAGGTTACATGGGGGAGCAACGTTTGGTCCTGCAGCTGTTTGCTCCTCCTGCCAGCTTGGGCGATGTAAAGTGGTTCAGGGTCCCTCCAACCACTGCCTTGCTGTGAAATCCTGGTTACACTCGAGTCAGCGGGAGCTGTGGCATTAACTTCCTCCTGGCCAGGAGTTCACCCTAGTAGTTCACAAGTGCCTACCTGACAGTACACCCCAGGTATGAGACACACCCATGGCACATACAGAACACCTGCCTCTCTTTGTACCGGTGCATCTCCAGGTGCTACTCTCCTGCATTCCTTCTCCAGGGCTGCCTGGAACCGGCAGGAGGGTGGCAGACAAGTGACAGGACCAGGGTTTTCAGCTGTCCCTGAAGGGTGGCCAGGAGTGTTGTGGAACTGTGCTGAGGGGACTGACCGGTAACACCACAGGTTTCCATCAACCCTGGTACCAACATAAGTCCCATAGAACCGGTGGGTCTCGGGGCACCGCCAGGTGCTGGTGCACCTGGAAATCTTTTGAGTGTGCACACATGTGCTTCTGAGGCAGTGCTCGTGCCTGACCCAGTCCTGGGAATGCTGGCGTTCTCCAGGGTCAGCAGGGCTAGAGTGAACTGCATTTCTCTGGTGCCAGCCCTTTGCTCTAATCACTCAACCACACACTCACCACCCTTCCTGAGAGAGGCTGAGTGAGCCGGTCCCACCTGTGTACAACCCCATTCCTCCAGTTTCTTCCCCGGTTACTAAGCTCTGAACTTTTTAATTACGAGCCTGCAGCATTATCTTGTGCACGAGTGACACCAGGAATCCCACTGCCAGGTCCTGTCCCTGCCAGCCAAACCGGCAGCATTTAGAGAGCAGTGCATGAGAGGAAACCAAGGGCAAAGAAGATTAACTGAAGGGAAATGTGGAGATCAACCGGCTTCTCTGATGTGGATTAAAGAGCTGTCATTAAAAGAGGAAAAATCCA
Organism: Emydura macquarii macquarii; assembly: GCF_026122565.2. Lineage (NCBI taxonomy): Eukaryota > Metazoa > Chordata > Testudines > Chelidae > Emydura > Emydura macquarii. The sequence goes on from NW_027132905.1 coordinate 51,845,714, forward strand.
CAGTGCAAATACACCCAGTTTAACCCAGTGATTCTCCACAGGACAGAAATAGAAGCTGATTGCACAGGACACTGGAGAGCCTCCTCCACTTTGCCAACAGGAGTTTTAACAGGATCCCTAGATTCAGGCTCTATTGCTGCTGTTCACAATTACCCCTCTTTGACCGGACCAGCTAGTCAAAGATCAGGGCCCTGGGGATGTTCCTCTTGGAAGCAGAAATTGATGCAGTCTGGTATTTTCTTTGAAGCAATCTTGTTTATTTACAAAGAATGTACAAAGCCCTGCATCTCCGAACGCACAAGGAACCAAGAACAAAAGGAGCAATTTCGTAGCTTACAGCTCCAAGCCTCTTGAGCCAACACCAGACCCAAATGCTCTCCTCCCTCTAGCTTTTCTCCTGGTCACACTGTGATTTCAGGCTCCTGCTTGACTTTCTTGCCTCTCTCCTGAGCAGGTTCACACACTCCTTCTGTCTTAGGTGGGGCTTATGCTTACCGTCATGTTAACTGAAGGGTGAGTGCACGCCTGTCAATCTCAGTGGGGTTTTAACTCAACTCCTAACAGAGTTTCACCCAGCTCAAAACAACAACAACAAGCACTTCTACCGCCCCTTCCACCCCAGGATCTCAAAACCTTAGTAAACCAAGACTAGCTGCTCCGTCAGGCAGGTGTTACTACTCCCATGTTGTGTGTAGAGGAACTGAAGTACAAAGGGGTTACCTGACTTGCCCAGTGCCAATCTGTAATGGAGCCAGGATGAGAAGTCAGGATTTCTGACTCCCGGTCTCGTGCATTAGCTGTAAGAACAGGTCTCCCCTATAAAGCCAGCACTCCCAGACTCAGTTACCACGTCTGAAAAGTTTCTGAACAGGATGTTCTTCTACAGACAAGCTGTTTACTTTCCCAATAGGTTTCCAGGTCTATACCTTTCAGATGTACGTAGCTAGCAGCAGGTCCCATTTAGTTCCTGGCTGGTGTCACAGGTCACTTTCTGACTGCTCTGAAAACCATGTGTCAGCGCACGGGTTTGCTGCATGAAGGGATGAGGTGCGTCTCGCAGAGCTGGGTGATTTGAACTGTAGGCATTAGCGCCAACAGAACCCTAGTAGGCCCCATCTAGTCCTAACCCTCCAATGGCCAGGGCAGGACTCCTGCCTGCAGCTTCTGCTCACCCTGGCAGTGCTGGCATCACCTCCGGCCCATGGCCTTTGGGGCGATTCTGAAATGGAAGATTTACATAAAATGCAGACCTGGATATTTACTGGGCATGGGAGGTTTGGGGGCAACATCCTTGAGAACCATTCAGAGCCCCCCGCCCTCCATCTGACCACAGCGCCTCTGTCCCTGTAGAATTGCCTCTTGCGGCTCTCCAAGCGTTAACGCTGGGCTGTAAATTCTCCCCCACACGCAGCTCTCGGTGGCTCACAAGGTCATCTCCCTGCTAACGGGGCTCAGCAGCTCAAGCATCTGGCAAGACTCCACCACTTGTGGGACAGGCACACCTGTGAGCGCCCACTTCCCTCCCCTTCTCCCCCTGCAGCCAGCACTGGCGGCTGCGCAGGGCCATTACAGGGGAGCCGTTAGGTGCTGGACAGGAAACCTGCGTGGAATTCTTTACCTGCTCACGAAGCCCAGTTCAACCAACAAGGCTGCCGAAGTGACTCACCCGACAAAGCCAGTACAGAGAAACAACAGGCTTTGTGTCCAAGCTCTACCCTGAGCACACAGGGACACTGAACTGCCCCCACATTTAACACTGCATCTTTAGAACACAGACAGCACGGACGGACCGGATCAGAGGCTTCTGCTGAAAACTAAGACAGAGATCTACCCCTCATCCAACTGAGACTCTGCATCATCAGACCCTTCCCCCAGTCTGTGTGCCCTCCACATTCTGCAGGGGGGACCACGCAGTCTCCAGATGAGGGACGAGGGCTGGGTGACCTTGTCTGACTCAACGGCACCACACTCACCTGCACAGCTCACTGGGCAAGAGTGCCAACCTGTTACAGGTCCCGAAACCACATCTTAGCCAGCTGAATACCCACATCCGCCAGTGATGTCAACTGGCATTGCTCCCTGGAGCTCTCCTGATTTACACTGTAGAGCCACTCTGAGAGAAGCTGTGCCTGTATACACCACAGCCCCACCCTGAGAGGAGCTGGGCCCGTTTACACCACAGCCCCACCCTGAGAGGAGTTGTGCCCATTTACACTCCTCAGCCCCACCTGAGAGGAGCTGGACCCATTTACACCACCCCCTCACCCTGAGAGGAGCTGGGCCTGTTTACATCACCTAAACCTCAGACAATAACCTACCAGTTAACTCATCAATCTGGTATGTTCTGTTTTTTCAGCCTTTCAATACAGAGGATGGACTCATCTGTTCCACAGTCACCGCTTGCAAAACTTGTGGTTTTTGTGTCTAACAGATTCCCTACAATATAATTTTTTTTTTTTGGTACTTCAAAAAAGGGTCTGAAAGGGCAAATAGCATCTTGGTTTTAAGTTTTTAAAAGGATTGAAAAGTGGAGAGATGAAGCTCTTGCCGGGCGGGCCCTTTGGACAGGAAGTGCTCTGCGTCCTATTGGTCTCCCGAAGAATTTAGGACTTTCATATTTTGTCTCTTTGTTTGGTCTGGTTGAAATGTTTCCCAGAGCCCCTCTCCTAAGAGCTGCACCTCTCTGGGCCGGGATGTTAACCATTAAGAAAACGACTCCCAACCTTTTAAGATACTGAAAAGCAAGCCAGCAATGACATCAAAGTTGGGTTGATGGAATCCCCCTAAGCCCATAAACCCTTCTTGCTTTAATTGGTGTTAAAACAAAGATAATCTTATCTCAGCCCTTATAAAAGAGGGGATAGGATGGACCCTCTAAAAGCCCTCATAAACTTGGCAAACATTCCAGGGCCAGAGCCCTGCGGAGACCACCTTTAATCCTAAAGGAAACATAAAACTAAAAAAGGAGCTTTCCTGAAACAGAGCCCTTCAAAGCCGCCTGCCCCTCCGCCTGCTTCCCGTCCCCCAGTCAGTGCTTGGGAAGACAGGGACAGACCGACAGACAGAGAAAGGGGGAGACAGACAGGCACAGGCACTGCCTTCCCTGCTTTCACCTGGGGATCAGTAACACGTGTCAGCTATCACAGCGAGCCAGGCATGTCAGTACGGTCACAAGCTACACAGCCCCGGACCCCTGCAGGGTCTCCCTCGCAGTAAAACTAAAGATCCCATTGCAGTTTTAACCAGGTAGAAACTAGCCCTTTCTTTAGAAGTGATGGCAAGGCCTCAGAAAGGGAATTACACACAAGTGTGACTGAAGGCAGGACTTGGCCCGGTGTGACACCAGGAGCTGGGACGAGGCGGGCTGACACCAGAACCAAAATGGAGTAGATTGCCGATCAGATACACAGGCATCAAAGTGGGGTCGGCAGAATCAGCACCAGGCTCTACTGGCCCACTTGTCAGCTGGGCTGAGCACCTGCAGCTCCCGGGGCCTCACACTGGATTTGTGGGTGTTCAGCAGCTTGAAGTCAGTCAGTCGGTCAGTCAGTCAGTCAGTCAGCATTCCTATCCCGCGCCTCTCTCTGAGGTGTCTGATCACGTCCCGATGTGATGGTGCGCTCAGGGAAGATGTCTCTGGCTCTCCACTTTCGCTGGGTATCTGGTGGGCTGGTTCCCACGCTGGTGCCATGGGCAGATTGGCTGATGTGGGGTTTGCAGTTGGGTCTGAAGGGGCTGGCCAGTCCCCCAGAAAGCTCTGTCTCCTGCCCACACGGGTCCCATGCTGGAGGCTGGTAATACCATCGTCCCAGTGCAACATAGCTGCTGTGCTCACATTTTAGTGCCCGGTGTCTCCCACACGGACCCCACGCAGGTGCTGAGCCAGTTGGGAGAGGGTTCTCTGCTGCTGAGGGCTTCAGAGGCAGACGAGCAGGTGCTCATCCTGACTCTCCAGGTGGCCAGACTGAAGCTATCTCCTCACCTGACCCCACCACTCTTCTGCGTCCTCTGGCCATCCATGGTCAGCCATATCAAAGGAAAGGCCCAGCTATGGGAATATGCACATCTGGCCACGTCCATGCAGGAGTCTGTCCATCAGCGCTCCCTCTGCTGCCTACCACCTGATAAGAAGGGGCCCATGATATCGGCCACATCTAAATGGAGGGGGGGGTAAGCTCTCCAATTAGTTTGCTCAGGGTGGTTCGTGCTGAGCCATTGCTGGGGAGGTGATTTGCAATGAGTGCTGACCAGATGATGGTGTGCTTTTGGGTGGGTCATCCATTTCCCCCTCAGAGGGGCTGCTGATGATCTCAGTTAGCAGGGCTCCCGGATCCCTGACCTCTGTCATTGGCCAGGAAGGCATGGATCACAGCAGCAGGCAGGGACTCCGTTTCCCTGGAGAGACATTTGGATTTTCTGCTGTGTGAAGGGCTGAAGTCAGGAAGAGAAGGTGCTGTGATGTAGTGTCTGGTCCCTACTGTCCTGAGAGACAACTTAGATGCAGATGAGGAGGAGGGTCAGTAATTCTCGCAGTGAGAGATGCTGGGTCCAGGAGAAGCGAGCCAAATTCAGACTGGAATTAAGGCATACATTTCTAGCACTGAGGGTAATTAACCATTGGATCAATTTACCAAGAGTCATGGTGGATTCTCTAGCACTGACAATTTTTACATTCAGATGGCATGTTTTTATCAAAGCTCTGCTCCAGCAATAATTTTGGGGATGTTCCCGGGCCTGTGTTACACTGGAGGGCAGACTAGGTGATCACAAAGCTCCCTTCTGCCCTGTGAATCTACGAAGTTCTTATCACTGTAATAACTTTATTACAATGTGTATGATGGACACAAAGGAAATGGATAGTGGGCTCTGTCCTTCTTAAAGCCAGTCACACCTTACAATCCAGACTGACTCAATACAGAGAGAGAGAAATGTGAAGTCACACGACAGCTCAGTGGTGTCCGAGAGGGTCCCGTCCTGGGGCAGAGGGTCCGAAGGGCAGACCTTGTCTGTGGGTTGCTCCATTTTCCTGCAGTGTCTCCCAGTGGCCCAACACACATTTTCCTGTCTATCGTGTAGCTGCAGTTGAATGTGGATGGTTGGGATTCCCATTTTCCAAGCCTCCTTTAATGCATTCCCAGTTCACTCACTCCTGCTCTCCGGACTCCCTGGCTATTGACTCCGCCCTGTGCATACACACATGGAGGGGAATGTAAACCTGCCCTTGGGAAGGAGGTTATGCAAACATGCTGCTGCTGCACCGCTGGCCTGAATGTCCAAAGAGTCATTTATAGCAGGAGTGCAAAAGTCAACCAGTTGTTTGCATAAACAGCCAGGGAACAATTGGATTTTTCTCCCCACTAAATTCATTGCCTTCACTGGATCAATCACACTTGACCGTGACAGTCAAGTTCTCCAAAGTGCTGTCCCAAAGGGCTCTCATTCAGCCATGAGAAGCTGCCAAGCCAATCCGCTCCTTCACTTATGTGTTGAAAGCCCACCCTTTCTCTGCCATCTTTGATGCACTTTTTATAGACAAGCCTCTGACTCTCAAACATTTTAAAAGCTTCAAAACTGACCCCAGCCAGCCCAGCTGGAAACAAAGCACCAAGGAAAGACACGGAAAGAAGTGTAAGGACTGGCTCACGTCACTGCGGTGCAGGGGGGAGCAGCTGGCACAGAGGCAGGGAGTGACACTACAGATCTTTACAACTGACAGTCTCCCAGCATTCACATCTCCACCCAGGCTGACAGCCAGCCGTCCCCTTCGCCGGTGCACTGGATGCCTGCCGAATTCTGTGCCTCTATCACTGAGCCGGCAAACTGACGGTCAAAGACACAAATCAGAATACGCGGCCTCCAGCTACCCAATGGGTGCCGGCTGGCACACGGCACAGTTTGCAGCCCACCACAGTCCAGTGAAGGTGCAAATCTGCAGCCCAAAGCAGCACTTGCTAAAGGCAGGCCAACCGTCTGAAAACACGGGCTATGTATGATGGTGGCCAGTCTAGGATGGGGAAGGGATGGATGCGTCAGCGCTCATGAGTTAAGAGCATAAGAACGGTCAGACTGGCTCAGACCAACGGTCCATCTAGCCCAGTGTCCTGTTTTCCGACAGTGGCCCATGCCAGGTGCTTCAGAGGGAATGAAAAGGACACGTCATCATCGAGTGATCCATCCCCTGCCCACTCCCATTCCCACTCCCAGCTTTTGACGAACAGAGACTAGAGACACTCAGAGCATGGGGGTGCGTCCTTGCCCATCCTGACTAATAGCCACTGAGGGATCTTTCCTCCAGGAACTTATCTAGTTCTCTTTTGAACCCTGTTATAGTTTTGGCCTTCACAACATCCTCTGGCAAAGAGTTCCACAGGTTGTCTGTGCGTTGTGTGAAGAAGTACTGCCTTTTGTTCATTTTAAATCTGTTGCCTATTCATTTCATTGGGCGACTCTTAGTTCTTGTGTTATGTGAAGAAATAAATAACATTTCCTTATTCACCTTCTCCACACCAGTCAAGATTTTATAGACCTCTATCATATTCCCCCTTAATCGTCTCTTTTCCAAGTCCCAGTCCTTTTGATCTCTCCTCATATGGAAGCTGTTCCATACCTCTAATCGCTTTGTGTCCTTCTCTGTACCTTTTCCAATTCCAGTATATCTTTTTGAGATGGGAAGACCAGAACTGCACTCAGTATTCAAGGTGTGGCTGTACCATGGAATTATATACTGGCATTATGATATTTTCAGACCGGTTATCTATCCCTTTCCTAATGATTCCCAACATTCTGGTAGCTTTTTTGACCGCCACTGCACATTGAGCGGATGTTTTCAGAGAACTGAACTATGGCTTCTTTTTCACTTCAAGTGAGAGCATAACTAGAATTCCAGTGCCTGCCATTACATATCTATTTATCGATCTACATAACACCAGTCATTGTACAAAACTGAAGTACGCAACAGCAGCATAGCGTGTTCTGACTGATGTGAGTATTTATATTACATGCACTAAACTTAGGTTAAAAAAATAAATAAAGTCAAGCACTCAAAAGTTAGGCAATGCCAGTATTACAGTCGTCTGTTCCACCTTAATTCTGACCCCTTGTGCAGATACAGTATGATACAGTCTTTAATTATATTATCTCATATTATTTTCCTCCCAGGACCTCTGCCTCATTCAGTATGCAGGATGGACCAGGCCCAGGAGTGCACCAGGGCTTTGCTGTGAAGAAGGCAGTTGTGTGCCCAGCACCTCATTCACTGTCAGAACTGGAAGGTTTGCAGAGAATCAGAGTGGACTGCAGGACTAGCCAGAAGAGGTTTGTGGCTCTGCTTTTAGTACAGATTTCCTATGTGATGTCGGGCATGTTGCTAAAATGAACATATTTGCAGGTGGCCACTAAGTGTGTGTTCTTCGTTTTCTGGCTGCCCAACGTGAGACACGGGGGCCTGATTCTTAGAAGTGCTGAGCACTCACAACTGTTCCTTGTTGGTTGGTCTTGTGGAATCACCTAAGAGCTAGCAATCAGGCAGTCCTGACTTCTGATCCTGGCTCTGCCACTGAGTCGCTGACTATAGGGCCTTGGAAAATCTTTCTGTCTTGGTTTTCCCTTTTGTAAAATGGGGATGATGATACTAACCCGGCTGCCTCACAAAGCAGTGTTGCAAAGAGCAATTAGTTACTGTCGATCCTCTGATCTGAACCATACAGCTCTGTAAAAAGCTACGTGTGCTGAAAATTTGATTCCCAAAAGTGGATGCCCAATCCCTAGAGTCACCCAAAACTAGTGGAGACCTTTGCGAACGATGGTCTGAGTCTCTCTGTGCATCAGTTCCCTATCTGGGCAGAAGAGCTCTCCAGGGTCTGGACCCGCACTCAGAGCTCTGTGCAATGAGACACTGGCCTTAACCCTTCTACAGTCACTTAATTCAACCTTGTCAGCAACTGCTGGCATCCCCAGGGCTGACTGTCCATAACAATGCAGCAAAGGAAGAAGTGTTCGATAAATATTTCAGTTCTGTGTTTGGGAAGGAGTAGGATGAGGTGCTCACCATGTACGGTGATAACGAAATACTTTCTATTCCATCAGAAACTAGCAACAGCAACTCCTAAAGTTCGATATTTTGTAATCAGCAGGGCCAGATAACTTGCATCCAAGAGTTTTAAAATAATTGGCTGAAGAACCCTCCGAGACATTGATGTCGATTTTTAACAAATCTTGGAACTCTGGGAAACTTACAAAGGACTGAGAAAAGCTAATGTTGTCTTAATATTTTAAAAGGGTAACTACAGGCTGGCTAGCCTGCCACTGATCCTGGGCAAAATCATGGAAAGGCTGATATGAGACACGAACAATAAAGAATTAAATGGTGATGGTATAACTAACGCGCATCAGCATGATCTTACGGAAAACAGGTCTTATCAAACAAACTTTCTACTGTTTCTTGATGAGATTACACGTCTGGTTGATAAAAGTATTGTGTCATAGCATGCTTAGGCTTCTGTAAGGCACTTTACGTAGTACTGCGTAACACTCTGATTAAAAATTCTGAAAAGGACTTAGGAGTCATGGTTGATAGCCAAATGAACACCAGCTCCCTGTGCAGTGCTATCGCTAAGAAGGCAAATGTAATCCTGAGAAAACAGGAATGCGGAGTAGGAGTAGGAAGGTGGTGCATGGTACAATCATACTGGAATGATGTGTCCAGTTCAGGTGTTCACATTTAAAAAAAGATGTTGAAAAATTAGAAAAACTACCAGAATGATTAAAGATGAAAGCAGCTCAATCTACTTAGTTTATCTGCAAGAAGGTGAAGAGGTCACAGTCTATAAGTACCTATGGAGAGAGAAGGTTTCTGCTAGGAGAGGGCTCTTTAAGTTAGCAGACAAAAGCAGAACAAGCGCCAATGTCTGAGAGCTGAAGCTCAGGCTGGAAATAAGGTGTGCATTCTTACCAGTGAGGATAATTCTCTGTAACGTCGAGCCTTTGAATTGAGATTGGCCATCTCTTCCCTAAAAGTTCTGCTTTGACTCAGCCAGATGTTCTGGGCTGGATCCAGGAATTCCTGGGTAAAATCTACAGGGTGGGCTACGCAGGAGGTCAGATAGATGATCAGGCCCTTCTGCCCTCAAACTAAATGAATCTATGGAATGGTTAAAAAGATTCAGGCCGTCCTGGGGGCAGCACCGCACACTGACATGACCAGTGTGTCCAGAGACTTGCCAGGGCAGTGACTGATGGGCAGGACCAGTGTGCAATAGCTAGTCTGGGAACGCACCGAGCACCAAACTTCCAGGCTTTGAACATGGATACCCAGTGCACAAACCCCCTAACACACACAAACAGTGCACGAACCAACACCCCACAGACCCCCAGTGCATTGACACACACACACACAGTGCATGAACCAACACCCCACAGACCCCCAGTGCATTGACACACACACACACAATGCACCACCCTTCAGCTGCTTTTTCCTGATGGGCAAAGCTACACTATACGCAGCTGGGCACGGCCCCTGCACAGAGATGGCTCCAGAACTAAGAAGAGTGTGTTTACGGGACAAGGGTTAGTGGAGCTCTCTGTGCCCCTGAGCCTGGGCAGCGTCTGCGTGCCCAGGGTATGGGGGATCTCTGTGCCCAGTGCCAGTATGTGTGCCTGGGGCACCGGGGCGGAGACAGAGGAATCTCTGCGTGTCCCTGAGCCTGGGCAGGCAGTGCCGGTCTGTGTGCCCGAGATCAGGGAGGAGCTGGCTGTAATCCTGCTCCTGGGCACACAGGGGCTGCGGCTGCCCTGCCGTGGGCTCAGGGAGCTGTGGGCTCTGCGGTGATGCCTGTTCACTCTGTCTCACCCATAGTTCCTTGCCGTCATGAGGCCAAGCCTTGTCGGACGGTGAGGGGGACCCAGCCTGGGAGTGTAGCCCCTCCGCGCAGCCGCTCCTCCCCTGTCTGTTCTCGCGCTGGCTCTGCCATCCCTTCCCCAGGGCCATGCCACCGGGCAACCCCATCCCAGCACCTGGGAGCTGCCAGTCTGCCCCAGCCGAGTGACACCTCACCACCGTACTGGGACCGAAACACTCGAAGGGCTGCCACCCCTGGTCTGGTGCTGGAAATTAAATTAAAAGCGCGACAAGGACAGTTAATTAAAGCAGATTAGCGCGATCCTAATTAGGGACACTGACACTGGAACCATCAGGCCCTGTGATGTTAATTAGCTGTTCATTAATGTCAGCTCCCCGCTCAGCACAGAAATATGAACAGCCTTTCTCCCGGGTTCAGGCGCGGCAGAGCAAACAGCCATGTTACGGTCACCTCTTCCATTCAGCAGCAATCTCCCCCCGCCACTGCCTGCCCCCTTTGTCTCCCACATCAGCCTGGTGCAGGGCAGCAGGCAGACCCTGCTCTCGGTTACTCCGGGCCGGTCAGCGGTCTGACCCTGCATTTACTGTGGCTCTGGGGCAGGATCCGGGCCACCCACTCAGGGATGCCGGAGCCGGTTGGTGTTTGGAGCGACAGTGGTGACAGCATGGAATCCACCAAGCCTCCCGCCCCCTGTCTGCGCGCCTGGCCTCACTCGTCTCCAGACTGGACCCCAGGAGAGGTTCAGGCTGGGCAGGGCAGGGCAGCAGGATCAGAGAAAGGCAGGCCCGGGGCATGTCCGTCAGACTGCGGCTGGCTGGGATCCAGAGCGGCCAGAAGTGGGGAGCCGCTCTCCCCCAGCAGCCGGGCCGCACGGACAGAGGCAGAGTCTTGTCTGCCGCCTTTTGTCAAAACTTTTGATTCCTGCAGCCTGCTGGAAACGACAACTGGCGGCAGAGCGGGCACCAGTCCCCAGCCGCTGCCCTCCCCTCTGCAGACTGGCAGCAAGGCCCCAGCAGGGCGTAGGTGCCGGCTCGGCCGACTGCACTCACACGACGGGAGCAAGGCGCAGGGCCGGATTTACACCTCACAAGCCCTCAGGCACAGCATCCGTCACGGTTCAGGCGCTGCTAGGCACGTGTCTCCTGTACCTAACTGGAAATCCGGCCCTGCACCCGACTCAATCACCTGCATTCGCCAGTCCCACTTGGACGCACACCGATCCCGGTCCCAGCTGACAGCAAGGAGGCACAGTGCAACAGGACGCTCACAAACCTACAGCACAAGGACAGCAGAATCTTCCCCCGCTGCGCATGGCTGTGCCGAGCAAACTGAAACCTGACCCAAGTATGTGACTCACACCACGCCACAGCACTAACCACCACTGCATGGCTGCACAGCGAGCTCCGGCACACAACACCCCATCCCAGCCACAGACCCCCGATACACCCCAACACCATCCGACGGAGCTCCGGCACACTACACCCCATCCCAGCCACAGACCCCCGATACACCCCAACACCATCCGACTGTGCTCCGGCACACAACACCCCATCCCAGCCACAGACCCCCGATACACCCCAACACCATCCGACTGTGCTCCAGCACACTACACCCCATCCTAGACAGAGACCCCCGATACACCCCAACTCCCATCTGACAGAGCTCCGGCACACTACACCTCATCCTAGACAGAGACACCCGATACACCCCAACACCATCCGACTGTGCTCCAGCACACTACACCTCATCCTAGACACAGACCCCGATACACCCCAACACCATCCGACTGTGCTCCGGCACACAACACCCCATCCCAGCCACAGACCCCCGATACACCCCAACACCATCTGACAGTGCTCCAGCACACTACACCCCATCCTAGACAGAGACACCCGATACACCCCAACTCCCATCTGACAGAGCTCCGGCACACTACACCTCATCCTAGACAGAGACCCCCGATACACCCCAACACCATCCGACTGTGCTCCAGCACACTACACTCCATCCCAGCCACAGACCCCCGATACACCCCAACACCATCCGACTGTGCTCCGGCACACAACACCCCATCCCAGCCACAGACCCCCGATACACCCCAACACCATCCGACTGTGCTCCAGCACACTACACCCCATCCTAGACAAAGACCCCTGATACACCCCAACTCCCATCTGACAGAGCTCCAGCACACTACACCCCATCCCAGCCTCAGACCCCCGATACACCCCAACTTCCATCTGACAGAGCTCCAGCACACAACACCCCATCCCAGCCACAGAGCTCCGATACACCCCAACACCATCTGACAGAGCTCCAGCACACTACACCTCATCCTAGACAGAGACACCCGATACACCCCAACTCCCATCCGACAGAGCTCCAGCACACTACACCCCATCCCAGCCACAGAGCCCCGATACACCCCAACTCCCATCTGACAGAGCTCCGGCACACTACAACCCATCCAAATATCAGGTGCTATATAGTGCAGTATACAACGCTCACTGAGCTATTACTCACACTAATTAGTATCTTACGTCTCAGTATCTTAGGCTTGGTCTAGTGCTGACTCCCTTACAGCTTACATTGCTGGGGGTGTGAATAACCCCTGGGTGACATAAGTTACACTGGACTGAGCGCTGGTGTGGAGAGCTTTTCCTGCTGACACAGCTACCTCCCCTCTCGGAGATGGAGTTGTTATGCCGACTGGAGGCATAAAGCATCTTCACCAGATGCGCTACAGCGATGCAGCTGCATGTAGCACTTCTAGTGTAGACTAGCCCTTACTCCTCCTCACTGCTCATGGGGGAAGGTGCTACTTACTGCGCCAGAGGCTACCTTAGTCTGTCCCAATAGGAGCCCAAGACATCCTGGGAAATCTCCCAGCTTCTGTATACACTGCAACCACGTCTCATGCATCAGCTCTCTTCCTCCTGCTTTGGCCCACTGGCTTTCCCTGCATTGCACAGCATTCAGCTCTCTTCTGATCTCCGTACAAGGAAGGAATAGCCCCAACCAGCAAGGAATCCAGCCATGCTAATCACATGCAAAATGGCCGAATTTGCAGCAGGTCATCACCCCACTCACAGCAGCTCAGCGCACACAGACCTTGAACGTACGCCAGCTAGTCTACGCTCGCACCAGAGCTCAGCTGAGCGCAGCCAGAATGCTGATGCACCATCAAGGAGGTTTCTAGCGCGTCAGCCTGCTCTGCATATCTGTGTTCCAGCACAGTGCACTCCAGTGCAAAACATCACTTCAAATCAAAAAGCTCCAATGCAATTGCAGGCCTTTTGAGTACTGCCCTGCCCTGTAGAGATAGAGACAACACAGCACATCCCTCTTCAACCTGCATTCTCTTTTAGTGCCCTTCTGCAAGCAGTGGCTGGGATAGGACTGAGACTTCCTTAGCAGGCTCTGGAGCAAGGACTCCGTACGTATGTGGTGCATGTTGGCGATGGACGGAAGCTAAGTGAAGATGGGAAGAGATCTGACTCTGCTGCTCCTTCTGCCCCCAGAGCATATTTAGAGCTTTCAGAAGGAAACAAAACTTGCTTTTCTTAACACGAATCAATTTATAGCAATCAACATAAAACCCATCAGGAACCGTTCCCCACCGGAGCTTCAAAGAGACTTTTGACCCCCACAAGGCGCTGAGCTGATTGATTAGAAATTCCTGACACTAATGTATGTCTTAGAAGGGTCCAGTGTAGCTTTAATTGCTCTCTCTTGGGACAGTGATTGCATGTCAACATCTGTCAGTCCCACTCAGCATGTAGGGGAGGAGAATTCATGAGCAATGCTGAGTTGCATGGCACAGCTGGGGAGAAGGCGGAATTTGCTGGCTTAAACAACCTCTGTAAATCCCCAGGGGCAAATCATTTGCATGATCCCTTTTTCCTTGGGCAAAAAGCTTTAATGCACCAGGAAATAAAAAAACATGCTGCAGAATAGAGGCAGCAAGTGTAGTGGTCAGAGGATGGGACAGGGCTCAGCATTCCTGGGTTCTGTTCTTGGCTCTGCCATTGACTCATTTGGTAACCTCAGGCCAACCACTACCCCTCTCTGTGCCTCTGTTTACCCCACATTTAAAAAAAACAGGGTTACTCATCCTCATCTTCCTTTCGGGGTCTTCAGATGAAAGGTGCTAGAAACAGGAAGAGTATGATTATATGTATGATGAGATGCAGAAGACAGGGTAGAAAGGACTCTTCTGAAGCCCGCATCCTTCATGGACGTACGTGATCTCCTGCCTGGCTGGCGGTTTATTGATGTTGCATAGTCTGCAGGCTGCATATCCGTTTGCCATGCCTGGGTGCCCATCCTTTTGTATGCCCCAGGGGCACCAGCTGTGGCATGCGTTGGCCACTCAGCCAGTCGTGTAAGTTACATAACACGGAGCTGACTGCACCTGCCCTCATCTTGCCGGCAGAGGTGAATGTACACAGGCCAGAGGTCCCAGCCTGGCCTCTCTGATCGTGCTGGGACCTGTACCCCCCGGGGGGGGGGGGGGGGGGGGGGGCCAGTGCTCTTGAGTTCCATAGGCTGCCTGAGGCTCCCAGGTTGCATTTGGACTGTAACATAAAAGCAAAAGTATGTCAGTGGCACGGTTCTTGCTCATGGCCAACAGGGGCATCTCACACAGGAGCTGAGGGCATCACCAAGAAGCCAGCTCTTGCCATGCCCCACAAACTTGCAATGCGACCTGCTCCTCTCCATCTGGATGCTGATGTGAGTCCAAGCCAGATCCTTCATGCTACGCAAGCACATGGACCCCGCACTGCAGAGTCAAGTAACTCTGCCAGCACCTGGAGCTGTCAGGCCCTGCCTCTGATAATCAGGCCTAGAGGTTGGAGCTGGGGTGGCAGCGAGGTGCAGGGTTGGACCTGGGCTAACGGGGGTCCTGGAATCCAGGCTGGGGTCAAAACCGAGATCAGAGTCTGTAGCCAAACCAGAACCATGGCCAGAGTCCAGGTGCAGGCCAGAAGTCGAAGCCAAGTCCTCAGAGTCCAGAGACAAGCCTAGTCGATCCTGCAGCCAGAGTCCAGAGGCAGGTCAAAGGCTGAGGGCTGGGGGGGATCCGGAGGTGGAGGCAAGGCTGGAGTGAGGCTAGCGCAGGGCAAGGATGGGACAGAAGCAGGAGCAGACTGGGAGCTGCCAGAGTCTGGCTCTGCTTGGCGAGAAGTTGCTGCTGCATGCCTGGGTGCTGACTCGGCACAGCACCTATGGAGGCTCTGAGGCAAGGGCACCGGAACTGGGGGGGGGGACGTGCCATGGCCCCCCCACTTTTTGACATGGGCGTGGTTTGGGGAGCAGGGGGCCGCGTTGCCCCCCGAACTACCAGTCTGGGGCAGGCATGGAGCAGTGATCGTCTCCCCCGCTGCAAAGCGCTGCTCCTGCTGGTGGCGCCATCTCTTCCCGTGGGGAGGGCCTTAGCCCCCCACCTCGCCAGGCGGCCTCTCCAGGGCCCCGCCCCTGCTCCGCCTCTTTCCCTGTGGCCCCACCCCCTGGCCAGACCAGATGCCGGAGCCGGGCTGTGGACAGTTAAGAGCTGCCCAGGGAGCCCGGGACACAGTGGGGAGCCCGGGACCCTCCACCTGCCCTGAGTGGGGAGCCAGAGGGCCTGACAACAGCCCTTGGCCTATGTCCCTGCCCCCCAGGGTGCACCGTGCAGGGCAGGTGGAGGGTCTGGGGCTCCCAACAACAGCCTGGGCTCCTTGGGGGCTCTTACCATAGCCAGGCTGCAGCTTCTAGTTCTGGTCTAGTTCTGGTCCGGTCTGCTCTTCGGGGGAATGGGCAGCTAAAGGGGAGGAGCCACAGGACCCAGGTCTCAAGAGATTTCCGGGGACAAGAACTGAGAAAAGGGTGACTCAGCACCGCAGCGGGTGAGCAGCCCTGGTTTGGCTGTGCGTTTGCCTAACACATACCTGGGTGTGACACGCTGCACCCCAAAACAGCACTCTGTGAAGCCCTTAGTCACCATTTCTGTATGGCTGGAATAATTCATATTAAAGCAGGCCACGGAAGATATCTAATGAACAGCGAAATCCCAGGGTGCTGTCAAAACATGCATCCTGCTAGGGTGCTTCCAGTTATAGGATTGTGCTGTTCTTACAATCCATGCCCTGTGCTTGCTAGTAGCAGCAGAGACGGCACCAGGAGGGGCTCGGCCGTCCTCAGCCAACAAAGGAGTTGTAAACAAAGGGTTTACAATGACAGCTGCGCATGGCTACACAATAGAGATTACTCAGCGCCCTGACTCACTGGCCTGGGAGGCACCGAACAACCTTGCTGCTTAGCTGGGTCCACCTGGACATGCCTGGGCTAGTGTCTGGTGGCCACATGGTCAGACGATATAAAGGAAAGAACAGAGGCTGCAGGCCAGGCCCTTTCTCCGCCCACACCCACGCTGAAAGCCACAGGAACGCTGGAATACTAGGAGACTGGACCCAAGCCTGGGAGAAGCCTGTAAGCTGAGAACTGGAACATTCCAGGGGGGTGAGAAAACTGCCTTGTCCCAGGTGGCACCCCGGGAACCTGTGACAAGGGGCTAGGAGAGCTCCAGAGAGCAGCTGCGCCTGCCCCCGGCTCAGCACACCACAGCCAAAGTTAGCGCTAGGTATGTCGCGTGACCTCCACCACAGCCAATCTGAATCCCCTCCACCTTTCAACGCCACCTCATTTTCCAGAGCCTCTCCCAGCACAGAAGCCACAGGTCTGGTAGGCTGAGGAGTGCGGGACGCATCCTTCCCGTGGCTCAGCTGCTCCTGGGCCATGACCCGAAGAGCTGAAGCGAGACACATGCAGACTGAAAGAAGCCATCCGTTTTCCCGGGGAAGTGGTTAACCACTGGGACTGCTTACCAAGGGACATGGGGGACTCTCCCTCACATGGAGTCTTTAAACTGAGATTGGAGGTCTCTCTCTGAACGATCTGATCAGCAGCTCTGGGCTGGATGTAGGAATCCCTTGGTGAAGTTCTCCGGCCTGGGCTGTGCAGGTGGTCAGACCAGATGATCCCAATGATCACTTCTGGCCTTAAAATCGATGTCCCATCTCCTCAGGACTCCTGCTAACATTCCCAGCCCCATCAATCGCCGCACAGACTGGCCCCAAGGTTATTAGTTCTGGTAGCACAACGTCGCATTGTGCCAAGTGCTGCTTGTCCGTGTGATAAAAGGTGGTCTCTGCCACAGAGAGCTTGCACTCTCAATAGACAAGACGGACACAGGCTGGGCGACAGGAAGGATTATTATCCCCAAATTAGAGATGACATTTGGGGAGATCACATGGCTTGCTCAGGATCACACAGGCAGTCTGTGGTAGAGGCAGGCACTGAACACAGGAACCTCTGAGTGTCAGGCCAGCACCTTAGCCACAAAACCACCTTCCCTCCCTGGGGCTGCCCTGGGAACGGGCTGTGGTTCAGGAGATGGCGGGGGGATTTAATGTGGGACAGGAAGGTGCAGGGGTGGCTGGAAGGCTGAGGAGGGGCAGGGAGGTAAAGGGAGGTGGGTGGGGCAGGCCACGCAGAAGCAGGAGGGAGAGAGGTTCCTATGCACGGTGCCCACCGGGCTAGCTGCGAAAGGCCATCAGAAGCATCACCCTAAATGACTGGCTCGCTTCCCTGCTGCCTCAGCCCATGTCCCAGCAGAACAGCTCCCTCTCCAAGGGTTCGCAGGCAGGTTCAACCAGCTTTTACTTGAACAGATTAAAGTAACTAATCTAGTTAATGAAAGCAAATCAGCCTAAATGAGCCTCTCTCCTCTCCGCTGGGGCAGCAGGTCACCGGGGAGCAAAGCTCTCCATTCCTACGAGGTGTCGTTAGCTCCCAGCAAGGCCTCAAGCACTGAACTAAATCTCCGTTGCTGAGGCAACCCCACAGCTCTTGGCCTGGCCTTTCACCTCGCCGGATGAGGCAGGCAAGGCAGCCAGCCAGTGCCGAGTCGGCACCCAGCGCGCCGCAGAAGCTGGCAACTTCCGCTCTGAGCACGTCCAAGAGGAAATTAGCTGGGCGCGTCTTGCCTGCCAGAGTCGTGGCCCAGCGCTGGGGACAGCATGCAGAGAGGCCGGGCAGAACCGCTCGAGGGGCAGGAAGGTCACACATGTTCCGAGCAGGAGAGCCTGAGGCGGGAGAGATTCCAGTGCAGTTCCATGGGCATTGCAACACGGGCGGCGCTGGCAGGGCATGTGTCTATAGCCAGACTCTGGGGAGCACAGCCGCTGGCATGCAATAACCTGGGCAACATCCTGCACTGCACCGCCTCCCCTCCCCTTCCCGGAGCAACATGAGCTCCTGCTCACACGCCCGCAGGAGGCCAGCATGGCGACTCCTCTGCCGCACAGACCTGGAGCAGGCAGCAACATTTTCAGAAGTGACCACGGATTGGAGGGGGGGGGGGCTCAGTTTCCGAGAGCCCAGCCTGACTCGCCGACAGGAGCTGAGCCTCAGGAGCGCAGGGGCCTGACTGTGCCACAGGGCTCGACGGCCCACAAGGAGGGGGCTGACTCACTGATAGGGCCCCACTGACGGTGCCTGAGTCACACATTCATAGGCTCCAAGGCAGAAGGGACCATTGTCTGAGCCCCTGTGAATCACAAGCCACTGAACTTCCACAAAACGACTTCCAGAGCAGAGCTGACAGGAGAACATTCACTCTTGGTTTGAAAATGGAGCATCCACCACGACCCTGGGGAAACTGATCCAGTGGTTCATTACTCTCCCTGTTAAAAACGTACACCTTATTTCCAGTCTGCATTTGTCTTGCTTCAACTTCCCGCCATTGGATCGTGTGAGATCTTCCTCTGCTGGACGGAGCAGCCCGTTATTAAATCGTTGTTCTCCACGCAGGGATTTATGGACTGTCATCAAGTCACCTGTTAACCTGCCTTACAGAGATAGACTCAAGGAGTTTAGTTGAACAAAGAGAAGGTTTTCTAATCCTTGAATCATTCTCGTAGCTCTTCTCTGAATCCTCTCCACTATATCAATATCCTCTTTGAAGCGTGGGCACCAGAACTGGACATAGGACTCCAGCAGCCGTCACAATTAGAGAATAAATGAACCTCTCTGCTCCTACTCGAGATTCCCGTTTATGTATCCCAGGATTCCACTTAGCCCTTTGGGCCAGTGTTGTACTGGGAGCTCGTGTTCAGCTGATTATTCACCATGACACCCAAATCTGTTTTCAGCGCCGCCGCTTCCCAGGATAGAATCCCTCATCCTATAAGCATGGCCTGCGTGGTTTGTTCCTAGATGTAGACATTTACATTTCGCCATATTAAAACACACATTGTTTGCTTGCGCCTATACACCAAGCAAACCCGATCACTCTGCATCAGTGACCTGTCCTCTCCACTACTTCCTACTGGCACCATTTTTGTGTCATCTGCAAACTTGATCAGTGATGATTTTATATTTTCTTCCCAGGTCATGAACAAAAATGTTAAATAGTATAAAGCCAAGACCTGACGCCTTTGGGACCTGCTAAAAACACACCTGTTTGAGGATTCCTTGTTTACAGTTACATTTTGAGACCTATCCATTAGCCAGTTTTAATACACTTAATGTGTGCCATATTCATTTGATATCAGTCTAGTTTTTTAATTAAAATTTCATGTGGTACTAAGTCAAATGCCTTACAGAAGTCTACGTATATTATATCAGCACTATTATCTTTATCAATCATACTTGTAATCTTATAAAACAAAGATATCAAGATAGTTTGATGGGATCTACTTTCCATAAACCCATGTTGATTGACATTAATTATATTGCCCTCCTTTAATTCTTTATTAAACAAGTACCAGCCATTCCATTATCTTGCCCAGGATCAATGTCAAACTGACAGGTCTATAATTACTCAGGTCATCCCATTTATCCTTGTAAAATATTGGCAGAACATTAACTTTCTGCCAGTCTTTTGGAATGAAAGTTTTCCGAGTGTTCCTAGACTTATTGAAAATCATCATTAATAGTCCAGTAAGGTTCTCAGTCAGCTCTTTTAAAACTCTTGGATGCCAATTATCCAGATTTGCTCATTTAAAAATGTCTAACTTCAGTAGCTGCTGTTTAACCTCCCCCCCCCCCCCGAGGGTACATCTACACATAAACTGCTACAGGGTAGATACTACCTGTGCCAAGGGGAGAACTTCCTCAAGGGGCTGCAGTTAGATCAATGGAAGAATTCTTCCGTCGACCTAGTGCTATCTACACCAGGGGTTGGGTCACCAGAACTATGTTTCTCAGGGGTGTGGATTTTTCAGTGTTATACAAGATGACATCATGTTTTTCCCCAAATGCAGAACAGCAATATTTATTGCCCACTTCTGCTTTTTTCTGCATTATTATTGATACTACTACCATTTCCATCTAGTAGTGGACCAATACAATTCTCAGGATTAATTTTGTTCCTAACATACTAGACCATAAGAATGACCATAAGGGGTCAGACCAATGGTCAATCTAGCCCAGTATCCTGTCTTCTGATAGTGGCCAATGCCAGTTGCTTCAAAGGGAAGGAACAGAATAGGTAATCACCAAGTGATCCATCCCATCACCCATTCCCAGCTTCTGGCAAACAGCAAGAAAAGCTTAAACAAACTTTAAAAGCTTCTTCTTAACTCTGCTGGCCATACATTTCGCCTCATGTCCCTTTGCTTCCCTTATCAATTTTCTATAGTTCCTAGCTTCTGATTTATATAAAATACTATCAACTCCCCTGTGACACGCTGTACCCCATGTACACCCTTACGGTGTGAATTGTGTATCATTCATGTTCACCTTTGCAGTGTAACTGTGTATGGTCTGATGCAAAGTATGCCATGTAAGGTGTTTTTGGAATGCTCATGACATACTGAACATTTCTGTTGTGGTAGCATGTTCCCTGCAATGTCATACATGTGTACAGATATGAAACCCTGCTATATCATATCCCCAAATGTGTGTCTTACACGGCTTGAATAGTTGCAGACACCTGTTGAAAGACACGGTTGATCCTGTTGATGATCAAGGCATCCCCTTGTGAGTGGGCACCGGTAGTCCTCCCCTCGAGCACTACTGAATGCACTTGGTGTTGACGTGAGATGCAAAGAGGTCCCTGATTGGGGTCCCCCATCGGCCGAATATGTCTGCGACATGGCAGGCTGCAGACGCATGAACGGATGCAGGAAACTGCTCTGCTGCCCTTTCTTTAGCCGATAACGTCGTAGAAACAGGCAACCCTCCCAGGCTACGGAGACGTCAGTCCCCCGTTTGTAGGTGACCTCCTGCCTGGTGTGTGCCCCAGCCCTCCAGGCATCCCGTGTGGGGGTGGGGGGGGGCAGCCAGCACACCTAGCAAGCTTCGCAACTTGGCAGCCAGGCCGGAGGGACCAGCCACCCAATGCTGTTTCCATGGCAATGGGCTAGAAGCCCACAGCTGGCTTTTTGAAGCACATTCATAAAGCATCAAACTCTGCTCAGACAGGCTGGGGCCGTGCTCGCTGGGGAGGCTGGCTGAGCAATACGGCCCCCAGTTCTACTTGGAAAGGGCTAGATGAGGAATGCGGCCTGGCTGGTGGGGGTCCCTGGCCCCACTGCCTCAGCTGAGATGCAGGGAAGTGCAGGTGTACATCCAAACCATCCTGGCCACTCAGGCACGCAGGAGTCAGCATCACCCGGGGCCGCTCAGGGCTACTTCCCAGAAAACACATTCTGTATATACCCTGTATTGTCTGCAATCACACCACACTGTACGCGTGCAAACACACACACTCCTGCATAAACTGTATTGTCTGCAATCACACCACACTGTACATACACACAGCCATACTACAGACAACCCCATCCCCATCACCCCCTCATATATTCAAACCTCTACAGTTTACCCCGCGTCACTTCCTACACCACCCCACGGCCCTCTGGATTTACACAGATGCACACGTGCGCACACACTAAGGTGACCAGATGGCAAGTGTGAAAGATCGGGACAGTGGATGGCGGGTAATAGGCGCCTATATAAGACAAAACCCCAAATATTGGGATGGTCCCTATAAAATAGGGACATCTAGTCACCCTAACGCACACGTGCTGTGTACCCCCAAAAACATAATATCCCTTCTATGCTCGTTATGCACACACACTCCGCACACTGCGCACTGTCCTGTTCTCTAGGCATGAAATCCTGCAGTTGGGCTAGCAGACTGCTTTGGGAAAGGCCAGCTGTTGGGCTTAGCAGGGTGTTGAGACAGACTGAGGAGCTGATGCTCACAGGGCTAACACAGAACTTGTAAGACACCTGTCTCTGCAGCCACGTGAGTAGCTTCCAGCACCGTACGCAAACCCCTTGCCACCCGCAGTGTGCTGCACAGGAAAGGGGACCCCCCAAAAAGAGCACATGGCAAACCGAGGGCTGCCCCCTCTGCACATCTGGCTGTGGGTTCATTTGCGCTGCACAGAGGAGTCGGACATGAATTTTTTAGGAAAAGTTTTCCATCAAAAATGCTGTTTTGAGAAAACGGTCACTTCTCGTGAAATCGTGTTAATTTCAACCCAATTTCATTTTGAAAAAAACTGGAAACATTTTTGTAATTTGGGAACAAAAAGTCTCAGTTATTTCCTTTTAACACAACTTTTTGTTTCAAAATTTACTTCATTTTATACATTAAAAAATTTTAAAAAATAAAAAAGGTGGAAGTGTAAACGAAATGTTTTAGTTGACCCCAAATGTTTTTTTTTCCCTATGACCCTAAATCCTTTTTAGAGTCGCTGATTTCCAGGATACGGACCCCCATTCTGTAGGGATGGCCTGTATTCCTCATTCCTAGATGTGTAACTGCATCTGCTTGTATTAACACATTTTGTTTCAATGCCTGGCTTACCAGGCCATTCTGTAGGCAACAGCAGAGAAGGCAGGGGGAATTAAGAGACTTTTAGTTACTTACCCTAATTCATTTTCTAACTAACTAGCTATGGTCTATGTTTCACTGCATAAACAGATCTATCTAGCTATCTAGCGAGAGCACCGTGCCAAAATGCCCTCCACCAAGTGGCATGTGCTGTATCTCCCTCCTGTTGCCAATATGAGAGTTGCATTAACAGCGGATCAGGTCATTGTCCTGAGTGGGATCCTTGCCTTGGGCCTGGCTGGAACACAGGCTGCAGACAGAGATCTACAGTGTGCCAGGCTAGACGTGTTTACTGAGCTGGCAGGCTAAGAGCACACGCACACAGGGCCAGGAAGGCCAGACAAGATCTCCCACAACACACTGCCCAAGAATCTGTAGAGCAGCGCAGCTCTGTGCGGTGCTAAGAACCAGGGGACATGCCTCCAGGACTCCTAGCGACCCGCACGGGGTGTGCAGCACTGAGGGTCTGGTTTTGCAGTGTGCCCGCTCACACACGGGCTAGGCTAACCTGGGTGCTCAGACCAGGTGCTGATCACCCCAGGTTAACTCTGCAGCGAAGGCAGACCCTCTGTGTGTCTGGGGAGATCAGAAATTCAGTCTGGGCCTCGGAGCTGCTTTAGCTCTTCTTCACCACTTCTGCAGCTGGCCTGGAAGATCCTTCTGTGGAATAAGAAACTGCCGTGAAGCAGAGCAAAGATGGCCACAGCCTGGCTGTTTAAGAGGAAACAGCTCCTGGGCTTCCCATTTGTGGGATATGTTTCCCCTCGTACTCAGCACAGTGATTAGTGCTCACCAGGGACTCGTGGCTGCAAAAAGGAATTTAAGACAGAGCAGTGTCAGATTTTTAGGAGCTCCGAAAGGATCTTGGCTCCCCTGAGGCCAAGTGCTGAGCGCTTGCAATCCAAACCTCTGCAATGAATTTAACAACCGAATGCTTCAAAGACCTGGCTGCCGAGAACTCCTTCCTTGATTTCTCCCCGAGGAAACCATTAGCATCTGAAAATGGAGGAGCCACAGCCTTGGACAGAGCATCTGGGGTTGGACCCTTCACTCCAGAGCAACACTGGAGCACTACGAAAATCAGGGCGGAGAGTCACTTTCCTGCACAGACCCACTGCTCAGGCACATGTTTTTGGAAACAATATCCCACA
Source organism: Emydura macquarii macquarii (assembly GCF_026122565.2). NCBI lineage: Eukaryota > Metazoa > Chordata > Testudines > Chelidae > Emydura > Emydura macquarii. The sequence goes on from NW_027132905.1 coordinate 51,869,611, forward strand.
AGGACCCCGCTTGATCTTCTGCCCGTGCTGCTTGTTTTGGAAGGTTTGTTAAAGCTCCATTTGGCTGCCTGTGGGGTTATTCAAGCACAGAAATAGGGGTGACTGGTTACAGGTTTTTCCCAAGGGGGGTCTGACAGCTCCAGCGTGGCTTGGTTGGAAAAGCACAGACTTGGCCCGGAGTGAGGCATGGCAGCCTGCTTCCACGGGCAGCACCAGCCAGACAGCACAAAGGGCATGTCCAGAAAATCCCTGCCTCCCTCCCTGCCATCCCTCCTTCCTTCCCACTTGCTCCAGCTGCCTCACTGTCCCTTCACGCAATCTCCCCACACTTGGAGCAAGAACCTTCTCCTCCGCAGCAACAACGTCTCCCCGGCTCTTCATGCTCCATCACTCTTCACAGCTCGGCCGGCTGACGGGAGCTCTTACCCACGCTCTGCACGGGGGAGCTGCTTGTTCCCTCCGCCACTGTTTGCTCTTTAACTCTGGAGAGGGCTAGGTAGAAAAGACGTGATGCAAAGCGAGGCTGGGCTGCTCCGGATGCCATGGGCCAGTCGGTGTAATCTCCCTCCTGTGCACTTCACAAGGTCCCCACACGGGAGGCTCTCCAGCCCCTCCTTTCACTCCCCCAGTAATACCGACAATAAAGAAACCTCTGTGTGTCTCCAGGGAAGTGGGACACAAGGGCTCCTGCAGCTGTGTGTTTGCAAACAACCCAGCTGAGCTGTGAGGAGAGGCTGAAAGCAGTAATTGTCTTTAATTAAAGGAGGCTGGAGGCATCACAGGCTTTGACAAAAGACATTTCCAGCCGGTTAGCAGCTCCAGAGCGGAGCGCTGCTGCAGTCGCAAACAGGCCTTCCTCCGGCAGGCCTGAGGGTTCAGCGGCTAAACATCAGAGAGCGGGCCTGGGATACGCTGGTGCCAGGGGCACCCAGGAGTCACTACTGAAGATGCTAAGAAGGCACATGCCTGCCTGTGCTATGGGACCCGAGAGGAACTTCCACCCTCCCCGGGCGCCTCGCAAGTGAACTAATCACAACATAAAATATAAACGCAACCCCAGAATTTCCACCCATCCCAGCAAATGTGACCTGGAGCTCTGTGTGTCTGTCCAGACAGGACCCAGCTGCAGAGAGAGGAGCCGTGCAAAGGTCCCTTTCAGTCTCTTCCTCTCCTCCGAGGCCGGTGAAACGGGACAGAAGCGTCTCAGGAGCCCAACACACCTCTGACTCCGGCCGCGCTTTGCAGAAGGAGGCGGAGTGCCTCCCACAGAATTCTGAAGTGCCCGGCCGCGCCCTCCCCCAAAGCGAGCGCCCAGGGGCCATGGCCCCTCTACCCCCCATTGGTCCGCCACTGCCCTGAGCGACACAGTTACACTGACCCAGCCCTCCGTGCAGACAGCGCTATGTCAGCGGGAGAGTTTCTCCCATCGACAGAGCTCCCGCCTCTTGGGGACGTGGAGTAACGACGCTGACGAGCTCTCTCCCGTCGGCACGGAGCGTCTTCGTTAAGGTGCTGGAAGAGTTCCGCTGCCCCGCTGCAGCGTGCTCAGTGTAGACGTGCCCGCGGTGACAGCATGGGCAGTTCAATGCTCAGGTCGCCCAGCAAGCCCTTGGCACCCAATCCCGAGATCAGCCCGGGCACCCCAGACACCCTGGCTGTGGAATGGAGACATCCTGAATGAATGGAAGGAGCCTGCAGCCGGGCGGTGAGCTCTGCTTCCCCCTGACCACAGGCAGGGCTTGCTGCGGGGCAAACTCCAGCCCCCACCGTGGCTCCAGTGGCCTCCGTGGGAGGCAGTCAGCAAGACTTGACTGAGCAAAGGGGATGCTAGATTCTGGGGCCTCCCTGTGGGGGCTGCAGCCATTGTGTGTGTGTGTGTGTGTGTGTGTGTGTGTACACGTGTGCTCTCCTTCTGCCTCATAGGTTCCCCCCAGCCCTCTCTATTGTTGTGATGGCATCACAAAAGCCCAGCCGGCCTGGGAGCTGCAGCGCTGGCTATTGAAAGGCTGATCACCCTCTGTGTTAGACATCTGTGTCTGCTCAGCAGTGCACCTATCGGTTCCCTTCCGCCTGGAGCCCCGCGCTGGGTGTAACCTCACGCACAGCGCTCTGACAGCCCCGGGCTACGAGAGCACGGCTGCAATTTAGCCCAGCGCGAGTGAGAACAGGATCAGGGCATCAGCATTTCATCCTGCTGCCCTGGGGCTGCGTGATTCCTCACAGCACTTGCCCCCGGGGCACGGGCAGGCATACCAAGGGTAAGCCTCACCGTGAGGGGGGCGTTGCCGTGCCAGGGGCACTTCGCCTCGTCTCCTCGGCTCTTGCGCTTGCTTCCCACCTCCCAGGAACTGCAGCGTACGCCCTATTACACTGAGATTTTAATCACACAAGCCTCAGGAAATTCACAGTTCTTGTTCCCATAGTAACTGTAACTCAGCCCTTTGTGCACAGAACCGTCCCTGCTCCTGTCTAGAGTGGTAGGTAGCTTTACTGCCTTCATACGTGTTTGCAAGATGGCTGGACCAGTGCGGCGGTGAGGATTTGCATCTCCTGCTGCCTGTGCATTTCACAGCTCAGACTGCCAGATGCATCAGCTTTATTTTGGCATTTAATTAGCAGGGGAAGCCTAAATCTCTTTTACACTGAGGCCCTTTACCCAAGAATCTTCTTAGTGGCGCAAGCCCCATGGAGAGCGAGGGTGACCCTACCTCTAGCAGAGCAAACGTGCTGGGAAGTCTGGGGAGCGGGGTGGGGCCCTGATGCTACTGGAGTCTTACTTATGTTTTGTACACAGACCTAAGCGTTCTGCCATCACAGAAATAGATCACACTGCCAGGTTCTGCTTTGGGAAGAAATGTGCAGCTAGAAGGTAGGACCGGTTTCTTTTCAGTCTGCACCCTGTTCTCATTCTGATCGGTTTCATTTGTATTGAATTCACGATTAACAACGGAGAAGGCTCCGTTCCATTTGCACCAGAGTGCCACAGAGGCTCTACCCAGCCCAGAAGTAAACGGAGAACAGTTCATTGTAAGGTCCCCAGAAGACACAAATACTGTAGGTTGTCATTCATTTTGAAAACTCATAATATTGATGGTAGCAGAGTCATTAAAAATTCTAAATGAAAGACTTTCCCTTCTAGCCAGCGGATCTTCATTATAAATCTGAACACCAACTACTAATAATGTTTGGGACAACAGACAGATTAACCTGACGTGTCTCAGGTTTCTATGGAGTCTGAGATGTTAGTGAATCGATGCATTGCTTTGCACAGTCCCAGGACAGATCTATGTGCCATTTCATTTACAGAAAATGCATCAGTGCTGCCAATCCAATGCATTGATTGCAGTAGGTTATGGTCGTTTTGGACTTTTTGTTGCCGCAGCTGGAACGTGGACTGTGTTTGGGGATTAGGAGATTTTGGATGGGCTTTTTGTTCACTATAGGAATTGTGTCCCGTACTCTTAAGTCAGTGCCAGAGAGCTGGTCCCATGGGTCTATCCCCGGAATGTATAATAAAGAATTAACACAAAAATGATTGCTGGCTTGTAATGTATGAAGCAGTGAATCAATGACCAAACCTGGAGTATAGAAGGGCAGCTTCATAACCTCTTTAGGAATAAGGGTGATTGAGAATCACAGTTAGGGCATCATCGATACAGAACTGAATCTGCTTTCTTTAAAACGGAAGTAAAGTGGCAAATAAAGCAAAAAATACTGCATTTGCTTGTAAGCACTGCAGATAGAAACTCCATAAAGGCATTCACATAATTTCTGCCTGACTGATTATCTGTACGAGGAATGTGAAGAACACAAGTCAAAGGCACTAAACTTGAAGCTCACACTTTAGAGTATTTCTCAACTAAAATGTTGAGTGAGGGGCTTACTTGGGTTAGATCATTCTCCGAGTGCTTCTTCTAATTGGTTCTTCCCCACTTGAGCTGCTTCTCCTTTAGTAACAATGTCTAGGAAACGTACGAATCATAGGTATGGCTAGAAATCCCAAGGGGGTAGAATACATTTAATTTTGATCTCTTCAAAGTTCAGCAGCGTTAACCCCTGGAAGAAGTCTCCAATGGTTGATAGTCCTTTGATACCTCATCTTTTAGAGCTGTATTATTCTTGTCCTGGAGGAAAGCTGGGATCCAGCATATCCAATGAGTCAGCTGGAATTCTGGCACTAAATCAAGATACCTGATTGTGTTTTTCCATCCTAGTAGCATAGTCCCATGAAAAGGATGTTATCTGATCTCCTGAAGAGGCAAAACATCTTCTCCATAAATAAGATTGGAAAGAATAAAGGGAAAACAACTTACTGCTTCTGTGCTTTGGATATGAGGATGTTGTTCTGAATGCTTGTAAAATATATCAGTTCCAAACATATTGACCTTTCTGTCTCTGAAGCCTGAGTCTCAGTATTGTTCCATAGCATCACACCATTGCTGCATAATCTGTCTAGTCCTTTTTGATACCATCAAAAGTTGGGAGTACTGGGAAGGCTTGGAGGAACCACAGTGCTTCCGGAAGGCTTGTTATCAAGTTGACTTGGCCAAACAGAGAGAGTGAACATAAGAAATAAGTATGACCACAATGGTCCATCTAGCCTAGTGTTCCTGTTTTGCAGCAATGGCCTGTGCCAGAATCTTCAGAAGGAATGAAGAGAACAGGATAATCATCCAGAGATTCATCCCCTATCATCCAATCCCCGCATCTGGCAGTCAGAGGCTAGGGCCACTCAATATGTAGAGTGGCCTCTCTGATTCTCTGGGCTAATGGCCATTGATGGACCTATTCTCCATGAACATATGTAATTCTTTTTTGAACTCTGTTATACCTTTGGCCTTCACAATATTCCCTGGCAATGAGTTCCACAGGATGATTGTGCATTGTTTGAAGGAGTACTTCCTTATGTCTGTTTTAAACTTGCTGCCAATTCGTTTCACGTGGTTCATGTGTTAAAGTGAAGGGGTAAATAACACTTCCTTATTCACTTTCTCCACCCCATTCATGAATTTATAGACCTCTATCATATCCTCTTACAGCCATCTCTTTTCTAAGATGAACAATCCTAGTCTTTTTAATCTCCTCTCATATGGAAGCTGTTCCATACTCCCAATAATTTTTGCTGCCCTTCTCTATACCTTTTCCAATTCTAATATATCTTTTTTCAGATGAGATGACCAGAACTGTATGCAGTATTCAAGGTGTGGGCATACCACAGATTTATATAATGACATTATGATATTTTCTGTCCTATTATCTGTCCTTTTCCTAACGGCTCCTAACATTTTGTTCGCTCTTTTCACTGCCACTACATACTGATCTCCAGTTTTCAGAGAATTATCCATGACAACTCCAAGATCTCTTTCTTGCATGGTAACAGCTAATTTAGATCCCATCATTTTATATGTGTAGTTGGGATTATGTTTTCCATGTTGAATATTACCTGCCATTTTGTTGCCCACTCACCGAGTTTTGTGAGATCCCTTTGCAATTGGCTTTAGACTTAACTGTCTTGAGTAATTTTGTATTATCTGCAAACTTGTCATCTCACTGTTTCCAGATCATTTATAAATATGTTGGAACATCACAGGTCCCAGTACAAATCCTTGGGGAATCCCGCTGTTTACCTCTCTCCATTGTGAAAACTGACCATTTATTCATCCCTTTGCTTCCTGTCTTTTAACCAGTTACTGATCCATGAGAGGATCTTCCCCCTTATCTCATGACCGCTTACACTTTGCTTAAGAGCCTTTGGTAGGGGACCTTGTCAAAAAACTTTCTGAAAGTCCAAAAATAGTATCCCAACTGGATCACGCTTACCCACATGCTTGTTGACACCCTCAAAGAATTCTAATAGATTGGTGAGGCATGATTTTCCTTTACAAAAGCCATGTTGACTCTTCCCCAACAAATCATGTTATAATTATCATCTGATAATTCTGTTCTTTGCTATAATTTCAACCAAGTTGCCTGCTACTTAAGTTAGGCTTACTGGCTTGTAATTGCCAAGATCGCCTCTGAAGCCCTTTATAAAAATCAGTGTTACATTAGCTATCCTCCAATCATCTGGAACAGAGACTGATTTAAGCGATAGGTTACGTATCACAGGAAGTAGTTCTGCAATTGCATGTATGAGTTTCTTCAGAGCTCTTGGGTGAATACCATCTAGTCCTGGTGACTTACTACTGTTTTATTAATTTGTTCCAAAATCTTCTCTACTGACACCTCAATCTAGGACAGTTCCTTAGATTTGCCATCTAATAAGAACGGCTCAGGTGTAGGAATCTACCTCACATCCTCTGCAGTGAAGACCAATGTAAAGAATGTATTTATTTCCTCTGCAGTGACCCTGTATTCCTTCAGTGGTCCTTTTGAAGCTTGATCATCCAGGGCTCCAGGACTAGCTGCTCCAAGAAGCAGTCATTTATGGTGCCAAGAAACTTTATCACTGCATCCTTTCCTGGGGTGACGTGTATCCAGTCAACATGGGGACAGTTGAAATCCCGCATTATTACAGAGTTTTATGTTTTTGTAACCTCACTAATCTCCCCGAGCATTTCACAATCACCATCACCATCCTTGTCAGGTGGTCAGTAGTCTGTTCCTACTGCATTATTCTTATTGTTCAAGCATGGAGTTTCTATCCACAGAGATTCTATTATACAGTTTGAATCATTTACAATGTTCACTATATTTGACCCTGTGCTTTCATTCACATATAGTGCCTTTCCCTCACCAATATGACCCGCTCTGTCATTCCTATATGCTTTGTACCCTGGTTTTACCGTGTCCCAGTGATTATCATCATTCCACCAAGTTTCTATGATGCTTATTATATCAGTATCTTCATTTAATACCAGGCATGCAAATTCACCCGTCTTAGTATTTAGACTTCTAGCATTTGTATACACGTACTTACAAAATGTGTAATATTAATTATCTGCCTTTACGTGATATAATGGATGGGGGATCTTCTTTGTTTGACTCTCTCTCTTCACTTCCTACCTGCACTTTATCAACTTCCATCCTCTGCTCTTTACTGGGATCTGGAGTATCCCCTTTAAGAAAGTCTCCACTGAGGCCATGGTTTTCAACCTTTTTTCATTCGCAGTCCTCTAAAAAATTTCGAGTGAAAGTGCGGACCCCTTGAAAATCTGATGTCTGTATACAATGTTGAATTATGTGCAGGCAGTTTTCAGTCTAAGTCTTTCGCAGACCCCTTACACATAGTCTGCAGATCCCCGGGGGTCCGCCGACCACAGACTGAGAACCACGGCTCTAAGGGACGGCTCTGTCCGAACCGTACACTCGTCTGCAGCTTTCAGCTTTCCCCCAGCCCTTAGTTTAAAAACTCCACTACGATCTTTTTAATGTTACGTGTCAGCAGTCTGCTTCCATTTTGGTTTAGGCAGGGCCCATCCTTCCTGTATAGGCTCCTCCTTTCCCAGAAGGTTTTCCAGTTACTCATAATGGTAGGTCTCTGAAGGGCCTGATGTAAGGTGCATGGAAAGGGTTGCAGATTCACATCCCTCAGGGGATCACTGAAATGAAAATGTAAATGGAGAGAGTCTTGCTGGGTGAGTGCCTGAGGGCATCGCCTCTGACTTGGTCATAGTTACATGGAAGCCAGCTGTAGCGCTGTAGGCCTCTACTCTGTCTGGAGGCTGCAATTTCACGGAGTTAACATAGGATTTATCTGCCATTCTCCTTTATTGTGGTTGTGATGCACTGAATGTCTGGAGAATCTCTGATGGATACACCATGGGCAGAGGAAACGGACACCCTTGCCTTATGCTGCTCTTTAAGGAGAAAGGCTAGATTTTCAAAGGTACAGAGGTGGCAGAAGACGCAGATAGGCACCAGTGGAATTTTCAAAAGTACCTAAGCAGGTTTGGCAGTTAACTTGCATTGATTTTAAGCACCTTGTCACATTGACCCATGGGAGTTAATCCCCTAAACTGCTCAGACACTTGTGAAAATCCCACTTGGTGCCGATCAGCATTTTTACACACCTAAATGCCTTTAAAAACCTGATCAGAGGTCTCTGCTCTGGAGCTGTGCAAATAAAGGAAGGCATGTGGCGAGCCATGGAACAGTTTGCTGGAGGTAATTGGTTGATGTCTGAAATTAAATATCTCTAGTACTACAAAGCTCCATAGAATGCCTTCTCCACAGCTAATGTCAGGAAAAGGAGGTGATGTTTGCATTTCTTCAATGATGAATGATATTTGCTATATGACAAATGTGATCTGTAGCTCTGCCTTAAATAAAGCCCGAGTGCTCGGTGCAAATCAAGAGTGACAGGGCTAAAGGCAGCAGGTTTGCGAAGACTTTTAGATTAATTGATAACATTGGCCTGTGGGAGCTTCAGTCTTCTGGATTTTCATCGTTTTTCAGTAGTTCAGTTACACTGGTTTCCAAGCAGGAATTGGGAAATTTTCCTTGTTCCAAGGAGTGATTGAATGTTTAAAGTATTCAAGGCACTAGGAACGCCTGAACAGAACTCTAGAACTTGCTGCCAAAGCCAACCAGCCCCAGGGAATTACCACTGGGAAGAGAATTTTGAAGTTTATCTGTTGATATCTCTGCGTCAAATTACACTTTTTGTTCTTTGGTGATCTCTGGGATTCGGATGGTTTCGATACAACTGTGGATTTGTATTATGAGGGGAGTTCATTTAGGGTGAATACACTTTTTCTGTACAACTTAAAAACATGCATCTGCTACTGCTATTTAACAGTTGCTCTTTTATTGTCTCAGGTCTGGTCTACATTACAGATCTATAGGGGTACAACTACGTTAAAATCCACACCACTGAGCAACATAGTGAAACCGGCCTCGCTCCCTGTGTAGACCGTGCTTCTCTTGCGTACATATCTACCGCCTCTCGGGGAGGTGGATTAACTACGCAGACGGAAGAACTCTCTCCCGTTGGCATACAGCATCTTCATTAAAGCGCTACAGCAGCGCAGCTTCGTCAACATCCTTTAAAATTTGGAAGTCCAAACCTAGTGAGGATAATAGGAAGGAGCACAAACTCTGGAAGGTGAAGTGTAAAAGAATAATAAGGCAGGCCAAGAAAGAATTTGAAAGCAACTTGCTAAAGACACAAAATGTAACAGTAAGAATTTTTTTAAGTACATCAGAAGCCAAGAAGCCTGACAAACAGGTAGTAGAGCCACTACCTGACCAAGGTGTTCAAGGAGCACTCAGGGAAGACAAGGCCATTGCAGAGAAACTAAATGAAGTCTTTGCATCAGTCTTCACTGCAGAGGATGTGGGGAAGAAACCCACATCGGAGCTATGCTTTTTGGATGAGAAATCTGAAGTACTGTCCCATGCTGATGTGTCAGTAGAGGAGGTTTTGGAACAAACTGATATATTAAACAGTAGTAAATCATCAGGACCAGATGGTATTCATCCAAGAGTTCTGAAGGAAATCCAATATGAAATTGCAGAACTACTAACAACACTTTGTGTAACCGATCACTGAAACAAACCTCTGTACCAGATGACTGCAGGATAGTAATGTAACTCCGATTTTTAAAAAGAGCTCAAGAAGCAACGCTGGCAATTACAGGTTCGTAAACCTAATTTCAGAACCAGGCAAATTGGTTGGTACACAGAATTCTCAGACAGAGATAAACATGATTTGTGGGGAAGAGTCAACACAGCTTTTGTAAAAGGAAGTTACTGATCACCAATCTATTAAAATTCTTGGATGGCGTCAACAAGCAGTTGGATATGGGTGATCCAGTTGAGATAGTGCACTTGGACTTTCAGAAAGTCTTTGACAAGGTCCCTCACCAAAGGCTTTTAAGGAAACTAAGTATTCATGGAATAACAAGATGGCCCTCTCATGGATCAGTAACTAACTGGTTAAAAGACAGGAAACAAAGAAATGAATAAGTGGTCAGTTTTCACAATAGAGAGAGGTAAACAGTGGGGTCCCCCAAGGATCTGTACTGAGACCTGTGCTACTCAACATATTCATTAATGACCTGGAAAAGGGAGTGAACAGTGAAGTGGCAAAGTTTGCAAATGCTACAAAATAATTCAAGATAGTTAAAGCTGACTGTGAAGAGTTACAAAGGGGATCTCACAAAACTGGGTGACTGGGCAACAAAACGGCAGATGACATACAACATTGGTAAGTGCAAAATAATGCACACTGGAAAAAAAAATCCCAATTACACAAATGTAATGGTGCGTTCTAAGTTAGCTGTTGCCACTCAAGAAAGATCTTGGAGTCATTGTGGAGTTCTGGTCACTCCATCTCAATGATTCATTGAGGAGAGACTAAAAAATTGGGCTGTTCAGTTAGAAAAGAGACGAATAAGGGGGGATATATGACAGAGGGCTATAAAATCATGACTGGCATGGAAATAGTGTACAGAAAGGTAAATAACATTTCTCTATTCACTACAAAAAACTCTCCTAGATGAGTCATTGAGATGTGGTGACCAGACCTGAACACAATAGTCAATGGTTTTTGTAGTGAATAGAGAGATGTTATTTACCTTTCCCACAATACAAAAACCAGGGGTAAGGGGCAAACCCCAAAGAAGAGGAAGTACTTTTTCACACAATGCACAATTAACCTGTGGAACTCATTGTCACAGGATGTTGTGAAGGCCAAAAGTATAACTGGATTCAAAAAAGAACTACATAAATTCACGGAGGACAGGTCCATCAATGGCTATTAGCCAAGGCGGTCAGGGACACAATCACAGGTGACCCTAAACCTTTGGCTGCCAGAAGTCAGAAGCTGAAGAAAGGGTGGATCTCTCCAGAATTGCCCTGTTCTATACACTGTCTCTGAAGCTCTGGCACGACCTCTGCTGGAGAGAAGATACTGGACTACATGGACCATTGGTCTGACCCAGTATGGCAGTTCTTATGGTGTAGCTTGGAAAAACCCAGGTGAAGAGGGGAGAGAGACGTGGGTCTATGCCCATGAGGGGTGATGGCTGAGGAGCCAGGGACTGGAATGTGTGTTCTTGGTGGACCACGGAAGGGAAATACGGGTGCATCTGCCATGAACTGTGACATCCATCACTAGCACACGCCTGCCCCATTCCCTCTGACTCCTGTTAGAATCATAGAATCATAGAATCATAGAATATTAGAGTTGGAAGGGACCTCAGGAGGTCATCTAGTCCAACCCCCTGCTCAAAGCAGGACTAACCTCTGCTATATCATCCCAACCAGGGCTTTGTCAAGCCGCAGCTTAAAAACCTCTAAGGATGGAGATTCCACCACCTCCCTAGGTAACCCATTCCAGTGCTTCACCACCCTCCTAGTAAAAAACTTTTTCCTAATGTCCAACCTAGACCTCCCTCCCTGCAACTTGAGACCGTTGCTCCTTGTTCTGTCATCTGCCACCACCGAGAACAGCCTAGCCCCATCCTCCCTAGAACCCCCTTTCAGGTAGTTAAAGGCCGCTATCAAATCCCCCCTCACTCTTCTCTTTTGCAGACTAGAGAGAAGTTAGAGAAGGCTGGGATTGCAAACATTTAAGCAGTGCACCTATCTTTTAACATCTTGGGCTGTCCCTTGTGCTGTATTCTCCAGCACCTGGCTTAGATGGGTAGAAACGAACCCTCCTTGATTTGTTTTTACTTCAGTCCACTTTCTTGGCTGTGCTCCTTCCTTCATTGCTGGAAGTGACAGAATGGGCTCCCTTGAGCCTTACCACGGAGACCTCTCCTTTGAGCTACCAGGGGCAGCACCACATAGTCATCGACGGAGCCACTTCCCCCACGAGCACACCGTAAAATCAGCTACTTTGGGGAACGAGCCAAGCTGTGGGGTTTCACATTGCCCCTTCCACCTGAGGAGCTGAGAGTGCTTGAGCGCAGCGGTTACTTACAACAAGCCAGCCCTCCCCCCCGTGTCTGGGAAGCATTATACTCTCCATTTTACAGATGGGAAGCTGAGCAGTTAAACCATTTGTCCAAGGTCAGACACTCAGTGGCAGATCCCAGAGCACGGCACCCAGAGGCTCTAACCATCTTCATGGTCACACTGTTTCTTTCCCAGGGACTGTACGGCGGCTGTTCTGGGTTTGATTTCCAGGCCCTGGTTTCTCTGCGTGTGACACAACAGGAGGAGGGCAGAGCGTAGGGGTGCTAGAACAAAAGGAGCTCTCTGCAGAACTCATCAGGACGATGGGCAGGGCTGTACAGCGCCGTAAGTGTTCCAGAGTCAGTGTGCACACGGGGAGGTACTCCGGAATAGCTGTTGCGGTCCATTTCCCCCTGTAGACAAGCCCTTGGTGGAAAATCTCGGACCACATGCTGTGTCTGGAAGGCAAACTGACAGAGCCATTCCCTGCAGGGTCCCTGCTTCCCCCGGCCGTTTGGGAAGACCAGCCTGACCGCTGGAGAAGAGCCTCTGCTCACGAGAATGCTGTGCTCCTCACTGAGCAGCCTCTCTACCGCCCGGCCTAAAGGCAAGGCAGCAAGGGCCAAGCCTCTCCAGGGAAGCGGATCCTCCCCTCGCCCACCAGAGCCCACCGTGCGTGCAAGGGGCGACCTGCACCATTCCCTCGGTGGGAGCCTGGGGGAGCACACTCCCTATTCACGACCATCTCCACTGCAGGCTCGGCCGGGAGCTGAATTTACAGGGGACGTATGCCACCTGACTCATGTGTCTGGCCCTCCCCCAGCCCCCTGCCCATCGCCAGGAGCCGGAGTGCTGGCCCAGAATTACAAGCAGAACAGGCCGGCACCTCCCGTGGCTCGGCGGCCCTGAGCATGCTCAGTGTGGTTAACAGCCTGATGCTGTGCAGCTGTGATCCCCATCGCGGTTCTAATTGGATTCACAACACGCAGGGGTCAGCGAGAAACAGGAGGGAAAAGAATGAAAGAGGAGGAAAGAAAGAAGCGGCATTCTGCCTGCAGAGACAAAGGGGGGGAGCCCAGAGAATGGGACCCACAGCAGAAGCGTCCAGCAGCCCCAGAGCCCCAGAACCAGCACACGCCGGGAGTCACGTAGCCATAAATACACCCCCACCCCCCCCCCCAGACTGGACCACGCTCGAACATGGCTAATACGTACCCCTCCCTGACACACACACACACACACACACACACACACACAGGACACAGCTAGTCCGCAGCGCACATCACTACCTCTGCACGGCGACTGTTTTCCATGTCCCAACGCCATTAGCATCCCATGTAAAAATACCCTGGAGTCCCATTCTGGAGCACAGCCTGGCTCCACAGAAGCCGGAAGGCAAAGTGATACAAATCTGCCCAGGGCCCTCTGTGTCGCAGGCGCGCACAGCTGTACTCAGCAGCATCTCGGGTCCCTGGGCACGTCAGGCACGTGTCGGGATGTTCACACCGACGTGAGAGCAAAGCTCTCCCTTTCACGGCGGCATCCCTCCCCCACAATGGCACTGGGAGCCTCGTGCACGGACAGAACGTGCTGCACGCAGCCCGCGGGGAGGCAACAGCCGCCGTGGAGCCGGACACAGCATCTTGTGCCCGTGTGGGCCAGCCAGGTGAATGGGGCCGTAATGCAGAGCCGCAGCCACGCAGCGAACACCACGGGCCGGTGTCCGGCTAAGCAGCTAATGGCTCAGGCAGTCCAGTCAGGGGGTCAAAGAACACAGTTCTGCCATGACGCTGCAGGGAGCGAGGCCTGCCCCACACGTAATGCTCTCCGTCTGGGAGCCCACATCTGACCCCAGAGTACTAGCGCCACCCGGGACAGTAAATCGGGTCTTCTCTGCCTTCCTCGGAGAGCCATGGAAACAGCTGGTGGATCGTGGGTGAAATTCTAGCCCTACTGAACTCGAGGGGAACGCCCCATTAGGGGCCAGGATGGTTATTGCAGTGGTGCTGGGCGGGGACCCCACTGGGCTAGGCACTGTGCACCAGGACAGTCCCTGCCCCAACGAGCATGTCTCTGGTGAATGGAAACGCCAGGCCTATTAAAGTCGTTACATAAACCCAGACGCGCCATGTAACCCAAAGGGGAGGCCAAGGGACCCTGCACGGCTCATGCCATTGGGGGTATATGTGCAGCTGCTTCCGACCTAGCACCCTGGCTTTAGCCTTTAGCCATAAGCCTCTCTGGGCCTTCGTGAGCAGGCAGAGAGACACCACTGTCAAAGGAGTGCTTGGTGTTAGAGCCTGGCAGAAACAGAGCTAGCAGAGGGCACAGAAGCAGCTCTGCCTCTGCCATCCCAGCACAGAGCCAATGAACGAGAGAGGCAGAGACTGAGATGTGCCTAGCACACTGCGTGGGGCGGGGAGGCAGTGCAGACAAAGGGACGGGGCAGGGGGAAAATCTGCAGAGGCAGAGAAGGAGAGGAGGAGAAAGTGAGGAAGAAGGAGAAGCCAGGAGGGAGTGTCTCAGGAGGGAAGGCCGGGGGAGGCGGGTTCGGATGCAGCATGTTAATGAGACTCTGGCAAACACAAGGGAAAGAAGCAGGGAAGCGACGGGGCCTGGGGAGAGGAGAGAAGCGCGGTTGCTCACTCCGTCTGCCCCTGTGGGGCCCTGTGCGACTGGGTAGCAGGGCCCAGGGAAATGAAAATCTCTTAACCACACAGAATTGTTAACTGCTCCCAAATCCTTTTGTGCCATGACTGCAAGCTTAGCCGAGCTTTAGCTGTGAGATGCATGAACTTCCTCAATAAATATCTCGTGTGCGCTGCCTGGAGCAGGTTTGCATTGTATGACCCAGAAGAAAAGCCCAGCAGAGAAAGCCAGCCACTTCCCCAGCTCTTTACAGCAGCGTTTGGGGCCTTTTAATAACTCGGCATGCAACCTCCAGAAGAGCTCAGGCAAGCAGAGCGCCCCGCCTCTGCGGGCTGGGTGCCGTGCAGGCCGCGCGGGCCATCTGATAGTACTTCACACTGAAGGCCAGCTTTTATTTGCTTGTGTTTTGCTGTTGGAAAGGGGCCCAGACTTCCTTCCACCTCTGGAAACATGAGTAAACCTGCCAGCCACATGTACGAGTTCGTGCTCTGGGCTGGGCTGCTCCAGGATGGGACAAGGATAAGGCTGGAGTCTGGGTGGGAAGGAAGGGGAGACACAGCTCCCCAGATCCCTATAAACCAGGCAGGCTGGGAACCAAAGGCGCTTTCATTGTGCCAGCAAGAAGCTCCCCTTTCCCTCTCCCCTGCTGGGAGGGCCCAACGATGGGTCTGCCAAGAGGAAGGGGACGGCAGGGCTGAGCTGTGCCCCACAGGGAGGCAGCTCTCCCTACAGACCTCCACCCTTCAGGGGTGACTAAGGGCAGGGCCAGCTGCACCGCCCAGCTCTCTCAGGAGCACGCTTTTGCAGGCAGGCGTGGAGGCTCCCACGTCCATTCATTCGCAGACCCAGCGCTCCACAGGCGCCCCACAGGACCCTGCAGAAGGGTGAGGCCTGCAGCAGGCGACAGCCACAGCAAAGGCCTGCGGGCTCTCTCCTCTGCCCTGCACTCTGCCTGGGCGCCTGGGATTCCTGGGAAAGGCTCTGGCGTGTTGTCAGGCAGGAGGGAAGGGGTCCTGTATCCCGCGGTATCCACGGGGGCTCTGTCAGGGAAGAGAGCTGAGACAGGGACACCAGGCAGACAGAGGCTCCCAGGCCAGCGCAGCCTGACACACACAACCTCCCACCCGGGGGACACCATGTCACACACACAGCCACTGACCACAGCCACGGACCCCTCCTCCTCTTCTTCTCAGCACCCTTCCTTCAGGCCCCTCCATCCTCAGCTTCCCGTGAGGTCTTACAGCCCCCTTCCCCTCCGCAGGGGGCCATACGCCTCGGCCTCCATCTCCACCCCTGGAACCCTATTCCCTTCCTTCCCAAAGCCCCACCACGTTGCATCCCTCCCACCTCACGCCCCCCGCCCCCCCTCCCGGCCTTTCTGTCAGTGGGCCAGTTTAAAAACCAAGCCTGTCTCCACAGAGAGCAAGCCATGCTGGGCCCCTGCTCCCACTGGTGTCTAGGGCAAACGTTACCCTGCCCACAGGCTACTCCATTCAGCCCCGTGGGGACGGGGCAGTCCCGGGTCTCAGTCCCTCGCAGGGATGGTTACTACCCCTGCAAACGCATTCTCTCCCCGTGGGGGCCCCTCTCCTGCTCCCATTCTCTCTGGGCTTTCCAAGAGCCCAGCCCGCCTGAGAAGCTGTGGGAACCCAAAGCTGGGCCGTCTGGCCTGGCACCTTCCCCAAACACCTTCCAGCTCCAGCCCCTCCCTCGTCCTGTCCCGGAGTCCCACCATGCTGCCTCTGCCAGCGTGGCGCCCCGGCCGAGGGACCTCCCCCCCTTGCCGTGGCGCAGTTCTTGAGCCAACTACCCCACGAAGCCTGGACTGCAGGCCTCCGTGTGATTAACGAGCGCAGGGAGTTCAGAGCCACACACGCAGCGCGGGCTGTGGAAACAGCTGCTGAATCACTGGACTCCCAAATCCTGCTGCTAGGAAAACAAAGGGAAGAGGCAGCCCGGCTCTCCCTCTCTCTTCCCCCCTCCTCCGTTCACTCTCTTTCTAGAGCACTTTCAAATTCCTTCCTCTCCTCTCTGCCCGCTCAGACTGGGCCACGGCCTGTTGCTGCCACGCCACTCCATCAGCTGCCTGAGTCCTGCAGGTGGGAGCCCAGGCACCCGACGGGCTAGTCTGGAGCAGCCCAAGCCAGGCCGGAGCAGCCCAAGCCAGCCCCTGCCCCAAGGCGCCGGCACCGCTGGCTGGGGGGAGCTATTTGGGCCAGCGCCGACGCCACCGCGTCCCGTCGGAAACATTTCGTGGGAGCCTGTCGATTCTGACCGCGTGGCGTGTGTGACAACGTCGAAAGGACTCGCAGTGCCGCACAGGGGGTGAAGCCCCCTCCCCAGGGGTCACCCCACTGCCTGGAGACCCCGAGACTCTCCCCATTGCTCTGCTCTGGCCCTGCACCACGCTTGCCTGGCCCCTGCACTGGGGTGTGCGGGCGCCTATGGTGGCCCCACACAGCGCCTGCCCCAGGGTGCCCCAGGGGCCGGCCTTTCCTGCTCGAAGATGGAGGCTGATGACGCAGACCCAAAAGGGCCCGTTCTGACCCCAGGCCAGCCCATCCCTTCCGTTGCCTCAGAGATTCAGGGACTTTAAGGCTTGCCCCTTCTCTGTCCCTTCCCGTCTCCACTGGGAGGCTGGGAGCAGACGCGCCCCCTTGCCCCAGTGAGCGCATTAGGATGCGCCTTTCCCGTCACGCACCCCGCTGCCATATCTATAATTGATCTCGGAGGAACTCTGACTCGACACCCATTGCCAAGATGCTATCGGGGCCCTAATGGGATTTTTATATTTAGCTTGCACAAGGGAAGGCTCTGTTGGCTGGGATGAAATATTTCAATGACTATGTCTGCCCAGGAACCAATCCGGGGCCCCTGGCTGTGCCGGCTCTTTTCATTCCTTCTCACAGGCTCTCACGCGTTTCTTTCTCCCTCCTGTTATCTCGGCAGCTTCCCTGGCTCCTTCTCCCCCACCCCCCGTCCTGCTTCTGGCTGCTGGAGATGCGAGTCCCCTTGTCGGTATATTAACAGCTGCCAAACTCCACTTCTCTCTCAAACCTGATTGCCACTTTCCCTTCGCCCAACTTCACCCTGGCCTGGCTCTGAGCTGCAGCTTGTTAACACCAGGGCTACTTCCATCACACATCGTCCTGGAGTCGGCCAGAGAAGCATTCCCTTTCCAGCAGTCCCTGAGCAGGCACCGGGCTTACCCTGGGACGTATCTACTCTACAGCCGCTGCAGCGGTATGACTGGAGTGCAGACACTTCCTACATCAACAGAAGGGGGTTTTCCCTCGATGTAGGTAATCTACCGCCCCAAGAAATGGTGGCTAAGTTGACAGAAGAATCCTTCTGTTGTCCTAGCCACCTCTATACCGAGGGTTCGGTCGACCTAAGCATGGCACATAGCTAGGGTCGCTCTAACTGTTAAGTGCAGAGTAGCCTGAATGTGGGTAGGAGAGGGCAAGGACAGGGACGTGCAGGAGAGGGAGAGAAAAGCCACATTTCTCCAGGTGCACAGACAGTATCACAGAGACGTTGTGCCCCAGTCACTGTGCCCTGCAGCCCCTTTGTGTATAAACAGCACAAACAAACAGGCTATCTGCCAGCTGCATGCCGCCAGGGATACTGTCTGCAGGGACACCCTGCGTGGGGCGTAGCAGGACGGGCAGAGAGCAGGCAGGAGGGGACCGGCTGGAAAGTTAGGACATCCTAGAGATTCTGCAGCGCTACAATGGCCCATCAATGGCTGCCCGAGCCTGCACCAGGACTGAGACGAGCCCCGGAGCAGGAGGCATAATTGCCTTCTCCCTGGCCTAGGGCTGGGGCAGGGATGAATTCCCCTGACCGTCCCTTTTCTAACAGGAATACTGGACTGCAGAGCAGCGTCTCCAGGCTCTGCTCTCTTTGTACGTCAGTCTGTCCCGTCGACACAGCCCTGCGACACATTCCTTTCATAGCGACTGCTACACTAGTGATCATACATTCATCGAGTCCAAGGCCAGAAGGGCCCACAATGACCGTCTAGCCAGCTCTCATGTATAACACAGGCTAGAGACCTTCCCCAAAGTCACTCCTAGAACAATTCTGTGAGAAAAACGTCCGAGCTGCATTTCAATATTGTCAGTAATGGAAAATCCACCACAACCCCTGGTAAATTGTTCCAGTAGCTAATTACCATCGCTGTAAAAAATGTACGCTTTATTTCCCGTCTGTATTGGTCTAGCTTCAAACTTCCAGTCTTTGGGTCATGTTATGCCTTTCTCTGCTACACCGACGACCCCAGTATTAAATATTTGTTCCCCATGTAGCTACTTACAGACTGTCATCAAGTCACCTCTTCACTGGTTTTGTTAGGCTTATGTAGATTTTGCTCCTGGAGTCTGTCACTAGAAGGCAGGTTTTCCAATCCTTTAATCATTCTCTTGGCTCTTCTCTGAACCCGCTCCAGTTTATCAACATCCTTCCTGATACCGGAACTGGACACAGGATTCCAGCAGCAGTCACAGCAGTGCCAAACACAGGGAAAAGAACCTCTCTGCTCCTACGCGAGATTCCCCTGTTTATGCACCCCCGGATCCCATTAACCCTTGTGGCCACTGTGTCACTCTGGCAGCTCACGTTCAGCTGATGACCCACCTCCCTTAAAATCTTTGTCAGAGACACTGTTTGCCAGGGTGGAATCCCTCCTCGTGTAAGCATGGCCTGCACGCTTTGCTCCTCCATGTAGACATTTACAGTTAGCCATATTAGAACGCATACCATTTGCTTGAGCCTAATTTACCAAGCAAATCCCGATCACTCTGAATCAGTGACTTGGCCTCTTCATTATTTAACATCCCCCCCCCCCAATTTTTTGGGTCATCTGCAAACTATCAGTGAGGATTTTATATTTTCTTCCAGATCACTGATAAAAGTGTTAAGCAGCAGAGGGCCCAGAAACACACCTGTTGCATGACGATTCCCCACTTCCAATTACATTTTGAGACCTGTCAGGTAGACACCTTTTAATCCACACAGTGCGTGCCATGCTAATCTTACATCTTGCTAGTTTTCAGATCAAAGTGTCCTGCGGTACCAAGTCACACGCCTTACAGAAGTCTAAGCACATTACGTCAGCACTGTGACTTGTACTCAACGGCTGGGCCGAAGGCAGCACTCTGAATGAGCTGGCGGAAACAGACAAAGGCGCTCACACTGGGGTGACCCTCTGTGGTTGCGCCGGGTCACTAAAGCAGCCAGCTGGAGCACAGTACAGGGACACTTCGTATGCTTCCCCTGTACCTCTGCTCCTCCACCAAAGCCCCTCACGCTGCCCGGTAGCTGCCCACCCAGCTACTCTGGGTCTGGGCTCCACACACAGTCTCAGTCCTCAACGGCAGCCCCCGCTGCTTTTCCAGCCGAGTTCCCCCCAGGCCATCCCCTGCAGGCCTTTGCCAACCATGCCAGACCAAGGGTGGTTCTGCCCTGAGGACAAGTGTGTAGACTGTTCCCATTAACATTTATGACTGAATCCAGACACGTACCCAGTGGCTAACCAGAGAACCAGCCCCCAGATCTCTGGGCCCTTCGATGACCACAGCTGACAGAACCGAAAGACTGTGACTCACACTGAATCTGCTACAGCAGAAAAGCAGCAAACAACAAGAACTGAATCTCTGACGCCAGCCGCCAGCCAGGCGTCAGCGCACACCCGGCCTGCCCCCATCCCTACCTGCCGTGCGTGAGTCAGGGGCCGTTAGAAGGAGCCAGGAGCAGCAAGACCCAGGATTTATCTGGTCATTGGGAAGGCCAAGGTGACCCACCTGCGCCCATTTCTGGGCATTTCCTGCCACCCCCCCCGACTGTGGAGGGGGTAGAGGGCAGAGCCCGCAGCAAACCCCAGTGGAAGTCATGGCTGATCATTCCACTGTATTCCAAAGGCACCATGAGGGTGAGTGGGACCGATGGGATGGGGGGCAGTGGAGCTAGGGAGAGGCGGTGGAAGGCCAGGTGTCAAGGGGAGGGGGAACAAGTGAAAGTCACTCATTCCTGGAAGACCCCCTCCCCTCCCCCGGAAGTGAGCGGATTGCATTCCAGCCACGCCTAGCAGTGCCTCTGCTACACACTGCTCTGAAGTTCAGGACGTCGTGTCACAGAGTAAAAGTGTTCCCTGTTTGGACCACAATTCTCCCTAGGAACGGATTCCCCTTCAGACCCTGCTGCCGTCGGGAGGGGCTCTGCCCACCCATCCTTGCGCCACCTGTTCTGACTGGCCACCGTAACCCAGCTGCCGGCGGAGCCCTGCAAAGTGAAGGGCTGCTGGCCTCCTTGGGTCTCGTACCCACAGGTGCTGCAATCACGCAACGCCAGCACCCCCGAGCCAATCGGGGGTTTCCTCCAGCATGGTCTCTTCCAAGGTGAGGTGCGGCCTGGGCAGACTGGCTGGGAGATCAGCATGAACGAGACGGGGACTGAAGATGGAACATGCCACGTGTTTGTGTGTGTGTGTGTGTGTGTGTGTGTGTGTGTGTGTGTGTGTGTGTGTGTGTGTGTGTGTGTGTGTGTGTGTGTGTGTGTGTGTGTGTGTGTGTGTGTGTGTGTGTGTGTGTGTGTGTGTGTGTGTGTGTGTGTGTGTGTGTGTGTCCCTCAAACGGCTCGGGTGTGCCAGGGTGGGTCAGCCTGGTCACCGTGTAGACCCATGGGCACCCAGGGATGGGCACAGATGGTCACGCTTGCTCAGAAATACGGGAGCGCACACGTCAGAGCAGAAGCTTAGCTAGGAGCAGGTGTTCCCGAGCACCCAGGCCCGTGGACAGGCAGCCCAAACAGGCTCTGCTTTCTGCTCTGAACAGGATTCAGTGTAGTGATGGGAAACCAGCACACGACAGAGAGAGGTGTGTGGAGATCAGCCAGTGGCCGGCTCTCAGAGATCCTGCAGAGCCTGTACAGCGAATGCAAGGGACTGGAGCGTGCTGCCTCGTGCAGGCAGAGGGGCAGCGAATAGCCGCACACACGTGACTGCAGCCCTCACGGCACTGCCCATCTGTTGATCGAGGCAGGGTGTGAGTTCCCTAAAGCCTTTGTCCGGGCTGTTCTCCCCATTGTTCCCATCTCTGGCCGGGGAGGTCACTGTCGGATCGGCAGAGCAGCAGAGTAAAGCCACAAATCCTCATTACCCACACTGAGTAATGCCCAGAGAGCCTCGGTTCTCCAGCCCATCTCCGCTGCCAGGAAGCAAGGCCCCCAACATCTCCTCCGAATCCTGGCCCTGGAGAGTTTGCCGGAGAACCACAGCCCGGCAGGCAGGGGCTGGGAATGGAGCAGGCAGCTGGGGGGGAGCAGCCAAAGGATACGTGATGCACTCAGGCTCGCTGCCACCGCAGGGACGGGACAAAGTCGCTGCACAGGGCGTGTCTGCTAACGGGATGTAAGAAAATCTGGGCCAGCCAACCTCCCTCTGCCTGCAGGAGAAGCATCATGTTGAGGCACCTCCAAGGCTCTGTCCCCCATGTGCCCTGCCTAGCGCAACCACCGGCTCCCATGCTGAGGACACAGCGTCTGAACCAAAGCAAAGAGAAATGGTTACCTCTGCAGACGGTCCCGTTCTCCACCAGTTCGTAGCCAGCCTTGCACATGCACCGTCCGATGGGCACCAGCCACTCCCCGTCCCCGTTGCAGTACAGCTTGATGGGGACGTCCACCTCCTCGGCGTTGGCAATGCACGAGCCCCTGGCTGCCACCAGAGACGTGCTCTCTGCTCCCGAGAGCGTCTCCTGAAACACGGCCCCGTTCTGCACCACGCGGGGGCACTTGCGGTAGAAGACCCTGACGGCGATTAAGGACATGCAGCCCCCGTAGTCCTGGAATGCCAGGTAGAATCCGTTCTTGGAGACCGGACCGAAGCTGCGCACCTCAGTGTTGATCTTCATCACCCGGCCACCCAGGTCCACCTGGGAGAAGCTCTCGTCCGCCGCAATGGTGTCCACCTTGGTCCAGGGGTTCTCCATCCAGTTGGGAAAGGTCTTGGTGGCCGAGTCGAAGTCAGATTCGTAGTAGTAGAGGTTAAAGGTCTCCTTGCAGGAGCCGGGAACGTTGGGGATGCTGCTGCAGTCCCGGACGGAAAACTTCATCTCCACGTGGATGCGGTGAGCTCCTCTCCTGCGGATGTACTTGGTCCGCAGCCAGTTGTTCTGGCTGGACTCAAAGACGTTGCACACCTGGTACGTCCGGATCGTGTTCATGTTCTCGTCGTATCCGCTCACCTCTTCCCACTGCAGAGGGGACACAGAGAGTCACGGGCTGCCCTGCATTTACATTCCCTGGCAGTCAGCACATCAGCCCCCTGATCCCCTTCAATGTGGGGTCAGCTGCATGGGTGCAAACCGCACTGCACCAGGGTGAATCGTACCTACACTCGTGCTCTGCCGAGGTGCAGCTGCACCTGTGTGAGATGCCCAGCGTACACCCTGAGCCAGTGCCCACCCCTCACACGCTCCGTGCCCACCTGGTGTGCTAGGCAGGCAGGTGCTGGGAATGGCTGATGCAGTGATGGGGGAAGCTGGGGAGGGAGCAGCCAAAGGATACGTGGAGCCCTCACTGCTGGGACTGGACAAAGCACCACGCTGGCTGGGGAGCTCTGTACCCCCGAGGAGGGGGGGGACTTTGTTTCCACTGGCATTAATGGGAGATACATGCTCTGATTGGCAGAGGAGACTCTTCAAGGGGCAGTAAAGTACCTCCCCGTGTCTAGCACAGCCTGTGCCTCTGTGAGAAGGGCTCTCACCCCTGGTGACTACAGACATACAAACAGGGACTGGAGTTTTGATTTCTCCGGGGCGGGGTTCACACACATTGCAGAGAGCATTGGCGATCCAGATTAGACCCATTTTAAGGCGCTGAAGGAGAACAATTCGCTCCAAACTCCTTGACGGGTCTCCTTTAGCCTGCTTGAAATGCAGCAGAAACCCTCATTAAACACTTAGCCCCTGGGCTGCCACACGACCTCCGCCTACTCAGCAGGGAGCTGCTCTGGTTTGTGAATGGGGGTTTGCTGCCCAGCGCCAGGCTCAGCTCCCAGGAGGTGGAACAGCTAATGCCCTGGGACTGACACTCTGCAGGGGTGGGGTGTGCAGGCAGCTGGGGTGTGTGTGGTGGGGCTGGGCCCAGGACATGAATCCCAGCTGTGAGCAGCCATGCCTTTACCGGGGTCCTCTCCAGCAGGCTACCCTGCATGCAGGGGCCTGTTAAGGGCAGGGCCTCGCGGTCTGGAATCCCGATGCCTTTCACAGACGTATTCCCACTGTGGCTACAGATGGGGCAGACGTTCCACCGGATTTCCTAACGTGGAGGGAAAATCCCTTTCGAGGCTGGACCTTGGCCGAGAGGCCAGGGACCTCAGCGCTAGTGGAAGCTGCCGATTAGACCATCGGGTTAGCTGCAGAGCAGCGGCAGCATGAGCAGTGGGGGCAGCCCCGCTCCCCCACGCTGCCTCTGCTCCGGGGGAGCACCATGCCGAGGCAAAGGGGCCCCTCTGAGATCAGAGGGGAGCTCAGTCCCGGGGCCCACTCATTTCGGGGCCTCTGTCCTGAGGATGCCAGCAAGGAAAGGAGCCAGTGCCCCTGCGGTGGGACGGTCTGTGCAGAGACACCCTGGGCACTAGCCCCTCGGCTGAGAACCACAAACTCACCTCGCATCAGACGTGGAACAAACCTGCCAGAAAATCACCTCTCTGGACATTTAGCGTGTGTCGTGGGGAGGATCCCTCCCGTTCCATGGCTACTTCCTACCCCCCAGGCCCTAATTTCACCACCTCCCATGGCCCCTCCCTCACTTATACCCGCCAAGGTCGACTAGACGGTCAGGGACTGCTCTGTTTGTACAGCGCCTGGCTCCGTGGGGCCTGGGCCAGGACTGGGCCTAGGCACGGCAGTAACACGGCAAGACCCCGACTGCGACGGACTGCCTCATCTCACCCCGCAGGGGCGGTTTCCATGGCTGCCCCACCACCACTCCTGTCTTTGGCACGAGCAGCACCAAGTACACGCTGGAGCGGGAATGAACGGCTACCCCCCCAGACAGAGGCAGGGCCCTGCCATGTACCTTAGGCACAAGAGTCATTCATTTGTGGCGTGCACAGATGTGAGAGGGATACTGGCTGGGAGGAGGCCTTAGCAACCAACCGCGCCTCCCCAAGAAAGCAGAGCTCCTCCCACGGCTTCGCCCAGGCGGCCAGGAAAGGTGCAGCATCCAGAGCTTGCCCCACCCCTCCCACAGCACCTACAGCCCGCACCTTTCCCGTGGGGCAGGCAGAAATTAGCATGTAGCCAGTGATTTCATGTAATTATTCGCGGAGTGTGTTGTGTTATGATTAACGAACATGTCATGTCAGATATAATCATTGTATGCTAACTGGAGATAAGCCGTGGGATGGTGGAAGCATAAGACTGATCAGTATTTAGAAGTGATAATGATGTATTAGGTATCTGGGTAAGGAGGGCTGAAACACAAGGCCTAGAGGCTGGAGGATTTTAGCTTAGCTATTTTAGGCCTTAGAGATGATAAATGCTGGTGTAAGTGACCGAAAAATAGCCTGATGCTGTAAGATGATGGGAAGAGATGTACGAAGGGGTGAAATTGCGAAAAATTGGCCGGAAAATGAATGGTAGATTGCAGAAAGGCTCTAGAAGCACATTTTTCTCTAACATGTGCCTTAAGCACAGGATAGAGGTTGTGCGTCAATGCTAATGAGAACAAAAGGAACTAGACACCACCTACAGAAAGTGGGGTACCTCAAGTTCTGGGGACACCAAACCAATAAGGAAAAAGAGGTCTGACACTTTCATGCAGACGTGTAGAACACAGGGATAGTCAAAATCACATTCTAAAAAGAGGGTTCCCAGAGGGGGAAAACTGAGCTTCCTACGGGAAAACTCCAACAGGAACCATCCCTCTACTGATGGCCACTCCACGAGCAGGCCCTGACACTCTCTAGGAGGATGTGAGCATGCCGGCAGCTAGAATTGGTGCACAGATATATTTAGGATTTATACATGCTGTGTGTGTGTGTGTGTGATATTCATAACTGTGCTGGTAACTTTAATACAATCGATAAAAGGCAGTAGACCTTGTTCTTTTGATTGCAGGTGCTACTTTCCTTGGTTTTCATGTGTTCTCATGAACTCTAGATCTGACACCAGTGGCAGAGATAACCCTGTTGCACTCAAGACTGCAGTCGCTACAGCCAGACCCACACTGGTGTAATAGAACGTCACTAACGTTACTTTACATAAAATAAAAGGTTATGGATATAAAATCACGGATTGTAGCAGCAGGAAGCAGCAGTGTCCAGGGCTGCCAGGTTCCTGCCGCAGGTGGGAAACAGCACGAGGCAGGCTGTGTCTCTGGAGATACTAAGCAGCATATTCAGCTTGGAGTGGAGCAAGAGGGGGAATGTGGTAGGCGCTGTTGACAAAATCCCAGCCGGCTGGAATGGCGTTTTATAAACCTGCTCACGCAGAAGCCAAGCAGTTTCCCATGGACATGAAACCTGATGTGCTGAGCAAAAACCCTCCTAGCAAACCGGCCTGCACTACCCAGCACAAGGCAGCAGTCAGAGCTTCCCATGTGCCTCTCATCACACCCAGAGCAAACACCTCCACTGCTGACAGCCAGCACCGGCAGAAATGCAGGGATTCAAGTCTCAGAGAGCAGCCAGAGCACGCCTGCACTATTCTCCTGGCCCCTCAGCTCGTGAAAAGCCTCACAGGAGACACTCAGACCCTACAGTGCTATGCGCTGAGATCGCTCCCTGCACATTAAGGGCTAACTACCCAGCAGAGGCACTGTCATAAAGGTGGCCACATAATCCTCAAATGGTTCCAATTTTCCTTATTCGCACTGTCCACAAATCTGCCTCTCCAGCAAGGGATGCAGCAGGAGACCCCTTGGGCAGGCAGGGGGGACCCTGATCTTCATTTTATTTCCCACAATCGTCTGCATTGCAATGGAAAACGGCAGCAGGTTTTGCCCCATGTTTTGGTCACTGGTTGTTGGCGACGCTGGCTGGCCAGGAGGGATAAGGGGGGAGCAAATGAACATTCAGTCACGAAATCTATGGAAGGGAACTTCCCTGGCCTCTGTGACACAGGGCTCTCCCAGCATCACCATCCAGAAGAGAACCGTCCTGGTGCCTCACGTTACAGGTGGATTCTGCAGGGAAGTGTACTGGCCCGATCCCCAGCCCCTCTCGCATGCAGTCAGGTTAGGGCGAAGTGGGTCGGGGCGAGAGAGGCCAGCGGGAAGCCAAGCCACCTGCGTCTGCGGGGTTCCTCCAAAACTCTCTGTGCCTCTTGTGTTCCCCAGGCCATCACCGGAGCTCGGGGTGGGGAGGGGGACATGGGGCTGGAGAGCCCAGAGTGCGGGGTGTCTGCTCCTTCAGAAGGAATCCCTAGAGAGGCTCCTAGAGGGTGCGGCGAAGCCCCAGCTGTGGCTGCAGGCCAGATACCTGGTTCTAGGGCACCCAGAGCCCTGAGCTGGGAGGGAAGAGCGAGGAGTGTCAGGGCTCAGCTCTAGCATCTCAGAGAGCCAAGTCAGTGACCGCAGTGGATGCCGTGCTGTGATACTGTGCCCTTCTGCAGCACCTCCCTGGTGACGCAGCCTCCTGCGCCATGCGGCAGGGCAGGGCTGTGCGGACGGGGAGCTGAGGCACCAAGAGGGGAGACGCCTTTCCCCAGGCGGCACAGAGAGTCTGTGGCAGAGCTGCAGATGGAACTCAGCTCACGCCCCCACCTTCCATCCTGTGCTTTAACCACAGTGTCATGCTCCATCCTGCCAGCCCCCAGACCTTCAGCGACCCAGCTGGGGAATTCGGGATGGGCGTGGCAGGGGTTCTTGCCCCGGCAGCTGGGGTGGTTAAATAAGAACCTCTCAGATCTGGATCTTCTCCCCAGTCACAGTGCAGTGCTTTCCTGGCTGTGCCTGTTACATCCCTCTGCACTTCCTGCACCGAGCTAAATGCTTAGAATTTAGGCTTCTGGACCAGCTGAACTCCCACAGTGCCGGCAGCCCCTGTGACAGTCCTTGGCCGAGCTAGACAGTGACTGGGAGCGGGTGCCCAGCAGGGGAATAGGAGCAGTAAGATTCCCCCTTGCACTGCTGGGGGTGAGCTCACAGGAGCAGCTGGGCAGAGAGAGGCGAGGAAGGAGAGCTTTCTGTAGCTCTGCCATGACAGCCGAGCCAGCAGCCAGCACGGGGGTGTTGTAGTTTGCTCCTGGTACAAGACAACAAACGCCTCCTCCCCCGAGCAAGGGGACATGGACGAGGGACCCGTGCTTTGGCGTGCTGTTTCTGTCACCCTGGCCCCAGGGCTGTTCAGGGGGTGGGTGCACAGCTTCAGGATCCCCCTCTCAGAACCCCTCACCCCAGCCCCGGCTGCCCCAGCTGCAACGAGCGTGGGCTACTCCCCGCTGCCAGGCAGGGGCGAGGGGATACATGGTGCTCAGCCCCGGCAGGCCAGCCCCGGCTGCCCTCTCTCTCTATTTCTTCAGCTGGATCTTTGTGTTATGGGAGAGCATAGAACAAAGAGACCCATCAACCTCCAGGCTACACACGTGCTTACAGAGCTGAGTCCTGAGTCCCACCTCCATGTGAGTCAGATGGAGCTTGTCTGAATAAGGGCCCCGGGATCTGGCTCACAGGGACCCCATTTCAGGGGATCTGCTCCACTTACAAACCCAACTGCTCAGCTCCTTGCTCAGGTGTGACTCTGCACCTCCTCCAGCAAGCTCCCATTGCTGGACGGGAACAAGGCGTCACCACAGCCAGAACTGGCCCAAAGTGAATGGCTCGCTCGGTGCTAATTCCCTGCGAACGCAGCAGGTGTTGCCTAGCAGCGAGGCTCCCTCCCGCCCCTCTGCTCTGCAGGGGAAGATGCTGCTCCCCCTCGTGGGAAGGGGGAAGGCGGAACCCATCGGCCACGCTTTCTGCAGCTGAGCTCTTCTTGCTATGGCTGATCCCCGAGAAGCCAGGCCTGTTCCGCTTTCCATTCCCAGCCAGTTCACGGCAGGCCCCGGGCCAGCAGCAGGTGTGTTGGGTTCACTGTTCCGGCTCTCAGTGGTGTCCAGTGAGAATCCGTCTCCGAATCACACAGACGCTTTTTAAAATATTACCCGTTGTCAAAGATCCCCAAAACCTCAAAATCCAGGAATTTTGGGGGGTGACACTTTTGCCTTTTGTTTTTGAGCCCGTTTCGGCGAATCTCTTTTATTGAACACTGACATCTAGGACTGCTAATTGGTCCCCAGTCTGTAATCTGGGTCCTAAACCACCGTTCCCTTAAATCCCGTGGAGGAAGGGAAGGGGCCCATGGCCCGAGAAGAGAGAACTCACCCCTGAGGGAGGATGCACTGTCCAGCCCAGCTCTGCCGTCGCCGTGGTGGAGTCCATCAGCGTTTCTGTGGGGAGATTACAAAAGAGAGCCGTCAAGGGGAGAGCAACCTCATCAGGCAGGCCTGGGTGAGCAGCACAGCAGGACCCGGACCAGGAGAGCCATTCACGCACCCTGGGACGGCTTCCAGACAACCCCGGCTCAGGGCAAGAGCCTTAAAAGGCCGATGGGTGCAGAAACCAGCTAGGGTCCCGGGCGGAGAGCACAGTCTGCCCCCGGTTAGCATTTTGCCTTTCACATACCACAGATGACCCACTCCAGAGCCTAGGGGTGCCTCCAGAGCCGGGATTCAGCTAGCTGTCAACAAGGAGGAGGGCCCAGGCTCATTTAGGGCCACACCCAGAACGGAGTAAAGTCCTGGAGAGCGTGCCCTTTGCCTTCAGCGGACATTGGCTCAACCTCTTGGCCCCAAGCCCCGCTCATGGACCGGGGACCTCCCACAGGACCGCGGGGCTGGGAGAATTCTCCAGTGGCGCGAGGAGCCGTTCCACATTCCCTTCCACAGGCTGACAATGGGCTGCTCCTCGTATGGCAGAGGCCACTCCAGACAACCTTAGACAAAACTCCAGAGTGCTGCCCCTCTCCTCATAGGCCTCCGGCAGCTGTCCACGAAGGAGGGGCAACCGGGCCGAACCCGAGTGAGTGCTGGTGCGACCTGGCACTCGGAGTCCCACTGCCACTCAGATTTGACCTAGCCACTCTCTGTCATGACAGTGGGGCAGCTGGGACAAATCTGCGGCCCTGCCCTAGGCAGCTGCCTAATCTACCTATAGCTAGAACGGCCCCTGGCATTCGTTCCCCCTGCCCCACTCCTACCCGGGCCTGCATTGCCCCCAGACAGGAGCTAAGCTGCGTGTAGGAAGCCCTGAAGGAGCTGGGCTCCGCAGTATTATTGTGCTGTCTCCTCACACCCTGCCCCTCTGCGTAGAGGAACACTCCATTTGCTGCGGGCAGTGCCCTGGCACAGGGTCAGCATTCGTCCCAAGTGCCACGTGAGTCCTCTGGGACGTCTTGCTGCTCAGGCTCTGCCTTAGAGGGCCCTGGCATCAGTCCGTCACCGAGCATGGCCCTGCAACCCGGCTTCTCCCACAGCCTGTAGCTATCGGGGGGCTGTAGCTTAGCCATTTCACACCATCCACGGGTGAAATTTGCTCCTCCAGGCACCAGCTCAGCCAGGGTTTCCTCCTCTAAGAATATAGAATCATAATGAAATGCATGGCAGCAGCTTGGAAACCGCAGTGCAGGAGCTGCAGCCCAGCGCGTGCGAACAGAGGCTTCTCTGCTAACCTCGAGTTAGAGAACTGCTCACATTTAAAAGAATACGACGTTTTGCCACCGCTTTGCAGGGTAAGAATAACAGCTGGCAGTGCTGCCGAAAAGCACATTGAATTGCAAAGGGAAACGCGCTGATTTCAGGATTTAAACGACATGAAGAGTTAAACTAACTCGAAGGCTGATTTTCCAGGCCATTTGGACCCAAAGACTTTAGGCCAGATGATGTTTCAGCCAGTCAGGACTGAATAAAACACAGAGCAGGTTTTATAGACAGTGCAGGGAGCGATGCTGATCATTCAGGCTGCAGGACACTTGCCATTAGAAGATGCTTTTTCCACTTTCTTAAAACAATGCCCAAATGTAACCATTCAGTCTGACATCCTCCCTGCCAGGCGTCTGCCTCAGGCTGGCATGATCTTGAAAGTTTCAGCTAAAACAGGCCAGCCATTTCTCAAAACAAAGTTAGCAAAAAATATGTTGATTTGCCCACGTTAAAAATACCCCAGCAGCAAGAAGTGTTTGGCTGAGAAGCCCTCACATCATACCCACGCAATTTGGAGAAGGGATGCGGAATTTGACAGGGGGTCACTTCAGCTTCAGGAAAGTGCCTTTTTCTGTTCCAATGAAAACCCATTCAAATTTGGCAAAGTTAGAGCCTCTGAACATCTCAGTTTGCACACGCTCAGTAGAAAGTTGTTGGAGGCCGGCAGCATTGGCGAGCAAAGATTCCAGCTGCAATGAACCCGCTCTATACCCAGGCAGCTTCTGTGTTCCTACCAGCCCACACCATCCCCACAGAGCCGCTGACTGTGCTCCATGCCAGAGAGCCAGGGCCTGAGCAGGACATTTGTAACAATTGCTCCTCCTCGCTGCCAGGGAGGCAGGGCAGCTGTGAACATAAGAACGGCCATGCATTGGCAAAAAAAATGTTGAGGCTGCAAAATCCAAGCACTCAAAAGTTAGGCAATACCAGAATTAAGGTTGTCTGTGCAACCTCACTGTGTCTCCTTTGCCTGTATCCATTACAAGACAGTCTTAAATTACAGGATCACGTTATTTGTTCTACAGGACCCCTGCCTCATTCAGTGCAGAGGAGATTCCACTATGAGGATACATCAGGGCAGAGGAGTGAAAGAAATTGTTGTCGTAGGACCCGTGCCTCGTTTGCTGCAGAAGCTGGAGAGTGAATGAAGCCGAGGACGAGGAGACAGGACTGCACTCACAGCTGCAACTGAAGTCTTGGGAAGCCGGGCTTTGAAGACTCGAAGTGTCACATTATGCTAGAGTCTGAAAAATCCGGTCCGTGTCTCACATTGGGCACCCAAAATTCAGGGATACTTTTGACCTTAATCTCTCCGTGCCCCCGTTCCCCACCTGTAAAACAGGGATAACAACCCTCCCCGGCCCGATCTCCCACAGGAGTGCTGTGAAAACAGATTCATTAATGTCTGTGAAACTCTCAGATGTTCTAGTGCAGAACGCCGCAGGGAAGGCCAGGAGGAAATGAATCATTCTCTCTGTAAAGCAGGGTTTGACTAGTAGGCTGTGACCAGGGTCTAGGACCCCGCATCAAACACCATCCATCCTGGGCACTGACTGAGGTAGGGTCCTGTGGAAACAATGGTCTGTGCTCATGTAATTCAAAACTGTATCATAATGCACGTGCACAAGGGGGCCCGAGCCAGGCCGCACAGGCTGCCTTAACACAGGTATTCGCTGACGTCTGAGTGCTGGACGTTGCTCTGGTAATAGGGTTCTCTGGCTGGGGGTGTTTTCCACTGCATTAAAGCACATTGATGACACAGCCTGGCTGAGAATGTAGATGCAAAGTTCGGGAAATCCGAGGCCCTGGTTCTCACGTCAGCTATGACTCAGCCCTCTTGTCTGCCCCTAGCTTCGAAGAGACCCGACAACGTGAGAGCCAGACTGGAGTTAGCAGTTTGGGTGCTGTCCCCACCCCGTGTCCCACCGGGAGTACTTTGTGGTTCGGCAGAGCTCAGAGGGTGCTGCAGCCTACCCAGGACCCTTCACAGAGCCCCGTGGGCTGCGGAGGCGGGGAGCTGGGAAACAGCAGATACCCACCCTCAGGCTCTCCCACATCCTGCACCCTGCCACACAGAGCTGTGCTTGGGCAAGGGCTGTCCCATTCCTGGGCCCCCCGCCCCCATTCCACCGCAAAGGGCTGTGCATGGCAACAGCAGGGAGGGACTGGATTTCCTCCAGTGGAGACGGGGTTGCTGCGGTGCGGGATGACACACGTCCCAGGGCTTTCATCTCAGCCTTTCCGTCAGGGATTTTTTTTTTTTTATTTATTTTTTTTTACTACACAGCATCCCTTTGATTTTTGCTTCTTTGTGTTTGCGACTAGGCCAGGCTCAGGTGTGCTTGGAGGCCTGTGCCACGAAGCCGCTCAGTGTGAGTCCTGCCAATCCACACACGGCACACACAATGGGATAGGAGAGCCGGTGTGCTGAGCCCCTTCCGAGGCAGCGGTCCTGGCGGGGAAGACAGAGGCTGCCCGTCTCTAAGGGCAGGACACTGGAGGGAGCCAGCTGGCGTGGTGCTCACTTCCCCCACTCCTGGTTAGCAGTGTGGAATTGCGCACGCCCACGATGCCGCAGCCTCACGCTCACAGGTTCAGTCAGGCCCCAGTGAGAGGGTGTGGGGGGCAGACAGCTCCGCTGGCTGGGACACAGCGCGGGCCCAGACCCACAGGGCTCGACAAGGGACAGCTACGCTAACGGGGCTGCATGGGGGGGATCCAGATGCCACTTGCCTCTGGAAGCGTTACCAGATGAGAACTGCCATACACCCACCAGTTCACATTTCAAGCTTTGTTCTTGTCCACTTCTCCTCAATCCCTTTCCTAGGAGCGCGCGAGCAATCCGTGCACAGCGCTGGATTACTGCCCGGGAGAAGACACCTCCCAGCGCTGCCACTGGAACCGCACCTAGTGACTGCAGTACATACGCCATGCTGAAATGGATTCCCAGTGAGACGATACGGACACTGACTTCTTCTTTAGAGAAGTCCTCTCATTAGCCTCGACGAGTCGCTGGGTTTGCTCTTGGTCTCTGTGTGTGCAGTTTTTACACTGTCTCTTTCTGTGTTGCACTCAACTTTTATGCTAAAATTAACTGAAAAAAAATGTTTAACTGTGTTATTTCTAAACCA
The DNA here is from genome assembly GCF_026122565.2 of Emydura macquarii macquarii. Taxonomy (NCBI): domain Eukaryota; kingdom Metazoa; phylum Chordata; order Testudines; family Chelidae; genus Emydura; species Emydura macquarii. The sequence goes on from NW_027132905.1 coordinate 51,902,981, forward strand.
AGTTTCCACAAACTTCAAAGCCCACCCAGGGGGCTGGGTTCAGGGAAAGTCTGATGCTTTCAAGAAAGGCCGTATCGTAACTAGCGAGCGGCCTTCTTTGAAATCGCTGCCCAAAAGGGACTTGTTTGCAGCAAGCTCTAATTGCCTGAAAACAGGGTTGGGATGAAAATGTCTCCTGTACCCTAACGAGAGCCTCCCAGGCAGTGCCATGCAACGGGGTGCGATGGAGAGAGTCCGTGGCCGAGGGTGCACCGAGGTTTGCTCTCAGAGCAGGGATTACACCCCTTTCTTAGCATGAGCAATGAGCCTCGGCACTCATGCACAGCGCACGCACGAGGTGAAGAGTGCATTCTCAGCGACGCGCCAAGTCTGCTGAGGAGTTTAGGAGTGGGACGGCAGTTAAACGCGAAACGTAGCCCGGGAAACTCGCCTTTCCTCCACCCTCTCTCGCTACCAAAGGGCTGGGCAGTGACACGTCAGACTTCAGGCCCACGCAGCTCCAGACGAACGCCCCCATCCAGCAAAGCATTTAAAGCCATGTGCTTGAAGTTTTGCAAGCGTTTCAGCGCTGTGCTAGACCAGCTCCGAATGCCCGAGACTAGCTAGTTGTACATTAACAAGGAGATGCATTCTGGGATTTTTCCCAAAGGAAGCCAACAGAGATTGCCTCCTTCATACAATAGCCTGCTCACGCGGAGCCAAATGCTGGAGCAGGAGTGAGCCTGCACCACCAGCGCAGGGGCCCCATTCCCACTTCCCAACCTACCTCCCCAGCCTCATGCAACCCCTCGCTCTAGCTCCCCCCATCACAGGAAGGCCTGGTCTGGCAAACCTAGCCAGGGGCTCACTGGACTAGGGCTGCTCTCCAGGGCAGCACAGGAAATCTGCCAGGAAGCGCTAACGTCTGTGCTTCTCGGGGAGCCTTTGCTGGAAGTGAAGCCTCCCACTTTCCCTGCCTCCTCTTCCTACTCTGTCCCAGCACCGGGGGTAGAGGGGACAAGGAGGAGCCAGGCAAGAGAGAGTGCAGAGGGAAAGACACTCCAGAAGAACCTTGCCAGCCCATGGAACTAGGCGAGCAGTAGCCAGTGGGGCCGTGTCAGTAATGGTGCACGTTCCATATCAAGAAGAGTCCAAGAGAGACGGCTTCTGTTAGATCCAACAGCTTCCCTGACCCAGCCCACAATAACCCCAGGGGACAGACGTGGGACTCTCTCATGTTTCACACAGAGGTGGCCATCAAAGAGCCAGCATTTACCCACTGGCACAGCTGAGATAACACTGTTATTACTGGTTCTGTATCTACACTGTGATTTCCGTTCTTCCACTGCGCTGTAACTGGGTACACAGTGCCTTCATGGCAACCACTGTGCAGATCTGCTGGTTTTACTGGCTATAATGGGAAACTTATTCTGCTTGGAAGCTGGCACGTAGCCTTTCCTGTTTGCACTGCCTAAACATAGCGAAGAGGAAGGGCAAACAAACTGAACGGAGCCCACAGCATTAATTAGCACAGTGGCCTTTGGACTCACTTTCTGTTCAGCTCTAGTTACATTGCTAAAAATCTCCATCCTCGCAGAACATAACAGGGACACCTCCCCCCACACCTGACCTTAAAGCATCACACGTATCTAGCAAATGAAGACTTAAAAGCAGAGCGAGAAGGAGATCTAACAGGATAGATGGGGAACCGGGACAGGAAATTAAAAACATGTCCGGCTAGACAGAGCGTCCTGTCCACATTGCGATTGAACGCATGCTCACAGCAGCCCTGGAGCAGACATCTCTGTCCTGCTCTACCAGTGATTTCAGGCCATCATCCGACCCATGGACGGCAGCACATGGAAATGCGGCAGCATTCTGCCAGTGACCCTTACCCATCATCATTTCACCCGCTGTCAGCGCACCGCTGGACGACTCTCTCCATATTCTAGATCACAGGCTGCCCCGCTATGGAATCAGCTGACGGTGCTGATCTCCTCAGAGATCACATGGGAATCACAGTCCAGCATCCCTGGTAGGCCTCCCAGAGACACTGCCTCCTATTGCTGGATCCTGACAGGTAAGGACTCCAAGCCCCTGCTGCAAACACGGACAATGTGAGTTGTCTCCGCTTTTAGCGCCCTCAGTTGGGCGGGGAGGAAGTTGGTCAGATGGCCTCACGGTGTGCAGCAAAAAGGTGAAAAGTTCAGAGACTTACACAAACGCAGCCACCCAGGTGCACTTTTTCACTAGCGCCAACAGTCCCCTCGTCCTCTCTGGAGCCTGTCATCTGAGCTTTTCAAACTCTCTTTGATTTAACCCGCCAGCTACTCACAGATCCAAAGGCCAGAAGGGACCACTTTGATCATCTAGACCAGTGTTCCTCAACCGTTTAAGTAGCAAGTGCCCCAACACTCACTTTGCCACGGGATTTTATATTTACAGACTAACGTGAGCCATATGCTGGAGCTCAGAGCCACAGCCCTTCAAACACAAGGGGCCTGTTTAACTCCGTTTGTCTTAGATACCCCTACGTACGCAGACAAAGGTGCCCGAAGGATTTTTCAGTGTCTCTGCAGCGGGACGCACTGGTCAACAGCCCAAGAACTGTGACTCCCTTCATCTTATCTTTGTTAAAATGAATAGCTGGAGCTCCTTGCGCCTATCACTGCCAAGCAGGTTTTCTAATCCTGTAATCATTCTCATGGCTCTTCTCTGAACCCGCTCCAATTTACTGTGGACACCAGGACTGGACACAGGATACCTGCAGCGGTTGCACAAGTGCCATACAGAAGTAAAAGAACGTCTCTGCTCCTACTCAAGATTCCTCTGTTTCTGCATCCCAGGATCGCATTAGATCTTTTGGCCACAGCATGACACTGGGAGATCAGGTTCCGCTGCTTATCCCCAACCAAACTAACCACCAAATCTTTTTCAGAATCACTACTTCCCGGGACAGAGAGGCTGAGTGGGAATGAGATGGCCAAGTGGGGATGGGAACAAAGGTTAGGAAGGATCTGGAATACCGGCTTAGTGCTTGATTACAATGGCAGGGAAGGCAGCCAAGCGGTGCACAGCGGGAGAGAGGAATTAGGACTCCTGGGTTCAGTTTCTCGCTCTGCCATTCAGTTGCTCTGCAATTTTCAGCATCTTCCCCCGCCTCCCAGGGCAGTGCCAGTGCAGCAAATAAGGGGGTTAGCCCTGCCACGGCTTTGCTGTGTGCTTTGGACCAGTCACGTCCTTTCCCCAGGTCTCAATCCCCTGAGCGCTGCAATGAGATGAACGCCACGCCCTGACTTTGGAAGCCGGTTGCAGGCGCCAGATGTGCGTGAGGTCTGCTGATTAGCCCAGGAAGGGCAGCGCTGATGCAGACGACCGGCTACCTGGGCAGAGGGGCTGGCCAGGTAGAGTTACACCCACACCGGCATGAGAGCGGCTGCTTTGCTCATCCTCCCCCACAGCCTGGTGGCTGCCGATAGCTGCAGCTCAGTGCGAATCCTCGCGGAAGCTGCGTTTTATCAGTGTTGTTGTGTGTGTTATTCCCTCCCGGGTGTTTATCTGCAGATTCACACACACTGTCCGACATAATAAATAAACCCACAGCTCTTCGAACGCGCTGGCCCAGCGCTGGCCTCCTTCCCGCAGAAACCACACAGCTCCCCACGGCACACTTACGAGAAGTGCCTGTCCTTTGCGCTCTGAAGATGCTTTCAATGAACAACTTTCTGCCCATCGCTGGCGGGGCTGGCCAGGCGGCGGCACAGCGGGGGGCTGTAAGGACATCCACAGCTCAGAGCACTCGGCCATCCACCGACAGGTCACGACCATCGGAACACAGCCGCCAGCTGGTTCCGAAACTACCCGGGACCACGCAGAAATCTTATCACACTGGTGTCGATACCCCGGGGGAAGGGGAGGGGCACCTGGTTTTGTGCACTAGCCTCTTCCTACTTAAGTCACAAGTGAGAAGACCTTGGCCACATTCGCTTTTCCCCAGCTGGCTGTTTCAGGATTGGGGTCTGTCGGCAGAGCTGGGAGGAAAGATCAGGACCGGAGTAGGAGGGCGGTGCTTGCCAGGATTGAGGCAGAGCTGTGCAGGGTGCCCAGGACGGGATTAGTGGGGGATGCGAAGGGTCAGAGTTAAGGGGCATTCACAAGCACTAGGGTTCTAATGCAAAGCGCTCCTAACAGCTGGAGTTCGCGCCTTTATTTCTCCTCTCACATCTTTAATCTCTTCTTCCACTTCCCCCCGCCCCACTGCAGCTTCCTCCTTGCTCTGCTGCTCCAGTTATTTCTCAGGGTAGGGAATGTACCCACGTTTAGCCCACTTCGGTGTTGCTGACTCAATAAACCTCTGCATGGACACTGGAAGGGACTCCCTCCTGGGTAATGAATGGTCTATATAATTAAAGGGCACCCTTCAGGGATCAAAGCTCTCAATCACAAGCGAGGGTAACTCAGCCCTTGGAATGGAAGGCTCATGAGGTTCACTGCCCAAAAGTTGCAGGCAGCACAATGGACCTACCCTGGACCTACGGCATCCCATTGCATTGGGGCCCTTCGTGCGGGAAAGGGCAGACGATGAGCTGCATGTGTCATGCCAGTTCCAGGCCGCTCACCTGACAGTGCTGACAGCTTACCGCACCCAGTGCCCAAACCTGGCTCAAAGGCTGGCTTTGAATTTCGCCGGAGTAACCTTGCAATGATGCTCCCTCCTCAGGAAGGCCTTGCCCAGGTGAGAAACGGGCCCCACGCCGACACGCTTTGCCCCTGATATAGTTAGTGCCATTATGCCTTGGATGGGACTGAGCGCATTCAAACTGGGAGCACCTTAGCGAGAGCTACTCCAGGAAGGGATGCAGCGGTGCGGGGAGAAGGACGCTCTCTGCTCCCAGAGGGGCAGGTCCAAAATGTCCCGTGGCGCAATCTAGTGCCATGCTGCCAGCGCCAGGCGCTCACAGTCATGAGCCGGGCCCCGACCTCACAAGATCGGCTGAGAGCTCCTGAGATCTGTGAGACAATCAATCTGGAGTGCTCGCTATTTGCTTTCTGGTTGGGGGGGGGGGGGGGGGGGGGGGAGGGAGGGGTCCAAGCTTTTCTCCACAGCCAGCCGGGCTGGGCACTTACTTTCTAAAAACAGAAATGAAAGGGGAGGTTCTCTGGGACTGCCATGTCTCCACAAGCTGTGCCAAAGAACAGATACAAGAACAGTGTCAGTGTGCAGGGCCCAGCCCAGACACAGGCAGGGCAGGGCAGGCTGTCTCCTGCCACCACACACGGGGAAATGCTGGAGCCCTACGGGGGGCCCATTTCCGGCTCCTTTCCCACTGCGATGAGCAGAGCTCAGTCGCGTCTCCTGGCACGCCTGCAGCCTGAGCCCAGCAGCGTTCCTCTCTGTGGGCAGCCCGGGGCTCCATGACGGACAGGCTCACGGACAGGCCAGAGTAGCACAAAATCCTTCATCAAAACAGAATGTTTTCAAGCGGGCTGTGTGTCAGAAACAGCGCTCTGCACACAGCCCCTGCACGCAGCCACGCACCCGGCCCCGGAGGGGCAGCTAACGAGGATCCCGCCTGGGCCTGGCCAAGGGGCTTTGGTACAGATACATTTATCCTGCGCGCAGCTGGAAGGCCCCATCTGCCTCCGGCTCTTTCCTGGGGCCTTAGTACAATATTTTCACCAGTGAGCACTGAGAGAGTCTTGCAAACCCAGCGGCAGCCTCCTGTCCTCTCGCTACCGCTCTGAGCTTTGCTTTGCCTGGCCTGGGGCCAGCGGAACGAACTGAAACCGAACCCGGCCGCTCAGTAACACCACACTGCACCGGGTGCCAGGGCCACAGGGTATTTGGGATACTCTGCTCAGGGATCCACGTCACCTCCAAGAGGGAACGAGCGATGACTGATCTGGAATGGGACGTCCCCGCCCCTCCCATTCTTCCTCCACCCCACGCCCCAAGGGAACAAGGAAAGCCAAGGGCACGGTGTGGCAGTGCCATGCCGCACCGGCAGGGAGCACTGGGGTGCTAGCGTTCGCTCGGGGGCAGCAGTGCCACCGTCACCAGGGAGCAAGCTAGCCACGCCCGGGGGCGGCACAGTCTCTCTGCACTGGCCCTTGAAGACACCTCACGCCCATGCAGCAACGTTCCACGTAACGGCCGGGTCCGAACCGGACCCCGCGGCGGGGTGTGTGTGGCCGGCCCCACAGCTCAGCACATAGGATTGGGGTGAGCGAGTGGAGGGGTGTCTGCACAAAGCTGGGCCGGGCGGCTCCCCACGTCCCCTCTGTATGACAGGAACGCTTCCTTCTCCACAACGTACGGCCTGGGCCGAATGGCGCGGCAGGCTTCTGAGCCGTCTCAGTGCCAGCGGGGAACGCCCACGCACAGAGAAGTGCGAGACCCCTGTGCAGCTCTGCCCCCTCTGGGCACAGCCCCCAGCGACAGAGGGCACGAGTCATTCGAGCCGATCTCTTCCCAATCATCAATTCCCGCCTAGGGCTTTTCTGTGCACACAACTCGCTAGCTCCTGCTAGCTGCCCGTGGCCAGGCAAACCCAGGCTACACACACGGCACTACCACAACACGCAGGCAGCTGGGCCTTGCACACCGAGCGTGGGGACATGAGCCAAGAGTCCTGGCCCCAGCTCGGCCACAGCTCGGCCCCAGCTCGGACGAGCCCCATCCTCACCCCCTGTGCTTCCGTTTCCCCTATGTACTAACAGGGACCAAACCCTGGCTGCCACCACCCGGGTGGATTAATTAGACCGACCAGTGATTTAAAAAGCTGTGTGCACTGAGCCCACCCCAGTGCTGATCTGAGGGCACAAGACAGACACGGGCGCACTGGGCATTAGCAAAGGGGGTGGCAGGCTGCATGCAGAGAGAGGCTCGCATGAATGGGCGTCAGGGAACACGTGCAGGTGCCCGGACAATGTGGGGGTGCATGCCAGTTGTGACCCTGGTAGGTGTGAGCTGGGGAGGGGGGGGGGCGTTGCTGTGGGGCACACGTGCATCCTACAGAGCACCAGACCTGCATGGAGCATCTGTATCACCTGCACCTGTCACCTGCAGTCGCTCGGTTAAAGCTGGCAGGGGTTGGCTACGGACACGGCCCGTGCACCTTCAATTGCAGCGCAGCCCTGGTCTACATCACCGCCCTCCTGGGCAATGCAGCCACACCAGCCATGCTCCCGGTGCAGACGGTGCATTGTTGCCAGGAGGGCTGCTAGCTACTGCCTCTCAGGGAAGGGGCTCGGCTGTGCCGACGGGAGATGCTCTCCTGTCGGGATACGTAGCATCTTCACTGGTGCAGCTGGGCCCCTGAAGACGAGCCCTGAGCCAGGAGCACGGTACATGCGCTAAGCACTGGTAGGGGGGGCGCCGTGGCTCACCCTGTACCCCAGCGCCAAGCTCAACCTGTAAGTGACAAGGCGGCTGTCGCCAGGACGGGGAGGTCTCTGCTACCGCGGCTACAGATGGCGGTGGGGGCTGGGAGATGCACTCACACGCAGGTGCACGCGCACACACAGAACGCAGTCAAGGAATCCCTGCCCTTAACCTGGCAGGATCAGGGAGACGGACAGAGAGGGGCTGAGAGCAGGGCCAGACAGTCACGTCTGCAGACGCAGGCCTGGAAACAGGCTGTCCCCACCCCAGCTTTGGGCCTGAGCTGGGCTGAAGGGGGTGCGTGCTGGGAATCAGAGCCATGCCGCCCCAGCTGCCTGCTCCACGAGCGGTGCCCAGGGCGAGGTCTGCAACAGGAACAGCAAACCCAGGCGCTGCTCGCTTGGAGCAGACAGGACCCAAAGCCCAAAGCTGCCTGCGCAGGGCCACCCCCGCGGCCAGCCGACAGCACCGGCGGACAGCAAAGCACAGCTCCCGCAGCCTGCTGCTGGGGGAGCGGGAGGGGCACTGGGATGGGCAGGTGTGCAGCCGGACACACGGGATCACTGCGACCCGTCCTCAGCCCCTGCTCCAGTCTGACTCGGGCTAGAGCAGATGGGCAGAGGGCTTTTCCCAGTGGCAGGCAGGGCCAGCCCCCGCCAAAACCCAAACAGCCCCGTGCTGGCGCTGGGGTTGGTGTGACCCCGGCACGCATGGGGTGCCGCAGCCTCTCGCCAGCAACGCCCGAGCTCAATGAGATGGTCTCGCCCCGAGCGGCCGGGCCATTTGGAAACGGCTCCTCGCTCTCAGCAGGCTCCGGAGCCCTGCCCGGAATCCCAATCAACTTCTCCTTAATGGCCTTCCATTTTAATTTCCTTTTATTGGAAAACACAGATGGTGCCCACCCCCACCCCCGGCACCCCTGCCCTGGACGCACACCGCGTAAGCACATTGCTCAGGAAAAGATGTTATCCGCACGCACAGCCAAGTCCCCGACGGAAACCTGCCGCCCCGCAGAGCTGCGCAGCTGCCCCACGGCTGGTCACGGCAGGCCCACGGGGGCGCGGGTGCTGCAGGGGCAGGCGGCACGAGGCACCTGGGCTCTGGGAACACAAGCACAGGTGCCACCAGCACAGGGGCAGGCCCGGGAGCAGGTGCTTTGCTTCCCCTTCCCTCGCAGCACCAAACCCCACGGAGCTGGGCAAGGGGCAGCTGGTGCTGCCTCCCATGGCCGTCTATCTTCTGCCTCCGGAACAGCTGCAGCAAAGGGCTTTTCTGAGTGGCTCCCCCTCCCCGCCCGCGCCAGGCTGGACAGGCGCCTTTGCTCTCACACACCTCATTAGTTCTCTGCTGGGCACAGCGCTGTCGCCCGGAGCAGAGAAGAGCCATGCTGGGTGATCAATCCCACCGGCCTCGGAGGTTGACACTTGTTCTTAAAAATGCATCTAATTAAAATGGCTGGCGATTGCGTCAGCCGGGGGTGGGGCGGGGGAAGAGGAGGGAACCAGAGCCCAGATCTTGCTCCACGGCAGGCAGAGCCGCTCCCCGTACCTGGATCGGTGGATCTCAGCCAGCGGCCACCGCCAGCCGGAGCACAGGATGGGCCCAGGGCAGCTCCCGGGAGCTGGCGAGGCGGATGGATCGGGCCAGGCTGTGCACAGCTGGGGCAAGGCAGACAGGTGCTGGTGAGGGGCGTGAGCGCTGGGCACGGAGGGTGAATTGCCGGACCGTGCTGCTTTGTCATTATCGGACCAGAACACCACACATCCCAGACCCACGACAGAGCCCAGGTCCCACCCGCAGGAGGCGCAGTACGAGTCCCCCCCCCCCAGCAGGCCGCAGATGCCCGCCCTCAGCATCCCTCCTGCGCTTGAGATCCACGAGCCCATGCGAGAGGACAGGATCACTGCCCTGGCGCAGAGCGAGCAGACGAACTGCCCAGGTTCACACAGAGCTGGGAACAGACCCCGGCTCCTCCGGCTCCCAGCCCTGCACGGATTATTTTGCACTGAAAAGACATTGGCACAGCCTGTTCTCAGGGCAGCGAGCCCCAGGGAATTAGGAGCCATCCAGCGTTGGGCTATGCACGAAGAGTGGTGCAGTTTGTAACCATGGGCTGCCCCCAGCCTTCATTAAAAGACTGGAGATGAGGCGCAGTTTTTTACCAGTGGGGGTGATCCAAGTGAGTAAGGGGCCTGGTAGATTCTTTACCACGAGCCGTTTTTAAATCAAGATTGGTCCCCCCCCCATAAAGCTCTACGCTCGTCCACACAGGAGCAGTTCAGGGAAGTGGCAGGGCCAGAGGAGATCAGCCTAGACTTTATAATCGATGTAAAAAGTCACCTTCTCTAGAGACGGCTCCTGGGACTGAGGCCTGGCTTCGGCCGCTGCCCGTGAGAGGCTCTGCCATAGAGTGTGGCTGCAACGAGACAGGAGGAACCTTCCTCTCCAGTCCCTCCCTCGTGGGATGGCTGAATTCACTGTGCATCCAGGGACGGAGGAGCCAGCAGCCTGTGTAACCGGTGAGTGAAGGCTGGGGCCAAAGGGAGCCGCGCGACGATCAGGACAATATGCACAGAGACAAGGAGAGGGCAGAGGTCAGCGTCTGGCAGGGTGATCGCACAGGCCAGGAGCATGGCACAGCTGTGCACAACTGCAGAAAATAACGAGCCGACGTGTGATGGGGTGTCCACCCCACGCAAGGCCTGGAGGGTAAAGACGGCCAGGCAGGCTAATTAAGTGTCCAGGCTGCTCCTGGCGGAGGAGCCAGGGAACAGGGATGGATTAAATGAGACTCAGCAAGACAGGACCAGGAGGAGCCTGTACATGGCCCAGGAGACGAGCAGATGGGGGCTGCGGAAAGCAATCTGCAGTCACTCCCTAGGAGAAGGGAGGCGTGGTAGCGGGTAGAGGGTGGTCCACAGTTACTCTCTGAGAAGAGGGAGTTTGGGGCTGGCGAACCCAGGGGGGAGGCAGGAAGTTAGGAAAAGGCTCAGGGGAAAAGCAGCAAGGAATAGGAGTGCAAGCCGTGGCTGCTGGTGAGAGGGCCCCTGAGCTGGGACCCGGAGTAGGGGGCAGGCAAGACGGCGAGCAGGAAAACCGCCTGAGCCATTCGTTGAGCGGGCGGGTCACGAAGCAGACGCTGCAGCTCCTGGAGCAAGAGAGGCCACCTCCCAGCTGGGCAAAGGAACCCGTGGCACTACCGCACACAGCGTCACACACGCCTCCAGGTACCCACCTAACAACAACGACCAGTGCCCCCTCCCCACACAAAATGCCCTTCTCTGGCACGGGGAGCAAAGCAGCAGCTCCTCTACCTGCAGGAGAGAAACGCGTCCCTTCCCCGGAGCCAGCAACCTGCCTGGCCGCTGCACGTCCCCATCCCACCTCCTTTCCCAAGCCCAGACCCGTGACAGGTCACGGCTCCCCAGAGCACAAAGCAGCGATTGGGGGGCAGGCCCGAGACCAACACTTCTGTTTGACGACAGTCCGAGGTTCCAAAAATCGGTTTCCATCCCAATGCTGAACGAAAGTGAGACTTTCGAAACGTTTTGTGTAAAGTAAAAAAACCACACGCGAGTCCCCATAATATCCAATAGCCCAGTGGTCTGGACACTCCCCTGGGATGGGACGGGAAAGACCCAGGATCAAGTCCTTGCTCTGCGGCAGTGACTTGGATGCGAGTCTCCCACATCCCAGGGGAGAGCCCAACCCACCAGGCCAGAGAGTCCAGTTCTCTCCGGGCTAGTGAATATTTCGTTATATGAGCTGGAACAACTCCAAAAACAGAGGCTGAGTCTGTAGCCTTCCAAATCCTTGCTTTACCTCAGTCAGAACAGGGAACTGAACCCCTACGTCCTCAATGAATGCTTTAGCCACCAGGCTATTCTGGACATCTCTGTCGCACTTCAGGAAATTTTCAACCAAAATCAATAAAGAAAACAGTTTTGTCAACATTTTTGAACCCGCTTCAATGCTCGTTAACACTAGCTGAGACTTGGCACTGATCCAGCACTTCCCATCCAAAGCAGGTCAAGTCCATAGTCCTCATTTTACAGACAGGGAAACCGAGGCACGCACCGGTGACCTTTCATACTTCAGCCGCGACTTGGGAACCAGCTGTAAGTTTGCCCACATCTGACAGCGTTTGTGCGCTCACAGCACAGCAGGGAACGCACCTCCTACATGATTCCACTTTCACTGACATCACCCACAATCTCAGTGCTAACCAGACTCCGCACATCGAGTTCTGCACTAGGAAAGCAGGTGAGAAAGCGCCAGGCTCTTTGTCCACCCCTGTACGTGTGCTTCAGGTGATGCACTTGAGCACCCAGCTGCTCTCCTTGGACGTGCCAAGCTCCCCACCAGATACTCTGAAGTCTTCATATTTCCCTCGCAGGCTACTTTAGTACTTTCCAGTATTTCATTCTGTTTCATTCTATTCAGGCTCCCTATAGCGCAGAGACCACCCCGCTATCCAGTGTCAAATCCCTCTGGGAGAAACACGGGGGTCATTTCACCCACCACTGCAATACAGCCACCTCTGGAGTGGAGTGTGGCAGCTGTTTTATCGGTCAGGCCAAGACTACACAAGAGTTTAGGAGAGAAGTAAAGAGCTTTATACCCAGTTGAAACTGCAGAGAAGGAGAGTGCATTTGTGCGCAGAGAAGCTTAGCCAGGATACTGGGGCAAAGAGGGACAACGAGAATCCCGCTCAGCGTAGAGTCTGGGCTCTGCACAGGGAGGTACAAAGTGATGATGTGTTTCCGTGGGACCTAGGCTGACTTGCCACCAGTTACCCTCTTCAGAGCGTGGCGCTCACACTCCACCACACTCCACAGCAGCTGTCTGAGAGATTCATCATCTCAGGGTCAAAGCAGCAATCTCAGGTCTAGAGCCCACCTGAACGGAGAGAGGTGTCTGACGTCGCATCCTGTGAACGGCCTGGCTGCAGCTCCAGTGGATTCCCGGAGCGAGGGCCCATCCCACGTACACCCAGCCCGTGGCTCCGAAGAGCTTCCCCCACAGCTATGAGACCAAGAGCTAGCAGCCCCCCCATATGTTGCAGACCTGCCTGTCCACAGGCGGCTTCTACAGAACTTAACAGCTCCAGGCTATTATCCTCTGTGGCAGCGTCTCTGCTGCAGGAAGCCAATGGGGCAGGGGAATACTGCTGCCCATGCCTGGGAGATGTGGGTGGGCTGTAACAGGAGCTCCTCTTTCCCTGCACTCCACATCAGACGTGTGCAAACACTTGTGGAGTCAGGTACGAGGGGAAGAGTTCAGAGCCACTAAACCCACGGCAAGAGCCACACACCGGCTGGCAGCTTTTTACTCTGTGATTTACTATTGCTGCAGGCTGCTCCTTCCCAGAGCCCAAGGAATCCGCCTGCACTCAGAGCGTGCTGCTCTCTGGAATGTGGCTGCTACCAGGGTATGAACGGGGCTCCCCGGGGAGACAGCTGTGCTGAGTTATGCCAGACCAGCTGCACGGAGCAGCTACAGCCCGGACAGTAATTTCCCAGGTGACGTTACAAGGCAGTGGAGATTGGGGTGCCTGCATCGCCCTCCTGTAAATCCCTCCATCCACGTTACCTGGGCAGTTCCCTGTTTCATTAAGTCCCATAGTAAACCCTCTTGTCATAACACATACCTGCCTATTCACTGAGAACACCTGGGCCCTGAAAGCTGCTGTCTGGGAGGAGGGGGAAAAGACCTCTCCACACACGCTGGTTTCTAACAGAGCAGGAAGGAGAGGATCTGTCGGAGATATCCAGGGATCCAGTGGGAAGCTCTAAGCAAAGGGCACGCATGCACAAGCAGAGGAACAAACACCACATGCACTAATGCACACTCACGCATGCTCCCGTGCATTCATGCACACTTATGCTTGCACACACATGCCTGTATTCACTTGGGCGGGTATACTTGCACGGCCCAGTACACTACCACAAGTTCATACACACATGCACTGACTCTCGCACAAACACACTTGCACACATGCACAGTCTAACACACATGTATGCAATATGCTTGTGTGTGTGTGTGTGTGTACACATGCTCATGCACACACATTTCATGGCTGGGCGCCAAGGCAGGTGCCGAAGGGACAGCATGGGTTTGGCTCTCAGACGGTGCCATGAGCACGGCGAGTGCTTTCAGACACTGCCAGGTGCAGATGCTTTGCCCCGTCTGCACTAGCAGCAGCTTATGAAATCACGGCTCTGCACAACACGTAGCTGGGCAGGCAGAGCCGGTCAGCAATTACACACATCCTGCTGCCGGCCACGGCCTGCAATCTGCACAAGTCCCACTTGGCAACGGCCTGCCCATTGACCGGCTCTCCCGCAAGATGGCGAGGCGCCACAGATGGCGAGGCGCTGGAGAACAAACGGGCTCTTGTCGCTCGCTGCTCTGAGGAGGTCACAGCTCTGAATGAAGCACAGCAGAGCCTGCGACCCAGCTTCAGAGGAGCGAACACACACGGATAAGCTCAAACGGCACCGGCGTACCCTCTGCTCACTTCTATATCGGACTGCTTCACTGACGAAGAGCCCGAGGCTTGTGGGCTGTAGCCCCAGTTCAAACCCTTCCCCCTTCTTACAAACGCAAACACATTGCAGGAGGCTTTACACACAGCCTGACCACAGAGCAGCAGAAAAGAAACAGACACTAGAGACGGAGAAGTGAAGATGAACGCAGGAGCCTGCGTCCCAGCCCAGTAAAGACATCCAAGCACTCAGAGCTGCTGGGAAAGACTGCCCCGGCTCCAGGGCACACAGATCATAAAAACAGAGACCGAGCCAGCTGTGCACCTCGCTAAACCCATCACGCCACACCAAGGAAGCTCTGTAGCAGTAGCGGCGTAATGGCATCGGGCTTCTGTATCTCAGCCTTTCTGCAGAGCCCGTCCCCACATCGGCCCCTTTGAGAGGCTCCTTTAGCCGCACAGAGAAGGTGGCATCGGACAGCAGACGCTGGCAATGGTGATTCTGGCATGGAGTCGGCCCAATCTGGGCTTTAGCACTAATCATCTTCCGCGAGGATGGCTGTGCTGGTGGGGCAAACAACAGATCGGGTTCAGCCCTTGAACGGACCAACCGGGAAAGAAGTCACTAGGGGTTCAACAAAACATTTCATCTAGTTTTCAGGTGGGCTGTTTTGGGGTCTGGTTTTTTTTTTAAATCTTCCCCTCTCCCCCTGAACCTAGCTGAATTTCAAAACAAAACATTGGCTTTTTCAGAAAAATACCCTCCCACACCACCCTCCCGGGCTTTTTTTTCCAGCCAAAATTATTTGCCAAATTCAACCCAAATTTATGAACGCCTTCGGTTGACTTGAACCTGTAAACTGAAAACTTTCACCCAGCTCTACAGTCCACAGTTTGACAAGCATTTAACAGACATGCTACACTTCTGATTTACAATTTTCTTTGCGAATACTTTTAAACCAACATATCTGGTTTAAGATGAGCTTCTCTACTCAAATGTTTGTTCTGTAAGACACTCCTCCAGCAGGAACATGCACTGCTGGAATGCGGCAAATGAGTTCAGGTCAGAATTCTCTTCCCAGTAAATTCATTAGGTTAGGCGACTTGTGTGATGTCTCTTGTCACTTGGAATTGTATTTGACACACACAGAAAAAGGATCAGCGAGTCACATAGAGGAGTTACTCTGATCATCTAGTCTGACCTCCTATAGACCAGAGGCCAGAGAACATCCCCAAAATAATGCCTAGAGCAGAACTTTTAGAAAAACACCCAATTCTGATTTTAAACTTGCCAGTAACGGAGAATCCACCACAACCCTTGGCAAGCTGCTCCAGCGCTTAGTTACCCTCATTCTTAAAACCGACTCCTCATTTCTAGTCTGAATTTGTCTAGCTTCATCTTCCAGCTACAGAGTTGCGTTAGGCCTTTCTCTGCCAGACTGGCGAGCCCATTGGGGAATATTTGTTCCCCATACAGGCGCTTGGTCTAGGATTTATTTTGGGTAAGTTCTCTGGCCTGTATTATACAGGGAATCAGACTAGATGGTCACGATGATCGCTTCTGGCTTTGAAATCTATGAACTTGTGTTCAAGTCACCCCTTAATCTCTTCTTTGTTAAGCTAAATAGATTTGAGTGCCTTGAGTCTAACCACAGGTTTTCTAATCCTTTAAATCATTCACATGGCTCTTCTCTGAACTTGCTCCAATTTATCAACATGCTTCTTGAATTGTGGGCACCAGAACTGGATGCAGTGTTCCAGCAGCAGTTGCACCAGTGCCAAAATACAAACAGAACCTTCCTTCTCCTATTCAATATTTGACTGTTTAGACATCCAAGGATTGCATTAGCCCCTTTGGTCACAGTGACGCGTGGGAAGCTCATGCTCAGCTTATTATCCACCATGATCCCTATTTTTTTTGGGGGGGGGGGTGAGGGGGGACAGAGTCACTCCTTCGCCCGATAGAGCCTGGCCTACGTTCTTTGTCCCTAGAAGTACAACTGCACGTTTGGCTGTATTAAAACACAGTGTTTGCTTGTGCCCAGTTTACCAAGCAATCAGATCACTCTTTAGCAGTGACCTGTCCTCTTCATTATTTACCCCTCCTCCAATCTTTGTGTCATCTGCAACTTCAGCAGCGATGAGTTTCTGTCTTCTCCCAGACCATTTATACATAGGTTGAACAGCCCAGGGCCATGAATCGAACCCTCTGACACCCCACTACAAAGCTGCCCCCTCAATGACGATTGCCTGTTTACAATTACATTTTGAAACCTACCAGCTAGCTAGATACTAATCTATTTAATATGAGCCATGTTCATTTTAGATCTTTTTAGTTTTTTAATCCAAATGCTGTGTGGTTGCCTAGTCAAACATCTGACAGAAACAGTACATCAACACACTGACCTTTACCAGTCAAACCCATAATCACATCAAAAAATAGATCAAGTTAGTCTGATAGGGTCTATTTCCCAGGAATCCGAGGCAGTAATATTACCCTGCTTTAATTCTTTATTAAACGAGTCTTATCAATTGCTCCATAATCTCATCCAGGGTCGTAATCAGACTGGCAAACCCATAACTACCCAGGTCTTCCCATTTACCCTTTTAAAATACTGGCACAACAGCTAGCTTTCTTCCAATCTTCGGGAACTCCTCAGCCTTCCAAGACTTACTGCAAAAGTTCCAGTGGTTAACTATCCACACCGCTAAAAAGGTCTGCCTTTTTACTAGCTGAAATTTGTCTAGCTTCTGCCTCCAGCCATTCGATCTTCTTCTACCTTTGTATACTAAATTAAAAAGACCTCTGCCAGAGACCTCTGCCATCAGCAATCTTCTCCCCCTGGAGGTACTTATAAACCATGATCAAGTCATCTCTTAGCCTTCTGGAGAAGCTAAAGAGATTGAGCTACCATTTAAAGGTTGTTTGCAGTGCTGTTGTAGCTGTGCTGGTCCCACGATATTACACAGACAAAGTGGATGAGGTAATATCTTTTGTTGGACCAACTTCTGTTAGTGAAAGCGACCAGCAGACCTGAAGAGGAGCTCTGTGTAAGCTCGAAGGCTCATCTCTTTCATCAGCAGAAGTTGGTCCATTAAAGGATATTACCCCACCCACACTAGAAGGCAGGATTGCCAGACTCTGAATCGCTCTTGTAGCTCTTTTCTGAACCCCTTCCAATTTTTCAACATCCCCTTTGAAGTGTGGAAACCAGACCTGGACGTGGTCTCCAGCAATGTCTCGTTAATGTTGTATATAAAGTGCTTCCACTCGGTATTTTCCTGCTTATAAACCAGGATCCCATTAGCCCTCTTGACCACCACATTGCACTGGGACCTCATGTTCAGCTAGTTATCCACCATGACCTCTAGCTCCCTCTCAGAGTCGCTGCTTTCCAGGATACAGTCCCCATCCAGGAAGCGTGACCCACATTCTTTATTCCTAGATGAATGACGTTCCATTTGGCTGTATTAAAACACGTATCGTTAAAGTGAGCTCAGCTTACCAAGTGACCCAGGTCATCCTGCATAAATGACCTGTCATCATTATTTATCACGCTGCCAGTTTTCGTATTGTCTGCACATTCAGACCCTATTAGAAACACCTGTTGAACGATGATTCCCCATTTACAGTAAATTCTTGAGATCTGCCAGTTTTTAATCCACTGAATATATGCCACATATAATTTTATGTTAACTCTTCATCAGCACGATTGTGGTAGTCAGTCTAGTGCCTTAATGACGTACGATTACAGCACAGGGACCTTTATCTATCAAACTTGTGATATCATCATCGTCAATTTCAAATGTGTCTGTCAAGACCTATTCTCCATAAAATCATACCAATTGCCATTAACTCTGCTGCCACCCTTTAATTCTTTACTGACTACATTCTGTATCAGCTGTTCCATGGTTTTGCAGAGGATCTATGTCAGATTAACTGGCCTATAGCTACCTAGGATATCCCATTTATGCTTGTTAAATATTGCCACCGTATTAGCTTTTTTCCTATCCTCTGACACTTCATCAGTATTCCAAGAACTGTTAATCATCAACACCAATAGTTCAAAGAGCTTCTCTGCCAATTCTTTCCAAACTCTTAGATGCAAGTTATCTGGTCCTGCCAATTTAAAAATGTTTAAATTTAGTAGTTGCTGTTCCACATTCTCTTTAGTTACTGCCAGAAGATAAAGTATTTCATTATCACTGTACGATATGAATACTCCATCCAGGTTATTTATCAACACAAAACAGTTTATTTAACACTCCTGGGGCAGGGGTTGAGTATTCATGGGAATAAGAGCATCGTAGCGGGGTGCGGGTGACTCCAGAAGGGTCAGAAGCCCCCACGAGAAGCAGCCCCCAAAAGCGTGAGAGAAGAATCCAGCTGCAGCGGGTGATGCTTTCCTGAGAGACTCAGGCTGACGAGGAATCCTCAGCCCTTCCACTCTCAATGTGCACATGCCTTGCTTCATCCCCCCAGGCTGCCACCCCTGCCACGCCCAGCCGAGGAATTCTGCCCCCCCCTCCCCCCCGTGCTTCTAGAGTCACCGATGGGTTGTGGGGCCTGAAGCACAGGGGAACCGAAGCTGCCTCCCCGCTCTGTTCCTGGTGTCGGGAGCTGTGTTGTTCCCTCCCATCTGGTACCATTGCCAGGGAGGGAAATGAAGCCTAGCTGGGGTCTTTAGAGGCTGCCTGGACTGCATGAAGGCACAGCAGAGATCTAAGAGCACCTGGCTTTGTGTGTCTCTACCAGCCAAATCAGTAAAGGCCCAAGTCATACAACCTAGTCCTACCCACTAGCAATGGAGCTCGGGAACCGATCAACCGCATCCCCCCACTTCACCAAAAACTCACTCACCCGGACACCTCTCTACACGGGCTATCCACATAAATGGGAGCAGCAAACACACCCAGCACCAACTGCGCAGGGGTGTGTCCGTTCCACCCACTGAGTCACAATCCTAGATAATTGGCAATTATTCTCTCCCTTTGATGCATTTCCCCTGCAGACACATTTATTTCAATAGTAATAAATAACAGAATTAACGCATCTTGAGTGGCATCCATTGCCCAGTATGGTCCACAGACCCAAGAACACCAACCCCGGGTGAAAAGCAGGATCAGCCCTGTCCATTCATGGAGCAGGATACGGGAGGTGAAGAGCAAGGGTTTATTTCCAGTTTGGCTACAGATTCACAGTGTGGCTTTGGGTGCTTCCCCCGGCTGCGCCGCAGTTTCTCCGTCTGTAACTACAGACACTCACTCACCTCTGAGGGGGATTGGAAAATTATTATTATTATTGAAAGTTGTTTTTTTTTTAAAAACAGCAGCAGGAACTCAGCACAGCTAAACCACTGCAGCCAGCGCAGAGCACTGCTGGTGCAGAACGAACAGCGAACCTCTATCAGAACCCCCTTCCTGGGACCACCGCTGCAGCCAACCGGGCCATGGGCGGTCAAGCCACCTGGCTGAAACAAGAGCTCGGCTGACTGGCTGGAGCTCTCCAGGGTGGGCAGAGTCCAGGAACAAGCTGAGGGTCAGTATCAGAGGCAGAGGAGCCGAATGTCAGAGCCAGAAGGTAACCAGAGCTGCAGGCCAGACGCGGACCTGAGGATAGAAGCCAGAACTCAGTGCTGCAGGTAAGGGAAACGCCCTCCTGGGTCACCGGTTACATCCTCACTGACCACGGACCATCCACTCCCACACCACAGCTCACTTTCCAGTCCCACTCCTCCCCAAGCACCTCGGAGCTGAACCTTTTCCGTTCCCCGCACGGAACGTGAGCTCCCAGCGCGATGCTGTGGCGAAAAGTGCAAAAGCAATCCTTGGATGTAGGAACCGGGGACTAGTGAGTAGGGGGCAGGGAAGTGATTTTAGTTTTGTATATGGCATTGGTGAGACCAATACAGGAAAACTGCATCCAGTCCTGGTGTCCACGTTCTATAAAGGATGTTGAAAAACTGGAGCATGTGTAATGAAAAGCCTCCTCGATTCAATGGCTGGAGAAAATGCCTTACAGTGAAAAACCGAGCTCAACCTGTTTAGTCAATCCAAAAAACAAAACAAAACAACAACAAAAAAGTGGAAGGGAACTAGTGTGTAAGTACCTTCACGGGGAGAAATCACCGGTACTAAAGGGCTCTTCAGTGTAGCACTGAAAGGCAGAACAGGGACTGGTGACTGAAAGCTAAACCCAGACAAATTCAAATGAGAAATAAGGCACCAATATTTGACATGGAGGGTGGTTAACCATGAGAACAAACTGCCAAGAGGACTGGTTGATTCTCCATCACTTGAGGTCTTCAAATCGAAACTGGATGCTTGTCTAGAAAACGTGCTTTAGCCAAACACAAACAAGTTCTTGGGCTCAATAGAGGGGTGTCTGGGTTATCCAGGGCTCAGACTAGGAGATCTGATTTTCCCTTCTGGTTTTAAATTCTCTGAATCTGTCAATGTAAAGCTTCCTCAGGAGTTACTGAAAATTACGAATCCAAACAATAAGGAAACCACACGACTCCCCAGCAACCTCTCTCCTTTCCCTCCCCTGCTTTGCCCTGCGTCTCAGAAGGAGGGCCAATTTGCAGGCATGACACCATCTCACACAAGTGGTTCCCTCCTTTGCCGCCTCCTCTCATCAGCAGAAAACTCATTATCGTGTTTCCAGAGGTGGCACCAGCAGCTCATTAGCCGAGGGGCTGACAAACTGGAGAAGGTTCATGGAAGAGCCCCAGGTATGAACAGGGGGTTACAAGAAGTGACTCCGGGAAAAGGAAAATAGGAGCTAAATACGGAAAATCTTTCATTAGGGGTGCACAGCCCTTAGCATAATGGGGCAGCTGGGCCCTCTAGGTGCTACTGCAATACAAATAATAATAATAATAATAATAATAATGAATAATATAATAGGGCTAGATGAGGGCTAGGGGGTATGACAACAGAGTGGAGCTAATCCTGAGGCTGTGATCTCTCTTCATTGGAGAAGAACGGTCTTGTGGTTGATGAACTGTGTGGGGACTCAGGAGATAGGTGAGATCTATATCCCCTATCAAAATAGTTTGAATTTCAAATACTTACAACCATCTCCCCACGGACAAGTTATAAACCAAGCATAATTTGCTGAAATTATATGATGAATAACTTTGAATAATGCTGACATTTTTAAAACCATCTAGAGGATCTGGACAACAGGTTCCCATTAAAATTGAATTTGGAATGAGCATCCAAATCCCCTTTATTCTTTGAAACTCTCAGCCTAATTCAAGAAAAATCACAATCTGTTTTGGGGCAATTCTCAAAGAGGAAGAGACACAAACTTCTACAGGTAAACTGTTTACCACAAGTTATTCAGTCAGTTCCACATGAGAATTATGTACAAGGTACAACACACAGAAGGGGAAGAATTTATAAGGTGTAACTGGGAAAAATGAGACAAATTCAAAAAAGGAAAATGTTGGCTGCATATTAAAACAGGTGTCCTGGCAATTAGATCTACTAGGCCATGGGACGGTCTCCAAAAGGAAGTGGGAGAAGCCGCACAATACTTGAGAGATTTAAACCAGACAATGGTCTAGTCCATTACGAGATGGAAATGGTAGAACTGTCAAGAATAAAGCAGAAAAGGCAGAACAGTTCAGTAAATATTTCTGTTTTGTATTTGGTGTGGGAGGGGATAAAACAGATGAGGTAGGGAGTCACATATGATGATGATGAAACATTTTCAAACCCAATAGTTTAGCAGCTACTAAACCTGGACATTTCTTAATCCGCAGGTCCAGGTAACGTGCAGCCAGGGTTTTTAAAAAGTTGGCCAAGGTGCTCTTAGAACCATTCAAGTGATTTTCAAAGAACTCTTGGAACACTGAAGAAGTTCCAGAAGAAAACTAACGTGCCAGTATTTAAATAGGATACATGGGACTCCTGGATAATAATACGCCTATTATCCAGACACCAATCCTGGGCAAAATAATGGATCAGATGACACAAGACACGATGAATAAAGAATTAAGGGAGGGGAGTATGATTAATGCCAGTCAACATGGGTTTATGGAAAATCTACCCTATCAAAGCTTGAGATATTTTCTGATGAGATTACAAGTTTGGTTGATGAAGGTAACAGCGTTGGTGTAATATAGACATCTGTAAAGCATCTGACTTGGTCACAGACTAGGGTGGGCCAGCTCCAAGGATTCCACATCCTGCTTCCTGACTGGCACGCGGTCTTGATCCTGATCGACCGGTGACCATACACAAACTGCCTGCTTTCCTTCTGGCCGGGTCTGAGCAACAAGCCATTGCTCACCGGCTGCTACTCAGACCCTCGTGGACCCCGACTTTCTGCCTTGCCGGATCCTGTCATGCTGGACCACCCTGCCTTGCTGTACCTTCTCCTTGGATGGGACCTTCTGGCTATCAGACCTCGTGTGTGAATTCTGACCACTGACTTGGACTGTCCTTCGACCCACCTGACCCCTGGGCGTGACACGGTGCGATCACTGCTGGAAGACTGGTTCCTGTTCTGGTGCCCACAATTCAAGGAGGAGGTTGATAAATTGGAGCAGGTTTAGAGAAGAGCCATGTGAATGATTTAAAGGATTAGAACGCCTGCCTTACAGCGACAGACTCAAAGAGCGCAATCTATTTATCGTACAGAGAAAGTCAAGGGGTGACTTGTTTACTTACAGAGGGGACAAAAACTGGATAATGGTCACTTCAGTCTAGCAGAGAGAGGTCTAACACAATCCAACAGGTGAGAGCTGAAGCTGGAGAAATTCAGACTGGAAATAAGGTGTGCATTTTTAAACAGTGAGAGTAGTTAACCATTGGAACAACTGATCCCGGGTTGTGATGGATTTATTATTCCAACTGGAATTATTCTGTGGAAGTTTTATGGCCAGGAGCCAGACTACATGATCCCACTGGTCCCTTCTGGCTTTATAATCTATGACTGGACAAAGCACTAAAAAATATTCTGTCCTACAGAGATTAGCCCTGAATGGGACCTTTGGGGACCAGTTAGATGGAGCCTAATACACATTTTCCACCTAAGAAAAATGAAGAGGAAAGCACAAACATGAGCCAAGTGGAAACTCAAAACAAGCAAAACACCATCATCAAACTTAAGTAGGTGAGAAACCGAAATCGTGACCCACTCCTGTCACAGCCACCTGCCCTAGTTACCAGTGACTAGACGGACATGTTCCCAGCTGATCGCAGTCCACTGACCTAAGGTATATAAAATGACTGGATGGTTTCAATCTCTTTCCAAGTGGGCAGGCTGACCTCACAACTGGTGCCCTTGGAAGGCGTGTGACACACTGGAGCACGTGTGACTGTCCGATACACTGGCCCAAAGCAATCTAGGGCAACCCTGCTCAACCCTCTGGATATGGACTCAGGCAGCGAGTTTGAGACAGAGGTCCCCCTGTTGAAGCACACGGGCAAAAGGGGGATAGAGGCTGCCCAGTCTTAGGACACTGACTAAACCCAGGACTCCCAGGAGGAGCAAGATCACATTGTGGGGACTGCATTCAGGACTGAGTGCCATTTTTCAACTATCTGCAATTCTGGTGTGCTCTGTGCAGAGTAAAGTGTCTCTGGTTAAGAAATACCTGGGCTAAGCCTGTGTTCCTTGTTTCTCCTGACACATTGCCCCTGAAAAGGTTAACGGAGAAGCTCAGAGCGCCCCCAGGGAGGATGTTCAAGCAGCCAAGGGCTTGGGCATTGGTTCTGAGGGCTGAAGGCAGGAAGACTGGAGGGTCCTGCTGCCCAAGAAGGGGGTCAGATATGGGACCTGCACCTGGGAATGCACCAGAGACTCCCAGCGAGGGTCACAACCCAGACCCAAGGGGCTTAGCAGCATATGGGATCCAGCGGATGGGCCCACTCACAACCCACTGCTGCCAGTCCAGAGAGGGGGACGGGGCTGGGTTACGACAAGGAATCTCCGCTGAGGCTGACAAAGGGACAGGGGGTGTGTTAGCAGGACAGGCCAGGCCAGGGCAGTGTGCACTGTGACTCCCAGGACAGGCCCTATCCTAAAATTAAACAAGAGACTCCAGCACTCTCACTCCAGCACCTTTCACAAGCCATAAATTCAAAGTCAAAAGTCCCTTCAAAATGGAGACCAAGCAGCTGCTGTTGTCAGTGTCTCTGGGCTTTGCTGCCGGAGCCTCTTAGCTCCTGCCCTCCCCGGTCTGATCTAATGACATTCAACACCAGCTCCCCCAAGCCAGCCCACAGTTGGGTTCCCGCCGCTAATCCCCCCAAAATGCCATCCTTTGGGGATCACTTTAAAGTGGCGCATCCCCTTCCCCCTCAAGAGTTAGTCAAAGCAAACACCAGCCCCATTAAGAGCAAAGGACGTCACAGCCAACAGAGGAATTCTTGGGCTTGATGGACTGTTTATAGAGTCGTTTATAGGGAGGATGGGTAACATAATCCCAACGACAACATTTTTTTAATGCTGCTCTCGGAGAGTTCAGCTGTGATTAAGTTGTTGGCAAAGTCCCCATGGCACATAAAACGTGGAGCCCAGCGAGTCTCAGCCCCATCAGAGAACCCTGAGAATAGCAGCAATGCAACGTCCCCACCAGGATCAGCCATATCAGTGACATGTCTGCACTTACAGAGCGACCCGCTGCAGGCATGGGTTAGTCGGGAGGCTACTAGAAGTCCGTGTGCAAGAGATGCTGGGACGCAGCCTCCTGGTAACAGAGGTGCAGACATTTAGTGCCTTTCATCCTGAAAGATACCAAAGGATTTTTCTGCCTTAAGAAAAATGCTGTATGTACTACACAGGGATCACCACTCCAACCTCTCGAGATCAGCCATCTCTCTGGCGAGCCATGGCAGCTGCTTAACAGACCAGAGCAACAAGTGAAGAATACTGTGTCTATCTGGAACGGCAGGAGGTTTTAGGTAACGTAGAGAGAAGGCAGCTACCAGAGCTGGGATTCAATGAGCAGGTACACATCACTGCTCTTACAGAAAGTGCTACAGGAACTTTAATGGCCATAGGGCCTCTGTCTCTCCTCTGAGTCAAAACACAGCACCTCCAGCAACACAGCACCTGCTACCCCTCTTCTAAAGCACGGAGCAGAGCTGATCAAAAGTAGGAATTTCTCTCTCATGGAAAATTCCAGTATTTGGCATGAAAACGTGTAAGTCTGGGAAAAAGGCAAAATATTGAAACTTCTCACAGAATGACAAGTTCCAAAAAAATTCAATTGGGAAATGTCAAAATGTTACATTTTTAAGTCTGTTTGACACTAACCTGGGTCTGCCTGAGTCGGCAGGATGTCACTGGGGAGTTATGGTTTAAGAGCCTTCTGCTCCCGATCTCCCTGACAGGCTTAGGTCCCTAGCGGAACTACATCTCCCATGACGCATCATGGCACCTCACCAAAAGTGAAGTGCAGTGCATCATGGGAGATGAACTCCAGCCAAGGAGCCGGACTCCTAGAGGAGAATGGGAACAGGAGGTACCAAAACGGACTCCAAACAAACTGTTTCCATTTGGAATGACCTGTCCCAAACTAAAATCCTGAATGGATTTTCCAGATGGAAAATGGAAACATTTTGGGAAGTCATTCCGCAGAAGCCCTATCACCCTTCGAAATCGCATTTAGACAGAAAGCTCCTGCCCAGCTCTAGCACTGACGCTGCTGGAGGAGCACCAGTCACTGATTCTCCAGAACCCACGCCAAGGGCTCCTGTGACTTCACACACAAAAATACCGACCCAGCATGGCCCTGATGAGCTTCCACTAGCTGACAGGCCCAAGGGTATCGATCTGTTTCCGTCCTATCTGCTCCAAGTGACACAGCTTGGAAACTCTTTCTAAAAAGGCTCCCTAAAGACCACTGGGACCCCAGGGTAGCAAGAGCTCCCAGTGGTGGTCAGTAACGTATGAAGCAGGGATGCTTGAAAATAAACCTCGGATGCAGCCAGACTTTACAACAACAGCCATGTCTAGTGTCTCTGCAGGTGAGCCTGCCTGGCCTGTGGCAGAACATGTAGACCACCAAGGGTCTCTTCAGCCGTGGACGGACCCCTAAGCTACAGAAAGGTGCATCGTGAGGAGCGAAAGCACTAGGAACCCTGGCCAGGAGTGCAGTACAGGGACCAAGGCAGAGAAGAACCAACACCCTCTCTCACAAGACAACCTGAACCTCGGTTCTCCCTCTGCACCACAGCTGTCACAACTTGTGCGGGCCTCCTGGATCTAAGCAGCCCCAGAAGGGGTGTTCCTCACACGCAGCACAGCTGGACGCTGGGCTGCGTGTGTGATGGGACTTGGCCAGCAATTTTACGACAGCTGAACCCGGGCCATGCAGAACCCTGCTGGAGCACACCGCAGGGAGCGAGGGATGGAGGCAGGCTGGCTCTGCAGCACGTTCAGATGCTCCTATAACTTGTGCAGGGGCCAGATTCAGATGCACAAGTATGTAGTTTCCTCTGCCCTCCCATCAGACGTAGGAATCCAGACACTTTATCAGGATCTGCATGTGCAATGACAGGAGACTGGACCCCAAGGTTCAGTGTGTGTGAGAATCAATGTTTGGACTAAAACCTTACGAGTAAATTTGACCCTGTGGTTAGATATGACAGACGACAAGGGACCATCTATCAGCTACAAAGTGCTGCATTACTGCTCAGAGCATACAATCCGACAAAGACCTGCCTGCCACTCCGTCGTGCCAAAGATACCGTAGTGAGGAGCTGGAATATCTAGTGACAGACAGAGATTAGAGACGGGGAGGAGGGAGAAAGAGTGTGCACTGAAAGATTAGATAGACAATCAACTTCTGAAAGGACGATTGTAAATGAAGACAGACATTTTCTGCTCGGCTCCGGCTCTTTAGGCTTTTATCCCTGATGCACTGTACTACGGAGCAGATACTGCACATTGCTGTCTAGACCAGCCCCAGGATCCTTAGGGCTGTCATCCCATTGTGCTGGCAGTGCTCCTCAGAGACACGAGCCCTGGCCGTGGGTTTTGCAGGATAGTCAGTACCCGAGGATTTGAATCCAGCCTCATCCTGCCTGGGGAGGGGAGGGGCGGTGAGTTGCGGGTGAGGACACAGCTCTGAGGTCACAGACTGAGGCGGAGAACAAACCCCTGGATGTCTGTGCACTGCAGTCTGTGCACTGGGGCGCAAGGCATGCCATAGGGCTGGGATTGCGTTGCAGGCAGAGGAGAAGCCAGCAAGGAGCTGCTCATGATGTCAGAGGTCTGAGCAGACCACAGCATCCCCAGCTGCGGACAGGTCCTCCCTGCCAGTGGATGGGACAGCTCACCATTCTCCTTCTCCAAGTAAAGGATCCACTGGATCAGAAGCCGTATAGGAGGCTTCCCAAGCAGTACATTTAACTATCTGAACCAACTTCTCATAGGGAAGCTACAACGGCCCAGCTAGGACCCTTACTGAGTCTCTGACTTTTTAAAGCTCTCAGCTTGACGGTGAGCTCCCCAGGGCGTGGCCGGTCTTCTCACGTGTGTGCGTGGGTGTGGTGTGCCCACCACAGTGGCACCCTGATCCCTGCTTGGTGCCTCTGCCTGCTCCTGCAATACAAGGATGTGTCAGAACGACCCTGACAGAGCTGGGCGCTGATGGAAGGGGCCTGCTCTGCTGGAGAAGAATCTGAAGAAAGAAAATTAATAAATTCTGCATCTCGGTCTCCAGTTTTAATGCTCCTAGAGCAGCCCAGCCCCAAGCGATCTCCCAGACTCAGATCAAAACACAGGGCCAGATTATCCAGAGCTCAGCAGGCACAACTGAGAACTGTTTGTAAATTCTCATCCTGTCTAGTTGCTTGTACACTTTCTTTCCATACCTCTCTCTGATACAGGAAACCAGTGAAGTACATCTACATGTACCACCTCCCCTTACAGCATACGCTCTAGAAGGGATATCATCAACAGCTGATGATTTGCTTGGCTGATCCTCTCATTTTAAATTATATAATTACAGCTGAAACAATCATCTTTGTAACCCAAGGCAGGATATCTGTCATGTTCCTTTTTGAAATATTAACTAGTGGCTTATGATCTACTCCTGCCAGGACAGATCTACCACAGATATATGTGAGACTTTTTTTCTTTTTTTGCACGTAAAAACCAATCCCAAAGCCCCGTTCTCTCTGTTTGAGCATACTGACATTCTGGTTTCAACATATCTCTACATGCAGAAGCAAGTGGTTTCCATAGAGCATCATACTTTCATAACAGAGCCTTATTTGAATGCATCCAAAGACAATGTTGTAAGTCTGGTACTATCAAATAGCTTTTAATACTGGAGTTGTTTTTATTAGCTGCTCAAATTCTTATTGATGTGCACAGTCCCATTTCCGCTGACTATTTTTACAAAATAAAGCCCTTAAATGTGTTAGAAAACCTAGCAGGAAAAAACTAACAAAATTAACCACACCCAAAAATGTCTGTAATGACTCCTTATCTGTCAGGTAAGCAATGGCTTGTATTATTGTATATTGTATTATTGTATTATTATTATCAATGGCTTGTATTTGCTGTGGATCATCTGTATCCCTTACTGGTCAATTCCTCTCCTAGAAACGTTAATTCTTGCACTTTACATTGACATGCATTTTTGTCACGTTTCAATCCTTCGTTTGCTCTAGATAATGCTTTAGTTAATCTTGTATCACGCTCTTCTAAAGTTCTTCTCCATATTATTGCATCATCTATGTATGCTTGTGTGCCATCTATATTGTCAAAAATCTTGTGTGATGTTCTCTGAAATACTTCGGGAGCTAAACATAATCCCAAAAGGTAATCGTTTAACACAGTAACGTCCAAAAGTTGTGTTAATGTACATAGCAATTGACCTTCTTGCTTCAATGAGATTTGCCAAAACGCATTTGAACCATCAAAAGAAGAAGAAGAGTATTTTGGCCTTGATATTTGTCCAAATATTTCTTCCCTGGTAGGTATTTTTAAATGTTCCCTTTTAGCACACTTATTTAAGTCTTTTGGATCTAAACATAAATGTAAGGATCCATCTTTCTTTTCTGCTATTCTTCCTGAATTCACCCACTCAGTCACTCTTCCACTCTTTAATTATATCTAAATTAACTAACCTTCCCGTTCCTTTGTGCCCTACTTCTTAGAGCAGTGGTTTTCAACCCTGTGTATCTGCAGACCCCTAAAAATTTTTGAATGGAGGTGTGGACCCCTTTGGAAATCTCAGAGCAGACACAGACTGTCTATGGCAACGACAACCTTATGTGGACCCCTTTACATAGTCTGCAGACCCCAGGGATCAGCAGATCACAGGTTGAAAGCCACCATCATAGAGCTAAGGGTATTTTCTAGCGGGATGTACAACTCGTTTCTCTGTTTCATTTAAATCTGATTTATACATTGTATCCAATTTATCAATGCCGGTGAATACTTGGTAAAGTTTCCCAGTGTTTCAGAATCCTGAATAGTCTGAATTCCGCCAATTAGATTTAGTGCTAAACAGGTTTCTAAACCTCAAATAGAAATACCTAGTCCCATAACTACTCCAAATCTTATGTTTTCTAAATTATCTTTAAACTATGACCTGTAATTCACAAAGACCCATAACAGGAATTTTTTTCACCACTATAAGATTGTAAATTAATGTACAAATGTACATTTGCTCTCTTACTACAGGTTTTTACTTTTAAGCATTTTATAATTTCTTCTGAAATTACATTAGCGTGTGCATCTGTAGCTATCACATATAAAATGCACGTTCCATTAGAAGATTGTGAACTACAAGGAGGATTGGATAGTTACACTAAGTGGCTTCAAAATACCCAGAAACATTTTTTCCTCCTCTGTAACGCCAGCTCTGCATTCCTTACTTGGTATCTTCTGAGATTTTTGAATTTGGAACCACATGTATATTTCTAAGTTTTTACAGACTTCTCCGTTTACAGACTTTTGGAGAATGATTCTGTTTCTGGAAGATTTGAATGTCAGCTGGACATTGTCCAGGTGGGTGCCTCCTACCACATCTCTAGAACATTCTTTCAGATGCCTTGTATATTTAACTTTAATATTTTGACTCTGGTTTCCTCCATAGTCTTGGTCTTTTACCTTTTCTATTAAGTCTATATTCACATCAATTTGTTTTCTTTCTAAAATGTGCAATTGTTGTTGATTAAGTTCAACAGTTTGGCAGATTCTCATGCTTTTTCCATATTTGAATCTGGCTCTTCTAACTGTCTTTTTCTTACACAGGTATCTTTTATACCCATCACAGTTTGATCGCTTATCATTGACTCTGAAAATTACATGTCTGACTTCTTATCTCTAGAGCTGTTTAAAAGGATTCAAAAGTCTCTTCCTCTATTTGATTTTCTGAGTGAAACTGAAATCTTTCAAATGTTTTATTTCTTCTTGGTAAAGAGTATTCCTCCATTTTTGTTAAGATAAACTCAAAGTCAGCTCCTTCTCTAACATTAAGATCAGATAAATTATATAAATCAAAACACTTCAGTATCTAAAATATTCAAAAAGGTGGCAATCTTTTATTCATCTTCCTCAGGAGTAAATCCTGAGGCCCTCAAACATAAATTCAATTCTTGTTGAAACCTTTTCCAATTTTCCACAGCACTTCTCAACATGTTTAGAAATGTGGGAACTCTGAATTGATCCATCTTATTTCATTCAAACTTGTTTTTTCACTCCCGAGTATCTTCCACCTCAGAGTGGTGTTTTTTGTTTTGTTTTTAAACAAACAGACTTCCCGTTCTTCCCCACTCCTTTGAGCCAAGTAATCCACTAGTACAGCCAAGTAATCCACTGTTGTAATAATCATTCATTGCTAGTAACTTAACAACCAGCTTTATTAGATGCTTTGCTACCCGGCACACAGAGCATCTGAACTCTGGTCAGTCCAATCTAAAATCAACTGCCTGCTCCACGTCCGCTCCCACACCCTGGAGACTCTGTTCATTCCCTTAAAGCCACCCTAACATCACCCCACCTCCACCCCACCATTTTAGTGCTCTGGGCGCCTGCCAGGAAGGGAACTGGCATTGACGGTGCTTGCAACTCACCAGTGCTCAGTTCAGAGGAACAGGCCCGTCCCTGAGCCCCCGCGCTCCCGTTACCTCCCCTTGCACTGCCGCTTGCCTCAACACTTCTGCAGCTTGCCACGGAAGGGCTAGCGGCACTACAGCCCTCGCCCAGGAAGCTGAAAAGTCTCCCAGGCCCACCGCCCTGGAGAGAGGGGTAACATCACATCCATTCCTGGCGTTCAAGTTCCACATTAGCAGAAGCACAGCTGACAAGTGGAAGCAGCTGACAGTCAATTCAGCATTTCCAGGAGATCTGTATTTATGGAAAGCTGTCAATCTGCAGCCAGAACAGGCGTCAGTCACTGTGAAATCTCCCGGCAAATATTAAATCGAAAAGCAAAGAGTTTGACATCAGGTCAGCAGGAGCATTTAGCTCCTCCTCTCCTGGGAGAGCCTCCTCCTCTGCTTCCGGAGCTTGCAATGAGCTGTTGATAAGGAAGGCGAACAGGGAGGCTGAATAAAAAGTGGGTAAATGACAGGCAATAAAGACGGGCCCCACGCTGGAGGATTTTCTCCCGCTCCCAGGATCAGGGCTTGGCCACTAGCAGATGCAGGACCCCAGACTGTACCCCAAGAGCCTTCTCTGGGGATGGGGGAGGGTCCTCTTATTAAAGCCAAAGCAGCACCTGGCCCTTCTTGTGACAGCATCAAGTGACAGTCAGTTTTCTGTCCGTTATGAGCCCTGGACCCGTGTCTGTCTGGCCAGCACCACACAGGTTAGAGTGAAATTCATGTTCCATCAACTCTCCTTCCCCCTGGGCTGAATCCTCTTTCCCTGAGCTCAGCCTCCTCCCCACACCGGTGAGACCACGCTGGACAACGCTGCTTTCCTTGGAGGTGGCACCTGCAATTCACCCGTGAGCTGATCCCACTGCTCTGTCCAGCCCTGGGCTTCCCACCCTCCACCTCAAAACACTTTCCATGTTTGTCCTTTTCCATCGCTCCGCACTGGGCTGGGGGAGGGGAGACATGGCCGGTCTCCGCTGCAGAGGGACTGTCTGCAGCTGTCTGTGGAGGACAAAGCCACAGCCCCTTAAAGCAAGAAGGGCTGCCGGGGGGGGAGAGCATCCATCTCCCTGGCCCACCCCTTGGCGCTGCCTCCCGGGTCCCTGCGGCAGCGTCAGCGGCTCCTACAAGCAGAGTCAGGCCAGTTTTCAAAAAGAGATTCCCCGAATCCGCTCTGATCTATGCTGGGGTTCACCAAGTAACTGCCTGAAGCATCCCTCCTCCCCGGGAAGGGAGTCACCCCGGTTCCTGACCCTGCTCTCACGGCCCGAACGGAGCACACAGCACGGACTCAGTGGTGCCTGGAAGCCACAGCCGGTAGCTGGGGGCCCTTGAGTGCCCCAGCAGGAGCTCCAGGCGTGAGGATGCAGCATCGTGACCGCGCGGGCGCAGCAGGGGTTTGGGAAACGTCGCTGGGCCATGGCCTCCCACTGAGGGGTCAGGTAGGCTAGAGGCGCAGAGGGCCTGGCGTGCAGGCCCAGCGGGGAGGAGAATGCAGGCAGCTCTGCAGCACCCCAGAGGATTTGCCCCGATTTCTCCGTGTGTTATCCACTCGGGGTACATCTTCCCTAAGGCGAAGGGCGCGTTAACAACTGGTGTTCGCGGACACATGCTGACCAACACGAGGTAAAAGTGTCAAGGCCTGAGTCGCATGCAGGAGTGCAGAGGAATTAACGGTGTGGAACAAGCAGCATTTCCCACATCCCCTCCCTCCGCCTGCAGCTACTCTTGCTCTGCAGTCACGGCAGCCCCTCCAGCACCCTCCTTTCCCACCACCAGGTCCCGGACAAGCACAGTGCAAAGGTCTAGTTTCACTGCCACACACCTGAGCTTGGCTACAAGCGGCCCCACTTATCCAGCGTGGCCCAGTCTGCTCGCCCTACTGAGAGCCCCAACCCCTCTTCCCACCCCACACAGGCTGAGAGGCAGACATGGCCCATTCATCTCCCGCTGCACTTGAACCATACCTGACTCCTAAGGTAGGCTTCAGCCTGGTAAAGAGAACCACATACCAGTCATTCCCCAGCATCGCTCCTGCTCCCCCCGTCTCAGCACACGCACAGCCTCTCCCCAGACAAACTGCCCCTGCTCACACTTCTCCCATCACTAGAGCCCTGTGCATATAAAAAAAACCATCTGTATCCGCATCCGATCCGCAATCCACACAAACGGTCTGTGGATACGAAGCGGACATCCGCAGATCTGCGGGGCTCTGCCTATCACAATCACCAGCACCCCTTGTCCAAACACAGACACCCCACCTCAAACGCAGTCAGCCGCACTTTAAAGAGGAAACACACAATCCAGCCCCCCCAGGGCGCTCTGACAGGAGGACACAGCAGACCTGGCTTGGGATAAGGAGAGAGCGGGGATGCCGCTGCTCCGGTACCATCAGGCACGCCGTCCTCTTGGCAGTGGCTGTTTTGCTGCGGGTTTGAAACTGAAGCTCAGAGCCCTCTGATCACAGGACCCCAGCTCTAGCTACAAGCTGGACCTCGCAGGCCCTAGGCTGAGTCCCTCCAACCACATCACTGTGGGAACCCGAAGTTCTGCATAAGGAGACCCCTCCACCAAGACGTCCCGGTCCTTCAATTCCAGAGCCTGCGGGCTCGCGCTGCTGAGCGCAGAGCTCCTGCCAGGGCTCCTCGGTGGAGTTCAGGCGATAGCAAAGAGCAAGCTGTTCCCTGGAGCGCCCACCTGACGCTGGCGGCCTGCCCTGCACAAAGGGATATGCTCCATTTGCACAGGCACGCTCGCCGCTGTGGCGCAGGGGGGCACAGAAACAGGCATGCAACAGCTGGTGGACAGAGTGCCCTCTTCCAGATGGTTCCCCAGCCCGGCCAGCAGAGCAGAGGCGGGCACGGGACGGTTTGTGGACAGGAGAGAAGTTGCAGCAGGTCGAGGGACCAGGACAGCAGCCGCCCGGTTTCCTCCCGTTCCCTGGCCTCAGGGAAGTTGCTAGAAAGCAGATGTCTCCCCAGAGAGGTTTCCTGGCAGCCAAGCGTTGCTCCGAGAGGAAGTGCTGAACGCCAGCCAGCAGCAATGCTGCTGATGCAGCCGGCGGCTCTCCAGGAACCCGGCTGGCAGCTCTGACCAGCTGGTAGGGCGGGGCTGCGGGAGTCCCCACTGGGATCCACCCAGATCTCCCAGGATCCCCACAGAAGGGCAGAGGCTGCACAGAGCAGAGCCCTGCTCCTGCTACAGTTACTCTCAGGCACTTTGGCCCAGAGCTCCCAAGTGCAACCAGCGGCAGTGAGGTGCCTAAATACCTGTGAGGACCTGGGCCTTGGAGCCGGAGCTCCCTGAAGGCAATGGACAGGCTCCGGCTGGATCAGGTGCAATGCATATTTGCTGGTGAGAGCCAGAGATGAATGGCAGGGGCCTGGGGCTCATTCGCACCTGTGAGCAGCGCCAAGGGCAGGGCAACGGAGGGAGCTGGCTCACTGCTGCCCACTCAGACCTCGCCCTGCTCCAGAGCAGGCCAGCACTGGGTCCGCACTGGGCCTGGAGTGGACCGAGAACTCGGCAGGAACTGGGTGGTGCTAGGAGAGGCAGCAAGGCCTGGTCAGAGACGTGGGGCCGGGCCCCAGGAGCGCCTGGCTTCTATCCCTGTCTGCCATTGCGAACCGGGGTAACTGGGGGCAGTCCGGGCACCGCCGTGCGAAACGGAGACACGGACACACATGCAGGGCTGGGGCAGCTCAGTACTCCAGGCTGGTCAAGAACTCTCCCAGCTCACCTGGGCAGCGGTCAGTTTCCTTGGGCACCAGAACCAGACTGGAACAAATTCTCTATGGCACAGTGACACCTTTCGGGCCAATAGAAAGCTGCCTCCCCTCCTCCCATAGATGGTCCCGGCCCTGCCCTCTCATGGAGGAAGCCAAAATGCAGGTGACCTCCCTGGGGTGATGGCCCAGGGCTCCCAGGATACACTTCCCCACCCCCCTGCTTTTCCTTTTTGATTCGTTACAGCCATTTGTCGATCTCGCTGTTTTAAAGGGTCCCTTTCCCCCAGCCCTGGGATCAGCACACTCCTCTGCACACAGCTTGGGGAAGACTGGAGACAGTGCTGGGAATCTCCTTGCACATCCAGGGAAGGAGACAGTGGAGCAGGAAGCAGAGCCCAGCAGTTTTAGCAGAGCAGCAAGGAAGCTCTGTCCAGCATCCTGGACGCCGTTGTCCCCTCTCCGTGCTTTCACAGGAGGCAGAGATGCAGCATGAAGAGCAGAGCAGGAGAACGGGGTCAGATCTGCCGGGTTCTAATGCCCACGCTGCTCCTGACTCCCTGCGGGCCAGGCAGCTCCCTGTGTCTCGGTTTCCCCACCACACGGCATCACTAAGCTGGTGGGACAATGCGACCGATGGCCAGGGTCAGCAAGGGCATCCCCTTGGTGTCCAGGTGAAGGTAAACCAATGCGAGGTGACCGGCAAACAGACACTGCCTGCCCTGTGATCCCCGATGTCCCCACGGCCCTCCCTGTCTCCCACGCAGCTAAGGTACACACAGCCCTTCCCCAACACCTGAGAAATACAAGGCGTTAACCCTTTGTTCACTGGGAGCTGGCCAGGTCCTGACACATCCTGGCAGGGGTGCTGTGGGGCTCCTGGTGAATGTACCATGGACACGCTGCAGCACTCGGAAGAGGCTTTACTGATTGACTCTCCAAGCTGGGAAATGCCGGCCCAGCAGGGCTCAAAGTGCAGGCTGCTCCGTGACCTCAGCCACAGGGGCAGCACTACACGGAACGTATTGGTTGGTCTCCTGGGATCTGGCCGCATTCAGGATCCACGCGGCTATTTGCTCATCACAGGCTGCGCTGCTGCAGCCAGTAACTCCCTGATCTGCAAACCTACTGCTCCAGCACCACACAGCCCTTTGCTCTGCCTCGCCATTGCACCGTCTGGAAGGAGAGTCTGTAGGGAGCTCTGTGAACTCCCTCTGCAGTCCTCATTACCTCCTCCTCAGCCAGGCTTCCCCAGCCCCTCCCACAGCCTCCCACGCGAGCTGGGAAGGATGTGCAGCTCAGACATGAAAGGCTCCTCTGAGGCCTGGCTCGGTGCGTTGGGAACGTCTTGATTTGCAGTGACCCTCGCAGGAGGAGGCTCCGGCAATCTGCCTGCCCAGCCCAGTATAAAGCTCATGGATACTCGTCTGCCACGCCCCTGGACCTGGGGTACCAAGGCGGCTGCTGGTGGGAACAAGGACTTTGCCTGCTCAGAGGCCAGTGGGAATACGGGAGCACAAAGCCCTCTGCATCCAACCCGACAGTCCCCTGCCTGCTTTGCTCCCACCCCACCAGCTCCCACAGTGCTTTGGGGGGAGAGGGGGCCACGCTCACTGTCCTTTTGTGGGTCTCTCTAGTGCGAGTCTCATCTGAATCCACCAGGATCTCTATGCAGAGACAGGGGCATGGCTATGCTCAGGTCCCAGCATCCCCACCCTCCCGGGGTCTCCACGCACCCATCCTCCACCTTCGCTCCAGGAATTCAGGAAGGAACCTCGGGGGGAGGTGGGGGGGAGGCGGAGGCGTGGGGGGTTGCCAGGCAGACTGGATGCAGCAGCCTCTGTTCTCTAATAAAATACAAATGGCTCCAGCCAGAAGCTACAAAGCCCAGTGGAGTGTCTGCAAGACGCTGCCCCACCCATCCACGCACACAGGGCTGGCTCCCTGAGCCTCTGCCATGCTGACCACAGTGCATCCTGCTCCCCCCGCTCCTCAAGTGGCCCCTGCTCGCCCACCCACAGGCCAAGGGGACCCACTGCCAGGGCTGACTGAGTCCCTGCTCCCAGCCACCACACACAGGGCCCTGCTGCCAGCCAGATCTCGGGGTGGCAGAGCGAAGGCGGCCAGCCCCGGCACACACTGGTTGGCTACCTCCCTCCTCAGGGCTCTCTGTCTCTGGTTGTCTGTCCATTTATAGGCACAGGAGGTACCTGAGCAGGGAAGGGCAACATCAGCCCTGCAAATCACACTGGGCACCTATCTGGCATCTTTCATCCAAGGCGCTCTGGGCACCATGGGTAACATCACATCCAAGCTGAGTGCCAGACAGGGAACGTGGCTCTCCCGAGCTCACATGGTGATTCAATGCAAGACCCAGGCTCCGCTTTCCCAGTCCCCGGCTCTAACCACAGGAGAGGACTTCCTCCAGACGTGGCAGGTGGCTGCCCTTTCACAGCCTGCACTCAGGCAGGAGCAACGACACACACACACCTTGCAGACCCCACGCACGTACACTGACACACTCCTGGCAGACTGGACTGACCACGCACCCCGTGTAGTCCATGCACACACACAGGGCTGATCCTCTACATGCTCCCGGTAATGGGAAATTTAGCCCCGATTTGAGGTGGTGCAGGATGGGGTGGATCAGGAAGTGGTCACGTGGCGTGTGGACGGCAGGGCTCAGCGCCCCTCCTCCCCCGCCCAGTGTAAATACAGTGGGTCGCAGCAGTCACTTCGCAGGTCTCCTTCAGCATTTGGGAGCTTGGAAACCTTCTTCCGTAATCAAAACAACTTCAGCTGCGAAAGCATGAAGCACAACACCCACACACAAATACACACACACCACACAGACACACTCAGGGACAGAGATCGACACATGCACACACCCACTCACGCAGGGCTGAGTGAAGAACTGATGTTTTGGTTCGGGCACCAAATCCCATTCCTGTGGCCCTGCGGAGCCCGGCATGGACTCGTGCCAACCTGTTCCTGGGCTGCCGGGGCCTGCATGGCCTCAGCTTGTGCTCTGCCTACAAAGGCCTCTCCTACGGAGCTTGTGTGGCTCTGGGAAGATGCAACTCCCATAATGCACCACACTGACTTATTCAGAGCGCAGACTGAACTGCATCATGGGAGATGTAGTCCATTCAGGGAACCGCACGACTGTCCTGCCCTGCAGTGAGCCATGCCCCATCCCGCCCTGCCAAGATGGCCCTGCCCTGCATGCCAGGCCCTGCGCTCCCCTCCCCTACCTATTTACAGTCCTCCCCCTCCCCTTCAATCCCCACTTGTCACCCCCTCCACCTACACGACACCCATCTCACGCACACGTCGAGGGATTACTGGAGTCTCCAGCGCAGTGATCCACAGACCCCACTCAGCACCTGCAGCCCTGTTCCTACTGGAGCATATTAAAAACTCAAACCAGCAACAGGGACACATGCCAAGGCTGAACTGGTGACATGAACAGCCCAATCATCACCGCTCTGGATCGAAGCCTGGCCTTCCAAGGTACCACTGGCTATGAGGCGGTGTGGGTCGCTGGACGGGAAGGACTGGCTTTCTCCATTGCTCATACAGAATTAAACCTTCATCTCCAAAAACACAGAAGTGCAACAAAACCTTTCCATATGTCCCGTCTCCACTGCCCCCAATTCCACAGTCCTGGCACCAAGAGAGGGACCGTCCAACCCCCACCAGCCCCGCCACCGTGCGCTCACTGCAGGCAGCCCCCTAATCCCAAAGACCTGAAATCCCTTTATACCTGCTGCAAACAGCTGGACCTGGCCTGCAGCCGCCTCCGTTCCCTGGGGCAAACGTGCGGAGTAGGAGGCGTGTCCCGGCAGTTCCACAGACGGGCCTCTGACTGCTGGAGAAGGCAGCACAAGGGCCCTGGGCCCACAGAGCACAGGCTTTGGCCCTCTTCACAGGCCTTGTGGGCTCTGGACCAGACCTTTCAGCTGCTCCTCTGGTTTGTCCTGAGCCTCGGCTGCTGCTGGGAGCTGCTCCCCACACTCCCAAAGCCAGGCCCTGCGCTAGCTCTCACCCCGAGTCATGCCAAGGCTTCTCCCCGAGTTAGCACCAGCCCACACAGGGGGCTCCAATAAGCCATTGCACCCGCCCGCACTGATGGGAAGCTTCCTTAGGGGCTAACCGTCTGGAGGATACAGCTCAGTCACTTCCCAGGCACGTTCCCGTGGTTGTAGGACACGGGGTGGATGGGACCCCCCAGCCCAGCAGGTGCTCCCGATGCTCAGTGGGTGGCTGTCTCACACAGAACCCCTCTCAGGTGAAACCTACAGCGTCACATGCAATAGGGCTGGTACGGCTCCTTCGCTGAAAAACGCTGGTGATTAGGAACGGCTGCTGCCCAGCTGGGTCTCAGGAACAACGGGCCGGAGTCAACTCAGGGACCTAGTTGGGGGTGAGCTCTCACTACTTCCCCTGCGAGACACGGAGGGGGACATCTCTCCACTCCATGTCTCACTGCCGGGAACCTGAGGATACATCCTGCCCAGAAAGCTGAGCGAAGCCTGTTCAGTGCCAGTCCATGGTGCCTCTCGGGGCAAGTTTACGCTACACAACCCTAGCAGCGACGTACAGGGATGTGCGTAGCTCCACTCCACAGTGGAAAGCAAGCTGTGTCCACACTGCAGCGTGCAGCTCCACCCATCAAGCAGAGGAAAGGTAGTGGGAAACCGCCCAAGCCTCTCCCCGCCACTGAAGTCTTCCACAGCGACAGAGAAAGGCTCCAGCAGTTCCCTGTGGCAGGGAAAAGCTGCCCAGAGCCTTTCCCCACTGCCTCCTTCCACCAGAGCCTTTCCCTGCAGCTAAAAACAGCAGCATAGACCGTACAAAACTGCGTGGGCATGTAGAGAGCCATGTAGGGTACACAGCCACCATGTCTTTACTCGCATAATCAGTGCCTCCCCGTCTACCCCATTATTTATACCCAGACTAGGTTGCGCGTAGCATATGCACTTTATAGACCACCGAAAGGGGATGCTGGACTCACACTGGTTCTGCCCTGTGCACTGGTTCTAGCTGGCATGATTGGGTCACTCATTTTCAGGAAAGCTGTATGAATTGTAAATTGTTGCCCTAAAGCGCAGCCTACACCAGAGAGCTGCGCTGACCAAAGCGAAGTGGATAAGGGACATACCAAACCCAAAATGAAAGTGTGGTCCACAGTGTCGGCACTGGCCAGACTCCACACTGATTAGCTACATCAGTGCAATCTCCAGGGTGACAAGGTCCCCCTACCTCTCAGAGCATCTCCTTTTCCTCCCACGAAGACAGATAAATCATTGAATAGCCTTGGGCTGAGAACCAACCCTGTAGGACCCCACCAGAAACATCCCACTGTGAATAATTCCCCACAGCAATGCAGCTGGAGATCCAGCCGTGAGCCCATTTTTAATCCACCTAATATGGACTGCATTGATTTTAGACATTTCTATTTTTTTTTAAATCAGAACGTCTGGCAGACCTAAGCCCTTACAGAATTCTAAGTATATTCAGTCAACACAGTTGCCTTTATCAACCAGACTTTTATCTGGTCAAAGAATGATATCAAGGTGGTGTGACAAGACCTATTTTCCATGAAACCATATGGACTGGTATTAATTACATTTCCATCCTTTGATTCTTTACTGATAGAGTTCTGTGTTAGCTGTTCCACTGTTT
This sequence comes from Emydura macquarii macquarii, assembly GCF_026122565.2. NCBI lineage: Eukaryota > Metazoa > Chordata > Testudines > Chelidae > Emydura > Emydura macquarii. Next base: position 51,943,326 of record NW_027132905.1, read on the forward strand.
TGCCCAGGATCCATGTCAGGCTAATAGCACCCTATAGTTAGTCAGCTTATCCCATTTATTCTTTAAAATTTTGTTGGCACAATGTTGCATTTTCTTCTAGTCCTATAAAACCTCTCCAGCACAGCAAGATTTATTAAAAGTAAAAATGAAAGGTATAAAGAGCTCCTTGGCCAACTCCTTTACACCTCTTGGGTGAAAGTTTTCTGGTCCTGCAGATTTTAAAAATGTGTAACTTTGAAGAGGATATTAAGTAGCAGCATCTACTATTTACCCAAAATATTTCTACATCACTGTGCACAATGGAAACATCATCCAACTTGATTTGTAAACAGGACAGAAATATTCACTGAACCCTTCTGCCTTTTCTGCATCAGTATTGACAATCATGCCATCTCCATCTAGTATTGGATCCACACTACTTTTAGGATTCCTTTTGTTCTTGATTCATTTTGAACACTCCTTGTTATCCTCAACACTCTGACACAGATATGGGGAGGATCCCTTTTGCTTCTCTTATCAGCTGCCTGCAATCTCTCAGCTTCTGTTTTATATTCACTGCCATTCACCTCCCCTTTTTCCACACTGATTTACGTTTTATTGTTCGTTGCACATTTCCTTTAAGAATTAAAATAAGCCAGCCTTTTTTTATGGCTGAGATACTGTAGCTTTTGGCGCATCCAGTAAAGTGTTCTTAAACAACTCCCAATTTCCATGCACACTTCTCTGTTTATATTTTTCTTCCCAACAATTTTGCTCATAATTATGTTTAGCTTTGGAGAATTAGCCCAAGTATGAGTAAAAGTGTAAATATATACACATACATACATACATACAAATATCTGTTATAGGCGGGGACAGCATTTTGTTTTACTTTCAACAAAGGATCTCACAGCACCGTACAACATCAATTAGCGAAGTCTCCTAGGATAGGCATCTGTATTATTTTACTATTTTAAAGATAGGGAAATTGAGACATGGAGGGGACAAGTGACCTCCCCAACAGCACAGAGCTGGGAAGAGAACCCAGGAGACTTGTCTCCTAGAAGATGATCCCTGATTTAACAATTAGACAACACAGTCTCCCATAAATAAGCCAAAGGCTTTGCCCTACCTGTTGGAGAAAAAAGAGAAACAGCCACAAGTCCCTCAGAGCTGTGAAGGCAGGGGTACATTCACGGGCAGGGGCTAAGGAGGTGTCACTCAGACATATGGTGGCGCGAGATCCCTGTGGAGCCTCCAGCGTATGGAAGGACTCAACGCTGATTTGCAATGGCAATGAATCTAGCACACATGCTCAGCCAACCTGCTAGAGCAGAGGCAAGTACCAGGGGGACCCACCAACAGCCCAGCCCGCACAAGACAAGGGAGGCCAGAATGGATTAGACACAGGCACTGAAGCAGAAATGTCTGAGCTTCCCACAATGGCCAAGGCAGCTGCGGGGCCAACCAGCATGCCAGGCTCACCACCCGGGAGAAGAGTGACTCAGGGAGGGAGGAGAGAAGCACAGTGCCCCTGGGACAGCTGAACCGGTCATCGCGCTGCCTTGCAGGCATTTGGTTCAGGGCAGTAGTTCTCAGTCAGTCTTTGCCATCAGAGGGGCCGGGGGTCGCCTGCACAGACGTGATGCTGGGACCCCCGACCTACACAACACTACGCAGAAGCAGGATGGGGCCATGGGCCCCGCCCAGGACTGCCCTCATGGGCAATGGATGTTATCCACTGGGGAAGGGGTCAGCTCACGGTGTGCGTGACTTACACCAACCTGCCATTCAGCCAGCCAGAGCGCATGAGTGAAGCTGACCTGTTGGGGGGTGGGGGGTGGAGGGGGAGGGCTGGCAGTATGGAAAGCAGCTAGGCCTCTGGAGAGCACAGCCTCTGAGCTATCAGTCTGAGAGCCCCCACCCCACCCCCCGCCCTGGGTGTGTTTGCACTCCTCACTCCACCCAATGCCAAAGCGATGCAGCTTACAGAGCACGGATGCACACTCACCCCTGCTGCCTGAGCCACGCACACCCGGCGTGGGGCTAGTGGGAGGCCCAGAGTCGAATGGGAAACGCACTGACTCCCGGTTGCATTTGTCCTATGTCGTCCTTGGAACCTGTGCTTCACACGCTAAGGTCCAGCTGTTTGTGACTCTCTTCCCCTGTCCCCCGCCCCGCACCTCTTTTCCTTCCAGGGACCAGCAGGCCAAGCACCGATCCCTGAGCTGGTCAGTTCTTCTCTCTGCACGCCCTTCCCCCTACAGCCCTTCTCCCGCGCCTCCTCCCCGCCCACACACCCACCAAGGTTGCTCCATGCTGTTAATTACTTTTAACAGCCCCCCCCATCCCCAAGACGCTGCTCCTAGCCCGGCAGTCTGGGGAGCACTGGATGTGCTGCTGACTAGTGCTTTGGGAAGCAAAGTTGGGAGATGTCCCGGGAGATGCCACAGATCCTCCAGCCTCCCTGGATCCATGCGTCCCGCGACACTCCTTCAGGTGGGAAGAACAGGGCTCTGACTACAGTCAAGGGTAAAGGAGCGAGCGGAGAGAGCAGGGGACTCGGCCTCAGCTCTGGTTTCATTTCCATGCTCCCGGGCCAGTGCTGGCGCGATCTCGGAGACGGTCTCAGGCCTGACACAACGACTTCGAGCCAGGCCCAGGATCGTCTTTCCCCAAAAGCTGCTTGTTTCTCTATTTCAAAGCCCCCGCGGCCAGAGCTGGGAGCCAGGGCTCATCGGCACCTTCACTGCAAAAACGGAGAGGGGCTGGCTCCTCCCTCAGCTGCAGGGGCCTGAGGGCGAATGCTGGATGGGTGCACGGGGCAGGCAGAGATGGAGCGGCATGGACCAAGGCAAAGGACAGACCCGCCTCCTGAGGGCTGGCCCCTCTCCCTGTTGGGTCAACGTCTGCCGTGAGCCCCCCTTGGCCCGCACACACCCCAAAGCGTGCAGCCTGGATTCTGCCTTGCTGAGAGAGCCAGGTGACGGGAGAACCACCCCGAGAGACCAGCAAGTTCCCGCTGCCGCGCCCAGCCAGATGCTGCCACGGCACCGGGAAGCTGCCCATGTTATGTGGCGTTTCTTGCTCCTTCTAGAAAATGGAGGCGAAGACCGACAGGCCAGGCAGCACCACGATATACGGGGCTACCGACCCCTAGCGCTGGCTGGGGGGGCTGCAACGGGCTCTTCTCGGCCAGAGAGAGGCTGGAATAGGAGGGTGGGGGCAGAGGTGTCAGCCAGCTCCCGTGCACAGGCCCAGCCTCCCCCCCACCCCGGCTGTAGTCGCAAACGCAGCAGCCTCTCCTGCTGTAGTCAGCAATGTCAGCCCTGTGCTCGGCCAGCCCTCCTGGGCCTGCCTGGCTTTGCAGAAACGCCGCTCTCAGCCCTCAACGCGGCCATTGGATCGGGCCAGCCACCCGAGGTGGACACGGATGTTCCCAGAAACATGCTCGTCCCCCTGTCTTTAAAACCTCGCTGGGCTCGTCTGAACGGCATTGCTGGCCGGCGCTCTCCCGGCAGTGTCAATAGCCCTGTTTATAAGCCAAGTCCGCATCTTGTAAACATCGCTACATGTAGCTAGCCAACCCGTGAGTCATTCGTTCCCCACCACCCCGACTTCACAAGCACAGCCTCATCCCTCCTCCAAGCACACACGGGGCCGAGGGCCCCTCCGGGCATGTATCGTCACCTCCCAACCCAGCCGCCCCTCGCCCGGAACACGAGTCCTCCAAAGGGATCACCAAGCTGGGATGAGCCAGAGTCCAGCCGGAGGCCGCGCGCTCCTCTCTTCCCGAGAGCGCAGCCCCAGGTTCCAGGCAGCCGGTGCTGCCCTGGGTCACCGGCCCACCCCACCCCCAGCGCGGAGGGCGGCGTGAGGGCACAGATGCCCCGCTCCGACGAGTCCCACTCCATCCCGCGACCTGCGCCTCTGCAGTCAGGCTCCCACGGCCGCGCAGCACGTCCCAAAGGCACCCACATTCCAGTCGCCCGACCTCCCATGGAGCCATGCTTTGTGCGCGCGCTGGGGAGAACGCCGCCGGGGACGCGTCGGCTCCTGGGAGCCAAGGGCCCCCGAAGAGCCCACACCACGGGCCGACCTCAGGCTCTGGATGCTGCCTGGGCCTGCTGCAGGCACATCCCAAATCCCTCTTCGCCCCGCCAGCACCCGGCCGAGGGACCCGCTGGGAACGCTAAGCATCTCTCACAGCCTCCACCCGGGGCTCCCACCAAGCCGTGCGTGGCTAACGGGGGGGGGGCACGACTGACCATCCACCCGGCCGGCCATCCCAGCCAAAGGCACATGCCAGAAGCCACCGGGCAGCTGGGGCAGAGGGGGGGACCCGTGCCCCCCAGGCCCTCACTCCATCACCTCGCCATGTCGGGAGCGGTCCAAGGTCCACCAGCCACGCCGCCCCGCGCCCCCGGACAGCGCCTCCAGCCGGGCCGCGCCCCCCGGACAGCGCCCCCCGCCTGCCCCCCGCGCACTTTCGCCGCCCGCCCGCAAACTTTGCATCCCCCCCCGGGGCTGCGGGGCCCCCGGCCGGCTGCGGGGGGGCTTCCACGGGGCCGCGCTACGGACCTCGGCTCGGCCGGCCGCGCCCCGCCCTGCCCTCGCCTGCCCCGGGGGTGGGGAGCAGAGCCCCGGCCGGGCGGCGCCTCCTCCTCCGCCGAGCCCCCCCGGGTCCGGACCGTGTGGCCGGCCGCGCTTACCCTCCAGGGCGGCGAGCAGGGGCAGCAGCGGCAGCAGCAGCAGCAGCGGGCGGCGGGCGGGCGGCAGCGCCATGGCGGGCGGGCGGGCGGCGGGGCTGGGCTGGGCTGGGCTGGCGAGCGGGCGGCGGGGCTAGCGGGCCCGCGGCCGGGGCTCCGTGCGGCCAGCCCGGCCCGGCGCAGGCAGAGACAGGCGCCGCGCGCTCGCCGCCGAGCGAGCCATGGGCAGCAGGGAGCGAGCAGCCGGCACCGCACCGCGCCGCGCCGCGCCGAGCCGAGCCCGCACCGCGCCGCCAGGCTGGAGCGACCCACCGCCCGCGCCAAGCGGGGAGCCTCCGCCTCCCGCCCCGCCCCCGGGCCGCGCCGCGCCGCCACGCCGGGGCCGGGCCGAGCCGGGCCGAGCCGAGCGGGCAGCGCCGCTGGCGGCGGGCAGGGCGAGGGGGGCGCGGGGCTGGGCGCCGGGCGTGCGGGACCGCCGCTCCCCCGCCGCCAGTGGTATCTCCCGGCCGGCCGGCGCTGGCTGTCGGTCGGTCTGGCTGGCTGGCTGTCTGTCTGTCAGCCGCCCATCACCGGCCTGTCCGGCCGAGAGGCTCCCACGGCGGCACCGGCCCGGCTGCCCCGGCGGGGCTCTGGGCAGGGTCCCCGCGAGGCCAGGCTCCCTTGGCCCGGGCCCGATGCTGCCCCGGGGGTCGGCTGTGTCTGCCTGCCCCGGGGGTGTATCTGCCCCGGGGGTCGGCTGTGGCTGTGTCTGCCTGCCCCGGGCTGGAGCCTGCCCCGGGGGTCGGCTGTGGCTGTGGCTGCCTGCCCCGGGGGTGTCTCCGCCTAACCCAGCCCCAGGCACAGGTGGGGCCGGGCGGCAAGGTGCGGGCCGTGCCTGCCTCTCCAGTCCTGGCTAGGGCCTGACTGGCCTCTCCCCTTGCCCCTGCATCGGCCAGGACCGGCTGGGCTGAAGGCCCTGCTGTGACAGACCCAGCTGGCTGTCGGCGGTACCAGTGTCACAGTCCCAGGCTGCTGCCAGGGAACGCAGGGTCGTGGTCCCGGCAGCAACGCACCCACCAGCTGAGTTTGACCCGCTGCCTTCAGCGTGGTCCAAAAGTGGCTCGGGCCTCGACACACAGCATGTCCTGCGCTACGCCCCGGTCTCATTCACACCGGTGTAACCTGGACTGACTCCAGGGATGTCCCAGCAGCGCCCCATATCTGCAGCAGTGTGGAGGAGGTCAGGATCTGGCCCACTCTCTCCCTGGTGCTTTGGCCCTGGCTGAGGCAGTGGCTCCTGGTGCTGACAAAACTATTCTAGCCTCTTTGACCAGCAAAGATGGCCATGGGAGGTTTCTGCCCCACCCCTCACGGTGAACCGAGATGCTGCAGGCCTGAACTCTTCTGCCCTGGTTCCTTCAGTGGGTCTCCCCAGCGCTAGGACAGTAACAGCCCCCACCCCTCTTGTGTTTCCCAGCCACCTGCTCCTTGCAGGAACAGCGCCACCCCTATGGCTGTCATTCTCCCCCACACACGTTCACCGCTCCCTGCAGCCGGCTCTGCTCTTCTTCCAGCGTTCACTGCTCCCCTGGCGCAGCACTGCTCCCCTGTTTCTGGTGATGTGATGTTAGAACAGGGAGCCTGATCCTTTCAAAGTGCCCCCCGCCCAGAAAAGTGAATGAGGCATCGCATGGTTCTGGAAGCTTTTGGAGAGGGGCTTTTCTGGGGTCCAAGGTCCTGACAACACTCAGAGGAGCCCCTGGCCCATCTGCTCTCAGCAGCTATTGCGAAGCCCCATGAGGCATTTGGGGGGAAGCTCAGCAAGCCCCCATTGTGCGCACCATTGGCAAGCTCTGACTTCATGTCCTGTGCTCCAGGGTGCAGCAGTTCCAGCCCAGGACCATAGGCGGGACTAATCCCACTACAAGCTTCCTGGTCCCCTCCCCGGGTACCACAGCAGCTTGGGCACACAGGCTTCTCCACGGTCAGCACACGCACTATGCATCCCTCTGCCCTCCTGTAGCAATAGCAGGCCTGTTGGAGAAAGGTAAACGCCTGCCACAATGCAGCTGGTTAATTGTGCAGAGCTGTGCACATGAGGGGAACGACCCTCCCTGGCCCCAGCAGCAGGCGGCCTGGGCCCAGGCACAGGAGACTCAGTTCCTTTCTTGAGCACGTAAAGCTAGAAATGTTATTATTGCTTATCAAAATGACCTGGCCCATCTGCAAAGCCAGCCACTGAGTGCAGCGTGGTGATGCCCTCTTCTGACAGAGAAGGCCATAGCCTGGCTCACGCTGCATGGAGAAGCAGGCCCCTTCAGTGAATCTAAATGGATTTGCCACTAGAGAGACTTTGTGTTCTCACATTAGCAGAAGGGTGTAGGGGAGGCGGCGCTGATCAGCTCTCCCTCTGCTCTTCATCACCTGCAATATTTTGCTCATGCCTCCTCCAGGGAAAAACCCTGGGCTCTCCACCATCTCCTGTAAGACAGTGCCATGCAGGCCCCAGACCATTTCTGCTGCCTTACTCCCCCCTAGACCTTTCTGCCTCTTTGCTTCTTTAGCTGCTGCTGCTGCTGTGTGCCAGGCAGATGTCTCACACCCTCAATGACCCCCCCAGGCCTTTTCCTGAGAGTATCCCCGCAGTTGCAAGCCCAGCAGTCCTGATGGGGCGCTCACACTGTGTTTGCCAACATGCACAACCGGACCCTTAACCAGGCTGGATTTCTCCTGCCATTGCCCTGCGCCATCTCCACCATGCTCAGACCAGCTGGAGTTTCTCCCAGTTCTCTATGGTTTGTTTTGCTTGGAGCCCAGGGTCACCAGCAAGCGTCCCCATCTCACTCTCCTCCTTCTCCTTGGAGCTACTGATAGATATATGAGAGAACCCTGGCCCCAGCACTGCCCCAGCCCATTGGTCCAGGCACAGGAGCAGCTACGTCCTTCATGTCCACCTTGGACTCCACCAGCAGAGGTTGGCCATGGTCCTGGGGCCATGGACCTGCCTTAACAGTCTCCTGGGAGAGGGGCCTCGTGGAAAACTTGGTGCTATCAGTGTAGGGAAATGACTGAACCCCAGCCTTGGGGGCAGCACGTGCCCCTCTCTCAGACAGCTACACTCCCCACTGGGTCTCTTCCTCCCGCCAGAGGCCACTTGAATCTTCCACCCTGAATGTGCCCGCAGCAGATCTCGCAGCCAGATTCATGTGTGTTTAGAAGAAAATGCCTTTTCTCCTCATTGTCTGGCTGGATCTGATGCTCCCATTTCCCCCACCCCTCTGCCCCCCACTTTCTTATGTTCGTCTCTCTGTGCCGGATCCATGTGTGTGGCCTATATTAAAGCTATTCAGGGAGAGGCAGAATATCTGATTGTAGGGTATCTCAGAGAGCCTGCCTCTGTCTGCTTTATAGCTGGCGCTCTCCGTGCTGTCTCCTAGTGGCAATCAGCTGCATTTCTACAACTGCATTTAGCTCACCGCCATAGTGTGTGGTCTTGTCTGCATGGGGAAGTTTTACCAGTTATTCCAAGCTGGTTGTACTTTCCTAAGTCCCCATGTGGACACTCCTATTCTTGTATAAGGTTGGGTTTTTTTAGTTTAGCTTAAACCTCCTGGAATAAGAGTGTCTACACAGGGGTTATATTGGTATAACTAGACTGATTTAAATGAACACCTTAGGTTATACACAAAACACTAATCTTTAGTAAAGACAGAGCAAGATGTATTTTAACATGTGTTGGCTGGTCAAGGGTCCCCCTTAGAACACAGAGCAATCTATTTGATTCCAGAACAAGGATTGCAGCCATTTAAAAGGCCCATCTGTTCAGCTGGGAGCAAAACTACAATCCAGTCCTGTTCCTGGGATTGTTAACGAAACAATAACAATACTAATGAACGGCTAACATTTCAGGAACGTTCATCCATGGACCTCAAAGCAGTTCCCAAAGACAGGAGAGCGGCGTTTATCCCCCTTTAACAGCTGAGGAACCAGTGTGGCTGAGGCCCGCATTTCAGATTTTGGGTGCCCAGCTTTAGAAACGTAGGCTTGAATTTTCAGGCGTATCCATGATTTGGGGTGCCCGGTCTGAGACCCCTTGTGTTTGACTTTCAACACACCAGGAAATCAGTTATCTACAGGCAGGCACCCAGATACCACAGAACACGCTGTGAGGAGACAGTCCTAGGCACTCCTTAACACACTCAGAACTACCTTCACCCAACAAGGACACTCCAACACAGAAGTAGATCACGTCATGGAAGGGCCATGCAAATATCCCAAGAGAACCTGCTTCAGTACAGAAAAAAAAAAAACTTCTGACCCCACACCCTAGTTGTCACCTACCACCCCACACTGGAACCCCTACGGGGTATCATCAAGCAACTCCAACCCACACTCGATGGGGACCCTATCTTGAAATAAATCTTCCTCTTCTGGCCTTCAAACTACCCCCCAGTCTTGCCAAGATCATCATCAGAAGCAAGCTCCCCACAGCCCAGGATCCACCAGCTGAAAGCAGCACCAGACTCTGCCAGAACAACAGATGAGAAACATGCAGACATGTCCCCACTGCTACAATGATCAACACCCCCCACAACACACTTTTCAAGACCTGTGGTTCCTATTCAAGGCTGTCACAACATGTGCTGCACCGCATCCAGGCACTAACTGCCCCACTAGCAACGATACGGATGAAACCAGACAATCACCCTGCACTCAAATATACTCATGCAGAGAAATGATAAAAAACAAAAACACCCTATCACGCTTCTCGCAAAGCGATCACTCCATATCTGACCTCCCAGTCCTCGTCCTCAAAGGAAACCTGCACAACACCTTCAAAAGAGGAGCCTGGGAGCTTAAATTCATACTTTGCTAGACACTAAAAGTCATGGACTGAAAAGACACACTGGATTTATGCAACGTTCCAGAGGGGTAGCCGTGTTAGTCTGATACAGCAGAAACACCGAGAGTCCTGAAGAAGAAGAGCTGAAGAAGAACTCTGAGTGGCTTGAAAGCTTGCCAACCTCGCCAACGGAAGTTTGTTCAATAGAAGACACCGACCCTGTCTCTCGAATATCCTGGGACCGACATGGCTGTGGTGACACTGCAGACCTGGGAGAAAATGGCAGGGGATTTGTGTTGGCTCGTCTCTTGCTGCCATGGAGCCCTCAAAAAACATCCTCCCCAGCCTACCTGCCAGGGCAGGATGGCGGGTTTCAAACCCAGAGATGTAGAATCTGGAGGAGATTCCCCACCCGATTAGAACTTCTTTGTTTTCATTGTGATGGGCGGGCGAAGGAGACGGTCACCTGCTCCCTGGCAAGCCGAGGATTAAAACCTGTTCCAAGAAGCCAGAAGATCCGCAGCTGCTGCCAACAATCCAGCAACGGGTCTTGTCAGCATTCTCCCAGGGAACACAGCCTGAAAGCAGGCCCCCGACCCCCAGTGCCGGGGCTGCCAGGCAGCAGCAGAGGCAAAGAGAAGGGGACACAAGGCCTTTCTTCCCATGATCTCTCTGGATCTTCGTGACTGATGCCTGCCGTATTTTACCGATACACTCTGGTTCTCATGCTGTCCCTGCCCCTGTTGCGCTGACTCCCCCACACTCACCCTGTGAGCCTGGGACCTACATGGCTCACCTCAGCCTCCATTGATCCAGCTGTTTGTTTCCTCATTCTCCATCCCAGAGCCCATGGCTGGACCTGGCAGGACCTGGCGGTGAGGGCATCTCCCAAGACCTCACATCAGCTGGTGGCTGGGATTTGCCTGTGATGGTGGCGGGGGTGCAGACCCCCTCAGCAGCCTCTCCAGCCCTGCTACTCCCGTTTCCATCTGGGCTCTCTTCTCTGACGACGCCCCTTCCCACGTTTGGCTCCACGCACCTGCTGCCGGCTGCTGCTCTGCTGCCTGCGGCTCGGTGCGCAGCATCACAGTGCTGGGACTGCGCGCTGGGGGGGCCCTTTCGCAATACGAGCCGGTGTTACTGTCACAGGGTTCACCTGCCTCTCTGCCCCCCACAGCCCGATGGAGAGGGTGCTCTGTGTATTGGATGGCATGCAAAAGCCATCGGCTCCTCATTCCCTGCACATCGTGGGCAGCAGGGGATTAAAGCAGCACCTGTCCAGCTCAGACCCCAGGAGCCCAGGAGCGTGGCTCTCTGCCACAGCCAGGAGCAGGTGGGAGCAGGGCCAGGGAGCACTAGCGAGAAGCAGGGAGTGGTGTCCTTTGGCTCGGTTGGATCAGGGCCCATTTAGTCTTAATCTCCCACCGAGGTTCCAGGGAGCGCTCGACGTGCCTGCAGGGGGCCCTGGAGATGCTGGAGCTGGGGAGATCCCAGAGCTGGGAGGGCGTTTGTCACTAGTCTCGGTGAAATGTGGGGCAGTAAAACTGTCTCTAAAGATCAGTGGGGGGCGGCCAGGCAGCTGGCTCAGAGGCAGTGGGGAGACACTTCTCCGAAAATCTGCCCCCTGCTCCAGTCTGCATGGGAAAGGGAAGAGTTTTGGCTTCTGGCAGAATCCCTCGGGCTCCAGAGAGCCTTGAGCATCCAGGCCACGGGGGCAGGTTGAGAGGAGAAAAACACTGGCGTATTTTTACAGAAATCGGAGTCTTGCTCCAGCAGCAAATGCCGTCAAAGCAAAGCCCGAGTGTAAAGCGGCTTCAGCTGTTCTGGCTTGGCTGTGACGGGCTTGGCCCCAGGCCAGCGAGTTAATTCTGCCTATTAACTAATAGTGTCGTGCTGTCGGCGAGCACTCATTTTTAAACTTATGGTTTTAACATATCACTGCTCATGTAAACACTCAGCTCTTGATCCCCAAGCACACGGAGGCACAACCTAGCCCTGCTCCAGTCGCTAAGGTAATGCAGGAATGGGGAGCAAAGGCAGCAATTAACCCTTCCCCCCAGCACTGGGCCTGAATGAGAAATCAGCTGGGGGAGCCATTTTAAAATGGGAACAAATCCTCTGGCCTAGCTAAAGCCCCTCAGAAGCTCCGGCTGTGCTGGGGGATGCAGGCAGAGCAGGAATGGCGAAGGCTATTTTCGACAGTGGGTCGTGCTCGCTGCAGCGAAGGGCCAGTGAGAGGGTTTGAAGGACTTAGCGCAGCAATGTGAGCAATGGACAGGGCTGGGTACAAGCCGTTTGATGGCATCTCAGCTGTAAGTGGAGTGGATCCTGCTGTCAGTGACGGAGACGTTGCAATCGGTCCTAGAGAAAACGACTCAGCTGCTTAAATCCCCCCCATCTGCCCTAGACACACTCCAAATGCTTTCTGGGGACAAGTGCAGGGCCTGGTTCTGCTCTGTCCCCATTCTCAAGGTTGGGGGAGGTGCCCTATCCCCCATAGTGGAGCCATGACCTCCATGGCCCAGTCCTGCAGTGCTCAAGCTTATCTCATCAGCGCTATACCTCTGTGCCAAGACGTCCCACCCGAACGTCACTCGGGGCTGGGCTCAGCCGGTGCTCTGGGGCACACGTGGAAGGGTCTGCCTGCTGGTGAGTCACTAGCAGGTGCGCTCTTCTCTAACTCCTCACTCGAGTAGTCCCAGGCTCGCCAGAGGGGATCCATTTTTTGGATGAAAAGTGAAACTGAAGGTTGAGGAGGGCTGCCACCTGGCTGGTTTTTGACTGGCCCAGCTGGTTTTTCTAGTGCTTTTCTGCTTGCTGGTCAGAAGAAATAATTTGCTGGGTTTTCTGCTGTGCGCATGCAGTTCTCTTAGCTACCGGCCGTGCACGTTGGCCTGTATTTCTTGTACATGGAAGGTGGCAGGGCTGCTACTAGCAGGTCAGGCGTCTGCACCAGATATGGACCGGCCACAGAGCATCCTTCTCAGAGATGCGCACCGGACGGGTTCACTACAAGATGCTGCCAGTGTTGGCTGAGGTTAGCTTAAATAAGTTCACCTAGTGGCTGACCAGTATACTCCATAATACAGTTTAGCACTTCATCCCATCTCCCCCTCTGAGTTCTAGCTTCCTGCGCTTTACAAATGACACACGCTCCCACTGTATTGGAAGTTCAGTACAGATCCGTCTGTTCAGTGTCTCTGAATCGTCCTGGTTCGCTAATGACATGACCTGAATGCGTAACAACATGGTCATCTGGGTGGCCATTAGTTGCAACGACTGGCCGTGGTAGGTTTTGAGATTCAGAGTCTTTAGCTACGTCTACACGTAAAACATAACAGTGTAGACACTCACTACAGTGACGGGGGACTCTCCTGTCAGAGTAGGTCATCCACCTTCTTGAGAGGCGGCAGCTGGGTCATCGGAAGAATCCTTCCATTGAGCTAGCGCTGTCTACACAAGAGTTAGGTCAGCATAGCCACGCCTCTCGGTTGGGATTATTCACACCCCTGAGAGATGTAGCTATGCCGATGTGAGTTTCCAGTGTAGATCAGCCCGGCTTCTTCTCGTCCTGCGTCTGCCATCTGTAGAGTTTGCTGTTGGCTCTTCCTCCTGAGGAACAAACGGTCGATGTGGATGGTTTCTGTTGAACTCTCCACTGTCAGTCTCAATCATATGAGCTGGGCGCAGAATTCTTTTTCTTTACAACAGCTGGAGCTCTGCATCCTTTCTCTCCTTGCAGTTTGACACAGACACTGTCACCACATTCTAGACGTAGCAGTTCTCTAGCTGACAGCCTGCCTACAGGAAAACCGCTACAGCACTTCAGTGTAGACACAGCCTACGCTGACGGGAGGGGTTCCTGTTGGTGTAGGAATCCACCTCCCCGAGGCCTTGTCTACACTTCAAACACTGCACTGAAGCACTGCCCCGGTGAGCTGAAGATGTTAACTGTACTGATGGGAAGGCGTCTCCTGCCGGCATAAGTACTCCACCTCCCTCAGAGGCAGCAGCTAGGTTAATGGAAGAATTCTCCCATTAACTTTGCACTGTCTACATTGCAGGTTACATTAGTTCAACTGCGTTGCTCAGGGTCTGGATTTTTCACACTCCAGAGCGACGTAGTGATACCAACCTCATTTCCTGGTGTGGACCTGGCCCAAGAGATGGTAGCTAAGTCAGCAGAAGAATTCGTCCATTGACCGAGACCCATCTACACCAGGGTTTAGGTCGGGATACAGGGGTGTGGATTTCACACCCCTGAGAGACATAGCTACATTGATGTATGTTCCAGTGTCGACCAGCCTGAGTGTTGTCTGCAGAAGTGTTTGTGATCTCTTTTTATCGGATGTGGCTGTTCTCTTCTGTCTGGCCATTGGGAAGGTTTGTCAAAGCTGAAGTTCTCCGGGGCATTGAACAGTGGCGTGCTGATGAGACCCTGCAACCTTTGTTGCTTTTTTTCTCCTTCTGCCTGCAACATTTCTTGCTTTGTTCTGTGTATTTGGAATATTTGTGGCTGTTTTCAGCCTGGTTCTCTTCTCCTCTGGCACTAACGTGTCATGTGTTTCTTGTACACGGGGGACTGCAGGCCTGCTAGGAACAGGCCAGGCTCCTGTGTCAGATATGGACTGGCCACAGAGCATCCTTCCCAGAAAGGTACACACCGGATGTGTTCCCTGTGAGTGTTCTGCCAGGTGTGGCAGAGGTGAGCTGACCCGAGGTCTGTCGCACACAATGCCACCTCGTGGCTGCACCGTGTAAGACAGTGTAGCATTCCCTCCCCTGTCTGGGCAGAGAGGGCACCATGGCCGCTTGGCCGGCAGCCTGGTCCTGCTCTGCGTGAGTGCAGCGTGCCAGGGGCAGACACCAGCCAGTGGGGAAGTAGTGTCTGGTCCTGCCCTGACCCCCTCCAAATCTCACCCAACTTTCCAAGATCTGAGCCCCTCCCAGTGGTTCCCTGGGACCTTGTCCTGCCGACAGACTGGCTTTGTCCCTTGGGATCTTGCCCTGCCCAAAGACCGGATGTTTATTCTGTGCCTTGGAGGTGCCAGCCCTACCTGTTAATTCACAGAAGATATGAGTGTTTCAGCCCCTAGGTCCACGGCCTGTCTCTTTAAGTGAGCTGTAAAGACTCACTGGAGGTCGCTGGTTCAGTCCCTGACGGCGATCAAGGTAGCATTTGCATGGTTGTCTTTTGTAAGAAGAGGAACATTAGCCATGTCCCCCCTGCCCGCAACTGGCCAAATTCTCACTTGTATCAATTGCTTTCTCCCTCTGCCATTTCACAGCATTTGGTCGTTTACATTTCTGACACAAGATGTGTGTTGTGAGCTGTGTGCTGTTGTTCAGCTGCCACGCTCCACCCCAGAGGTGGGTGCACTCCAAGAATGCTTGGAATCATTTCTGTGTGCGTAGTTAAATGATACGAACCCTTTGCTGTTCCCTGCTGTGGCAGCCTGGAAAGGGCCCCATTTATGCAACAAACTTTAAAGAATGACTGAAGGCGGAGAAGGGGCGAATTGTTTGGAAAAGACACAGAGAGAAGAGCGGAAGGAGGGGACAAAGCAAGTGGTTTGGAGCCAGGCCTGGCCAGAGTGCTGGCTTTGAAAGGCTGTGCCCGACTGAGGCTGTGCAGGGCCCTGCGGGGGGATGTTTGTGAAAGGAGCCACTGGCGGGGTGTATCTCAGAGCACACAGTGGGTTTGGAAAGTGCTGGTAGAAAATAACACCCCATTGGTTAAAAAGATGAATTGAGAGATGCCAGCGCAGAAGCAGTTGCCTGCAGAACACCCCGGCTGCCTGTGTTATGGGAATCACTGCTGCAGTGACACTGGGAGCTTGCCACAAAGATGAAACTCTGATAATTCCCCTTCATCCCAGAGAGGATGGCTGTGCTTTCTAATGCACGCCGCTGCCTTTCCAAAGGGGAGCTGGGTTGTCTGCATGCTGCTTGCACTTCTCTGCTGTGTGCTTCAGGCAGGATGTGCTGATGGTCATAGCAAGCACTGCGGGTTAATCCCCCTTGCATTTGTGGGATTCCTGTCCCGCGCACACCCCCAGGGGGTCAGGTGCAGAGGTTTGCAGCCACTAAGGGATTTCACTTGGGCACAAAGCGTTTCTAAGCAGCAGCAAGTGTTGCTGATGGGCTGATCCTGCTCTCTGCAGTTACACACACGTGGCCCAGCCTGTAACCAAGTGCAAGCGAGTAGGCCCTGGTCCAGCTCCCACTGAAGTCACGACAGCTTTTCCACTGGCTTTCCTGGGACTTGAATCAGGCCTAGGTTTCTCTGCAGGGGTGGGACCCTACCCCCAGGCTGTGCACGTCACTCAGCTGCCCTGGCCCCGGTATTGGGTGTGCTCCCCTTCTGCAGGGAGGAATGGCTACTGGATGCACGTATGGAGACGTGTCCCACTCTGAGAGCCCCCTGGGTGCGTCAGCACAGGGAGAGGCCATGCCGTCCTGCCCCGCTTCCATTGGTTCAGTGCATGGAGTGGACGGGGCTCAATTTGACCCCAAAGGCACATTTCAGAGTAGCTCCTGATTTTCAAAAGCTCTTTTGGGAGCTGCCATCAGCGTGTGGCTCCCCCTGGACAGCTGCGTACTCACTGCCCTGCGTGAGCAAAATAATCCACAAGATGAAGCAAAATCCAGCGTTTGGACACACTTTCACAGGCCCGTAGCCTGGCCTCTAGATTTGTGTCCACGTTTTTGCACCCATAACCAGGCCATTCCTGGAAGCGTGTCCCAATTCCTGCTCCTGCGGCCTTCCCTTCCTCTTCACACTGACACCTGAATGCATCCAGACAGGCATTCCTCGAGATACACGGTGCTTGTACTTTGTCTGCTTTCAGGGGACGCTGAAACCAGCTCCCTTTGGCTGGCTCCGGGCTTCCTCCAGGACTGTAGGGAAGCTTGGGACAAGCCCAGAAATGCTCTCAGTCCGCAGCCCTGGGTGAGCTCGCACAGGGCTAAGCACAGGGCTGCGCAGTCTGGCTTGGTCTGAGAGCAGGGCCTGGGAGAGCCGGGCACACGCTAGCCTGGAAGCCCTAGCTTGCCATCTGTGCCACGCGGAGGGGCCAGTGAGGGGGCGTCCATCCCACACCGCCCCTGCAGGGGTTAAGGTGGCTCAGAAGGGGCTAATTAACCTGCACCTGGGAGAAGATTTCAGCTTGAAAGACAAGCCCTGATTGAGGATGGAGCCCATCTGGGCAGCAGGAGGCAGGGCTGGTACCCGGCCAGGAAGGGAGAGCAGAAGGGGCTGCAGTCTCAATCTGAACCTAATGAGGACGAGGAGGAAAAACCCAAGCTGCATGGGAACAGAAGCCCTGGGATCCTGACCCAGTGGGGAGGGTTTACTGGGGGGGGGGGGGGGGGTGGAGAAGGAAGCCTGAGGAGGATGGAGTAGGAGGAAGCTCAGGGAAACTGCAGCAAGAGTTGAGGTGGTGTAGACCTTGGCGGCTGATTATAGGGTCCCTGGGCTGGAGCCTGGAGAAGCAGACAAGCCTAGGTTCTCCTACCAGCTCCTGGGAAAGTGGTGCAGTCTTTATTGGGAAGACTGCCCGAAGCTGCACCCGGACGGCTGGTCCTGAGAGAATTTGTTACTCCCCCAGAAGGGGAAAACTAGTGAGTGGCTGGAGGGCCACACCCTGAAAAGCACTGAAACTCCTGGAGAGCAAGGGCAGCCAAAGGAAGGGGGCGTCGGACTGGGCAGAGCTCATCCCCAGACACAGCCACAAGAAGGCTGACGAGGGGTGAGCAGGACCCCGTTACAGGGCCGTTGTGCCCAACGGGTCGGACCTCAGGATAACAGCCTGCGTCCGGCAGCCTCTGTTTGTTTGATTTAACCAACGTTCGGTTCACGTGCAAAGTCTTCTCTGTGGCCCGTAAAGGACTGGCAGCTATAATCCCGTGTCAGTGCCTCCTCGTGGGACCTCGGCTCCGGGACCTTGTCAGGGTTGGCCAGAGCCTGCTGCCCGGGACATGTCCGCAGCTTCAGTGAGTCCGCTGAGGGTTCCCCGCTTTTAGTCCTGCACAGTGATTACCACACGGAGGTTTGCATTCTCTGCATTCCCTGACCACATGCGTATCTGAGCCGCTTTAAGTAGGCGAGGAGGATCTAGTTCAGAGCCAGGCGGTCTGCATACGGCATGCAGAGTTTTGTGCTCAGTTGGGAGTCGCCTTTCCCACCTTGTATGCTAATTGGATGCACTCGTGCAGAGCTCTGTGGAAATCCTCCCAGCGTCTGTAAGTCCCACAGCCACGCGGTCTGCTGAGCACACAGGGCTATTGCTGGCCTGGATTGGGACGACGGCCCAGGGAGCCCCCAGTTGCAGCTGGGTGCCAAACACTGGCACTGCAAGTCGCCTGGCCTGCTGCCAGTGCCCTGCGTCCATCCAATTTGGTCCTCCGTGTCCGTGACCGCCTCCAGAAATCAGCCCGGTCACAGAACACAGCCAGAGGGCGGCACGTGTGACTGTCCTGGGGACCAGGGCCTCACCTCTGCCGTGGGAGAGACAAGCTCAGCTCCCTGCTCTGTCTGGTTTGGAGCCAGGGCTTGAACCGCGATCTCCCGAGTGAGTGCACTGACCGCCAGGCCCGCGTGGATTCTTTCAATCTCACCCATTCCGCTTTGTCTAGACAGTTACTCCAGATGGGTGGGCCCTGTATTGCCCAGTGAGGGGGGCCCTCGTGGGCAAGACCCAGGTTTGACTTCCCATTGCCAGCTTTGAGGGGGCCGCTCGGGCTCCGAGCCGCCCCTTAGCAACGGGGCATCAGGGCTTAGCAACCTCGCCAATGCCAGCTGGTGGAGACAGGCACGGGTGGGGTCAGGCAGCAGCTCCGCGGGGTTTGGAGATGGTCAGTGGGGTAGTCAGGAGCCTGAGTCACTCTGGGGCTGTTGCCCTGTGAGCCTCTGGGCTGCCTGACCCCGCAGAGCATGGGAGGAGGGGTCCATTAAACTGGGAGCTGCTCGGTGCTGCAGGCACAGGCGCCCGACGAGGGCTGATGTGAGAGCGGGGAGCTGGTAGCAAAGGCGAAGAACGCAACAAAGCCCAATCTGAGGCGGAGAGGAGACTGGCTACCCCAGCTGCTGTACGTCACCGCTAGGAGCAACCCGCAAGAGCCGGGCACCAGGGGTGTCAATCTGAGCAAAGCCATAAGAGAGAGAGACCCTCAGTCCCAGTGAGTGACACCCCCACAGAACAGACAGGAGGCGCGCCGTGGCTCTCTAGCACTGGGGTGACTCATGGGCCTGCTGGAGCTGGGCAGGCACTCAGTGGCTGTGGGTTTGATTCCCACCACAGCTGGCCTTTTGCCTATCGCTGGCAATTTTAAAACCAAGCGCGGACGTTTTTCTGGAAGCTCTGCTCTAGGGATTATTGCAGGGCCGTTCTCGGGCCTGCGTGACCCAGGCGGGCAGACTGGGTGATGACGGTGGTCCCTTCCGGCCTCGGAGTCTGTCCTCAGCGGGCTGGATCTCTCACCCCACGCCAGGGCCAGCTGGGGTGGCCTTCGTAATCCTCAAAGGGATACCGAGCTGGTGGCTGGGAATCCATCCGCTCCAGGGGTAAGTCGGCCTGTTGTCCCACCGGAACGCTAGGGATGTGAGCGAGGCATCACTGTGTATGGGAAACCCAGCCCATTGTAGGTAGCTGGAAACCGTCACGTGGGACAGCAAACACAAACGCGTTAGTGCAGTGTGCCGAAGAGAAGCTGGTGAGGACGTGTGGTCAGTGGTTCGAAGCGTGGCCTGGCGGTAGGTACTCCGGTTCTAGAGAAGGTGCCAAGCATTCGTTATTGCTGATCATCTTCTCCCGGGCCGCCTGCACAAGCCCAGGGAAGCACTGCAGAGCTGGTGACGAGTGCTCGGAGTGTGGACAACACATGCGAAGGCTGTAGCTGCCTGGAATGAGTTATCTTTGTGCCAGATTCATTCCTGACGTGGTAACTGCAGCCACAGCACTGCGGAAACTTGCACCGAAAAACCACAGCTTGACAGGGAGAATTTGAAGCACGAAAGACGAGGCTTGGCATGTGATAATCCTAGAGGCTAGGACGTGAGTCACTGCCGATGCCAGCCTGGTTGGCAGGGGGCTGTATGAAATCGGGAACAACCAGTACGATTTGCAGGCTGAGGCCTCCCTGCGGGACTGCTGTGACTCACAGACACAACAGCACTGAGATCATCTGTGTGCCTGTACCACAACTGGCACCACAGGGCTCGGCCCTGCTGGTGCCTCTGGGCACGACCACGGCTGAAATTATAGGAAATTCGAACCGGTGTCCAGCAGGGAGATCTGGACACTGTGGCTGTGACACTGGAATCGGGAACACGCTTACAAGTCAAGACCTACAGATGCAGGAGACGCACATTTCGGTAATGGGGCTGGGATAGAGAGCCTGGCCAATACAGGAGACTGGGGAGTTGAGATACCTGAACTACAACTCCCATGAGGCACTTCAGCGACTCAGGAGGACATAGAGTAATGTCAAAGTGACCCAAAACTAAGCATTTCAATTCCATTCAGTTTGACAAACTGGTATGTTTCAACCCAAAATATTTCATCTAGATTTTTCCCAGTGGAAAATAAATAGAAAGGGCAACAGTGAAATTTCCCCAGGGAAAAGTTCTGTTTTGCAGCAACTGCATTTTCTGTTTACAAAAAACACTTGGATGGAGAATCCCCAAGCACTGTACTGGCAACGTAGGACCCAGGGGTTCTGGAGCTGTGGAACTGGTAGTACTGGGGAATTTACTTATAAGGGTTATCTGACACAGTGGATTATACTGTGGAAACCCCTAGCTGTCAATTGTGTCCGAACAGGATACACTTAACTGGTTCACAGGAAGCAATCAAGTAATTTGAAGGAGAGTCGGGGCGAGTGTGCGAGTTCCGGAGCCTGTTAAATCACCGCTTTAGATAAGCAAAGCCCAGCGGTCTGAGTACGGCTGCCAAGTGGGAGCTCACGAGGACGGAGGCTCAAGCCAAGAATCTCGGGGAACTGCCTGGAGCTGAGCTAGGGTGTAATTTGGAGAGCAGGGAGGGCCACTGGCTGAAATTACAGGCAACATTCTCACAATGCCCCTAAAGACTCAGCACCTCCCTCTGCCTCTGCGTAGCGGATGTTTAGATCCGGAGCAGGCATAAATCAGCTTAGCTCCACCAAAGTAATTGGCGCCACAACACTTTATGCTGGCCGAGGATCCAGCCCTCGGGATAGCGTGGGCATGTGAGGAGTGTTTGGGGACACTTGAGACAATGGGGTCTTTCCATCCTTCTTCATCTCCTAGGGGTGCATGCCAGATTGACGTGTCTCCAGATAGGCCTCTCCCCTCTTCACTGAGCGTCTGGGAGGAGGAAAGAGTTCATTCTGCATGCTAGCGCTCTAGTGACCTTGTCATGTCTCAGTGCACTGGTGACTGCACATCCCCATCTGGACATCCCTCAGAGCTGAGCGTGTGCAGCAGCAGGGGAATAAAGCCAGCTCCGCCAGTCTCCTGGAAAGATGGCTTTAAAGGTTTGACTGTCTGAAGACCCCGCTCAGCGTCAAAAGATGAGTCAATGAGGAGAAAAGGGAATCTGTGCAGAAAGAAACGTGGGCCAAAGTCGAGCTAAATTGAACTTTAACGGAAAGGTGAATGTGTTTCTCAGCTCCCAGACTTCTCCAGGAGCTGCCTGTGGAGAGCAGAGAGGGCTCTGTGGCAGGGTGTGGGGTGTGCAGGCTTCCATAGCTTATTCCTTTTACAAATTTCAGACAAGCAGTTTGGGCCAGCTATGCTGTATGAAAGGATTTCACCTCTGAGCTGAGCGATGAAGAGCCTGGGGACACCGTAAGGACTTCTATGCTCATGATTATATCCTCGTTTCAGGTGTAGCTAGATTTTCTGGGTCTGCAAAAATTCCATTCCCTGTATGTTTGCACAGCACCTTGCTCTCAGCCGGTAGCGGTGTATGCACATGCTGACGTTATGGCTAGAGCGGGACCTGGATGCTGCACATGCAGTACATGTACCGCTGGATCTCTTGGATCTCCTGCCCTAGATATTTCCATGGGAGACGTGCTGCCCATTACCTGGCCAGCCCACCAGCCGCCTCTGCACGCAGGGAAAACAAAACTATCCCCTGAATAGACACCAAACCGCCCCACTGTGTCACAATCCACCCGAGAACACAGGGCTGGGGAGGTGTGAGCCACGGCTCTCTCTATCCCTTCCACGGGGAGGCGGGCTCCCTGGCTGCAGCCCCTTCATGCCCAGGTACCAGTGACACCCTCTGCAGCAGCGTGCTCCAAAATCATAGACTGAATCTGATGGGGAAACTGCCAGCCAGGCCTGCACAGGACAGCACAACCCTGACGTCCCCAGAGCTGCTGGCTTAGGGGCCAGCCCTCAGCAAGGGGGGACGGCTTAGTCCCTGCTGCCCTCCGACCCCATTCACACTCCTGTCTGTCTCACTGACTGCTTCTTGGGGGGCCTGGCACCCTCACTGCTGCATCTGCCTTTCCCTTCTGCTCCACCAGCAGCTTCTTTCCCTTTCCTGGTGTCCCCCTCCGGCTCGTCCCAGAGCAGCCATTTGAACGGCCCAGCCTGATCTCATTGATTAGAAATTCCAACAACACAGAACAAGCTCCGAACTGGAAAGGCAGCTGGTGCTGTGGCCCCGCTAGCCAGGAAAGGCCACCCCCTACTTCTGGCTGGTAAAGCTAGAAAGAGACACCAGCTGCTTTCGCTGTGGTAAATAAAACATTCCACGTTGCACAGAACGGCAAGAACATTTAGTCTCCCCAGATTTCTCTGTGGCATGACTGAGCATGTGCAGGCTTCACCCCGGTAAGGATCTCGACCACAGACACAGCCCCACTCTCCAGTTACTTTCAACGTTACCACCAGGACTGCACAAAACCAGACCAAGCCCTGAGCCAGTTCTCAGGAGGCTGGGATTGAATTCCCAGCAGTACCAGAGCATCGCTGTCTGGTGAAGCGCTGTGCATGGGGTTTTCAGCAGTGCTCAACGTTGGCCTCACTCTGCCCCCAGGAAAGGTGCTGGGCCCACAGCAAGTGCTTTGGGGATTCCACTCAGTTCCCTGGCTGTAAAATGGAGACAATCCATCTCCCCCCACAGTGCTTGTTGTGAAGATCTAGCCATTCAAATGCCTGTGAGCTGCTCAGATGCATCAGTCAGCTCTGGTCGGTCGGATACTTCAGCAGCATACAGGTGGCATGTGCATCCTGCTGTCTATAGATCGCAATGACCCCCAGTCAGCTGGGCCAGAGATCACCTGATCTACGTGTAAGCTTTGAGCCGCTTCATATAGTGATGGTGGAAGGTCTAATTTCTTGCGCTAACAGCGAACTAGATGCCCCGTTGACATGCAAGGACTTGGGCACAGCTCTTCAATGTGCACTGGATCAGTTTGAAAATATTGATAATGATTGCATTGGTTAATTTTGATGGTGCTGAAGTTCATAATTCTGGTGAAAACCCATGGCTGGCTCTTCTACGGGCGGAAGGTCTACCAGATAGAAATTATTCTAGCGCCTCTCAGGGAACACATTACTGTTTATTAAGGTCCAAATATATTCTTGGAACACGTAGGGCAGTGGCTTTCAACCTTACCAGATGACTGTACCCCTTTCAGGAGGCTGATTTGTCTTGTGTACCCCAAGTTTCACCTCACTTAAAAACTACCAGCGTACAACATCAGACATAAAAATACAAAAGTATCACAGCACGCTATCACTGACAAATTGCTTTACTTTCTCATTTTTACCATATAATGATAAAATAAATCACTGGAATGTAACTATTGTGCTTACATTTCAGTGTGTAATATACAGAGCAGTATAAACAGGTCATTGTCTGCATGGAATTTGAGTTTGTACTGACTTCGCTAGTGCTTTTTATATAGCCTGTTGTAAAACCAGGCAAATATCTAGCTGAGCTGATGTACCGCCTGGAAGACCTCTGTGTATCCCCAGGGGTACATGTACCGCTGGTTGAGAGCCACTGATGTAGGGCATTTGGAACCCAATCAAAGTGGAAAATCACTAACTCGTTAGAATAAAGCGAGAGAGATACAGAGGAAATTGCAAGAGATGCAGGAAAGAAATGAGAAGACAAAGTCTGTGAGCTGCAAGCACCACTCTGCTGTGCCCCATCTCTGCTGCTACGATGAGGGGCAGAGGCTGAGCCTAGGGGCTGATATTACTTTGCACAGTATCCAGGAAGCTATTGAACAGCTCCAAGCTGGTGGAGTTGCAGACCCTGGCTGGCTCTCCAGCAATTGCTGTAGAAAAAGTTTGAATGCCCTCAGGCCCTGGTTATGCAAAATGTACCCTTATTGCAGACTAACAAGCCTCCACACCTCCTCTCAGGGCTGGCTTCAGGGGAGTTGCACTGGACCCTGCATCAAGCTCCAGTAATTGTCTTTCCTCCTCAAGATAAAAAGCTGCAGGGTGCCTCTCTTTCAGAGACGGGAAAGAGACGCGCCTCCCCACAGCCTCAGCCAGGGGGACCTTGGAGAACCCCAGGCCTGGCCTGTGCTAGTTGCTGTTCCATATCCTGGCAGAGCTGATGGATTGCACCCCTGGTGTGGACGTGGTTACACCTGAATAAAGGTGCTATTCCCACCCAGGAAGGAGAAGGACGGTCCTGGGATAAAGCTCCTTTCGCCCAGTACAGCCACGTCCTCTCCAGGGCTTGTACCAGGATACACTAAAAAAATTACCCCCAACCCAAATAGTTACTCGAGTAAAACTTTTAAGTGTGGACCAAGCCTAAGTCCCTGATTCCTAAGAAACTTAGGCACTTAGGAACCTAAACCTCCTTGGTTTTCAGTGGGAATTGGGCACCTCACTTCCCGAGTGGCTTGTGGGAATTCCACCCTTCGTCTCCTACCTCACTTAGGTGCTGTTGCAAACGTTACCCCCAGTCACGCTGGTTATACCCCAGGCAGCCGGGCGCAGCGCAGAGATTGTTCAATGATGGGGGCCCAGGACAGAGCCTGGACTCAGAGTGGGCATTTCACTGGGTTTCCTGGGAGTTTGGGCCACTACCCTTCAGTTCTGCTTCTGCATTTGTGCCTGCAGAGGGAGGGGCACACATTTTTGCATTCCATTATATCCCTCCCTAGTGTACTAGCTTCAGGGAATGTGCAGAAACAATTACAAAATCCCCCCCTCCTCCCCAGTCTCCTTTGGCTGAGCTGTGGACACTGGGAACCGGGCTAACAGCGCTGCGCACAGCTTGCCTCCCCTCCCTCCTTGGATTGTGGGATTCCCTTCCAGTAACCAAGGCTTTCAGGCCCCCCCCCACCCCCCCTTCTGCCAGAGCCATCAGCAGAGCTGTATTTACTGCCAGGATCTCCAGGCCAATGTGGCGCAGCTTTTCTTCCTTTTCATCCCATTTTAATTCCTTGAATGCTTTTTTCTTGTTTTAGCAGAGCGGGAGGAGTGACAGGCCTATCGCCCTCAGCCTGGGGAATCTCTCCCAGCAGATGGGGAGGGATAAGAATACACATACAGTCAAGGCCCCTAAGAGGATTTGCTCGATGCCCTTTCATTTCAGCCCTTTGTATGCTACTCCGCTGCTGTAGGACGCCTCCGAATTCTCTGTCTCTCTCCCTTCCACTCCAAAAGAAAAGAATGTGCCTATAAAGGCCTTGTTTGTTCGACTTGTTTAAGGGAACCATATTGCTGTAGGTGCCGAGGGCCCAGGCATGACAGAAGTGCCCCTTTGAGAAAGGGTGACATGCAGCTCCCTCCTGGGAGAGCGGCTGAGCAGGGCGGCTTAGCTTGGCTCTGTGAAAAAGGTTTCAGTTGCATTTCAATGTTCATTGAACCCTGAATCCCAGGCACTGTTTTACCAGGGCTCCCCAGCCAGACAAAGCATTCTGGGGCCACCAGGGCGGAGGGTGGGAAGCAGCAGAGTGAGGCACTGTGAATCTTCATCACCTCCCAGACGCAGGCCCCTGGGAAAGGAGGAGAGCCCACTGCCTGGATTACTTGCGTCTTGAAGCAGGCCGTTTGTCTCTGATGTGCACACAACTGTTAGGCCTGAGCTCTGGGCAGCACAGGGAGCGTCGCCTTCCCTATGACATCTAGTGGCAAGGCTTGGGAAAAAGTGTCTGCTCTGTTTTCCCTGCCTGAGCACGGCCGTCCCCTGCTGGGACATTTTGCTCTTTGTATTCCAGCTTCCAAGGCGCAGACAGGCTCCTGATTAACAGGGACGCAAAAACAAATGGCACAATAGCTGCAGCAGCTGAGAGACCTCAAACAGTCCTCCCCAAAACGTGTGCTGCCCTTGTGCGTTGGGCTGGGCCACAAGCAGGGCCAGGCCTTCCTCCCTGTGTGTGCAGGGAGAGCAGAGCCCAAAGGGCCAAGAGCCACAGGGCTGAGTGCCCCAAGACAGCTGAGTCCAGGAAAACCCATGGACTCACGGGATCCAAGGGACCCAGGGACCAAAGGATGGACTGATGCAGCTGATCTGCAGTGGGAAATTCCCCCCAGAATTGTCAGAAGCGCTTTTCCCTTTGCGCTGGCCCTGCCAGGGGTTGGGTCTCACTGAGCCGGTTTGTGTTTTCAGGGCCTGCATTCCTCCAGGTGAACTCTGCAGCATAAGAGATCGGTGATAACAGACTGGTATCCTCAGGAGACCGGGCACAGAGGGGGGACCCCTTAACACCCCCTTCCCAGGGGTTTCAAATAGATACACACACCCAGAACAGAAACACACACACACACCTGCACAGGCCCCGACTGGGAAATCTACCGATTAGAGCCCAGGTGCCTGACGTTCCCACAGTGCCATGCAGAGCCACAGCTAAGGAGCCCTGGGAGGGGAAGGGAGGGGACAGAGGAAGTACCACCCAAGGGAGTCAGCGGGACCGTACCCTGCAGCCCTCGGATCGGCCAGGCACCCCGTTTAACCCCAGGGGTGGCCCTAGGAAGTTGTTTGGGCCACCACAAAGACTTTGGCCCATTGTCATTCCAGACTTCACCTTATCCCCTGACCCTGACCCCGGCCCGGTACTATCTCTGAGCTCCAGTCTCCAGCTCTGGCCCAAATTTGACCCTGACTCTTGCTTACCAGACCTGGCCCTTGCAATTCCTCTGATCCCTGTTCAGCGACTAGCGCTCGGCCAAACCGCCTCCGCCCTGTTCCTCACACACACACTTGCTCATACACATGCATATATGCACTTGTGCTACCACACAAGCCCACTCATGGATGCAAACACATGCTTATGCACACATTCCCTATTCAGCTCCCTACAGACACACACAAATGCAAACAAAAGGGTGCATGTGAAGACACATACTGTGTCACGCACCTTTCAAACCTTCCAACTGATGCATAACACGCACCATGTGCCGCTAGCAGCCCTGAGAATGTTTGTAGCTGCGGGGAGCAAAGTGATGAACCAAACACCTACCAGCTATAAAGGAGCTGGGTTTGACTGGGGTGAGCGACAAGGTTATAATGAACTATTATTATGTAAGCAGGGTCTGGACTGACCCTCCCCTGCCCAGCTGGTATTTGCGTGAACACACCCACCCTGCTTAGGTGCTCAGCATGATGGGATTGCTGTGCCCAAATGATCCCTTTGGCTGTTGCTGGGTTACCAATGTTGTTCCCTTTATTGTCTGAGCAAAGGGCAGCAGAGCTGTGCGGAGCCTGTCCTGACTGAAGGGTCACTATCATCTGAACTGACCTGGCTAAGCCACGCGCTCGGATGCCGGAGCCCTGTGAAGGTGGATAGGGGGTGGGGACAGATATTCCTCCCTGGAAGTGTGGGCTCTGCCTAAGACCCCAGGCACTCTTCGTCCCACTGTTCAAACAGAGAGAGCTAATTAAGATTCTATTAGGAGTCTTTTGTTTTGTAAAACGAGAGTTCTGGGGCACCTGAAAGACTAACACATTTATCTGGACAGTTCTGCAGCACTTTAAATGCAGCACTTTTGCTGTCTACAGACTAACACGGCTACCCCCCTGGAAATTTACTTGGGCGTAAGCTTTTGTGGACGGAAAGTGCATCTTGCATCTGACGAAGCGGGTCTCTGCCCACGAAAGCTTATGCCCGAATACATTTGTTAGTCTTTAAGGTGCCCCAGAACTCTCGTTGTTTTGCTGAAAACAGACGAACACGGCGACCCCGCTGGCACTTGTTGTGTGAAGTGATCGTTAGAGCTGAAATCGTCTACCGTGGGACAGCGTTCCTGTCCCTGCCCAGAGTCAGCGCTGAGGTTCACCTGGAAAGAGCTGACAGTCACTGAGAGCTGAGAGCTGGGTGGAACCTCGGGAGACCGACCACCGAGGTCCTAGTGGAGAAGCAGGTGGTAGCAGAAGGTGATGGCGTGCAGCAAAGCGGCTGGCAGGTCGGCTAGCGGAATGGCTGGCAGGGCAGCGAGCGGCCATCAGGGCGGCTGGCAAGGCAGCTGGGCAGAAGAGCGAGGGTGGGAGGTGAACTCCTCAGCTGCACTGCTAGACTCTGGGTCTGCCCTGACTAAGGACACCCCCTATGAGTGGGGTGCTCTGAAGGGCGGGACACATTAAAGGAACGTCTTGTTGCTGGACTTAAGAACCTGAAGCAAAAGGAAACCGCCCAACGTACTCTGGGGTGGGCATTTTGTTCATGGTTTTCTGAGTGTGAATCCTGCTCGAGGCGTTTTCCCAAGGCAATGCCAGGTCACTTCCCCCTTTTTGTTAAAAGTCTCTTTTCGACCCTCAGTCTCTGTGCCCACGAGAGGGGCAGTGGTGCCGCTAGAGATGCCCAAGTGTGGCGTGTAACTGTCCCAGGTTACTGAGTGGGGGCTTGGGCAGGTTTGTGTTGTATTGTTGATAGGAACCCCTAGATACTGAACCCGGCCTTTGCTGCTGCCAACTCCGATTGGCAGAAAGGTTACAATTATTTATTTGTGTTATTGAAGCCCTGTCATGGACAAAGACCCCATCTGTGGGCTTCCCTCACACGCACAGCTGCCCAAATTCCATAGCTGGCGAGCTTTGTGCCTTTGCCAGTGGGATATTTTACACAAATTATTGCATGAACTAATTTGCAACTAATTTGCATATCATAGAAATGCAGAACTGGAAGGGACCTCGACAGGTCATCTAGTCCAGTCCCCTGCACTGAGGCAGGACTAAGTATTACCCAGACTATCCCTGAGAGGTGTTTTTCTAACCTGTTCTTAAAAACCTCCAGTGATGGAGATTCCACAGTCTCCCTCGGGAATTTCTTCCAATGCTTAACTACCCTTCCTAAAGTGTAACCTAAATCTCTCCTGCTGCAATTTGAGCCCATTGCTTCTTGTTCTGTCCTGAGTGGTTAAGCAGAGCATTTTGTCACCCTGCTCTTTATAACAACTTTTACGTACTTGAAGACTTTTATCATATCCCCCCTCTGTCTTGTCTTCTCCAGACGAAGCAAACCCAGTTTTTTCAATCTTCCCTTGTAGGTCGTGTTTTCTAGACCTTTAAGCATTTTTGTTGCTCTCCTCTGGACTTTCTCCAGTTTGTCCACATCTTTCCCAAAGTGGGGTGCCCAGAACTGGACACAATCCTCCAGTTGATGCCTTATCAGTGCTGAGCCGAGCAGAAGAATTACTTCTTGTGTCTTGCTTACAACACTCCTGCAATACATCCCAGAAGGATGTTTCCTTTTTTACACTGTTGACTCATATTTAGTTTGTGATCCGCTATAACCCCCAGTTCCTTTTCTGCAATCATCTTTCCTAGGCAGTCATTGCCCATTTTGTATTTGTGCAATTGTGATTCCTTCCTAAGTGGAGTCCTTTGCATTTGTCACGGTGGAAGAGCCTGAAACTATTTGTAAAGTGGGGAAGGGATAGTTTAAAAAATTGTCAATGAATAAAAGGGAAAGCATTGGCCAGCCTAACACTGATGGTCAGGGAGAGTAGAACAGAGGAAACTCCTAAGCCTCTCATGGGGCAGTGCCAGGCGCAGAGCAGCAAGGACTATACGCTGTGATCTCTCCAGGTGCAGCATTATGCCTGACGTCCTTTGCAGAAAATCTCCCCCAGCAGCATGGCTATCACTCTGCATTTGTCCAGCTGGATCACTGCTGAGCTATCGCAGGGTCCGTCTCCTGGAAATGCTGGGTTCTCAGAATGGTGACAAATAAAAGCCCTTCTGCCATGTAATGAAGATTGGAGGGAGCGTTGCAACGCCGAACCGTTGGGGACGCTGGTGAACAGCCTGTAGCCTCCAGAGCACCACCCAGTGCTCTTCCTTAAATCAGTCAGGAGTGACCGAGTGAGGACCTGGGGATAATTCCTCCTCACAAACCAGATGGGAATTTCAGGCATGTGTCCATATGCATTGCACACATTTCCCAAAAGACCCCTCTGTGGCTTAGCAGCCCTGGCGTGGCGTCACGCAGCTACCACTCTCACACACGCTGTGTGGTCTAGCCCTCTGCCTCGGTTCTTCTCTGTGTCTGTAAGTGTCATTCTCATGAAAAGGCAAGGCTGCCGAGGGAATTCTGCCACCTTCCTCACACCTCTGCCAGCCCAGCACAGCGCACCCCGATCCTGACCCACCGCACCCACGGCTAGCCTGCTTCTGCGTCTCTCCTTGGCTGTGTGATGATCTGTACAGCGCCTGGCATGGGGTCCGTGTGGTTTGCATCTCGCGTGCATGCCCCACGTGTGCTCTGGGCACAGGAAGTTTCTTTGTTTTTAATTTTTGTGAACACTTGCCTCGTTCAGACGAAGGTCACGTGAACCCCTCACGCCACATGTGCTAACAAGGAACGCCTCACGCTCTCACTGGCTCAGTGCTTGTCTCACAACGTAAGACCAGCCTCACATCAGCTGACGTCACAGGAAGCCCCAGGCACATCTTCTGCACTGAGCAGGGCAAGGTAACAACAAGGATTTCAACGGCGTCTGAAGAGCGCAACCCGATTACACAGAACTCAGCTGTGAGACAGTTACCACACGAATGACCGTCCCCTTTTGCAGATGAGGGAAACTGAGGCATAAAGCGGGGCAGTGACTCACTCAGGGCTGCACAGTGACTCTCCGTTCCTTGCACCAGACCATCCGCCCACCGCAGGTACAGCACACACCACAGACACACCTGGACTACACGAGGGCAGTGCCCGTCAGGGGCCTGGGTGTGTTTCCAGAGGGAGGCCTGGTGCAGGCTATACAGGATTTCAGTGAGGATTCACGTACACGCGGCATCCATTCCATATACACGTGCATCCAGGGCTCCATCATGGAGTATCTCCTTATAGCACCCTGGGGTCTCTGCGGGGTCTGAGCCTGTCCTCTCACTATCCACACAGATCATCTCTGAGCCCACTGGAGGGGCTGTGGACAAGTATGGTGCACCTCTGCCCTGGGAACGTGGGTCTGCAATCGGGTGCCATTCCTTGGAGCCCGGGAATCCTAATTGCCTTTGTCCCCCAGCCAGCCCTGTGGAGAGTGACCAGCCCGGGCAGGAGGGGACCAGGCCAATCTGAGCTGGAGATTGTGTCTCTGGGGCCGAGAGGAGACACTGCTCCTCGGAAGGGAAGAGCCGTCTGCTCCAGGATTGGAGGCCTGGCAAGAAACGGAGCAGAAGAAGCTGGGAGTGACAGCAAGGAACGCTGGTGAGCGCTGCCTGGAGCTGAACGCAGGCCGGCCTCACCAGGCTCTGGTCGTCCCCATGGTAACCTGGGCCCAGGGAGATCAGCTACCCCTCCTCGCCAGTCCTGGCAGATTCTAGGTCACAGATGGCCCTCCCAGTCCAACTGGCCTCACAGAGGGGGAACAAAACTCCCCAAAGCCTGGTTCCCCTGGGCAGGCTGCATGGCCAGGGCTGGTGGAGCCGCAGCGGGGCACAGGGGCAAACTCACTTAACAAACCACCAGCACGACACGCTCCGAGGGGACAGGATCGCTCCCCAGCCCTGGCCCTCAGCATCATCCCAGCGCGCCGAGGCAGAGGCTGGTGTTTCCTGCCCCGTCTCCAGCCCGGGTGGCCTGGCAGGGTGCTGGGCTGTCTGGAGGCAGGCGCATCCCACCCCGGCCCCACTCCCCTGAATGCTCCATTTGAAGCTAATTCCAGCTGAAATCTGGTTTGCTTTCTAATGTTGCAGCTTTAAATGGGAGAGATTGACCTTGTAGCAGGAGGTGACGTGCAGATGCACATCGGCAGCCTGTCAGAGGGGTCGGCGGGGGTTGGGGGGGGGGCTGCTGAGCTGCCTCGGGGACAGGCCAAATATTTTATGAGTAATTTAATATCTGGAACACAGACTTTTCATTCCCAGAGATCTACCGAGGGAAGGACAAACCTTTCTGCAGCTCAGCAAAGTCTGTTCCTCATAAGCAGGCAGAGCCGCGGAAAGGGCTGGGAGTTAACCCCTTGTTGGTAGCCCGGAGCGAGCCGGCTTAGCCCCAGAGCGTGTTCAAGAGGGACGAACGGAATAAGGAGTTCTTTAGAATTGAGCCAGAAACAAGGCTGTGAGCTGGAACCCAGAGGTGGAGACAGAGACAAGATGTGTCTGTGCTTGGTCGGGGGAAAGAAAATAAAATCTCTCCTTCCCAGCCATGGCCAGCTACAGCCACAAACTGCCCTGGCTGGCAATGCCAGGCAAATCAGAAGCCCAGGCATCTGATTCAGGGTGAGAGTTTTGGCCTTTCCCCACTTTCACATCTCTGGAACTGATCAGGAGGTCCTGGGGAAACATAGATGAGGTCCCTTACAAATGAGATCCCCTCTTGGGTGTTGTGTGGGTGTTGGTCAATAATGGCCAACTTTTTGGGTGGAATTCCAGACAGTGGCAGAGCAGATGAGTGTGAGCAGGTCCTGGTGGCAAGTCACACTGAGGAAATTATGGGACTTGGGAATGCGGACTGGTTCCAGACTGGGGCCTTGTGGGTGAGTGCTGTATCTACGGGACGAGGCATTCACCTTGCCATTTCTAGTTGCAGAGCTGGAGGTCAAGGTAAAGTTGAAGAGCGAGAAGAATAAGGCCCACTGGAGCTGTCGTGGGTTTAGGACTTTGGCCCTGTGCGGGTACTCCAGGTTCTTGTGATCGATAAACACTTGGCCCGGATAATGGGCTCATTCAAAGTAGTGTCACTGTTCTTCAAAGCTGCTCTTAATTGCCAAGAGCGCCTTGTCCAAGATCTTATAGTTTGCTCAGCAGGGGTAAGCTTCCTTGAGTAGCAGGCAATGGGGTGCATTATTTGCTTGGTTGCATGCCTCTGGGAGAGGACAGCCCCGATTGCTGTGCTAGAGGCATTGGCTTCAAGAACAAAAACTTGCGTGATGTCTGGTTGGGCCAATACAGGAATGGTGGTGAAGGCAATCTGTAGCTGCTCAAATACGTGCTGGGTCTCGGGTGACTAGTGGAACTGGACATTTTTCCAGAGTAGGGCAGTGCGGGGCTCAGCTTGTTTTGAAAAATTTGAAAGGAACTTCCAGTTAAAGTTTGTGAAGCCTAAAAAAGTTGTAGGTTATGCACGCTGCAGGCATCTGCCCACTCAGGGACAACCTGGACCTTGTGTGGATCCATCTTGATTCTTTCTGGAGACAGGATGAAACCCAGGAACTTGGTTGAGGTCTGACTGAATGCACACTTCTCAAGTTTACTGTAGAGACTGTTGTTATTTCTCCTGCAGTGTGCAGATGTGAGTGGTGTGTTGGTCCAGATCACCTGAGAAGATCAATATATCATAAGTACACCACCACAGACTGGTCCAATAGGCCTTGTAGCATATCATCAATGAAGTATTGGAACGTTGCTGGGGCATTAGTCTGTTGGAATGACATAATTAAATATTCAAAGTGGCCACAGCAGGGCTGAAAGGCAGTCTTCCATTAGTCACCCTCTCGGATACGGTAGAGATTGTACACTCCCAGAGATCCAGTTTAGTGAATGTGCAAGCAACCCCCACACAATCCAACAACTCAGGGATTAGGGGTAGTGGACCTGAAGTCAGCTGGGAGCCATCGATAGTTTCAATCATGTCAGGCATGGCCTTATATAGCAGGGAAATCTGGAGGGTCTCAGCTGTAGTGCACTCATAACATTGTCTGCTGCTCCTGAACTGATGAGGGCCTGTTGGAAGGGAATCTGTTGGAGTCCCCCTGGTTGCACGGCTGGATAGACACCTGCAAATGGGAAGCCCCAGGATGGGGCTCAGGGTGTGACTCAGTGATGACGAGGGTATGGGAAATTCTCATCTCTCAAGGACCAGGCCGGGCATGTTTCCCAAGCTTCTTGGTGCTCATACTGGGCAGGTCGAGATGATGTGGCTAGTTTCTCCAAAGTAGAAGCACAGGAGGTGTTGATACTGCCGTTCCTTTTCTTCGGGTGTGAGCTGCTGATGAGATAGATTGGCTTGCATAGGTTTAGCAGGTGATACAGACGACGAGGTCACGGTATACAGGGGGGGTGACTGCAAGGAACCTCTTTTCTCCTCTCTTCGTTCTTGCAGCTGATCATCTATGCAGATGGCAAAGTCCAGAAGGGCGTCTAGGCCCATAGGCATCTCTACACAGGCCAGTTCGTCTTTGATTTCTTCCTGCAATCCCCTCCAAAGCCCTATGAGAGTATGGTGCTAAGCCCGACGTCTAAGGCATCTCCCAGGAATAATCAGGGTTGCAGGTCACAGGCGCCTGGCATAGTTGTGTTTTCAGTTAGTTAAGAGTATCCTCGCATTTCTCATCTCATTAGATCTTCCTAGAGTTGTTGCCTTTTATGAGGTTCGTAAGAGGGGCCATGATTGGTGCAAAACTGGGGATAAACTTCCAGTAACATCCTGCCAGGCCGAGAAAGTGCCTTACTTGCCCCTTTGTCTGGGGAGTGTGACAGGCTAGGAGGGTCTGGGCCTTGTTGACCACTGGTTTTATTAGGTGGTCTCCTGTGCAGTACCCCAAGTAGGTTACTTCACCTTTGGCTGTCTTGCACAAAAGCTTTGTGAAGGCTGCTCAGCAGCAGGAACGTGAATTCCCCCACCATCACCTTGGGAGTTGAAAACCCTAAAGGAGATTAATTGAAATGGACTCTAAGAAACTATGGAGAGTCTTCGAAGCCAGCAACCACGCCC
The DNA here is from genome assembly GCF_026122565.2 of Emydura macquarii macquarii. Lineage (NCBI taxonomy): Eukaryota > Metazoa > Chordata > Testudines > Chelidae > Emydura > Emydura macquarii. The sequence goes on from NW_027132905.1 coordinate 51,977,901, forward strand.
CAAACTGAGGAGTGCCAAACTGGTAGGAAGTGACCCAGTGGAAAACATAATTTGGGGTAGTTCAATAACTGGGTCAGATGCTTTGCTAAACCCCTAGGGCCTGGATTGGGACCTGGAGGGTTTCCCAGGTCCTCCTACTCTGCCCCCTGTTCTCCTGTAGTGACAGAACCCTTGGGGGAGCAATCTGAACATGCAGGGTGCTTGAGGCTACAGCCAGAGCTGCCTCTGGGACAGCTGTGCTGGCTGAAACCATAAGGTCATGACCTGACCACTTGGCCAGCTGGTCATTGGACCTTCTCACTAGTCAGTGAGATCGAAGTAGCCTGTCGTTCCTGGTGAGGCCACTGAGAGATGGGGGGGCCTCAGCACCTCTGTCAAACAGGCCCAAGATGTCTCAGGTTGGGCACCCAAAAGTGAGGCCACCAAATTCAGTGGTGACTTTTGGAAATGTTGGTCTGCGTCTGGATTCAGCTTCTCCAGAGGACTCTCTGGCACTGGGCCCGCACAAGCCCACACGTTCCCAAGCAGCGAGCTGCGGCACTTTCTTGGCTGTGCAGCCCGGTTCTCCTGCCTCCTCCCGTGATCTGATCCTGGAAAGAGGACACGCAGTGTGGGAGGGCGTCATGTGGCTGCTTGGGAAAGCCTTTGCATTCCCATATTCCAAAGAGACGTGGTACTGAATACAGCCAGAGGCTGGCTGTCTCAAAGAGTGTCACAGCATCTGCCATCTGCTAGGGGAGGAGTCCCCATCATCCGGCCTAGGATTGTGAGTAAGGGCTGTGGTCATTTATCAGGGGGAATGTTCTCCCATAGCACTAGCTGTGGTTCGACTTTACTCCAGACAGTCCCGTCCTGGGCACAGTTTGTGCACAGTTCCAGTCTGTTTTGGCCAGGCTGCAGACTCCCCAGGTTATTACTTGTTTATTAGTTTATTTCATTTCATACACATTAGGACGGGATGTCCCCTGTTCTGGCCCCCCCCCCCTTCCCATACTGACAGCACCACAATAACCAGCAGCTATTCACTGAACCCCCGAGATCTATCCAACCATTACCCCAACCCTAATTCGTTCCCACCTCAGAGCTCCATTATATTGCCACGATCATCAACCCCACCCACACCCCTCATCCTGTCCTGGGCCCAAATGCCTGTGAGGTCCTTGCAGTGTGCCCGGGAGGTTAACCAGGCTGGGCATTGGCAGACCAGGGGGCTTCTCTCTGCCTGTGTAGATTTCAGCTCCAATCTGATAGCAGATAATCTCTTCCCTGTGTGAACAGAGGGCCTGGCAGACTGACTCTCCACCCCCACCTGCTGGTAAAATGGATCAAGTCGGTCTTGAGACTTTAGGCTGATCCTTCTTGGCAGAAGAAAACTCCCTTGGATCCCCTGAAGGCCCAGCCGTGTAAATCCTGCGTGTGAGAACAGAACCAGGCTGCTTCTCTCCAGAACCACGTGGGATGTTTCTAGTCAAGCCTGAAGCCATGGGAAGCTTTCGTGTTTCCTCCCACACTGGTTAGCTGGGCCGCGGGAGCGGGAGGTGTGCAAAGGTTCAGGAACGTGTCTTGCGACTGCCAGCCCAGCCTGATGCAGTTTGGAACAGCCTGGAGCCCAGTGTCAAGCCACCTACAGACCAGTTCTGAACAATTCAGACCTCAGTTGCATAAACCTTTGTCTCTTTTCACCAAAAACATGCACAGACCATGGTTTTAAAGTGGAAGCCGGTGAAACACAGCAGGTTTGGCTCGGTTTCACTGAGTTTCGGGTCCCTTGGAAATAGTAACTAGAAATGCACGTAAGGTGCGGCCATTCGGCCATCTCCCCCGGTGGCAGGGAGCTACTCTCTGGCTGGAGTTGTCAGGCAGCTCAGGGCTGCTCTCCTCCCTGCTGTTCACCAGCAGCTGTCAAGAGCGCGCTTCTGGGCGTCTGGCCCCAATCCTGCAAAGGGACCGCCTGCCCCTCAGAGTACCTCTGACTTCAGGAGGCCTGCACATGGACGGAAATGGCCATGCCAGCGGGTGCAATGTGCTAGAGAAGGACACAGTGGAGCATCCAGATACTTGGTGGGGAGCCTTGGGAGACCCACGGGACAGGGAGAGCACCACACCACGCTCCCAACGGCACGGGCTTCCCTGCAACCTGGCGGCCATAATCTCAAATAACGACGCTGCCATCTGGCATTCCCCTAGAGGTGCTCGCCTGTTGGTCTCAGAGCATTGCACACAGACCGGCGCTGAGGCCGCCATTGCCGGCGGGGACCCCCCAAGGGTCACAGAATCCGCACATTCAGACCTGTGAGGCTGCAGCCCGACTGGGAGGGTGAACTGCACAGCCAAGGTGAAGATGAGAGGGCAGGGGAGGTGGTGGGCACTCCTCAGCCTCTGCCACAGTCTGGACAAAGACAGACTAAAAGGCGAGTACCAGGCGACGAGGAGACAAGGCTGGTCACACCAGCAGCCTAGCTGTTGGCAAGGGTTTCGTAGGCATCACGGCCAAGGAGAGTTTTCAGGAGGGACGTGAAGGGGGCTAATGAGGCGGCATGGTGGGAACTTACGGGGACCCCCTCCAAAACATGAAGGGCAGCAAGTGGGAAAATGTAACAAAGGCACCCCACCATCCCTCAAAGCCATGCACCACCCAGAATGTTCCCAGCACGAACAGCTCTCGCTTTCTGGCTGTGTTTGCTGAGGCCCGGTGCTGGTGGCTGGCCAGGACTCCCCCTCCCTCGCTGGGTCGCCCCAGACCACCCCAGAGGCACAGGCAGGCTATTTGCTAATTAAAACAGAACAGCAAAATCAATAGCAGACATCAAGTTTATTGGCTGTCTCTGCTCCGTGGGGCCCAGCTGCCGGCCCGAGAGCCCGGTAAGCAGCTCAGGCCTGGCCAGCATTAGCCCCAGGAGGCAGCCAGCAGCGGCTGGAGCGGAGAAGGCAGGTATCGGGCGTGGGGCTGGCTCGGATGCACTTGTGTTCTCAGGCAGGTATCATTGCTGGAGGTCTCCTCCCTGCCGCAGGCTGCAGCGGGGCAGCCACAGGGTGTCAGGCTCTGGCTCCGGCTAGTCCAGCAGCTCCAGGTCGGTTGGACAGGAAAGTGCAGATCTCGGATCATGTCCCTGGGGCTGGGATTGGGGTGGGCACCTTTTGCCAGGCACTGAGGAGGTCACCAGCCAGGGACTCAGGGACACAGAACGGGACCCCCGGGGCCGGGCCTCCTTTGTTCCATGTTCTCTGCCTGGGGCTGGGCGGGGTATTGCCGGAGCAGGAGCTGCACGGGGAGCGGGAAGGGCTCTCGGCTGCACCGAGAGAAGGCAGCTGTGTGCGGGGGACGTGCTGTGACTTGGCGAACTGAGCGAACGGCACAGGCCCGCAGCCCCGTGCCCTGCCCGCCGGCCTGCACTGCTGCTGGGGATAGCGCCGTGTTTGGCAGTAGGCTGCAGCGTGGACGTTGGTGTCAGCGGCACACACGTGGGAGTGTGTGTGCGGGGCGGCGGCGGCAGGCCGCTAGATGTCGGGGAAGATCAGGAACCCGGAGAAGATGCTGTCAGCCCCCTCGATCCCCACCAGGGAGTTCTTCTCGCTCGGCTCCAGCCACACGGACTCGTTCTCCTGCATTCGCAGCACCACCCCGCCGGTGGTGACCTGGTAGACGTTGTGTACGTAGTCGCAGAAGGTCACCACCTTCTCGCCCCTGGTGCCCTGGCCCTTCTTGACGTTGATGCACAAGTTGCCCTTGGAGGTGGCGTGGTAGGTGAAGTAGTAGAGCCCCGGGACCCGGCAGGTGAACCGGCCGTACCGGTTCTCGTAGTGGCCGTTTTCGTTGGTGAGGATGCGGTCGAAGCGGATGGGCTGCTCCCGGCGCGGCAGCAGGCTAATGGTCCTGGTGGCCGAGAATGCAGATTTGATGGTGGTCTTGAAGTCACCGGATTCACCCTTTGGCCCGGGAGGACCCATGGGACCAGGAGAGCCCTTGGAGCCGATGGGGCCTTTGGGGCCGACTTTCCCAGGGTATCCAGAGATCCCCGGCTCACCCTTCTCCCCCACCTCCAGCTGATCCTCCATCCGCCCAGGGGGACCTAGTGAGCAAGAGAACAAGAATCATGAGTGGAAGGCTCACAGATCTCTGTTGTTGTTCCCCATCTTATTACCTGAAGGGTCAGCGCGTCGCTGCTGAGCCCAGACGCCAGCATAGGATGATCCACCAAAGCCATGCGACTGGCACCGGTTTTTCAAACGGCCCGTGGACTAGGAAACCCTCCCTCCAGTACTTCTGTGCCGAAAAGTCCTCCACCAACAAACGGGATGGAAGAAGCACCTGCCCACAGCACGGGGACACTGGGGCCAGCTGAGATACCCGCCCTTCGCTCAGGGACCCGCCCAGCAGTTCTTACAGTGGAGACTTGCTGGATGGATTCCCAAATCCCTTCTGGCAGTTTGCTCCCCATAAAGCCCTTCAGGCTGTGCCCGTGTGGGCTCCAGGCAGGTTCACAGGCGCTGCACGTTCTTCCCCTGGTGCAGCCCTTGCAGGAAGTGCCCAGTGCGTCAGGCCCGTGCAGGCAGACTGCAGGCTGCAGAACCTGCCCCGGGGGGGCCTGTTTCCTCGGGTCACGCTGCACTGGGCGAACTGAGCGAATGCCCTTGTTCGACGGGACTGGCAGCAGCGGGCAGCGGCTCCAGGGCTGGGGCACTGGAGAGGTGGTCTCTGCACAAGGCTGTGTCTACACCAGCTGTTTCTTCGGAAAAGTTGCCACCATTGCTTCTGCCCGTGGAGCACCGATACCCACAGCCTCGTCCCCCTGGCCGAGGTGCACCCCGCTGCCGTTCCTGCGTGTGGTACCCCGCTCCTCTCTGCACCCAACGCGCCTCCCTTGCACCCTCTGTATCAGGCCCCATTCCTGCCCCTTCTTGCAGACACCTCCCGTCTCCCCTTTCTCCCCACCCCTCCCCGGGTGCTCTCCTCTTAGCCCTGGGGAGGCTCGGGGGGCGTATTCCTTGCCTCTTTGCTGGCTGGTTCCTGCATTGGAAAGGTGCAAACCATTTGCTTCCAGCAATGCATCCTCCTCGCGGAGAGCAGCAAGGGCAGGGCTATCCAGACAGGCACTAACACCCGCTCCCTGGGCCATGCCAAGGGTGGCTGGAATTGTGCTCTACACAGAAGGGACCTAAGCAGGGGTCGCAGTAACCCGGCGAGCATCGCCCTAGCCCAGAGCTCTGCCCGCTCCCAGTTCCCGCCTCTTTCTTACCTTTCTCTCCCTTCGGGCCATTCACTCCGTCTTGGCCATTGGGGCCCGGCCGGCCCGGTATCCCTGGAGTGCCCGGGATGGCGGCGTAGCCCTTGCAGCTGTCGGCGCTGGCCAGTGGGACCGCAGCCAGGCACAGCAGCAGCATTGCCCACGTCATCATGTCGGCACCACCGCTAGAGAGGGCAGAGAGACGTCGCGGAGCTTACAGGCAGCAGGCAGCGCAGGGATGATGGGCTGTCACCTGGTGCCAAGGGGGCTGGGCAAAGGGCTGGAGAGCTGCTGTCAGGAACAGCGCTGCCCAGGGGCACCGTGCCGCGGGGAAATTCTGCCAGGACAGGGGACAGAGACAGGGCAAAGTCAGGAGAGGAACTGCTCCAAGGGAAAGATACAGGCCCAAATGCTCCCCTGCCACCATATTGGCTTTGATGGAGCTGCACTCGTGTGAGTGGGGAGAGACTGCCCCACGGACGGCACATCTCCTCACCTCCTCAATGGAGGACAGCCTCCAGGGTCAGTCTCCGAGCGGCAGTGGCAGTGGGGCCCTGTTCTACAGCCCAGCTGCAGGGCTGCACTCCTGCATGGAGCGAGGGGAGGAGCAGCGAAGCCTTCTATGTTTGCAGAGCTTGTGATTAATGATCTAGAGTGGGGCACCCTCAGCAAGTGTGCAGATGACACTAAGCTAGGGAGAGAGGTAGAGACCCTGGAGGGTAGGGATAGGATACAGAAGGACCTAAACAAACTGGAGGATTGGGCCAAAAGAAACCTGATGAGGTTCAACAAGGACAAGTGCAGAGTTCTGCACTTTGGACGGAAGAATCCCACGCACAGCTACAGACTGGGGACCGACGGGCTAGGCTGCAGCTCTGCAGAAAAGGACCTGGGGGTAACAGTGGATAAGAAGCTGGATAGGAGTCAGCAGTGTGCCCTGGTTGCCAAGAAGGCTAATAGCATATTGGGCTGCATTAGTAGGAGCATTGCCAGCAGATGGAGGGAAGTGATTATTCCCCTCTATTCGGCATTGGTGAGGCCACATTTGTACTATTGTGTCCAGTTTTGTGTCCCCCACTACAACAAGGATGTGGACACATTGGAGAGAGTCCAGCGGAGGGCAACAAAAATGATGAGGGGGCTGGAGCACAAGACTTATGAGGAGAGGCTGAGGGAACTAGGCTTGTTCAGTCTGCAGAAGAGAAGAATGAGGGGGATTTGATAGCGGCCTTTAACTACCTGAAAGGGGGTTCCAGGGAGGATGGAGCTAGGCTGTTCTCAGTGGTGGCAGATGACAGAACAAGGAGCAACGGTCTCAAGTTGCAGTGGGGGAGGTGTAGGTTGGACATTAGGAAAAAGTTTTTCCCTAGGTGGGTGGTGAAGCACTGGAATGGGTTACCTAGGGAGGTGGTGGAATCTCCATCCTTAGAGGGTTTTAAGCGGAGGCTTGACAAAGCCCTGGCTGGGATGATTTAGCTGAGGTTAGTCCTGGTCTGAGCAGGGGGTTGGACTAGATACCTCCTGGTGTCTCCCTGCCAGCTCTATGATTCTCTGATGCGAAGGGTCAGGGAGAGAGGTGTGCGCTGCTCTCATGCTTGCACCTCACCCAGCTTGGGCTCCCGCTGCTCTGCGAGCCCACCAACTCCCCAGGCTGCAAGGCAGAGCTGAATTCCCCATCCACACACAGAACCAGTGCACTCAGGGCCACCCCCTGCTCCGACTTACACCCCTGCCAGCCTGGAGTGGCTGGTTTTGCTTCAGTGGAGTTATTCTGGGTTTACTCCAGAGTCGCTGAGAGCAGGTTTCGGCCTTTGGACTGGAAGTAGCGAAGACATTCATGAACCCCCCCTCCCAAACCATCTCGTCTCCAGGGCTTTGTCCTGCCATGAGGCTTCCCCCTGATGCCCTGGAGCCTGTTTCACAAGCTCTTAGGCCATATCATCAGGTACTTAGCTGAATGGCCAGGACCAGGGCTTCAGTCTCTCCATTCTCCCTCCCTTTCCTGCCCATGCCATCTGTGAGCAGGACTTGCCTATCGGACAGACCGCACAGGAATTAGTTCAGGGCAGTTCGCTGGCCTTGCTCTGCTCAGGAGGTCAGATAGAGAGATGGTCACAACGGTCCCAGCTGGCCTTGGAACCTATGAATTTCCTGCTCCTACACCCCACGATCCCAGCACCGCATAAGCCAGACACAAAACACAGCAACATCGGGGGCTGCTTCTCGGCAAGGTTTGCGTGGCCAGGAAACTCTGCCGGGGCAGGGCCACAACCCCCTGGGAGCTCAGTGCAGCGTACGCCGCACTGCTTGGAGCAGAGTCTGCACTGCAGCTCCATAGGGAGCAGGAGCACGGAGAGTTCTGGAGCCCCGGCAAAGCTCTGCAGCAAAGCTCTGACCGAGCGCACAGCTCATTCGTGGCTATTAAGGCAGCAGGGGCCCATGGCACCATGTAGGGTTTGTTCTTACCTTGCAGCGTCCTGCAGCAGCAGTGAGCGGGGACGAGGCAGGGTGCCTCTCGGTCCAGCTTGGCAGTGACCCGACGGAGGGAAAGCGGAAGTTTGCTGGGAGCAGGGAAAGGCTGGGCGAGGAGAGGAACTGACCACATCCCTTTTTTATCTTTAGCTCTGCACGCTGGCACTTTCACATCCCCTGCCGCCCCACTTCCAGTGCATTTTCTCAGGCACTTTCTGCAAACTCAGCGGGACCCCCCCTGCCCCGTGCCTGCGCCCTCCAGGAAGCCTGGGAGTGGCGGGGCTGGAACCGCCGGCCATCAGCAGCTCTCAGCCCAAGCCCGAGACAGCGCTGCCCTCAGTGGGCCTGTTCTCGCTGGGATACGTGTCCTCTCACCTGCCGTTACAGGGAGCGCCCCGAGGGGTAACTGGCTGCTAAGATCCAGCTGTATACAGCCCCTCTGGAAGGGTCTGACCCTCCTCTGAGTCCCCCTGTGTAAACCCAGAGCAGCCCATTGACTGCGGGGCAGTCTCTCTGCAGTTAGTGTGGGTGTGAGGGCACTGGAGCGGCTTAATGCCTCCTGGGCCAGCCCGTGAACTGCCCGTTGTTCCCTCTGGATCCCCTGCGCTTACCGGCCTGCCTTGACTCACCCCCTCCCCCTCACGCTGCCCTGGGCCAGCCCGGGGTTCCAGGGGATCGCTGCTGGGCCAGTGCTGAGCTAAGCGGGGCGTGAATGGAAGTGCTACCCCGCCCCCACTTTAGCTCACCTCCGTCTGGCTCTGCAGCATGGACCTAATGCAGGCTAGACTCCATTGGGACATGTGTGTCAAGAGGTCTAAGGGGGCCAGCCGTGCCCATCACCTCTGCATCTGGTCCCTGGCCGCTGGGTGCTGTCTCCCTGGCAGATCGCTTTCCTTGCTCAGCGGGCTGGGGCACCCAGATGGCAAAGCCGCATGCCACAGTCGAGAGCAATTCTGTCCCATTGCTACAAACCCCTCCACCCTCCCGTTGTTCCCCAGATTCTGCACATTGGGCCAATTGAACAGGCGCATGGGTCGTGCTGGGGGACCCAGACCAGAGAGAACCAGTGGGGCTGCAGGGAGGAGAGGAACCCGGATTCCCTGTCCCTTCGGACTGTACCCGCCACATCCGGCGGCTCCTTTCTGATGGGATTCTGCTCTCTAAGCTCTCCCCTGTCGCTGCAGTAGTCACGTCTCCTCTGCTTGCACGCTGCATGGACCATCAGCCAGAGCAGACCTGGATCTTGGTAGCAGCAGGCACATTTCTTAACATCGAGTCCGCCTGCCCTTGCTCCCTGCCGAGTCTCTGCCCCTTGGCCACACTCAGCCCTGCCCCAGGCAGGTGCAGCTCCTGAGGCTGCCCCACTCACCCCGAGCTGGGATTTGGCCTAGTGTGTCCACGCAGTGGGGCCTGATCCTGCCTGCTTCCGAGTGGCCTCGGTTCCCAGGGCTGTGCTGGCCATTCAGGCGCTCCGTGTCACGCAGGGTCAGGGTCTGAGTCAGGCTCCCTTGTCCTCGGGGATGCTCTCTGTCAGGAGGAATTCAGATTGAATGGGCTCCTTGGACGTTCCCTGCCCTGCAGATATTTGGCTTGATTCATTCCTCGAGTTTGTCTGTAAGTGCTTTGAACCAGCGGCTGGCACACTTACGTCCCTGCGGATTCCCCTGCAGCTCCTGCTCCGGGTGTCAGGCGCCAATGCTCAGGGGCCAGAGCTCTGTGAAGTCAAACCAGCCCAGGAATTGCTGCTGCCTCTTGGCAGGGGCAGGCACTAGCCATAGGGACAATCCGCTCATGGTTATAGACGCACTGGGGTCCTCTGCTGTAACCTGGGGCAGCTTTTTCCTCCTCCAGCAGGAGAGCTGAGGCCCCAGGCCGGGCGATAATTGTAACGAGAGAGACTGTTGAGAGATGGGCTCTAGGACCCTGCGAGGTGGGAGGGTCCCAAACACCTGCACAGCAATTAAACAGCCCCGCAAGCCGGAGTCAGCCGGCAGGGGCCAGCAAGGGGCATCTAACTGCAGTGTAGACAGACCCTGGCTGGCTCGTTCTCAGGGCCCAAGAGCCTCCTCCAGCTGCATGGCCTGCGCTGCCGCAGATGCACTTAACCGATGGGGAAACTGAGGCCCAGAGATGTGCAGGGACTAGATCAAGGTCCCAGTGGAGGAGCCAGGACTAGAGCCCAGCTCCCCAGCGGCTTGCTCCAGCCCACCAGAATCTAGCATGAGCGTACAAGGCCCAGTGCTGTCCTGGGATCTGGCATGCCCTCGGAGGCAGTGGGATGAGCACCAGGAGACAGACTGCGCTGGGGCACCGGGGCTGGCTGTGGAATAGGGCAGACTACCCCCTTCTGACTGGTTTGAATGGCTCCCAGGTGACCCATTTCCCTGGTGCACTGACCTGGGCCTGACATGTCTCTGAAACAGTCAGGCTGACGCAGGCACCTCCGTAGGCACGTGCTTCTGTGGGCGCCAGGAATCAAACAGGACACACACAGCTCTGCTAGCGCCCTGGGCATCCTGGAACCGCAGGTTCCTCTGCTCCCCCAGGCTGACAGCGCGTATGGGCAACCCCCGTCCCCCGGGCCTAGACTGAGCCACTCGTCAGAGTCCTCCTCGGTGACGCTCTCTGGAGCACAGTGCTGGCGGGACCCCAGCCCCAGAGGGCACAGGGCTCAATTCAGAGTGGCTGATTTCCCCCCGGATGCGGGACTCTGCCTGCGTCTGGTTCTGTGGCTCCAGCTGTGTCACCAGCAGAGTCTCCAGGGGAGCCGCCAGGCTCTCTCTCCTGGCTGGATGGCAGTGCTCAGCCGGCTGGCCACGGCCCAGCCTAGGACAGGGACGTCAGTGCTGCACGCTGGTCCCTGGCTCGGGTCTGACCCCAAGTCGCTCCCCACAGCTGCTGGCTCAGAGTCCAGAGCAGAACAGTCCTTGGGGACGTTTCTTCCCTGAACACTGGGAATCCAAGGCAGGGACCCAGCTCCAGGGAGCAGGTGCTGTTGGTTCACTTTGGGCTCACACATGGCACCATCCTGCCGGGAGCTTGGCACCCTTCACTCCTGGGGCTGAGGGATGGTCTGCCTTGCAGGAGACGCTCAGGGACCAGCCCCTCCAGGATCAGCCCCTGGTGTCTGCGCTTTGAAGGCAAGCTTTGGAGCAGTACAGACCTGTGCCTAGAATCTCAGGACGCCTCCGAGGCTCCTGGCAGTACCAGCTCCCTCTGACGTTCCGCGGCTTGAAGCAGCTGCCTCTGATCTGGGCTCGGTGAGTTCCCAAGGACCCTAACTGCGTCTGACAACGCCTGTGTCCAGGGTGGGAATTGCACCGTTGCACTTTAGGATGATGGCTGGGCACGGCCCTGGGCTGGGCACAGTCTATGAGTCAGGGAAACCATGGGGTAGACGAGGCACCAAGACCCGGGACATCAGCGTGGGGTAGACCCACAAGGCCGGGCGGGAGGAAGGGGACACGGGAGTTTTCAGGCCCTCGTCTGTTTGGATGAGGCCTGGCTGTGTGCTTTGCCCTTGGAGCGTCTGGGCAGAGAGGCCAGGATGTGCCGGGCCCTGGGGCCAGGGTGTGCTGGGCATGCTGGCACTGTGTGTGTTTGCCAGGGAGCTGGGCTCCGGGACTGGGCCTGGGGCAAGGACAATTCAGGAAGCAGGTGGTTCTCTGGCTGTCAGTAACTTCCACTCTCCTGCTGGCAGAGGGAGGATCCACACTGGGGTGGCTGGTTGGGGGAAGCAGGCAGCGTTCTCCTAGGGCTCCTTCAGCAAAGGCAGCTTAACTCGCTGTCAAAGCTGGACTGGTACCCAGGGACCGCCTGGAAAAGGGGCTGAATCAGCTCATTGCCTGGCCACAGCCTCTGCCTGGGAAGGCTGAGATCCAGGGCAGGGAGCTGGAGCCCAGAGCTGTGTGTAGGGCCAAGAAACAGGTCCCTTCCTCCCTCCCCTCACCCCAAGGGGCAGAGGGGGCTCAGTGCTGCCCTGGGACAGGGACTGCCGGGGTGCAACAAAAGCCCCTCTCCCGACCACGCCCACCGAGGGGAGTGCGCAGCCCACACGGGCGCCGGGGGCCTGGCTGGCCTGGCGTTCGCTGCCTGGCTCCCGTGGGGATCGGTGCTATGGAAATACCTCACGCCCACGCATGCACACGCACTCACACATGCAGCTGCACCTGCGCGCACACGCACTCAGCTTTCAGCTACTCCGGGCACGGAGCGGTGAGGGTAGAACATGAGACGTCAGGCCCTGTGCCACACAAGGGGGTTTTATTCGACCTTCGCACACAGACTCATGGCCAATTCCTCCTGCCAAACCCCCTGGGAGGAGCCCAGCCCTGGGGCAGTGGGAAGCTTTGGCCCTCTGGGTTGCAGCGGCACGAAGCAGCGCGGGCGGGTTAGCGGATGCAGAGGGCAGCAGTTGGCGCCCTGTGCCGCGTGGAGAGCGCAGCGTGGCGCGGCTGGCTGCAGTGGGGCTCCTGGCACTGCGGGGCTCTCGCTGGGCAGGAACGCAGCCAGACACCCCCCTCCCTTCCACTTGGCGACTCTGACTGGCTCGAAGACACGCGTTCAAAACCTCCTGGCCCTGGGTAGTTTTGGGCTGAGTCTGGGTGGCGGCAGAGGCCCGAAAGGGACAGTTCTTCAGCCAGCAGGCCTGCCTGACGTGAGCACGGGGCCTGTGTGGAGAGCCCCCGGCGTGCCGTGCCCGGGTGCTCCACTGTTTGGCGGTGCGATGCAGGGCGAGAGCGTTGGAGGGCAGAGAGGCCAGCGGGTGCGTGGCAGAGCCAGCCTGGGCCGCCTAGTCTGGGAAGAGCAGGAAGCCGGAAAAGACGCTGTCGGAGTCAGCGGTGCCCACCATGCCGTTGTAATCATTGACCGCCAGCCAGAGCTGGTGCCCGGCCTCCATGTGCAGCAGGGTGCCCCCGGAGCTGACCTGCCTGTCGTTGGCCATGTGGTCGCAGAAGCTGGCCACCTTCTCCCGGTTCTTGTACATGTTGACGCAGAGTTTGGCAGTCTGGGACGTGTGGAAGACGAAGAAGTAGAGGCCAGGCACCCGGCAGGTGAACTTGCCCGAGGTGGTGTTGTAGTCCTGGTTGGTGTTGGTGACGGCGTGGTTGAACACGACGGGGGCGTTCTTGGCCGGGTACTGCCCGGTCTTCCTGAGCACAGAGAAGGCTGACTGGTGCTTCTGCTTGTAGTTGCCAGGCAAGCCAGCCTCTCCAGGTGGGCCCTTCATGCCTGGGTCTCCCGGGAGGCCAGGCGGACCCATGGGGCCAGTCTTTCCTGCCAGGCCGGGGCTGCCGGGTTCTCCTCTCTCTCCCTTGGGCCCGCGGGTTCCAGGACTGGCCGGCATGCCTGTGGGGTTCCAGGGAGCGTCAGTCAGTGTGGCTCCGGCTGCTCCGTGCGTTGGGGAAGGGATGGCTGGTGGCCCCTCCCTCCCCCCTTGCCCTGATGGCTGAGCAGCTGTGCTCCTAGCCTAGCCTGGCTGTGTGGGCAAGTCCCCCCCACCCCCATCCCGGCTCTCCACCTGCAACACTGACCCAGCCCCCAGGCAACTCTGGAGGCCTCTGCGCTTCTGCAGGAAAGGCGCTGGAGAAGGGGGGCTCGTTCCCTGGGTTAGGATCAGGCTATCTCTGAACTGTGCATGGACGCCCCGTGGGCCTACGCCAGGAGGGCAGAGATGCTCTGTCCTCTCCCTCTGTGCTTTCCCACCTGTGCGCCCCAGGACGGAGGTGGCACTGACCTTCCATCTTCCCGGCCCTAGGAGTTTCTGGGGTGCCCTGGGGTGAGAAGGCTGCGTCTCTCCAGTGCACCCTCCCTTGATGAGAAAGGGTAAGCTTCCTTTGAGGGCACCTACCTGGTTCGCCTTTGACGCCTTTCTGTCCATCTCTGCCATCCTTGCCTGGCATCCCAGGCATGCCAGGCAGCCCAGGGGTCCCATAGCAGCTCTGGGGGGCACTGCCTGTCACGGGGGTCTCCAGAGCCAGGAGGAGAAGGGCCAGGCCCAGGCCCACTGGTTTCCAGAAGCTCTTAGCCATCTTTGTCCTACAGCGAGTGGAAATGGAGAGAGAGAGAGTGCTGCCACGCTCGCCGTGGGCACCGTGGGGGCACCGTGCTGCCACGCCAGACAGCAGCATCTTCACCCCGGGATAGGTAGAGCGGGTTACTTACCAGGAGCCGTCCTCTCTCAGCTCGCCGTCCCCACCCGCTCCCGTCCCCCGTGGGCCCAACCTGCCCCCTTGGCAGACTGCATGGGTCCGGAGAGCCGGGAAGGAGGGCTACTGCCAGGGCAGCGTCTCCCTCCCCACCCTCGGGGGCAGCCTCTCTCCTTTCCCCTCCCACGGACGGAGGCGCCGGAGCTGCCGGGCCCCCGTCTGCCTGTCACTGGTGCTGGCTGTGGCACAGAGGACAGCTGCGATGCCGGAGGAAGGGACATTCTGGGGTGCTCTGGATCTGGCAGGGTGACAGCCCGGCTCCCAGGGCATTGTCGTGTCGCCAGGATCCCTGGCGCTGCTGCTCAGGGGATGGCTGGTAGCTCTGCCTTTCCGCTCTCAGTTCCCAGGACGGTTGCCAGCCCTGTGCAATCTGTCCCTGCACTGGGCAGCCCATTGCCCGCCGTGGCTGCCCCACACCAGTGCACCTGCTGGTGCATGCCTCTGCCCTCCTGCCTCGCAGGGGCTCTTAGACTCAGAGGTCCAGCAGGGTGTTCATGAAGCAGAGCAACCCATCGGTGGCCATAAGCAATGCCACTCCGGGAGCAGGCGGCCGGTGAGCCCGCCAGCCAGCCCTTCCAGAGCCACCCGTCGGCTCCCATGGCCAAGGCAACGCCCTCCCGAGTGCCCCCAGCGCAGTGTCATGGGCCTGGCTGGCGAGCCGCCGTCCCGCAGCCGCCCCCCACCTGCCCCTTACCTCTCTGGGGCAGGGTGCTGGCCCCTGCGCTGTCCGGCGGGCTCTGCTGGGGTGGGGGCTGCTGGCTGGATTGCAGAGAAATCTCTCTGCGAGGCCGTCAGGAGGAAGTCGGCGGCTGAAGGAGCCAGGGATAGGCCTCGGAGAGACCAGCCCCTCGGGCGGGACCCCAGCCAAGTTTCACATCCCTGTCCTGGCCATTTCTTCCGAGCAAGCGTTTTCCGTAGTGCCGGGCAGCACTAAACGCCGCACCAACACGCCCCATCCCATCACTAGCCACAGGCCTGGCCAGGCAGCCAAGGGGGGCAGGGCAGGAGGGAGCAGAGCTGGGGGGCCAGGCGAGCCGCAGAAGCAGGGGCCGGGCACAGTGCTTGTGGCTGATCCAGAAGCAGATGTGACCCTCCCTCGGGGCGCTGCCCCTCAGCTCCTTTCCCTACATCCCGCTTGCTTCATCTCCCTCTGGGTCTGAAATACAGGGGGGCAGAGAGCCGTGCTGGGGGGTGCCCCACTGTGGCATGAGCTCGTCCCAGTGCCCGGGGCTGCAGCTCAGACTCCTGCGACCTCTGCCACTGGCCCGTCGGCCAGCAGAAACGGTTAATTGGTGGAGAGTCGAGGTCAATGGCCATGCGGCTCTTGCTTCCTTTTAGTGACGAATGATTTTGCATCAGTGAAGGGCCCGTGGCCCACACCCGGGTATCAGCCCCCAGGGAGAGCTCCTGGCACCTGCCCACACCCGGGTATCAGCCCCCAGGGAGAGCTCCTGGCACCTGCCCACAGCCGGGTATCAGTTCTCTGGACAGCGCCCCAGGGATTAGCTCTCTAGCTGCAGCAACAAAAGTCTTTTTCAGGGTGGAGCTGGTCGAGCCGTCTGTCCGTCCATCCGTCCGTCGTGTTGCAGGAGCGCAGGCCGCTGGGGCGGGGCTCCGGTTCCGGGGAGGAGAGCGCAGCGCCCCCCGGTGGGAGTGAGCAGCGCTCTTGCCCCCTCTCCGCTCCTGTGTCACTGAGGGTGGGGTGCCCAGGGGCAGGCACAGCCCCCAGGCGTGTCCAGCGCGTGCTCCCTGAAGCACCAGCTCTGCCCTCTGCAAAGTGCCCCCTGCCCCTGCCTGCTCCGCTTGCTGGGTGTGGGGGGAGAGAGAAACCAGGCCACAGGCAGCTCCTGCCCCTGGACCCGCCCGTGGGCAGCGCCCCCACTCCCTGCTTCATTGCGCCTGGCTCCCCCCTTTTCACCAAGGGCCCTCGTCCTCCCTCAGGCAGTGCTGCTGCTGGGCAGAGCCCTCCTCCCGCCAGCAGTCCAGCACCTGGGCATGCCACAGGGCAGCCCAGAGCACAGGTGTCCCAGGGTGGCAGCCTGCAGCCCAGGGGTGACGCACAGGCAGGGTGAGCCCATTTCCCACGGGCACTGCAGCCGGGCTCTGTTGTGCTGGGCGCTGCCACAAACCAGCGGGCCGCTGGCGTCATTCCCATGTAGGAAGAGGAACGTGTCACCCTCCCGCAGACCCTTCCCCCGGCTCCCTATGTCACGCCCAGAGCCAAGGGCCAAATGGGCCACCGAGGCTGGATGCCCACTGGCTCTGAGGGCTGCCTCCCATTCAGGGCAGACTAGCGTGCAGCTGTGCCCGGGCTGCACCTGCTTAGTGGGGGCCGCCACGTGCCGGGTGGAAAGCCGCCTGCCCCGGTGTCGCTCTCAGCACTGCGTCCCCGGGCGCTGACGGATCGGAAACACGCTGGCCTGGTTGGCTCCCTTGGCGTCCCCGGAGAGATCACGGCTCTGAGCCTGAACTCGCTGGACAGCCTTGGGATGGGGCGCGGGAGCCAAAGGCAGCATCTGCAAAGTGCAAATCCTGAGCGGGTCTCTCCAGGGAGGTGACATCTCGTTGTGCTCTGGGCTGGGCTGTTCCTGGCTCTGGGGGGGCTGACGTGGAAATGGCAGCCTGGGAAAGGGCCCGGGACACTGACGGTTTGCAGGAAGATGTGTGAAGGAGAAAGAAAACCAAGCCACTGGCTGGGACTGAGCGAAGGGAAGAAAGGGTTTATTGGTCTGTGTTGATGGGAAGGGTGTGAAAGCCAGGGGTGGCCTGCAGCCAGCTCCCGATTTGCAACGGTTAATACAGCACGAGCCACAACCTACAGCAATGTCCTAGCAGGGAATAAAGGGGCCGCGGCGGGGGAGTGACACTGGCGACAACTGCTCTCCTCCGGCAGGGCTTGGCAGGGGGATGAGAACCAGCACGGCAGGAAGATCCGAGCCTCCGCTCGCCGGGCCTGGGGCACTCGCTGGGGCTGTGCTGCTTGGAAAAAGCACAGTGTGTAAAGGCTCTCCTCGGCCTGGGGGGACACATACGTGCCTGCAGGGCTGCATGGCAGCCTCTGGCCGGCCCTGGCAGGGCAGGGAGGGGACCCTGCCTGGAGTGGGGGCTGACTCTCAGCAAGCCCCCACACAGCCAGCGCGCCGGCTCAGCGCTGCACTTGCTGCTGATGGCGATGTAGCTGAAGGGACCGGGAGACAAGATGACACTTCCCGGGGCCTGGGTTGGGGTTCCTGGGCAGGCACAGAGCAGCCAGCCGCTGAGCAAATGCAGCCTATCTGCCACCCCTCCCTGCCCGGACACTGGGTGCCATGGGCCACAACCGCGCACACGTCCACGCGGGTGCCCACTTCTCTTCCTGCTCCCCAGGGCCGCTCTCTCGAGGACGCAGGCTCGCAAGGGGCTGTTTCAGGGGTGCGTGCCCAGGACAGAGGTCTGCGCCGCAGGGCAGGTTCGCAGAAAGATCTCGGCTAGGGCCCAGGCTCTGGACTGTGGCGTCCCGGCCACCAGGCCGAAGGAAGGAAACCCCACCTCCAAGGAGCCCCGTACTTGGGTGCTGGAAGGGAGGCCCCTGCTGCGGGTGACTTGGGAATCCAGGTGCCCTCCCACGAGTGGGGCCGTGCTCTGCCAACCCACGGTGCTGCGTGGGGATGCCCAGTCCGCTTGGCATGCTGGGCGTGCCCTCGTCCCACAACTCCCAGAACCAGCCTGCGATGGCCCAGGCTGCCCAGGGGGAGGCACTTTGGACCCAGTCCCGGTCCCGGCAAAGCCAATGAGAACTCTGCTGGAGCAGGGTCTGGGCCGTCCCTCCTGGCTTTAATACAGGCCCTCGGGAGAGCAGCAGACAGCTTCCCCCCACCCCTGGGTGTGCCTGGCACACAGGGCACCCTGCCTCAGCGCCAGGGGGATGGGCGTGTGGAGGTGCAGAGCTCGCACGCATCCCTTCCCTGCTGCTGAGTTCCCGGGACCCCCTGCCTGGGCGAGCGAAGGCTGTGTCTGCACACACCTGCTGGCCTGGGGCACCCACCCCTGTGCCCACCCCTGCCAGGGCTCTCTCAGGCCAGCGTGCGAAGCGGGGGTTGCTCAGAGAGGCAGAGCCCTCCTTGCGGCCGTGCTGGAAGCCAGGGAAGGGGCCGGCGGAGGGTTGTCAGTGTCTCGCCCCCGGCTGTTGCTGCGGGAAGAGCAGGAAGCCGCTGAAGACGCTGTCGGCCTCGGAGCCGTCGTACAGCCTGTTGCCATTGCGGGGGTCGCTCTCGATCCAGACCTGGTCCTCCTCGGCCAGGCTGAGCACGCTGCTCCCCGAGTTCACCTGCAGCAGGCCGCGGCTGTTGTTATCGCAGAAGCCCATCTCTTTCTTCCCGTTGCGGATGAGGTGGAGGCAGAGGTTCCCGCTGGAGATCACCTGGAAGGCAAAGTAGTAGACGCCGGGCACTCGGCAGGTGAACTGGCCGGTCTGTGTGTCGTAGGCGCTGTCCTGGCTGGTGATGAGATTGTCAAAGACCACCACGTTCCCTCTGGGCTGGGGGCTCACTCGGGAGGCCGAGAAGGCGGGACGGCGCTGGTCCTTGATGTTGCCAGCCTTGCCTTTGGCTCCCTTCTCCCCCGGCGGCCCTGGGGGTCCAGGGGGGCCATTTGCCCCCCTGTAGCCCTGTTTTCCCGGGATGCCAGGAAACCCAGGTTCCCCTTCATCACCTTTGAGTCCCCGGATCCCTGTCCGTCTTCCTGGCAACCCTGGAAGAGTAGAGCAGGCATCAGCTGACGGAACTGGGGCCCAAGTGCTGTGAGGTGACACGAGCGGCATCCCCCCATGAGCACCCACCTTCCAGCCAGTGCCCGGCTCCCTCCCCTCCACCATGCCAGCCTGGGCCAGCGCCCGGCTCCAGCCCCTCTGCCAAGGCAGCTGCTGCAGAACAGAGCTGTGCTCTCCAGGTTTCAGATTCCCTGTTCTGCAGCTGCTCCATCCCGTCCTCAGCAGGAAGCAGCTTCTGCCCTTCCCTGGGTGGCCCATGGGTTGCACTGAAACTCCCCCAAGGTTCAGGGCCCGTGCCAGGACGGAAGCCCTGGGAAGAGAAGCCAACGCTCTATCGGTCAGGCCAGGGACAGGGGGGCAGGCCCATGTCACAGCCCTGGGAGGGGTCCTGTCCTCCGAGGCTCATTCAGGCTCTGGCCAGACTGCTACATACAGGTCATGCGACAGACTCCTGCCAGCTGGGAAAAGGACTGAGGCTCGGACCCAGAAGCGCTTAGCTCTGGGCTGGATTGGAACCGGGGCCCTAGAGATGATAGCTAGAGCCATCTGACGCTGAGCTGTGTGCCTGGCCCTGTTAGCTACAGCTACAGCTCCCCTCTTCCAGCTTACCTGGCTCGCCAGTATCGCCTTTCTGCCCCAGTCTCCCACTGAGGCCCGGCACTCCGGGGTAGCCATCCGTGCCAGGTTGTGCTTGGCACACGTTCTCCTGAGGAACCACCGTGCCCAGCATCACGGCCAGGGTGCTGACTGCCAGCCAGAATTTGCCAGCCATTCTGCCTCTGCAAGCGGGAGTCCCAGAGCATGAGCCGTGGGCGGGACATTCCCACAACTGCTTCCCTCTGAGAGAGTCGTCTCCCCCCCAGGGGCACGCTTCCAGCCAGGGACAATAGCCCCTTCCCTACAGAGCACTGCCCGGCCGGCGGGAGGGGGAGAGTCCCCAACCGAACTACCTGCATCCTCAGGTGGGGTCAGGGAGTCCCCTCAGTCCCACAGACACACACACACACTCAGGTGAGCGTGCCCCCTCAATCCCACACACACACACACACACACTCAGGTGAGCGTGCCCCCTCAACCTCACCCACACACACGCACTGGAGCTGGCGGCACAGACCCCTGCAGCCTGTGGCCGTTTCCCCTGGCCCAGGGTTTGCAATGGGCCCGTTTTTCAATGGTTTTGAAAATGTTCCTGGCTTTTCTCTTTTGAATTTGCCTCCCAGACCATTCAGGGGCTGGACATTCTTCTTCTTGGCTAACCTCAGAGATGGGGGTTTCAATGCGCACTTTAATGGGAAAAGCTGTTACAAAGGTCACTGCTTTTTGGAAAAAAAACCCACAAACTTTCTACCAGAGCAACATTTTTGTGTGAGAAATCTGGATTTTGAAGAGGTCGTTTTTCAGTGACAAGCCCCTGACCAGCTCCTGTGCGCGCAGAGGGATGCGGGAGGGGGCCTTACATTTCATCAGGCTCCCTTTGCCCTGCTCACAGCCGCCGATGGGTGAGTGAGGGGGTCTGGACCAGTATACCCAGAGGAACTCTATTTGCATTACCCCCCCTTTCTGCGCCCCCTCCCCCCATGAGTCACTCCATCTTAAACTCTCTCAGACCCAGGCTGAGACTGTAAATTACAAGCTGGTGAGGCGGGGGGGAAAGTAGGGGAGCGCCCTGAGTGGGTGTGGTTGGGGGGTGTCTAGCAGGATGTACATGTTGGGGGCTGGGACTCCCTTGGGCTGGTGCGGTGGCCCAGGTCTTGCCCATACTGGGGTGCGGGTGTTTTTCGCTGAAACGTTGCACCCCCCCAGGGCAGACGGCGGTGTGACCCCGTCACAGCACAAGCGGCTAACGTAGTCAAACCTGCATGCCCCATCCCCACTTGGGTTTGAAACCAGAGTAGCGAAGCAGCAAAGCCTTCAGCGCAGGCTGCACCAGCTCACCTGGGAGGCTGGCTTGTGTCTGCGACAGCAGCAGCCCACGCTACCACAGGTGCAAGGCTGCAGTACCGGAGTCAGGTAGAGAGGGGGATGTCTAACTTGGGGATGTCTGCACAAGCCATGTCCCGGTGGGGCTGGGCACGGACAGGCTGACATCTAACCAGCCTGCACTTTGTGTGTGTGGGGGGGTGGGGGGGAAGCTGGAGCTTCTGGGGAAGGAAATGGGGAGCAGAGGGAGAAAGCAGCACAGCAAAGGGCCATTCTTACCTCCAGGGGCTACCTTGGACAGGGCAGGGGCTGGAGACCTGGAAAGAGACCATCACCGCGATAGACAGAGCTCCAGGGCAAGTGTCAAAACACAGCTCAGCCCCCCTCTCTCCCTCCCAGGGGCCTGTGATTCAAGGGGGGGTCAGGAGATAACTGATTAAAGGGGGTGGGGGTCTCTGCTCCCTTTTACCTTAGAAACAGCAGCCTACGAAGTCTGCTGTCCCTGGCGGTGTGCGTTTGGAGGTCTCCAAGTGCACGTTGGGAGCGTGCACAGCCTCATAGAAGGGGCCAGGGCTGGGCCGTTACCAGAGATGTCCTTTCTCCAGTGGGTGCATGAGGTGTTGGGGCTTCATGGACATTAACAAAACGAGAAGGGGTGAGAGTCTGGCCTCTTTGATGTGCGTGACTGATCGCCAGGGGAGCAGGATTCCAGCCCGTGTGTTAAACAGCCAGACTCAGGTTCCAGGGACCCGAGATGCCGGGCAGCTGCAAGGCAAGACGGGCAATTGTGGGCAGAGATGAGGCCGTCAGTTGCCATGTGACACGTCAGCAAGGAGCCAGTGCGGACTCCAGCTGCACGTCGAGGCCGTGCATCGTGGGGCGAGGGGATGGGACACGACCGTCCCCTTCTACGGCTTGGCTGGCAACCCCTCTGCACAGGTCTTCTAGGAGCGAGCGCAGGGCACGAGGGGCTACCCCATTTCCAGCTCCCCACGGCCACGTTGGTGAGGGAGGGGCTGGGAGCTCCTAGTCCCAGGACAGGCGAGAGGGAAGGGGCCGAGAAAAAAGGCTGCGGGATCCTGAAGGCAGAGACCTGCCGCTGGGGAAGCAGAGTGCCGGCCTCAGGAGAGAGGCCTGGCCCGGGGTGGGCAGCACAGAGGAGCATAACTTACCTTTCCCAGAGTCCGGCCGAGCCTCTGTCAGCAGGTGGCACCGTTTGGTCTCAGACCATCCCCGGGAGGAGGAATGAGGCGGAGAGCGCAGGCAGGGAACTGCCCGATCGGGATGGGGAGAAGCTGCCGAGTTTCACTTCCCTGCTCATTTCCCCTTTTGGGGTTTGCCCTCCGCCCCGTGCTGGGTCTCCCGGAACAGTGGGAACGTCCTGGTCAGCAGAAGTGCTAACGCTTTTAGACTCAAAACCACAGCAGAGCTGGCCAAGCCGGGCCCTGATTCCCGTACGGTGCCTCCAGGGCCTCCCAATACCCTCCCCGCCAACCGGTCGCCCAGCTGGCTGTGGGGGTCGGGAGCTGTCCCAGTGACTCCCCACACCCTGGCCCCTGGGCGCTCCGGGAAGGCTCCTTGCCAAGAGCAGGCCTGGGAACGTGCCATGCTTGGGACCAGCCCGCACAGCTGCCTGGATAGCTATGGGCTCCCAAAAGTCAGCGTCCAGCTGTCGGCCGCGCCCTGGGCCTGAGGCGCTAGGGGAGTGCAGCGCGGCACCCGGACGCTCGCTGCAGCTGGTCCCGGGCCTGGCGGCTGTTTGTCAGGTGTGCAATGGAAGCAGGAGGCGGCGGTGGCAGCACCGGGTGGGCCTGCCCTGCCCTGCCCGTAGGACCTGTGGGGTGCAGGTGGTGCCAGTGGCTGAGGGGGGAGGCAGGGAATAAGAGAAATGAGCAGCTTCCTGGTGCCACGCGGGCCGGCGCCGCCTTGCTGGGCTGCAGGCCCGGCCTCGTGGAGCCAGAGCTTCCTCAATAGCCTGCTCCAAGACAGCACAGCCACGAGCAGGTCAGGACCAGTCTGCCGGGTCCCAGACAGCCCGGCATGGCCCCTGCGGTGCCCAGCAAGAGGGGGCACTTCTGGCTGAGGCCCAGCAGCTGTGCTTCCCACGGGAGTGCGACGTGCAGCCCAGTCAGCGACACCCCCAGGAGTGCTTGTGCCAACCCTCCAAGCCAGCCCCAGCCCTTGCAGGACAGCCAGTCCTGTCTGTTTGCTGGATCAGAGAGACGGAGCAGAGTCCGTTTAAAGGCCGCCTTTTTGTATCCAAAGCCATTTTTCTTTGGCGCCTGGTCTCGGAACCAGTCCCTGCAAACCCGTCCGGCGGGGGTACCTCTCTGGAGCTGTTCGGTCTCAGTGACTCACCTCCATCTCCCCCACCCCCATGTCTAGTTCCTCGGGGAGCTGTGGTGACCCTCCCCCATGGAGTCAAACATAATCCATTCACACGTGTTATGACAGGGTCCCGGCAGACACTGCATCTGTCCCGGTGAGCACACGGCCTGCTGCTGCACAAACCGCTGGGGTAAGTGTCACACCAAGTAATTATTAACGGCTCCGTGACAGATGAACGAGGTCTCCTGGACGATCTGTGATACCCAGACTCTCCTTTGTAGCCAGCCTGGTCAATTCCAGGGCTGCAGCATTTTCCCAAGAACTCCCTCAATCTTGCCAGCTGCCATGGCTGCCCCCCGGGTGATGGTGGAATCGAAGAGCTGCATTTTTAAGTGTTTCCCGTGTCCTTTGCTGTGTCGAGGCAAGTGATGCTGCAGGCATTCGAATGCAGCCTTTGATCGTCTCGCCAGCCATGCTCAGGTACTTCCCTGGCTGTGGGGTGTGACCGTCTGAGCGCGGCTCTGGCTACCTGCTGCTGTTGCTGACGTGACGAAACACATTGTGCTGCCCTCGCTGCTGCTCTTTGAAGGGTCCAATCTCTTCTGGGGTGGTTGGATTCACTGCCCCATGGCTTTCTGGTTCTAGGAGAGGGACAGGGAATCGGAGCGTGGCTGGTGCTTTCGTCTTCGCTGGAAGATGGCTTCATGTCGCAGGCCAGATGGCTGAGCTCTGTGTGCTGCGCTCCGTGAGCAGAGATTAAATCCTCCCCTCACCACCCAGGCTCAGCTGCACAGTGACAGGGCTTAGCACGCACAGGAACCTGGGAATCCTGGCAGGTTTCTTTGCCATGGTCTCATCCAGCCATTTGGCAAAAGGACGCTGGCTCTGCGTTGCATTAACCAGCAGGGCTGAGCAAGCCCCCGCACAACCAAGGCTGACTGCAGAAGTTACCGCTTAGCTAGCCTCATCCCACTTCCTTCTCCAGTCGCCAGCGGCAGGCAGAACAAAGGGGCCAAGTCGCAGCTCCAACCCCGCAGGCCTGGCCTTGATCTGAAACAGCAAACGCCGTCCTTTGCAAATCTCCGCCGGGCTAAAACTCTGCGCGTGGTTGCTAGGGTGTGTGGGGTGGTGCTAGCCATGGGCACAGCCGGGTAGTCGGGCCCCGGGCACAGCCTCGTTTCAGTGTGAGGGTGGTGACAGCTAACTCAAAATCAGAGCCACCCCCAGCTTCTCACAGAACTTAAGGCCAGAAGAGACCATTAAACCGGCTCGTCTGACCCCTGCACAGCACAGGCCTGAGAGCTTCCTCCAGTGACTCCTGTATTGAGCCACTAACTTGTATTTGTCTAAAGGATTTCTGGCTGTCTAGCCCTTGGGAGCGATCCCCGGTGGGAGGGCAGGTGCCTCTGTCAGGCTGCCCCAGAGCCAACCCCTTTGGTCTGCAATGTTAAGGGAAGCAGGCCAGGCTCAGGATGAAGACAGCGGGGTGGAAAGCACCAGTGCATTTCACTGAGTCACCGCAAGCCGCTCCAGCCCTGCCCGCCCGGCGAGTCGGGCTCCCAGTTATCAAGGAATCCCGGAGCAAGAGGGAGAATAAAGGCCGGGGAAGAGACACCCCCTCCTCCCCCGGCAGCTCCCTCCAGGCCAGTGAAGATAGGGGAATCACAGCCTGGCTGGGAGGCGCAGTGCAGTGGATTATCAGTGTGGTGAGGGACTGTTATCCATACGGGTGACGCTGCCAATTGCTCTGGGCACCTGAGAGAGTCGTTTCTTCCCTGCTTTCCCCTGGAGACGCTTTCCAACGAGAATGCAATAAACAATATGTAAACTAGCCCCCAGAACCTCACCCCAGCTCCTTCCTTCACTCCCCCCTCCATGATTCACTCTGCCTGGGCAGCGGTTGGGGAGCAACCGTGCCCGAAGGGGGCAGTGCAGAAATAAACGGTCTGGGCTGGTCCCCTGCATTTCCCGCTGCGCTCTGCGAGGCCGGCTGTAAAGGAGGGGAGCCGGCAGTTTGCAGGATGCCCACCTGGTGGCAGCGTTGCCTCAGCCACAAAACCACGTCCACGTGGCAGAGATGGGACCTGTCCTGCCTCTTCCACAGCTCCTGCAACTAGGGACCCTCCTGGCCCTGCTCTGCCTGGATGTGAAGTGGGGGCCCAGTGCAGCGTCCCGATTTGTACAGGGCCAGTCCTGATATCTGGGGCTTTTCCTTATCTGGGCGCCCAGGAGAGCCCCGCTGAGCTGTGAGCAGCCGCCCTGCAAAGCCCTGCCCGGGTTCCCATGTCCTCGCTGGGACAGCGCTCCCCGGGCCGGTCGCTAGGATCCTGGGGGCACGTCCCGTGGTTCTTTGTGCGGCAGTCAGGTGTGCCGAATCGTTCCCAGTGCGGTCTGGGAGAACTTGTCCGTCCTTCTGGGCCCACGGGGGGGACTGTGGGAAGGCCCTGGAGGCCGCTTGCCCGGGAGCGATTTCACCTGCGTGACGCACCCGAGTGACTGCAGCCCGCGGGCTCTAACCCGCCCCAGCCGGGCCAGCCAGCCTGCTGTAGGGCGGCACCGCACACGGGTCAGAAGCGTTTGTGTGGGGACAGGCAGGGGCGGTTTGGGGAGCAGCCAGGACAAGCCGTGGTCTCTTTCTCGTGCTTCTCCAGCTGGAGGCTGGTAAATTACCGTCCTTGGGAGCCCTTGGCCGTTAGATGGCACTGCTCTGCCGCAAAGCCCTGAGCTCCTCCACCGCCCGGCTCAGCGCAGAACAGGCCGGCTTGGCTCACCAGCCCTTAGAGCCCAGAATGAGATGATCCCTGGGGAGAGGCACCGACCCCCACTGGCCGCCCCACGGCCTCGTTTCCCAACCAGCTGCCTTTGTGGCAGGGCCCCCGCCCCTGCTAGCGGCTCTCAAAGCGGGTGGGCGAGGAGGGGGCCCTGTTTTGTGGGCACCGGGGAGGGTCTCCTTAAAGAGCCTTCAACCAGCCTGTGCGCTGTGTCCCCAGGGCCTGCCCGGGGCTGCCTGACAAATATCATGGCAAAATGCTTCTCCGGTGCTTCCCGGGCCAGGGATCTCCCGGGTGCTGGGCAGCGCCGGCATGCGCCGAGGCGGGCAGGGCGCATGAACGGCCAGCACCTGCCAGCCCCGCCACCGCGGGGGCGAGCGAAGTGCGGCGGCTGGAGCAGGAGGGAGGCTGCCTGCCAGGCCTGTGCTACTGAACCGGGGACAGGGCCGGGAGCAGGGGCTCGTGGCGGCCGTGGCCG
The DNA here is from genome assembly GCF_026122565.2 of Emydura macquarii macquarii. Classification (NCBI taxonomy): domain Eukaryota; kingdom Metazoa; phylum Chordata; order Testudines; family Chelidae; genus Emydura; species Emydura macquarii. The sequence continues at coordinate 52,004,051 of NW_027132905.1, forward strand.
GGAGAGGGGCAGGAGTGGGCCGGAGCCATGTGGGGAGCGGACGAGGGGCCGAGGTGGCAGCTGTTGTGTGCCGGGAGGTGCTGTGAATCATTCTGAGCAGGGACCCGAGGCTCGGACTCCAGGCTCCTCCGGGGCTGGGTTGGCGTGACCAGGCCTTGGCCCTTCCTGTCAGACCTTGGGAGAGGGATCTGGGAAAGCTGCCCCCACGCAGGCAGCCTGGCTCCCTGGGTCAGTGTGGGAGGGAGGGCCCCTCATTTCGACAGCCCTGACCACCCCCACGGAGCCCGGAGCACTTCCCAGGCAATGGGCCAAATCTGCAGCTGGGGTGAAGGGTCCAGCCCCCCTCCCTGCACTGAGTTACACCAGCTGAGGCCTGGGCCCCAGGCTCGGTACAAGACTAGAAGAAGGGGTCCCGAGATGGACCCTGAATTTACAACAGCCCTGAGCCTCAGCGGGTCTCAGAGCAGGGTAATGAAGAGCGGGTGGCAGCCGCCGACCCCAAGGTCCCCAGCAGCAGCTGGGATCGCCTTTGCCGTGGACACGTCACATTTTCTCTCAGCCTCACGCTGCCTCCTGGTGGCCAGTTAAGCCAGCGTTGGGGCTGAGGGGTAGCCATCGCATACAGGAGTCACCTCCCCCATCACCGAAGGGCAGCCACCTCTGAAATAGAGCCGCAGCGGCTGGTTGGCTTGGCACGGCACAGCAACGCCGTGTCACCTTTGGGGTGGGAGGTGAGTTAGGAGCCTGGAACTGCAGGGGCGTGGAGGCTGCCCCAGCTGGCTCCTGTGCCTAGCATCCCAGCTGCCCAGAGTGCCATGGCGCCTGTTTTTGTCTCCTCTGGCAGCTTTCTTGGGCCTTGGCTCGTTGCCATCTCCAGCACTTCCTGCACCACGTGTCTTAGGGGTCTCTGCCTCGCTCTGCTCAGTTCCCAAACGGAACCTGGGACCTCTGTGGTGACCAGTTTTAGAGCCACGAAAGACGATAGAGGCGCCAAAGGTGCATGTTTAAAACCACGAGCGGCTGCCGTGACTGCCAGTGCCGGGCGCTGCAGCCCACGGGCGTCTCCACCAGCGTGTGGCGTGGTGAGCAGGCGCTGTGAATGCTCACTCGGAGCCTGCTCTGAGCGTGTCTGCGCTCCCTCAGCGTCCCGGCCACGCACCTGGCTGCCCCGCTAGCTGTCTGGCTATCTTTAGCCTGTCGCCCATCACCACAGCATCTGGGCCCCTTCCAGGTCAAATCGATAACGCATCTTCTCCCTCCCAAGCACTCCCCCTCGCCCTGCAGACTCACCCCCTGCATTTGGCAAATGCTGGGCAAACCTGCCCGGTGCAGCAAGATGGCTGGTGTCGCACATTTGGTAGTTATGCAGCCCTCCGTGCTTTGATTGATGACCTGAAAATCTGGGACGGTTGGGGTGTCCTGGAAGGATTTCCTGAGACACCCGCCCAGATGGCGACTTTCTGCTTGGCGTGCGAAGTGAGCTGAGCGTGTAGCCTGAGGTGCTGTGGAGAGCTGCATGGGGTGCGGGTGGGAGGAGGTTGGAAAACAACCCAGCTCTGGCTTAGTCCCCTCTGGGCTGAGGCTGGGCCCCTCTTGGTGCATGAAAAGTGCTGGAAGGCAGAGGAGCCTTCGAGAGCCGCTATTGGGTGACCTTGGCAATGTACTTCTGTTCCCCCTCCCCCTTGTTTTCGGTTATGGATCGTCAGGGCCTGTAATTATTTCGCATCTCTCGGCTAATTTGTTTGATTGTTTCCCATTGCTTAATGTATTTGTTATTTATTTGTTCACTTGTGTAATGAGCAGCTGGGGATTGATAGCTTTGCCATGTAAATTAGCCTCCGCTAATGTTCGTCTCTGAAATGTCAGGCTGGGAGGGTTTGAAATCAAACACAGCCGGAATCTAAATTGCAGCGTTCCAGGCAGCAGCAACTGGGAGCTGATCGGAGTAGATTCCATAAATAAGATGGGCTCGGAGCCGGCGTCCCGGAGCCCAGAGCAGGGCTGAGAGTGTGGAAGAAACCCCGGGGGCGTGGGCTGGGCACGCACCGCCAGCCCTGGGGTGTGGCCTATGGAGCTGTAGCCTGCACGGTGAGCGTTGGCGGCTGGGACCTGCGGGCAGCTGTGATGAGCTGGACTGGGACTGGCTCAGGAGGTGCGGATTAGCCCCAGGCCAGCAGAGTTTTCGCTGAGCAGGGAGCCTGTGCGCCAGGTCGAGCTGTGCCCGGGGGCGTTAGGTTGTGTCTGACTCAAAAAACATACGGGAAAGAACAGCACTGGGGCCGGCTCCAGCCCTGGCTGACTGCCCTGGCCTGCCAGAGTGGGCTGCACATGGCCTGGCATGACCAGTGCTGAATAAATGAGTGGGATCCGCTGAGCCTGTAGACAGGTGCTGCTCGGGTGCCATGGCACCGATGGCCAATTGCCCAGGTTGCCCTGAAAGCTCCAGTGCACAGGGTAAGGATTGCCTGCCCTCCCTCGGCCCTTCTACCCCGGAGCACCGAGCGTGGGCAGCCGGAGGACACATCTCAGGAGAGGCGTCTTGCTTTAGTGTCAGAATCTCCCCCGGCCCCCATCCAGCCATCCCTCCCCCCCTCCATCCATGCATCCGCTCCCCACACCCTGCTGTCTGCCCATCCATGCCCCACTGCACCCCATCATCTACCCACCTGTCCATCACCCCCCCACACCCCTCCATCCATCCATCCATCCACCCCCACACGTGCCACCATCCATCCGTCCATCCACCCCCACTCTCCTCCTTCCATCCCCCCACACCCCTCCATCCATCCATCCATGCATCTCCACACACCCATCCAGCCAGAGCTCCCCACCCCTACCCCCCCACACCGTCCATCCCCACACACCGCCATCTATCCAGCCACCCAAAGCTGCCAGTGTGCAGGGGATGCCGCAGCTTCTGCTCACGTTGCTACCAGCCCCAGCCCGCTCCCACCCCTGACAGTGCAGCTCTGGAGATGCTCGTTTACCCTGGCTCAAGGCAGCAGCGGCTGTGCAGGAGTCTGCTCTGCGAGCTCCCGGCACAGTCGTGCCTGGCTGTCTGCATACGAGCTCTGCTCACGCCGAGCGTGGAGCCAGGAGGCGGTGTGGGCCATTAACTGACTCAGGTATCCTGGGAAGGGAGCCGCTGTCAATCCAGCGCAGACGCATGGGACACACACTCCAGGCCCCTCTCGGTGCTTAGGCGCTATTTGTACTATCGATCCAACACTCCGGTTTCCTGCTCTCCAAGGCCCTTGTCCGTTGAGACTGTTCTAAAAAAGACCACAGCCCCCAAGCCTTTCTGCAAGTCCCAGTCAGTCCCTCGCCTGTGGGTGCAGAGACACAGAACATGCTGCCAGCCAGGGGCCTCCTGGAGACAGGAGGATAAAATCCTGAACCAGAGTAAATGAGAGCGGAAGCGGGTCCAGCACCCCCATTCACGGGTGTGAGCAGGCTGGGGTTGGCAGGGACGTGAGCAGAAGCTGCATCATCCCCTGCAAACTGGTACCCGGCATAGCAAAGGACTCAGCTTCCAGCCTGGCACCCTCTGCTTTGGGCAGCCAGCCGTGCCGAACTGACCACTGTGCGTGTCAGCTCCCCTGTTGCTTATAACCGAAGGAGTGATCTGAGGTGCAGGAGGAGCCCACGAGAGAACAGTCATAAAACTGCGGAGGACAGGACCGAGAAGAGACGTGTGTGGTCAGCGCTGCAAAAGGCAGCTGCTAGATTACGGCTGATGAGGCTGGAGCACAGGCCCACACCACGGCCAGGAAGAGGTCATGAGAGCGTGGTAGGAGTCATGTCAGAGGTGCAGGGCATGGACGTGGATTGGAGAGGGTCTAGGATGGAGGTAGAGGAGAAGAGCTCCAGACAGCTGGGGTAGGTGGCTTCCCATGAGGCTGACGATCATCCCGCGAGCCCTGAATTGGCCACATTGGTCACTAGTCCTGACCCAGCCCCTGGTCTCTGCCTGAGCCGGGCGTTTCACCTCTGGGAGCCCGTTGGGACTGGCTTTGCATCCCAGCTCTCTTCCCCAGCATACGGCGGCATAAGCCCAGCAAAGGCAGCGTGTTGCCAGCATTGCTGCGTTTGTTGTGGCTGGCTTCTTGGCAGGAGCAGGAGTGCCGCCGCTGTCACCCAGCGCCCTGATGGCGGTGTGCAGTCGCCCGGGGCTGTCCAGCCCAGTGCAGTCCCTGCAGCACCGGCTGGTTTCTGTGGCATTCTGACGTGGCAATGAAACGGCAGTTTTCTGCAATCGAGCGCTCACAGTAACTGGGTCGGCAGCAGCTGGAGCTCCGCTCTGGCTGCAGACGAATACCACTTACTCCCTGGCAGCGTCTCCTGGAACTCAGCTTCCCTCTAGCTGACCTTGGATCGATCGGAAGTTGAATTTCACTTCCCACGTGTTCGATTTGGAAGGCATCTTAGGGGACTCGGATTGCCTTTGTTCCTGGCAGGCCGGACCCAGCCGCTGCTTTGAAGGCAGCATTAGTGAAACTGGTTTAGCAGATTTCCCTGGGGATGTTCTGGCCAGACTCGGATGTTCTGAGGGCGTGGGGGTCTCCCAGACAATCTCTCTGGCTAGCTAACTAAGAGATGGTGACTCACAACTCCGCAACGGAGCCTCAGGTTCAGGACCCAGGCCCAGCGGCATCGCTAACTTTCATAATTTTATCCTGAGTCTCACTATACCTGGTGTGTTTCTTAGAGCCCCAGCTCCTGGAGCCATGTGATTAGGTGAGACGCTCACCTTCCTTTGAAAGTAAAGTAATTGCCTAGGGAAAACCTGAGGAAGAGGCCCTGAGTCCGTTCTGTAGCTCACAGACTAGAGAGCTAAGAAGAAGAATCCAAAATCTATTATTTTATCAAAATCTCCTGACATTTAAGCTCATCTTCCGGGGGCTGGTTGATGATATTTAAGGCTTTGCAGTGCTGCACTGAACAGGTGGATCCCGTCAGCAGGAGCATTTCTGCAGCCATCCCCCAGCTCAGGACCTACAAGGGGCAGTGGAGTCGTGCGCGGTGGAGTCAGGCAATGCAACTGCCTTAGAAAACCAGGCAACAGGCTCCTTCCAACCCCGCACGGGGCACTGCCCCTGCCGGGCAGTCTGCCCCCTTGCCCCTTGCCCCCTTTCCCCAGCAGACTAGGAGGCAGGGCTGTGAGCTATTCCATTTCCACCAGGGCTGGTGCAGGGGGAAGGCCCAGGAACTGCTGCAGAAGCTCTTTACCATGATGAGTCACATTTAAAAAAACCATTGTGTGCTACCAGCGAGAGCCGGGGCTGGGAGTGAGGGCTGCAGGGTCTGTCCCTAACTCTGCTGCTGCACTGCTCAGAACTCCTGGGCAAGTCTCTGGAAGGCCCCTGTGCCCAGTTTCCCCAGCTGTCAAAGGGGTAAGACATACCCTAGAACCGGGGGCTGGACTTGATGAGGTCTCGACGTCCCTGGCCGCCCTACCTGTCTATCAATTCCCGCCCCAGGTCTCTCTGGAAGGCTGTTATGGGGGTTAATTCAGCTCTAGAGGACTCACAGCCGCGCTGGATCTTGATTTCAGCTACACAGGGCTACGTTCAGCGACTCCCCGGAAGTGCCTGGATTTAGCCCGTGTGACTGAGCTCAAACACAGGTCCCCTCTGCTCCCAGTAGGCCAGGCGTGCTCCAGTGCTTCTGCTTCGCTTGCTGGACGTAGCTTCCTTTCTCCGCTGTGTTCTTTTAACAGCTCCCTCTGCGCGGGCAGGAACAGCTGCTTCCCGTGTGTATAGAGATGTGGATTTTAAGGACGGAAGGGGTCATTCGGATCATCCAGCGATTCCAGCCCAACTCCTGTGTAGCCTAGACAAGACAGCCTCCCCCAGGGATCCCTGCATCCTGCCCACACTGCCAGCTGAGCTGGGCAGAGCTTTGAGGAGAGGCGCCCCACCCAACGGCCTGACCCCAGGGCTGGGTTGGTGCGAAGTCTCTGCCAGAGCCTGAGATGCTGTGCCTAGAAAACGCACCGCGTACCCAGAGCTGTTCCTGAGGGAAGTGCCCTGGCCCCTGCTGTCCTGCCGCAGGGCTGCTGATTACCTGGCAGTGCCAGCGCCGACAAGCTGGGAGCATTTCCACCTCTTCTGCCCCTGCATGGTCAGGACTGGGCGGCTGCCGCCTCTTCTCACCTCTTGTTCGGGCCCTCTGGCTGTGAGGCCGTGGGGTCCGATAAACCAGTCACCTCCCTGAAGGTGCAGAGACCTGGGGTCTACTGCCCCGCTCTTGCAATGAGTCTGATGTGAGAGACACGTTTTGTGTCTTATTCTGCACCCTCTGCTCTCTGGGTTCCAGTCCCAGCTCTGCTACTGACCTGGGGGACCTTGGGCAAGTCCATGTCCCTCTCCGTGCCTCAGTTTCCCCAGCTATAACATCGGGATAACACCACTTGCCTTGTGTTGTTAATAAAATAAACCAGGTTTCTGCAGCCATCCAGGTTGTCAGCCCATCCCTGAGCTGGTGTCATGCTGTTTTCTCTTAGCTCTTTATTAAATATCACGCTTCCCTTCTGTTGCTGTTCTCTTTTTAATCAAGCCTGTTGGCTGTCAGAGTTGTCTCCCAGCCCCCGGGGCCACATTGTGAGGATTCATATTTTATTGGGGGAAGTGACACCTCCCCAGAGCAACTTCTGCCTCTGCCTAAATACCCCCTGCCTGGAGCTGCTACAGCAGCACTGAGCTGTTGTCCTTCTGAACTTGCACCAGACTCTGGTTTGGAGCGGAGGGGCCGGCACTGGCCCCGCCTGGATGTGTCCCTGAGCTGCCTGGCTCCAGTGGCTGGAAGGCCGGCGTGACTAATATGCAATCCCTGAAAACGCCAACCCGCACCCTAATGCCCTAACACCAAGCTACGGAGCGAGTCGATTTTTTAAATCAGTTTGAGACCAGATAAATAGTCTGCATGCAAAGGGCTTTCCTCACCCATCGGCGGCTCACGTGACAGAGACCGGAGGCAGGGAGCCGGGGGAAGTTTATTATACCTGGGATTACGGAAGTGTTTGACAACCGCTGGCTTAAGCTGATTGGAGGTAAAGGAAACAAATGCTGCTCTGCATTCCGATGAGACCTCAGCCCCGGTCCATAGCAGCAGGCATGGTGCGTCCGGGGGCCCTGCAGCGGTAGTGGGAATACGTAACGGAACATGCTGTGGCCAGGGACGGGTCTAGGAACCCACTAGGGCTTGTGGGGTAGGGGAAAGTTGGCTGCAGCGTGTCACAACGGTGAAAGAGCGTGTATTAAAGTGTGTGCTGGACCCTGCCTGAGGACGTACCAGGCCTGATTCTCCTGTCCGTGTAAATGCCACCCTGGCTGGGCAGAGAGCCTGGCACAGGCGTCTTAGATGGAAACTCTGCGAGTGGGGAACGGCGGCTGGCGCACAGGGGGGCCAGCACTGCCCAGAGTGAGTGGCACAGGACGGAGATGCAACCTGGCATCGTGGCTCCTGCCCGCAAAGCAGTTAGCGCTGCTGCTGCTGGCAAGGAAAAGTGCTGGCTGTGTGCCGTGAACCTGAGGGCGCTTGGCAGGGAGCTGCCTGTCCCCCCCCTCTGGCTGCCCCCCACCCCACAGCGGGCCGGGAGGATTGATGCTCAGGGCCAGTTTGAAGAGTGCCTCTGTCTGCAAGCGGCCTCTGCTCCAGGAAGGAATTTCCGGGCCAAAGCAGAGAGACAGGCCCCCGCGCAGCGAGCGGCCCAGGACTCACACTGCCCCATTTGCAAGGAGCACAGGGTTTCCGACAGGCAGTCGGGGCTTCCTGGTCACAGCTGCAAACCCAACTCCCCAGGTTCCTCAGCAATCGGGACACCAAGGAAGTCTGTGGAGTCCTGGGGCTCCAGAGGCTCCTGCTTCCAGCCCCACCCTGCCCACAACTCAGCCACCCGCCTTTGTCTTCACAGATACAGTGTGGGGTGCAACTGTCTCCTCTGACAGGGGGATTCAGGCCAGGGCGCGCGGCTCCCATTGGCTCTGGTGCCTGGGGCTGCCTGGGGTATTTCTGACAGTGCTTCACGCCTCGCTGTGCGTGCTGCACCCCTGCCTTACGTCCCACTTGCTGCTCATGGAATTACAATGAGATGCAGCCATAGCCAGAGCTCCCCTTCCAGGCAGATCAGAGTATTTACAGGTGACACAAGGCAGGATGGAAATAGCCCTCTGTTTTGCCAGCAAATCCCCCTCACACTGTTTATCTCTGCGAGTGGAAGGCTATTATTACTGCAAACTGAAACGGGGCGTACGTGAATCCTTGGCGGTAGGAAATTGGTCATGCCAGGTGAGCTATGCAGGGGAGCACAGGCAACATCCCGCTACGTGCCATTATTAATTCATGTTCGCACTCATTGTAATAATGACTTGGATCAGGATGATTTCAATTGGCATTAACGACTCCATGCCAAGAGCTGGGGTTTTCCAAGGCCACGAAGCTTATGCAAAAATGCACGCAGGTTTTGAGATGGGCCGGCACCTGCACTGGGAGGGTCCCCTGTATAATAGCATAGAGTGGCCAACGTGCACACACAGCTGGTGCCATCGACACAGAGGTGCTCCCAGTGAAGACTACAGATTCCAGCAGGCAGTATCTGTGGAGCAGAACGGCTCGCTGCACGCTGGGAGTGGAGTTATCCACAGGCTGTGCCTCTGGCCTGAAGCTGAGCTAGAGAAATGTAGGGCTGAAAGGAACCTGGAGAGTTCAAGTCCTGCCCCCTGCACTCAGGCAGGACTGTGTAAACCTAGATCAGCGCTGACAGGTGTTGGTCCAATTTGTTCTTAAAAACCTCCAGTGATGGGGATTCCACAGCCGCCCTTAAACAGCTATTCCAGAGCTTACCTCCCCTGAGAGTTCGAGGGTTTTCCTTAATATCTAACCTAAACCTCCCGTCGTGCAGAGCAAGCCTGTTACTTCTCGTCCTGCCTTCAGTGGAGATGGAGAACAACCGGTCAACGTCCTCTTGACAACAGCCCTTCACAGACTGGCCGACTGTTATCAGGTTGCCTCCCAGTCTTCTTTTCTCAAGACTAAGCAGGTCCCGTGTTTGTATCCTTTCCTCCTGGGTCCGGTTTCTTAAACCTTTGATCAGTTTTGTTGCTTTCCTCTGGACTCTCTCCAGTTCACCCACCTCTTTTCTGACGCGTGGTGCCCAGAATTGGACCCAGCTGCGGCTTCACCTGTGCTGGGTAGAGTGAGCTACTAGCTCCCATGTCTTATACGCACCACCTCTTAGCACATCCCAGAATGATATTAGTCTTTTTCACAACTGCGTCGCACTTGACTCATATTCAGTTTGGGATCCACTATAGCCCCGATCCTTCTCTGCAGCACTACTGCCTGGCCATGTTATAGCTGTACATTAGATTTTTCCTTCCAAAGGCACGAGCACTTAGTCAGTGTCACTTACGTGGAATATTCACGCCCCCCAGCGGCTCCATTTTGCAGACATCGGCGGTAGTGTAGAATTGCCTTAGTTTTAGCTTAGTCCGTTATTCAGTCGAGGAATTAAATAGAAGATTGAAACCCCCCAGGAAGAAAATCCTTGCAACATGCAGTTGCATTTACAGACATAACCCTTCTTACCCGTAGCTGTGCGCCCGGGGAATTGTACCGCCTTCTTTTACTGGTCAGAGTAAGTCACCCGTCTTGCCGAGCCAATGCAGCTACAGAAACCCTCTATTGCCTCATGCACGGCAAAGCTGCTCTTATGACGGCTGATTTCTGCCAATGTGCATCATACTGTGCAGTGGGTGTGTTGTGCTGGCTAGCTCGCGGTGTGGGAGCATCGCCAGCACTACGCAGGTGTAGGCTACAGCCAGAGCGATGGGGATTCAGTCCAGGTGAAATGTTGTCTCTGAGACTGGCAGTGCTGCACGAGAAGAAGCGTGCTACAGAGTCTTTCTGGAATGCAGTCGCACACTTAGCCGCTTTTCCTCAGACACAGCGTAAAAGTAGCATAAAAGCCCAAGCTGCGCGAGTCGCCCAGGAATCCTGGTGCCTAGCTGCGTTGCTGACGCCTGCGCTTCTGTTCTTAGCCAGGCTACTCCGGGTTCATTGACCCCAGCTACAGTCGGCCAAACCAACAGGCTCCGCCAAGAGCAGTCGCCCCATCCAGGTGGTACGTGGAGAAGAATCTCTGAGCCGGTCTTTACCTTGGACACCTTGTGCTGAGAAGGTTGATCTCCCCACTTGCCCCCAGCCTGTGGGGCAGGATGGGGCCCACGATGAGTGCCAGGAGTAGCTCAGCTGGAGTCCCCCCCCCCCCCCCGGCTTTGTGTGCTCCCCGCCGCCTCCTTACATTGTCTCTGTTCAGGAAAATCACCGGGTTTTAATTTACCTTCCGTCCACTGCTTGGGGATGCAGCGCCAGGATTATCAATTACAGCAGCAGCCAGCCACGGACGCTCAGGGCCAGGCCCTCAGAAGGGGGCTGGAGATTTCCTGCTCCTGTGGGTTAGATGAATGAAATGCAGCGGGAAGGGGTTCCACTGGGGGGGGCTGCAGGAGGCCCAGCTCTGTGGGGAACAGGCAGCTGCCAGCGCAGCATGGGGCAGGCGGGACAGGGATCCCCAAGCCCTCCCACATCCGGGGACACAGTGACCTCACCTCGGGCTATACAACACCCTGGGGGACACAGTCAGGGTTGCAGCCACACTGCTCTGGAACCAGTAGCACCCCAGGGTGTGCAGGGCTGGCCCCACGCCTGCAGGGGTGCTTGTGGAGGGCCCCAGACCCGTACCTTGGGGCAGTGATAGTAATGGTGTCGTGGCCATCCAGTGGGAATTGGGAGCACACGTGCTAGTGACGCTCAAGGAGACCATGCTCCCGTTTCCCTTGGGTGCGCTCTGCTCCAGTCCCGAGTGTTGTCAAGGCCCCGAGGGAAGCAGAGACTGATGGGGGAAGTCAGCTGGCAAGCGGAAGACGTGCAGGGAAAGGCGCTTCCAGAGGCCAGGAGCTTCAAACTGGGAGGCTTCTGCCTGGCCCGTGGCAGCGCTGTGGGAAGAGATGCAGAGGAGCTGGCGCTAGACGGGCAGTGGGGACAAGGAGAGGAAAAGAGCGAGCTGGAGTGCAGGCGGCTGGCGAGAGGGAGTCCGGGAAGGGTGCTGGAAGTGAGGAGTCAGGAGCGGTGTCCTGCGGTGAACGGGCTGGCGGCTGGTGACGGAAGTGGGGCCCCGCCAGCTTTGTGCACGTGAGGGAATGCGCCGCACCCTGCACACGCGATAATGGGCACAGCTTTTGGGTGGAGGGACACAGAGACGGGCGTTGCAATAGTCAAGGGGAGCGGAGACGGGGGCCTGGAGGAGGAGTGGGTGGCTTGGTGCTTGCACCAGCAATGCTGGGGAGAGGGCGATGAGCAGATCTAGAGAGGGAAGAGGAGGAGAGCTCAGGATCAAGGAGGAAGGCAAGTGTCTGGGCAGAGGGCAGCTTGGAGGCCTGAGCTGAGGAGATGGATTGAAGCATGTGCACGTGTCTGTCCCGATAACTCACACTGCAGCTGAGTGGGTCAGTCACAGACACCTAGGTAGGGGCAGAAATAAATACCGGGGCCAGGAGCTCTGTCTGTGAGCTGGAGAGGGATGCCCTGCTAGGGCCTTCTTCTGGGTGCCAAGGAGGTTCCTGTTCCCCGTCTGGTACCATAGACACTGGGTTTTTCCTGCTCTGGGGTCCCTGGTCCAGGCTTTGGTGGTCGGGTTCCAGGACTGGCCCAGGGCAGCCATTGGAGGGGACAGAGATCCTGCTCTCCAGCAACATGGGAGCATCTCCTCTGCATCGGCAATAGCTCTGGCTTTCAGGGCAAGCTAATTCTGGAGTCACGGATGTAATGATGAGTAATGACAGGTGCAGCACCCTTCCTTTCATCCCGCTACTGATGTGAAAGAAACCCGGCGCAGAGCGGGAGATGGATTCATTCTCTCAGTGGAGGGGAAAGTAATCAGGCTGAAATCAGATAAAGTTGGGGCTGGCGGGGAAGCTGGAGCTGATTTGCTGAACATTATGCAAATGAGGCACTTCTTCTCATCACTTGCCGGGGTTGGAAAGGGCTTGAATTCCCAGCAAATTCCCCGGGAAGGGCGCGTGGGCAGAGAAAAGTGCCGTGGCAGCATCAGGGAACGTGGCAGGGAATCCAGCATCTCACTGAGAACCTGGGGGGACCTGCATGCTCGCTCCAGGAGCTCAGCGAGTGATTTCCCAGCAACACTAGCTGCCACAGACCTTCTGCAGTGGTGCAAGGGGAGAGGCTTCCCTGCAGAGCACAGAGGGTGCTGGCTGCCCAGGCCACTGCGGGCAGCACACAGCCTCACCTCTTCTAAATGTCCGGTCGCCAGCAATCTCCCCCCCATCCCGGGGCCTGTTCTCCCTGCAGCATATAAGAAATGCCCACTGGAGTCAGTGAGAGCTGGTGGTACGCTGCAGTGGGAGAACAGCGCCCCTGGAGAGCAACACATCCTTCCTAATAGGTTTCCTCACAGGCCCCGTGCCACGTGATCAGTGAAGGGAGAGGCTGGTCCTGTGTGCTGGGCTCTTGGGGGTCTATTTCTAGCAGGTCTGTTTGCAATCAGGCCTGACCAGCCAAACCCCACGGCACTCCAGGGACCTGTCTACACGGGCCAGTCCCTCCCTTTATCCGTTGGTGTCATGAGCCTGCAGGGCAGGGAATGTCTCTGGTCTGTGTGTGTGCAGTGCTCAGCATAATGGGCCCCATCCTGACTGGGGCCTGTGAACCCCACTGGAATATTAACAGTAACAATGAGCAGAAGGGAGCATCTCTTCTTGTAAGCTGGGAGGGCCTGGGATTCCTAGGATTGCCACCGGGGACAGCTGTTGGCCAGGGCTCTGTCCAGCTGATCTGCTCCAGTCGCTTTGCTCTCCCTCAGCTCTGCGGCTGAAGTTTTTTTCACCTTGGCACTAGGCTGAATTTATCCTTGACTATCGATTGCTGAGTGCTGGAGGTGTGGAGCGCAGCACCGGGCAGGCAGGAGAAGCTGCTTTCTTCTTAGCGCTTCTCTAGCGGTGTGACTTCGTGATAAAAGTTTAATAAATTGAAAGACATAGTTTGCATCCCGTTGGTAATTAACTCCTGCTGCTGTGTTCCCTCCTAATTGTCTCTATTACTCCAGATGAAACTGAGATCAATAGGAACCAAAATCTCTAGGCTGGGAGAGTCACAGTTAATTAATTTTTGCTCTCTTGTGTGCATTCCCATCTGCTGCTGATCAGGCAAGACTGGCTGCTGCTCACTCCAGGAGCAGGCCCCTCTGCAGAGTCCCGAACACCAGCTCACCTTCCACAGGGCAGCGCGGCTGCTGCTGCGCCCATGGCTGAGATGGGCCCTAGTGCGAGCCACCCTGGCACGTCCCCAGGATCGCTGCATTCACAGGTGGAGCCCCAGTGCCAGGCCCCTGAACATCAGCTTCCCCCCGTCTCATTGACAGGGGCTGGGTGCTACAGAACCCATTTGCAGAGAGATTTACAGAGACAGGATTTTCCTTTGAAAATACTCCGCTTACGGGCCAGGTTTTTGTGTCAGACGAAGTAGCTGTGCCCTGCTTTACAGCTCTGAGCTGTGTCCCTCCCTAGAAGGCGCTGGGCTGTTCCCTCCCACTGTAAGGCTCCTTGCTAGGCCGCCCTCTGCCAGACTGCGTCGTGGGTCCAGACAGCCATGGCGCTCACAGACGTGGACTTGGTGCTGTACCACGAGGCTCTGTGCTTTGCTCTTTCCCTCTGAAGTTCTGCATTCTGCCCCCTGCCCCTTCATGCTGGGCTCCAGCTCTCTAAAGACTCCGGGGGATGTTTCTCTTGTGGGACGGGGGCTGAGTGACTGCTGTATGCTAAGGCCTCTCAGGTCTGCTGCTATAAAACACACACTGTGGAGGGGCTTTCCAGGGCTGCAGCGTTCCCCTGTGAACAATCCTTCTGAGGGCTGGAGGGCAGAAAGAGAATCCCACGTACATGGTTTTTCTTTCCAAGATCTCCCCCCGTCTTTGGCATGCTCCCTGCTGTGCAGAGTCCTAGGGTGTCCCTTCTCCCGCTGCGTCTGTCTCTAATGCTAACTTATCTCAGTGTCCTTTTAATAATTCAGACTCCTTCTCCAGCCATTTACCTTCCCTAAACCTGCTGTGTGCAGAAGACTCCCCCGCTGTGTGCAAGGAACAGATACCCACATGCAACACAAATACTGTGCATGATGAAATGGGCTGCTGGCACCACACGCCCAGGGCGTATTAACCCAGCAATGCCCAGAGCTGAGCCGGGCCAGCGGTGACTAAAAGCCAGGACCAACTGCAGGCAGAACCGTGCCCCGTGGGAAGGAAACTGTTGGCCGCAGGCAGCTTCCTAGCTGGAGAATTGTCCTTGTCACAGAAAACCTGCCCCAGCAGCCTCGGCAGAGAGTCCAGGATTCGAGTGGACCACGGCCTCCAACAATCCTCTTGCTCTGGTCTGCACTATGCAGTAAAGCGCCCCGGCAGCAGACGGGGGGAGATGGGGGAGAAGGGCCAGCCCCTCCACAAGCACTCGGCTCAGATTGGGTCTGCTCCCACCGCTGCAAACATCCCTGCTATGTGGGCCTGCGGAGACACCCAGGGCTGCCAGCCCAGCCCCTCCCGCATCTGCAGCCCGGCGCCTGGGCCAGGGTAACATCCCAGAGGAGCACTCGGCTACCCAGCATGCAGGTTCGGCGAGGCTGGGGAAATGGAAAGGGAAGGACTGCAGAGGGCTGTGGGACTCCAGTCACTTATGGAGGCTCCTCAACACGAGGCCTAACCCGGGAAAGCCAGAGTTTGGGCTAAGTGTGGACGAAATTGCAACATGTAAAGGTCTAGATTAGAAATAAACATCTGGGGCCCCAAAGCTGCTCCCCCTCAGTGACACCCGCCAGCCCTATCTAATCTCTGTGCGGGGCTGGGGACCCAGATTAGACTCAACTGACTTTAAAGGAATTTTTTCATATCTCCCCCCCGCCCAGTGACCACTGTGTGCGACCGGGGCCAGGTTTCTCAGGCCATGGCCACCCACATGACTCAGTCCAGGCAGGCAGTGCCAGGGCTGCTGGGCCTTGGTAACTTTATTTATGTGCTTATTTCAGTGTGGGCACATCCGGAGACGGGAGTATCCGCCTCGCGCAATGGGTGAGTTGTGGCCCGCTACAAACGCAGAGACAGGCACAAAGTGCCCCCCGCGTGCCCTCGCGTGCCCCCCGCAGGCCCAGTCATTAACATCTATCATAACGCAGCTGCCAACAGCAGATTTAAACTCTTCATTAGCTCCCACCAGTGTCTGCCCAGATCCTAGCTGCTGAGTGATGCTTCTAGCGCGGCTGGTGGACGTAATGACCCTGCTGGCTCGGATACAGATCTGCTCACACCATCTGCTCCTTGAAGAATAGAGTCTTCTCCTTTCTCTCCTGCATTAACAGAGACCCGGCATGTCTCAGGTGTTTCAAGTAAATCTCAGTAATTTCGGTAGTGCTTCCAACTGTCTGCGTCCAGAATATATGCTCCTGGCTTCGATGCACGGTAATGCTCTATCTTGTTCCTTATCCCATTTATATTCCCCTTGCAGATCAGATCTCATCAGGTTTGGCATCATTTCTGGATTCTGAGGAGTGCTGAGGCAGGGTTTTAAAAAACATTCAAGTGCCTTGTGCTCCATTTCTGCAGGCGCCTTCCCCCCCCTCCCCCCACTAGATTGCTGCTCTCACAGCCCCGGCCACGTCCCCCGGGTGGTCGGTCACCAGTCTGTTGTGACTGGACCCAAACCTTGGATCCCACCTGCTTCCACGCCAGCTGGGGCTGGAAGACACGCGTCCAGTCACTGTTTTCCAGTGCTGGGCCTCTAGGCATACTCCTGGGTGCAGATCCCCATTCTAGCACCGTCCTTGGGATGTGGGATTCCTCAGTCCAGCTGCTCTAGGCCCAGAAACCAGTGCTGAGACGTCCCAAGCCTTCCCAGGCGCTTATGCATGTTACCCCAGAGTCCACCTCCATGAGTGCTTTGTTATAGTTTACCTCTGCGGGCACCACCTGGCAGGTAAACTAAGGGGGTTCTGTCACTGATGCCCTGTAATCTTGGGGTGCCTGAATGCTGTGCTGCTACAGCTCAGAGCCCTGACGCCAGTGGCCTGCCCACAAGCACGAGGTCTCACCCTGGCTTCCACCAGCTTAGTTACTCCTTGCAGGCTGACACGAAAGAAACAGACAGCCCTTCCAATCCCCAAAACCAGCCTTCCTGAGTTCTTAGGTGCCAGACCCTTGGACTGTTCCCCTCTGCTTTGTCTCCCGCGAAGGAGTGAAGCCAGCCTCCCAGTGAGCGGGTCACTTGGGCGCCCAGCACAGTTTGCACAGCAGAGTGCTGTTTGAGGAAAAATGAACAGAAGGTTTATTTCATAGCAAAAACCACAGCTTCACAGCGGCAATAGTGAGGCGGAGCAAACGCGTCTGAATTACACCGAAAAGAAACATAAAGCCGAAACCTCAGACTCGACCCTTCCACATTAGATAAAATCCCTTTTCAAATCCAATCTATTGCCTCCGAACAGTTTCCTGGTGTAGCCCCAGAGCATAGGAAGGATCCAGCATTGCATGAACAGCTTTCTGCTCACAGGCTGATCCGCACTCTCTGGATAAAAAAACTCATCAGACACAAGCCTGATTTTAAAGGGCTTTCCCCTCTCAGTCCGTGGTGACTGGTGTTTATCCAGTGTGTGGAAATCCCCTCTTAAATGGAGAGCCGGGATGTCTCACTGTCTTTCCATTCACTGTAACAGTCACTGTTGTCTCCTCCTGGCTGGACAATAGGTCATTACTTGGAGTTGGTTTCATGGTTTCATTACTTGGAGCTGGTTTGGGATGTGCCCCTCCTGTGGTGAGCTGGAGCTGAAATTGGAGCAGAGATTATGAGCCCAGTTTTCTATATACATAAATACGTAGATTACAGCTGCAGTCTGCGCAGAGATCTCATAATGACCATCAGGTTCAGAACGTTACAAGCTTTTGTGAAGACCTGCCATGAGACACATGTAGAGCACAGCAATACAGCCTGCAATCAGGTCATCCTGGGTGTTTAAACCTTCGGTCCTTCCCTTCGTGTGTCTGGACAATGAGTGTCACAGGGCTCCCTTGGGGAGTCTCGCAGCTGATTGTGACAGCCAGTGCAGGCAGCTGGGCTTGAGCCTCCTTTAAGGGAGAGGCAAAGGCACCAATAGTCTTGGAAGGCCAGGGATAGAGGTGTAAAGGGAACACAGGGCGTCAGCTGTAGCAGCCAGCACAGAACTCAGAGGGAGGAGCGCAGGTTGCAGCAACGGTTTGGAGGAGGCGCCAGGAAGTCGGTCTGTGTGCACGTGGCTGGAATGTCAGGCCCTGTTGAAGCACCTCTGTACGTCGTCCTCTTGATAAAGAGCCGGCTCGGTTTTACAAGCCTGGAATCCTTTCGTGCTGTTACCCAGAGTGCAGCACATGAAAGGCTGGCCAGTGGAGGATCATCATGGCACCTGCAGCCTGAGCTACGCAAGTGTCCAACGCCGTCTGCTGCAGTGTGGCAGGGCCGCACCCGCACAGGTTGCTCCCCCCAGAGCAGCAAGCCTGGTTATTTGCGCTGTTCACACTGTTTCCTCCATGCCAACGAGGAACTTTGGCCCGCACGGCCCCTTGCGTCTGCCTGTTATTGCGCTGGCTTCCTCTGAGCTGCTTCGCGTCGGGTCATGCTCCGGAGGAGGCAGTGCCACTGCTGCTCCCACTGCCTTGGGTCACCCAGAGGAGTGTAATGCGGAGCAGTATTAACCAAGGGCGAGCCAGAGGGCAGATACCCGCCGACGCCCCTCATCCAGGCTCTGAGGCCGACTCTGAGTCAATGGGAGATTTTCAGACCTTGCGGGGGAACTGGGGACCCAGCTGTGAGTCCGACTGGCAGCAGGTTTGACTGGTAGGCTTCCCCGCTGGCTTATTATAAACCCAGAGGCCCGTGTGCTCCAGCCCTCTTGAAACCACCTTAGGGATCGGATCCCCTGTTAAGTCTGTAAATTCCTACAGGAAGCCGCCCACCCTCTGCAGAACCTAAGGCCCTTTTCCTCTCTCACATGCGCACAGTCTGCGTTGGAGCAGAGTCCCTGAGCGGAGACAGAGGGTGTTCGTGGAGGGGAGTCAAGGCAGCCCGGCCCATGATTTAGTCTCCCGTAGGAGCGATGGTATGCTCCCACGGCCAGCGTTTTATCCCTGGGATGGAGTCCCAGGCTGCATTGCAGCAGCTCAGCCACAGGGAGAGCCCACTGCTGCCTGTCATCACATATGGACCCATCAGGGAGAATGGGGGTGTGAGCACCTGAACTACAACTCCCATAAAGCACCAGGGCTTCTCAGGTGGATGCAGAGATTAACACTGATGTGAAATGAAACATTTTGTTCCGATTTTCACAGCAACACATTTCAACCCAAATCGATCTCTTGCCGTGAAAAAATTCAAGAAAACCTAATTTACTGACAGGAGAAAGGTTCGTTTGAAATGTGTAGACATCCCGCCTGATTTCTGACTTCATCTCAACCACCACCATTCTCTTCGTAGCCCTCCCTCGCGTTTTCCTTTCTGGTAAAAGCCAGGGCAGGTCCCAGAGGCGAACGCACACACGGCAGGTTTGATGTTATGAGGGCGCTTCCTCTGTTGACGCTTGATGCGCATGGTGGAGAACCTTTGCTGCACCCCCAGTGATTTGCTGAGCCCGCCTTGTATTTACAAGGAGGATGAAGAGAACTTCCCCAGCAAAACAAGTACTTGTTTGTTCGCAAATATCCCAACAACTTTGTATGTTGCAAAAGGAAACAGGGAGGGTTGGGCGGGAACTTGAAAAGCAAATGAACGTATGTTTTATGCTTTTTAAAGATGTCGAACAGAGTACAAAAGTTCATCTTTAATAGGAGGGCAACCCAGACTGCTTAGAGCTGTGGGCTGACACACATACAGAGCTCAAATGCCTTTGAAGTATCTTCTGATTTTTCATTCTGCCTGAAGTAACTTCAGATTTATGCAGCAGATGGGAAATAGTCCCTCGCTACACAGCTCTCTTCTCCAGCACTGACTCGCAGATAAGGCAGCCCGACTGCGTCTGCACACTTTAGAAGAACTCCTAGAGAGCCGTTTGGTCTTCAGGGGCTGGAGTCTGTCGTTTGCATAATTTTTTCCCTGTTTTTCTCTAAAATTGCTCTTGATAAGTCCAACGTGTTGTGAGCATCTTCAAAGGAGGAGGGGGGGCGGGGGAGTTTGTCTGCGGAGCAAAAGGTGACTCATTATAATTTGTTTGAAAACAACTTGGCTTGCCTTTGTGGAAAGAACTGGAGGGAAATGAGACAGAAGGGCCTCACCACGACCTCCCTCAAACAACCCAGCTTTGAAGAAGTCATTGGAATGCTTTCTGTGCAAACCTCGTAACTGTGAACCAGACCTTGAGCAAAGCTCCCTGTCTCGCGAGGGGCCAGGATGCTGGGAATGCTCCCCAAAGGGCCTGCGGAGAGAGGAAAGCATTAGTGGGGTGAGCTGAAATTAATGAGGGGTTCCGCAACCAGCAGAGATCAAGGGGATTCAAGGGGATCAAGCCTTTCAGATTCAGTTAGCTGCACTGGTGGCCACGTGGCGGGCTGCCTGCAAGGAGGGGAGCCCAGCTCACAACTGGGGACTCCTGGCTGAGAAAGCATAAGGCTGAACTGCACCTTTCATTTTCTGACACGGGCGAGCGGCAGAGAAGCCGGCCCAGAGACTGACCCTTTGTTCCCTGCTTCCTTCCATCCATCTTGGGAACTCAGCTGGCCTTGTCACCCCCACCAGCACAGGCAAATAAATGGCATTGACCTCCTCGCTGCGCAGAGGAGGATGCAGAGGGGCAGGGAGGGGAAATGGCCTGCCCGGGACCTTGCAGCGAGTCTGTAGCAGAGCCGGGGGAGAGAACGCAGATCTTCCAGCTCTCAGGTCTGGCACGGACCACTAACCCCATCCACCCTCTCCCAAGGACTCTGATACTGTCCGAACGGTCCCCCTCTGATGTCAGCCACCTCCCATCGGCTGCCTTCTGCCTACAGGACAAAGTGTCACCCTCTCTCTTGGTCCTTTGGCTGCTGCATTCACTTACCGGTCACACGTGAACATCGGCCCTTCAACAGAAATGCCAGGTACTACGCCTGGGCCACCCAGGAGAGCTGCTTCCTTCCCACACACCTGACTTCCCACACACCTGCCTTCCTACACACCTGGAAGCAGCTAATAAAACCCAGGGGGACTGTGATTCCAAGAGCAGGCGGTCCCTAGGGAAGTACAAACTGATCTAACTGCAGCTTTCCTGAGAGGGCACTGTTCATTTCTGGGGCAAGGTCAAATCCCTGGCTGGGAATCCTGATTTCTCTTGGGGTATTTGCTTGTCAGGAGGCTCCATTCAGATTGCAGCTGATGGGTTCAGCGTGAGACGGAACAGAGCCCAGCGGTGTGCGCTGTCACCAGAAAGGCTGGTGTATTATATTGCAAATTAACTAAAAGTAATTGAAGTTGTGCAAACATAATTTATCCTAGTAGATACACGGCTGCTTCACAACTGCCCTAGATTTGAGCTTTGATGTTTTCCCTGTTGGCCAGATGTGGAACATTTTATTGTTTATCCTGCCACTTAAATCCATTCTTTTCCAGACCACCTGTATTTTTCTTGCAGACTGCATGAAAGTTCCCCTGGAATTTGCTGTGCCTGAGGTCACTGATCTCCTTACCCCTTAACTAGTGATCGCTGAAGCCATCGGCTCTGCCTGTCAGCATGCTGGCCAGATCCAGGGAAACAAACTGCAGAAGCCAAGTTTAAGCCTGATTCACTTCTGGCTGTCCACCTGCCTGCTGGACTTGGGTAAGGACATGCAAAATGAAGGTTACACGGCCATACACTCGGGAGTCACAGCTGCCCACCCTAGAGAGGAAGAATGGTCCAGTGGTTAGGGCAGCAGCCTGTGAATTGGGAGAGTTGGATTCAATTCCCTCGGCAGCCACCGATTCCCTGTGATCCTGGATGAAGGCTGCAGATCACGTGATGCACACTCGTTCATCACCACCCATGGACTCCTGTACGCAAGGTATCATCTCAAGAAGCAGAGGGCAGCCCTGCAGTTCAGGGCAACCACCCCTGTATTACCCCTCCACGGTCCAGTCAGGGCGTCCGCCCTAGGCTCCCAGCTTCTCAGCCGTCACCTCTCTTGGCTGGAGACACGTGTCCATCCCTCTCCTGACCAGGATATTGCCAGGCTGCACAGTTCCAGGACTACGTGGTGACCTGCCCAGCAAAAGACAGACTGTCTCAGCGGGCCCGCGTCTCTCCTCAGCGATGGTACACAGTGTAATTGCTCACCATTTTTGGGCCCAATGCAAACTTGTAACATGGGCCCCCTCCCACACACCTACCCATGGGGGTTGCAGACTGGGCTGTCCCCCCCCCGGACCACCTGGCCCTGGTAAAGTAGACCCTTTCCCCCCCACAGCCCTATGCGGGGGTCCTGGTGGGTGGGCCTGAGTCTCCCACCTAGCCACTGGGAAAGTGGACCAAGGGGATGAGGCTTGTTTAGGTCAAGCAAAGGACTGCCATTTAAAGGCTCAGAGATGCAGTTGAGGACCCTGGTAAGGGCAGACAGATGAGCTGGTGAACGCTTGGTTTCCCTTTCAGAAGGGACTGAACTTGAGAGCTGGGGTGGTGGGAACCGGTGAAGACAGAGCGTCTGCAGGGAGAAAGCCCCTGGGGGCAGTGCTGTGTAACAGAGCGGGGAAGGACTTAACGCTGGCCCAGAAAGGGCTGGGCACTGAGCCCAGAGACAGGGCTGAAGACACTAACAAGGACACAGCAATAGTCCTTGTCGGATCAGTGTTACCCCGGAAGCGGTTTGTCCTTTACAACCAGGAGCAGATTTCAGCAGTGCACCCAGCCAACAGGAGGCACTGGCGGGAGGTGAGCGCCCCATTGCACAGAGCCATCGGGATTGCTCGGTAAACTGGGCACATGTGAACAATATGTGTTGTAGTATGGCTGAAGGCAAACACTGCAGCACAAAGAACGCAGGCTGTACTTACAGGGCAGGCGGCTCCATCCTGCCGAGCAGGGATTCGCAGAAAGATGTGGGCGTCGTGGTGGATAATCAGCCGAACATGAGCTCTCACTGCGATGTGGTGGCCAAAAGGGCTAGTGCGATCCTGGGGTGCGTAAAGGGGGCTCCAGTGGACTAGAGAGGTGATTTTACCTCTGCATTTGGCACCGGTGCGACTGCGGCTGGAATCCTGGCCCAGTTCCGCTGCCCACAGTCCAAGAGGGATGTTGGTGAATTGCAGAGTGTTCCGAGGAGAGCCAGGAGACCGATGAAAGGATTAGAAAACCTGCCAGAGAGTGACAGACCCCAGGAGCGCCAACTAGTTAATTTAACACAGAGGAGGTTAAGAGCTCACTTGATCAGATTCTAGGCGCACATTTTTAATGCTGAGGGTAATTCACTGGTCTGGGGGAGGAGTCGGCTTTAGCACCAACAGCCCAGATGAGGATCTCACCGTGACTCAGGAGGTGGGATGGTCCCCGCTGACCGTCTCACAGGCTGCATCTCCCCTTGGTAACCGAGAGCTTCTCCCCTTGTGCCACAGCCCATCCAGGGCCCTGTCTCTGCAAACCACCACATTTCCAATGCATGCGTGGGGGGGTGGGCAGACGGGTGTGTATGCATAGAGGTGTGGCTGTGGGTGTGTTTGTGTCTGACTAGCTATGCATGAGTGCGTGTGTGTGTTCCTGAGTGCTGCCACTCCACGCTCCCTCTCCTCCAACTTCCACTGTATCCGTGCTGCTTTTAGCCCATGACAGCTCCGTGCTCTGCCCCGCACAGAGCGGTGTCTCTGGGACCTCCCTGTTCTTAAAAGGCAGGCCTAGGCTAGTCTGTACAACGAGCTGCCGGAGCATCACTAAGCGGCTGAGTGCTGCGACTGTGACACGTTGATTTGTGCATTTAGCAGGTGGAAGAGGACAGGGGGATTAGCTGGGGACTGGCCTGGCTCGCTCGGAAATGGCATGTTTTGGACGTGCTGTCAGGCTCTGCAATGGGTTTGTTCTATTATTCCTCCCCTTGCTAGGCCTGCCTCGGTGACTGCTCTGCCGGGCCCACGCCCTGAGCCTGGGAAATGGGGGAGCTGCCAGTCTGGAGGCGATTAAGGAGAAGCTGTTGTGAGCGGTCATTTCACTGGGGATTCATAGCATGCACTTTGCAGCCAGCTGACGGGCCCCAGCGGGCGGGCGAGGCAGGGAAGTGGGAGGAGAGGAAGCAGCAGGGAAGGGAGCTAGGAGAGAGACCGGGGTGCAGCGGGTGATTTCTGGAGGGCTCACTGCAATGGTGATCATGGACACCAGCTCCAAGCTGCTGTTGAGTGGCTGGGCAGCTGGAGGCCAGAGCAGCGTGTGGGGCCGTATGAGGGAGGCAGCTGGGGACCGCGACATGGGGGGAGGTGACAAGCTGGCGCACAGGCCAGAAGAGCTGGTGCTTTGGGCTAGCTCTGGATGGCCATGGAGTGGGAGGGGTAAAGGTTTCGTTTTTTGCTGTTTTTTTTTTCCAATTTAAAAAAATATGTGATGCTGCCAAAATGTACAAAGCTCCAATACAGATGGCAGCACGATACGACGTGTTTTCTAGTTTATTTCTTTTACATCGTTCTACAGTGAATACAGGCATTATAAAAACCACAGCTGCCAGCACCTTGTTTTGTTTTGCACAGTTGCATGCTGGTGGTGTGCATCATCCCCGGATGTAGCTTACGTTGCAAACCGATACTTATGAGGCCTTCTTGGTATTTCTCAGGTCTCGGTTTTGTTCCCGGCGAGGGGTTCGTGTCTTGCGTTGCACGTCAATAGTTTGTGATTTATAGACAGAGAATATTCACAAGTCTTCCAGGCAGCAGGGGGTGGAGGGAGGCACATGAGTGCAGCCTTCAGGTGCTGAGTAGGACAGGGCCTGTGGGGGAAGGGTGTGTGATCCTGAGCTGTGAAGAGGGAGGGGGGGCGCCAAACCTCCATCATCAAGAGCGATTGTGGCGGGAGGGAGACGTCTGCACTGTGCCTTGCTGAGTGTGGGGGATCTCTCGGTCCTTCTGAGTCCGCGGTTTAAAAGCCCTGCAGATCTCACATTTATCTTTCCTGTGCTCTTCCCCCAGGCACTTAAGGCACCAATCACGGGGGTCGCTGAGCGGGAAAGCCTTCCCGCAGGAGGCACCCGGCTTAAATCCAGGCGACCAGGGCATGGCCCAGCTGCTCTAAGTCCCTCAGTGACTTCTTATCTAGCTACACTTAACAACTACTTAAAACTAACTAAAGTACTTCGAATAACAAAGAGTCCAACAAGGGGAATAGAACTCGCAGAGAGCAAGGCTAGTTCCAGCAACCGTCATGGGCAGAAAGAAGGGACTGAGGGGGTGACTAGATCACAGTCAAAAAGTATCTCCCTGGGGAACAAATCTTCGGTAATGGGCTCTTCACTCTGGCAGAGAAAGGCATAGCTAGATGACCTGAGTTCCCGTCCATCCCTGAGCGTCTACGATTCTACAGAACAATCCAGTGGCTGGAAGCTGAAGCTAGACCAGTCCAGACTGGAAATGAAGTAAGTTTAACAGTGAGGGTAATTAACCAACCTTTGGAACAATTCACAAAGGGGCGTGGTGGATTCTCCAGCACTGGCAATGTTTAAATCCAGATGGGCTGTTTTCCTAAAGCTCTGCTCTAGGAATGATGACGGGGCAGGTCTCTGGCCTGTGTTACACAGAGCTCAGACTAGCTGGTCCTTCAGTGCAGAGACTGAGCACCTGCCCTGAACTGGCGAGTCCCTGCTCTGCTGCCTAGTCACTCTGAGTGGAGGGTCGGTGCTGTGCAGCGATCTGTGCCCCAGAACAGCTGGGCAGTCAGTGGGATCTTTGACCTGAGCGTTGGGAGAGCTGGTGGGAGGGGCTGACTGAGCCAGGAGGGGCCCCAACGGGTCCAAGAGAGTCCAAGGGCAAGGGGGACTTGCCCAAAGGATGCTGAGCTGCCCAGGGAGGGAGCAGTGATTCGTTTGGTGTCTACAGAGGCTCGGGGCCCTGCCTGGGCTACTGCCAGCCCCAGGGGGTCTTGGACAAATGAGGAAAATGACAGACTAGAAGGAAATTAACAGAGCAGAAAATGCCAAATGATGCAGAGAAAATTCTCCAGTTTAAGGGAGGCTCGTTGGCTGTTTAATTTCAGAGCACAACTGTTTTCCTGTTGCTAAATTAGAGTATCAATGTGAGGGGCCCCAGCAGGACTCCATGGGCCAATGGGAAATTGACATGCAACATACAGGACTTTCCCACACATCAGGTGGCCAGTGGCACGGCGAGGACCAGCCAACATCCCACACCCCACCGGGATGTTTGCGGCCCTGTGGGAGGGGCGGAGGGGAAAAGGGCAGGGCTGGTTCTGTCATCAGTCTGCTGCGAAGGGGCGCCAGGAGCAGTGTCATGCCCGAGGCAGGGCGGTACCCGCTGGGGCAATGCTCTCCACGCTGACAGTGCCCCGGGCTGCCGGGGAGACTCTGGGAGCAGAGCTAAAGGCTCGGGCACTGGAAGGAAGGGAGCCTCTCCCCCACACCGTTACCATTGTGAAATCCTGATTTGTGGGTGCAGGGCCTGGCCGGATAGGAGCACAGGGACCGTGGTGAGGTGCTAAGGTAGCAGGAGCCGGGGTAGCTTCCTCTGGGCACTCTAGGGAGAAAGGGAGCATGTAGGGGATGGGCTGAGGGAACCTCCCTGCAACCTCTGCCTCGGCTGTCATCGTCCACTGGCCCGGAGAGGAAGAACGGAGGGACAGAATCAGACTAAGTTGCTGTCCGGTGCCTGTTTGAGCCTTGGCACCGCCCGCCACAATCTGGGCTCTCCCTGCACGGCTGGACGATAAACCCTGGGGCAAGGGTTAGGGGATGGTGCTGGGGACCCTGCCCTGCCGATACCGCCGCACAGGCTGTGGGGAACACCGGACTCTGGCTCGCCTGCTGACTCCACGGAGCTGGTCACGCTGAGATTTGAGCACCAGGCCTGGAACAACGGGGCGCTCCCCGTGAAGATGGAGGTGAATGGGAGCAGCTGGAGGGAGGTGCGTCTGCCGAGCTGACTGTGGGAAGGCACCCAGTAGCTGCCTGCGCTCTGCTGCTTCGACCGTCAGCAGTGGCAAGGCGAGTGCTGTGAGGGGTGAAGGAGCCGCTTGTGGGAGCAGAGGCCACTGCAGAGTTTCTTCTAAAACGTGCACCTGGATCTCTGCATTTCAGCCACCCCATCCAGAGCCATTTCCGGGCAGGTGAGTTAGTGACACTGTCACTGCGTGTCTCGGCTCCCAGAGCAGCAGCAAAGCTGTCCTGGGTCCTGTCCCAGTGCCTCTGCAACATGCCCGTCCAACAGGGCCCTGCTTTGAGCCGTGGGGCTGGCCCAGAGGGCTCTGCTCCATGCCGAGGACTGGGGCAGGATGGTCCTGGGGGCGGGGGTGGACACTCCCTTTGATGTCAGGAATCCGCCAGGAAATCGCCCCGGAGCCCTAGAAGAGAGACGTGAGCTTTTCCCTGGCAGAAGAAAAAAACTTTTCAAGGTGTCCCTTAGGCTTCACAGCACACGAGATTGGTCTGCGCTCGGCCCCCTAGAGAAAATCACCAGGCTGTCTTTTTCCTTTCCTTACACAGAAATGAGCAGGAGCTACCCACACACTCTTCACAAGCCTGATCCTCAGCGAATCCTCCCGCACGGGGGGAGAGGTGCAGCAGAGCCAAGGCAGGGTAGTGTCAAATGCAGCACAATGCCACACAGCAACGAGCTTCCCTGGGCACTGCAGTGCAACACAGCCAGCGCAGTGCTGTGCAGTGCAACACGGCCCCATGCAACACGGCGCCATGCAACAGAGCCATTGCTGTGCCATGCGGTGCAACACGGCCCCATGTGGTGCAGCAAAGCACCATGCAAAGCAGCAAGCGCAGCGCCATGCGCAGCAACACAGCCCAGCTCTGGTGCTTGTCATTTAGCCCCTTCCAAGAGCCCTGACCAAGCCTGGTGAACAGATGAAGCACAGACCAAGCACAGTGACAGATGAAAGGCAATGAAGACAAATGCAAGGGGATGCACATCGGACAGGATGATTTGAACCTGATGGTGAATCTTACTGCTTCTGCATTACGCAGCTGGAGCACAAGACCCAGACATCACTGTGGACTGCTCAGCAAAGGCTTCTGCTCAGGCCGCAGCACCAGACTGGAAAGCAAACAAGAATTTAGGGATGCATAAGGAATGGAGAAAAGTGCTGGAAATGGTGTGAAGCCATGCTATAAATCAATGGTTTGCTTTCACCTGGATACGGAGGGTAGTTCTGGGCACCCCCTACTAGGAAAGATGCAGCAGAAATGGAGGGGTTCAGAGATGGGCACCGGAATGATGGAGAAATGGAAGAATTGCCATAGCAGGTTGGGACTGTTTCCTTTAGAGAGGAGCTGGATCAGAGGGGACGTGAGAATAGTGACTGCTCTAGCGGGAGTAGATCAGAGAACAATAGGAACAGAAGGGACCCCATTGGTCACCTCGTCTAACCCCTGCCAAGATGCAGGATTTGCTGTGTCTAAACCATCCAAGACCGATAACTATCCAGCCTCCTTTGGAAAACCTCCAGTGAAGGAGCTTCCACTGCCTCCCCAGGCTGTCTTCCACTGTCCTACTGGTCTCACAGGTAGGAAGCTTTCCCTGAGATGTAATCTGATCTAGATGGGGCCCTTCCATTCCCCTTGGCTATAACACAAGGAGAAGGGGACATTCAATGATATTGAAAGGTGGCCGATTCAAACAGCTCAAAGGGAAGAAAAGAAGCAAAAGCAGAGAGGTGAGCAGAGGATCCCGCTTCACTGTGTGTTCTCGCTCTTGTACTGGCTCCACCAGCGTCCCCATCACACCAGAGAGGCGGCTGTAGCTTTAAGGCATGTGTGCCGTGCGAAGGAAGGAGCTCTCAGTGGGGGCAGCGTGCGTGTCAGAGAAACCCCTGGCTGTTTGCTCTGTTGTGCCAACAGTAGCGTGTAAAGTGCTGTCCATGGGAGAGGCATAGCGTGTCAAGCGTTCCCCTGGGCCCTGGGATCACTGCTTCTCGCTCGCTTGCCCTCCCCTTCCCTCCCTCCTCTCACACTGGAGCTCGAGGTACAGCAGCGGCAAGGCTCTGGAAATGGTAGCCAGTCACGCGGCTGACGCAGGGAGGCAGGAGAGGAGGGAATGGAAGGCCGACTCTGCTGCAGTGGAGAAGGGCTGGGTGCCTGGGCGCACCCCGGTATTTTGGGCCGATTGGTTTGTGCACGTTCAGCACAATAGCCATGGGCTGGCTACCAAGCTAATGATACCGGGGCGTGGCCAGCGGGCAGCTTTTCCTAGTGATCAGTCACAAGAGGCGTGTGGCCGTGAGGAAGGGGCGCGCACCCGGAAAACCTGGCCCGGGAGATGCACTGCTATTTATGACCGAGAACAGAGTGGGCGAGTCAGCCCACCAATCCGAGTGGGCCGGATCCTGAGCTGATGTAAACCAGGGTAGCTCTTGTGAAATCAATGGACCTATGTTCATTTACACCAGCTCAGGATCTGGCCCACTAGCACCACTATTCTGCACCCTTAGTCACACATGTGACTCTTGTAATAGCGGGCATCTTTCTGCCACACAGGTGCCACTAGCACCATCTGTACGGAATGTGCAGCGGGGATTTGTTCTTACACAACAGACTGTGGAAGCGAAGTATAACGAGGCAGACTAACACTGGAAGTTTGCTGGCATGTCTAAGCCACCCAAATGTGCAGCCATGTTAGCTTCATAGCTCACAGCCATCTTCCCTGAATTGCACCCACAAAGACTGTGCTCCACACGGGCGTGCAGGTGAATTAGCCTTGTCGTTAATTGCATTATCTCCTGAATTACACCTCTACCGGCTGAAAATAAATTGTGCAGTACACAGCTGCTGACAAAATGATTGAAATACAGCCCCTAGAGAGACAAGAACGCGTCACAAGGAAAGCCGAAGTCAGGAAGGATAGACTGGACCAGCATGCCGATGAAATGTGAGCACAGAGCATGGAATAAAAACATATGACGGGATCATCAACACGTGAGGATCTGAGATGTCACAAATGCTGTGATATTGCGTTGTGCCGTCTGAGCCATTGTACGTACGCAGGTACGGTGTGACAGAACAAGTCACGTACACAGAAGGGCAGAGTTCAGAGTGCGCATGCGAGGCTAACTTTGGCTTTTCCTGACTTTTAGGTGCTTGACTATGCAACCGTTGTGTAAGTTTCTGAGGGACTTTCTTGTGCCCAGGAAATTCATACAACTGTGAATCCTTAGAACGTTGAAATGGAACGAATTCATAGACAGCACATGGGTCCAGACACATGCGCGCACACACAGGCACGTGCATGAACTGGTGTCCCCTTGTGGAAAGACAGGCTGCATAACGTCACCAGTCCCTGCTGGTTGGTCTATAGTAAAATCTCCATGAACGTCACGTCAGCCAAACATAGAAACAACCGAAGAACAAAGAATAAACTGCACTAAGGAGCATATTGCCTGGGTCTTCTAGTCTCACCTGCCGTGGGCGAAGATGAACTGAGAAAAAGCTGGGACTGAACCTGAATGGAGGAGGAGCATGGAAAAGAGCATAACAGGAAAGACACTCCTAGGGCGTGAGAGCCTCCTGGAGCCATCCATTGCTCTCTTAGGTCTCCACTATCCTTTCCCTTTGGGCGTCTCAGTCTTGCTTCAAACTGGGGACATCCCTTCCTTGTGACCGAGGTCTGGCTCTGCATCTCAGCTGATGCAATTTCTCTGTCTCCTGCCTCTCTGTCTGCCTGGGCTCAGTTCCTGGCTGCATTCTACCCTCCTTCTGGGTAAAATACTCCCCTGGTGCCCAACTCTGTACCTCCTCTCATGCCCTTAATACAATCCGTAAAGTGCTGTGGTGGCCAAAAAAGATACTATGTTCAAATCAATGCGTCTTTGGGCTCAGCAGATTTGCACGCTGGCTGTATTTGCAGTCAGATCCACTTACCGTACTGAGCGTTTTCTCCTTTCTCCTTCTGCCAGCTCTGCAGAGCAGCCAGCCCTGTGAGAGGGAACTGCAGAGTACTGGAGCTCTTGCTCCATCAAACAGAATCGTTAACCAAGTTTGGCTTGTCGACTCATTCCTGCTAGTTACGATGCACAAGGCTGGAATTTGTAGGCTTGGCACTTAGGGAAACCACCTCTGAACTGAATAAGAGAAACCCCTGGAACGCCCTGAGGCCATCATTCCTAGGCAGAGCTGGTCCCACTCCCCATTTCATCTGGTTTGTTACTAATGAATCCACTTTCCCTCTCCCACTTAGAGGATCGTTCACAAACCGACCCTGCCTTAAGAGAAGGTATTTATTATTGATATATATGTGTCCTTTCATTTCCTGCCTCCAGGCTGCTTCCGAAAGGTTCACTTTGAACGTTCCCTTCGTGATTCGTCCCCTACCTCACATGCCATCGTTATTGCTCCCTCATCTGATGCCGAAGAAGAAACTCGTTTGGGTTTCAGGGATATTACCACCAACACCCGCTGGGGCCTGGGTATTTGCAAACAATCCCTCCGATGATTCCACAGATAGCAGCAGAGCACACGCCGTGCTTTGCGGGTCGTCGTGTTAGTGGAGATGGCTTTCTGCCCTCCCCGTGCCCCCTAACAACACGTGGCCACTTCCTCTGCAAAGGCAGGCAGCCGGACACCATGCTCGATGAGGAGTGTCTCGTCCATCCCCCCAGAGCATCTGCCCTCCCCACCGCCAGGACGGGGCCAGCCTCTCTCTTTCCCCCGCCCCTGCCAAAATGTCTTTTCAGGCGTGAACCGGTCCTGTGAGTGCTGCCCAAGCAGAGATCTGGACTCCCGGCCAGCCGATCACTCGCCCCATGTTGCATGTATGAACCAAGGTTTCTATCTGTGAAAGCAGCAAAGGGCGCACGAGCATCCAACTGGAGTCTGTTTGAGGCAAATGCCAGCATCGTGGCTGGTGAAAGATTGGTGCCAGGGGCTGG
Organism: Emydura macquarii macquarii; assembly: GCF_026122565.2. NCBI lineage: Eukaryota > Metazoa > Chordata > Testudines > Chelidae > Emydura > Emydura macquarii. The sequence goes on from NW_027132905.1 coordinate 52,035,149, forward strand.
CTTTGGGGTACAGGCAGCCATGGGAGACTATGCCCTCTTCCAGCAATGGAGCACCTTCCGCTCTGCAGGCAGCCGGGTGGAATGTACTACATGCTTGTGAGTGGCAGGTGCGCGGCGCTGCCCCAGGCAGGGGATGGGGGATTGCTGAAAGGGGTTAAGGTGTCTGTCAAAGCCGCAGGCGGGACGTGGACAGTGGCAGGGAGCAGTGGTTAATCAGCCGGCTGCTTCCGTGACTGAACTCGGTATCTGCAGCAAAGAGCTCCAGAGACGAGCAATCCCCTCTCTCATGAAAGAAACATCAGTGCTAATCGAATCAGGGTCCATCTCAGCTGCACGCGACGTGGCACGGCGCCTCATCCATATTTCATCCCGCACTCCACTTAAACAAAACCAACCCAGGGAGTCAGAGAGTGATGGGGGGTCGGGGAGCCCCTGCCTGGGGGGCTGGGGCAGGGCCAGATAAGGGAAGGAAGGTAAGGGAGCTGTGCATGGAAGCGAACCAGTCCAGACCCAGCCAGAGAGGTGAGATGGAGCCCAGGGCGGCAGAGACTGATTGCCTGGAATGTGTATTGTGCAAACATAAGAGGTTTCTTAACTGCTTGCGTCTCTCAGTCCTTTCCACTGACAGCCCCGAAAAGGTTTCTCTGCAGGTTAAACCATTGCCTCCTATAGCAAACAACGCCCCCCACCCCCAACCTCCTGGCTTCTCCCAGCCCGAATGGGCTCCAACAGCCCCGACTGGGGCTGGGAGAGGGGGGAAATGCCAGAGGCCGCAGAGGAGGCTTCATGAGTTCCTTGCATTGATCTTCACTGCAAAGGATGTGGGGGAGATTCCCACACCAGAGCTAGTCCTTGGGGGGGGTTGGGGGGGGGAGGGTGACAAATCTGAAGCACTGCCCCCCACTGATGTGTCAATAGAAGAGATTTTGGAACAAATCGATAAATTAAATTCACAAGTGACCAGGACCAGATGGTATTCACCCACCAGTTATGAAGAAATCAAATATCGAATTGCTGAACTACTAACCGGGGTATGTACCCTATTGCTGAAACCAGCCTCTGTCCTCGATTACCGGAAGGTAGCTAAAGTGACACCAATCTTTTACAAAGACTCCAGAGGCGATCCTGGCAATTACAGGCCGGTACGCTTAACTTCAGACAAATTGGTAAAAACTGTGGTAAAGAAGTGAGTTGTGTTGCTCAGGGGGGTAAATATTCCACCCCCATGACTGGCAGACGTGTCACTGCCGTGAGCACCGGTTTGGACAGCGCTGTGTTGCCGGGAGCGCTTGTCCCGCTGACCTAGCTCGTGGAGGTGGTTTTGGTACCGCTGCAGCGCGGTATGTGTAGACATGCCCTAAAAGCAGTGCTGGGATGGGAGGGAAGGTCCTTGCATGGAGCAGTAACTGGTTGAAGGATCGGAATAGAAAAAGGTCAGTTTTCACAATGAAGAGAGGGCAGCAGCAGGGTCGCCTGAGGCTCTGTACTGAGCCGTGTGCTGTTCAACATACTCATTAACGATCTGGAAAAGGGAATGACCAGTGAAGTGGGAAAGTTTGCAGAGGATACAAAATTATTCACGATAGCTAAGTCCAAAGCTGACTGCACAGAGTTACGAAGGGGATCTCACAAAACTGGGCAACAAACTGGCAGATGAATGTCAATATTGTTAAGTGCAGCTTGGAAGAGAGACGCGTACGAGGGGATGTGACAGAGGTCCATAAAGTCATGACTGGGGCGGAGAAAGTGACGTGAAAGCTGTGTGAGAGATGGGCCGGCGACGTGTCATCACCCTCTTCCGTGGGCCGAGTCCCAGTCTTCCCGCTGGCGGGCTGACAGGTCACTCATCCCAAGGGCCTCTCTGAGGGCTGTGCCGTCATGAGGATCACACTCCATGGCCTGTCTCACTGGGCTGCATGGCTGGGAATAAGGAGCGGTGCAGAGTTAGCGCAGTGAAGAGGACAGCGGAGGTTTCTTACAGGGCCAGCTGCCTGCTAAGGGGACAGTGAGAGGTCGGGGGAGAGGCAGAAGTTGGTCCTAGCTTAGCTACGAGCAAGAAACAGGCCTATACACCGATCTCTGTGACAGGAGGCTAAAACCGGAGTGGCGATGCTGCCCATTTATGGGTGGTGTAACCGTGATCAGGATCTGGCCCACGGGGTGGGAACATACCTTCCTGCAGGGGGAAGACGCTCTCACAAGTGGGTCTCTCCTTCCCTTCAGACGCGCTCTAGATTTACAAACATCGAGGTGGCTGTGCACGCCGGGTGAAAGGGACCCTTTGATGGGGGGCTCCCGGCTGCACCAGCCCCAGCCTCTCCATGCCGGGGGTGCCGTAGAGAAGGGTGCCGGAGCCCTGGCTGTGCGGGGAGCTCCCAGCCACTCCGGGAGGCAGCATGGCAGGGACTGGGGCGAGGGGGCTGGCGTGCACAGTCACTCCTGGGGCAGTGCTGCAGGGAGTGGTGGGGGAGCCATCGCACCAGGGGAACAGGCAGCTCCTCCGTTCTCCTTCTCCCCGGCTGTCCTCGCAGCCCAATATCAGGCAGTTTGTATCCCTGCCTGGCCCCCTCCACACACCTGCCCAAAGCCCCGCGGGGCTCTCCTGCCTCCCCCTGAGCTGCAGACAGCAAGGATTCCTCTGGAGTGACTCCTGGCTGGCGGGCCCCCTCTCCAGCTGACCAGTCACACCCGGGAATGGAGCAGGGAGGACGTGGCAGGGAAAGGGTGGCAAGCAAGACACCTGCTCTTGCTTCTGGCACCACCAGCCACTCAGCTGCGACAGCCTTTGTCCTAGGCAACACCCCCCACCTACCCCAGGCAATCAGCACCCAGGCAGAACCCACCCCTGCTGCTCCAGCCACGTCCCAGGCACTTTATCCCATCCCCAGGCGACCCGCACATTGCCCCTGTCATGCCCAGCTGCCTCAGGATTCAGCCATCCTGCCCATCACCAGTCTCCTGCCAGGCACCCAGGGCTCCCGTCACCTGTCCTGGCCTGTCCCAGCAAGAGGCGCTGCAGGGAGCGGGACAGGAGGTAAGAATGCACAGAGGGGAAGAGCTACTCCAGGCTCAGCCTCTCCTAGCAGGGAGCACCATGGGAAATTTCCCAGGAGCAAGCCCTGGGTTGCTGGCAGGTGGGGCAGTGGCACCGGCACAGAGGGGCAATGTCCAGCAATGGCATGCAAGGCGAGTGGCAGGCAGAAGGCACCAGGATCCAGTCCCACCTTGTCAGTGCTAGGAACCAGTGCCGGGAGCGGTGCTGCTCCTTGGAGGAGCTCGCTTCACCCCCTTCCCTCATCTGTGCCCCCGGGGGGGGGGAGGGCTGGTCTCTGAGCCACCCTTCCAGAGTCCGGCGTGTGGAAAGTACCAGGCCGAGGATGAATATTGAAACTCCGAGAAGGGAGAAGAGGAGCCAAGACACAATGATGAGTGAATTGGGAGACCCTGCGATCAGCTGCACTGCTCCCGGCCTGCCCCAGGGCTGGGCGGAGGAGCCATGTGGAGGGCTGGCGCCTGTCCCAGGGAAGGGGTCGTGGAGCAAGAGGCATCGATCTGTTTGCATGTTTCTGTGACAATGTTTTCCTGCCAGGATAGCGTGAGAACTCTGTTCTCTCCGTGGCATGTCTGTGAAAGTGTACATGGCCGTAATGGCTTGCTGGGCTCCCTGTGACTCAGATGGAGTCAGGTATGAAGCCACATGGGGCCGGAGCAGCTGGTGGGAGGGCTGGAAGCACACTGACCCGGGCACCCCTTGCCCTGCCCCCATGACCGCTAAAGATGTTTCAGGGTCCTGGGCTAATGGTGAAGTGAGTTAAAAACTGATTGAAACTGACAAGCTCCTGGCTTCCTGTGGGGCCAGGATTTAAAGAGACAGCCCCCCCACTAGCAGCCGGCCTGACTGTCTGTGCAGACAGCAGCTCACGCAATGGGCTCAGCACAGCGGCACTGGGGACTTTGGGACCCTTCAGCGTCTCGCGGGGAGTTTGAGAGCCCTGCTCCTGAAAGAGGCGATGTGCCAGAGGGGACGGGGCCACATTCCAAGGCCTGCGCTGCACCCAAAGGGTGCGTCAATTGGACTCACCGATTTTAGAAACCGATGTTGGCAAAGCAAGGCATCCCTGGAACTCAGTGCTCTACGCCAGGGATTAAATCAGTGCATGGGGTCTGCACCGTGTTAACCAAATGGGTCTAAGACAGGGCTTCTCAAACTTCTTCTGCTGGGATCCCCTTTGGAAATATTTCAGGCTGTGACCCCCCCTTCAGAAGTGACGCCCTCCTCCATACCAGGCCCCCCCCCGCATCATGCCACCCTTACGTCTGCAGTACTGCTGAGGGCAGCTGTTCTCTGGCCACCCAGCTGTGAAGGGCTCTGACTGTCAGCCACGTGCAGGGCTGACATCTGCAGCCCCAGCATGCGTGGGGGCTGACAGCTCGCGACCCCCCCATAGTAACCTCGTGACCCCAGTTTGAGAACCCCTGGTTTAAGACCAGACCTTTGGTTTCAACGGTGCCAGTCTGCACAGAGGGGTGGGAGGGAGGAGGTCCCTGCCATGATGGGCATGGGGGAAGTCCACACTGCAGGGGCTCTCGCTAGAGGCCCCCCCTGAAACCAAGGCCCCTTTGTGTTGGCAGAGGTAGGCCCTGCCCCCAAGAGCCGACATGCTGGTGCAAGTGCCGGGCTCTTTGTGACGCTGAGAACTGCCAAACTCAGCCCAGTGAGAGGCCACCAAACAGCCAGTGGCTCGGCACGACTTGTAACCCCTGCAGATCTGGGCAGGTGGGCGGCTGTGCAGCCGATGAGCAGCGCCCACAGGTATCCAGGCCCATAAGCTAATGTGACACTCTGAGGAATGAGGCCGCGCTCTGGGAAGCTATTAAATCCAGGTCTGTCCTTTGTGGAGCTGTCACAGGCAGGGTTCACCCTCCCTGGGCACGGGCAACATTGCCCACACACTGCTGTGTCTCACACACCCACTCCATCTGTCACACCCAGTTCTTATAGGGACAGCTCCCTTTAACCAGATACCGCTAATAAATGCAGCAGTACAGCACACATGAACACAGAGAGGTTTGAAAATTGGGCTTTAAACAGAAACCGTGCTGCTGCCTTAGCTGTGAAGGCGCTGTCGCTCTTGTAACAGTAAACGTGGTAAATTGTCTCTTCTCTTGTGTCAGGAGGGGTAGTATCCCTGGGTGCTGTTAACATTGGCTTACAAGGGGAGTTGAGGGACTGGGTATGGGCAGTTGGAGCTGGAGCGATGCTATGTTAATTGCAGTGCAGGCCTTGGTTTGAAGCTGAGCCTGTCACCAGTAAAAGTTTGTTCATTGCCAAAGTCACTCAGAAGTGGTTCTTAGACGTGGTGCTGCTGTCTTAGGCTGCTATCGGTAGGATTTACCCCCGGGAAACGAAATTATTGCTTCATATAAAAAAACCGGATATCAGCAACCTGGGACAGTAGTACCGCTAGCAGTTCACCAAAGGAGAGCATGCTCTGGGACGATGCTGGGTCATGGCTCCCTCCCTGCTTGCCAGCTCCAGTGCTGACTGCTCAGTACGTTGGTGCACGCATCGCCCCCGTGTCGGTGGGGGAGTGGCAGCTGGTAGCATTGCTGAGCTTAGGGAGGGCTCTGCTCAGAAGCCAAAGCCCCTGTGATGCTAGTTTGACAGCGGCAGGGACAGGCAAGGTGGGACGGGATAGTTCAGTGCCGCGCGGCGGCTAGGAAATTCATCCAAAGCGAGGACGCGGGGAGAAGAAAAGCCCGAGGAGGGGAGCCAGCAGCGGCAGAGGGAGAAGATCAAAGTGAAGGAACTGCTTTGTGAGGGCAGGAGTCAGCAGCCGCGGCTGTCAGCACTGACGCCAGGGGACTTATCAAAACTCAGGGAGCTTTCTGCAGCCTGGAGTGAAAATCTCTCAGCTCAGCCACGTCCATCCGTCCATCCTGTCCTCCCAGAGAGGCGGGTGCCTTTGACAGGCACTTTGCAGAGGGGAAATAAAGAAAAACTCCAAGCTTCCAAAATCAATTTTCTTTCTGGCCTGCTCTGAAGTGTGTGATGGGAATTTTAAAGAGGCCTCAGCTGCCCGCTCCCTGGGGTGGTGGGTGTAGGGCTCTGCTGAAACTGCACTACTACCGAATGCAGGGTCCGCCTCTCCTCCGCGGGCGCGGCTCATCGGGGGCACTGACTGCCGCTATGCTGGGGGGGGGAGGGGAGATTAGGGATGGCAAAACTGGGGGTTCCCTGGCCGCAGCAGCAGCTCCACCTCAGGGGAGAGACGGAGAAGCCGGGAAGCGCCTCTGTGCTGAGCATCGGAAGTGGCCAGGGCAGGTTGAGCACATCCCTCTGGGCCTTGGGCAAAGCTGCCCAGGTGCAGTTGGAGAGGAGACTCAACTGCCACCGCTGGGAGACAGGCACTGACGCTACTCAGCTCCAGCCCCACAACCCAGCGACCCAGCGGGCAGCAGTGCTCTGGGCCGGGCACTCAGCAGCTGTATTTATTGGTGGCGGTGCCCACATTCCCGGCTCCCAGGCGCTGCCAGGGAGGTCGGCGGATACGACAGCAGCTCGGTGACCGGTTCTCTAGCAAGTGAGAGTTGCTTGCGGCAGCGCAGCTGAAGAGGGATGGGGCAGCGGCCTGGCGGACGAGTTCGGGAGGTGGGACCCTGCACCGGGGGCTGCAGAGATGGAGGCACCGAGGGGATTGTGTGAGACGCCGGCCAACAGGTGTCCAGGGCTGGCAGCGTTGGTGGAGTCGTGAGGGGCACGCGGCGCTTGAAAAGGGAGATGAACATTTTCTTAAAAAACATTTTCATTTCATCGAAAAGGCATTTGTGTGGTGCAAAAAGGTTTCTGTCCATCTATGGTGCTTCACTGGCCACGGGTTGGTTGGTGACAAACTGTGTGTGCAGTACAGGTGAAGGGATGGCAACCCTTGAGGTGTTTTAAACATGAACATTCACTGCTGTGCAGAGCACTGATTAATATGAAATATTTTGTTTCTATTTCTCATCATTTTCAAATATGCACCAAACTTTCATTGTACCCAAAACAACGTCAAGGGTTGTAGCAAAAATGCTTCAAAATGATTATATGATCCCCCTTGAACGAAATGTCTATGTTAATTCTTATTAAGCAATGTAGATGATTCATATACTTGGCTACAATTTGCTAATAATACTAATTAATAATGCATGTTCTTCTCAAGTCCATGCCAGTACCAAGGCATCATTTAGAAATAGCGCTTGGTTGGGAAAGAATTCATCGTGTCCCTTTGCTTCCTCCTAGTACGGTCATTGAATGTGCAATTCATGCTATATATTTTGGCACAGAGCCATAGGGCTTGATCCAAAGCCAACTGAATGGCCAGGCTCCCATTGATTTCAGTAGGTTGGCTCAGGCCCCATTTATTCAACTTCGCTTCTGATGTCCCTGTCTCAGAAAGCCTAGCCCCTCCACCCTCCACCCCCTGCAGCAGGGCCAGGCTTCTTCTCCTGCCGCAGCTTTCTCCCACCCTCGTCCCCACACCTATGCTGCACAGCCTCTCCCGGTGCAATGACCGCCTCGTGCAGCTTTAGGACCACATCTTTGCTCTGCAGCAGCACAGGAGACCTGCTTGCCCACAGCGCTTGTGATGATGCCTACGGTGCGTTCTCGCACACAAGCCTGGCCACGGCCTTCTGCACCCACGCAGTACTGACTCCGTGGGTGCAGTTCTGCAGCTCAGTCCTTCCAGGGAGCCTGCCTCGGGCAGTGCCAGGGGACCAAGAGACCTAATCCCTTGAGTAAGGATGACTTAGGTGTGTAAGGTTAATGGGAGCAGGCAATGTCTGGTTTTAGTTTAGAGGGCATTGGGCATTGTTAATCTCTTGCAGTGCCAGTCTACGCTGGATGAATTGTTGTCATGGCCCAGGCACCGTGGCCGGGACGCAGGACACCGTGGCCGGGACGCAGGGCACTCTTCCTACAGTGGATGTTGTTCTCGGCCTGTATTATGCATTAACACAGGAGGCGGATGGTTGCAGCTGCAGCAAGACCCAATGGTCTGGATTTCCTGCCGTTTCTGCATTTCCCCCCCTCCCCCCAGACCCAGCCTAGGGGACGCTCTGGGAAGGGAAGGCTCAGGGCTGCCTCCAGAACAAAGGCCCATGGGTTGGTGTTAGTGTTAGCCAGCCTGGCTGCTCTCTCCTAACTGCTGCCTCCGGTGCTGGAGGGGCCTGTCCCACTGCAGTGCTCCTGGCTGGGGGGAAAGGCTGGGAGTGGGAAGGGGGGAAACTGGAAACTTTACAAACCAGTTTCCTACGAACTGTGAAATTCCCCTTTCCCCAATGGGTGCAGCAGGCACAGCCTGCCCGGCTCCAGGCAGGGCCCTTGGCCTGTCATGCCCTTCCCTGCAGCTATGTATTCATTTCCTGCTGTTTCATTGCTCTGTATTTTGAGCTCCGTACAACTTCCTTGGGCTGACAGGCCTCCACCGGACTGAGCCAGGCAGGCAGCTCCGAAGAGCTGCCGAAGAGGTGCGGGGGGACGTCAGGAGTGCAGTGCGGAGCCTGGCGCCCTGGCAGGGGCAGAATGCTAATGGAGCTCCCCGGCAGAAGCCGGCTGAGAGGAATGTGTGGCCATGGAGGCCGGCAGGGGCTGCCGGCACGTTGTGCTAGCGAGCGGGCCGAGCCAGGTGCGCGGCTCCAAACAACTTCGCTCCCCTGTCAGGGCAAAGCAGCTGGTCGCTGAGACCCCAGCACTCGCTCCGCTGGTGGACAATCCTCTAGCAGCGAGCTCAGCCCAGCTGCCAGCCCCGCCACTTTACTCCTCCCAGCAGCATGTCTCCCTCTTCCCAGCTCCCAGGCAAAGTGTCACATCAAAGAACAGAGCCTTTTGTTTATTCCCCGTTTGAAGTGTGCTGCTAATTTTTGGTATGCAGGCGGCAGTGTTTGGCTCTCCGCTCCCAGAATAAATGCTCATTGCATTGCTCTTAAGTGACGGGAGCCCTCCAATTTTAATCTTTTATTCATAATCTTCCTGCAGCTCCGACACGGGAAAAACATGTAAATTCAAAACCGCTGGGAATTGAAAATTTCATAAGTGCTGCTGACCCTTCCCTGGCAGCCCAGGATGTGCGAGAAATAAAGTCAGTCTAATGAGGAGCCCTTGCGTTGGCTGACTGAGTCCGAGGAGCCCAGCCCTGCTGTCCGCCCTGCGCCACACATGCGGAGAGAGCCCAGCTAACAGGGTTGGATGGAGCCGGACCTTGTCCCCACAGCTGGGGCCTGCACACACTCCTGAACACAGGCTCACGCACGCACAGGCCCTTGCTTGCACCCTCACCCGCTTGCACGTCTAAGCGCATCCCATCCAGCGACGAGCGTGTGCACTGACATTCCCCAACACTCTGGCTCCTTCAATGTATCCATGATGGTCTGCAGGGCACTGGTGGGGTTTACACTAGTGACCCCCGCCCACGTCCCGGGTTACAAATAGTACAGGAAAATAGCCTCCCCCTGCATTCTGTCAAGGGCATCTGCGAGCCACCACCTCACCCCAGGAAGGGCAATAAACTGGGACAAACAAAAGGACTGGTGGGGCAAACTGGGGCAGGAGCAACAGCCAGCAGAGGGCAAGATTACACAAGGAGGGAAAGCCAGGGGACAGAGAGGAGGAGGCACAGTAAAGAAGGAGAAGGATGGCTGAACAAAGTGCTGAACAGGGAAGGAAAACTATGCAAGGGGACCTGACCGTGGGGAAATGATTGGCCAGGAGAGGCAAAAGAAGGGACTAAAACCGCTATGATTTTTTTAATTATAGGCACAGTGGAACAGCGTCATCAGGAGAGCCTGAAGGAGCCATGCATCAGACTGTCCCAGCGGTTAGAGCATGCACCTGAGAGGCCACAAATCCCGTCTCCTCTCTGCTGGGCTGGGGTCTCCTACATTGCAGATGAGTGCTGGAACCACTAGGCTGAACGTCATGAGGAAGGTCCTCCTGCTCCTTGCGAAAATGGCGTGGGCACCTAAAGCCCAGAGAGGGTTTGCAGCTGAGAACCCCAAGCAGACAGAGGTGCCGTCCTGCAGCCCGGACCTAGGCGCCTATCGCCACGAGAGGGGACCTGCTTAGGACACAGCCTTTGCCTTGGCACTGCCCTGTGGCTAGTTTAGTCGACGAGCTGCCCTCCATGCTGGTCCTTGTGAATCTCCTTCTAAGGCCCCTGGCGCGCCTCATTCTCGGTATGGGGAGCCTGGGTGACTATCTCAGGCACTGTGACGCCCAGCAATGGTCAAGGCACCTACAAGTCAGCCGTGGCGAAGCTCCACGTCTCCACACCGACGTTGCTTGGTGAATCTAGTGCAAAGCATGTTCACCCCAGTAACTCCCAGGGCTGTTGCTCCAGTGCAAGTGGCACTAACTGCAACTGCCGTGTAGACAAGGCTCCAGCATGCTCAAGTCAGTTCAGCACATGATTGTCTGCGTTAGACGGCCTGGTGGTAAATGCCCAAGCCCTTGGCTCTACCTTATAGCCGCCTCTAGTGCTGCCACTTGGGGAGCTGCGTCCAAAAATGACTAGTGTGGACACAGCCGGAATGTGAGGGGGTTGGCGATCCTTTTGCTACTCGTCTGAGGAGACCCTTACAGCACATACTCCACTTTGATTAACGCTGAACTTCAGCTACAGCCCATTGTGCGTGTTCCTTGCTTTGCCGATTGGGCACAACATTCTTAGCAACTGGGAACGAAGCCCCGGCTGTGGCTCTGGCCTCTGCACCCTCGGCTGCGCTGGCCTGAAGCGCCACGGAGCACAAGCTATTTAAGATGAGGAAGAAATGGGATTAAGGGTGAGTTCAGCCGGTAGGTGATAGTAAGACACTGATGTCCCTTGAGGCGTTCTGCAGCTAAGAGACATGTCTATAGTGACTTACAACAGAGACAGTATTTAAGGGAAATGTCTAAGGCACCTGTATATGTTGGGTCAGATTTTAAGCCTTTTAATGGTAGGACCATCAGTTGTTAGTGAGCCAACAGCCGGTCAGTCTGCACAATCTCTTGAACACATAGCTGAGTGCAGAGCGACGCAGGCAGGCTGGGAATACAGTGCGCCCTGGCAGGTGGGCTGCTGTGTGAGCAGACAGGAACGAGATCAGTAAAGAGGAGGCAAAAATTGCCCTTTGTTAACTTTCTCCACAGGGTGTGCTTGACCTCAGAAAGATTTCATAGACCTGACACAAAGAAGCGTGATTGTGTGTGTGTGTGAGACACCAAGCTGGGCGCCTGCCCGTGGACCTGCGGGTTATTTTACAGTCCTCTACCACAGGGGTCAAGCACCTTAATAATGCTGTCAGCATGCAGGGTTTGTATTATTAATGCCATCTCCCAGGTTAGCTTGGACAGCCAGAAAAGCAAATGTAGCAGGCTTGCCTTGCCATGCCTAGGCACTGGATTATGCATTGTTAGAGGGGGAAGCTAGTTTGGTTTGTTTCTGAGCCAGCGGATGACACCCGTTTCACTCCTTGGACGTCCCTCACCCTGCGCCCAGGCAGCAAAACTTCTGTTCCTGCACGCTGATTAATTGCCCTTCCTGCTGCTGCTCCCCAGGGAGCTCAGAGATGCCCTGACAATACAGGTAAATGGGAGCAGCGGTGGCCTGAACCTGGCAGCCCATCTGAAAGCGCAGTCAGCTGGACCCTTTGCTCTGTGGCCTGGCCAGCCCCTTCACTGCAAGAACACAGGGAAACGTAGAGACTGGAAAATAAACTGTCTTCTGGCTTCGGTGCCACGCTCGCTGGGAGATGTAAACACACAGCGAGACCCAGCCTCTTGGCCTTGGTGAGCTAGCCCTGGCCACAAGTGTTTCTCTCAGGAGCCCCAGGTACCGACTAAAGAGCGGAAAGGGAGAATCAGAATCTCACAACCCTGGAAAGTCAGGTCCCTTGTCACGGGGGGAAGGCACTTATCTAGCGAGCGGCTAGTAGTGTGGACACATTTGTCTAATTCTCAGAGGTTAATAATACTGTAGTTGAGCAGAGGGCTCTGAATAACATCCCCATATGAGCTCTTCACCCTGGTAAGGGTGGTGAGCAGCATCTGTTCACAGTGATGGTGCAAGGAAACGCGTGCGTCTCATGCTTTAAACACACACTGGCCACTCGTGGCCCCCTGCCGCTTTCTCCAGCGCAGATCCTGGTGGCTCTCTCCTTTGTTGTGGCATAGCTAGCTTCACAGGTTAATTGCCCCAACGCGATTCCTTGAGTTTGGCTTTGTGTAAGGAATTTTGATTTTGCAGGTGGAGCCTAGTATTGTGTCCGGGTAAATCCACAGTACCTAGAACCCACAGAAAACGGACAGAGGCTGCGACTGCAGATGAAATTGTTCAGGAAAAGAGGCATAGTGGAGTGACTCCTGGGACAACCTGGGGTTTGCACTGGTCACGTTGTCACAGCTTGTTTGTCCGTCAGGGCCAGGAAGGAGCTGCGGCTCTGTTCCTGCGGGACCTGAGTGTGGGCTCAGCGGTGAGAGGTGCGGGTATGACCGTACGCTGGCACAGTGACCGACAACAGCAGCTGGGGATGGGAAAAGGTAGGAGAGGGAGGGAGACAGACAGGCAGCATGAATCCAAACTCAAAGAGCTCCTCCCTGGGCCTGCGCTCAGGCCATGCCTGGTAAACGAGAAAGCACGGAACCGTCAATCAGTGACCCCAGATTGGCAGGTCAGAAACTAGCCGCACGGGCGGATAGAAGGTGAGGGGATGGGCTGGTGTGCCCGTCACTGCCTTCGTGGGGCCGTAAAGAAAGAGACTAATGGGAGAAAACTGGGCTACTGGAGCAAACGTCATCATCATGGCTGCTAACGCCCGCCCCGGGACCCTGAACCTTTGCCCTCCTGGGCCTGAGAGATGTCCTGACAGAGCTGGCCAGAGAGAGGGACCCAGGAAACTCCTCCACCTCCACGGCTGAATCCCAACCACTCCCTGGGATGAAACGGGATTGGACAGCTCATTTCCACTATCTCTTCTCTTCCCCCACCCATACACATCCACACACACGCGCACGCGCATGCATTCGCACAGACACACACATCCACACACGCATATGCATGCATTCGCATACACGCACACACAGACGTGCACTCACACACACATCCATATATGCCCATGCTATGCACAAACAAGCACACACAAATGCACACATGCATGCACACGCTCATCCTCACGCGCGCACACACACACACACACACACACACGTCCAAGTGCACTCATGCCATTTAAATCATAGCGGCTTTGCCACCCCCATTTCTCAGCTCAACAAGCTCATCCAGCTGAGATGCTGCCTCCAGAATCTCACACTTAAAATAACCTAACGACCGGCCCCGTGTGTGAAGTGCTGTGTGGGGCTGAGAAGGGCAGGGGTGCTGACTCCCCTGGGCAGGGCCCCTCGGGCAGCCCCATCCCTGCCGGAAGGGAAGGCAGCAGCAGCCTGTGGATCCCTTAGCAGCTCCGCCAGCCCTCGTGTCCCGTGAGAGCAAGCGTGTGTGACCCACTTGTCAATAAGAGACAGAGAAATGGGCAATGGGAAGGGTTTTATTGTCCTGGGAGAGGTGCAGACTCTGACCATAAAAGAAAGGCAAGGAAGAGAGAGGCAAGGTCCATCTAGCAATCCTTCGTCCCTGGGGACCAGGGCCCGTCCAGCAACGCCCCCATCCCCAGGGCCAAGGCCCGTCCAGCAACGCCCCCATCCCCGGGGACCAGGGACCGTCCAGCAATGCCCTGCCCTCCAGGGATCAGAATCTGCCCAGGAACCCCGTCCTCAGACCTCCCATGTGCCCAGCCAGCACCCTCCCTTCTGGGAACCCCATGTGCAGCAGGGAGGGCTGCCGCGTAAAGCTCCGAGTACTCAGGCCCCAGTCATTGACTGACCCAGGACTGGCGTGGGACGGGTCTGAGTGCAGGGAGCAGGTGGAATGTAAATAGAACAACACACTGTATCTAGCCCTGGTTAGGAAGAGCTTCCACAGGAAGCAGTAGAGCACCCGCTGTGTAGTCCTAGAGTAGAAGTGAGGTGTCTAGGCCTTGGACAGAAAACTAAACTGAGCCTGGGGAGGGTTCAGCTTAGCCAGGATTATTGCAGACAGGAAAATGGCTTTAACCCCTCCCCACCGCATCCAACCGTCTTCCAGTTCATCTGGTGCTGCTGGAAGGAGGTGACCTCGGGCCAAATCCTGCTGTCCCATATGCTGGTGTAAATTCAGAGTAACTCCACTGAAACCAATGGAGTGACTCTGGATTTCCTCGGCCATAACCGAGAGCAGACTCTGGCCTCCCTGCGAACCGGCGGGGGGCTCGGATGCACGAGCAGCAGCAGCGTTGGGCGGAGTTCTTCTCCCCCGCCCCGGGGAGTGGAGTTTCTCCACGAGCTCCTGCTGAATGTCCCCTTGAAGAGTCTCTGCAGCGGTCAGCCCCTCGGCTGCGTGTCCTGTGCTTCGAGACCCTTTTTGCGTAACTAAAGTCAGCCGCAGTAAACCAGCTTTGCCCACGGTAGAAAATCGTATTTACAAAGGGGAGCCAGAGGCCCGCTGTCCTCTCCAGCCTGCACCTGTCCATCCGCTGGGGACAGCTCAGCACGCCCAGCGAACTCCACGCGTTAGCCGGCTGCCTTCCAAAACCCCGCTGCACAGCTCCTGTCAGGGGGGCCTGGAGAAGCCCTCAGCTGCTGGGCAGCGAGGATCTGCCGGCTCAGCGGAGCCTCTGGCTGGGGCAGCGTACGCGGGCAGGTGGAACGCGGGGCGGTGCCCCGGTGACTGTCTCCAGCACGGTTAGCACAGCTGGCAGCCCGGCGGTGAGCAGCCCCTGACTGTTTTTAGGCCATAGAAGAACAGCGGAGGAGTGGAGAAGACGTGACAGGAGAGGCAAAGAAGAGGCAGCGTCTCTGCAGCAATGGGGAAAACCTGAGCACGTGGCTCTAAGACACGGCATGCCCGTGCCAGGCCTCAGCATGCCCGTGCCAGGTCCAGCCAGGTCCCGGGCTGGTGCATTCAGGAAGTGGTGACTTCCTAGCTGTGCCGGATTCTCCTTGGACAGCACTTCTCAGACTTCCCCTGAGCACGGGCCAGCACTCCTGGGCCCCACTCCCCAGCGCCAAGGAGTCCCTTCTGCTCCAAGCACCAGCAGAAACTCCTGCGGGAGGCTCAAGACTGTCTGGTTTTCCAGTTCCACATGATCTGACCCTCCTGAGATCGGGGGAATGAGACCAGTAGCCCCATGGTGGGCAGAGGTGAGGGACGCCCGCTGCCATGCAGTGGTGTGGGGCGGCCCTGCAGGGCTCCGAGATCCAGCTACACCTCCCGGCTATACAACAGCAACTCAGACGCAGTCAGCAGCAGCAGCAGACGGAAGAGACTTGCCCAGCTGCTCCCGCTAGCGCTGTCAGTCAGTGCGACTCCATGTGTAACAGCCCAGCCTGGGGAGTGCTCCCCGTGGGATGAGCTTGCTGGAGCAGCTCGGTAGTGCTGCCACCTCCTACTGCTCAGCCCCTAGCTAGGCCATGCTAGGAGCCCCAGCCCTGCAGGGACACAGGATGGGAAATGAAGCGGCCTGCCCTGCTTCGGAGGCTGCTCCTACCTTCAGCCAGAGGAAGGAGGCAGCAGATTCATCAGCATCTCTGGGAAGCTCTTCCACTTTCCCTTTGGAGCGCAAATCCCAGCAAGGTGATGGGAAGCCAGAGAGGCTCCAGGTCCTGGCTCGGTGCTTCTCCCGCCAGCTTTGCTCGCCGCTCGGCCAGGATCAGTGCTGTCGGAACACCAGCTGCTGGGGGCTGGGCAGCTGGTGATCAGAGATGCCTCCTGGGGCCACTGGTGTTCAGCAGCTGAGCCCGCATGACCTGGATGCTGCTCAGGATCTTCTTCTGGTGCCCCACGAGGGTGATCCCCAGGCTGTGAACGTCACTGTGAAAACAAAGGCAACATCAGAACCGCGGCTCCCCAAACGTGCGCACCCTGTGCTGTGGGCCGGGCCGCGGGGCTCCTCTCCGCGGGTCACCTGCCTGCCAGCGGTGGAGCTGCGGGTGTCTGGTTTGCTCTCAGGAGTGATCGGCTGTCATTCTGCATGGCCCACCCCAGGGCCACCGGCCCCACAACATCCCCAGGGGGAGATGGAGGCCAGAGGGGAAATGGGTCCTGACAGGCTAAGAGCAGGCAAGAGTGATGCTCTGCAATTGGATTCTGTTTTCATGAGATGCTCACAGATGACACAGCCAGACACACAGCCAGCCAGCCAGGCAGACACACAGCCAGCCAGCCAGCCAGACACACAGCCAGCCAGCCAGACACAGCCAGCCAGCCAGCCAGACACACAGCCAGCCCTCTCCATTTAGCAGCTTCTCCAATGTGTCCCTGAAACTCTAATTAGCATCACCTCATCCTGCAATAACACTGTGCCCGCCCAGACAAATGGTCTGACAGTGGTCGAGCTTCCACTCCCATCCAACCCTGCTCTACACAGCACCTTGTCTCACACACACACACACACACACACACACACACAGCCCAATGTGCATGTGCACACACACAGCCTTATGCTCATAGAGAGCACACACACAGAACTAATGTGCACACACACAGCCCTATACTGTGCACACATACAGAGAGACCTATGCGCACACACACACACACACGTGCATGCGCACACACACAGCCCTGTGCACATGCATGCACCCAGTCAGCCCTATGCGCACACACACACAGAGCCCTACACACACACACATGCAACCCTAAACACACACACACACACAGACATACAAAGCCCAGTGCACACACACACACACACAGAGCCCTATGCACACACGCACACACACACACACACACACACACACACACACACAAAGCCCAATGCGCACACACACACACACAAAGCCTAATGCGCGCACACACACACACTGCATTTCCTAGGAGGAAGGGTTAAAAAACTGGGCACATTTAGTTGTGAGAAAAGCAGACTGAGGGGCAAACCCGGTACCAGTCGTCAAAGGTATTAAGGGCGGATGGGGAGCAATTGTTCCCACATCCACTGAAGGCAGGAGAAGTAATGGGCTTCATCCGCAGTTAGGGAGATTTAGGTTGGATATTAGGGAAACCTTTCCAACTCTCAGGGTAGTGAAGCTCTGTAATAGGCTTCCCAGAGAGGTGGAGGAATCGCCGTCATTGAACTTTTTTAAGAACAGGTTGGACAAACTCTGTCAGGGATGGTCTAGGGTTACTTGGTTCTGCCTCTGTTCAGGGGGCCGGACTAGATGACCTCTTGAGGTCCCCTCCAGCCTTACATTTCTATCATTCCCCCCGATGTTTGGGCATCTTCAGTAAAATTGTGGGTTACCTGTAGTTTCTTTCACCTCCAGAGGATCGCAGAGCACGTTACGTAAAATACATACACCCCTCACCAAAATGCAGCTATTTCTGGAGTGGAACGTGGAAGCTGTGTGATAGGA
Source organism: Emydura macquarii macquarii (assembly GCF_026122565.2). Taxonomy (NCBI): domain Eukaryota; kingdom Metazoa; phylum Chordata; order Testudines; family Chelidae; genus Emydura; species Emydura macquarii. The sequence continues at coordinate 52,052,607 of NW_027132905.1, forward strand.
TACAGCAGCACTATTCACAGCACATTACTTGGAGAAGGAGGTCCAGAAGAAATGTTGGGAGGCAGAATAATAGTTTCTGGAACTGGAGGTTGGCCAGGACACCAGAGTTAACAGCTTGATTCTTATGACAAGTGTCACAGGCTCCTGTACTGTGGTTTAGCGCCTCAAACCGCAGACAGCCCCTCCAGCACTGGGAGGGTGACTCCGTACTGACTGGGGACAAAACCACTTCCACTGAACCATCCATGCCACGTCCTGCAAGACTGACTCATAAAGCAGGGCACCAAGCGGGGATGCACTCATTCCACTTCCTTCAGTGTTTGCATTTTCTGTGCTAACTAGGCCCAGCACTGCTTAGTTTGTAAGATCTGCAGGACCCAAGGTGGGAGGGAGGGCAGCAGACTGCGAGGTGCTGCCTGGGGGTTATGGCCTATGTCAGTCACTTCTCCCGTTGGTACTCACTTGATGTTCATTCGCATCACCATCCCCAGCGAGGAATACCCAGCCGCAGCAAAGTTCTCCCTGTAGCGCCCCAGTTTGATGGAATCCAGCCAGTCCTCCACAGTGAAACAGCTCGTGAAATCAAAGAAACCCCTGTCAAAGGGAGTCTGGGTGAACCTAGCAGGCAAGAGAAAAGACACAAACTTCGAGCTGGGGGGGATCAGTGAGTGCAGTCAAGGTAACTAAAAAGCAGCCATCGTCCAGCCCGTGGATTGGGGCTGGCAGCCGGATGCCCCAGCAGTGTCTACGGGTGATCAGTGACCACGCACCGCAGCCTGTGTTTTCACAAGAAGTGAAGATCAGGGGCAACAGGTCTGGGGCCTTCTGCAGTCAGACAGAGCTAAAGGGGGGGATACTGGACGGGCAGCCACATTTCCAGGGCTCAGTATTGTGTGTGCACTTCAGTGCACGTGCATATTTTGTGCGCACAACTGAGCTGGTGTGGAGATGTGGCCTTGGCGGAGCACGTGAACCCAAGCGTGGGAAATGGAGGCACCTGGCCGCTCAGCTGCTCCACTCCCGGGTGAGCCTCTTTCCCTGGCTGGTGTTAGCCATACCTGCGGCCATGGTCTCCCTGAGGCCGTAGCCACAGGCACCGCTCTGGCTGGGACGCTAGTCCGGCTCATTCTGGCTGTGGCCTGGACCGTGCTAGCCATACGCTCTGGCGTGGACACAGACCTGAACAGCTCGCCGTGGCTGTGATCCACCCATCCATCGTGGTGCCCATCACTGTGGTCTGTGAGTGCCTGACGTGGCTGGCGCCAGCTGAAAGCCCGGGCATGGCTCAGTCTCTGCCTGTCTCCCTGTGGCCGTGAACTAGCTCACTGTACGCTCTGGCTCGCCATGAGGCTCCTGCCCGCACACAGGCCATCAAGTAGCCAGCGTTAGCCGATGAGGAGCCATTGTAGCCATATCTGGCAAGAGAGTCTCTCTCCAGTTCCCGGTAGTTGATGCACTGGCGGGTTCTGTTGGCTGGAGTCTCTCTGGTTCGCCCTGGCTATGAGAAGCAGGTGCTGTGACCACCTGCGGAGCTCTCCCTGCCTCACTCGGGCTGTGGCCGGCCTTACCGGTTCACCGTGGCTGTGCACTTGAGGTTCTCCGGGTTGCGGATGAGCTTGTCCAGGATGCCGACAATCTGGGAGAAGCGTGGCCGCTCGCTGCGGTCCTTCTGCCAGCAGTCCAGCATGAGCTGGTGCAGGGCCGTGGGGCAGCCCATGGGGGCGGGCAGGCGGTAGCCCTCCTCCACCGAGTTAATGACCTGAAAGACAGGTTTGCTCTGGATGAGCACACGCTCTGTGAGGCCCGGGCTCTTTGCTCCAGAGCTCGGTGGAGCCAGCCACAGACTGAGGCTGGCAGAGCAGCTGCAGGAGCAATGGTGAGCAATGCTCACCGATGGCAGCACGCCCTTGTTCTCTGGCGGTTTCACGCTGAACGCACCATCCCGTGTGCTGACGGGCTCCGTGTGCCAAGCCCCCTCCCCCTCCCACTCTCCAGCCCCCTCCCTTCCTTTGCCTTTTCCATGTAGGCAGCCCCCTAACACAACCCACCAAGACACCCACTCATACGCAGTGGGGCAGGGACACCCAATCATAGGCAATGGGGCAGTGACACACCCCATGTGGAACAAAGGACTGCAAACGTATTGGTATTTGGACACCGAATATTTGACAATCCCCATCACTGCTCGGCTAAGCCCGGCGTTGAGGCCCCGGCGTTGCTCCTCCCAGACAGCAGAACGTCACAGATCGTTAAATGTGGCTGCCATCTAGGCGTGAGCCTTCGCGAGCTCTGTTACCATGAGGGGCTGCTGCTAGGAGGGGGAGGGACGGAACCGGCCTGATGCCAGCCCAGTCGGAGGCAGGCCGATTGACCTGGCTCACTTACATCCCGGTTGGTCATGTTCCAGTAGGGCCGCTCCCCGTAGGCCAGCACCTCCCACATGACGACCCCGTAGCTCCACACGTCGCTGGCGGAGGAGAACTTGCGGTACGTGATGGCCTCGGGGGCCGTCCAGCGGATGGGGATCTTCCCGCCCTGAAACACACAACACAGGGAAACTATTCCTGACCGGCTCCAGCCAGGACAAAGAGCTGGCCCCTGAGCCATTCAACGATTACCATGGAGAGCCAAAGCTGGGCTTCCCTGCCCCGGGAACAGGACCTGGGGCCAGGCATGCACAGGGGGATATCCACTTGCATCCACCTTAGAGCCTGCCATTGGGGTCTCTGTGACAGCCAGGCTCTGAGCCAACATGCCCAGGCTGCCACTGGAACCCACCGTCTCTGAATCCGTCATGCTTTCAAACACTACGGTGAGATGACTCGCCTGCCCTGGCCGCCAGCAAAAAGCTCCCAGGCCTGGGCTTGCTTAGCTTCGTTACTGCGGCAGGGCTCTCCGTTCTTTGATACCAAATGAAGAAGCCACAAGCCAGGGTGGTGCTGAGGGTCCGACCCGCAGCCACCAGGACCGCCCAGCGTTAACTAGAACCCCAGCAGCCCGAAGAACCAACGGCGCCTGGGCAGGGCCTTTCCCAGTTCAGTGTTGCTGCTGGCGCTACAGAGACTGAGCCTAGAACAGGCAGCTCCTTCCCTGCCCCTAAGAAGACGACACAGACAGCTTTCTGGCAACGGAAGCACTGCAGGGTCTGACTATAAACAGGTCTCCTTCCTTCACTGAGCCCGACTGCTCATCTACCCGGGAAGTGCATGCAGCTCCTCTGCCCTCCCCTGCGTTTTTATCTGCACTGTCCTCTCCTGGGCCTGGCCTACGCTGGCAAAGTGGGACCCATAACTCACCACTGGGAGCACCAGCCCGCGGTCTAGTGTAGACAGGGCTCAGGCATTTTCACCACCATGTCAGCTACCCAGCACAGAGCAGGGCTAGACAGACGACGCGCTGAGCCTGGTGAGCGAGGGGGATAGCCTGTCGTCCTGTCGCACGGGTAACTCCGGAGCAGTTTGTAATGGCAGCGTGAGAACCCAGGATTGACACTGAGCGCCGGAGCCCGGGCAGGTGCTGATGCTGAGCAAACGTGCTCCTTTCAGATCTGATCCGACCCCGACGCTGGTAGAGGGGCTGAATTTTAAATACCACTTTTTGCCGCTGGATCTCTGCATTGGGCTCCAGACCAGACATTCACCGATCATTAGCAGCTGCTGAAGCAGAGGTGAGCGGGAAAAGTGTCTTTGCCCAGGACAGTTGGAAAGCCTCATCTAGTGACTCGCTCAGTGGCAAATGCCCACGTGGGCAAAGCATGCCCCAGTCTACCCTCGCTCTCCTGATCTATGTGAAGCCAGGGCATGGGGCGGCTCTGGAAACCGGAGCAGGGTTGGCCAATGAATAGCTCAGTGCTTGTTTCACGTGACACATCCCAGCCCTGCCAGGAGAATCTCCTTGTGTTGCCAGGCCTAGTGCTTAGCATTTTGCTCGCGTGCAGGACTGAACCTGAAAGCACCGGGAAGCAGCGGTGAGGTCAGCATGGTTTTTGGAAGGCCTCCACCCGCAGGTGTCCCAGAGAGCTGGATATAAGGAAGACAATAAGGCAGAGCTGGGCTCACATTAATGCAGCCTCTGGTCTGACAGTACCTGGTTTGGTGCTGCAGAGTGTCCCACACGCAAGCACGGCAGGGAGAACAAACCCAGAAATACTGTACATTGGAGGATGCATGAACGTACCGTGGTGGTGTACGCAGCGTCAGGATCATCCTCAAGGATTCGTGACAGGCCGAAGTCGGACACCTTGCAGACCAGGTTGCTGTTAACAAGCACGTTGCGGGCGGCCAGGTCTCGGTGCACGTAGCTCAAGTCGGAGAGGTATCTCATGCCGGCGCCTATGCCCCTCAGCATGCACACCAGCTGGATGATGGTGAACTGCCCGTCGTGTTTCTGGAGAGAGAACAACCCAGTCTTTAGTCCGGGCCTCTCACTGGGCACCTGACAAACACCGATCTGCACGCTGATTTGGTGCCCCTTGGGGCTGTGTGACCTGAGCCCTTTCCTCATTAAGATACACTCACTCAGCTCAGCTGTTGCAATCTGCAACGTCCCCACACTGGGGCTCCAGACCCAGAGGCCTCTCGGAGCAAGCCGAGCTTGGCCAGGGGAAATGAAGGACAGGACGTACTCCTGTCACCCCCACCTGCGACCCTCCAGTCTTCCCACTACACAGCCCTGGCAGATGCGTCTGTACACCAAGACCAGCAGTCCTGCCTCTCGTGCTAGGACGCTCCCCTAGTGCAGACGCCTTGGAGATGCCTGGTGTTCTCTCCAGAGATGAAATCCCCAAGCCTGCAGCTTTTACTCAGCGGTCATGAAGCTGCAGAGTGTGGATCAGCCTGTCCTTCCCCCTCATCAGCCACTCCGCCCTGAGGAATGTGCAATGAATAAAAACACGGAGGCGCTGATTACCCGGAGAAAGGAATCAAGTGAGCCATTCTCCATGTATTCGGTTACAATCATTACCAATTTGCCTGCAGAAGACAAGAGAGGTCAAGTTAATAGAGAAGTCACCTTCCTCTGGGAGCCTCTGTGCCTGCCTGGCGGAGGGAGGGAAGTAAATCCAGGGCCACTGGGGCAACCGAGGGGTTCCCTGAGCCCTGCAAAGAGCTGGTCAGGTCCCTCTGGCGCCCAGTTGGGGGGTATATCCCCGTTGGGTGGATACAGCGCTAACACATCCAACTCGGAGTTTCTCTATAGGTGCCATTGATGTTGCTAAGTCAGTTTCATTGTCTAAATGAAATTTGCATCCCATTACCATAACGCTTTGCATTTCAATGTGCCTTTTAAAACCAAGACTTCACTTTACATTTCAATACCACGCGGCCTTTAAAAGGAATGCTGATGGACAGCGCTTCCCTGACCCTGATAACCCTGAGCTCCGGCGTTGGGGTGCAGAGGGGACCGAGGGGAGGGACGCCACCACATCAAGTAGGCTGTGTTGCAAAGGCCCCTGTCAGGTGCCCATTTCACCGCCCTCAAACCAATGGTTAAAAACGCCCCAGCTGACAGCGTTTTCCTGCCAGTGGTGAGCGCCGCAGCCAGGAATAAACAGCTCATTTCTCTAATGAAGTGAGGAGGGGAAGGAGAAAGTGGCAGGTTCTGGGAGTGACAAGCTGTCTCCCTCGCAAGATGCTCATCGGAAATGTCGAAAGGAGAGACGGCCGCTGGGCTGAGGAGCTGGCTCCCAGAGCCTGAATCTTCCAGCAGAGACCCCAGCTCATGCTGGGACTTTATCCTGGGCCCTTGCGCCTCCTGCCCAGTAGCAATCCAAAGGCACTTTATTAGCAGCTCCCTGGAATTCGGTGCTGCTTGCACAGAGCTGGACAACGAAGCCCGCAGGACAGGTATGGCAAGGACAGGGTCAGGGCAAGCATCACCCACACTGCCGCCTGCCAATGCCCGGCCAGCCCTTCAGCAGGGGCCCTCGAGGAACAAGAGGGTAGCTATCTCTGTGTCTCTTTGCTAGGTCTGCCAACGCGTGCCAAGCCCAGCAGCTGCCTCTCTGACATGGAGCCCCCACCCAGGAGATGTTTACCCCCACGTTCTGGACACATTTCATATTGGCTACCCGCGCCCCATTTCCCTAACTTCCCTTTGCAGCTCCAACAGGATGCAGGCTCCTCCACTCCTGTCCTAAACCCCTCAGCTGCGTTGCAGTAGTCAGTCAGACAGCTGCCACGTTCCACCCCAGGCGGCTGCATTAGGATGGTGAACAAAGGGATCTCTGCACAGAACAGTTTGCATTTTGGTTGATGATACTGGAGATCCCTGGGGACGAAAGGGGCTAGTAAAGTACAGAGCCCCCACTAGTGAGAAACACGTCATGCAGCAGTTGGCTGGCCTCAGAACAGGGCTGTAGAAGGGTCTCTACCAGGCTTGGGAGAGGAAAGTGCTCCCCCAGGGAAGTGACTGTGAGATCAGCGTCCCCCCGTCCCCATGGTTCTGCCCCGACTAGGTGGCCGCCAGCTCTGATCTGTTGCACCCAGCCACGTACTCCTGGTCACCACGCCCTCCAGGTGGATGACATTGGGGTGGTCGAACTGCGCCATGATGCTGGCCTCGCTCAGGAAGTCCCGTCTCTGCTTCTCCGTGTAACCTGCTTTTAAAGCCTTGATGGCCACGGGAAGCTCCCTCTTCCCTGGCACTTTCAGGTGCCCATAACACACCTCCCCGGATTCTCCTGCAAAACAAGAAAAGACAAGGGAAAGGGCTTAGCTTCTCACTTCACTGCAACCTCCCAGCACCCCACCATCAGAGCCGCACTCCTTCCGCCGCTAGAGGTCCAGAGCCAAGAGCTCGGGGGCCTGTTTTCTAGAGCCAATAAGAAGGCTGCAGCAGAGCGCATTGCTTAGGGGTCAGGACTCCTGGGTTCTCTTTCCAGTTCTAGCACTGGCTCACCTTCAGGAAACCACTGCCTCGCTCTGTGCCTGTTACCCACCTTCACTCTTGCATAGCAACAACGAGACAGGCTAAGCGCGTCCCATTACGGGATTTCCAACTTCCCTCACAGCGGTGGGTGAGCAAAGCCAGGTGAAAAGGCAAGAGCGGGACCAGTTTAGTGAGAATCCCCAGCACCTCCCAGGCTGGGTCCCCTGGAAGCTCTGAGCCCTCGCATCCTGGCTGCGTCTGTCCAATTACCAAGCAGGAAGGTACGTAGACGCCGTGCAGCCTTTGGATACCATGGGTCTCACCAGCGGCTGATGGCTCGCTTGCTCACCCGCTCTCTCTTCTGCACTTGCCTTCCAAGCCCCTATTCTCAGGCGATATTTTCACTTTTCAGAAAAATCAACATTTTGGCTGAAACGGCTCAAGCGTCTCCTCAGTCCGAACATGAACTTTGGGGGTGAAATTCAGGGTAGCAGCTGAGGAGACGCCTGTGCAGGGATAGCCAGACCTTCCGCTGGTGCAAGGCGGCGTCGTTCCATTGCCTGCAGCTGAACCTCGCTGATTAACACCCGCTGAGCATCGGTTCATTTCATACCTTAAACAATTCTGCACAGGTTTTTTGTGCTCAAAAAGCGAGCGGATGGATTAAGCCCTCGCTGAGGATGAGAACAGCACTCAGCACGAGCTGTATTTATTTAGTCCCGCGCCTCTCCAGACATCAGCACCTCCGCCCCGCGGGAAGAAATCGCTTTCTGAAGCAATGTGTGAAACGCGCAGAGCCGGGGCACTCACCGGACCCGATGACCTTCTCAATTTTAATCCTGGAGGCCTCGATCTCCCGTGTGAACTCGTGCACGGCTTGGCAGGGGTCTTCATACGTGTGCGGCTCCACATAGAACTTCACTGTGAGATTTCAGTGGGGGAAGGAAAGGCAAGATCATTCCAACAGCAAAGAGCGGTGCCGTCTGGGAGCCGGCGCGGCGGCAGGAATCCAGGCACAAGGCAGCGCAGCGCAGGCGCAGGAAGAGCTACCTGAGAGCAGACACCTCAGCGCCACGCACAGAGCAGAGATGCCCCAGTCAGTGGGGGCCTGCTCTCTGGCATCCAGCTCCAGGGCAAATCAAAGTCTCCCTTCAGAACAGACTCTCCAGACCAGCCAAAAGGCCTGGATACCCAGAGGGACTAGGAAGATCATCGGAGACTAGGAGTAGCTGGCCCAGAACTCACCCCCGGCTGGGTAGCAGAAAACAGCTCACCCCAGACCCATCTCCATGGGGCCTTGGACTTTCTGCCTTGTGTGTCCTGTTAGTTGTGTTTCCCTTTGCCCCTCGCCCCGGCCTGTGAGTATGAGAGTTACACCCGCTCAGCCCCCTTGTGCCATGACACACTACACCCCCCTCCCCTTGAAACTCAGTCCCTGTCTCGACACCGCTGCTGTCAGCCCCACTAGCACGGTGGCTGAGGCAGCCTGTCCCCAACACAGCTGGTTTCTCTATAGTCACAACAGCAGGGGGGGCCGGATGCCTGCTCCCAGGAACCCTCTGTTCTGGTGCTGAGAGTGAACGCACTCAGCACCTGCCGGCCCACGGCTTTAGCGGAGACTTGAGGCACTCCAGGCTTGGTGCTCTGAAGACAGGAGCAGAGCCAGCCAGGCACCTACCCTGGCCATTCTGATAGTGCATCTTCTCCTCATCCGAGTCCTGGAAAGCCTTGCTGTAGCCACAGTGCCTGCCGTGGGGACAGAAGAGGAAGATGGAGGGCGCCTGATAGACCGGCTCTGCCTCCCACCTCACACCCGCCCAGCTGTGGGTTACCACAAGCAAAGCAGGGCGCAGTACCAGAGACTCACGCAGAAGCTGTGCCGCAGCTGACGGCTACGGCTGCACGCCGTCCCTCGCTGCAGCAGAGCACACGACAGCTGCCCTGCGGATCTTCACACCCACCCCCAGATTTCAGTTTGCCCAGACCAGGGTATCTCGTGTACCATGTCCAAGGTTCAACAGCGATCAGCTCAGATCAGCCAGCATCCCATCCGTCCCGTCTCACAGTGAGAATCTGCTCTTCACTGCGATGGGTCTGTCCTGTGCACACGACCTGTAGCATCATCACAGTCTAGCAGCCCCCCTGGTCAACCTTGCATCCAAGGGTTTTGGTGGATTCTGTATCTCACACCCCGTATGAATCTGCCGAATGACACCATCACTGCTGAGCATTTGGCAATGTCAACATTTCATCCCCATAATCAGTAGGAGGTCACACAGGTAGGAGCACACCAAATCAAAGCAGGAGCGTCCTACTACAGGAAATGGATGTGTTTAACATTTGCCATATCAATCAATAACAATACATATTTGCATGATGGGGTACATGAGGTGAAGGGCTGGGGGGATAGCACGGACCTTGACTGTCAGCTGAGACAGTGACCACTCTGTTTTATGTGAAAAACAGTCAACAATCAGAAACATGTTCAATAACCTTAGACTTCTAATAATAATTGTAACCAAATACGTCATGTTGGAGTCCTTAGGAATGGTTGCTAGTGCTCTGTCTCGTTGCAGCACCAGCTCGAGGTCCCGCGATGAGCAGTGCAGGTCATTCCTTGCCATTGCTCTTGTCATCTGCAAATGCTAACGCTGATTTTGCCAAGTCGCCGTGACATACCACACAGCCGCGGCACACCCAGAAATGGTCCGTGGCAATTTGGCTCTTTGACAGTCACATCTCACAGATTTACAAGGTGCATTACCCCCACCAGCGTCCTTGACTAACTTCAAAATATCTGGAGAAGCAAGCGTGACATCGTCTGGTACGGTTCTTGGAAACAGAGACTTGGAACCGGCATCATGTGTCCATCCGAACCACAGTGGAGCAAGCAGCTTGCAGAACTTTCAAGAGTACTTTTGATGAGGCCAAAATAGGAAGCTACTGTCCCACAGCCTGAGAGTGCGGGGCAGCTAACAGTCCTGGTGCAGTGTCCCGGGGTTGCTCTGAAGGAGCACAGGTGCAGAAGTAGCTGTCTAGTACAGCTCTCTCTTGGACTGGGGGTTCCATGATCACTAAATATGGTGATCTTTCAAAGTAACGATGCAAAAGCAAGACAAATACGTCAGTGTCATCTGCTGATACTGACTCTTCCACCACTTTCTCTTTTGCAGCCATCACCGTTTGTTGTCTGAGGATGTCCTTGGCTTCCTCATGCGAGGTGGTTCTATCTCCCCTGTTCAGCACCACACCTTTCAGCTCCGTTTCTTTCATCTCTGCCTGCAGTAACTAGCTCGTGACTTAGTGTGCGTGTTGCCGATGAAACTTCTTGTCTTAAATGAGTTCTGTACAAACGATGTTGATCAACTCTTTCCTATTTTCATTAACCGAGACAAGTTTATGTGGTGGTAGCCGGCGTTTGTCCGCAAATGATGCTCTCTGATTGCTTCTGTAGCTCTGTTAGCTGTTGTGACACTCGTTGTGCTGAAGTATTCGCACCTGTCCGGGACAAGGTCTGCAGCACCTGCTCCTCGCTCGTGTTCAGTGAAGGTCCTGAAATGTGTCACAAAGTCCTGGAGGAGAGCACTTGCCGGCACTGACCATGCAGAGGACTCCGTAGGAAGTATGTCGAGCTGACAGTTCTGTCGGCGTCTTTACTTTACATTAGCTTTGGCAATCCTGTCCCCAGCGTCAACGAATGCTGATGTTGGTACAGGAGCCAGCTCGCGTGATCAAATAGTCTTGATGTCAGCCTCTCATGAACCTGCTTGTAGGCCTATCACTCTTCAGTAGATAGTGTCAATGCCTTTGTTAGACCAACCCGTACATGCTTTTTTCACTGCCAGTGGCTGCTGTCCTTGGCATTGTTTCAGAGAACCCCAGTTACATTCCAGTTCATGCATTTGGAAAACTCCCGTTGTAAGTGCATTGTCTATGTTGAGTGATGGTTGTGTCACGCTACTACTGCCGACGTTTACTACTGCCTCCCAGGGCTTAGTGGCGTTTAAGGGACCAATGCGCAGTCAAGCTTCTTACTTATAGCTTCTCTGTACATTGCATCTGCAGCAACCCTGGACTTCGCTTTGTCTGTGTGGATCTCCTGGATTGTGCTTGGTGCGTGGTGATTTATAATCGTTAATGTCCACGAGTGTCCAGTGTTTGAAAATGGATCTGCATGAGTGAATATGTAAGAATTTGTTGTGAGCATGCTCTGAGAGGAGAGGAAGGATATGTCGTGTCTCAGCTGGGAGCGGAGGGGGTATGCTAGCGAGGTAAGCGGCTATAATACAGACATCACATATGTACTTCCTAGCTCCATAACAACATATTAGTGTGCAGTTTTCATTACAAATATCGGAACTGCAATGAAAACGCTTCCCTGTCACCTGGCTTGTGGTAAGTGCTCGTATTTCAAAATGCTCAGCGGTGACCAGCTATCATCAGGCAGCGTCTTTGAACACAGGGTCTTGAAATTCAGAGTCTGCAAAATAAAACCTTGTATGGACGCTAAAACAAGGCACTACCAAGGTGCTACCAGACTACTGCTTTCCCAGCAGGCCTATTGCAGCTCAGCTCCAGGTCGCCCTTCGCCTGCGTAGCTCTCTGGAGGTGGCAAGGAGCCCTGCTCTCGTCTATCCGATCTAACTCTCCCCAGGAGCACTCTGCTGCTCCTCAGACATCCTGGACTCCGGGAGGTGGCAAAGGAGGAGGAGCTCCCTCTGGATGGGCCTGTAGCTCAGCAGGGAGGGAGCAGGTGGGGACAATGCTCTGCTCCCGCCGTCAGGCAGGCAGACCAGAGTCCCCAGGGGTGAAACTAACGCAGCCTCTTGCCCCAGCTCTTGGGAGAGCCTAGGTAAAGTCTCTTTGAGTTCAGCATGCAGCAACCTCAGCATGTCTCCTACCTCTTCCTGCAGATCAGAACCACCAGCAGCATCACAAGGCCAGTTATCAGGGTCAGGCAGATCCAGATGATCGTCGTGGTGTCATACCTGAGAGCTACTGGAAGAGGTACGTCACAGAAGGTGTTAGCTAGAGGAGAACTCGGGGAGCATGCACCTGCTGTGAGGCACGCCCTCTGTAAACACACATTCCCTAATATGCAACACTCTGCTCCATCGCCAGGCGTTTCCGCTGAGGCTCTTGCAGGGAAAGGGATTGACCCTCCTGACCCGCTATGCAGTGCCATTTTTACAGACGGCCCATTGACCGAGAGCTGTGCATCAGGCGCTGCACCTTTAAGCCTTGTGCCCATGCACACACTTCCTCTCTCTCCCCTACCTCCTCTTCTCATGCACTCACCTGCTTTTCCGGTCTCCACCTCCACCATCTGGCTGAACCTGCCGCAGCCAGCAGAGGTCCGGGCCCGAACCTGGAATATGTAGCGGGTTGCAGGCTTGAGTCCTGAGACAGTCGTGCTCGTGGCTTTGGATTTGAGCGTGGAGTAACTCTGCATTTCCTTGTCCTGTTGGAGAGCAAGGCAAAGATCTCACTCAGACAGCGCAGGGGCTGGGGAGGAAATAATCCTCTGTGTGTCTGGCTGGCAGCGATAATTACACCATGAAAATGCAGACTAAGCAATAACCCTGCCTTAATCCACCCTGCTGAGGCCTGGCCAGGCTGCGGGGACGGGGCCAGCAAGTCGCTGTTACCTTCTCGTAGTATTTGACCTCGTACTCCAGGATGATGCCGTTGGGTTGGTCCGGCTCATGCCACAGCAGCGTGACGCTGTTCTGACCCGTGGTCTCCTGGCGAAGCACCAGCACCTGGGATGGGGCTGAGAATGCAGAGGTCAGAACATCAGAAACTGGACCTGTCCCCAGTGACAGAACGAGCCACACGCTGCAGCCTGGAAATCCAAGCCTCTGGGTCCCTGACGCTGCCGGAGCCTGTTCGCAGTCCAGCCATTGCCCCAATCTTGGGGTCTCTTGGCGCAAGCTCAGAGGGCAGCCCTGCTACCTCGCACCTTCCCCAAGAGCTGGACCATGCTGTCCTGTTGCCAAGGGCCCAGGTGCAGCGCTGACCCTTCAGACTCCCCCGCACGTAAGCACGCTGTGTCCCAGCACTCCACCCTGCTCCCTAGTGAGGAGGGACGGGCAGCCTCCCGGCGTCCCAGACTGTGGGAGCTGCTCTCTCTGTTTTGGGTTCACAAAGGCAGGGCAGAGCCACAAACCTTTCTGGTCAGTGGGGCCCCAGTTACGCCCTCGCCAGCTCAGCACACGGCGCTGGCGTGCAGAACAACACAGCTGGGCTCAGAATTGACTGGTTTTCTTTTCCAGTCTGTCTAGCTAATGATCGGACAAGCTATGTGCCAGGGGCAGGAAGCGCCGCCCACCGGCATCTTTGGGGCCCTGGGCACACCCCTTGCTGCTGCCCGTCTTTTCACTCCCTCGTTGTGGGGAATGGATGCAGGGAGTCATAACGGAACAGGGCCCTGTGACGGGGGAGAGGGTAGCAATGAAATACCCCAGTGTCACTGTGGGTGGATGGAGCGGGTAATAACGCAGAGATTGGAAGGCCAAAAGGGACCGTTCTGACCATCTGATCTGACCTCCTGCATAGGCCAGGCCAGAGGCCCCCACCTGGGGATCCTGCATCCAGCCCCGAGCTTTGAGATAAGAGACGTCTACTCTTGATTTAAAGATCTCAAATGACAGAGAATCCACCACATCCCTAGGCAAGTTGTTCCAAAGGTATTCAGTGCCCATCACCTCTGCATCGGTGTGATACCTCTGGGGCGGGGCAGGCCGGAGGGGCATAGGAATCAGGGCTGTTCCCCAGAAGGGTTCAGTTGGGAGCCTGGGGAAAAGTCCACAATAAATGGACTTGTTCCTTTCTCCCTTACTGTGAGCTGAACCAGTGCGACTCCTCTGGCGTCTCTGGAGTTATTCCTGACTGACGCTCTGTAAACGAGAGCAGGGCCTCCAGTACCGACCTATATAGAGCTATGTTGGGCAGGGGCGCGGACCCCTCAGCGGCGAAGTTATATCGAGCTAACCCCCGTCATCATCGCTACCACCTCTCGGGGAGGTGGAGGACCCACGACAGGGGGAGAAGCTCCCCCCCCGGCACAGGCAGTGTCTTCACCAAGCGTGGAGACAAGCCCTGAGGCTCAGCATCATGTAGAGCTCCCTGGGATTGTTTCCAGATGTGCAGGCCAGTAGCAAGGGCTGGTCCCTGCACTGGAGTGGGGCCCAAAGGGACCTCGAGCAAGGGCCTGCTCTGACCCCACGTGGGGACTCGCTTCCTGGGGAAAGAGGCTACTTCTCAGCGAGAGATGCACAACGACAAGATACGCATGAGAGAGACTTTCCCAAGCAAACACCCCTGTCACCTGCCAGCTGTGAGATGGAAAAGGAGCCCTGGACAGAGCATGAACTTGTGCATGGCCCTTAGGGAAGGGAGGCGAGGGGCAGAGCTCAGGGCTCCTGCTCCACTCAGTGCTCCTTGTCAACAAGCAAACGTCCCCGTCCCCCGTGCCCCGGTGGGAACGGAGCAGCCCAGCACGAGGCCCTGGCTGAGCGGCCAGGGGTGTTGGAGACGGAGCGGAATGTGACGGGCTGACAGTGAACGGGAGAAGATGAATTGCTCGCTCTTTCAAAGCGTGCGCCTGCAGATGGCAGCTCAGCGGTGATCCCCAGACAGCCCTGTCTCCCCAGCGCCAGCACCACCCAGCTGGGGAGACAAGTGCCATTTCCCACAGATGCCAGTCTGGGAGCTACCATGGACAAGCCACAGGCCCCACATACAGTGGCGGCTGCTGATTCCCCTTCTGAGCTCAGGGAAGCCCAGGGACATTTAGGCAAACACTGACCCCCTTGGGAGAAGGTCCAGCCAGCCCCGGTGCGGGGGACCGAGCCTCTTGGGGGTTATCTGCTCCTCCTACCTGCCTGGTTCGTGGTGATGTTGACAACGGCAAATCGCCTGGGCTCCAGGCTGAGGTCAGACACGCCGTTGACAGCCTCCACCCAGAAGGAGTAGTTCATGTGGGCCATAAGGTTGGCCACTGTGAGAGCAGCCTGGGCCAGGCTCATCTGCTGGGGGAGGAAGCGGACCCCGCTGCCACACGCCTCGCACGGGCGCAGGTCCCACGTGCAGCGCCTGCAGATCACGTTGTACATGACGTCAGTGCGCCCCCCCTTGTCCAGGGGCGTGGCCCACTCCAGCATCACCGAGGTGCCATTCACACTGGAGACCAGGTTCACAGGAGCCGAGGGGGGCCCTGGAAAGGAAGCAGAGATTCATCCAGATTGGTCGGGTGCCGTGCCCAGAGATGCGGGGGGGAGGAACAGGGAATGGGAGACAGAAAAGCATATGGGCGGGTGATGTGATCTGTGGGAAAGAACAGTAGTGATCCTGGCCGACTAGAGGGTGACATGTCCTGGGTGTGCGGGGGAGGAAGGGAAAGGGGCAGGGAATAGCACAGCCTAGATCCAGGCTGCTCTGAGGGTGACATGCAGTGTGAGAACCTAAATAGAATTGTGGATCAATTGCACAGTTCATTGCGTAACCGTTTTGGTGTGTTATAAAAGGTACATAGAGAGACCAAGTGAGCAGTGTCAGTCCAGGGTGGACTCACAACAGGACGGTGAAGCAATTATCTCGCCTCTCAGACAAGACTGGCTTCAAGCACCAAGCCATTTTCCAGCCCAGGAAAAACCAGTGAGGAACCATCAACGGAAATGGGAACAGCTTGAAGGTGAAAAGAAATCTCCCATCTTTGGAAACTAAAGCCTGGTCTACACTCGAATATTACATCAACGTAACGACATCGCTCAGGGGCGTGACAAATCCACCTCCCTGAGCGGCGCAGTGAAGTCGACTGAACCCCTGTGCTAGGCTGCGTTAGGGCTTCCATCCACGTAGCTACTGCCCGTGGGGAGGCGGCTTGCCTTCCTGTCGGCACAGCTAGTGTCTACTGAGTGGTGCAGCTGTGGCATTTCAAGTGTAAAGACGCTCTAAGAAAGGAGGGCGTTTTCACCACTGAACACCTGCAGTGACTGAGGGAAGATACCTGCAAACCCTTTTAAAAGTGAAAATCAGCCAGGCCTTGAGGACAGTCTTGAGGCAGGAGGGCTGCCCAGGAAGCAACAGGTCATTTGTATTAGGAAAGGGATTTTATCTAAGATGAAAGCATAAAGCCTGGAGCTGTGCCGTTAGCT
The DNA here is from genome assembly GCF_026122565.2 of Emydura macquarii macquarii. Taxonomy (NCBI): domain Eukaryota; kingdom Metazoa; phylum Chordata; order Testudines; family Chelidae; genus Emydura; species Emydura macquarii. The sequence goes on from NW_027132905.1 coordinate 52,068,632, forward strand.
CTGTTTTCTGGGTAACTGGTACGTTTGCTTTCCCCTCGCTACTTCATCTTTGAATCTGTGGCTTTTCTATTAACTGAACGGTTTGTTTATTTTCTTCTCAGGCAGGTCTCTGCTGTGCACACTGCGTGGAGTGCATGTGCCAAACTGAACTGATAACTGGGGGGCCGGTTTTGTGCTTTTTGGGGTGACAAACCAGAGGGGAACAGTCCCAGTGCCTGGTCGCTAGCATCCTGGGAAGACTCAGGACTGGACAGACGGTTGGTGTCACCGTGCAAAGTGGAGCTAGGCTGGCAAAAGCCAGGATGAGACTCTGTACGTGTGCTATGAGGGAACTGGAACACAGCTGTGCAGCACCACGGCCCCACGGTTATAGGGAAGGTGCTCAAGGAACCCTTTACTGGTCTAGCTGGACCCCAAAACATCTCAGGCAAAACCTCTGTTTTCCATCTCCTCCAGGCACCCCCAGCATCACGCTGGAACACCAGGGTCAGCATGGACACAGAGGAGAGAGTCAGTTACCCACCCTCTGCCACAGCACCCCCATGCTAGACCCTGGCTGGGGGGAGAGTGCTCTCTACTCAGTAACTCACCTGGTTTCCCATCCCATCCAAGAGTGGTTTCCCATCCAAGGGTTAGACAAGCCTCACGTTATTTAGCCTGGGAGATCTCAAGGGATCACATCATCACGTGGCACAGACTGCTGATGAAGATGTGCTGGCAAAGCGGTGTGGGGTCTTTGCCCAGCATCTGCCAGCACCAGGCCTGGCTGGCACCCATTTGATCGGTCTGAGCACCAACGTGTCACAGAGCGATCAAGCCCTCTCAGATCTGCTGCCTCTCTGGAGGAGCCCTTCCCGCCATGGGGTGGGTTTGACGCGACTGCCACTCCAGCAGTGCTGCACGCTGACATGTCACGTGTAGAATGTGAATGAAAACCGCCTGCATTCCACAGGGACATTTCAACAACTCCTGATTGCATCCAGACCTTCCCTGGACAGCACTGGAATTGCAAAGGGGACAGGGTGACCTGAGTGGGAAAGTACTTCCCGTCCTGACATGAATGGAGACTTTCGGGTACGAGACAGGGAAATGAAACAGGAACGGTATTTCCCCCAACCCACAAACACGGATACACACAAAAACAAATCCCCCTAAAAACACTTATACAGGTGCACACACGTGCCCCAGAAACACGCATACACATTTTCTTCAGATGGATGAAACAGCCCCAAAAACACAGGCATGGACTCAGCCCACACAGAGAGATCTACAAACATGTATATAACTCTAATGATTTATGTCTGTGCACATACACCCTCTCTGGAGACACACAAACACAAGCACCCTACACATAGTATATAACAAATAGAAGAAAAGGGAAGTTGATAGTAATGAATATAAATCAGAAGCTAGGAATTGTAGAAAATTGATTAGGGAAGCAAAGGAACACAAGGAGAAATATATGGTCAGCAGAGTTAAAGACAACAAGAAAGAGTTTTTTAAGCTATTAGGGACAAAAAGAATCCTAACAAAGATATTGGCCCATTACTGGATGGAAATGGTCGAATTATCAATAATAATGGAGCAAAGACAGAACCATTCAATACATATTTCTTTTCTATATTTGGGATAAATCAGATGCTGTAGTCATGTCATATGATAACACAGTTTCCAGTCCACTAATATCTCAGGGGGATGTAAACAACAACTAATAGAACTAATAGAGGGTAATATGATTAATGTTGATCAACATGGGTTTATGGAAAATAGATCCTGTCAAACTAATGTGATCTCTTTTTTTGAGAATACACGTTTTGTTTATAAAGGCAGCAGTGCTGATATCATGTCCTTAGACTTCTATAAGGTGTTTGACTTGGCACCGCAAAATATTTGGATTAAAAAACCAAACATGGCACACATTAAATGAATTAAAAGCTGACTAACAGCTAGGTCTCAAAATGTAATTGTCAATGGGGAATCATCACTGAGCGGGTGTTTTTCCTAGTGGGATCCCGCAGGGATCTGTTTTTGACCCTATACTATTTAACATTTTTACCAGTGACCTGGAAGAAAACATAGACTCATCACTGATAAACTTTGCAGATGACACAAAAAATGGGAGTGGTAAATAATGATGAAGAAGACGGGTCACCAATATGGAGCAATCTGGATTCCTTGGTAAGCTGGATGCAAGCAAACAATATGTTTTAATATGACTAAATGTAAATGTGTATCTCTAGGAACGAAGACTGTCGGCCATACTTGCAGGATGAGGGACTCTATCCTGGGAAGCACTGACTCTGAAAAAGATCTGGGGGTCATGGAGGAGACTCAGCTGAACACAAGCTCCTAGTGAGACTCTGTGGCCAAAAAGGCTAATGTGAGTCTGGGATGCATAAGCAGGGGCATGTCTAGTAGGAGCAGAGAGGTTATTTTACCTCAGTATTCGGCGTTGGCGCGACTGCTGTGGGAATACTGTGTCTAGTTCTGGTGCCCACAATTCAAGGAGGAGGTTGACAAATTGAAGTGGATTCAGAGAAGAGCCATGAGAATGATTAAAGGATTAGAAAACCTGTTTTACAGAGATAGATTCACAGAGCTCGGTCTATTTAGCTTAACAAAGAGAAGGTTAAAGGGTGACTGTTGCAGTCTATAAGTAGTTACATGGGGAATAAATATTTAATAATGGGCTCTTCAGTCTAGCAAAGAAAGGTCTAACAAGATCCAGTGGCTGGAAGTTTACCCTAGACGAATTCAGATCGGAAATAAGGTATGAATTTTTAATAGAGAGAGTAATTAACCATTGGAACAACCTGCCAAAGGTCGTAGTGTATTCTCTATCGCTGATCATTTTTAAATCAAGATTGGATTTTTTTTCCCTAAAAGATCTGCTCTGATCAGGTCTTTTTAAATCAATGATCACAATGATCACTTCTGGCCTGGGAATCCAGGTATCTATGGCATCCACATGCAGAGAGACAGGTCCCATCTACACTAAGAAAACACAGCAGCTTACATGCTTTAAAACCCTTATGGAATCAAGGCACATTGCAGCTTTATCGTGTTAGCTACCCTGATTGAAACACATTCCTTTACCCTAATGTAGCCATGCCTCCAGGATCCACCCAGGTGTTTCTAACACATTCACAGGTGCCCTCGCCTCCCACAGACAGATCCTCCCTCGCCAACCTGGCCCTTCCCACTGGGATGGCAATCTCCCTCGGCTGCTGCAGCCAGGCTGCTCTGGGTTCCGTTCCCTGCGTGCTGTGGAACGTGGGGGGCAGGCTGGGGGCAGGCTGAGGCAGATGAGCCGGTACTTACGCGTGCAGGCTGCCGACGGGGGATCTTGTGCTGCCCGGTAGAAGCTGCTGTCACAGCGGCACACCTGTGCGGCCCGGCTCGCTGAGTGGCTGTGTCGGGGGCACTTGGCACACAGCTGGTCCCCAGGGGCCGACTTGTAAAAGCCCAGCTCGCAGGCTAGAGGAGAAGGGAGAGGAAGGCGGTCAGAGGGCTGCACCCGGCGCAGACCCACCCACTGGCTTGGTAAATCCCACGTCTAGACACTGAGCTCAACGGCCCTGCGGGAGAGATACTCGCTCTGTGAGAGCGCTGCCCCTGCCCCTCCAAAGGGACTGCCCAGCTCGCCAGCCCGCCCTGTCCTTCTAGACGCCCTGGCGAGCCCAGGGGCAGGATGCTGTAGGCTGCCCACATGCCTCTGCATGAAACTGAGCCCGGCTCCTGGCTGGCTCTGCCCTGCCCTGCCCTGCCCTGCCCTCCGAGGGCTGTGCACCAGCTGCTGCTTCCCAGCACGAGGCAAGGGAGTGGGCCATGCGCAGCACGAAGTAAGCGAGATGCCCAGGCAAGCAGGGGGAGGAGGCCCGGCCGGGGGGTGGTTCAGCCATATCACAGGCCTCCCCGGAGGTTTCATGTGCTGGCTAATAATCTGACAGGCCTCGGCGCTTGTAAAGCCAAATGAAACCATGAAGAGAACCATCCCCAGAGGTGCCAGAACCACGCTGACATTCCAGCCACGTGCACCCAGCCTGACATCCGGCCTCCTCCAGACTCTGCTCCCCTGCAACCTGTGCTGCTCTCTGCAGGTTCCAGGTGGGCTGCTGCACCGGGCACCTGGGGACTGGCCAGTCCTGGCTGATTATGCAGGATGACGCTGTCAGTGGATGCAGCTGAGCTGTATACCCGGGGCTGCGTCGTCGGCACTGCGAGGGACAGCTGGGAGCTTTCGTTCCTGATCCCTAATTCCCGTCTGTGTGGGCAGGAGCAGAGATGCCTGGGAGGAGCTGACAGGTGAGCAGGAGGGAGGGAGCAGCAGAGCACAGCAGCTCAGGGCCAGCTCTGCTCCCTTCCCTCCTCCCGAGCAGCATGTCCTCGGAGCAGCTCTCCCAGAGCTACTGTCAGCTTCCCCTGAGCAAACCCTCCGAGACATGGGGAGGGCAGCAGGGACCCAAAGCTGCTGGAAAAGGGTCTCCTCCCACCTCCTCTACCCCCCAAAGAGTACGGGACAGGACGCCTGACTGAGCTTCAGCGTGGCATGGAGCTCCCTAGGCAGCACAAGAGGTCCGGCCAGGAGAGTGGGGGTCTCATCCCAGCTCCGCCAGATGCCCTTGTGTGACCCACAGCCAGTGACTCAGCCCCTAATGGGGATGCCTCCGTTTTCGGGTGCCTGGCTTGAGGCAGGTCAGTTCCGTGCCTGCGGTGCTGGGCTTTGGCCCAGTTGCCAGCTCTCGCAATCTCACTGTGTGTCTTGTGAAGCGTGTCGTTTTTCTGAGCTGTCATGTCCCACAGACACGTTGCCAGCCCTGCGGGGGTCGGAAGAAGCTGGAACGCGTGACCGGAGCACGCCGCGCAGGCTCAGACACCAGACGGCCTAGCACCAACACTTATCCGCTTTGTACATCTTGTGATTCTTGAGCCAATCTCGTGGATTTGGACTCATGATTTCTGAACATTGGGGCCTGGCCATGCTGCTCTGGGCATCTGTCTGGCCTTCGCTCTCTGTGCCGGTGTCTACAATGCAGAGGCCCGTATGCACCTTCCTCCCAGCGCCGGCACAAGGATGATGCTCCTCAGACGCATGGTGCTTCAGAGCTGTTCCCATGGGGGCTGGCTCCAGATCCCAGCAGTGGAGCTGTGCTCGCTCATGCCCTGAGCTGGCAGGGCTCCTGCAAGAAGCATTAGTGAGGATGCTCATCCTCTGGATTTGTGCTTTCGGACCCAGGAGCTGGAGCCAACCCCCTAACATTAGGGGCAGTGAAGTCAGAGCCAATTTGTCACCGCATGCGGCTCCCATTTATCAGCTCTGCAGAGACAGCTGGCCAGGAAGAATGGGAACACAGACCATGACAGATATTCACTGAGCAGGAGTAGTAATCATTTAGAATTTAATGTTGTAAAGAAATGTTAATTACCTGTGACGATGATTCACATTTATTTTAGACATAGTCAAGGGGAAAATGATGGTCAATTACCACCCTTTATACGGGCTCCATATGAAACACGGTACTGGGCCGGGCTGGTGTGAATGTACGATGGTGTCTGGGCTGTGGCATAGGTCAGACACTCGGCCAGATCCATGCGGGTGCTTTTCATCACTAGGGCTGTGGAAAGTCCCCAGAGCAGACCAGGGGATCTTGGCCACTGTCTCTGCTGGAGCCAGAACGTGCGTACTGCACAGTTCCTGTTCCAGGGTCCTGGCGAGTGTGTGCACGCATGCCAGATGGCCTCGGTGGCAGGCAGGTGAGACAGTGTCTGTGTCAGGCTATGCTAAAGCGGAAGCCCATCTACTAGAAAGAATGGATTGTTCCTTGGGCTACACATCCCTCCCGTCTGTCAATCCTTCTGCGCTGGGGGAGACCAGGCAGATAATGCTTGTGTCCGTGTGTGGGCACCTATTTGATCAAAAGCATGTTACCAACCCCATGGGCATGTCCCATTCCCACACCTCTGGTCCTGCGAGGCCAAGAGAGTGTGGGAGAACAGGCACTGAGTGATGAGTGGTGGGGCGAACACACCAGCAGGGAATTGCCGTTGGGTAAAAGAACTGAAGAGGCAGGACACTCACAGCTGCCCAGACATTAATTACTCGAACACTTACCGAACGAGCTCTTGGCTACAGGCTGTTCAACGCAGCCCGTGGCCAGCGCAGAATTCCATGCCATGGTCCAAAGCAACCGATAGCAAAGTTCTCCAGCTCTATTCGGTGTTGCTGGACAGTTCCAGCTGCTGGAAGAGCCCTGCGGGGAGTAGTCCACAGGAGACCACGGGGGTTTATTTTGATGTAGGTCCGTGCTGCTGTCCCATGCAAAAGGTGTGCAGACAGACAGACCGACAGACCGACAGCTGTAGGCAAAGACCACGCACGAGACACACGGCAGCATGGAGCAGCAGGCTCAAAACACTCTTGCCTGCTCCATCGCCCCTTCCAGAATCTCTCCGCACACGGAAGCCACGCCAGCCCCACCCTTCCTGGGCTCACGGTATACATATCCTAGTCTGGTGGCCAGCAAGCTTAGGTCTAGACCGGGGCGTGGTAGCAGAGCTGCTTCCAGTGCTCTGAGCTGCCAGAGGAGGAGAAAGGGAGTTCCTGAGGTCCCTGGGACAAGGACTTGGATTGGATTCCCCAACACCCAGAGAGAGCGATGCCCTGGTGCTACCATAACCGGAGCGCGGTGAACATGGCCCAGCATTGTCCGGGGATATTCATTCAAATCCTTACACAAATGTGCCAAGGCATGTCTGTGCCCCTTTGGGGACCGCTTTCTGCTCCCTGCCTAGGGCGTGAAATGGCAAATCTCCAGCAACTGCTGCTGAATATCCGTGGACAGCCCGGGTCACCTTCCGTAGGGCACCCTCCTGCTGAGAGGTTTGTTCATCCAGAGAGGGCGCAGGGTCATGTGACCTCCTCTGTCCAACCTGCTCAAAAGCGCTGGAATTCTAGATTTCTACTGCTGGCCGAATGGGACCGTGAAGGAGCTGCTAGCGGATCCCAGCGTGCCCCTCCCTCCCCACGGAGCGCCCGTGAGACCGTGGTGCGACCCGTCTCAGACACAGGCTCCTCTGGGAAAACCCCAGTCTGCTCACAGAGCTGAAACGATTAGCCCAGCTCTAACCAGCAGGCAGTGCTACGGTGTCAGTGCAGGAGCTGGGACACTCACAGGGGAGCAGGTTTAATTAGTGCACTGGGGACTGTAGTCGGGAATGGTTATCTGGCACTGCTTCCTCCTCTACACACACACATCTAGACACACACCCACAGAGCACACCCATGACAACCATCAGGGTATGCACAGGAAATCTCTAACCCAAAGCGCTTGTGCCTCTGGCTCTCAAAGCAAACATACCCTTGCATGAAACCTACACTTGCTTCTAAACCATTTCAGTGTCACTTGGACATTATGCCACTTCTGATGCCAACATCACGTGGTTTCTGCTCCAAGCCACCCACCACAGTGATTGGATTCAGTGGCTCTGCTTCCGGCGCACCCCATCCACACCTCCCACGCTGGAGCTGCAACTCGCCCTCTCCACATCCCAGCTCCTGACACCTCCTTGCACTCACTGCCCACACTGGGAGGTCTCTGGCAATGACCAAGTGTGCGGCAGGCTTTGCCAAGCCATCTGTAGCTTGGGCCATTTGTTTCCCTCTCCCTTCATCCTCTGGGAACAGAATAACATCTGCTAATAAGCTGGCAGGGTAGCAGAAATGATAGATGAACCTGTCAAAGAAATGACAGCCAAGAATCAGCCACTCTGTGTGTCCCAGTTGGTGTTCATGGGGGGAAGCGATCTGGGGAAGGAAAGGCTGCTTTGGGAATGGTGGGAAGTGGATGAGCAGCCAGCTTGGAGCTCATGGCTGGGGTCCTTCTTGTCTCTGTTCTCATCAGGAGCACTGAAGGCAGGCTGCAGCCCAGAGATCTGTGTGTGAAGGCAGCAATGCTGCTGGGAGCCCATTCGGTGATCATGCCATGTGTGTGTGGACCCCAGCTCTGTACCCCACGGTGGCATAACTCTGATCTCCTGCTGTATTGCTCAGACACTCTTAGCACCTTTCCAGCCTTAAACAGGGTCTGTGTCGCTTGCAAGCTTCTCTCTCTCACCAACAGAGGTTGGTTCAATAAAAGATATTCCCTCACCCTCCTTGTCTCTCACATACATTGTTTACAGTGGTGCAGATTCACCCCACTGGGCGAGGAGCTGGTTTCAGTAAGGAAGACAACAGGGAATTCTTACCAATATGAAATTGGCTAGGCTAAAGACACTCTGAATGTGGGACTACCAGTCACTGGCATACGTGCAAGCAAAGGGCATCCAATTCAGCTGCATGCCAAGTTTACAGATTATGTGACCGGTCAATGGAACAGGTCGAGTCCCACAGGCCATGTGCTAGCAGCCAAGAACGGAGAAGCTCTTTGTTTTTTCTAGTTGTGCAAACTGGGGCCACACCAGTGCAGGCTGGCTGTGTCCCAGACTGAACTGTCATTCCGGGCAGCATGCCAGCTTGAAAGGGGGAGATGCAAGGTGTGCATGTCTTCGTGTTTCTGTTGTGAATGTAACTGTGGAGGAAGCTGCAGCATTGACAGCCCAAGGAAATGAAAGCCTCTGACAGAAGAGGGCAGCACAAAGAGCACTCGTGCAACTTCCCCCATGTCACCTGCCACAGGCCTGGACGTGTTTGTGATGTGGACTCCGGTCCAGTGGGAGCCAAATGCATTTCACACGTGTGTCCCTGAGTACTCATCAAACGATGGCTGAGTCAGTACCAGGAGGGGTTGACTCCAATGGGCAGCTTCCCAGCGACGTGTAAGATTCCACTAGCCTGCTTCTCCTGTGCCTTTCACCTCCTGATGTCAGTTATACCTCTGCTGCCGGGTGGGAGCACACCACCCCCAAATCACAACTCTCTGCGCCCTCCCACTGCAGGTCCCATGCTGCACTGATGGTGCACTCACACTGCCTGGGTGTGCCTGATGACACACGGGGCAGGAGAGTAGCCCAGCAGCACAAGAGGGATCATAGCACACAGCAGAGCTGGTGACATTTTCTAGTCAAAACGTCATTAGAATAGAAAACAATTATTCATCAAAATGGTTTTTTTGAGTATGGAGCTCCGCTATTGCTGCAGGGAATTTCCACAGTGATGAAGTCCCCTAATTTACTGGGCACCCGAGGCAAGTTCAAGGACGTGACGGGTTCAGAACAGAATCCTGTGTGCTAATTGCACATGCCACAGCGTGCAGGAGACGTTAGGGCCCATGCGTTACCAGGTAGGAGTCTGTGCAGACAAGGCCCTTTCCCAGGGGCCATAGCGCCAGGCGATTCAGTCAAATGGTCAAAGGGGCCCCTGAACAATTAGTGATATGTGGGCGGTGGAAGGGAAAGATTAGAAAGCAGAAACACGAATGACTTGTCTTCACTCTCCAGCCCCATCTTGGCCTCTCCCTGCCCTGCCTGTCATCTCTCAGCTGCTGTCAGCCCAGCTCCGCGTCGCCAGCTTTCAGCACTTGTTTGTTAAACATTTTCTTACCAGACCATCGCGCTTCCCCTCTCTTGTAGGAGGAGCTCCTGGTTAACACCCACAAAGCCATCACCTCATCCTCCTTCAGCTCCTGCCTTCAAACCCCCCTTTGCCACAATGCCTATGAAAAACTCAGCAAAGTTGGGCAGCCAGTGAGCCGGGACCATTGCTCCCCCCGCCACTGGCCCGCATTTCCTCCTTGTGCTCCCCCACGTGTCTGCGTGAGCCCACGGCCGCTTCGTCTCTTGTCCTAGACTCAGACTCTCAGCTCTTCGGGGTGCAGCCTCCCTGTCTGTCCTGGTTGTATCGCGCCTGGCACCACAAGGCTCCAAGTTGCTACCACAGTGCAAAGAAGTATTGGTAAGAATTGAAGAGGAAGGCCAGCAGTGCCTTGGACTGGGTGGGGCCGGTCAAGCAGGCTCTCTCGGCCCTGGCCCAGGGGGGCTCTTACTATGAAGCCACGGGGGGTGGGGGTGTTCCTTACTTTAATAAATAAAACATCTCCCTGCATGTGAACTGAATCACCAGGCGCATCCTGGCAGGATCTTCCAACTCTGACCCACCGGCTGAGTCTTGGCCCACGTTACCCGAGCTCAGATGCCTTGGGAAGCACCAGGGCAGGACACTGTGCTCCCCAGGCATTCCCATGCCAGTTGCCCAGCTGCCTCCCCACCGCGCCAGTGGCTTGCCGGCAGGAAAGAGGGGCTCTGCTCTGCTCTGCTGTTTTGAAAGGAATCCCCCTCACCCAGGGCATCGGCAGGTGACGCTCTCCGGTGACCGATGGGAACCTCCCTTTAAACCACGGCAGTAAAAGCCCTTGGTATGTCCGCCGGCATTCTCTGTCCTTCCCCGGACTGCTGCATGCCTGCCTGACCGAGGGAACATCTGCGCCCTCCCCCTTGCTCTGGGGCTGCCTGTGCCCATTCTCCTCCCCTCTGATCCAAGGGCCAGCTGCACCACAGCCCTCTCCCACTCACCAGTGACCCGGCTGCATCCATGCTGCTCCCGGCCACACGCACGGGGAAGGCTGGGTCCCCCTGGGGGTGGCTCAGTCCATGCTGGGCCTGCCCCAGCCCTTCTCTGCGCCAGGATGTCCTACACCCCCTGGGAAGACGGCAGGTGGGCAGGATGCTCCCGGGCCCCGGGTTCACTATGGTGACAGCTGCTTTGCCCTGTGCACTTGCCATTCAGTGCAGGGACCGCAGATGGACAGATCCTTTGGCCAGGGCGACGGCGCAGACACGAAGCCTGTGCTGGGTCTGCGTGACAGGCCCTGTCTCAGGGGACCCGCCTCGCCAGGACTGGACGGCCAGCGGCAAAGCCGCTCAGGCAGGGGCTGCCGTGCACACGGCTGACTTTCTGACAGGCTGCAGTCTCAGAGGGATTTGCTGGGGGGGGCGAGAGGGCAGGCTCGCCAGCCTCACCTGCCAGCCACTTCAGACGTCGACCGGGGCCACGGCCCAGTTCCTGCGCTGGGGAGAGGAGCAGCGGCAGGGCGATCAGACAGCCTTTGACGAGCTTCCAGCCAGAGGAGAGAGCTGCATTTCCCAGGCAGTTAAGGGAACAATAACCAGCCTATTGACCGTGAAACGGGAAACTCTGGGGAGAGACGGCGAGCGGCAGCCGGCCTAGCGAGAGCGTGACGACAGGGCCAGTGCCACCCCGCCAGCCACGGTGAGACACTTCCATTCCAATCTGCGGAGCCGGCCAGTGCTTGCTCTGTTTCTGCCCTTGATCTGCAGTTCTGAGCAGTCTCCAGGGACAGGGCCCAGCTGCTCATTTCCAGAGTTATTGGCTGGGTGGGGACAGGAGAGGGGATCCTTGCTGCACAGACATGAAGTGTTGAACAGGGATGAAACCAACGTGGTTGTATAGAAATGCCTCTATGCCTCTATGGGGTTTTCATATAACTTCTGAGCCGGGATCTAGTTTGCTATTCAAGTCCGTAGGTGGTTCAGGACAATTTCTTAAAATCTGATTGGTTTCATCCGCTCGAAGTACTACAGGACTTTTCCACAAGCGAAAGGTTCTTAATTGCATGCCAGCGCCTTGCTTTTCTTTGGTCAGAACTGCCTTGACGGCTCCTTTCTGCTAGGATAAGCAGGGCCTGGGGCAGGTCTCTGGCCTGTCTTACACAGGAGGTCAGACTAGATGATCACGATGGTCCCTTCTGGCCTTGGAATCCATGAACCTACGACTGCGTAGCTACACACCGGTACTGAACAGCAAACACCCTGTGACCCTCCCAGCACGCCCAGGATGCAGTGAGAGCAGTGCCTCTGCCAAGGCGCTTTCCTCCACAGATCACATTGCTCAGCATTGGGGCGAGAAGGGCGCGATCAGCCCAAGAAATGGCAGGAGTTTCCAATGAGCTGGAACTTTAGGGACCCGTTTCTGCACACTGCTCACTCAGCTTTTGAAGAACCCACCCCTTCCGCATCTATTTCCTCTCCCCGGTGGTGCAGGCCTGTTACAGAGAAGGCACAGACTGTGCTCTCTTCTGGAGACCGTCAGCTTTCCGGGTGCTCTCCTGTGTCTAGAGTAAAAGGCACTTTGGACTGAGAATGCCTCATAGATCCCTATGCCCGGGGCACTCAGACGTGGCTGATCCCTGTCTCGGGGCAGCACTGTGGCATTTGTCACTTCTCTATTACCGGAAAGGTCAGCGTAGAACGAAAGGGAGCGCTGTGCCCGCAGCACGAGCCACGGCTGTGACTGAGCTAGGCCGCGAAGCACGAGAGCTTGGAGCTTGGTGCACATCTCCCTTCTGGGCAGCACTGGGTGTTTGGCCTCAGATCAAGGGCAGAAAAAGGCCTCAGGACAGCAAGATCCTGGTTTGTGAATGCAAACGAGGGAAGAAAAGCAGCACAAAACAGTAGAGGTTACTCCCCAGCCCCTGCTGCTGTCCTGAAAGAGACGCCCAGGACCTGCCCTGACACGGAAATCCTTGGGTGGCGTGAGTCTGGCCTGGGGGCTGGGGACAGAGGGGGCATGGCATGAGCGTCCTCCACTCTGCAGCAATAAATATCTTCTTGGTGTGCTGGGCTGGGTGTGAGCTCGCTGACAGTTAGGTTCACACTGCCCCGCACCTGGGCTCATTTTACACACTGGGCACACAGTGGAAACTGCTAGAATTGCAGTGATTATCCGGGTGCCCTGAGCTCTCCCTACACACCCCACAGACACACTAGAGTTTCGAAGCGAAGTGGCCCTGCCTGACCCCAGCGACCTTGGCAGCAGGTCTCGTGTGTGAGTTCCTCTCCAGTTACACTGACCTCCAACACCCCACTAGGAAGCAGCCTCGCCTCACTCCCTGAGGAGAAGAGATGCCTTTGGATACGCCTGCCTTTCCCAGGCACCTGCGGATGCGCTGCATGCTCCTGGGCCCAAAAGCCCTTTTCCAGGAACCTCTGACCATTTCCCAGTCACACTCCAGTGACTCTGCTTCATGACCTGACTGGCAAAGGGCAGACGCGCAGGCTGCCTGGGGCACAGCTACAGAGCCAGCTCATGCCCAGTGCTGATTTCTGAAGGAAAAGAAACAGACTCAAACCCCAAAAACTCGGCCCCTAACCCAGCTGAGGCTGCTGAGTGCCAGCTGAGTACAGAAAGACCGGCAGAGGTCTGGCGGAGATTCCGCAGGTTCCTCTCTCAGAGGACTGTGCTCTGTTCCCAGCTCCCTAAGCAAACGTTACGGAGCCTCTTAAATGCTCAGGTCTTCAATTAGCACATGCCTCTGTGCATTTCCCTCCAGCTCGGGGGCGTTGGGTGGGACACGGAGGGACAGGACTCCTCTTCCCAGATCCTGGTTTCCTTCACTTTCAAAAACCAACCCAGGCCAGTTCACAGGCCAGGGATGAAAATACAGTCAGCCGGCTGGCTTGTTTGTTTCTCTCCAGTGGCAGCATTGACAGAGAACTGTGTCTGGTTCTCATAGAGCAGCCGCTGTTTAAACATGCTGCTGAACTTTCCTTGAACACTGCACTGGGCATGAGAAAAGATGGAACTCTCACCCCGGTCCGTCCCAGGGTTGTGGGGTTATGTGAATCCACTGGGCAGATCAAAGGACGCGAAGAAGCCCTTGGGAATTTGCAGAACATTAATAACAGGAGCCATTTTAAAGCATTTTCTTCTCAGACAGTCCTCACTCGATGTAATAAAAAATGTCAGCAAACGGTCTAGCTGCCAGCGAGCCTTATCCCACGTTTCTGACAGCGCAAGAGGACTTTTCTTCTTTTCGTGGAGGGGTGGGGGATGCGGGAGGAAGGAGGGAGTTACAAGGGGGATCAGATGACAATCAGAGTTTGGTTGCAGCCTTAAGAATGGTGTGTGGTGTATAGGAAACTGTTAAAATGCAAACTCTTCCTTTCAGCGTGAGGGATTTCCTCGTCCGGCTGGCAGACTCGGGGGCTCTCTGAGCCAGGTGCAGACAGGCAGCCTTCAGTGAGGTGGGGTGGATTATGCCTCTGTGTCAGAGAGCAGCCTGCCTTGTCTCTGTGTTGGGTTCGTGTGTCTCCTCATTCTGAATTCTAGGAAATAGTCATGTTCTGTTGCAACCTTCCAGCAAGACTCTTGATCTAACTTCTCTGAGTCCCCAGGAGTGGAACAGTGAGGTTATCCCCTCTCCATCCTGAACCCGCACACCTCCTGGGCTGAGATTAACCCCTGGTTCTGCCAGCACAGCCCTCGCCACTTGAGCGAAAGGCCCCCCCGGGCAGGCACTAAAAGAAATGCCCTTGTGCTCAACAGAAGGCCACATGTTCACACAAATACAGTGCCAGTTCTGCTCCCACTGAAGCCAATGAGAGCCAGACTGTGGCTGTAGCTCCCAGCTAACTCATCCGAGATCATGGGGCAGACCCAGCCTCGGACACAGAACAGCTGAGGATTCCTGCCGGCACGGCTGAATCCAGGCGTGTCATTTCTGAGTCACAACGATACGTGATTTTAATGCACACTTCTCTCCCTGAGCAACTGTGTCACAAACACACTAGCTCTCCCCGAGGGGTGTTTGTGAAACGAGCACACGGCAAAGCCTCATCCCCAAGACGGACCAAGCCAGCAGAGTGCCATGAGCCCCTGAACCCAGACAGCTGCACTTCACTTCAGGTGACCACTGACTGGGCATGAGATCGAGGGATTCATGACATGCACCGTACGAGTGCAGCGATCTGATTGGCTGGCACAGAGCTGTCCAGCATAGGAAAACGGGGCTTTCTGCATTGGAACTGCTCGTTGGCCCCTGCAGACAAGTATCCTGTCTCCACTGGCGTGGCCAACACAGGCTGCGTCACAGGCACCTGTCGCACCCCATGGTGAGCCTGAAGTCACCGTGTGTGGCTGCTACACTCAAACCAGCACGTGAAAAGGGTGTTAGAAAGAACAAAGTGCCCGTGCAACACTAATTCAGCCCCTCATCCATACGTAGGCTTCTCTAGGGAGTGTGTGCCAGAGCCCAGCTCTCCTGGCCCCATGCCTCATTCATCATCCTTGTAGAACAAGCTGTGTGCGACCCTGGAATTAAAGACTCTAGGGGAAGAGGTGACCATGTTTGGCCCTGAGAAATGGTGGAGCAAATCCTCCACTGCGCCCAGTAACACTAAGACATTGGCTTTCTGCTCCTGGCCGAGTGAAAAGGCTCATTCCAGCTACAAGGAAATTAATGCTGCAAACTCCTCTCTTGCAAGCTTTGCAAAAATTCCCCATAACGCTGGGCTCATGGAAATGTCCCGAAAAGATCTCAAGTGCCTTAAACGCTCTGTGGGGCCGGGACGATTCTGTTTGCTGAGTGCAGTGAACAAATATCATGACATCAGTCATCGCAGTCCTAACAAACTCTTCAAGGGTTCTCCACCACTTCCCTCCAGCCAGAAATAAGTATCTGTGTTTGGACACACCACCCATGCAGGTACACACATGCCCACACCCTCTACAGTCACCACCCTGGAGCCCCACCGAGAAGAACTTTTCAAGGCAGCTGCTGTGCTATTTCTGTGCTCAATGTCTGCACCAATTTACACCATATGTCTAGTGCTTCCCATGTTTCCGTATGACAGACAGTCATGCTCCTAGCATTCCCCAGAAGCATCTCTCCCCCAGGGCTACCTCACCTAGGACATCTTCCCCCTTCCCCCACGCTCCCCTGCTCCCCAATCTGCTCTCCCCTACCATCACATGTGTAGGACACTGATTTTCCTCTCCTGGCTTTGTTCATAAACATCTATGGATGCAAAACTGTATTCACAAGCATCTAATTACTGAGCCGGGTCTTTCTCCTCTGAATTAGCAATGCCATGGTGCTTTAATTGCTCCATTAAAGTTGCCCACAAGGAAGGTTTAAGGTACATTACATTTGTTGATCGGTTCATCAGCATGAATCCCACTGACTGGAAAAAAAATGAATGGGCTTCCGGATGGTTAACCAGGCTTTCCACCAGCAGCCCATTCCCCTGGCGCTGGAGAACCCAGCCCGTGCTGGGGCCCTGAAACCTGCCCACTCTCTCCCTGTGCCACTGAGGCTCAGACTGGCCATTTCCTATGAGCGTCACGGCCACTCTCATTCACTCTGTGTCACTGACTCAGGGAGCAGAGGTGACCTCCCAGGTCACCTTCCCCCACCCCTCCCCTCTCTGGGTGTGGAGGACACGGTCTGAAGGCTCCGCATGCTATTCCCAGCCCAGGGACCATGTCCAGCCCGAGTGGTGCTGCTGACGGTCTGACACGGTGTTTCATTACATGAAGCCCAGGTTCTGTCTCAGCGTCTGATTCAGCCATGGTGTGTGCTCCGGGTCAGCACGGGCGGAAGCAGGGGTTTGTCCACCAGGATACCTGGGGCATCCTGGCCGTGCTATTGTTAAACACCCATATTCACACGCGAACAAGGGGCTGTGGGCATCTGCCAATTGCTATCCCTGGCCTGCTGTTCTCCAATTTGAGAGCAAAGGCAATGCCACGTTCTTAGGTGACCAGTCCCAGTCAGAGCGCACAGCTCATGGACACCCTGCCGGCGGGAATGCCACAGCACCAAACAGGCACAGAGAACAAAGCGAACCACAGAAATCGGGGCCAGGCCAAGAAAAAGGCACTGATTTCTCCACCAGCGTTGTTCCTAATGAACCCGGGACCAGCTCTGATCCTAAAGTCAGCATGTTTCCCATGTCCCTCGCTCACATTTGTTCACAGAAACACTTCCCCAGAGCTGCTGCGAGCCACATATCCGGATGCCCGATCCAGTGCCTGAATGCATGGATGTAGGTCAGCTGCCAGAGAGCGGTGCACATGATCTGCAGTCACATGACTATATTCCTAATAGGTGTAACGGATTAGCTAGATGCACAGAACTCACAATCTGCTAAAGAGACTTTCACCCGACTTTCCTGAATAGCTTCTTTATATCTTGTGACCAGCCATCAGGAAAAAACAGGCCGTGGACTTCGGAGTCAGTTTCTGAGAAAGGTACAAGCCACGGGAAAGGAGAATTTGAAGGACGGACCATTTCAACCCAAATCCACAGCCACTCGGCATGTCTCCTGGGGAGTGTGCAATGACGACTCAAACGTGCACAGTCCTAACCCCCCGAAGGATCCCTACACGTTACAAACCGGAACGAAATGCTCCTAGGCACCCTCCCCACACCTGCGGGATGGGACGGGAGCTGGGAGCGGTTGGACAGCACACAGCAATGCCACTCGGTGCCTCAGGGCAGAGGTGAAAAGGAATCCTGACTCCAGCTGGAAGTGCAAGGGGAGGCAGCAGGATGTAATGGCCACCACTGGCCTGCAGCTGGAGGTCCCAGAGAGTAGCCCAGCCTCTTCACAGAGCGCTGCGGCTAGAGGGCCTTTGATGACGGCAAATGGCCTGAGTCTCCATTTTATTTCTCCGCAGAATGACACGTCTCCTTCTCCCACACAGCCGCTGGCACAGAGGCACAATGCGATCGGTTTGTCCAGTGCCCACACAGTGACTGGAACAGACGCACAATGCGATCGGTTTCCCAGAGCCCACAAAGCTGCTGTCCACGGTGGAACTACGCAGCCAGTCACCTAGTGCTTGCACTGGGTTGCAGGGTAGGAAGATGCTGATAATAAGAACGACAAGACAAGACACATCCTAACAAAAGGCCCCATGGGAACAAAGCCAATTGTGATGTCACGGAGGGTGAGCGATACAGCAGCGAGTGCCCGAGTGACCCTGGGCAGAGACTATTTCTATGGGAATAGTTTGATTTTGCAGAATTTTTTCTTTTCCGTCAGGAAAATCTAAATGAAATATTATGTTTCAGGTCGGTTCAACCCCACTCGAAACATTTTGGCTTGTTGAACTGAACCGAAACATTTCATTGTCAGCCGGTTTGACAGAAAGCTGCATCTGGCTACGGCGCTGCAGTGCCTCCTGGGAGTTGTAGCTCAGGTGCTTTATGCCCCCATCATAAACTCTCCCAGCTGGCGGTTCTAGCTGGAGAGAGGGTGGCAGCTTACAATAAGCGTGGGAACCGGACTTCAGGCGTGCAGCTCTGCAGGCTACTTGGACAACTGAAAACTGATGAGACACACTGATGACCTTTGGGTGACGTCTGACGGGAAGGTCACAGTCCAGCGTTATTTCCCACCATCCATCTGCAGCAGCGCACAGTGGAGGCGTGTGTAGTGGGGCACGCAAGCCGCTGTGCAAGGCAGGAAGAGGCTAATGAGCTACTGAAGGCCCACTTAGCCCAAATTAAGACACCTGGAGCAGGAAATGGCTTCCAGGGAGGGACTTAAAACGGAGATCCCTGCTCAGCTGGAGGAGAGCAGGCAGAGAGGGCTGGGGCAAGGAAGGCCTAGCAGATCCCCTGCGGATAAGGGAAGAGTTTTTGTTTATGTTGCTTCAGACTTGCCGTGCACTTGGAGAGCCCCAGGAGGGCAGACGTGTCCGTGGCCTCACCTGAGGGCTGGGTCTCTGCAACCTAGAAGGCGTGGGCGTGTGGGTGGCTGGAGCAGCGGAAGACCAGCTGTGGAACCAGGGTTGAAGGGCTGCTGCACCAGGTGATGCCACAAGCAGGCACTCTGATAAGGAAGCGCTGTAACAAGTGCGTGGCAAATCCCAATATTGCAGGGCAACAGGAGCCTGGGCGACTCAGCCAGTCCATCAACCCATTACGAGTGTCAGGCGGGGGCAGGGTATGTACAGCGAATATATTTACACACAAAAGCAAACAGATACAGATCTTGGGACCTCAGGTTCTCGTGCAGAGTTCATTTTTCATCGTGAAAAGTGCCTTTCCGACAAGATTTATAACCCGCCCGGATCTGTCGAAATTGGACATTAGCCGTTTTAATTGTCAGGCGGACAAGAGCAAGATTCCAGTGGCTGTCGCCCCAGCAATTTTTCATTCTCTGTCACTGGGACGCGACGATATAAATCACTCCTCGGAGCGCTAATAATCTTTCTATAAATATCAGAGAAATTCACTTTTAGCTGGGGAAAAATTAAAGATGAGCTACTTTGCCTTTATAGCAGGGCTTAAAATGTGATTCCAGATTAATTTCCTTTTGCCTTTCACAGCCGGACACCTTATTTGTCAAAGCTAAAGATGTTTGAATAGTGCAGGGCTCCCACCCCTCCGCCTTCTTTTGCTGTTCATTTTTCTCAGTACCTGCCGGAGGGATGGAAGGCGGTTCACGAAACCGGATCATGGCAAAAGCATTTCGGAGCCTTTCCGTGCCGGGGGCCGGGAGGCCTGAGCAGCAGAGCTGGGGATTGGTGGACCCCAGCACAGGTGTGGGGTAAGGCAGACAGGTACCCAGCATGCTGCTTCATGAGTACCACTCCCCCCTACCCTCCGCATTCACCTTTTGTGCTCCCTTTATCCTGGGCCTCAGCACAGACGCGGCCGTCTGTCTCACAGGCGGCTAAACCTCACCTGGACTATTTGCTGCAGCCTCCTCCCAAACATTGCCGCCTGCCGCTCTCCCCGGAGGGAATCACGAATGCCCCTGCCGGCTGCATACCTGCCCTGTCCCGCTGAAGTCAGTGGGGGTGGATCCAGCCGCCAGTGCACACCGCGGCTCTCACGCCCGCGGAGTGGTACGTTCCTCCCGTCCCGGGGGGTGCTGAGGCTGCAGCTCCCAGTCTCGGGTTTATCTCTTGGGAGGGAGCCAGTTTTTGCGTGGCCGCCCCACCCGCACGTCTTGCGTTGAAAAGAACTGGGGATCCAGAGCCAGAGCCTTGTCTGGCATCAGCAGGGCGGGTCACAGAGCCTGAGCTGTGGCCTGCAGCCTCCAGCCCCCGTCCTGGCGGCAGAGGGGCGCCAGTGCCGCCCGCCTCTCGCAGCAGGGGTGCCTCCAGCAGGGCGATGGGATCCCCTCGGTCCCCTCCAGGGCTCCCCACTTGCCACTTGCAGGCCCCCCCTTGTTGTTGTCCCCTCCCCATCTTCTCCACTCCACCAGTGCTCCCTGCCTGGCTGCTCTCCGCGGCCCCCTGCACAGGACACCCCCTCTCGCAGCTGGTCCGTAAGCCCTGGCCTCGTTAACCCTCTGCAGCGGTGGCGTTGGAACAATTTGCATAATGGGGGGGGAGGGCTGAGAGCCACTGAAGCAAACTGTAAACCCTGCGTCAGATGGAAACCACTTCAAGCCAGGGGGTGCAGCCGCTATTCGTCACGGCTATTGCCTGGCTGGGATCTGCCTGAGGACCTGGGCGCCTGGGGTGGAGGAGCCGACGCTGGAGCTGCGCAATGGACTTCTGGTCAGAGCAGCAGGGTCAGTTATGAATTACCCAGTCAAATGTGATCTTCTGACTAACCCACCCCCATATCTGTACATTCACCTGGCACCAGAAACTCTTCTCTAGCAGAATCAACTCCCCCGAGACACCCACCGATCACACGCACCCCAGGATATCACGTCAGCCAAAGACAACAGGAGAGGTGGAATTTGAGAAGCATGCACGTATTCTGCCTGTCCTCCCGGCTCTGCAGAACTGGGGACTCCCCGGGGCAGAAATTGGTCCCAGAAGAGCCTGGATCTTTTCCAGTTTGACTTTGGATGTTCTAATCTTGCGTCAAGTCTTGCTAAGACGAACACCACCACTTACAGTGCCCGGAAATTCAAACAAAGCCCCGTGTCCCTGTTTGCAGAGTCAGAGCTCTGCTCCTCTAAACGCCTTTGATGAAGAAACTAAAACCAAACAAATCTGTGCAGAGGGGTCCCCTGGGGAGCCCAGGGCATGGAGTTCTGTAAACACGCAGCCCTGGGCCAGCCACACAGCCTGTGCACAGCTGTTGCCTGCTCACCAGGCCTCCTTATCACAGTTTATACAGTTGCAGCCTGAACCCCTTCCTGGTGTGGGGAGCTCTTGGGGAAGTCTCCTCTACACCTCCAACCCCGCCCCCAACTGGGGGGATTAAGGCGATAACCTTGCCTCTCTCTTTTGTTGGCTCTGCTGTCAACAACCTGCCAAAGAGAAACGAGAGAGACAGCACTAAAATCGGCGAGGCCAGACAGGTATGCTCTTGTCTCTGGCAGTGAGCTGTTAACAGCGTGTGCTGGATCTTGTGCACTGAGCAGTTCTCAGCTACAGGAGGGATATTCCCAGCATAAAGTCATAGCTCACTACAAAGCAGGTTTCCCTGCCTGTGTTACCAATGCCACCGACGGGGATAAAACCCCCTGGGTTTCTGACACACTCACACACTCAGCCCTTCACACTGCTGGTTCGCCCTCAGCTGGGAAAGGAAAACAGACCAGTAAGTTTCACTTCCGTTTTGTCAGTTTCCGGTCAATGTCACTGTGGGGTTCTTGTGCACTAGCAGAAGGCTGCACTGTCTGGGTGGCAAATGCTGCAGGGGAAATGTCTGCTTGTGAATAAAAGAAGTAATAAAATAAAATAAAATAAAATAAAATTACCTCCCCCCTATCCCCACTGGAATTTATAAGAATGTCCACGGGACCATTTCTGCTGTGACAGCTCATTGTGCAAACCCTCAAATCTAGGGCCCGTCCTGACCTGTTGGTATCTTTGCACCCCCCTCCCTCCCCCTTTTAAGAGGCGATCAGTAGGCAGGCAGAGACTTACCCATGCAGGAATCCTGCTGTTCTTGGTAGCCGGCGCTGCACACACATTTCCCAATGGGCACCAGCCACTCTCCCTCCGCACTGCAATACATTTTGGGGGTGTCTCTCTCCTCAGCGTGCCCCACACACTCGCCCCGCACCTCCACCAAGGAAGAGGAGTCCGCCCCGGTCACCACCTCGGAAAAGGCAGCCAGGTTCCTGACCATCGCGGGGCACTTCTTGTAGTATACCCGGACGGAGATGATGGCAATGCAGGCCCCTATGTCCTGGAAAGCCAGGTAGAAGCCCCGCTTGCTCAGGGGTCCCACACCCCGCACCTCAGTGTTGAGCTTCAGCCGCCTGACCCCCAGGTCTGCGCTTGTGAAGCTCTCGTCGGCTGCTATGGTATCGATCTTCACAAACTGGTTCTCCCGGGTGCTGCTGCCCAGGTCCCGGTCAGACTCCAGGTAGTAGAGATTGAATGTCTCCTTGCAGGTGCCCAATACCCCTGGCATACTGTTACAGTCCCGCAGGGTGAACTTGATCTCAGCATAAACCCGACGGGCACCATCCCGTTGGACCCAGCTGGTCCTCAGCCAGTTGTTCTGGTTCGGGGTCATGACATTACAGACCTGATAGGTGTGGATAGGGCTGAAAAATTCATCCATTTCATTGATAGAATCCCACTGTGGGACAGAGGGGGAGAGGTTAGTATGAACATGCATGTCAGCCAGTCCCAGATACCATCCCTTGGAGCGGGTGACGGGGCGAGACGGTGTTAGTGTGAACATGCACGAAACAGAACGGTCATAACTGCAGCTGGTGGAATTATCGGTTGTGAACAAAACCGATTGTGAATTTAGGGGGAGACTTTCCAAAGTGTCTATGGGATTTAGGTGCCCAAGCCCCATTTAAAGCCACTGGGATTTGTGCTCCTAAATTCCTTAGGCACTTCTGAACAATCCCCCTTTCCTTGAACCCTTGGGTTGTTTGCAAATGGTTGCAAACCCGCCCGGATTTCCATGCAAGTGTTCCCTGTTCGTGAGGATTTGCCAGAGTTTCTGAGAGCAGGTCTCGGGTTCTGGGAAGCTTACAAGCTGTCCACGTCAGCTAGACCAGGGGTTCTCAAACCCTTTTTGCTGGGACCCCCTTTGAAAACATTTCAGGCTATCATGACTCCCCAAAAAAGTGATGACCCCCCATGCCATGCCACCCCTCATGCCATGCCACCTGTACTTCTGCTGCTGCTGGGGGTGGCGCTACCTTCAGAGCACCCAGTCAGCAGCTGCTGCTCTCCGGCCGCCCAGTTCTGCAGGGTTCTGGCTGTCAGCCATGCACGGCATTGTACAGGGGCTGACAACTCACGACCCCCCCATAATAAGCTCATGACCTCCTGACCTCCGCCCTGAAATGTGGGGTACAGGGAGAGACACGGGGAGCAAGGAAAAAATCAATGGCAAGCACGTCAGGATGGCCAACATCTGCTTCTGAATCACTTAGTGCAGGAAGATCCCAGCTCCTGGGCAGAGGATCCCTCCCGCCACGACCCCAGCTCCTGGGGAGACGACGGAGCTGCTGCACCCTCCTGGCTGTTCTAGCACCACGTGTGCTGTGCTGGGCCCTGCTGCCTGGGACCAGCCGTCATTCTGTTCCTCTCCACGGGTCTGCCACAGCCTCCCGGGCTGCTGCCGGTGCCTTGGTTCTCCCTTCTGTAAAACCCTTCCCTGCCATGCGGGAAGGGCAGCGGAGTAGCTCCGTAAGGGTTGCCCAGGCACTCTGAGGTCTAGAGAGTTGTCACCATTATTCGCTGAGCTGCGCAAACATGCCAGGCGCAGGGTGTGGCTCCCAGGGTCCCATCCTGCATCATGCAGAGCTGTTGGGGACCTGGGCAGACACAGGCAGACCCAACGGCACAGCTGAATACTTGCTGCGGGCAGGTCCGATGCTGGCTGGACCAGCTGCTCCCTCTACTTAGGATGGGCAGAGCATGAACTACCTTCACCACGAGGGACAAGGTGGGAGGGAAGAGCATCGTGCCGCACATCCCCAGGCGCTGGGAGCGAGCAGCATCGAGGAGGGGGAAGAGCTCCCAGTGTCTGGAAACTCTGCCTCATCAAAGCCTAGGGGTTTCCTGCATTCAGAGCCAATTCAGATTGACCGCTCTTTGGGGCAGGGACCGTCTTTTTGTCCTGTCTTCATACAGCTCTTGGCACTATGGGGGCCTGGGCCAGGACTGGGGCTCCTGGGTGCTACAGTAATACAAATGATGACTAGGAAGAACCGAGTGCAGGTGCTGTATCCTCGCAAAGGATCTCCTGGGCCGCAGACCAGACCCCCACGGGCAGTGGCAGAAGTCCCATCACTTGGGATTGCTGGGAACATTCCCTTCGGGAGGAAGGAGGGATTTGAAGAGGTCTTTCCCAGGCCTATGAGCTCTCTCTAGCAAAGGCTATTGAGAGCTTGTCCAAACCACGGGTCTGAGTCCCTGCTTCCCCTGCTGCGGGGAAGCTGGTGCCCCTGAGTAAAAGAACTGTACCCAGGCTAGGTACTGCATTACTAACCCAGCTTGTGTCCTGCCTGGAGAGGGGCTGGAGTGATTCTGCATCAACCCAGGAGTGTCACAAGGTCCCTGTGCTCCCAGGAACCAGTGTGTGACAAGGTCCCTTCCTCTGTGTGCCTGGACAGACGCGGCAGCCAGGGACAGGCCTTAGGAAGCTCTGGGACTTTAAGGGTTTCTCTCTTTCACTGGAATGACAGGACCCCACGGCTAGTCGCCCTTCCCGGGACAGACGTCTCTGCCAGTGTCTGCAGCTCTGACTTTGAGTGGGGGGCCTGATGAAGAGGTGATAAGGATCAGTTCACTAACGAGGGCCTGAGCGTGCACCTGGTCTCGTCAGCCGCGCTTGCCTCGGCCTGCTCCTGGCTGCTGGTTTGCAGTGGCTTTTATTAAATGAAGCTCCGCTCAGCCCCCATCACTGCGATAAGATCCCCATGCGAGACGAAAAGGAGGACATCACAATTAACACAGCGAGCGCATGGGGGTGGAGGGAGCAGGAGTCCATCTGTATTCAGGGGCTCATTTAATAGTTTAATTTAAAGTCAACACAAGCTATAAAAAAAAAAAATTACCAGCTTATAAAAGGCAAAAGATGCAAAGAGCAGATACCGGGCGGCTCAGCAAGTCTCCGAAATCTCCCAGAGCCTGCGCAGTGCAACGGAGGGGGACGTGGAGGAGGAGGAGGAGAAGTCGAGGGGAACAAACACAAGGAGAAAACCTTGGCTCTGTGAAAGGGCCTCAGCTTTGCCGTTTTCCGTGACCATCCCCGGAACAGCTCCCGCTCCCTGGCTGCATCCAGCCAGGCGACCAGGCCAGCCCAGTCCTGCAATCACACACACACACACGGGACAGCCCCGGAGTCGATCGCTGCTGATCCTGCCCAGCGTGGTAGAGCTGCTGCTGCCCAGAGAAATCTCCTGAGCTCTCCCCTGCCTGACGCTGAGCCGCGATTTCTTCCCACCAGCCATCCAGCACCGTCACGTGGAAGAGAAAAAACCC
The DNA here is from genome assembly GCF_026122565.2 of Emydura macquarii macquarii. Taxonomy (NCBI): domain Eukaryota; kingdom Metazoa; phylum Chordata; order Testudines; family Chelidae; genus Emydura; species Emydura macquarii. The sequence goes on from NW_027132905.1 coordinate 52,093,752, forward strand.
ACATTACTGTAGCAATAAAGCATTAAATGGGGCTTTTTATAGTGGCAACCCCCATGAAATCAGCCTCTGCTATGGCTAACAAGGGATTTGTTAGGCAGTTAACTACCCATCTTTACCTCAGGTCATCATCTGCTGGTAGTGACCAGCGACCGGGGAATTAGCAGTAAGTGCAGCGCTGACTGGGAGGCGAGCCTTTATCCTGTTCAAATCTTTATTTTCTGGCGCTCCTGTCCTACTGACGCAGGCATTTCTAAATGAACTGTGGCTTGTTCTGGACTCTGCTCTCAGTGCCAATATTCATCCCGGCACAGCCCTGTCCTGCCGCAGAAGTCCCCGTAAATCTGACAGCCGGCCAAGCGGGCAAAGCTCCCCGTGACCCCAGGCAGCGGTAAAAGGCTGCATATTCCCACAGCACAGGCCAGGGACTCTGCTACGCTTGCAGACCCATGGCTCGGCCAGGCCATCCCAGGCAGGTCCCGCTCAACCCCACGTTCTACGATAGGGGGTTACAAATAATGCAGATGGGGGCTCCTGCATTCGAAGTCCTTGTAAGCAGCAAAGCATCTCTGTTCTATGCCCATGGCCTTCCGGATCTGCGAACCATCCAAGCCAGCAGCACGGGAGATGGCTGAGGGGTTGGCCATGGGCTAGGGAAGCCCCTCGTCTCTAGTGTGCTGGTGCAAACGCAAGAGTGTTGGCTGTTGCCATCGACTGGCCATCCGGTGGGAGGGTTGGGTCCTAATGGGTCATTGCTTTCCTGGCAGCAGTCTCAGGAGAGAGGCCAAACCTCCCCTACCAGGAGGGGGAGAGGGCTTTAGCGGGGTAGTGTGCCAGACACTCCTGCAGTCTGTGCTGTGACTACTCTGCGTATGGAAGAGCTCAGCCCCCAGCCACACTGCTGGTCCTTCAGCAGCGGGAAACTCCCGTCAGTAACACACAAACCCTGCCGGCAGCTTCCGTGGGGTGGGCCTTGGCTGGTTGTTTAAGCAAAGTTGGTGCAATTCCACTTGATACTTTTGGGATTATTCCAGAGTGAGGAAAAGCTGGTTTTTGTTCATTGTCTGCGTCAGGGCATTCGGGAGTGGGGAAAGAGCCCGCAGAGTGTTCCAGGTGAGGGAATATTCTCTACGCGTCCTCTCGGACACTCACAGCCACACAGCTAAAACCGAGAGTGACAGAGAGCGAAGCACCTGCCACTTATCAGGAAATCAGTCTGGAAAACAAGCCGCGATTTCTGCGGAGCAACACACTGCAGGCAACCGATGGTTACCGAGACAGCCAGCCAGCCCGCCCGAGAGACTACAAACCAGGCTCTGCAGCCAGGTAACAAATGGAGTCCGCGTTCACAGATCACTGCCAGGATCCTCATTAACAAGCAAATGACAACAAGCCTTGCACTTCTCCGGGAGCTCCCAAAACTTTTCAGACCTGGAGTGGATAACCCTCCCAAACTGCCCTGTGGGGCAGGGATGTATTATTAGTCCCACTTTGCGGAAGGGAAAGCTGAGGCATAAAGAAGTTGAGCTACTCACCCAAGACCACCTGGTAAAGTGAATGGTAAAGCTGGAACTAGAACCTCCCCCCTTGCTCCCATCACTAGAGCAAGATCCCCTCAGTTCTCCTCCCCAGACCAACAGGAGGCAGACGGACAGCTCCTCTCCGAGCCAAGAGCATTCACAGCAGCAAATGCATCCGTGTTCCTGTGCAGGGAGATTGCCCCGCCACGTGTCCACGCCTGTGCGGGGCCATGCGAGGTGGTGGAGTCAGGCCGGTTCCTGGGACAGACGGTGAAAGTGACTTGGCTGCCATGACAGAGCGCGCCCCACTTCGACCATTGACAGTGAGTTACAAGGGAACCAGACAGCGTGGCTCTGTGTTCACTAGGGGAGGGAGAATCTTCCAGCCTGGCTGGGGGCCCGAGCTCAGGCCTCTGAATATCTAGATCCCACTGGACAGGCTGAGGGGTTTAACACAGCCATTAGCGTAGTCACACCCCGCTGGCATGACACCAGCTCCTCTGCACGGTCCCGTCCATACAAAGGGCTTGATCCTTTCTGTCCTCTGGGGCTGAGCAGGGCAGGAGGCAGGAGGCTGCGGTGCCAGCTGCCAGAGGCCCCGGGGAGGGTGCAGGGGGAGGGAGGCTGAGCCCTTCATCGCGAGCACGGCAGGAACCATTCAGCCTCTTTCGCTACTCGGCGTCTGAACAAACCATTTCCTGTGTGACTTTGTACATCAACGGAGACGACACAATAATTATTAATTATCTGTTGACTCGTCTCATCCGCGTTTTAATTACCCAGGAGAAAAGCCCATTTGCAGGGGTCCGATCGGGCTCTCTCTGGTCAATGGGGCACCTGTCACGTGGGCGCAGGGGATGTGGGCACCGGGCGCTTTGTGGGAGGGGCTGGCGAGGGGCGGGCGAGGAGGAGGAAGCGGGGCACTGAGAAGAGCTGAATTCTCAGCAGGCAGGGAATTGTTCCCGGGAGGAGCTGGCTGGGACTCTCTCGGGAGCGCTTTGAAGTTTTAATTGAGAGGAGATGAAGCCAGAGGGGACAGGGTGGCCCCCACTGACCCTTTCTCCCCTGCACGTGTCACTGAGATGGAAAGTGACTTGGCTGTGTAATTAAACCCTGGCATGGCCATTACAGCCAATTATGCACCCGTTAATCACCCAGAGAGAGGAAACATCAAACCAGACCACGCCGCTCCCCACCAGACTGCCCTGCCCTGGAGTGAGAGGGCGTTCAGCTACAGCCCCCTGGGGCGGCTGGGCTTCCAGCACCTGTGTCCTGCGAGGCCCAGGCGGAGAAACCTGCCAGCGCTTCCCACCAGGGCCTCGTCTCACCGCTGCAGTTGAAAGCGAGGGAGGAGGTCCCGCGACGCTGCCAGTCCACATCTAATCTAGGGCAGTGATGGGTGAAAGTTACCACCCTCTGCAGCTGCCGCCTGCTAGTGGCCTCTTGAAAATCTGGTTGTTAGACTTTTAGTTCCACTTCGCACAGACAACTGTCCACATGTAACACACACCGTCCCCACTGGCTCCTGCTGGCCCTCCTGCTTCAGCAGAGAGGCCTGGGGTCGAATGGGCATGGGAGGCTGACCTCCCATCCCAGCCTAGAGGAAGGCACCGTCTGCAGAGAGCAGGGATGGGGAAAGCCACGGCTGCCACGACTTCAATACCACATTGAACAGTAAAGAAAAACGAAGCCTGGTTTTCACACACCCTTGCCCGATTTCTCCCTGTTCCTCCTGAAATTTGGCATGCCGCAGCTCAGACCCGGGCAGAGTTGTCCTGGGAAGTCTGGTAAAAATCACAGTGCTCTGAAGTGACGGTGTTTTAAAAATGGACTTAAAAAAAAAAATAATTGCCAGCACTTCCCAGATTCATCAGCCTTTCCTCCTGGCCGGGCTCAGAAACTCCAGGTTTGTTTCCCCTTGCTGAGGAGGAGACCGGCCAGTATTTCGAGGGGAGTCGGGTGGAGCATAAAAAGTAACGAAGTATTTCAAACTGTGTAAAGCACAATTCATATGGAGTGAATACTGACTGGTCTAAGCTGCCCTTCCGAGCCAGTCTGCTGCAGACAGGCAGGTCAGGCTATCTCCGCCAAGCTCAGCTGCTGGCTGGAGGCCTGTGTGTTCAACAGGAAGAAGGCACTGCTGTCTCCCTTCCATTCACATCAAAGCTGCCCAGACGGGCCACAGGCAACATGCAGTGTGTGTTCCCAGCTCCCCGTCTCTTCAGTGCGCGGATAGCCTCATACTCACCCCGTGCGACGGGTAGGTCAGCCAGCCCCAGTCCCCAGGGATCAGCGCCGTGTCCAGCAAGTTCACTGCAAAACACAGGAGGAAAAACTGCATTGGAAAACTGCTCAGCTTTCGCAAACAGCCTGGAAAATTGCACAGGCACCTGCACTGTGTGTCTGTGTGCTCCCAACCCCCGCAGCACACCCACCTACACCACTAGACTGTGCGCTCCCAACTCACACAACACACCCACCTGCACTGTGCGGCTGTGTGCTCCCACCCCGCAGCACACTCACCCGCACCGAGCGGCTGTGTGCTCCAATACCCACCTACACTCCTAGATCCCTGGATTCCAAGGCCAGAAGAGAGCACTGGGATCACCTAGCCTGACCTGCCGAGTAACACAGGCCAGGGAACCTCCCCAGAACAATTCCCAGAGCAGAGCTTTTAGAACAGCAGCCAATCGCCATTTCAAAGTGGCCAGTGATGAAGAATCCTCCCCAGCCCTTGGTAAATTGATCCCCAGGTTAATGACCCTCTGTCAAAACATACGCCTTATTTCCAGCTTCACCTTCCAGCCCTTGGATCGTGCTAGACCAAAGAGCCCGTTATTAAATATTTATTCCCCCTGTGGACACTGACAGCCTGGGACCAAGTCACTGCGTCCCCTTCTCTTTGTTACGCTAAGCAGGCTGAGCTCCGTGAGTCTGTCGCGGTAAGGCGGGTTTTCTAACCCTTGAATCATTCCTGCGGCTCTGCTGAACCCGCTCGCATATCTCGCCATCCTCCTTGAATCGCGGGCACCAGAACCGGACACACAGTCGCAGAGCGGTCACCCCCGTGCCAAATACAGAGGGAAAAGAACCTCTCTGCTCCTACTCGCCACTCCCCTGCTCATGCATTCCAGGGTCGCATTAGCCCTTTTGGCCACAGCCCTGCACCGGGAGCTCATGTGCGGCTGATTAGCCACCACGACCCCCAGATCTTTCTCCGAGTCACCGCTGCCTAGGAGAGAGTCGCCCCCTTGCGAGGACGGCCTGGGTTCGGTGTTCCAGATGTGTACAGGTACAGTCAGCCACGTTACAGCGCAGACAGCATGGCCAGCGCCACCAGCACTACGGACAGACCCCGTCAGACCCGCTCCAGACCTGGCAGGCAGGAGGCCCTCAGCTGCTCTGGCCGCAAGAGCTGCGCACTCTGCAAGGTGCTGGTCCTGCTCTCGGAGGCTGTGGCTGAGTGGGCTGCTGCCTGCATCACCAGGGCAAACCAAGCTGGTGTGAAGTGGTGGGATGTAGGCAGGAGGGACAAATGCCCCAGGGCCCCTCTCCCAGCTTCTCCCCCCTCACCTCCGGGCAGGGCAGTGCAGAGCTGGGAGTGATGAATGGGGACTGCAGAGGCGAAGCCAGCGCAACAGACGGTTAGGGGAGCTGTGCGTGTGTGAGGGTCTAATTCCTGTTTGCTCTGCCCTGCTCCACGCAGGGCGGCATGCTGCACTGGAGTACACCCTGCTGAGGGGGAATGCTGCGAGGCGCTGGGGTCTGTGGCTGTGACTCTGCTCACAGACAGAGCCGAGCTGCCCAAGGGCGACAGGCCGATTTGCAGAGGCCCATCTCGCTTGGGGTCCCTGAGTTCCCAGGCACATCCCATGCTGGGCTGGAGAGGGACACGGCTCTAGCCCCCATGGTGCCCGCTAACATGGGGCTGTGCGCTCAGCCAAGCTCTGCAAACTGTACGAGGACACAGGCACTGCCCAGCCCAGCACAGCGGGCACTCGTGGGTCAGCCCCGCCTGAGGACACAGGGGGTGGGAGAGGGACAGAGAGCAGGAGGGGAAGGATTTGACTTTGTCTCCTGAGCCTGCCCCGCCCCTGCGCAGCACTCACCGAGCTGGGCGGGCAGTTTCTCATTTCAACGATTGTCTTCTGGAGGCTCAGCTGAGCCTTTTCAACTCACTCCATGCACGGCATGAGCCGGGTTTGCCGTCTGCGCACACCAAACGCTGCCCGGCTGTCCGGCCTCCCCCGCATCTCTGCTAGCACCACACGGGAGACTGGCGTTCCCACGCACAGACTGCAGGCAAGAGGCTGCATGAGGGGTGCTGGCAATGTCACCCCTCCAAAAGCCTCCTACCACTGGGAGCTTAACAAAGAAACCCAGCAAATCAGTCCAGGGAGAGGAAAGCTGCTTAGGTCAGGAGAGAGACCAGGCTAACTTGAAAGCAGTTCAGTGTCTTCAGGGGAGAACAGTGAGGGAGGCGGCAGGGAAGAGAAGCAGGGAGGGTGAGCTGCTGCCGGCTGCAATCCGATGCGCTCGGCTCCCATTAGCCCCACGCTGATGTGCCCGGCAACTCAGCAACTGCTCAGGAAAAGGCTCTGCGGCTGCGGGAAGCGCATCCCTGCCCCAGAAACGCTCTGTGCCCAGTACGTTTCCCTGGACGCGTCAGTCAATAAAGCTTGTAAGGTAAACAGGAGACTGTGGATTCCCGGAGTCTCTCAGCAGGCTCAGCCTTGTATCAGGAGCGGATCAAGCTGACCTTCCTCTGCTCCCATCGACCAGCAATCGATCCCCCCGTCCTGCTCTCTCCAGCCATCACCTCCTTTGCTACTGCTTGATTTTTGGCTTTGATGATCTCTTAATGCTCCGGCACACAGCCACCGCCCCGTGGCCTGTAATGCTCCTTGCACGTTGCCAGCACCGGGCCTCAGACCCCGGCATGGCCCAGCAACGCGCCCCTACAGCCTCCCCTTCCCTCCCCGCCTGCCAGCTCCACAGCCCTATCACAGTGAACATGGCGAGTGCACCCGCACGCCCCAACCACGTGCAGCAAGCACACGGGTGAAATGCTGCTGGCTCTGGCGAGGTGGCAGGCCAAGGAAAGGTGCTCGGAAGAGCCGGCCAGACACTGCCCTGCCCCTCAGAGGGGGGTGTCTGCTGCTCCCTGCTCGTCGGGATGGTGTTCGGATTCCGGGTGCTAATGGAGGCAGCACGGCCCCGCAGCATGCAGGCTGCAGAGTGTGCGCGCCAGCACGGCCACCCCAATTGCATGGCTTTGCAGAGGCAGCTCAAAATATCAGCCGGCAACGGCAGGCACAGAACAGGGACCCTGGGCCATGGACCATGTCATCCAACTGCTGCCTGGTGTGTAACCCGCCTGTTCTTTGCTCCTTGCCGAGCGGCTACGGGCGCCAATCCCCGGCGGAGGTCACACGGCTATACCCGAATCAGGTACCTCTGCACCGATATCACAGTATCCACATTTAACTATTTCGGTAGAAAACCACAGCCCTGAATGAAATAATTCAGGGGGTGCAAAAGGGGATGAGACCTGACCTGCGAAGCACCGAGCACACCCGGCCTGATCCTGGCTGGGGATGGTAGGAACTGGAATACAAATAATACAGACCACCACTGAAACCACCTCTGCTGGGCTCCTGCCAGGCCCAGAGGAATACTGCAGCAAGCAGGGAATTCTCCTCAATAAGGGCCCAGCTCTGCGCAGCACCAGCCCACGCAGCCAGAGGAACAGGGCCATGTCCACTTGCTGTCCCAGATCAGGGAAGAAGTGGGAGAGGAAGCAGCAGGGAAGCAAGTCGGCTGCGCAGGGCCCGGGCGTCACGCTCCTGCCAGAGCAGATTAGGAGCCCTGGAGGCATTTATTAACGTTAGCAGAACAGTGGGAAAGAATTTCCAGGGTTTCTAATGCGACTTCCCTGGCTCTGCAACAGGACAAGGCCCTGCGCTCCCCGGCGAGGTGCTGCTCGGACTGCTAACGAGCCGCCTTGCCCTCAGCACACAGCACACAGCCTCTCAGATCTCAAAGCCATTTGTATTTGTGGCTGTTCATCTGAAGATGTTCGGCCTATTTTCCCCGGGCGATTCGCCCAGCCAGGGGCTTGGCCCCGGAGATTTCCTGCTGGGAACGCTGGAGCACGCTGCCTGTGTCCTCGGCGACCCGCAGGTCACCCCACTCGCCAGCCAGGTAGCAGAGAGGTCGATGCTAGCGTAGGCCCGGCTGCGATGCTCCCTGTGGAAATCGGGCGCTGTGTTTAGAAGCCGCTCCTAGGCTAGCAGAGAGACAGTCTCCGGTCTCACTGCAGAGACCTGGAAGGCTTTGGAAGCCTGCTAAGATCTCGGGTTAGGATTCCACATACGCCTGGCAGTCAGGTTGCTAACTCGGTCATATTTAAAACCTGCCCTGCCCCAGCTCTTTCCCCCCCAAGGTCCCAACCCTGCCCCGCGCCTCTTCCCCCAAGGCCCACCCCCATTCACTCCTCTTTCCCCCTCCCCCCCCGCCCGGGTCAGGAGGGATTGGCCTGCAGAGCTGGGGCTGGTAGCTGCACCCACCCGACGCAGGTAGGAGGTGGCCCCAGCTAAGTAGGGCTGGCGCAGGGGACAACCCAGCGCCTTCTCACCTCCCCCGTCTGCAGTAACCAGACTCTGGGTGCCTGGGCCCCTTTTCGACCGGACTTTCCTGGCTGCCCTCCCACTGACGGTGCTGCCCGGCTCCTGCAGTGCATCAGGGAGCTGCATCCTCCCCTGCGCTGGGCCCTGGGGAGCGGGAGGAAACGAATCGGTTCCGTCCGGTTCTCTCTAGGACGCACCCGGAGCTGCTTACTGAGGTCTCCGGTGCAGGGGAGAGGTAACGGGAACGTACTCGCCTTGGCGTTATTGTAAAACAAACAGCTACTGGACATGGGTGTGTAGTTCCCATCTAGCCCGAGAGATGCAGTATCCAGCCTGTGTTCTCACGTATGGTGTAAGAACAAGGCTCACAACCCTTAGACGGGGGGCAGGGCACAATGCCACTGGCACTGCCTGGCCCAGTCTGCAGAAATCGGACGGGTCTGACTCATCGTTATAAAAGTGATTGTATTTTGCACTGACCCTGTGGTTTGTGTGAGTGGGTGAACAGCCTTCTCCCGACTTTACAGACGGGGAAACAGACACGGGGCGCTACCTGACTTACCCAAAGTGACAGAGTCAGGCACTGGCTTGGAGAGGGACAGAGGCCAGCTCCACTGACGTGGATTCCTCTGCTCTAACCACTAGACATGCTGCCTACGGGTAAGCATCTCAGAAAGTTGAAACAGAGACTAAACAGCCCAGTGAAGAGTTAAGGGACGTTTCTCATCCTGGCGAGTGGTGACTTAGCCACACAACAGCCGCTGGCATTAAGGAAAAGCACATCACTAAAACCCTACAAGAAGCACAGAAAACATCCCCCACAAAGCCTTGCTCCTGAGTCCCCTGGGGAAAAAGAGCATAGCACAGGCTGAGATGAGCCTGCCCCTGTACAGGAACCCTCTGCCCCAGGCAGCACACTGCAGGGGAGCTGGACTGGACCCTCACTAGCAGTGCCAGTGCAGAGACAGATCAGCCCTGCCCCACAGCAGCAGGCCATGCCAGATGCCTCATCAGGGTCCCCTTCCACCTCAAATGTTTCTAGGCATATCCGAGAGCAGCAGGGGACCAAGAGGCGCTGCACGATCCCTCGCTAATTGTTAACCTGCTGCAGTCCTTGGACCAATGATAGCTCTTCCCTTCCGCAGGCAGTCGTCTCAGCAGCGCACGCATGGAGAGGAAGGGTCAGTGGGAGCAGCCCTGTCCCCCTGGGCTTCAATTCTTCACCATTAGAACTTCAAAGGCCTCCCAAGATTCACAGCAAGGCTCCGTCCCAGGAACAACGCCTCTTGCATTGATAATGAAACTCCGAGCCCCGTTTTCTCCACACGCCTGTTCCCTGCCTCTCAGTTACTAGCCCACTCGAACAGCAGAGCGGTGGAGCTGAGCTCCCTGCCCACGCTCTGGCTTCTCCCCGCTACTGGATCCAGTGCCGCACACCAAATAAACCAGAGGGTTTTAACTGCAGCAGAAAGCAAGCCTCAGGGTCACGAGGGACTCTCCATCACGGGCCCTTTTTAAGTCAGGATTGGGGGTTTTTCTAAAACACCTGCCTTTGTTCAAACAGGAATTATTGTGGGGACGTTCCGGAGGGTCAGACGGGATGATCCCAATGGTCCCTTCTGGCCTTGGAACCTATGAATCTATGGAAAAGGGGCAGGGAAGGGGCTCCCCCCAAGGAGGCGAACCAGCAAGTGGCATGCATTTCCCATGGACTGAAGCAGTATTTTCAAGAGACAGGCGTGGCCAGGGATCTGTAGCTAACCATTTACTCAGCGAATCAGCAGAGTGGCCAACCCTGAGCCTTCAAACACCATGAATCAGGCCTCAAAACATTACTAGACTGGCTTAAAAACCACGACATTGTAAACAGCAACAAAACGTTGGGTCTTTTTCTTGGCCTTCTGGCTGGGGGAGGGAGAGCTGCAGGGGGTTACGTTTTGAAGCTTTTCTCCACAATGAGGAGGCCTAGAAATAAATGCACCTTTTCTTGAAGGGAAAGATGAAATTCCCACATAATCACACGACTCCAGGATTTAAGGGAGAAAAAAAATCAAACCCTGAGAAACTCACAATAAAATTGTGCGAGTTGGTCTGACTGGAACATGGAGAATTTCCTGTTCAGGAACAACCCACGAAGAGCTCGGGGCTGTTTGTCATTCATGGCTGTGCAGCGGCTCCTTCGTCCACGCCACTTCCAGCCTCGGGCCTGGTCGGCGAAATCACACGCTGCTCTTACGGATCACGACCCCCAGACCCGGATGCCTGAAGTGAAGCACCTCAAAACTGGCCTGATCCAAAGGGTGCTGAGCACCCCAGGCCACTGCTGCCTGCAAGAGGAGCTGCAGATCCTCAGCAACTTTGGAAACCCGGGGCAGGCCCTTAGCAGCCATCACATCCTGTTGGGAACCAGTGGCCTCGCGGGCCAGAGTTTTTATTTTTTAACCAGGAGAATAATGAATGAGCTCCTTTGGGCTGCCAAACCTTAGTGCTTCAATCCCCTGGGTCCCTGATCAGGTCAGCTCTAAACCAGCCTCCCTTTATTCTCTCATTCCTCTCCTGCCTGATGGCAATACTGCTACATTTATCACCTGACACAGATGCTGCAGGTTGCTGCCCCTTCCCCCAGGATTTTGAAGCACTGCATTGAATGGCTGGTGTAAGAGAGATGATTGATCTGGGACGCCTCCATTTTTGGATGTCCAGTTCTGAGACACCTAGGCCCAGAACCGCAAACATATTCAGGCACTTGACGCTCATTGAAATCAATGGGAATTACGCACCTTTGAGGATCTGGGACCTGGGGCCTGATTCTCAGAGAAGCTCTACAGGCTCCTATTGGCTTTGTTTGGACTTGCCAATCCAGTTGGAGGCAATCAAAATCCGTGGCCACTTTGCAAAAGTGTGGCATGTGTGTTTTCAGGGCCACGTTACTGGGCTGCAATGTAAGTTTCCTGTTTTGGAGGTGATGCCCACACGATCCTTCTGTCCGGATTCCTGGGAGAAGGACAATCATGCATGTTTTCAGGCTGTCTCAATACGTCCGTACTACGGACGCATCCGGCAGTGGAATTTCTTAGAGCTGTGGCTGGTTTCAGCTGGCACGTGCAATACTTCAACAATGATTCGCAATGTCCATCGCTCTTGTCCAAGACCAAATGTCCCATTAGGCTGCTCTCAGTAAATTCCCATGCAGCTCGTGGCTCCTACTTTTGTATACACCTGGATCTCTCAGCTCTCCCGCTACTATTGCACCGAACACACACGTAGAAGCCCTGGCCTTTTAAACCTGCTATAAATTCCAAAAGTTCCTCCTGTCTATTGTCTACAGATGTGGCTGCAGGTCAAATTCAGCACTGATGTAAGAAGGTTCCACCTCCAATGATGTTAATGGGAATTTACCCACTGGGGTGAATTTGGCCCTGTATGTTTCATCTAAACCATTTATCTTAGGGAAACAAAAACCACATTACACTTTTCCAAGCAGCTGAAACTGCATCTCAGCAGATTTTGCTTCAGAAGCCCGGCAGTTCTGTAGCCACGTAACCCAGGGTGCCCCAGACGGAGGGTAACTGAGCCAAACGGTGCTGTGACCTGGCTCACAGGGAGTATGTTCCTGCACAGCCGAGCGCAGGAGAGTGCCCGAGAACCATCTCCTGGCGGCACAAGCTCACGCACTAGGTGGATAAAAGAGAAGAGATTCCCCAGCTGAGGGAGACCAGGTCCCTGCAGAAGCAGTGGGGGTGTGAGTGGGGACTGAGCAGGCTCCCTGCTGGAGGAGAGGAGATGGGGGAAGACACATTTCAGTCTGCACACCTCCACTGTCAAAGTCAAAACTCTCTGGCATAAACCGGCCCCCAGTCTCTCTCCTCTACTGTCGCTTCCGACTGATGAGCCTCCAGCTTATGAATTGTTCACTGAGAAATTCTGATGTGTTTTCAAACGTATTTGTTAGTCATAATCATTTGAAGGACACGTCTTGTGAACGAGAGTCAGTCTATCTGGGATTTGTCAACTATTGCTTACACCTTGATTGATCGATTGATTCCTTCGATTACACTTTCAACGATTTGCTCTTTGTCAATCACGGTCTGATTGGGCACTCCAGGGTGGCGTTTCCACCCCAACGTTGCAGCAATTTTTAGCGCTGGTTGACATTTTTTGAATGGAAAGGATTTTTTCTGCTGGAAAAAAAAAAAATTGATGGACTTTTTACAAAAATTTTCAATGATTTTTAGAATTTTTTTTGAAAAAATGTTCATGTTAATTTAAAAAGGAATTATACTGAATGGTTATTGAATTCATTATAAAAATGGTTATTCACATTTTTTGTTTAAATATAACATTTTTGGTAATGAATTTAATTTCTCTTCAAGTTTTATTTAAATTTATATTTTATATTTATCAAAATAGTTATCCAAATTTGTCGTTTAACAAAAACTGGATTTTCAGTCCACAACATATTTTAATAACTATTTTGATAACAAAATTGGCAGTGGGGTATTTTTGAAAACTAATTCCATTTTGAATCCTGCAAGATGAAAATAACTCCAAATTTTTTGTAAACATTTTTGGACTAGCTCTATAAAATATTATTAACAGGAGGAAAAAAATTAAAGAGCTTTCAAGATGTGCTCAGGCCCCATTCCAGAATGAACCTTTTTGCACCCCCATATAGTTCCACCAACATTCTTGCAAACAGAAAACAGCAAAACAAAAAATCACTCCTGCAATTGTTCATAAAATACCAATACAAATAAATACATTGCAAATTTTGTCAAGCCAATTCACAGATTTTACTTAAATATTCACAAGTACTTTTTGCACTATTCAGCCATCTCTAATGATCTACATGAAGAAAATCTTTGTTACTTCCCCTATTCCTAAATGCTAAAACTGACTGTAGCCTCCTCAAATCATTTATGTAGTGTTACAGCCAGAAAAGCCATTTCCCTTTCTTTCAGATATTTACTAGGCCATCAATCCTTCCCTCATCACTGCTGGAAGCAGGACTGACAACATAATGCACATTGAATAAGTTATCGGCTGAATTTTGCCTCTTTTTCCATTTGCACACAGAGCCCATTCATGAGATTACAACTGGAAGATTAGGACGGGAGAGAGGAGTCCATGAAACGATCTCTCCATTAAACTGTGGCCCGCACTATGCTCCCATTTAGACACCAAAATAAACAGCCAAGTTTTCAAAAGAAACACTGAATGCTGCTTAGCTCTTTTGAAAATAAGACCCCATTTATGGGAAGGGGCTGCCCACTTACAGATCTGGCCCCGGTAGAAATCTGCTTTTGAAAATCTGCTCCTGGAAGCAAAGCCCACTGGGCAACTCGGAAAATCCCTCTGTTAGTTATGGAGGGGGGGTGTGCCCCCTCCCTCGATTTTACAAGTTAGATTTGTACGATGGGAATTCCTTCCCTTCTTTCTGTATTTGCTATTCTCTAAGATCATGGTACCTCACCACCTTTCTTCATTTTTCAGAAATTGCTATCAGTAGCTGTTTTTCTTCTCCCCTATGACTGGAGGGGTAATAATGGGCCACTTCACCTTGAATGGTCCCTGAAATGTGTTAATTACTTATGCTCAGGGACGTGCACAAGGGGGGACAAGCAGGGACACAGGCCCCCCCAATAACTGGCAGGAGCACAGAGCTCCTCTGGCCCTGGGGCTGCAGCGGGGGCACAGAACTCCTCCAGACTTGGGGCTGGAGGAACTCTCTCTCTCTCTGTCTCTCTCTGCAGCAGCCCCAGGACCAGAAGAGCTCTGTGACCCCACCACAGCCCGGGTGCCCCTGCCGCAACCCCAGGGCTGGAGTGGCTGTGTGTCCCCCTCCCCCTTTTTCTACAACAACCCCCTGGCTTCGTTATAGCCAGGGTTTGCTGTATTCCCTCATCATTCCATCATGTGTTTAACGCACCCCTCTAAAAGTGGTCAAATGTAAAGGCCTGCACACACCCCTGCTGACGCTAAACAATCTGTTCCACCTTGTATTTAGCTATGACACTCTGAGCATATTTCCCACACCTGAGGAAGAGCTCTGGATAGCTCGAAAGCTTGTCTCTCTCCCCACCAGAAGTGGGCCCAATAAAAGATACTCCCTCTCAGCCACCCTGTTCCTCTAATGCCCTGGGACCAACACGGCTACAACAACATTGCATAGATCAGTAGCACAGTAAACTTATCTCCTGATTCCCTAAATACCCAGGCATGCATTTAATCCCAGACAGCTAATTTATGCATGTTCAGATTATACAAATGCTTCCCTATCTAGGGTGTGATTATGCTAAGGGTTTTGAAGCAGATTGATATCAGCGGGAATTTCTGATTAAAAACTGATGATACAATATGGCCTATGTTCTTTGTCAATAATTCCTTTTACAGGTTCTTCCTCACTCACTAACCGACCAAATTACTTTCTTCTCCTTTCCTGCGTGAAGATAGATTTTCAAACAAGTTCAGGATCTCGGCTATTTCAGCGTGATCATTAATTTCTTCCCCTTCCTCTTTTATCAATGGATCTAGTGCTGTCCTGTCTCCGTAGTGTTTCCTTGCCCCTGATAGATTTGATAAATGCCCTCATTCCCCCATTGGCTGCATTAACTCATTCTGCTCTCTGGCTGCCCGTATCTTCCCCCCACAAGCTTTAACTGACTCTCAACTTTCCCGTTCACTTGCCTTTAACACCCGCCCAGTCACTCCTGGTGCCTTGCACAGGGTGATGTGTTTATGTCCAATGCAACAGAAATATGCAACAGCACCAAATCCTGGTGCTGCTTGGGAAGTGCCTGAAACAAATCGGGGACCCCGACCACGCTGTGAACCCAGGCTGGCAACACACAGGATGAACCCAGGAGACCAGGACAATCCAGCCACTTGGGCGCTGAGTGGTCTGCACAGCGCCGTGTCCTTTGCTCCTGGAGCACTATCCCCTGCCGTGGGGATTCTGTTGTGCTGTAGTGATGTAGAAAGCAGCTAGCAGTTAGCACCTTGCTTCTCCGTCAGGAGAGTAACGTGGTGGGTAAATGGGCTTGTCAAGGCTGCAATCTGAGCGGAAGGAGGAGAAAGCTGAGCATCTTAAATGGAGCTGCTTCCCTTCACAGAGATGCCACGAAGATACATTTAGGTACACCACTGACCACTCACTCCCTGATGCAAAGGGAAGCATGCACGGGATGTCCCATAATAAGAGAGGTGGTGAAGGGTGCAAACACATGTGTGCACACACCCATCTACACAGACAGATGTGTAACAACAGTGCCCTCCACACAGACACTTAGGGGATGCATAATGATTACCAGCACATTCATGACTCTGGAAGCTGCACTTTAAACACCCCTGTTGGTTTGAAAGACTCCATCGGATTGAGAGACCTTTCCTAAACTTGAGATGACGAATGCAGGGCCGCCAGCTGCATTACCTGCTCGGAGCTCTCAGTCCAGAGGAAACACCGTAAGTAGAGTGGGTTGAACATTTTTGGACAGAACCATTTTCCGTACGAAAATGCAGATTTGTCAAAAATCAAAACATTTTGCAGGGACAGATCATTTTTGATCAAATTTTCTGTAGGAAAAAGTCCAAACAAATCTTGCAACTGTTTTATTTCATTTTGAAAATGTTGAAATGTTTAGTTTCAATAAGATAAAAATATTTCATTTCAGCTTTATCCTTTTGTTTCATTTCTTTTTGACTGTTTATTAATTATATTATAATGTTTTGACATTATCAAAGCAGAGCATTTTATTTTATTGAAACATTATGGTTCTATGATCCTAAATAAAAAAAAAATTCAGAACAAAAAGCCAAAGTTTCCCTCGGAGCAAAAATTCTGATTTGGAACAGAAATGATTTTTCAAAATGTCCGAATTTCCTGCACAACAAAAAAAGGATTTGCATTCTCCAAACAGCTTGTTTTAAGTTAATCGCTGAACAAGCAACATCTACCCCACAACACACACCCTAGAGCCCCGATCCTGCAAAGACCTAGTTACACACAACTGTCAGTCTTTGCAAGATTGGGGCCCCAGACCTAAGCAGGATCCTTGAGCACTCGGGGAAGGGCCCTGCAGGTGGAAAACGGCGCTCCTGTGGAAAGAGCAAGGCTGTTCGGCATCGCTGGAATGGGAGGAAGAGCAGACTGAGGCAGCTTCTCCAGCTTACACACGTAAACACATACCCATGCACATATACAAGACCCTTTCCATGCGCACACCCACCGCACACACACACTCGGCAGGTTTAACTGAGGCAGATGTGACTGAGGAGG
This sequence comes from Emydura macquarii macquarii, assembly GCF_026122565.2. Classification (NCBI taxonomy): domain Eukaryota; kingdom Metazoa; phylum Chordata; order Testudines; family Chelidae; genus Emydura; species Emydura macquarii. Next base: position 52,110,173 of record NW_027132905.1, read on the forward strand.
ATTTTCTGCTCTGAAGCTGCACTTTCCACCTTCTGGATTTACACCAGGTTCTAGCACTCAGACTAAACTCAACCAGATCTCCTAACAATTCACCCCTCACGCAGTGCACATGGGGGCAGGGATGCCAGGATGTCCTCAGCCCATTGGTGCCCAGCGGGTTGGTATTTGAGGATGGTGAGGTTAAGCCCCAGCTGTCGAAGCACTGCAGGGTGTGGTGTCACCCTCTGGCACAGAGGTTCCTGTGGACTGTGGCTAGCCCGGCTGTATGTAGGACGTAGGAATCCAAGGGCCCAGCTCACAGACTTCCTGGGGCTAAATGCAGATTAGCTCCTCAAGTGACAAGAATAAAGCCCAGTGCCCGTCAGCTGCTCTCTGCACCCTAGCCCTGGGGAAACCCAGCCCCAGAGACATTGGGAGCAGCCGTCGCATTCACAGCCCCAGGGAAAAGTCTGGGGAAGGGGCTATGTGGGCTTTGATCCTTACCGAAGTGTCTGAGCCTGGGGCAGTGCTAGATGGGCGTGGGGAGGAAAATGCTGGCGGGAAAGGGTTAGACTGAGATGGGGGGGAAACAGTCATTACAGGAGGAGTGGGTAGAACAGAGGAGGGAGTGTCAATGGGGATGGGAAGTCTGTGGAGAGAGGGCTGAGCCATGGGGGGGGGGACCTAAAGCCCTGCCTGGTATTCCTCCGCACTGCTCCCGTAACCCTGACATCACAGACACCGCGTGCACCCCGCTCTCCACAGCCCTGCGTTCTCCAACGCGAGCCCAGCAGCCACAAATCAAAGCTCACCCCACATTTCAAAGCTGCAAACACGCGCTGGGGTTTGGGGCGAGGGTCTGAGGAGGAGGAGGAGGACAGATGACTACGTTAGTCAGGTTAGTCCCGTGTGAATCAGAGCCCAGTCGCTGGTCCCAAAGCAGTTAGCAGTGTGAGCGAGAAACCTGCCTCTGAGGACACGCCTGCCAGTGGCCTCCACCCCTGGTACCTCGGTGTCTGATCAAAGGGCAGGGGGCCTGCCTCAGTCTGCGCTGCCAGGCAGCCAGCAGTGCGGCGATACGCTTCATCTGCAGGAGCAGGGAGAAGGGGACATGGGGCCAGGGGGTGAACCTGGGCAAAGGGAGGCATGAAGCTGGGCCGTGGGAGAGAGCTGCAGAGCTCACCTGATGATGCAACAGAGCTCGTCTGGCCGGGACACAGAGCCCTGCCAGCTGGGAGCCGGCGCCAGCCCAGCACACAGCTGTCTCCACCGGTGCTTGTCCAAACACCTGCCAGCTCCTGAGCCATTTGTGCGCAGATGGGCTCAGAGGGGGCTATGCTAAGAGCTAAGCTGCCCTGCTGGCGCGGCAGGGCGAGGGCCCCTGCGCACAGGCCACACCTGGGGCAAAGAGGGGCCAGCTGACGCCCTGGAAGGTCTGTCGACACGGCAGCCCAGGGAGACAGACTCACACTAGTGGGGCTTCCCCTAGCGCTAAAACCGCAGCGTGGACGGCTCCGGCTGCAGCGGGGGCTCTCCAGCTCATCGGCTCAAGTCCCTGGCAGGGTGAGCTTCGCAGCTCCGAGCTGAGCCACGGGGCCAGGGCGACGGGACGCTCCCGATACAGGGCTGGCGCGGTGCCTGGCACACTGCTCTTCTCGGAGCAAGACAGCGACCGACCCCCCGGGGTGAGCTGCCGACAACGCCCCCAAGATCCACAGCAGCGCCGGCACGGGTGGGATGTGGGCACGAACTCCAGCAGGAGCCACGTGCCCGCCCCTCCCTGCAGCGGGACCTCGGCACACCCAGCACTGCTCCCCTAAGGCCAGGCCGCTGGGGACCCGCTCGCCTCCCTCCACACTAGGCTGGTTCCCAGCCGGCAGGTCGCAGAGGGAGCTGGTTTCCAGCCCCCTCCACGCTCTCCTCCCTGTGTCTTTAAAGCGGCCAGCCCACGGCATGTTCCCAGGAGCACAAGGCGATGGAGAGCAGCAGCTCCCATGGCTTCTGCTGCCTGGGAGCCAGGAGCTCAGCCCAGGCGCCCTGCCCAGCACTGGGGTTACTGCAGCCGCGGGGGCTGCCTGGTCTCCCCAGGCTGCTGCCCTGTGTGTGCCCAGGAGGCAGTCCTGTGTGACGGGAGTTGGCGCTGGGCTCCGGGGGCAGGGAACGCCAGAGCCTTCGGCAGAGCTTCAAGTGTGGCAGGGAGGGGGCGCAAAGGGTCCCACACCCAGCAAAAATCTTAATTAGGAACGGAGCCGGGTGACCACGGGCACTGACTGACCCTGCTGCCATTCCCAGAGTATGAGAGACACCCCCCCACACACACACACGCACTTTTTCCAGACCACTTTAAGAACTGCCTTGGAGTAAGGGGAGAGAGATGGCGCTCGGGTCCCATTGCCGGGACTCTCCCTCAGGGAGGAGCAGGAAAGTAGCCATGGAGAAGGGCAGCAGGGGTGCCAGGGACGGGGGCGATGGGCCGAGGGGATGGGCAAGATGGGCCGAGGGCATGAGGGATCTGGGCAGCGGGGCCAGATGATGGCTGGGGCTGGGCCACAGGGAACGGGGAGAAGCTCTGCTGGCAGGGTGGGACGCTGGGCCCCCCGGGTCAGGAGGCTCCAAGCAGGGCTGGCAGATGGGAGGGCAGGGACGGGGCACTCGACGATGAGCTGTTCCGTTCACCGCCGCTGAAGCACCTGGCCTTGGGCTGGGATGCGGGGCTGGATGGACCGTTGGCCTGATGCGGTCTGGCCGGGGGAGGGCTGGGGCAGGCGGGAGACGGGGCAGGCAGGATGTCCTGGCAAGGCGGCAGGGAGCTGCTGTCCGCGCTGTCCGGTGACAGGCGGCTGGAGGTCGGAGGTGGCAGCCAGGACGCAGCTCCGCAGGGGTCAGCGGCAGCAGGGCTGGCCCGGCCGGTGCGGGCAGCGGGAACTCCGGCAATAGGACGGGGCACCAGGCGGCACGGACCGGGCGAGGGACACCTGCAGCCCCGGAGAGACGCAGCGAGAAGGCTGCGGCCAGGGCAGCCGGGCAGGGGCGCGGGGCTGCAGCGTCCCGGGGCGCCCCGCAGCTGTGCACGGGGGAAGTTACTGTCGCTGCCTCCGGCCGCGCACCGCACCCGGGGAGCGCCCGGCTGCACGGCCCCGGCCCGCACCTCTCCAGGTCCCTCCGCAGCCCCGGGGTCCGGCCCGCAGCGGCCCGGCTCCGGTCCCTGCTCCAGCGCGGTCCCGGCTACTCCGCCCGGCCCGGCCCCGGGCATCTGCCGCCAAGTCCGCTCGCCCTGCGCAGAAGTTGGGCCGCCCCGGGCTGCGGGAGCGCGGGACCCGGGCAGTGGGGCCGCTGTGCCCGGCCCGGCCCGGCCCGGCCTCCCCGCGGGGGAAGGGGCCCCCGGCCCCGCCGCGGCCACGCCCGCCCCGCCGGGTCACCTGGGCGCTTACCTTCGCTGCTGGCGGCCGCGGCGCAGGCGGCGATGGCGATGGCGAGGAGCCAGGCGAGCGGCGGCGGCCGTGCCATGGCGCACGGCGCGGCGCAGCGCGGGGAGCTCGGCGCGGCGCAGCTCGGCCCGGCCCGGCCAGCCGCACTTTCACTCACTTGCTCACACACACACACGGGCGAGCTGCGTGCGGGGCGGGACCAGACCCTGCCTGTCACGGCCTGGAAGCCAATTGGATGCCCGGGTTTTGGAGCTGCCCCCCCGGTCCTCCAACACGGTGCGTCCGCGCGCTGGGCTCCTGCGCGTCGTCCCGTGCCGCTCACACCGACCCGGGGCCGCTTTGCTCCCGCCGCCCGGCTCCGCGCCTGACCCCAGACTCACAGCCGGGCCGCCTCGCTGCGCTGGTGCCGGCCGCGGGGCCGTGGGGCTGGCTGGGCAGGGGCGGGCTGGGCGGCGAGGCGCTGTGCAGAGGAAGCCAAGCGCCCGGAGATCCCGCCTGGGGCGAGCTGGGGCTGGGGCTGGGGCTGGAAAGTTCTTGCGAAGGTTCCGCTGCCAAGACCCGAGTCCCGGCTCCGCGTTTCTTCTGCAGCTGGTGGGGACCGGGTGGCTGCCGGGATAAATGGCAGGAGGGTGACCAGACAGCAGGTGTGGACACCCAGGAGGGTGGGGGATAATAGGCAGCTGTGTAAGACAAGGCCCCGAATATTGGGACCGTCCCTATAAAATCGGGAGGTCTGGGCACGCTAAAGGCCGCACAGCTGGGCTGAGGGGCCAGAGCACTCCTGCGGGGGAGCTCTCCGGGGTCGCTATAAAACACCATAGGTGTGTCTGTGCAGAATGCAGCAGCCATGGTGTTCACAGCCCAGCCACCTGCTGCCGAGGAAATGCCCACGCCGGGCTCTCTCTGCAGGACCGATCCTGGCCCAGCAGATCACCTGCTCCCTGTGCCACTGGCTGTGCTTCACCCCCGCTCACACCCAGGGCCAGCTCCGCACGGTGCTGTGCCGGGTGCTCCGGTAACTTCCCAGGCAGACGGTCTCTTCGCGGTGCATCTCGGGGCTGACCTCTGTCTCTAGCACTGCAGAGGCAAAGTGCCCGGGTGCCCGGGGGCATCTCCACTCCTCAGCACTGAGGCACTGCCCACTCCACCTGGCCTCTCAGGTGAGGAAGTTCAAAGGGCAGGCCCTGTTTTGGGGTCGCTGGATTTCCTGGGGCAGTCTGGGAGTGGGCTCTGAGCGCTGCTTCCTTTCCTAACCACCTCCGTTTGGAAAACTTGCCTTAGCCACGACCTGCTGTCAAGGGTTGCCCATGGGGGACATGTCACCCCATCGCCCAGCTGGTTACCCTGAGTGCTGCCCGCTCCCTGAGCGACAGTCTGAAAGAAGGTGCTAACCCCAGGTTAGGTCTCCAGGAGAGCATCCAGCCAGCCCAAGGCAGAGCAGAATTCACACAGGGATTCCTCCCACCCAACGTCCAACCACCACTCCCTCGCTTGGCCACTTAGCCACCCACCCGCTCCCTGCTGGCTCTGTCTCCCTCCTGCCCCCGGAGCCTGGCTCCTCACCGGGGAAGCTCCTGGAGGCTCCCTGGCTCCCCAGCACAGCCAGGGTGCAATTTACACCCACGAGCCAGCCCCTCCAAAGTGGTCAGCTGCAGGCAGCACCTCTGCACGGGGTAACGTGCTAGCTTGCAGGGTACCGGGGCTACTGCACTTGGCTGGATGGGTCTGGTCCGGCACCATCATTTCCACTTGCCCCGACTGGCTGGAGGCCTGGGAAGCAGACGTGATATGAGGCTATTGTGGGGCACAGCGGGAGAATCCCTTGGACAGGCTTTGCGGGGGAGCAGGATGCTGCGAGCGCCAGCTCTGTGGGCTGCATGTGCACGTGCACGCGTGTGCGGGCCGTCATGGGTCACTGCAAAGTGTCGGTTCTTCTCCAGACACAGACAGGCAGACTGTCAAGCTGAGCCACAGAGACAGGCGGGCAAGGAGAACCGGGCCACAGAGGGGGCCAGGGGCAGGTCCACAGGCCACCTCCGAGGATGAGGGCTGGGTAGAGCTCAGAGAATGGGCCCAGTCCCCTCCCACGGCCATTGTGTGTGCTTCCTGCACCATCAGGCAGCCGCTCTGCCAGCCCTCGCTGTTCTCCAGCCGGCCCTGCTGCCGTGCTGGCAGGGGCAGGGAGCCTGGCAGTCCTCGGGGGATGGCATTTATAGCGCGCCCAGCACCCGAGCATTGGGTCTGACAGGCTGAAAAACGGATATGTTCCAGCTCTTGTTGCCTTACCAACGCCCAGCACCCTAGACATTGTGTCCCCCATCCCGCCTCTGTCGCCAGCAGACGAGCAGCCCCTGCACCTTGGAGGGTCTCTGAATAACACTCTGACTGCAAATGGGACAGAGCTGAGCCCAGCACCCTCTCCCGGCTCTTCTGCCCCTTCCTCCCACCGGCCCTGGGTCTCCCCGTTCTCCTGCCCCTTCTCCCCCAGGACTCATTACCATTTCTCCCAACCTTCCCCACCTGTGTCACCAGAGCCCCAGGGCCAGAGGAGGGGGGGGAAGGGGCAGGAGAGCCAGGAAAGAGGTGTGCTGGGCTCAGCTCTGTCCCCAGTTGCAGGGATTCGGTGGCTGCTTCCTCGGGGATCCTCGCTCCCTCTGGCTAGTAAAGTGTGTGTGTGGGTGGGGGGGGAGCTCTGCAGACCCTGCCTGGACCCGAGAAATCTCTTCTTCCCCCACGAACCCTGCTGGCTCCTCCAAGAGCCAGGACTAAGCCCTGCAGCCCTGGCCTGGGCAGGGGAGGCGCGGTGGGTGCAGCCTTCAGCCCAGCTGCCCCTCCCTGCAGCAGCGAGCTCTCGCTGTCGCTGTCACACATGTCCTCTGGCTTTGGCTCTACCCGTTTCACATGCATATTGCTGCATCCTCTGTGTGTCTCTTGTCATCCGCAGCGTCCCCTGGACGTGGTTCTGCACCTAGCTGTCACGGAGACAGGGAGGATATTTATAGATGCAGGAGAGACAGGAACACAGTTAAAACTAATAATTCCCCTGCCTTCAGGAGAGTTAACACTAGGCAGCCCAGCAGCTCAGGGACAGGGCTGGGCAGGAGGGGCCAGGAGCCAGGCCATCTGCACAGGTTTTCCACCCCGGGTCCAGCAGTCACACCCTAGAAGGGGCCTTGGGATGATCTTTCCATGCTCCCAGTGCATCCCTGTCTTAGCAGCACCCAGCATTCAGACACTTCAGTGGTGGTGCTCCAGGAAGGCCAGTGACAGACTCACGCTGTTTCCCTGCTGGGCTGTCCATCGGAGCGGTCTCTGAAGAAGGAAAAGCTTAACGCTCCCTCCTCTCATTTCAGCTCCACTTGCGCTCTTCTTTAGCATGACTTCGATCTTAGCAACGTCTGGGTCAGCCCAGTAACGAAGTGCAGGGGTGCCGCTGCATCTCCTGTCCCCATCGCACCCTCCCACTCTGCTGTCTCACCTGATCCGGCACCGGGGCGGCTCTTGGGTAGCTGGGAACCAGCTTTCTGCCGGGCAGTGCAAGTGGAAGCTGGTCATGGAGTCATTAAGTGAACAGCACCACCTCCAGGAGCACTCACTCAGCCGCTCCCAGCCTAGGCAAAGCCAGAGTCCTCCGTCCCTGACCCATTCTCTTCTCTCTCTTCTCTTCTCTTCTCTCTGCATCAGAAAAGCTGCAGCACGGTGGGCGTTCCAGCCAGGCTCAGCTCCCTGCCAGGCGGGATTTGGGGCTGGATGGCAGCCCTAAGCGTTAGAAGGTGCAGTGTGGTGCAGCAAGCTGCTGGGGTGATAGTGGTGCAGGCCCAACACTGAAGACCAGAGGTGTTAGTGGTAAGTCTCTCTGCAGGGTGCTGGCGCAGACTGAGAACCCTTCGGCATGCCCTGGGGTTGGAGAGAGTGCCAGGGCCGCACAGCTGTCTGTCAGTCTGTCCCCTGCCGAGGACTCTGCCAGAGCCTCTTCTGATCTCCTGGGGGGAGGAGGAGTTAGAGAAGCAGCCAGAGCACGTGGCTGTAGGGCAGCGAGTTCGACAGACCACACTCCGGCAGAGCCATCATGTCTCTGACCTGGGCACTAGTAACCAGTGTGACTGCCCCCTCCGGTCCTGAGCTTCCAGCTGGCAGGAGGATGGGGGGAGCAGAGGGAGGCTCTGAGCACAAGCAGCCCATGGAGAGCGGCCCCCGAGGCTGTCTGCACTCAAAGACTCTGCCAACTCAGCCCCTTGCTCCTCCACCCTGATGTGGGCCTCCTTAGCAGGGGGAGAGCTGTGGAAAAAGCATCCACCTGTGCCCATGGAGATAGGACACGGAGGGGATGCCCTGCACCCTCCAGGCTCCCTCCCGCTTTTCCCTTCTCATGCACACACCAGGGCCTGGTTTGAAACTGGAATGTTATTACACTCAGTATCTCAAACCAAGCCTCCCTCTGGATGGGAGCTGCAGCGGCCAGAGCTGTCCCCTTCCACCTCCTGAGCAGAGCTCCAAGCCTTACAGGGACCGGGCGCAGGTATAACAGCCCTGGCATTCCCTGACAAATGCTGCCCTCATTTGTAGGAGCATCCCGACATTGCTAGCAACAAAATGTGACATTCAGTTCGTCCGTTCGACTCACCAGCGGTCGTCTACGAGTCCCACACACTCGTAACTGGCGTTCTCAAGTGAATCTTGGGATCTGTCCCCCTCACACATTTCGGAGCCCATGGTGGACATTTCTGCATCTCCTTCCAGTTTATTCACATTAAGCAGGATGTTTCGGCGGCACTTCTAGCTCCACTGCCCAAGAGAACAGAGTGGTAGCAGTTTTAATTCCCAAAAATATCCATACCTTATGAAATAACAGTCCCTGTCTATCGGATATACTGCCATGGAGTTCCAAGTCACTATCGTTTAGAAATCCAGCCGTAACAAAACTATCCAGAGCTATAAAACCCCCGTTTAGAACAACATCCGTGCCACAAGTCAATAGCACTTTGTTTACCTCAAGTCCATCGGTCTGGCTGGAATGCAGAATAACCTACGGGCAGAGGGACTGAGCATGGGCGAAGAAGTCAGAGTGAAATAAAAGACTGCAGTGAAGAACTCGAACACCTTCTTGTCCATCTTCTGCTTGTATTCCACAGACTGGACTATCCCCTTTCCTTTGCTATGCTACATGGATTTGGTTTTCCTAATAGGATCTTATTTTCCTGGTCCCTCTCTCGGAAAGTTTCCTGACAAGAACTCGCTCACGTGGTAGGAGGCCAACCCCTGGCCCTCTCTGATCATAGTGAATTTTACCACAAGCTCCGATTTCTGAGAACTTTTTGATGTCAGGTAATAAGATTCTTTCATCTACAGTTTCCATTTCTCAGTGTAATCTGTATTGCCCCAGCTGCAGCTTCAGAATGTATAGGCAAACCAAACGTGATGTCAAGGGCAGAGGCGGTGATCTTCCACAGAGTAAGCAGAAAGGTGGGGATTCTTTCTCCCCCGTGGTTGTGCCGGCCTCTTTGTCTCACTCAGCCCCTCCCCCCCCTTCGCCTGGCAGGAGCAAGTCTGTGACAGGAAGCCCCCGCTGGGATGCCCGGTGCTGAAAGAGAACCCTGTGAGCCTATTCACGGGGGCTAGGGCAATAAATGATAACAACCCCAAGTGCTGCTATGGCACTTTCCATCTCAGGATGACCGAGGGGCGATGAGCTAATGAGCCCCACCCCCAGTCCTGACCCATTCAGCAACCCGTCCGAAGTACCTCCTGCTGCCTTCCCCTTTGAACCTGTTCCTCCAAGGTCTGCTGGTCCTGTCACCACCTATTCCCAGCTCAAGTTCTCAGGGGGAAGCCATGCTGAGCTCATGCAGGGGCAAGCCATGTGCCTCTCCAGTTGTGGGACAGCCAGGAGCTAGCTGGGTCCCTAGCTGGGTCCCAGACTGCAATGGCCTCTGTGGAGATACCTGAGTTCAGGGATACCCCTACCTGCCCTGGTGCCACCTGCTGTGATGGCTCCTGCGTACTCCAGGTCACGCCAATGCGGGGCCCGCCAGGGAGGTGCAGTCACTGGGGTTACTGCCAGGGGGGCTCAACAGCCACTTTGTGCTGCCATGGTGGGGTAAATCCCCCCAGGGAGTCCAGGTGGCTGCTTCATGCCCTTGAACAAGGCACCACCGGAGAGTCCCAGAAGATGCCGCTGCCGAGTGTTCTCTCAGCTCCTCCCCAAGGCGGGGAGAAGACCGTTCCCATCCCTTTCCATTCCCCCAGGCAGGCGGCATGCTCCTTTCCTTCTTCCTCCTCCCCCCGAGAGGGGCCCGGCCTGTGCCCCAGACCGCCTGGTGCGTCACAATTAAGGGCCTGTGCCCATGGTGGCATCTCTGCCCCACGCCAGGGGCCCTTGGCAAGCTGAGCAATCAGTGCCTGATTAATGCAGGTCACGGCTGCCGCGGCCTGGCGCTCTCTCCTCCCTTGTCATTACCAGAAATGCTGCGTATTAATATCCTTTATATTGAAAAAAGAATCTTATCATAATTTTGCCTGGTTGAGGGAGATGATTTGGAATGGGAATCCAGACAAACATGAGCCCTGGCTGAAGCAGGGGGAGAGTTTAAGAAAGGCCTTTTGGTAATATTCCTCGTTCCCTTATCAGCAAGGATATTAAACGTATTGAAATGCTAAACAGCCCTTTAATGGCTGGCTCTGATTTTCATTAAACGGGCGGAGGACGAGCACGCACGGACGGGATACTGTAGTGTTCTCTCTTGAAGAAATGCTGATTGCTGGATATTAAAGGTATTAATGTCCTTTTCGCCACGCCGCCGCTTCCCCCCTTGCTTATTTTCTCTCTTGCTGAAGTGGAACTTCCAAAGGCGGCTGCAACAACGCCGAGATGCCATGACAAGAGCCCGGGGCGCCCAGCGGAGGGCCCTGACAGAGGGTGCTGTTGGTGGAGGCCAGGTGCCTCCAGATCCTCAAACCCTCCCTGCGCTGTCAGAGCCTGCACCGCTTCCTGCTGAGGGCAGGTCTGGAGGGCACAGCCAGAACTCACCTGAGCCCACACGACACTCACCCTCCCACTGCTGCCACCACCCATGGAGCTGCTCCCGCAGATTTCCAAGTGCAGACCGGGCCATAAAGTCTGCCAGCGTGAACCAGAGCCGGGGGCTGACACTGCTCCAGTGCAATGGTTCAGGGAGGATCTCCCAGGGGGGAAGCACAGAAGGGCTGAAGATGTTCTGGGTGCAGACAAGGGAGTAGCTGTCATGCTCTGTGTTTCAGAGACTCTGGCCTGTGATACAGGCAGCTGGGATGGGGCTGCTCTAAAATACACCAGGGCCCATACAGTCACCCCTGCACCCTCAGCCAGCACCTTCTGTGTTGTGCTGCTCAGGAGAGCAGCTACCACACACAATCTGCCCCAGGATTCCTCAGCTAACAGTGCAAGTATTTGATCCAACCCTTCCAACACTTCTGTCCCCATCCCGGAGAAGCAAAGCAGGATACTGCCCAATTTGTATCCTTTGCCAGTCAGCGCCCAAGTCCTGGAGGGGCCCACCTCCTGGCAGTAACTGACCCAGCCTTTCCACACAACCAAGCGCAGCTCCAGCCATGGTACTTGTGATTTATCAGCTACTGAAGCAGCCAGCTGTAACCCAGGATCATCATTCTGTTGATAAAGTGTATAGTCAATTGCTTGGCCAGAATTTATACACAGATGAAAATGTAATAGGGGCCTAATCATTTATAACACAAGCTATACTTTTGTTCTGATTTTCCAAATTTTCCAAATTCTTTAGCACACATATACCTGCTTAAGATGCTTTTGCAGGTTTAGCTTAGACATTTATTTTTGCTTCCTTATTTTGCACATTACTTGTTTTCCATAATAAATATGGTGTTTGATTGCTAAAACAGATGCTCATAATCTTCTGAGAGAAGGTGTATTGCTCTCCCCTTCTGGACACTCTGTTTTAGCAAAAGAGATAGCAACAGAATTTTTACTCAAACTTTTAAGAGTTAATTTGCTTGTGATAAGTAATGCAACTTTTGTTAAATCTTTGAAAGCACAAACTTTAATAACCAATTTTTTTTAACACAACACAAAAGAAAATAGTATAAAAATAAAGCAAAATGAAATTTAAATGCAGTTTTATGCAAACACTTTGACGATATTATAAACTCTCATGACACTTAGTTGTGCTTGGGAGACAAAGGTAGAACCTGCTGAAAGTGTTTGGCTAGTTTTAACATTTCGTAACATAACCAGACATAATATATATTTTTAGACATTTTGGCTACAACATACGTATAATTATATTTTAATATTAAGAAAGGCACAAACAAATCTATAGAAACCTGTAAAAAGTTATGAGTTTATTAATATTACCTTTCATTAATGCTGAGGATTTTTCCTTGCAGGTTTTTTTTTTTTTTTTTTTCCATTTGAATAAAAAGCCTTTTATTAATAAAAGAAAAGCTTTTTGTTTGTAATTCCATTATTTATTGGGGCAGAAATATATGTACATATATTTATAACTGAGGCCTTTTTGAGCTTTGCAAAAGAAAAATGTAATTGATTTTCTGATAGATATGACCACACCATAGGATTAAAATAACATGGTAACACTTCTGTTACAGTTCCAGAGGGGTCGCCGTGTTAGTCTGTATACAGCAAAAACAAGGAGAGTTCTGTAGCACTTGAAAGACTAACACATTTAATTTCAGCAGACATAAGCATAAGGCATAAGCTTCAGCCCACTTCCTCAGATGCAGTTGGTAGATACAGTTGGTTGCTGTATTATTTCTACCAACTGCATCTGAGGAAGTGGGCTGAAGCCCACGAAAGCTTATGCCTGCTGAAATGAAATGTACTAGTCTTTCAAGTGCTACAGAACTCTCAGTGTTTTTACTTCGATTCAAAAGTATTTTGATAATTATGAGTGTCAAATTGGCTTCTGTTGCAACAAAGCAAAACCAAAAATGAGTCATGTGACGCTTTCAACATACAACAACATAGGGCAGCCTGCATGACATGCATGACAAACTTGCAATGAAAGACGAATAGTGCCAAAATTGTATTTATAACTATGTGAGATTTGACATTCAGAGCTGAACACAGGGGCAATGCATTTTGGAAAACAAAAAGTAAACACAAGAATTAAACATTTAATTAGGCAGTTATTTATTTAAAACTTTGAATAAGAATTGGTAAAATCCCTATTAAGTTCTTTGTCCACTTTGCTGTATTAATGTAATTCAGTTTCATTACTTTTATCTCAATACTACTACTCTATAGAAAGAAGGAAACCCATGTTCCGTATATTAGTTAGTGGCTAGGATTAGAAGCAAAGTAGCATTTCTGTTGCTTGGCAACCATATCTTCAAAAAAGTGAGGCGTTTCTTTAGCTGTCACATTCCTGAAGGGTTAAAATCATTAATTCTACTGGACTTATTTAAAGTTTTTGCCTTAAGCGTTTTGATAATTTCTTTGTTTCAGTTTCTCCATCTCTTTCTACGATTGGGTTTTCTGTAATAACTATGACGTTACCTTTTAATACAAAGAGAGCGGAGACGCGAGGAGAAAGCAATGTAGGAAGGCAGGGAGACGTGAGTCGGAGAAATTAATTAACTCTTTGAGGACATTTCAACATACAGGCAGAAGTGACAAAGGACATAAAGGAAAAACTTGACCTGTACATAATGATATTAGAGCGAGAAGGTTATTATTAGCTCTGAGAGGAGAGTGGGAATCTGTGGATTAGAGGGGGATGGGGGTGGGTGCTGGGAACAAGGATTTCTGGCTTTTATCCTGGCTCTGAGAGGAGTTTGAGGGTTGCTATTTGTTCCCACAAAATCTGAATTTGTTCCCAGTGCCTGTTGCTTTTGTCTGCCCTCCAAGTTGAGTACAGGAGTGTTCTTCCTTGCTGCAGTTAACTGAGATGAGGCAACTCATACGTATTTCTAAGATTTTTAGCCTGTGTTTGCTAGTCTAATTTTTCTCCCTTGTAAATTGTAGGGAAGAGGACAATTACAGTGTTTTATACCTTTCGCTTGCTGTTTTTATTTCCTGTTTTGATCCTGTTCTAGTTTTAAGTTCTTTGTCAGCTCTCTTATGTTACTGCTCAACACTAACCAAGTGAGACACTGCGCTGCAATACCACTTTGCTCCTTATCTTTTCCTTTTTTATTTTCTCCTTCCACTGCCAGTTTAAACAAGTTACACTCAAGACCCCAAGGGTCAAGATTTAGTATTGAGCCCAAATGACAGACTAGTATGACTATTTACAAATCGTACAGCTAAGGCTTCTGTCTCCCACTTTCATTTGCCGTGGCTTTAAGTTTGTTACATGGCGTTTGCTGAGAGAGAATTCTTTTCCTCTCTTTTTATTGTATGTCTGGCATTTAGCCAAGAAAAGTGCTTTAATTTTTATATGTACTTCAAATGTGGCTTTTCGCCCAGGAATGCCTAAACTATTGGCATTTCACTTCAAGTGCTTTATCAGGCACTATCTATAAAACCAGTTATTTTACAAAGCATTTTGCTGTAGTAGCGCTCTTTATAAAAATTCCTCCGCTCCCCAGGCCCGGCCTGAGCGGCTGTACAAATGTGTGTGAGATTAACGAACACTAGCATCCCACTGCTTACTGAACGTTATCCCTCTCCAAGCAGCTAGGTCGCAACCCTGCACTGCTTGGTTTGACTGATGTTTACGCTCGATGGCTCCTGGCTGGTTTGCCAATCCGTTGATAAATTGTATAGTCAATTGCTTGTCCACATTTTGGTTCATTATAAAATATACTTTAGAGGCCAAATAACCAATGCCAGTCAGGTTTATTGCTATAAGTCAGTAATAATACAGTACAGGAAACGGGTTCTATGATACCAGTCTCCAGAACGCTGTCCTATGCAGCAATGTTACATTCACCTTACGCCGAAGGTGTGCTCCCCAAGTTACACATTTCAGCTGGTTTTTTATATATATATATATATATATATATATATATATATATATATATATCTCCCATGATTTGACAAGTTACACATCTCTTTACACGTCACTAAAATCCACCCCATCAGTTTGTCCCAGTTCCCTAACTTGCTATTCTGTTCCTTCCTTATCTTTGTTTTGGACACTGGCATTTCAGGTTCTGGTCTGGCCTCACTCGTACTAAGACGCAGAACAAATGTTTCTGGATTTTGACAAGTTTCCTATCTGCTTATGCCAAATGCTTACTGCAGCAAATGGAAGGAGTTATGGGATAATTAGCATAAGTGAACAAGATTATGGTACAGCCCGATTTAGGCTATATCCCTCTTACGATATTTGTGCTTAATGTTATTGGTGCTTAATGCGTGCTATATACGGTGCCCAAAACTGACCCCGCCCTGCTGCCTGCACTGGAACGCAGTGACTCAGGAGGGAGCGGGACATACCTTGCCAGACCTGCCAGCTCTCCCATTCCACCCAGTTCAGCCTGGCTTAGTAACCAATTCCCTGGTCTGACAATTCCAGCCAAAGCGCAGGCACTGGGGCAGCAGTTCGATGAGGAACATCGTGCTCACACTGTGCACAGGGCAGATCAGACAGGCAGCCAAGAGTAGCTAAACAAAGCAAAGGAAGCAGTGAGAGGCAAAAGGGCATCCTTTCAAAAGTGGAAGTTAAATCCTACTGAGGGAAATAGAAAGGAGCATAAACGCTGGCAAGTGAAGTGTAACAATATAATTAGAAAGGCCAAAAAAGAATTTGAAGAACAGCTAGCCAAAGACTCAAAAAGAAACAGCAAAAAATATTTAAGAACATCAGAAGCAGGAAGCTGCTAAATAACCGGTGGGGCACTGAACAAGTGAGATGCTAAAGGAGCACTCAAGGAAGATAAGGCCTTTGCGGAGAAACTAAACGAATTCCTTGCATTGATCTTCACAGCTGAGGATGTGAGGGAGATTCCCACACCTGAGCCATTCTTTTAGATGACAAATCTGAGGAACTGTCCCAGATTGAGGTGTCATTGGAGGAGGTTTTGGAACAAATTGATAAATTAACAGTAACAAGTCACCAGGACCAGATGGTATCACCCAAGAGTTCCGAAGGAACCCAAATGTGAAATTGCAGTACTACTAACTGTGGTACATAACCTATCACTTAAATCAGCTTCTGTACCAGATGACTGAAGGATAGCTAATACGATGCCAATTTTTAAAAAAGGCTCCAGAGGTGATCTTGGCAATTTCAGGCTGGTAGCCTAACTTCAGTACCAGGCAAATTGGAAGAAACTATAGTAAAGAACAGAATTATCAGACAGATAGATTAATGCGATTTATTGGGGAAGAATCAAAGTGGTTTTTGTAAAGGGAAGTCTGCCTCACCAATCTACTAGAATTCTTTGTGGAGGACACATGACAGAGATGATCCAGTGGATATCGTGTACTTAGACTTTCAGAAAGCTTTTGACAAGGTCCCTCACCAAAGACTCTTTAAGCAAAATAAGCAGTCCTGGGATAAGAGGGAAGGTCCTCTCCCGGATCAGTAACTGGTTAAAATCTAGGAAACAAAGGGTAGGAATAAATGGTCAATTTTTGGAATAGAGAGAAGTAAATAGTGTCCCCCAGGGGTCTGTACTGGGACCAGTACTGTTCAACATTTTCAGCTGTTCAACATACATGGGAAAAGAGGTAAACAGTGAGGTGGCAAAATTTGCAGATGATACAAACTACTCAAGATAGTTAAGTCCAAAGCAGACTGTGAAGAGTTACAAAGGGAACTCACAAAACTGGGTGACTGGGCAACAAAACGGCAGATGAAATTCAATCTTGATAAATGCAAAGTAATGCACATTGGAAAACATAATCCCAACCATACATACAAAATGATAGAATCTAAATTAGCTGTTACCACTCAAGAAAGATCTTGGAGTCATCATGGATAGTTCTCTGAAAACATCGGCTCAGTGGGCAGCAACAGTGAAAAAAAGCTAGCAGATTGTTAGGAAAGGGATAGATAACAAGATAAAAAATATCATAATGCCACTATATAAATCCATGGTATGCCCATACCTGGAATACTGTGTGCAATTCTTGTCACCCGAGCTCAAAAAAGATATATTGAAATTGGAAAAGGTACAGAAAAAAGACAACAAAAATGATGAGGGGGATGGAAAAGCTTCCATATGAGGAAAGAGTAATAAGACTGGGACTTGTCAGGTTGGAAAAGAGACGTCTAAGGAGGGATATGATAGATGTCTATAAAATCTTGACTGGTGTGGAGAAAGTAGTAAGGAATAAGGAAGTTGTATTTATTCCTTCTCATAAAACACAAAACTAGGGGTCACCAAATGAGCAGGAGCATTCAATACTTTCATTAAAGAACATGGAAAATGGAGTAGAGATTATGCTTATACAGTTTTTTGATGACACCAATCTGGGAGGGGTTGCAAGCACTTTGGAGGACAGGATTCAAATTCAAAACAACCTTGACATATTGGAGAATTGGTCTGAAAGCCACGAGATGAAATTCAGTAAAGACAAGTGCACAGTACTTCACTTAGGAAGGAAATATCAAATGCACAACTACAAACTGGGGAATAACTGTCTAGGTGGTAATACTGCTGAAAAGGATCTGGGGGTTCTAGTGGACCACAAACTGAATAGGAGTTGTCAATGAAACGCAGCTGCAAAAAAGTCTAATATGATTCTGGGGTGTATTAAGAGGAGTGTTGTATGTATGTAAGACAGGAAAGATAATTGTCCCACTCTGCCAGGGACTGGTGAGGTCTCCGCTAGTGTACTGTGTCCAGTTCTGGATGCCCCCTTTAAGAAAGATGTGGACAAACTGAAAAGAGTTCAGAGGAAATTATTAAAAGGTTTAGACAACCTGACCTGACCAGGTTAAAAAACTGGGCATGTTTAGTCTTCAGAAAAGATGACTGAGGGGGACCTGATACCAGTCTTCAAATATGTTAAGAGCTTTAATAAGACAGCGATCAATTGTTCTCTATGCCCACTGAAGGTAGGACAAGAATTAATGGGCTTAATCTGCAACAAGAAAGATTGAAGTTGGATGTTAGGGACACCTTTCCACTCTCAGGATAGTTAACACTGGAATACACTTCAAAGGGAGGTTGTGGAATCCACATCATTGGAGGTTTTTATGAAGAGGTTAAACAAACACCTGTAAGGGGTGGTCCTGCCTCAACGCAGGGGGCTGGACTTAAAAGACCTCTCCAGGGCCCTTCCAGCCTTCCAGTTCTATGATTCTATGACATGGATGTGATAAGGCTGAGAAGGGCATACCTTGCAGACATGAGGCACACTGCCTGCAGAGCACACCGAAAGCAGCACTCAGCAACTGCATCCCGCTCTCACCAAGAGTCAGGGTTATTTTTGGAAAGACAAGGAGGAGAGGTAACATCTGTTATTGGACCAACTCCTGCTGGTGTGGGAGACAAGCGTACACAGAGCTGTGCTTCAGGTCTGGCTGTTATTATCAGGGTTATTGTTCTCATGTTGTTATAGTCCTATTTATATTACATTATGTATTATTATATATAATGATTTTGTAACTCTATATATAACAACCATATTAATATTTACATTACATTCATTATTCTATTTAGAAAGGTTATTTTTAGACATTTAAAAAAATTTGCATCCTTCTGCATTGCCGACAAAATAAAAGGCTATTAGCCTTTAAACTGTCGCCTTTATTTCACGGGCTTTGTTTCTTCAGGAACTGGAAATCTCAAAGAGATCCTAATTACAGAGCGGGCCAACACAGGCTTAAACTCTTTGAATGTTTACTGCAACTTACACTTTGGAATTAATTTCAAGACTGGAAACCACTGAACAAAGGCTCATTTAAAGCTGGTGTTTGCAAATACAGAACAATGGCTAACCAAATGGAAACATAATCGCCCACTTCAGTTGTGATTCCACATAGGAAATCTGTTGATCCCTTGAATGGGCAAAGAAAGAGAGGAGAGATTCATCTGGAAATGTCCCGGTGCAGCCCCTACTGCGCTGGGACGTGCTTGTGCCAGAGGCTGGGGGGGAGACGGTCCCTGCTTTGGCTGCAGCGTAAGGGCCTGTGTATGGATTGAGCTGGGGGTGTAATTCCCAGCTCAAGGAGACCTACCTGTGCTAGCTCTGATGGAGCTAGTGGGCTAAAAATAGACCGTAGCCATGGCAGTGTGAGCTGCAGGAGGAGCTAGCTGCCCCAGGTAGGTGCCTGCCTGCGATGCTAGGCACCAAAATGATAAGAGAATGACTACGGCAAGAAATGCTGCTGTTACAGAAGATCCAAGAAAGACAAGTGCCATGGGTTGGACACCTGTTAAGAATGGATCCAGCAAGGACACCATCTATGGTGTTACATACCACAGTGCAAGGAACTAGAAACAGAAGACGACTGAGGATGCATTGGATAGACATGGTGAAGAAGGCTATACAGAGAAAAAAGGCTTAAAAGATGAACGAAGCCATGGAGCCCCAAGACAGAACGTGGGACAAAGATTTCACTCAGCCTTGTCATCGTTGCTGAGCTGACAGAAGGGAGTAAAGAGGAAGCAGCAGCTGCTTGATCAGAGCTAGCGCAGGTCTGTCTCCTGGAGCTGGGAATGACACCCCTGCTCGAAGTGCAGACGTACCCTAAGCTGCTGCTCTAACTCAGGCCAGCTGGACATTGGCAAAGCACAGTTGTGTCTCCCTGCCACCCCCAGCACCTCCTGCTCCCAACGTATGCTCTACCCTGGGCTTCTGGGCAGGTGGCATAGGAGCTGGCTTAATGATAGCTGAGAGGTCCCCCAGGCCAGGGAAATGATCAGACAGGCCGTTAGGGCCACCAGAGGAGGGTAAAGGGGCCAGAAGAGGAGCAAAGATTCCAGTGCAGAGAAGTCTGACGTTTCCATCCAGTAACGTAGCTGCACAATGTGGCACGTGGGCATGTGAACAACGCAAACAGCAGCAACATGCTGGTAACTTCAGCCCTATGCAGGCCCCGATGGGTGGGAGCGAAGGGTGCAGCCGGGGCGTGAGACATTCAGGTTGCTGAGTGTGCTGTGTGGGGAGCGTTTCTCATGTCTGCCAGATTCTGAGCTCATTTCTCCGGTCACTGCCTGGTTTGTTCAGGTTCCTGTAGGGGAGCTTACGTACAGGCTCCCCACCCCATGGCCTCACCGGCTTCCTGGCATGAACTGCCCACTTCTTCTCTTGCATGTGGCACCCCATGTGATCACAAGCAGTGCACACGGTTTTTGTTCTTTTCATGTCCTTTCTCACATTTCCTTTCTGGTGTTAGCAGAGTGCAGCCAGGGGCCCTGGCTTGTAAACGACCAACGGTGATCGATGTCTGCCGGTTCGTGCATTGCCTAGCTGTGAATTCGTGCAGACTCTCTTCTGAGGGTGCCTTTTCTACAATCAAAGCCTTTCAGAATTCCTGTCTTCATTCTTAGCCTCATTATCTGCCCTTCCCACCCACTCTGATGCAGCAGGTCAGTTACCCTGAGGGGTGGAGTCGTCACACGTGACAATCCTGGCACATTCCCCTTGGTGGTGTGTGTGTGTCTACATGTAAATCTGCTACCCCCCTCCTGGTATAGGAATTTTGGAAGATCCTGCTGCCTGTCTCCCTCGTGATCTGACCTCCACATGCCCCAGGAACAGGGTGAAGAAGACTCTGTCACACCGACACTGTTTGCAGATGGTCTGACATTGATCCAGCCCTGACTATAACACAAACAATCGTCATTGATCAATTAGATGAATTGCCACCTCGTGT
Organism: Emydura macquarii macquarii; assembly: GCF_026122565.2. NCBI lineage: Eukaryota > Metazoa > Chordata > Testudines > Chelidae > Emydura > Emydura macquarii. Next base: position 52,130,328 of record NW_027132905.1, read on the forward strand.
CTTCACATGAAGCCTATCGACCTGTTCTCAATGAGTTTTGACTTTATGGGAAGCTTGAAAGGCCAGTAAGAATCCATGTGGTAGTTCAAGGGGGCTGAGAAAAGGTTAACACATTGAAATTTTTAAAAGGCCTGATTTTAATTAATTTTACCTCAAACTAATTAGCAGATTTAATTGTAAATGGTCAGAAGCATTCATGTGTGCTTAGAGAGGAAGTGCTGAAGGTTGGGGAAGACACACTGTATCCTTCAGACAAAAGGAAGAGCTGGAATCCCAGCCGTAAGTAAAAAAATGGACTCTGGCCTTAAGTATGGAGCTGAGCCAGTGCTGCTCCATCACAGAGCTTCAGCAACAGGCGCTGGTTTAGCAAAGCTGACGCCGACGCAGGAGGCAAAACAGAAGCCACCTCGCCCCCCCGGAGCCCTTCTGCAGGCCTAGCAGGAGGCGGGTACAGTTCGAACTCGTTTACCGTCCCTAACACGACTCCAAGCCCCGTGGGAGCCCCGTAGGAGCAGAGCAGCTCTACACTCCAGCACCGGCTTGCAACACAGCGAGATGGCGCCCTGGGCCACATCAATAAGGTTGGTGGGCTGGATAAAGAGGGTTTGCGGGCCGGATCGCGGGCCGGATGTTTGACACCCCTGCATTACCTATGGCTGGTGCCCATATTTTCCTGGAGCTTTCACACTCGGGGCGGTTTGAAGGGGCAGTCACAGGTGACAAAGAAACTTCAGACACCAGTCAGAATTTCAGGTCACAGTCATTTTCAAGCCATGTAACTCAAACCCCTGTGAGGAATCACCTTAGATTTTGCACAATCCTCCTCTTGGATCTTCAGAGGAAATCTGGTGGTTTTCAAACCAAGGGAGTTTTGCGTGTCAGAGCGATAGGAGAGCCAGGCCAGTACTGTAGAATGGGGGGTAGGTGCAATGCTAGCAAAGGAGAAGGTAACGCCGTTCCCATCGGCATGACTGATTGGCAGCATTTCAGACAAGGCAGTAGCCTCGGCCCCCCTCTTCCTGAGTCCCAGGAGCCCTGAAGCACTGACACAGATTGTGTCCAAGAACTAATAGCCCAGGTCCCACACAAGACTTCCTCTGAAGCTGGGTGGTTTCCGGAGGCAGCAGCAGCAAACTGGATTAAATAGCTGACCTGAGCACAGACCTGGGGCCCAATTCTCTGGAAAACAGGCTGATAGACCTGGTCCATTTCAAATGCCTAAGCTTTCCCCAAGCCGGGGGCTGAACCACACTTCCTCCTCCCAGCCAGAAATGAGCTGCTGCATTTCCCCAGGCAACGTATGACCCGTGATCTCTGAGACAGGGGCCAGGTCTCCCTCTTTGCTTTTCATAGTCAGAGACTTTAAGGCCAGAAGAGACCATCATGATCAGCTAGTCTAGACTATTCTGTACAGCTCCTTGTAGCACACTCGTCTTCTTAGCATCTGAGCACCTGGCACTCATACATTCCGTGACTGATGTAGTCATGGATTTGTTCTCTCCTCAACCCCCGGGGAAGAAGTGTGCGCAGAGGAGGGTCTGTTTTTGGTTTTGTTTCGTTTTAACAAACACGTGGCTCTGTATTTATGTTAGAAAAGGTAAAGAAACGTGCCTGGCAGCGGGAGCCAAAGGTGGGGTGCAAGGTTTGTGACGGTTCTTAGTTCCTGGGAGCTCTTTCCGCAGTCTGGGACTGGCACAGATGAGCTTTACCCAGGTTTTTTGGAAAGTGCCTGGCCTGAGCTGCGTGCTACTGCAAACCAGAGCGTGACTAATAAGACCCCCGGCTCCACCCTAGAGCACAAGCTGAGCTGAGCTGCCCAGAAGTAAGATCCCCAAGATGCTCCCAGCTGCGCTGAGCATCCTGGAGGAAACAGCATTGGGCATATCCCCACCTCTATCCTAGAAGCTGCATCTGAGCAGAGCTTCCCTGGGAAAATCCCTGGCTCACTTCCCTTTCCCTGCCCCTGTGGAATTACAGCACCCCCAGCACAGGGGAGGCCAGACTGAGACACTGAGTGACCCCCCACCTCCCTGCCCTGCCCCTCCAGACTCCAGCCGTAAAGCGGTAAACCTCCCCTGCTGCTTGGCCCTTTTCCCCTTGGAGGTGGGGGAGCAGCGGGGGGAGGGAGTGATGGAGCCCAGCGGTTTCTCTGTGTTCCAGATCATGCGTGTGCAGGCCACAGCCTTGCGTGAGCTGCACACAGCTGTTCCTGACTGCCAGACCCCCCTGCTGGAGACCAATCTTCATCTCTTTGAAATACGCATTAAAATACATGAGCCGCACTCCCTGGCCTGGGCTCCCAGCACTGGATAATTGCTTCTTAAGTGCTTTCTAAATGCAAACTGCACATCATTCCTCCTGCCGCGCCGCTCCCTCCCCTGCACCCGGCCTTTGGTCCGCTGCCTGTCAGGACAATATTGGAATTACCCGCTCAGCCTTAAGGTGCAGGGACGCTCCCGCTCAGAGAGCACAGGGGCCGGCCCTGCTCCCTGCCAGGCACCTGCATTGGCCTGTCTCCGGGACCCTGAGCGTCCAGGCTGCCCTGGGTCTCTGGTGTATTGTCTGTACAGGTGGGCTACTGCGCTGCCCCGGCCCATCCGTGAGTCCAGCGCTGGGAGAGCACAGCCAGCTCTCCCAGTCGGTGAGCGGTGCTCAGAGGGGAGGGCACGCGGCCATGGGGCTCGTCCCCTCCCTGGATGCTTACATCAGCCCTGCCCGGCAGCTGACAGGCACGAAGACATGGCTGAAGAGTAAACCACTTCCTCTGCAAGGCACCCGCTGGCAGCAAACTGCAGGGATCGTGCCAACAACTCTCCTGGGGGGGGCACGCTCTGAGCCCCCTCTGCTCCCCAAGGCTGTCAGCCCTGCCGCCCCACCCACATCTAATGCTGCCCTACTTCCATGTCGGCCCCAGAAAATGCACGCCCACACGCAGCCCTTCAGCTCCATGGCACCTTCCATCCCCTCCACAAGCCCCTTGGTCTCTCACGTCAACCGTTTCCCGGACTCTGCAGCGAGCGGTGGCGCTGGTCCAGCCAGGGCCCACAACCTGTAGAGCCGGGGCACTCACTCTTTGGGAGCCAGGCCCGGATATCCAGGGGAATCTTGCCAGCCGGCCTCCCGGCCCAGGGCCCTTCTGCGTGCTTGGTGAAGAGCAGCTGGCCTGGCCTCGGGCCTGTGGCCTTATGTCGCTTACCCAGAGCGGACGACAGTAGCTACCTACTTGTACCCGGTCTGCAGCCAGCCCGGGGACTTGGAAAACCTGGGTTCAATTCCCTGCTCCGCCACAGACCCCCATGTGACTTCGGGTAAGTCACCGAGTCTCTCTGGGCCGTGCTCCACAATCCATATGAGGACGCACGTGCGCTGTTGTGAGATAAATGCATTAAAGAGGGTGCGGCTCAGACACTAGGTAATGGGGCTGTACAAGTAGAGCTGGGCACAGCCAGATTTCTCCACCACACGGTGCCTGGACTGGCTCCCAGCAGCTCTCACCGAGGTCATTCAACTTCAGCCGTGCCGGTGTGAATCTGGACACTTGTACCCGGCCCTGACTCTTCTTCTGCACGGCCCATAGGTGTTCGAGCTGCTTTGTCTCAGTGCGGCCAGTGGAACTAGACGCGTGAAAGGGTAGCTCAGTTCCAGAACACAGATCGTGCTTTGGTCTGGGTGAGATGGGTGTCCTCCACTCCCTTTACGGAGGAGCCCTCCGTTAACCTGCACCTAGCTCCAGCTGGAGACACTCCCGGAGCGCCGTGGCACCTCTCTGCGGCAGTAGGAAGGATCTCGTGAGGGGAGCAGTCTGGATGAAAGGCACAGCCGCCTCGGAACAGCTCCTGCCCTTGTTTGCACAGCACTGAATGCGAGCTTTGGCAGGGAACCTGTCCCAGCCTGCAAGCAGCTGTGCAGGGACCTGGGCTGAAATCTGCAGCGTGCGCTCACTGACAGCACGCTCGCTTGGGCTTGGTGTCGAGGTTAGCAGCACAGCGTCTGCCCTCCTGGCTGGGAGGAGGCTGCTGAGCTGACAGACGACTCTGCTGAGGGGCTTGTTCTCAGCCCAAAGTGGCTCCTAACCAGCCTCTGCCCTTGGCTCCGTCTGCACCAGGTCACCCAGGTGCGAAGACAGCCCAGGCTAGGCTACGGCACAGGGAAGACGGCTGGCAGGCTGGTGTCGGCGGTCTCGTGCCAAGTCAGACACTAGGATGGAGGTCAAGGAAGGGTTCTTCATCTCCATCATAGGGCCTGAATAGCCCCCGGCAGAGGGGCATCCTGGCTAACACAGGTGTCTCCACTTGGTGACAGTTGTTTTCTTGTTGTGGAGAAAATTCCATGTTACTTTGTGGTAAGTTTACCTAGATCTGGACCGAGCCACCTGCCTCCAAAGGAGCAGAGCAGGAGACAGCCTCCTCTCTGCTGGAGTCCAGCCTGTGTCCGCTGAAGTCCTGGGGGTCCTAACGCAGCACCTGCTAGCTGGAGCCATGGCCTTCCTGGGTGCTAGGGCTGCAAGTGCCGGGTCGCTTGTCCTCAACGTATTTCTACAGGCCGGGGTGCTAGTCAGTCCGTCCCCTGATGGCCATGAGCGTGAGGTCCCTGCTGCAGAAACCAGGTCTTCACAGGGACCGTTTCGTTAGTTCTCCTCCTGGTTCAAACGTCCCGTGTTGGGGAAAAGCGGCTGAGCAGGCTGCGTTGAGCAATTCTGGCAAGACCCGGAGGCCGCCAATTCTCCTGCCCCTGTCGGTCTGGTCTGGGCCTAGGTATGGGACAGGCCATGCTAGTTGCACTGGCAGGTGATCTCCTACCAGGGCTGGGTGAGGAAGAGGCACTGGTGTTGAATCTCCGAGGTCCGCCAGTGGCCCTCTGCTCACGTGCTTGTGGTGACAGGTGTGTGGTTGTGCTGACACAGCGAGGGCTGACGGGATCGCCTTGGAGCGGCTTCACCTCTTGTCAGGGGCGAGACCCCACGGGGTAGCACTGAGCAGTGGCTAGTGCCCGGCCGTCTCACTTCAGGTGTGCTGCCAGCCTTCGGCCTGTTCCAAGCAGATCCGAGGTTGTTCCTGGGGGTGGGTTAGGGCCAGATGGTACCCGCGGGAGGGCGGCCTTCTCCTTGCACCCAGCCCAGGGCCAGGCACTGCTGCAGCTCGCTAGCAGGCTGTCCCCATGGGAGGGAGCCACAGAGGGTGAGACACGTTCAGATACACTGCACCCAGCCCAGCCAGGACTCTGCAGATCCCTGCGACACAGCACAGAAAATCTGCTCCTTCTCCAGACCCATAAGGGCAGCCTGGGTCCCCAGGGGGTGGGGTAAAGGGACACAGGACAGCCTGGGACCCCGGGTTGCATGTGGTGCAGGGGCAAATTTGAGGGCTTAGCCCTCCGTGTCTGATGGAAGTAGATGCCTCTCTGCAGAGGCTGTTTGCCTGCCATCGGGATGAGCTCCCGGCACTCGCTGGGGACATGCAGAGAACCACTATAATTAGCCACCAAGCAGACTCCTCGGCATTGCAGAATGACGAATAAATAAGTAAGTGTCCGTGCTGACAACTCTGCAGTGTGACTCCCTGACGGGGAACCAGGACAGACCCGAACTTCCACCGAGTCAGAGGAAAATGGATTTTTAAAAAGCAGATTATCTGGTGAAGCAGAGGGCAGGGGGGCTGAGCCGAGAGATAATGGAGGTGTCTGTGACAGCTTTATTAGGAAGTGACTAACGCCGGAGGGATTTCACGGCGGCTCTCACAGGGACAGGCTTAGGGCTCCAGGAGCTTAGTTCTCTGCCTGCAGTCTCAGCACCGCGCTCAGGTGGGCTTTGGAAACAACTGACCTCATTGCTTTACTCTGCCTCCCTCCCAGGGGTAAGGCCACATGGATCAGGGTGTGGACGGAGCTGGAGATCCTGGGATGGGAGGGGCGAGGGGAGAGCAAGCTATTCATTGGTATTGATTAGTATTAGCAATAGCATCAGTCCCGGGGTCTGGAACAGGAAGGGGCCTGGATACACCAGGGCAGTGCAGATCTCCTGGCTGCACAGCTTTGCAGACAGGGACAGAGCAGCGGGAATTCATTCCCAGTGACCAGCTAGCTAATGCGGGTCTGACGCTGCCCCGGGTCCGACATGGGGCCAAGCCCATCCGAACCATTGGCCGTGACTCCCCTTGTTCACCGCTCCTTGGGGCTGGGCCCCTTCCGCCTGCCGCCCTCTTGCCGGCCCTCCTTATCTCTCCCCACGTGTTGGCTTCTTTCTGCGCGGGGTTTCTTGCTGGCACCGGTTTCCTCCCGGCTGGCACAAAGATCTCTGCTTGATCCGAGCCCAGGCTGGGCTGCACCATCTCCTGGGCTTTAGCACCTTGCCCTTCCCACGGCAGCTGCTGCTATTCCACCCCAAGAAGAGACCCAGGCCTCCTTGCTTGATTTTGCTGACCCAGGATGAGCGATTCCCAGGCTTCTGCTCAGGAAATCACCCCTGGGAGCCAATCGCTGCCCGTCTCTCGTCTCCCCCGACGCTCTGCTCCCTACTGTGAGCAAGGGTAAGGGAGACGATGGAGGTGGCTGAGGATGGTTGATGGCTGCTTACCTCACCCCAGGGCTCTCTACTCCCCAGGCTCTGCCTGAGAGCTGGGGGTGGGGGTGGGGAGAGCTCCTGGATGAGGCTCAGGGCAGGCAGGAGCGAGGATGCTGCTTGGCTGGAAGAAGCAGCCGGAGGAGATGGTGGTGGCAACGTCTGCTTCAAGATCAGCACTTGCTGCTTAAATTCACAGCCGTGGAGCCCTCGGCTGCCGGTGGGTGCACAGAACCCAGCACTTCCCTCACGCCCAGGAAGACATCCCTGTAGCGAGCTTTGGTGTCTCAGCCTGCCCAACCGCCCGGGGCCCGCCCATCCGCCCTCCAGCCGCTCTGATCAGCTACAGCTTTCGACAAACAGAGCCAGGCCCTGCCGGACAGATCCTCCTGGCCTGGCGGAGCCCACGCCGGTGGAAGCTCTTTGCAAGGCCTCTCTCGTTCCCTGGGCATTTCTGCAGGGCAAGTGGGGCTGGGTGAGGTCCCAGGCACGCTCTTTGTTGGTGGCACTGGGATTCAATCGGGTGAGAGTTGGCTGGTGGGAAGGTATACTCCATGCATAAATCCGTAACAAAGCAGCCCACCTGCACCCCACAGTCCAACTTTTCCAGAGTGCCCATTGTACGCTGAGCCGCTCCCAGACCTGCATGGCCGGGCGAGGGGAGGCTGTGGTCCCTGGACAGCTCGGTGCTCAGCCTCAGGCGCTTTGGGGCATTCGACAAGCTAGTGGATACCAAGCTCGAGCAACGGAGCAGAGGGAAGAGACGCCCTTCGCTAGTGGCATGAGCTCCTGTGTGGTCCATCTCCAGGGACCAGAGAGCAGGGTGAGGGGCACCCGGAGCCTCGGGGCCAGCTGGAGAGGCGCGTGGCTGGCACTTTCCCGAGGGCTGCCCTGTCTCCATGCAGACCCGCACGCCTCACGCTCTGTCTACGGCCTCCACGCGCGGCCATCATCTGGAGCAGGGGACGCATTGCCGGCTCTTTAATCCTGGATTCTCCCCCAGCCCAGCTGAGCCTGACTGGGATCCATCAGGCCGACTGTGGACTTGACAGATGCCTTCAGGCTGTTCTCAAACTGCCCATCAGAGCAAACGCCCCCAGCCTGCGGGAGCAGCTCCTCCCGGGCTTTGAGTGGCTTTTCTCATGCAGCCCAGCGCTCCTGCTCCTCAGAAAGTGCAAGCTTCGCAGGCGATGATTGATATTCTGCACCGTGCGGTGCAGGCCAGGCCAAAGCTCCTTTCATTTGTATCAGATGCTGGATGTTGAGCGGGGTCTCGGGTAACAAAAGGCCAGGGCGCCTCTGCCCCCCGAAGCTGCCGTCTCAGCACGGAGGGCCTCTCTCAGATGCAGGGGATGAAGCTGTCTCTGACAGGGGAAACTAAAGATATAAGCGAAGGCGTGAAATTGCCTGTGACAGCCATAGCCATGGCAGCTCCAGACATTAGCCAGGGAGCGAACCGCGCTGCAGATACACCTGGGGCACTTGCTCAGCTGCTGGACCCCTCTGAAAGAGAGACACGTGCAGATCAAGGGACGTGAAGCACCGGGGGGCTAGAGTGGAAATAACCCTGTGCCGGCAGGGAGCTTGGGTCCTTCAACACGCAAGCGGCCATGGCTCCTGGACAATGAGCACAACAGATATGAAGATCCAAAACAGAGGCAGGCTGGACTGAGGAGACCCAGCTCGTGCTCCCACTCCCTCTGACCAGTCAAGCCACATTGAATACATTTAAAGTCATCGGAAGATGCATTTTCGGGGCACCGAAACTATCGGCGAATTTGACACAAATGGCTAGTCCTGTTGGTTGGTATCTTCCTGTGTCTCTGCGCTGGCCCCGTTGGCTGGTGCATCTCACGGTCTCTGTGCTGGCCAGGCTGGTTGGAGTGTCTCATTGATTCAGGTCTGGGTCTGACCAGCATATTTTCCAGTTTTGGTTTGACACTGGCATGTTTCACAGACTCCAGCCACTGTGTTCCTTTTGCTCACTAGGTCACTGATCCGATGTGTCATCTCTATGAAATGCATCAAAATACCAAGTGCAGCCAGAGCCGCTGGGGGTCGGGCTGGAGAGATTTGAGCAGGCCCCGGAAAGGTGTTTGTTTAAATATGGGAACCCACAACAAACATGGAGGTCGCTTCCCTAGCTGCGTGCGCCCATCTCCTCTGGGCTTCCGGCCTGGGCAGCTGAGCTACGCAAGACACTCTCGCTAATTTCAAGGCGAACCTTTTCCTGCACCATCATCAGTTTAACCCAGCTTGGTCAAACCGTTACGTTGGAACACCCGGCGTCTCCCCTTGAGCTGCTAACCAGCACTGGTGCCTGCAACCTCCCCTGCCCACATCTGCTCATCCAGCCATCACCCTCTGCTCTGTTTTACTCAGCTCCCTCCTCCCCAGTCCAGCCCTTGTACACTCATATTTTCTCTCTTTATTTCCTCTTTCACTTGTTTATTTATCCTTGGTGTGCGCGCGCGGGCAGACGTGCACCTTATTTGAGCCACCCTGTCTTTCAACTTTTCCCTTCCACTTTTTCTCTCCTGTAACAAATCAGTACAATGAGGCAAGAGATAGAGGCTCCAATGACAGATCGCGCTAGTTCCATCCTCTCTCTTAACTGTCACTGAGAAAATCACACAGCAGCCACTGAAATTCAAATTAGAGTTTTGCTGAAGCTGCTAAAACTCATCAAAAGATATCTTTGAAGTCCACTGGCAGGCTGGTCATTTCTCTTAAATTAGTCCCTGTTGAAATGAAATTGCAGTGAGATGGTGCATTAGCATATTGGAGTGTCAGAGACAGCATAATGCTCACTTCCCAGGGAGCAGTGGCAGTTTGCTTCCCCACAAAGAACGCAGTCAAATTGGCCTTTTATTGCATTAGTGCAAATGAACAAATCGCTTCAGAGCTGACAGTTAATGGGGACGAGCAGGCTCATTGGCAAATGTGGGTCAGCGCTGCCTGCGGCGGGCACGCTCCAGATCTGCTCGCGCGCCCGCCTGGCCTCAGCCCCGCCGGCCCACGCCAAAGAGGTGCCGTCTCCTCCGCTGCGTCTGCTGGGGGACGTGGAGGGAGGTGCCCCTGCGGGACCTGAGCACGTGGCCGGCTGCCTTACAAACGGGGGCTGGTGCTGAGCGGAGGTGTTCAGAGCCGTTCATCTTGAGGTCACGCAGCGGGAGCCCGGGTCAGGTAGTGGCTGCTCAGTGCCTGGCCTGCAGGCAGCCGAGGGTTTCAGTCCAGTTCCTACGGGGCAGGTGTTCACATCATCGCTGGCTCATCCTCAGCAGGGGTCACAGGAATCTGGAACTTTCCTCAGAAGCAGGTGGTGTCAGCCACTGTCCAAGACAAACCACCGGACTGGATGGACTTACGGTCTGCTCCCACCTGGCCTATCCTACGTTCCTATGTTTTTAGTGGGTTTGGGCTTTGATGGCCACCCCAAAATTCACTTAGACCTCCTCTGAATGGGCCCGCCAACCAAAGGAGAAAGGGAGCCAGGCTTTTCCCTGAGCAGGTGGAAACGCCGTAAGAAGGGCACCGGTGTCAACGCTTCCAGCAACCACCAATACCTGGGTGTGAAAAACAACAGGGAAGGAGCCGCTAGCCGGCCGTGTCTGCCTCTCACATGCCCTTAGTTCAAGGCTGGGGAGCAGGGGGGCTAGTCCACGCCTGTGGATTTGCCCAGCATGACTGGGCAGCAGAAGCAGATAATAAAAATGTGTGATGTATTTCCATGTGATCGCCTTGTGTGTAACATGATGGGGCACATAGGACACTGGCAGACCAGGTGCCAGCTGACGCTAAGGGCCCAGGCCTCACTGAACACTGACAAAGGCATAGCTGGAAACCAGACTGGCTCCCCTGTGTGCTAATCGCGTTACAATAGATAGGGGAGTTATACGCACGTGTTTAGACTTTATGAAATGCTCGCAGGAGGCTGCGTGTATTAATCCTCTTTGGAATATCTAGTTGGTGCAAGAAACTCTTGTGCTTTCACACATCCCGGAGGGGCTGGCTGGTGTGTACAGCTTGCAGTACACACTGGCTCTCCAGGGAGCCCTGGTTTTGAAGGAGGTGTTTCTCCTTTCAGACATGGGGGGAGGATGAGGCACTGCCCCCAAAGATGGGCATATCAGGGACGGCCTCAGCTCCCAGACAGGAACTCCTTACTCCCCATGCTGCTGCCTGAGAGAGAGACCCCAGCTCTTGCACTGAGAGCAGCAGGCGTGGCTTGTCCCAGGGCAGCGGGAAAGCTGGCGGTTCAGGCGGGAGCCACGTTTCTTGCATCTCTAGCCTGCCAAACCCCTTCACTCCAAGCTGGCACTAGCCACGGACTGGTGCCCCGGACGCCGCTAGCTTTGCTTTTCACTTGCTAGCTGCATTGCCGTTTCCTGCCAGCAGCCCAGACTCGCCGTGTACAGATCTCTTCTCCACGACACGCTGCTTAGACCTGCAGCTCCACAGCCCGGCACAGGCTTGTGGCCAACGGTACAGCAGGCCGGAGGGTAAATCTGCTGCTCACCGGCGGGGCTCTGGACAGGCACCTCCTCTGCTACAGTCCCTGCCTCCCAAGCACAGGAAACCCCCCTTGTCAGAGCGATCACTTCAGTCCTCCGGCCTCCTCCGGCTGCGGCAGAGCTCAGCTCCCAGGACTCCTGCTCTAATGAGAGGGGAGTGAGCGTGTGAATGAGAGGCGCAGGGGGTCTCTGTTCCCTTCTCCAAGGCAAGGAAGATTGCTCCTTTCATCTGCTTTGTGCAATGAGGAGCAGCTGGCATCTCCCTCCTTCCACCCTCCCCCCACAGGCCTCCTATCTTGGCAGATTCTTCACAGCCCGACCGGCCAGCCAAGACGTTAATTGGAGAGCGGCGAGGCCGGCAGGGGGGACGAGGACAGATTCTGCGAGACGCAGTTACCGTCATTAACTTTTCATTGCAGCTGCCACTTCCTGTTCGGGGGAAAGGGTTTAAATGTCACAATTCTCTTTTTTTAACCAAGTTAGAGGAAGCCCCTTGCCGAGATTCCCAGCAGAGCGGCCCCCCCGCTGGGGCGAGGGCTGCAGGAGGCCAGCCTTGGCTGGCAAAGGCTTCACACTCGGCCCTGCCGCCCAGCCTTGGCTGCGAAGCACTCAGCCACAGCGGGAATTAAAGGGACACGCGGCCAACCTGGACATCCCTTTCTGCCTGCAAATTTCCCTGCTCCGCTTCCCGAGATTCCTGGGAGGGAAGGCGTCAGAGGCAAGCGTGTCTGTCCTCTCTGTTCCCTGGGTGTCTTTGAGAGCCTGGGGTGCAAATGCAATACCGCTTCACCCCCCGGTCAGCTTCTTCCTTGCTGAAGAGAGTCTTACGGCTTGTAAGGGCAGAGGGTAGGTAGGTGGGGAAGGACTGGAGGGCCAGGGAACCAGGTCTCCCAGCACAGGCACCTTTCCACTCATTTACTCCATCCCCACAGGGCTCACACCAGTTTAACTGTAGGTAGGAAATCACCCCCCGCCCGCCCGTTAAATCAGTGTTGTGGACCGGGCCCTACAGACCTCAGTGGAGCAAAGCAAACTCGCTCAGCAACGTAAAGCAGCTTTGAAAACGTCTTGCTCAAAGCCGGATTGTTTAAAACATTCGTTAATTGGAAAAAGCGCAAGCTGAGACCATCCCATTGGTGTGATGCAAGTGGTGCTGGGCTGCAACCACTTTGGTCTTTTTACAGCTGGATCAACCTCCTCCTCCAGCAGATTAGGGCTCTCTTAAAAAAAAAAAATGTTCATTCCCCCCCGTGAAGAACTTCTACAAAAAGGGGGGGGGGAACCCTTCATGTTTGCAGGACGTTTGAACGTTTTCAGGAGTTTGTCAGAAAAAGAAAACCCAACAACGCTTTCCTTTCTGGCAACCGAAAACTGAAAACTGGTAGCCGAAGACTGAAGGATGTTCCACTTTCATTAGAAATCTGAGAACTGTCACCATTCGCCACAGAAATGTCGGTTGTTCAAAAACACATTCCCTGCCCCCAGCATTTTCATGGAAAGTTTGTGGCCAGCTGTAGCACAGAGAGACGCTTTGGGGTTTCCAGCCCTTCTTTGCGCCTGGCACAAGCCATTTTCCAAGGGCCAGGTGGAGCTCCTGGGTGTCTGGAGGAGAGAGACAAAGACACGGAGGATGGAGGGTGATTTAAAAACAGAGCGGCGTTGTGCTCAACAGCAAGCTCTCTGAAAGGATCATTCCCCCATCCCCCACAGCACTGGCTGCCTGCCCGCCCATGGCGCTGATGGGATGCTTCAGAAGCAGGGCCCTGGTTCTGGGTTGGGGAGGAGGGCTGTGGGGTCCGGAGAGCCCTCCTCCTGGAGAGATGCTGAACTCCCGCAGCCGCAGCACCGCACCCATGCTGCAGGACGCAGCGCCGTGGGGCTGATCGGTAAAGCTGGACACACACGCTATTTGCTGGAAACGCAGTTCAAAGCCCTCTTCCGCATTAAACCAGATTTCCCAGGGCACGGGTGGGTGCCCTAACCATTGGGCTGAAAGTGACATGGGCAGAGACAGCACCTCCACCTCCTTTGACAGCTTTGTGACGCCAGCCGTTTAAACGTGCCCCGAAATAAAAGGTTTAGGATTGAAAGAAACGCTTCATTCAGCCCCAGATGGATTTTGCAATTCACCAAACATTCCAGACTCAGGGTTTTTTTTTTTCCTGGATTTTTCAGAACTGCCGGCAAATCATAAAATACAGTGATTTGTCCAGCCCACGGACCAGCGTTTGCTGACCGGGGTCTACAGGCTGGAAGAGCAGAAGGAAAAATGGCCGCGCTCATGAAGGGGCAGAGAGGCTGGCACCTGGCCATGTTTGTCACAGCTCCAGAGGTTGCGGAGATGAACCAAATGGGAGGGACAGATTAGCTCAGGACAGGCACAGCCCACAAGTGGGTTTTAAGGATGTACCCGCCACGTGGCACCCACTGGCTGAGAAGAAATAACGGTGTGGCAAGCCAGGGAGCGAGTGACTCGATAGCCAGGGGGGTTAGGGCGCTCCTGGGGACAGGGAAATCCTGAATTCAAGTCCCTGCTCCGATAACTAGTCCAGCATTTTATATCGAGCGGATCAGTATCAGCAGGAGAGATTGAGAAAGCCGCATCCACGAACAGCCTAGTACGATGTACACAGGGCTCCGGGCAGTCACAATCGCCCCAAATCACACAGAGACTTCTCCAGCGTTCGCGCAAACAAGGATTCACCTGGAAATGCAGGCCGGAAAGGCGCACTCTGCTTGTATGCTGTGTGCAAATGTTTCCGTCACCCGATCAGGGGTGGAACCAGTTCCAGGGGACTCAGGAGACCAACCGCACACGGCAATGAATGGAGCCAAAGTGACCCACTCACAGACACCCTGCAGGCTGCAAGTGACTCCTGCTCACTCAGCGACAGGTGATTACTGATCGGATCCTGGGAAGAACCACTCACTGACCACAGGAGGGGCAAAGTTCCCGAGGAGGATTATTGCTCATGAACAGCTCAACGCGCAGGCCCCGTGTGGAACCAAGCGCTTTGCCGTGCCGAACTCCTCGGCAGTCGTTTCCAGCCTGAGGGACGAGCTAAAAGACGCGAGGTCACACTCAGGAGCTTATGGCCAGCAGGGACCATTGGTCTAGCATGGGCCGTCAGTCCTGGGGGGCAGATTCTTTAAGGAGGCATAAAGGGAACGGTGGCCCCTCCGTTGGGGGGGGGGAGGGAGGGAGACCCCAGCACGTGCATAGCCAGCTCCTACCCCTCCGGAGCCATCAGGCAGAGGAGGGGCATGGCAGGGGCGGAAATCAGGGTAGCTGGAGGGCACAGCGCTCTGGCCACCCCCAGTCGCTGTTGCCAGCTGGTGCTGGAGGCCTGGTGTCTCTTTGCCCTCTGGGGCTGGACCCAAGTAATGAGACCTTGCAAAATTACCATGGGAAAGAGGCCCAGATCCTCTCCCTGCCCTTTATCAGATCAACAAGGAGATTAATAATGAAAATGAAAAAATAATGATTCTTTTTTTTTTTGAACAGGCAAATAAAATAAGTGACTTGCCCTGAGCAAGTGGGAAAATGGAGCTTTGCGAGGCGGAGGTAATAAAATCATAGTAACAATAATACCGCGTGCTCATTGCATGCAGCTATTTTCCTCTTCAAAGCCCTGCAAGGCATTAATTACTGTCTAGAAGGGCTGGGGTTTGAATGCACGAGCGGCATCGCCTATCGCGCGGCTGGGTTTGGACGAGTTATCCTGGGGATTGCAGGCTCTCTTTTCCCGCGGGACACCAGCTTCTCAGAACTGTCCCACCCAGCACTGGTGAGTGGGGCTCACCACCTCTCCGTTTTCAGGCCAGAGCCTGGCTCACGGTTCTTTGCCTCTGTGCAGAATTCATGATCTGAACCTCACAGTGAAGGCTCTGCCCCTGAGGTCTCCTTTCAGCCTGTTCTACTCACTTCTAGGAAGCCTGGATGTCCTTGTCCCCCGCCAGCCATCAGGCATGCCCCCCGGCTTGCCTCGCTGGCATTACTGTTTGTATCCTGCAGTACTTGAAGACACCCAGCCAGGTGCTGGGCTGGCACCGAACACAGACTGCCCTGAGGCGCTTACTCGCTAGAAGACTGGACTGAGAGACAAACCAGCACAATGTAACTTACGTTTTGTTTGACTATAAACCAACGTACATTTCAAAAGCAACGTTGCTGTGAGCTGGAAAACCGGAACTTTGCATTCAGAAAATGGCAAACCAGCTCGTTTTTGACCATTTTGATTTCCCCCCCAAAAAACAATTTCAAAACAGGCAATTCCTTGAACCCAAAACCCTCTCCCAGGAGCGGTTCCCATTTTCACAAAGCAGCATTTTCTGCCCCCACACAAAGTTCTGTCAAGAAATTCCCAGCCCACTGTCATCCTTTCTTCTGCCATGGTCTTGTGTATTTGTGTTACAAGAGCACTTAGCGATTCCAGCCCAGAGCAGGGCCCTGCTGCGCCAGGTGCTGCACAGACGGAGTGAAGGAAAGCCCCTGCCCCAGTGAGCTCACAAAACAGGCTGGGTGACAGGGAAAACCATTATTCCCCTTTTACGGTGGCAATCTGGGGCACAGAGAGATTCCTTATGATGGCCAGGTTTGCACAGGAAGCCAGCCCCGATCCGCTGCGTCCCAGACTGAGCCCCAAGCCCACCCTGATACTCAAATCTTCCTTCCTGCAGCTGCCTGCCCCATCCTCTGCCGGGAGTTGCCCTCCTGCCCCCTCAGCCAGCAGCACAATTGCTGATGGGAGAGCACATCAGATCGTGCCAAGAGCCGCTCCGAATCCCAGCCCGGAGGCGCCACAGGGTGTTTGCTCCCGGCCGCCCCCCAGCGACGACACAGGCCCAAACTGTGAATGCTGGAGCACGGTGCTCAGACTTCATGGCCATAAGCGCACATCTGTCAAGTGGTGACAGGGCCAATCGATACAGCGGCTGCCCTGCAACGGTCGCTGGCAGGGAGCAGCAGCAGTCTCTGCCGGCCAGGCAGGCCACCGCTCAGCTGCAGGATGGATTGGGGACATCTTGACAGTGGACGATGCCACCTGCACACACCAGCTGGAAGTGGAGAACTGCTGGCCCCGCGGGGGCTGCCTGCGCTCTGCCGGGGAGATGGGGACCCACTGCAGTGCTAGCGCAGGCACGGCCTCACGGCAGGGGCTTCCCACCCGTGACCTCGGGCTCTGAGCTGCGCGACGGGGAATTGTGACGGGCTCGCGCTACTCACCGCTGGATGGCACCATCTCCTGGAGCCGCTGGGGATTAGTTCGATCAGACCGATGCCCCTTCCTCCGGCGGTTACGTCCCATCGGTGTCTCCTCCGCCGCGCCATCCTCTTCGTGCCTCGGCCCCCCAGCCAGGTCACTGCTGTGGTCTCCCCTTCCCGGGGGCGCGTCTCAAGGCTCCCACTCACCGGCAGTCTTCTGCTGCCCTGCCTCACGGTGCCACTCCCGCGGCAGCTGGCAGGGGAACCCAGGCTGGCTCAGGGCCCCTCTCCACAGCGGCTCAGGTCTGTTCCCTGCACCTTACTGCCTTTCCCTGAGCTGCTGCCATCTCCCTTGGCCCCCCGGGTTTGCCAATATCTTCACTCCCTCCTCCCAGGGAGTAACTGTGGACAACTCAGCTCTGCAGCCTCCAAACCCGCCTCCCTGCCCAGGCCTTTGCAGCCCCTTCTGGCTCTGGTTTTCTGTCTTTTAACAGGCCCCGCCTGCCCCTGCCCAGGTGAGCCTCTCTGGAATTAGCTGCCTCCAGCCAAACGCTCCCAGCTGCAGCCTCATCAGCTGGTCAGGCCCAGCTGACCTAATTCAGCTCTCACAGGGCCAGTGTGAATATTGGATTCGGAACTGGAAGTGAGTCCGGGAGCTGCACCCTCTGGCCTCTAAACAGAAGCGTTCAACTCAGCCTGGTAGAGAAATGAACGTGCGGAGCGGGATTTGAATGAAAATGAAACACAACTTTCCTCTGGTTAAAAACCTCCCTGCAAAGGGTTTCAAGTGAAAATATGTTCTCACACTCTTTTTGGAGGGGGAAAAACGTGGTTTTTGACCAGTTCTGTTCCTGACTCCCTGCAGCCAGAAAAAAAAGGGGGCGGCTGGGGCCTGATGGCCCATCGCTTTGTTCTGCTGCCTCAGGGTGACTGGGAAGGAGATGGCAAACAATCAGCAGCTGGCTGATTGCTGATCGGTAACTCCAGCTGACAAAAGAATTTCATTAGCAAAGAAACACTAGTTGGGGTTGGTCCTGCTTTGAGCAGGGGCTGGACTAGATACTTCCTGAGGTCCCTTCCAACCCTCATCATCTATGATTCTCTGAAACACACATTCAGCCACCATCGACTCAGCCAAGGACCTGCCCACGGCCAGCAGGAGAGGTGCTGAGAACATCCTGGTGGGCAAAGGAGCCAACCCTGTCAGAGCAAGGGCAGCCCTGGCTCAGCCCTGGAACGGCAGCGGCTGAAACGGTGCTGGATGCATTGATCCATGGGAATCTGTGCAGCATGCTGGAAAATTACCCACTGGCCTCCCTCATGGATAAAGTAGCCACCAAGCAGGGGCATCCACAGGGGCAGCAGGACAAGCCTCCATGGAGGTTCATTGGGTTCTGGATCTGCTTTTGTTTTCTTCCGACTGGAAGCAAACAAACACCTTCTCCATGTGTCCCTGTCCGACACAGCCTTGGAAACTGTTTTGGGGACTGAACCAAAAAATAAGAAAAACAAATTTGATTCAGTTCAAACTGAAACTGAACTTTGTTTTTTCTCACCGAGTTCAACCCAAAACAATTGGGGGTGGGGGGGCTTCATTTTGTTTGACAAACTAATTTGGGCTGAATTTGACCCAAATTTACAAATAGTTTTAGTGTCTCCCAAAATGTATATTTCAGCGAATCTACTATTTGCCAAAAAAATGTTGCCGAAAATTTGACTGCAGATTAATCTAAACTCTGGATATTCGTCTGACAGCCAGATCCCCTCATCTGAGACTGTTTTGTCCCTTGCGGTCACGCGCTTTGTCATCTGCATTGCTCCAGAGCAGTGCACTACGATGGTTCAAGACAGATGTGGTCCATAATGTAGCTAGGACCTGGTCCAGTCACTGCTCTGAAGCTGAAGACCAAGGTCTCATATTAGCAGTGGGAAAGTTAATAAGCTCGCGGCGGAAAGAAGAT
Source organism: Emydura macquarii macquarii (assembly GCF_026122565.2). NCBI lineage: Eukaryota > Metazoa > Chordata > Testudines > Chelidae > Emydura > Emydura macquarii. The sequence goes on from NW_027132905.1 coordinate 52,148,565, forward strand.
GTGCTCATTTACGCAGCACTTCCGCCTACAGCTGCCAGTCCAGCTGTTAGATTTGCATTACACATCTGTATCCCAGGTCAGGTGAAAACATCATTACAGTGCCCCACAATAAGACCGTGTCATCAGGAAACATCATCCTGGTGCGACATAAGTGGTGACTTCACAACACAACACTGGGTCCGATCAAAGTAACCATCAAGAAACCTCCAGCGGCAGCTAATAAGGGAAGCTAAAACCAGGAGCATCTCACTGACTCCAGGCTGAGATGATCTGAGAGGCCTTGGTGAGACCCAGGTCTCCTCACTGCTGGTAGCCTCTTCCTAGAATGACAGAAGGGCATTCTCCAGTCTGTGCCACTGCTCCCTGGCAAGTGAGAGAGGCTGTGCTCGTGGCGTCTGAGGGCACCGTGCAATGTAGGCTGCGGGATGGAGAAGGAGACATCGACCACCACTGAATTCATTGAACAAACAAGGGATTGCAGGGAAAGTTCAGATCTGAGCTAGCTCTGGTCCCAGGTGTGACTGCCGTGTGTCTCCCCCAGGTGCAATGCTGCGGCTGGAGCCGGGGTGTCACCTGGAGTTATCCCGAGCCCTGCTGCCGCCACACGACTGGCATTTTTTGACAGTGTTAACAGCTGGGATCTGAGCATCCCAGCTGCCCCCACCTCAGTGCAGCAAGATAAAGCGAGGAGACCGTCTCTTCCCTCTGGAAGATAAATGCCTCCAGATTGTAGCCACTCGAGAGGTCCAGTGAAATTCATTGGTTTTGACTTGAAATGAAAGCTGCGATAAATCTCCACGTTGAGTAGCAGATCAAAGGCAGATCATTAGAGCTCTCGGATCCCCCCGAGATTGCATTCCATCAGCTGCCTTGCTGCCGGCCTCTCTGGGGTCCAGAACAACTCCCCTTGAAAGCAGCGCAGGAGGACAATCTCCTCTGAGCAAGCCCAACCTGAGTCAATGCCCGGGCCACGTACCTCACGGCCCCGGCCGCTTCTAAGGATGCTAAGGTGATCTTGGCCCCAGCTGCTAAAGCTTTCCCCCCACATCTGCCCATCCCTGCCATTCATTCTGTACGAGGCCCCCGGTCAGTTCTGCCCCCAGTCCTCCGTCACTGCCATCCCGTCCGTTCTGCCCTGCCCCCCAGGGAGACCATCCTGTCTATGTTGCTCACAGTAGGGAAGAGGGGGCTACGGGGCACGAGCGCCGTGGGGCTGGCAGCAGCATGGTGACTCATGAGCACAGGAGCAGCTCGTCTTGGGCAGCTGGCCCTGATGTGTGGGACTCGGCATGAGCAGCATGTCCAGGGCGTTCAACGCCTCCAGGGTGGGACATCAAGGCCAGAGCTCCCTCCCTCGGCGCCAGGAACGGCATTCGACCCCTTGCGACACACGGGAACGGAGACCCGGCCATGTTCCCGCAGAAGCCATTGCCACGTGCTCAGACAGCACAAGGATCTCAATACCCGGCGAGAAAGATAAAGCAAAGAACGCCCCTCAGCAGACTTAGCAGTCATGGAAAGCGGCACCGGCGTGTGGCTCTGCAGGTGCATCAGTGTGGACGCTTGTGTGTGCACATACATGTAGGGGTGTGTGTGTGTGTGTGTGTGGGTATCGGTGTGTGTAACTGAGCTAAAAATCAAGTGAAAAGAAGAAAAACACTAGTTCCATTGTTGTGGGTGAGAAGCCAAATCTGCAGTGTTAAAAAAGCAGCAAATATTCCATTGTTTCCCATCAGTGTAAGGCAAGCGGATCTTTTCCAATGCCCAGAGTCAGCCCCCGGAGTTTGTTACTGGAACTAGTTGAAAGGCACCATCGAATGCTCCCTGTCAGCACGTCTGTCCACGGCTGCCCTCTGAGCTCAGACCTGACTGAGCCAGGGCAGGTTCATTCCACCTCTGGGCGGAGGGGCAAGAATAAGCAGAATTGATCAGCGTGCAGAACGTGGCTGGAAAGGAGGTTTAACACCATAGCAAGTGAGCCGCTTGAAGAGACAACGAGTGAGTATCAGTATCATCACTGGTGAGAGATTCCCTTTGAAGGGGGAACCCATAGCAGCAGTTACTGAGCTTAACCCTAGAAACAGAGGGCCAAATGTATCCCTTGTGGAATAGGTCCATTATCTACAGTGGTTACCCCAAGCATAGGATTTGACCCACTAACCCCGTTTTTATGGAGGGCCAAATTCAGAGGGATGCAAAGGATGTAAGTCAGTAAGTGGGTGTAACTGTCACAAAGGAAAAGACCCCAACATTGGTTTAAAAATCATGAGATTTAAAAAATAAATCTCCTGATTTCTGAATGCCTGGGGTTGGCCATACAGTGTAAGGTGCACACAGCCCTGGCTCGCTGCAGAGAAAGGGACTGTGTAAGTTTCAGTCACCTCTGACTTTCACCCAGGTTTCCTGGAAGCATCAGTGGATCTTTAAGCAAAACCCAAGCCTGGGTGTGCATGCTCTTGGAACTGCGGAGTCAGATCAAACCTGTGCTATTCTCCGGTCTCTGCCCTGCTTTCCCCAGCTGCTTGGCACGTCCTGCAGCCTGAAAGGGGCGCTGACTCCGGAGTGGTTTTGCAAAATAGGAAAGTGGATGAGCCCCTGAGCCCACACTGGGTTGGGATAATCACTGCATCCCAGCCCCCGGCTGCTGCTCTGCCACGAGCTCCAGAGCTGTCACCACTTCAGTGCCTGGATCCAGTGTAAACCAAACTTTTTGTTTAAGGTGAGGGTAGTTAAAAAACCTCGGCTTTGATCTGGAACGAGGCTGTTATCACGGAGACGTCAGGCCTGGTGAGCGGAGAGGATTCTCTTTCGTGCACACAAAGGTCACACCCCTGCACAGGTCACGGGAAGGAGGAGTTCTCTGCGTGAAAATGGTTCTCTCAGGCAGCAGCTCCAGGGAAAGCCTTTCTGAGCTAGCCTGCTGTCCCCAATCCGCTGTGTCCTTTCCTTTCCGATGCAAGGGGGGGGGGGAGGGAAATCTATGAAAAGCAAAGCAGTGCACACTCAGAGACTCTGCGTGTCGGTCTTTGCCGCAGCCCTTAATAACAGGCAAGGCAAAGCAGCGCCCCGGCCAACGGCTCCCAATCCTCCTCACTGCTCCGCTGCGCTCTGGCAACGCTCTGCCAGCTCCAGGCACAGTCAGAGACACAGGCCCTGGAACGTTGCTCTGGGCCAGCTCCTGACTCCAGCTTCACCGCGTGTCAGAGACCCTGCCAAAGCCAACACAGTTGCTGTGGCTTTCGCCCTGTGTGGCTGTGATCCGGATCCAGTCTCTCTCTCTCTCTGCCTGGCCGGAAGTGAAGTCCTGCTCAATCGATCCGGAAGTCGATTCAATTAACCAGGCGCAGCGCTGCCTCGACAGGAATGATGGGAACGGAGGCGGCGCGCTAAAGGGAAGTGACGAAGTCGACAGGAGTTACGCGAGCTACGCAGAGAAGCTCCAGGCCAGAGACTATTCGGCTGCTCCCCCTTCGGGCCAGTCTGGAACTGAGAAGGGGATCATCTCCTTTCCAATCAATTGGTTGACTGGAAGCTGCTTGGTGCCCACGGCACTGCTAATTGCCTGCGCTACCAAGGCACTGGGTATTGTCCTAGCTTCACCTCTCCTGCAGCACGTGTCGGGAGGCGGTGGAGGAATCCTTCGACAGGCAGGAAGCCCTGTGTAAAAGGGTTAATCTCAGACGCCTGGAAGCTGGGACCTGACCCAGGGCCGGGGGGTGAGTGCGAGGGAGGAGGGTTACTGGGAAGTAGATTTGTGCTTGGGGAAGCTGCTCCCAGCCCTTTGCCGAGACGCCGAGTCCACTGCCTTCCTTGGGGCAATCGCAGAGCTGAGTCCTGGAAGCAGAGGAGTCACCAATGCAGAGAGGGGACTGAGGCCTGGTCTACACTGCCCGGCAGCTCGGCGGCAGTCGACGGGAGTAAAGCAGCGTCTCTGCGTAGCTCGCGCAACGTCCCTTTAGCGCACGGTCCCCGCTGCGCCGCGCCGACGGGAAACGCGTTCCAGTCAAGGCAGGGCTGCGCCTTTCGAGGCGGTGCTTAAATTGAATCGACTTCCGGATCGACTGAGCGGGTCTTCACTTCCACGCAGCCGAGCTGGATCGATCGAGCTGACAGCGGCGGATTTGCCGCCGTCAGTGTGTACGTAGCCGGAGCTGAGTGCGCTGAACGAGGTATTGGCAGGTGCTGGCTGCACCCCCGGCACAGAGCCTGGCTCCCATCTAAACCAGTGCTCATCGCTGCCTTCAGTGGGAGCTCGTCAGGGCCCTTCCATCGAGGCCTGAGCCTGGTGAATGCACGACCAGCTGCCCCACTGCATCCCGAATGGGAGACGTGGGTGGTGAGACGTGCTCTGCGCTGTCTGGGAAAACGCCCTGGGACCAGCTAGTAATGAGGCCTCTGGCTCCCCATGCCCTGTCCCTGCCGTCCAAGCTGCAATGCCAGTCCCTAGTCATGGGCCCCTCCCAGGCCCCAGCCAACGTCCCATCAGTGGGGCTGCAGCTGGGGGGGCCAAGGGTGCCTGGAACCTGGGCAGGTGTGGAGAGCTTGAGGCTCCCGATCCCTGGGACATTAATCGGAATGACAAATACGCCTTGACATCAATTATGTTGCTTTCTTGTTCAACCAAGAAGTAATTAACGTAAGTGAAGCAATTAAGTAAACCTATCAAGTGAGGTTTGCTCTGTGTTCGCAAACAGCTAATTGTTTTGTGCAGGGAGGGGGCGTTGGAAGCAGGGGAGGGGGTTACAATGAGCCAGGACCACGCTGCGGAGCAGGGCTAGAGGAATTCTGCAGTGCCAGCACGCTCCGGTTGCCATAAATAGCAGAGCCTGGGCTGCCCACAGGCAGCTCTCCTGAAAAACTTCCCTGCGCTATTTCCTAGCTGTTACCAGTCCTGTTTAGGACACATCAATAGCAGCTTGCTGCCACCCTGGCTGTCCTTTCTACTTTCCCAGAGCCCCAGCTGAGAGCTAAAGACACAGCCTCAGGGATCTCCTAAGAGCGGAGGTAAGAAATAAAGCAATCGATAGGGAACCCCGCTGTGGGTAAGAGACTCTCACAAACCGACCTCAAAGCGTTTGCCAATAATAGCAGGTAAAGGCAAAGGGCCGGAGATAGCTGCTCAATGCCGCCGGAATTACCTGCCGCAATAACAGGCTCCTGGCCCAGCAAATGAGAATAGCGACGCTTCACCAGCAAAACAACTCCGTCCTTCCCCTCTGGGACGGCCACAGCACAGGGGCGGGGGAGTACGGGACACAAGGTCTGGGCACGCCACGGGTCATCCCCTTTGCGAGCTGGCAGCCAGCGGCGTCTGGCAGGAAGCCTCCCCAAGGGTGGTGCTTGGATCAGCCCCGGCTCACGGGACCCGCAGGCGGTATCCAGCTAAGGGGGCGAGGGGAGATGGGGCAAGCTTGGGGCCTCCCTGCATCAGAGTGTTGGAGGGCAGCCAGGAAGGGACATACTTAGCATGAAGAACTGCGTGTAGGGCCAGCCAGGTGAAGACACGAAGGCGTCTCCGTAGCCAGGGAGAGGACATGGGGACAGGGTTCAGCTCACTTAGGCACCAAGGACCCTTTGGGGCAGGAGGCCCATCCTGAGGGGACGTGTTTCTGGAGGAGTCGCTATTCTCCCGACAGGCTCGTTACTCAGCCAGGAGCCGGGCTGGGTGTCAGCGCTCGGAGCTGGAGGGAGCCGCTGGGGCAGTCACAAACCTTGCACATGCCGGAAGGGACGGTGTCCAAGAGCGGCTAATGAGGCAGGGATGGCGGCTGATGAGGTTTGACCTCCACACAGAGGCGGCTGCTTGCCTTGGGGCAGAGGGCAGAGCTGTGGGTGTGTCCCAGACGAGGTGGGTGACAGAAATCGCCAGGGTGCAGGGGCTCTCAGTGATGCGAGTCCTGGGTAGTTCGTGGAGTGGGGAAGGGGGGGCTGCCATTTTTATACAGCAGCCTCCAAGAGCGAGGCATGGAGGAGACAGCCCAGGGGAGGAATCTACGGAGTTAGAAATACTCACATAACTGTAGGTGCAACCAGCTCCAAGCCAGGATGAGGGCCGTGGTACGTTAACAGAGATAAAGGAGGCTGCAGAACTGCTGCAGTGATAATGATGGAGACGCTCTCACAGCTGAGCTGAGTTTTGCACTTAAAGCAGAGTCCGTCTGTCTGTTGTGTGTGAGCCGCGTCTCCCCCTCACACATACGCACTTACACCAGGGGCCCCAACCATCCTGGCACCTCAGTCATTTACAAAGGAGTAGTTACGAAGTTTGGGGGGAGGGCAGGGGTGCATCTAACGTGTTTTCATCTCTGTAACCAAATAACCACGGAGTTGTGAGACTGAACGCTTGCCTCCCGTCCAGATTTCAGCCAACGCTAAGGCATGGGCAATTTTTAAAGCTATTCCTGTGTTGAATCAAAAACCGCTACGTTCCTTCGTCATGTGTTTCTGGGTTGCAACGATGGTCGAATATTTTAACCCTTGAGTCGATCGTGTATGAAACAGACTCCAACAGCTTAGCTCTCGTTAAAATCATCCGTGCTTTGCTGCCCTGTACCTGCAACAATAATCCCGCACGCGTGGCCAAACACGTCTTCGGGCCCCTTGGGGAGCGTGCTGGAGGCTGGGCAGAGCAGCAAGCAAGCGCTTGGAGCGTGGCTTCGAGTGGAGCCGGATGCTGTCTTCAGGGACGGTTGCTGGGCGTTGCGGCGTGGGTGGCGTTATAAGGAGATGCACTCAAGCCCCGGGACCCCCAATGAATTTGGGGCATTTTTTGACAGGGCGAACCAGGGCGCGGTGACTCCACATCACCCTCGGCTGGACATTGTCAGGCTGGACACCTGCTTTGCAGAGCAGCTTCGCTTGGTGCCGTCGAGGGAAGAGGCGCGTTGGACGCGCTCCAGGCAATCCCAGGTGGGGCGGAGAGCAGCACAGGGGCTCCCCTGGCTGAGCGCTGTCTGCACCGTGGGGCCGGATACCGCCACATGCCGGGAGACGCCCCGAGAGAGCAGGAGCAGGAGGAGGAAGAGGAGGAGGAGGAGGAGAAGCAGCTCTGCCAGGGCAGATTTGGAAGATGGGGAACAGAGGCAGAAGGGCAAAGTTAAAACCACTTTGCAGAGCGTGGAACGAGCCTGCAGGCGAACGGACTCTGTGTTCCAGGCACAGATGGAGCGCGTGCTTCCCAGCAGCAGCACTAGTGCTATGGGAGGAGAGTCAGCCCTGCACGGGGAGCCATGGACCCCCATTTTTAACATGGGTGTAGTTTGGGGAGCAGGGGGGCCGCGCTGACCCCCCGAACGGCAAGCCTCAGGCAGGCGCAGAGCGGCGCCGGTGCTGACAAAGTGATCAGGTCCCCGCTGTGCAGCGCAGCCCCTTCTAGCGGTGCCAGCCTCTTCCCGGGGGGGGGGGGGGGGGGGGGGGGCTGAGGTGGGTGGGCCTTCGCCACCCCTCGCCACAAGGCCCAGTCCCTCTCTGGAGCCCCATACCTGCTCCTCCTCTTTCCCCTGGGCCTCAGAGGGCAGAGGAGGAGCAGGGGATGGGATGGGGCCCTGGAGAGGGGCAGGGCCTCAGGGGGAAGAGGAAACAGGGCAGGGCACAGAGAAGGGCAGGGCCTCGTGGCCCCCCACTTCTACTGAGGTCTGGCACTGTTGGTCACGGGCAATGAGCCAGGGCACTCCCCGGATGACCTGAATCAACCGCAACTGGAAGGTTTGCTCATGGCCCCGGAGGTTCACCACCACTGCGGGAACTGATGGCTTCCTGGGCTGGAGAAGAGGAGGTCTCCGTGGTCTCCCCCAGGTCCCAGGAGATCATGTGCAACGAAGGGATCGCATGAGTCTCAGCAAAGCCCTACTCCATAAAGTTGCATGACGCGCCTGCGCCAACAGGTGCCCCAAAGCGGATCTCGGGGCTAACGTGAAATTGGATCTGCAACAGGTGCACTGGGTGCTGACTGGCTGCTGCTACGTCCCGACAGAGGCATGCCCAGAACTGCGGCAGGAGACAGGCAGCCACCCAGTCCAGCCCACCTCGTTGGGATGTTTCCCAGCCTGTGAGCCAAACGGGCTTTCATTGGGCACGCTGAAGCAAGGTGTCTGGGTCCCCCCCCAATCTAGGCATCGTCCTGAGGCCGGCATTGGTGCTTCTCCGCTTCAGAGAGGGGTGGCGGAATGGGTCAACGTGCAAGGGTCCTGGGGTGAACAGCACACTCTCACTTAAAAGCAGAAGCTGACCACATGCAGAGCCCAGAAAGGGTTTTATCCACCTAGACCTGTGGTTCTCAACCAGGGGTACGTGTCCCACTGGGAGTACGCAGAGGTCTTCCAGGCGGTACATCAGCTCATCTAGATATTTCCCTAGTTTTACAACAGGCTACATAAAAAGCACTAGCGAAGTCAGTACAAACTAAACATTCATGCAGACAATGACTTGTTTATACTGCTCTACATTCAACTGTACACTGAAATGTAAGTACAATATTTATATTCCAGTGGATTCATTTTATAATTATATGGTAAATATGAGAAAGGAACCAATTTTCAGTAATAGTGTGCTGTGACACGTCCGTATTTTTATGGCTGATTTTGTAAGCAAATAGTTTTTAATTGAGGTGAAACTTGGGGTACGCAAGACAAATCCGACTCCTGAAAGGGGCCCAGTCGTCTGGAAAGGTTGAGCGCCACTGATCTAGACTATCGCATGAGTGCCTGGGTAAACAGGGAGCGTTTCCTCATCCTGAGAGGCATCCTGAGTATTGGTGCTGGCCAGAGGCGGGACCCTGAATGAGCCAGCCCAGTGGTCTGATCTGGTGTGGCAAATCCTATTTCCTCATTGATTTTCGGGAAGGGCTGCTCTCTGGAGGAAGCTGGATGTATGTATTCGTGTGAGTGGGGCACATTAGAGCCTCATGGAGTGAGATTAGAGCTCACGCTGAAGGTCATTCTCTTCTAAACCCTTTTTCAGTCATTAACGACTTGAGAGAGAATTCTTTGTGCTGAAACGTCTTGTGCTTCATCCCAGGTTTAGGGGAAACTGGAAGCAATACACACAGCACGTCCACAGAGATTTATCAGAGTTTAAAACCAGGGGCGAATAAATAAGTCACTCCCTGGTAATTCTGTTTGGTGCAAGCCTCTCCTATCCCTCTGCCCAGCAACAGGGACCACTCACCGGATCAGAGGCAGGGAGGCAGAGCAGCCAATACCTGAGCACTAATCTGCCACCTGCCTTTCCCGTCAGAGACGTCCGGAGCAAAGTAAGAGCTGGGAAGATCAGAGGAGAAGGGAAGAGACGCTCCAACCGAACACCCTCCCAGCACAGACCCCCTGGGAGAAGGGGGGACTCTGATTACCAGAACAGTCTTCGTCAGGTGCCCCTCTCCTCCCAGCTGATCCAGCAGCAGTAACGGCAGGGTGTCCCGGGCCCTGAGCCAAAGCAGGTGGAATTGCATTACCAGCCACTTCATGTCAACAGACCCAAGTGGTAATGCCAAGGCCAGGTGTGACATGACGATGACAAGGTGGCTGCCTCTAATTTTAGAGGCAGATGCTGCTTGCCTCTGAGCCCAGGAGGCTGCCCTCCCTCTTACCAAGAGCCACTCAATAATTTCAGCCTGGTCCTACACCAGTGGAGTACAGTCTTCAGTCCACAGAGCCCCTGTAGTCGGGCTGGGCTTCCCAGGCTTGTTTCACTCTTTACAACAAATAAGCTGCTGTAGAAAGATGGAACAAGGAGCCAATGGCTGGAGGTTAAAGCCAGACACAGTCAAATGAGGAATTAGGCACATACTTTTCACACTGAAACGAGCTGCCAGGGGAAGTGGTGGATTCTCCATCTCTTGGGGTCTTCAGGACCCACTGGCTGCTTTTCTGGAAGATGCTTTAGTCAGACAAGTTCCTGGCCACAATGTGCTGGTGACAGGGTGAAACGCCTTGGCCTATGTTGCACAGGAGGTCCCAGTAGATGGTCTAACGGTTCCTTGTGGCCTCAAAGGCTATGAATCTCTGAGTACGAGACAGATAAACCTGCAGGTAGAACTCCTCTGATTCCAGGGAGAGATGCAGCAAGATGTAAAGTTATCTGTTCATTAACGCAACACTCTTCATTTATTCTTACCTGGAACAAACTCTGGGTGTGCAATCCTCCCCCTCTGCAGGCTAATGGCACCTGCACAGAATACGCTGCCTTCAGAGAAAGCAGTTTCTACCTACCTGAGGTAGGCACCAGGGAGCAAAAGGTGTCTGCCCTGAGCTGGGTGAGGTGGGCCTGGAGAGCTGACAGGCTTGCGGTGGGTGGAGGTCCCAGCTGCAGGCAGATGGAGAGGGGGAGGGCTTTGGATCTCCACCTGTGGTGATGAATGACCCATGTGGGAGGCACCCATGGGGTGCAGTCATGCTATAAAGCTGCGGTTTCCCTCTGTGTGACAAGCCCACTCCGCTGCCAGCCTGCTCCCCCTGCCCATCTCCCCTCACGAGAGACAAGCCCATAAACACCCCACATCAGCCCCCCCCGGAATCTAGGAACACCCCTGAACCCACCACTCTCCCCCTTTCCCCCAGTCCAAGGGCAGCCATTCCCGTGTGGGATCTGTCCTACAGCAGCCAGACAGGGTGCTTGTTCCCTTGAGAACACAGGGGCTGACCTCTTTGTGACTCGCTGGTGAGCTGGTCTCTGGGGAAAGGGCTTTGCTGCTGGTGGAGCCTTTGTTCTCTCTAGCGTGCAAATGAGCCAGGCTGCTTTTACTGACACTGGTTATCCCCTCATTACAGAGCTGCATACACCTCCCCTGCAAGGAAGCAATTGCTCTTTGGTATTAGATTGTCCTGGTGCGTCTAATCAATCTGTCAGCCGGCACCTGCGGGCAGCTGGGGAGCACAGAACCAGTGCGCACAGGCTTGTTACAGGGGAAAGGAAATTGGGTTCGATCGCTGCCGTGAGGTGAGCTCCCAGCACCCTGTGGGTCACGGAGGAAGTGCTGCATCTCTGCCCAGAGCCTCTGGCTAAACCTTTCATACCCCCAGCGCAGGTGTAATGGGGGGAAGAGACAAGCAGCTGACACACAAGGTAAAGAAAGCAATTTGTCATGCCGCGCTGTTTGGCAGGTGATTCTGAAGTTGCCAGTGGAAGCAGCAAGGCCCCAGCCTGCAGTAGGTGCGGCCCCGCAGTAGTCTGGGGGAAGGGTGCCTGACATCAGTTACACTGCCAGGGGACCCCTCTCTGCTGCTTCTGCCTGGAGTTGCTACAAGACGTTCAGAATGATCACTCAGCAATACCTGCTTCCTTGTCAAAGGCTGGGTCATCTTTCTGCACTGTCTGGCATTAGATATGCAGGAGCTGTAGAGCCTCTTACAGCCAGAGGACCAGGAGTAAAGGAAAAAAAAAACCAGGCAATAATATGAGGGGAACAAAACAGATACTAGCAATGAGGCTCCAGCTGCATTCTCTCTTATGCCATCTTTCCTGCCATTCCGCTGCTAAATTCCAGTGTGTACAAGAGGCTGTGAGTTTGCTGCCAGCATGGGGTATATTCCCAAATCAAATCCCCTAAAATGGGCCTTGGATGAGAGATCTCTCGAGCAAGGTTTCTCAATCTGTGGGTTGGGATCCAAAACTGGGTCGCCCGAACGTTTCAAGGGGTCGTGGGGCAGCTGCTGTTCCATGGGGCTGGCTCAGCTCGCCTCCCTGCTCCAGGCACTGCAACCTCTGAGGTGCCAGCCCCACTCTGGTTTGGCCGAGCCATAATGATGATGGGAGTCCGGGTGGGCCAAATCTGAGTGAGTGGCCCTACAGCCCATGAGCCACGTCACAACTCCACTCTCATAAATCTGGTTCAGCCAGGGCGGGGGGGCCACACCGGAGCAGCGCTGCAACCCTCAGGACTGCAGCACCCAGAGCCAAGAGCCTGAGCCCAGCCAGCCTCAGAGCATGGGAGCTGTCGCTGGGGGGTGAGCGCTGGGCAGGACCCACCCAAAACACCTCAGGGCTTCCACCCCCAAACTACTTATTAGGTCACCACAAGCCAGTGGGCCCCAAGCTCATTAAGCCGGTTTTCTGCTGTTAACAGAGTAGTGCTTTAACTCTTGGGGTGCTGGGTCAAATTCCCAAGAACCCAGTAGCAAGAGAAGGATGAGAAATAATCAAGAAGAGCTTCAGCAAAAGGTAGCAGAGAAGCCTGTCCATTGCAATGACTTCCCAAAACCTTTAGCACCATCTCCTGGACATTCTTGGATTCAGAGTTAATTTCACTTCAAGTGTCTTCCCTTTGCTTCTGACTTAAACCCCCCAGGGACAGACAGCATGAGCATGTGCATAGAGGAGAGAGAGTCAGAGGTGGGAGCACATCACGCCGCTGTACAACGTTTCAGCGGGATCATCTACTTGTTGTCACCACATACTCATGCTGCAGAATATCTGCTCCACTGGCTGGCCTTTGATCCCAGCAAGAAACATGGCCCCTTGGCCATTTGCTGACAACTGCCAAGTTGTAACGGGCATCAGGCAAGGTGACGGGCAAGGAAAGTTTGGACAATTTCACCACAACAGGCTCAGGTTAGTGGCTGTCAGCAACCAGCACAAGATGCTGCTGGAAAGCCAGGATCTGTTCATCTTCTGCTCGTGTGTGGCTCTGGGTAGCATGATTAAACGGGCACAGCTCACCGCAGGGGCTCGGTCCATGAGGCACAGTGGGGATCATTGCTCAATACGTAAATATTGCAGTGGCAGAGTTCAACCTTTTGGCATGAGGGAAAGGAAGATAAATGCTGCCAGTTCCCTCTGAGCTGCAGGAACCCTGCATCCATCTAATTGCACTTCATAATGGATTCAGCAAACCATTAATTATCAGATTATATTGTAGGGAACTGCAGATAAAAGAGCTTTGTGAAACGTACTCTTAAAGAGGCCATAGCACAGCAATGAGGGCTGTGCACTGCGCTGGCACAGACAGCGAGCTTTGTGCAAGGTGTCTGAAAGCGCTGTACAAAGCACTGTATTGTATGCCGCAGGGGAACGGCTGCGTGCAATCGTGGCAGCCATTATGTGCTCCGAGAGAAATGTTTGCATTAGCGCCAATTCATTGGTAACAGTATTAAACGCCTGAGAAACAATGGGCCACAGCACTCCGATTAGCTGCCTCACTCTTCAAACACTGCAGCCTCAGCTGAGCCAGAGGAGGCAGGGAGATCTTGCGGCTTTTGTCACCTCACAAAGAAGACACAAGTGGTAGCTGTCCAGCCGTGGGTCTGACCGTGCTACTTAGTGTAGGGCATGAACTGCTGTAGCTGCACGGTGCTGACAGCTCGGCAGTGATCTGGCTAGGATGAGGTGTTGCTACCCTTTGCTGGAGACAGTTGAATGGAGTCAGCGATGGACACTGGGGGCTGGCAGAGGCTAGTGTTTTGGGGTTGGTTTTTATTAACTTTAGGCTAGAGCTCCCTGTATACCATTTTTACAGGTTAAGAGGCTCCGGGTTGTTTATGTGAAGCCAGAGCTGTGCTGGGGAGATGCAAGACATCGGATGGATGGACAGCTAGCTTCCCCAGGAGGGCTCTGCATGAGAAAGGCAAGGTCCACTTGCTGAAGTCCGACAGGGCTCCCAGTACACTCCCCCCGTTAGCAAGTGTGGTGCGTGACTGTCTTGGGTACAGGAGAGAGTGAAGCTGGGCCATTCCTACCTGCATAGCAGCCACTTTCTGAACAGCAGGTAGCTAATCAGATACTCTACGTCTGCTGGGAGAGAGAGAACCCAAAATCTGTACCTGTGGACAATGGTTTGTCCGACCTGCTTGATCCTGACACCCTGTAGCTGCCAGCCCCAGACACCCGATTTTCGTTCCCATAACTAAACTTTGGATTTCCCTTTGTCAGGTTAAGACGGGGCATGGCCCTAAGTGGCTGAAGCCTCAGCTTGAGCACAGATCCAAAAGGATGGCCCCGCTGTGACCAGACTGTCTAGAGGTATGTCTGGGCTTCAGAGCTGAGCCCAATCGTCTACACGGCTGGTTTCAGAGCTGTAGTGTGAACCCTGTGAGCCAGGCTCTGGGACTCGCTGCCATGGGTTTTAAAACTCAGTGTAGACACAGCCTAGAGCAGGGGTAATCAATAGGCAGACTGCAGGCCAAATCCCAATCGCCAGATGATTCTGAACATACCATAAAATCTTTTTATTTTATTTATCATTCTTGTCACTGTGGTGCAAAAAATGTTTCTCTGGAGTCTGGACCTTGACTACACCTTGACCAAGAAATCTGGATCTTGACAAAAAACACTTAACTACTGCTGTCCTCGAGGGCCTCAAGGGCAGCGTAGCGTGTGAGGGGGAACAAGAGAAGAAATGAAGCAGTGTGTTGGAAGCTGCCTTATCCACACAGATCTACGTTCTCGCAAATATCCTGTATCTGTGTATACCCGTTAGACTCTCCGATTCCTCCTCAAGCATCTGTCACCAGCACCCCGGCACAGCGGAGAGCTGCCCTCAGGCTGGTTCCTGACTGTTGGACTTTGGTCTGTTCCTCACCCCGCTGCCCCACATGGCTCCCAACTCTTTCTATGACTGACAAAGTCTCTGCATCTCCCTCTTCTGCCCCCCATGTTTGGGCAGAGCCTTTGCTTAGCTGTGCTCCAGTTCTCTCCTTTCCTACTACTCAAACTGTTCTCCTGGGGCTGGAAGGGACATGTGGCGCGCTCCCTCAGAACCAGCAGCTGCTGCCCACCGCTAAGGAGGAAGCCATCTTGGATCCATGACTTCCGAGCACAGCTAGCGCTGCCAATCTCTCACGTTCTCAGGCATGCTGTGCTGCAGTGTGTCACTTCTTTTGCCAGTGTCACACATCCCAGTTTTTTGATGGAGAAAACCAGAATCTCACTGCCAGAGCAGTACGTCTCGGTACGTACGGCCGATGGGCCAGCCGGATGGCTTCCCTTCCAGGTGCTCGCAGCCACGCCTCACTTAGCGTCTTCACAAATCAGAGTTACTTTGTCATCAAACAAGTCCTCCATAGTCACCGCCACCAGCTCCGAGCCAGCTTGGGGATCTGGCAATGCCACAAACACTTGAGAGCCAGCGAGCTGGGCTTCATCCAAGGTGATCATGTGCTCTGCTGCTGCTCCTTGCTCTGATGTCTGAATCACCTGAATGGGAGAGTCAAGGAGACACTTACAGCAAGCTTTCCTCTAAATTGCTCCAACGTCTGCATTGTTCTCGTCCCGAGTCTAATGATAACATTTACTTTCACACCAGAGGAGTGCAATTACAATAGGCATGAGCCTAATGGGAAACTCCAAGATGCACGCACCAGTGATGCAAAAGAGAAGTCAGGCAAGCAATTTAAATATTTCTCTCCACAAAATTGCTATAATTTAGCACCATACGCAGTCTTGGATCATAAAGATTCTATGATTACACACTAGTGGAACACCATCCCAGGGAACCTCACACACTGGGCTCCAACATCCAAAAAGCTATTCTCTACTGAGAGCATCAATCTTAAAGGGACAGTATGGAGGTCCAGGCCTAAAATCTGGCCTTCTACAAAAGAGTTATAATCTAGTGAGGAATGGCATCTGGATTCCAATAGACTCTTTCTTTGAGTAACCGGTCTCTCCGCACATCCCACCAACACTTCCCCCTCAGTTCCCTGAGAGCAGGTGTGAGACTGGGAATCAGGGTCTGCGGAACAGACAGCGTGGAGGTAAAGGGCTGTTTGTGATGGGGAACCAGTTCAGTTTGAACAGAGCCTCAGCACTTTCCGCTACCCAAACCCCAACTGGTGCTAAGGTATTAACATATAGATATGGTGCCCTCCTTCCTCCCCTCCAAACCAGTCACACCCCTGTGCTTTGCACGCCAAAGCCCAAGGGAGCCCCATGCAGCCTATCAGACACGGGACTTACTGGATTCGTCAAAACAGAAGATTTTTGGAGGGGGAGCTGAGGAGCTGGGGTGGAAGGAGGGGAGCTGGGGATGCCAACCAGTGCAGAGAATAATGGGGCTGGGAGAATGTAGGGGAGGAAGGAGAAGGATGGACCCCCCAACAGAGCCATTCCGGCGTTGGAGGCTTATTCCAGTCTCCCGTACATGAGGTTCGCCCAGCACCCCAGGTTACTGCCAGTGATCGGAGGAGTCCGTTACCTGCACGAGCTGGGCAGTGGTGGCCTGGCATTCCGTGACCGTCACCTTCGGGTGCTCAGCGCTGTAGTGACCCTGCAGCTGCTCTCGAGTGGTGAAAAGCTCCCCACACAGCCCGCAGGTGAAGGTGTTCTCTAGCTGCTTAAAGTGCTCTGTGGTGACATGGTGCTGCAGGGCCCCTGGGAAGCGGAAGGAGGCCGCACAGTACAAGCAGCGAAATGGCTGGGTCCCTGTGCAAGAGACATGGAGAAAGTGTCACTACGAATGGGGAACTCACGGGAGAGCAGAGAGCCAGGGCTGAGGCAGGGATGGGAGGAAGCAGTGTGATGCAGGAGACAATGGGGAGTGGTGATGGCAGGTGGTGATCGGCGATGAGCCGCACAGAGGTGAGTGCAGGGGGCACCAGGAGTGATGCGGGATCCTGCCCGGTCCCTGTGACTGCACTCTGGTGTGGGTTATTGGGGGGTTGGTTTGTTTTTATCTTGCCCATCTGCCTCTCACCCAGAGCTCTCCCCACCCGCCTTCTGCATCACAGCCGCCTTCCCCCTCTTCCCCGCACTGGCTAACTCGCCTTTTCCGGTTACCCTCCCCCCTCTACAGCTCCCACTCGCTCTACCTGCTTCTCTTCCCATCTCCTCCCACCGCTTCAAATCCAGACCCCACATCCATACTCGGATTCTCACCTCTGGAGAGATTCGCCCCAAACTTGGCCCTCCCTCCATTCCCCCAACCTCTACCTGCCAGGCCCATCGCTGGCATCACCTCCACCCCTCTCGGGCCACCACAACCTCACACCCATCTCCCTCCTTCCCCCGTGCTGCTCCCCTTCTCTTGCGGTCTCTGGAATACCTGCTTCACCTCCACAGAAATCTCAGCTGTCCCCGACCTCTTCATACCGCGCTCCCTCCAGCTCCTGGCTCTCACAGAGACTTGGATCCCTTCCCCTGACACTGCCTCTGCAGCTGCCCTGTCTCACAGCAGCCTCTGCTTTTCTTGCACTCCCTGCCCTGCATCAGACCCTGGTGGGGCTGTTGGGCTCCTCCTCTCCCACTCCTGCCATTTCCAACCCACCCTCCTCCCGCATCGTCTCTTCTGAGCAGCACTGCATCCGACCCTTCTCTCCTCTCCCCTGCCACGCTGCTGTCATCTACCACCCACCAGCTCCTCCCCACCGGCCTTCTGCTCCGATTCCAACATTCATAGACTATAGGGCCAGAAGGGACCATTGTGATCAGCTAATCCTACCTGTACAACACAGGCTGTGTAACCTGTATTAATTAGTCTGAACTAGAGCAGATCTTTTAGATCTCTGGCTCCCTCTTCTCCACCATATCAAACATAAGCTATTTGTCTTCACTTTCAAGGTCCTTCACAGCCTATCCCCACTCTACCTAGCCTCTCTCATTCACTACTGAGATGTTGACTCCTACCTGTTTGGCTCATGATTCCTGCCTCCATCGCCCACCTGTTAAATTTTCAAACCAGTACCTGTGTGTTTTCTTCTACATTGCCCCACGTCTGGGAGGAGCTCCCCATAAACACCAACTAAGCCACTTCATTAGCCTTCTTCACACCCCCCTTAAAACTCTCCTTTGCCATGATGCCTACAGAACACTTGACAACAGTTAGGCTGCTGGTGTGCCGAGACCACTGGTGCTGACTAGTGGTCTCTGATTGTTTCCTTGTACTCCCTCTTCGGTTCTGTTATCTTCTACTTAGATTGTAAGCTCTCGGGGGCAAGGGCTATTTGTTCTGTGTTTGTACAGTACCTAGCACAATGGAGGCCTGGTCCATGACAGGGGTTTCCTAGGGGCTATGGGAATACAAATAATAATAAAGACCTGAGTGCCTGCACTTGACATGGACCTGCAGCAGAGCCAGCGTGGGGAAGAGCTCCTTGCACTTCTCACACTCGTGGAACTTCACATCTGCAAACAAGAGCATGGGGAGAGGTGTGGACTCTAAGTTCCTTCCAGATTCGACAGTCATTCTAGGCCAGTGCTCCCAACACAGACACGCAAGGGAGTCGTGTCAATAGCTCAGCAAAAGCCCATCTCACGACAGTAGCAGGAAGCCTCCTGGGAGAGACGGCTTAGCAAAGGGAGGTTGCTACGGAACTAGCTCTGACACGGAGGGTATGTCTACACTGCAACTGAACACCCGCGGCTTGCTCACATCAGCTGACTTGGGTTCGCAGGACTCGGGCTATCGAACTGTTTAACTGCAGTGTAGATGTTCAGGCTTGGACTGGAGCCCAGGCTCTGGGATCCTCCCTCTTCGCAGGGTCCTAGGGCCCTGGCTCCAGCCCAAGCCTGAATGTCTACACTGCAATTAAACAGCGCTGTAACCTGAGCTCTGCAAGCCCGAATCAGCTGACACAGCCCAGCCGCAGGCGTTTAATTGCAGTGTAGACATACCTAGAGAGAGGACCCACTGGATGAGACACAGTGAATTTAGTGCGGTCTCAGGAGACTGTGCTGTGCACAATCCTGCCAAGTTAGGGTTATTCCTGCAGCTCACTTAGATCTCCAAAGCACTGGCTTCCCAGAGCGCACAGTGCTGGATTCTTACCCGCATGTTCCGCCTTGACATGCTTCTTGTGGGCAGTGGTGCTGGCGAAGGTTTTGTCACAGGAGCTGCACTGCAGTGAGCAGAACTTGGAGGAGCGGTGATTCTGAGCTGCAAAGACATCAGGATGATGGGTCCGGTTGTGATACCATAACCCTGACAGCTGCTGTAAAGAAATCAGTCAAATCATGGTTACAACAGCAAAGCTGTTCAACAGGGTAACACAACAGCAACAGGCTGTGATCATAAGGCCACATGGATACAGGGCTGCACCCAGTGGGCTGAGACACAGCAGACCTTACTGCTCATCTGTCCTGATCCAAACCCATCCCTGTGCCACTCAGCACAGCCAATACATCGCGTGTGTTGCTGTAACTCATTTACATCAGCAGTACAGCATCCGGAGTGGGGCTTAGAAAGCATGTGAGCTCTACTTACAGAATTCATCCCACAGCCTCTGAAAAGCCCAGCTCTATTAGTTCTCTTCCGTTTCCCTCACTACGGGCCCCATTTGGGGCTGAATTTTCACACCATGCAGCCTCATGTGGATGGCACATGCAAAACGGGGAATTCCAACGTAACGGCTCTTAGCAACCCAGGCTAGAAACTTTATATTGAAGTCAAAGCTCAGATTCTGGAGAGTCCAGGGCAGGAATTTATCTAAGTCTTTGCAACTGGCACATTTTCAGAGCCTGCAGATTTCTATTGTCCTGGTTTGTACACCTGTCTTTTTCCTATTGGTCACAGGACGACCCCTGCTCTGAGCAACAAGGAGCCTTGTTCCTTTTGCAGTGGGGGAATTGCCATGTGTGGTGTCTAATTGCGCACTGCCAGTGAGAAGTCTCTCTGAAAAGCACCATGCAAGGGGGTATGCTGGAGGGGTGGGATAACACGTGCATTAGGGTACTTTGGGGGGGGCTGACGTAATACATGCACTGAGCCCAGCCCACCTGATAGGCTTTGTCACAAATCTCACAGCTGAACGGCTTCCCTCCAACGTGGGTCACCATGTGGCGCTCCAGAAGGGATGGAGCGCTAAAGACTTTGCCACAGGCAGTGCAGGGATGGTACTCCCTGGAGTGGACCTCGTGAATGTGCTTGCGATGTTCCTGCAGGGTGGGGAAACTCATCCGACATTTCTTGCAATCATATGGATCCTCAATATCTGCTCCCACAAAGAGGTGGTGAAAATCAGGAGTGTGGAGGAGAGAGGAAGACGGACAGATCAAGAAGAAAAGAAATGAGAAGAGGTAGCAAAGGGAGAAGAGATGCTAGTTATTTCCAGGCAATAGCAAGCATTTGAGTTTTGGGATCTTTGCAAGCAGGTACCATTCCCCCCCTTCTTCCCGTCACTTACAGTGATGAAGATTCCCAGCAGTTCTTAGGAGCCCCACCTTTCCCTTGGCTTGTGTTGTTAGACAGTGCTGTTGTTTTCTTGAGAAGATCCCACCCCTAGGTCCAGAGCATAAAGCTTCTTAACAACAGCCTTTCCCTTCCCAGGAGGGAAAGTCCCACCACGAGGCACCAGCGAAAGGCCAGGCTGCAGTCATTCATAGCACCCATGAAGCTCCAGCACACCAGGGCAGCCCCTGACACCAGGACTGCTGTGGTCTGGAACATCAAGCACTTGAACGTGGCATTGCACCTTCATCTCCTCCTCCCAGTCACATTCTCATGGCCATTTGTTTGAGGATCTCCAACGTCTCTGTTCAGCCCCTTGGGAAGAGCTCTATTTGAGGCATAGCGGGGCTCAGGTACTCACTGTGGAACGTGCGCAGATGGATGGAGAGCCCATTGGCCTGTCTGAATCCTTTCCCACACTCCCTGCAGACATATGGCTTATCTCCGGTGTGAGTCCTCACGTGACGAGACAGCTCAATGGACTGGGCAAATACCGCATCACAGTACTGGCAGGCGTACATCTTCCCTGCAGCGAGAGCCAAGATCAGAGGCTGAAAATTCTCCAGCTGGCCCTGACAAGGGGGAAAGGATTTCTGGACAACATAAGATCACATCTAAGGAAAGGGGGCAGGAGGTTACAGAACACACAAGCTCTCATGGGACCAACACCTCACTCACAACGCAAAGCAATCCTTCCCAAAGACGCTGGCATCAGACCAAAAAACCTCATGTGCAAAAGGTGAGCTCTCTGACCATCAACACGGACATAGGGCTGAAGGGAGGAGAGGAGCCAACAGACGCTGGAGCTATGGGCCCAGCAGACAGGAAGGAGAGTGGACACAGAGAACACAGGCAGGTCTGTCAGAGAGTGAGATGGCAGTTGGGCAGTGATGGGGTGACGCCAGAGGCCGCTGGAGCTGAGGACTGATCGGTATCAACCTCTAGTGTTGGTACTGAAACCATGTCAGCAGATACGGTTAGAGAAAGGTCAGGGAGATGGACACCAGCCAAGGACAAAGCAGAGGAGCCATTAAAAGGGAGGCTGAAGGAACAATCCATCAGCAAGACAGGAGCAGTGGACGTAGCCAGGAGTAGATGGATTAAGCCCTGACCTCTCAGGTATGTAAATTCCGTTCTGCAGACAGGGAACCAGTAATACAGCCCTGTGCTTTAACCACTAGACCATGCTCCTCCTCCAAGCACACGCACAGGCACGCAGGCACTGGGGCACAGCAGGAACACAGAGTTCCAGAAGGGGCTCACCCTCCGAGTGCTTCTTCTTGGTGTGATAGGCAAGGGCGGAGGCCTGTGTGAAGGTCATGAGGCAGTGCTTGCACATGAAGGGGCGGTCGCCCGTGTGCAGCCGCAGATGGTTCTTCAGGGTGGAGTTGGCTGCAAATTTGGCGCCACATTCTTCACAGGAGAAGGGCTTCTCATCAAAGTGCTCCGTCAGCTTATGGTACTGCATCCCTGGGGGCAGGAGACCAAAGGGAGCAGTTTATGCCTGGCACAAAGACCTTCCAAAAGCAATACCCCATACCCTAGATCACCAGGTGACTGTTTAATTTCACACCAGAAGGAGCTTATTTTCTTAGCAGCCTGCTTTCCCAACTGCTTTCCGAGATGCCACTTGCTGAGAGGAAAGAATGACATAGCAATGAACTCCCTATGCCCATAGATCGCTGCTACTCCATCCTCCACGCTGCGAGTAGGGACGCTTGGCAGGAGGAAAAGGAACCCAGGGCACGGAGAAGCCTTGACCCTTTCATTACCACCTGCTGTTAAAATCAGCTGAGAAACTGAACAGGCCATCTTGCTGGGCAATTATTTCTGGAGGCCTTTTAAATTGCCAACAGCCCCACTTTTCCTTCATGGGCCTCATGCAATGGTGGAAAAACAATCATGGAAAAATTAAGCAGCAAGATACTGGCAATCGGCAGGGCAGGTGAAATGAATTGAATTGCATTCGCCTCTACACAGTGCAGTTCATGGCTTCTCAATCTACCCCTAGACTCCTCAATGCATAAATGAGGGAGGGGCTAGCTGATTTCAGGCTATTGATCTAATGCAGGGGTGGGGAACCTCCGGCCCGCGGGCCGGATTCGGCCCGCGAAAGAATTTGATCCGGCCCGCGGGCGGGCGGGAAGTGCGCGCCGCTGAAAGCTTGCCGTCGAAACCCCGCCGCCGTCTGCCCATTTTCGGCAGCGGGGGGAGTTCGGAGGCGGTTACTGGCCCACGGCACCCCGCGGACACTGTAAAACCGCGCCGCCGAAAAGGCGGAAACGGCGGCGGCATTTCGGCGGTGGGGGTGGAGTCGGCGGCGGCGCGGTTTCACGGCGGCGGCGGGCAGTGCCCCTTTTCGGCGGCGGCGGCGGGATTCGGCAGCATGGCCCGCAAATGACGGTAGGCATATCAAAATGGCCCTTGGCAGGGAAAAGGTTCCCCACCCCTGATCTAATGTGTCGTTAATATGCCTGTTATCCTGCTATCTAAGGACCTCTGCCCCTGCTGCTTGTGGAGTCTCTTCCAGGTCTACTATTGCTAACCCTACCTGAGGCATGAGCAAATTCTCTTCCACAGATGTCACATGTCACTGGGAGCCGCTTCTTCTTCTTTTTGGCTGTCCCTGCAGCTCCAGGCCCTCCGTGGGCCTCGAGCTGATGCCTTTCCAGCTCCTTCTTGGAGGTCTTGATCTCACTGCACTCTTTACACTGTACTTGCGTCCCCTTAGCCACGCGACACCGTTTCATGTGCACCTTCAGACGGCAGTAGAAATGGAAGCTCTTATCACAGGCCTTGCAGACAAAGTTCTTTTTGGAGGGAGTTTTCTCTTGGGGCTCCTTCAGCTCCTTAGCGCTTGCACCCCCAGTCTTCTCCTCCTCCTTGTCCATAGCTTCAATCTGGGATTCACTGTTCACCTTCCACTTCCGGATTCCAGCATTCTCCCCACTTCCCTCGGTTAGGAGCCCTGTGTGGACAATAACTCCCATTTCAGTGCTTACTGACAACTCCAGGTGCTGGCCTTCCTCACCCTACTAAGAGCTCCTTATCCTTCATTGTCCTGCACAGGTGTGAAAGGGTGGCTTAATGTGTGCAGAACACTGTCACATCTCAATGGCAGCACTTCACACCCACTTTGTGCAGGTCGCAACAACAGTGTCAGGTGCAAGGAAGCAGAGAATCAGAATCCTTCAGCCTCCTGTGCTCCCTGCCTGTCGTGAAGGGCCGGCTCGACGTCCCGCACTTACCTGCTGCTCAAGCTCCGCAGCCCAGCGCTGGCTCGGGGGGGAGGAAAAGGGAGCCCGGCCCGGCCCAGCACCTCCCCCCCCGAAGGCCGGTGCCCGGGGGCCTGGGCCCCCGCTCGGTATGCCCTCTGAACTGAACTTGTCAAGTGAGCTGCAATACTTATTATAGTACATAAGCTATCCAGAGAAAGCAGAGGAGGTGTATATGGGACAGGGGTGTAAGGAAGGCTCCTAGCACCCACCTCCTGGTCACACACCAGCAGTAGAATGTATACGGACAAGCACTCAAAGAAGAAGAAATGGTTACTCAAATTACAATAACTGTAGTTCTTCAAGACATGTTGACCAAATATATTCCACAATCTGCCCTCCTTCCTGCTACTATGGGGTTGGATTAAACCTGGATTCTGTCTTGGCGAAGGAACTGAGGGGCGGTTGGGGTCACCTTGCCTTTTATGCCCTTAGTTGGAAGCACCAGGACACTTAGTGTGCAGGCCCAGCTCCCAATAGCCACTGTTGGCCAGCAGGAGCTGAACTCGAGTGCGCGTGCCCCAAACACTGGAATAGATGTGAACAACGCATCTCAAAGAACCACTGTGACTGTAAGCGAAGTGACTGTTTCTTGAGGTATTCCGAACAACTCCACATCCATAGACCTCAACAATGGTTACAGGACAGCCCTATCAAGATGAGCGTCAGTTCCTGACCCTTCCATATTGAGTATAACCTGGTTTAGATGGAAGTCAGATACTATGTTTGGTATAAATTTTGGGTGAGGTCTCGAGAACAGCCTATCACGATGAAAAAACATACATGGAGGCCCTGCCATTTGTGCTGTTACATATTACTTTCTGGTCGATGTTATTGCTACTAGAAAGGCTGCTCTGGTGGAAAGATGAAACAAAAAACATGTAGCTGGTGGCTTAAAAGGTGGGCCCATTAATCCTGCCAGTATAATATTTAGATCCCTAGCAGGGGAAGGTTTTCTCTCTCTGAAGGCTATATTGTCATAAGGCCTTTTGGGAACACCTAGCCACTGTAGGGTGTGAAACTGTGGAATACCCCTGAACTGTTGTGTGGAAAGTTGAGATGGCTGCTAGACGGACCCTCAGGGAGCTCATCAATGACAGCAGACCCTGCAGGATGCCAGGTATCTGAAGTAGAGATGGTGATTGCTGTGCCCAGATAGTGAGTCTTTTACACCTGGCAGATTAAGTCTCGTAGAATCCTTTCTATGGGGAGGAGAACATTTTGTATCTCAGTATCTCTCTACTGCTGTTCGCCAGCCAGCGTCCATGCTAGGAGTGGCAGGGAATGCGGATCTGGATGGAGAATCTGTCCATTTCTTTGAGATATCACATTTGTTTTGGAGGTTGGATGGGTCTGAGAATCAGAACAGCCGCAGCCGTGCTGGTGCTACCATGATGATTCTGGCTGAATCCTGCTTGTGCACCTTGGGATCAGCGGAATTAGAGGGGAAGCATACATACAACAGGGGCAAATTAAGGACAGTGGGAAAAACAGCCTGAATGTTCAAACAGCCACTACATTGCAGTGTCCTTGTGCTACAGGATTGTCGTGTCTTCTCTACAGACTTGTGCCGGACAATACCGTTATCCTAGGCAGCCTACGAGATGACCATACCCTTGTATGGCTAATATAGTTACAGTACGAAAGCAAAGATTCACGTAGATCCAACATCATGTGAACAACCAGAGCTGCGGTAATGCCACATGCCAAGAACAAGAGTTCTGAAAATAAACCAGTGCGCATGCAAAGCAGCTCACAAACTGCCCGAGTGTTTCCTGAACAAAAGCCTAGCCCATGAAATCACATACACAGGTACTGGGTAAATCACTGAAGTTAGAGATGGTCAACACCTATTAGGCCAACCAATCCATCTCCCTACGAATGCAGAAATGACCCTACACCACATTTCCCAGTACTAGGGTACATGCGTGAATCCAAACACTAGGATCCCAAGCACACCTTTGGTGAATGTCCCATTCTAACAGTGCAACACATGGGTCTGGGCACACAGCAATTCCATCCTGTGGTCCCACACTAAAACCACACAGCTCCAATTAACAGAGACTGGTGTAAGTGAATTGGAGTGGCACCTGCAGGTTTCTTACCCACATGCCCCAGCTCCTGCATCACTGGCTGTAGGCCTGGGAAAGATTCATGAACAGTGCATAACAGCTGACAGATCTTGATGGCAGGAACAGATTTCTCCTGTGCTGTGCTCAGAGCTGCTTTCAAGGAGGCCTCTGAACTCTCCTTCTGAGAGGAAATATTCAGTAGCTAAAGAAAGACAAGAGAGAAGAAGTTACATGGCAGACAAGAATGGTTTTTTTATTCCTGTACTTGCTTTAGCAGTCCATTTAGAGTCCATTCTGAGAAGCAGAAGAACATGCCTTTTGCCACAGAGCTCAGATCACAAGAATGGCCAAAGTGGGTCAGACCAATGATCCAACTAGCCCAGTAACCCATTTCTGACTGTGGCCAGCATCAGATGCTTCACTGGGAATGAACAAAACAGGGCTATTTTGCGTGATCCATCCAATCCCAGCTTTGGGCAACTTGAGGTTTAGGGGTGCTCGGTGCATGGGGTTGCATCCCTGACGATTTTGGCTACCAGCCATCAATGGACCTATCCTCGATGAACTGCTCCAATTTTTTTTTGAATGCAGTTATACTTTTAGCCTTCACAACATCCCCAGACAACAAGTTCCACAGGTTGACTGAGAGCTGTGTGAAGAAACACCTTCTTTTGTTTGTTTTAAATCTGCTTCCTATTAATTTCATTGGGTGACCGTAAGTTGTATGTGAAGAGGTAAACAAACACTTTCTCCATACCATTCATGATGTTATAGACCTCTATTATATCCCTCCTTAGTTGTCTCTTTTCAAAGCTGAACAGCCCCCGTCTTTTTAATCTTTCCTCATATGGAAGCTGCTCTATACCCCTCATCATTTTTTGTCCTTCTCTGTATCTTTTCCAATTCTAATATATCTTTTTTGAGATGAGACAACAAGAACTGCACGCAGTATTCAAGATATGAGCATACCATGGATTTATATAGTGGCATTATGATGTTTTCTGTCTTATTATCTATCCCTTTCCTAATGATTCTTAACATTGTTAGCTTTTTTGACTGCTGCTGCAGATTGAGTGAATGTTTTCAGAGAACTACCCATGATGACTCCAAGATCACTTTGAGTGGTACCAGCTAATTTAGATGCCATTATTTTGTATGTAGAGTTTGGATTTTTTTTTTCAAATATGCATTACTTTGCACTTACCAACTTAAATTTCATCTGCCATTCTGTCACCCAGTCAAATGAGATCCTTTTGTAACTCTTCACAGTCAGATTTGGACTTCATGATCTTCAGTATTGTCTGAAAATTTTCTTCACCCCCTTTTTCCAGATAATTTATGAATATGCTGAACAGCACGTGTCTCAGTACAGATCCTTGAGGGACCCCACTATTTAGCTCTCTTTATTTTGAAAATTGACCATTTATTCCTACCCTTAGTTTCCTATTTTTTTTTTAAACAAGTTACTGATCCATGAGAGGACCTTTCCTCTTATCCCATGACTCTTACTTTGTTTAAGAGTCTTTGGTGAGGACCCTTGTCAAAGGCTTTCTGAAAATCCAAGTACACTATATCAGTGGTATCAGCCTTATCCATATGCTTGTTGACTCCTTCAGAGCATTCTAATACATTGGTGAGGCATGATTTCCTTTTATAAAAGCTGTGTTGCCTCTTCCCCAAGATAGTGTCTTTATCTAGGTGTCCAATAATTCTGTTCTTTACCAGAGTTTCTACCAGTTTGCCTGGTACTGAAGTAAGGCTCCCTGGTCTGTAATTGCCAGGATCACCTTTGGAGCTTTTTTTAAAAAACAGGTGTTACATTAGCTATCCTCCAGTCATCTGGAACAGAGGCTAATTTCAGAGACAGGTTATGTACTACCGTTAGTAGTCTTGCAATTTCATATTTGAGTTCCTTCAGAACTTTTGGGAGAATACCATCTGGTCCTGGTAACTTATTACTGTTTAATTTATCAATTTGTTCCAAAAACTCCTCTATGGAAAACTTTCCTTTGGCAGATATTGTGTTTTACTTTGTTTATAACTCTGCACCAGCTGAACGGGCTTCTGGGGATTTAAAAGAAAGAAAAGGTTGCAGCAGTTCAAGTGCTCGACTTGCTGCTTCTGGACTGAGCCAAACTAGCACCACCGCTCCAAGGAAGTAGGGACCATTTCAATCCTCAATAGCTCACTTTCCATGGTGGTAATGACAGATATTGTTATCTAACTGGTAACTCCAGCCTTTCACTGGGGGATAGCCCTGACGCATTGTAATTTATAGGACACTGAAGTCAAATCATTCCAATGACCTTTGGGTGCTTCCTTCTCCTTCAACCCTGACCCCATGGTACCGTACCGTACCTACCGTACGTACTTGGCCATAGAAACACGGACTGCATATGGATAAGCAGCAGCGTGGAAAGAGGTGAGGATGTTACTAGGGCGTCTGCTTCAGGCCAAGGCTTGAGATAACTTTCCGTTTTGACAACCATCTGTCTAAATAATACCAAATCCCCAGAGAGGCTGCAACGTCAATTAGCAAGAGTAGAGTTGATCAGCTGCAGGCTACTCTATGAATAAACTTCACCAGCCAGCCACTGAGGAGCCCAGCAGATGCTTCTGCCTCTTTAGTTCTACAGAGTTGATGTGGCCTATTCTCCTTTCCTAGTGGTGAATGCCAAAGTGGGCTCACTGACATTACAGGACAGCTAAAATCCCCCAAGTCATAGCAACTGCTATATCTAACATGCATTCTCAGCATGTCCCCTATGCATGCTTCAAAGGCAGTCTGAAGGCTGCTGACCGACAGGACACCCCGCACCATGCTAGTTGCCAGCTTTCTATAAGGCATTTATGCCACTTTGCAAAGCTGAGCTGGTGCTGTATGTCCGGGCACCCCCATTTTGCTCAAATGAGGGCCCTATTGGTAACTTCCCAGGAGCCAGAGCTTCATGCATTACTTGCATAAAATGTTTGGCAACCTCTCATTCTAAGAGAAGGGTAGTTCGGAGAACACAGCTATCAGGATGCCATACTCTATTCCGATCTAAGTGGTTTCAACTTGGATCAAGATGAAACATTTCATGCTAGGAGCTGTCAACGTCATAGGCTGCACATCACATTAAAGCAGAAGACAGCTGTGGGCCACCCTGCTACCCCTTTAGTACCTCTTTCACCGCCTCTGTGAGGCCCACTTCTCCTGGAGCCAAGCCATCCAGTCCAGCTCTCTGCTTGATGGCCTCTGAGATCAGCTTGCTGTGTCTCAGTATTATCGCGATGGCTGTACTTTCACTGGTGGCCACTGAAAAAAAGACGGTATTAAGAATGAATAGGGATCTTAGCTCTATTCAGCATTTCAGAGACGGGCCCTCCCTCAGTGGGAATGCTTCCCTTTGGGAGCTGGGGGAGGGTGAAGGACTAGGGTGGAGACTTTGGGGGCATTAGTTATGGCTGTGAAAACATCATCTAACAAAAAAAATCCAACTGGAGATAAAGCAGGAGTGACAGTTTTCAATGCCTGTCCACCTTGGAAGGCGGGATAAGAAGAACAGGTCACCTAATTCTTTTGAATAAATTTCTTTAAAGGAACACTGCCAATTTAAATCATCATCAATCTTCTCCCTGAGTGCATCTTACCTACTTTCATAACCAGCAGTGCCTAAGCTCACAGCAGTGTAAGAGATTAGAGGATAAATGTATTTTCTCTAGTTTTTCCAGTGTGTTTATTTGGTATATTACACAGCAGTTTGTGTATAGTCAGTTTCACTTTTTCCCTGCATTGAGAGTCAGCCATCTGAGCTCTACTTGTTTGTGTGAGATTATTGTACAGCAATTGGGGAAAGGAAAGCATTTTAAAGTAGGAAAATGTGGTTACAGTTGGCAGGGAAACTCTGGGACAGGAGTAAATTCGGGGGGGAGGAGAAAGGTGGGGACAGGCTGTGGAGCTATGCCAGTTGTGAACCTGGATCTACTGTTAGCTTGTGTTTTCAAACTGATGGGGTTTCAGTTTCATGGTACCTCTTGAATTCTTTCAAATCAGTTTCGTAGTGCAAGTGCTAACCACGTGCAGGGAGGTAAAAGGCCTGCATTCCTGTTACCTGACAGGACATCAGGGAGGGGGAACTGGTCACAGAAAGACAGATACCCTCTACAGGCCTCAAAAACTTTGCTCATTTCTACAGCCAAATGCTGCACTGTTAGAAAGAGTTCAATAAATAGCAGTTCTCCAACCTCGCTGTGTCTCCTTATTTCTCATTTCTGGGAACAATACACTGCACAAAATTAGCAATGCAAAACAGCACAGGGAAAGCCATTCTTCTGGTGTTTCCAGCCTCAACTATAAACAGGATGTGCTGGAATCAACAAGAAAGATGGCTTTGCCATATTTCCACTCCAGTGGGGAGTGACCCAAGGGATTCAGATTAGCGGCCAAACTTCTAGATGCTTATCCGATCACTGAACTGTTTAGTCACCATTCCACAGTATTGGGGACGGGGGTCGATGTACATCTCTACAATTGCAGCTGGGGGAGAATGCAGGAAGTGAGAGGATCTGGTGGGATCTGAGAGGAAAGCACCTCTTAAAGCCTAGGAGGGAAGGACACAGAGAGATGTAAGGATTTGTTGTTGACTGGGGGAGGGAAGATCCTGTAGGATTTGTAGATAATGTATATTTCTGTTGCCTGTGAGGGTAAGAAGAAGGAGAAGGATCTGGTGGGAACAGTGAGGAAGACACCTCAGGGAGGATCTCGTGGGATCTAAGAGGGAAGCAGCTCTCTCCAGAGTACAATATCACTACCTGTTTGGAAGAAGAAGTCTGCATCGGGTTCTTTCCGGATTTCCTCAATGAGCAGGTTCAGTGGAAGCTCTGCTTCCCGGGCCGCCAGCAGCAGCTGCCACACAGCAGTCACCGACAGAGTCTGTTCTTGGAGTGCTGCAGATACGAGTGAGCTGAAACCACTGGAGCCAGTCTCCCTCTTCACAATCTGTTCCATTACCTTTAAGAGACCCGTACCAAGACGCTAAGAAGAACGTCTACGCACTTGCCTATCCACAGGCTAGCCAGCTACCCATCCGCCTGCTGGAGATCTAGACTCTCATTTTTCTACTGCCCTGCTGAGACCTATACCAGGCACGTGAGTCAAGTGAACAAAATGCTTAAGGCCTGCAGCAGCTAATGTGCAGCCAAACTGTGCTTACAGGAGCACCAGTGTGCCATTAGCCATGCCAGTGCAAAGAGAAACCGAAGCCATTCCCTCACTCGTGGAGCCAATAGTTGCCATTTGGCAACTTTTAGCTTCATGATTCCATGTTTTGCTGCACCTCTTGGAAGCTAAAGAGACATTGATCCAACTTCTGCAGTAAAAAAACCTGCACCCTGTTGAAATGATGAATGAAATAATCAAGTTCCCTCTAGCCTTTCACATACAAAGTTTAGGACTCCATGCTATAGTCATATATGAAGACAGACAATCCTCTCACCTCTTTTTCTCCAGGAGCTAAGTTTTGTGCAGCTGAGATTCCTCGCAGCAGCATCTGGGTGTCCATGAAGAGCTCTGCCAAGTTTTCTTGGTATCGTCTCAGTAGTTGGGTCCCATAATCCACTGGGGTCCATCTGGCTGAATGCAAATGAGAACAAGAGTTCAATATGTTGTGCCTTTGTGCGGCTCAGAGCTAAGAGGGTAAAGCAGATAAGGGGCCGCACT
This sequence comes from Emydura macquarii macquarii, assembly GCF_026122565.2. Classification (NCBI taxonomy): domain Eukaryota; kingdom Metazoa; phylum Chordata; order Testudines; family Chelidae; genus Emydura; species Emydura macquarii. Next base: position 52,179,702 of record NW_027132905.1, read on the forward strand.
GGCACATTAGGTTACTGCAGTAGCCTCTCTCTTGGGAGTCTGGGGTCCGAATCCAAGGATAGGATGGCAAGGGAAAAATAGGTTTCGGTTCTAGTCACCAATCGTCTGTAAACTGCAAATGGAAGAAAGCACAGATTCTCCTCACAAGAGCCTTGGGGGTTGCAGGTCAGGTCAGAGGTGTCATGGTAGTGTTGTGCTGCGAATACCAGAGAGGAGGTACTGTGGGTCAGGATGAAGAGTCACTGGCAGAGCCCCAGTAAAGAGTAGGAATGGATGGCAGCAGCTGTGAGGTGCACTGGCTGGGCTGTGTAACAGAAGTTTGCAGTGTCCATCTTCACTCTAGTTAGTTCTAGCCAAGCGCCATTAGTCATTCAGTTGTATGAGTTATCCATGTAAAAGGAGACACGATAGACTGTACAGTGTGTATATACACACACATCTCTTGGCTGCAGATAGTTATTCCTAGTCTATACAAAGACTCAGTTGCAGTCCTGCTAGCTCAGAAGATCAAAGGCTCAGCTTCTGGCCAAGGCCAACAGACCTTGTAGCCCAGCATATGAAGATAATACCGTGGGATGATCCTTCAATGTCTCCTTTTGATTCCCCTGCAGTTAGGCGATTCCACGGCTGATTTTTAGTTGTCATTACCTTTGCGGGGGCATGTGGTTTGTAAGTCTCATCCTTTGAGAAACCTGTCTCTGCAGTACACCCTTCTTCAGGTGTGTACAAGTAATATAGTAAATACACTACCGTTTCCCAAAGATCCAAACAACCACATGGCTAAGAATCAGGGACTGGGTGGGCTGGGTTCTCTCTGATGAGAGCATTTAGGGAAAAGAAAAGCAAACTGTGGATTGCAAAACAGCAGCAGAAAAAAAAAATGCAATTCTGAGCTGCTGCTTCTGAAGATCTGAGAAGTGATGAACCTAGAATACCACATCCCATTGTGGGCACATCAGTACCAGAACAATCAAAAATTTGAGTGAATCAGGAAAGAGCAACAAAATGTGATTCAGGTGCTGAAGGAAGGAATAAGTCACATCTACAGAGCTACTGGGCTCTTGGGGAAGAGAGAGAGAGAGAGAGAGAGTCTCAAAAAACTAGCAGTGTATACACTGTAAAGAGAGAGCACAACTATTTAGGGTGGTGAAAGGGGACAATGGGAGTTAATGGATGACATTAAGAAAAGGAAGATTCAGAGTGAGCATCAGGAAACCTTCCTGCCAGGGAATTCAATGAGTCAGTAGTCTGGTCTCCCAGGGGAAGCGGTGAAAGCCTCATTGCCCAGTCTAGCTTTACACGGACTGAGCAAAGCCCTGCAGCTGCAGGGAACAATGCTGCACTGAGCTGGGCTAAGAACTAGTTCATTTTTTTCTCATATTTAGTGTTTATGATTTCATAAAACAAACATTAATTCTTCAAATTTATTCCAAACTTTGTAAACATGGCAAGATCTGAAAATGCATGCATGCTTAGTACAAGTCACAACCTCTGTCCATAGTACTAAGACACATTTCACATCACAGTAATACTGTACCAAATCCAGACCTGTTCGATTTGACGCACAGTGCAGTAGGGTGTCAGTCGTCTCTCCCTCGCTCTTTATTTCCATGGTAAAGCACATTGGGCTTCTATTTATTCAAATTTCGATTCCAAGGATATCCAGCTCATGTAATTAAGGTATGCTCCTCCCTGAAATGGCTATTACCAAGAGATAATTAAGCACGTTCGGAGTCCGATGTTTCAAGGGAAGCAATGGTGCTCAACAAATGATGAGGCATACTGCCTGCCTGGAATGTTTGTTACAGAGGGATTATCGGTATTATGAGCACAAATTTGCTTTCTATTAAACATTCATTTACATTTCACTGCATTTTAATTTAGTTTTTAATTTTTAAGTAGCTTCAGCACTGATGAGAGATGCTGGCCTATTTGAAGTCCAGGAGGGAGGACCTAAGCCTACTTAGGACAGAAGGTCCAACCCCTCAAATAAGGGATGACCCAAAAACCAACAGATTTCTCGGGACAAGTAACAAAAAACCAGGGGCAATGTGAGAGAGTCAAATATTCAAAACAAAGGTACTGGACAGAGACAGTGAGCAGAGAATCCCAGACTATACCCACCACTCTGCAAAGGACTTTGGACACTGTGAAGAAGAACTTTGCCCAGAGACGGAAACAAATGAGACAATGGAAGTTGGCCCCCTGGTCACTAAGAACCCCTCACCCAACCTTTGTCTCCTGGATTGATGTGTGGCCTCCCTTTTAAACTTACACACCACACATCTGTGGCACCCTCCTGGGAGAGAATAATTTCCCTCAACTGGGAGATGGCTCACATGAAATACTGGGCATGCAAGGCCATATTTGTGCTTGAATGCTTTGGTATCTGCTCTTCTCAAATAAGGGGGCACCTGTACCAGCAGCCAAATAGGCCATTAACACATCAGTGCACTAAACAGAGGAGTCTGGCAATTTTGCCTATAAAAGGAACTTTGTATGGAACTATAGCTTTGTCGTCGATACCAATGCCGTTATGTTCATATGATTAACTAGGTTATTTGTAATTAAATATTTGTAATTAAATACTAACTATTTGTAATTAGATATCCAATTAGATACTGGAGAGAAACACTCTTGTATTTACACAGAGCTAAAAACCCTTTTTCAAAATTATTAGATTTGAACTTCACCAAGAAGCAGTTATGGGCTCGTATATGGTAACACTTGCTCTGTATCGTAACATGGGCCCTGGGAGGGACAGACCAGTCACTGACAAGATCCTCTTATCCCAGCGTTCTTGTGCTCATTTGGTGTTTCATGAAAATATTCTCCATTTCTGCTTTTATAAAAGTAAGCTTTCCGAAGTTCACTGAAGTTCAGAAAAACACCCACATTTTCTGGCAATTATCAGAGCTGAGCCTACAATACTTAGAAGATTTCACAGATTGATGGACTCTAAGGCCAGAAGGGACCATTGCGATCATCCAGTTGGACCTCCTGTATAACACAGGCCATAGAACTGTCCCACAATAATTGCTTTAACAGATCTAGAAAAACATCCAATCTTGATTTAAAAATTGCCAGTGATGAGAATCCACGTTGGTAAATTGTTCCAATTGTTAATCCCCTCACTGTTAACATTTACATCTTATTTCCAGTCTCTTTTGTCTAGCTTCATCTTCCAGCCACTGGATCACGTGATACCTTTCCCTGACAGATTGAAGAGGCCATTATCAAATATTTGTTCCCCACCTAGGTCCTTATAGACTGCGATCAAGTTACCCCTTAACTTTCTCTTTGTTGAGCTAAATCCAATAATACCTGTGCCATCAGACACAACTGCTGCTGCCACCAAATTGTCTAGCAGACGGTGCAGATCAGGAAATGATGCTTTTACAGCCCCAAGGAGTTTTACCAAGCTCTCAGCTTTCAGAGTCTTCTCTTCCACCACCTCCCTGAGCAGATTCTCCATTGCCTCCCTTTGGGAGCTGCCTTCACAGCAATCCAGAATCACCTGCAGGAACAAGCAAACAACCAGTTATGAGAAGTTCCTAATGACTCTTATGTCTGAATGACCCAAGATGGCCTAGAATGGTACAGGATTATTGCATCTACTGTATCCATAGCTTCAGCTGTATTTGACACGATACTCTGAAGTATTTATAAGGTGCCCGTAACTTTAGTATCTAAGCACACTATATGTGACTGACATTTGTCACACAGAAGAATACATATATGTAGTTTGACCTCCCTCTGTGCACAAGTCAGATTATGTTTTCTCACTAAGCCTGGCACTTAGAATTGGTCAAAAAATGTAAAATATTTTTCCACCGAGAATTTCAAAATCATTTTAATTCTGCAGGTTCCAAAAAGATTGTTCATTTATTCAAAAATGTTATCCTTTAAAAAATATTGCTTTCGTTTTTTTTTTTTTTTTTTTTTTTTCCTTTTTCCTCCGCAAAAGTGGGTGGAAGGGAGAGAAACTTTGTTATTTAAATAAACACCTTGTTTGTTAAGAGCTATTTATTTATATGACCCAGCCATGGACCATCCCCTTTAACACATGGCACAACAAATTCCTAGCACAAGATTAGAAACACTCTCTGAATACAATAGTACATTGCACGGGTAGAGGGAGTAGCAAAAGAGATGGTATTTTCACAAGAGATTAACAGATACCACATTCCAGACACAGGCAAGCATGGGAAACATGCAAGAAAACTCTATACAAACAGCAGTCTTCTGATCCCTCCAACCAGTTTCAGACAAGCACTGCTTCACTAACTGCAACTCAGAAGCTCTGTTTTTAGACACCTTAGTAGTACCAAAGATTTAAGGGATGCACACTCTATTGAAAAGCTGATATTAAGACCTATTAAAGTCACAGGGAGATCATCTCTGCTGCACTTCTAAGAGCTCAGAACTCACAGGGCGGGGGCAGGGAGCGGCTCTGGTGCCCAGGGTTGAGACTGAAACAAAATCTCCATTTCCACATGCTCAGTAGAGCTAAATGCGCCCAAGGCTCCACGTGCAATGCGCTTGTGCCATCCCCACAACGTGACTGAGCAGGACTTCTGCTATATTGCTCCTCCTGGTCACCAGGTGCTACTGTGGCTCCAGCAAAGGACCTGAGAGCAGGTAGATGGTCACTCCTGTGCTCTCAATGCTCCCCCAGTGTGCGCCCAGGAAGCATAGAGGAGAAGGAAGAAATTGCGATTGGAAAGGGGTGGCGGCTCAGGGGGTTGCAGGTTGTTGTAGGGGAGGGGGTGGCAGGGGCACCACAAGGCCCAGAGGGCCCCAGTGCAAGAATAGGCGAGAAGTCTCCTTCCAGATTCTGAAATCTGCTCCCCGCTCCATCCTACCCCTCCCCGCCCTCACTGTCTCCTGCTTTGACCAGACCCCGCTCCAAGCACCACTCCAACCTCCTTCGCCCACTCTCGGCAGGAAACGCTAAGCATTGCGCTCCATAAATTTCTACTACGCTGACCATCAAAAATTGAGAGGAGGATGTTCTACACTCATGGGGATGTTCTACACTTAGAAGCAACTGCTCAAAAGCTTTGGCGAGTTAACTGAAAGGTAACATGATGACTGAGACAAACGCATATCGAATGACGGGCGCACTAGTCAGGCTGCAGGTATTCAACACTGATGTTTTCATGACCCTGACCTTCACAGCCCTGTGACAGCACACTGGTCTCTGGGTTCACTACAGTGGACTTTCGCTGAACTTCGAAAGAACACCAGCTGCCTCCCTTCCCCGCTTGGCTAGCAGGGGCATCGGAACATAGATCTGGGAGCACTCATCTCAGTGCTGAACCTTTGCAATTCAGCTCTCATATTTACAGGATCCCATTAGAACGTTCATGGGAGGATCTGAAATAGCTAATACATCTATTCCATGCTCTGCAAGGGAAATAAGGTAGTTACCAGCCCAGGAAAGCAACTGTGACCTGGCAAAGCATGTGATAAGAAAGTGCTGTGCAGACACACACACACACACCTCACACATACAGAGCTTTCCTTATTTCAGATTTGTTACCCGCTTCTCCAAGCCAGTCAGGAATCCCTCCTCTCCTGTTTCTAGGAACTCTGTGATGGGGCTCAGCTGTGTTACGCTCTGTATCAGCTCTTCCCTATATTTCAGTAATAGAGCAGACAGCGTCTTTCCCTCTTCTGTGCTCCCTGGGGAAGAAAGATTTGCAAATGTAAGAGAAAAAACAAGTCAAGTTTGAAGAAAGTGACAGGTATTTTCCACTGAAGTGAGAGTGAGCCTCTGTGAAAGATCTAAGTGAATAGCAAAGCTTATCCCAAGCATAAGCAGCAGAAGAAAATACTTTACTATTCTCTTTAAACTCTATGAAAGGAAAACGTCTCATTTATCTAACAGAGCACAAAGCCGCAAAGCAAGCTGGAGGTTAATGGCAGGTTTGCAAGGCGACTGCTCTGTGTCAAACTCAAATAAGAAAAGAGCTTTCAATCCTGAGGCGCAGTCAGAGAACTGACCCAGGCTGGCCATCTAGCCATTGATTTAGATCTACAGTTAGTGAAGGGCAAAGAACACTTCTGAGACTGCTCCATTGCAGGCAGGCAGAGAGTGGAAATGCAAAATCCTATTCCAAAAAGCTTAGAGATCTCTGTTAGTGTCTGCCATGTAGGAGGCATCCACAGAGAGCTAGGACTTCAGAGAAATGAAATCCTCCTGCTTGAATAACAGCCTACTGGGAAAACTACAGAAGGGCTTTGGAGGAACCTGTGAAGAGCTGCTCTGGCTCTCTAAAGCACCCATGCCCACCCTTCTCCATGGGGTGTGCCTGCCCTCTTACCTGTTTGCTGCAGGGTTTCTCCACTGTCCTGCTCTCTCTCCAGTAGTGCTGCTTTTATCTTGGGATTTGTGTTTTGGAACAGCTCCAGCACAGACACAACAGTCTCAGCATCCAGACTCTGCTCATCCCTCACTTTGCTGAGCAGTCTCTTGAACACTGACTGTTCTTCTGCATCTTCCAAACACGCCACTAGCATCTGTAAGACAACAGGAAAATGATAGCCAGGGTTAGTAACACAGTTAACTGCCTTGTGCTGACACACAGAGGGTCGATACCCCTGGCTCCCCACTCAGCAGAGAAATTCAGCCCGCCGACTGGTGAGGTGCTCAGTTGAGGGGCATGTTCGTCTCTCCAACCACACCAAATTCTGTATTCAGCTACAAGAAACTCTCTTTTTATTCATCATAAACCTTCAGGAAGGAGAACAACAAGCCTACTCAACCAGCTTTTATACTTATTGTCAGTGTGACAAACTGCAGCTGGCAAGTGGACCTATATCAGGCCCGAATACATCTCCTTGACAGAAGCCAGATTACAGCAATGCTAATAAAACACATTAAAAACACAGCAGTTTTGGCAACCCAAGGCCGGAGTGGGGAATACTAGATTTCAATGCAAATCAAGGAGGTCACTTGTATGCACGGAAAGAGGGAAGTTTTTTTAAGCAAGACTATCTGGGAATCTCTGACCTCAAGTCAGAAAACCAGGCACGCACCATAAAAGTTTCGGTGCCTGATCTTCAGCAATGCCAAGGTTTAGCTTTAGCTAGTGGTGTTAAGATCAGAATGTGCAATTCTAAACTGCATTGCTATGTCCCACTCCAGCACCAGAGGGTGGATGTGCTTGCGCTGCTAGGGAAAATTATTAATTGGGGAAATAATTTTTTGGGGGGGGGGGGGGGGGAGGAGAGAAGGGGGAAGGCCATTCTCCAGAGCCCTTTAATGTTGTGATACCGCCCCTTAAGACACAAGCTGTCTCTCTCTCTCTCAAGAAGAGGAGGCGGCCCATCAGAGCAGGCATCCTTTATTAAAATCTCCAGGGATGTTACAAAAGTATCTTTGAAGTAGTGGCTCAGCCCAGCTCCAGGGAGAATGGACACTTTCTGCTGTCATTGTCACTTTCATTTCTATGGTAAAAAGACTGAAGGTAGCTGCTTTAGGCCCCATCAGGGGATGGTGGACTTGCTTTCCGTAGCACGTGTAAATGCCCATATATTAGAGTTGCGTGACAGCGTAATGAGCCATTGCAAAGAACATCCACAGAGAGAGCAGGACCCCAGCTCTTACCCTATTAATGGCATTTTTACTGCCAAACAGAGAAACACGGACATAAAAGGGTTCCATTATAAAGGACTTTGGGAAGAATGGTGATGCAGCAGACATGTTTGAAGAATTAACTTAAAGATCTTTAATGTACAGAGCATTTTGTAATAAAAAGTTGATAACCAGACCTTGTAAGTTCTCTGGTTTTACACACCTGGCCCTTTTCTTTAAAGGCACCATGTTGTGAGATGCAGAGCACCTTCAATTCCCACACGACACAGTTTAGAACAGGATACCTTCTAGTATGCCTTAGCTACAGCACCATTCACGTAACTCCATTATTGTGTGGTTTGCTCCTGGACAGCAGTTTCAGAGAGAAAGGGAGTACCTGAGGGATGGCAGTATGGATCCTTGAAGCTCAGGAAAACTACAAGACACAGAGGTCATGCTAGATGCAGGACTTCCCTCATCCCCTTTTACCACACCCACAATCCAAGGTATATTTGGCTAACAAAGTCATCCTTGAACAAGGTAGTCGCTGTTTCCATAATTCAATCCTATTTACATTTTCTCCGAGGCAGACATAGCTCAGCATTGCTGTAAATTCTCCTGCAACACAAGGCTTACATTTATAAAAGGGAGGATTCCACTGGGAACATTTCAGAGACCTAATGATCAAACCTCTGTGAAAGGAAGTTGTTTTTTTAGTGAGCAATTTTTGAAGGGCACACAATGAAGCAAAAGTAAAAGAGTCATCAGAACCTTCCCCTCACAATGCAGACAGAGTCGTCATCAGCACAGATTGCACAGGGACTAGTTTTACATATCTGAACTATACAGAAAACAAGCAGGCTATAACCAAACTATAAAGTTAATCAAATGTCATGATGCACACAGAAGTCAGAGAAAATCTGCACTCCCAATCCAATGCTGCCAATTCAGAAACCAGAGGTCTTTTTGTTTTTCTAACATGCATTCTCATGGATAACTGATAAGAAGGTCCTAAAAAAAAAAAAACAAACCAGCGATGTAGTTTAGAGAACTCGTATCTCAACCTAAGCCCACAAAACATGAATCAACTGACAAACTCTAAAACCTAGGACAAAGGCTGTGTCATAGATCAGAACTTCAGGATCCTTTTTCTAGCAACAGAGAGCAATTTTTTAGCACTGCCTTTATTAAAGAGAGCAAAGTTTCAACCGATCGCCCAGTATTCAGGATAAAGAAGTCTACTCCCTCATATCTTCGCCCAAAAATTCCTGCTTTTGCCAAAGGGTAGCAATAATTGGACAAACCAATAATCCACCAGCACAATGACATTTATTCTACATGGAAAAATCAACACTCCCCCACTTCATCTAAACACAGCAAGACAGGGAACAAATGAACTGTGCAATAATTTGAATTGAGTTTCTCTAACACAGCACAGGAAGATAAAATTTGACACCAGCAAACCTCTTCCAAGCTTTCCCAAATTACTGCAATTTTAGTCTCATTCTCATTTCCAAGCAGGTTTCAGCCAGACCAGAATCAAATTAGATCGGAATAGCTTATACGAGAGACACACACAGAGATTCTAAACAAAAAAATATCAGCTCTCCCTAAACAGAAAAGGAACTCTAAGGGTATGTCTATATTTTCCATCCCCAGTGGCAGAGAGAATGTAGAGTCAAACCTGGAGAAACTAAGGGCTAGTCTACACTAGAAGCACTACATCGACGCAGCTGCACTGGTGCAACTGCGCCACGGTAACATCTGGTGAAGATGCTCAATGCCAACGGGAGAGAGCTCTTCCACTGGCATAATAAATTCACCTCCACAAGAGGCGGCAGCAGAAGCTCTCCCACTGACATAGTGCTGTCCACACCGGTCTGAGTAACTTACTTTGCTCAGAGAGGTGGCTTATTCACACCCCTGAGCAACATAAATTATACTGAAATGGTAGTGTAGACCTGGCCTAAGAGTTCTCACAGACTTAAGAGAATGGGTCCATTGAGCAATGAGCCAAAAAGATTACTTAGGCCACGTCTACACCACCACTTATGTCAGCAAAACTTATGTCGCTCAGGGGTATGAAAACCACCCTCTGAGTAATACAGGTTTCACCAGCATAAGTGGCAGTGTGCACAGCGCTGTGTCAGCGGAACAGCTTCTCACACTGACACAACTACAACTGCTTTTTCACGACCACGACACATGCATGGCTTATAATCAGAAGTGTTTTTCACAAATACAAGATAACAAAATAAAATGAAAAACAACATATAAAATGAAAATCCCCCCCACAGCAGAAGCTCCTGTCCACAAAGCTGGGTCCGGCTCCCTGCTCCAAGCATTGTGACCTGGCACATGAAAGCTAACAACAGTCAATATGCATCGAAATAACTACACAGCCTCCATGCAGCTGGGCGGCCAGTAGGGAGCCAGGAGCCTCCGTGCACCTGGGCCCTAGCTGGAGCCCCCCCACATCTGCCCTGGCTTTCTTGGCAATTTCACAGCTCCAGCAGGGAGCCAGGAGGGGGGAGCCTGGGCAGCACTTGTGCTCCTCGTGGGAAGCCTCGGTGCAGCGGGACTCCTGGCACTCCCGGGCGGGATGGGGGTGTGGTGGAGCTGCATGTAGAGCTGAGAGCCCCCACACTGCCTCTCAAGTCAGTGGAAGTATTCCTGTAGAGGACATGCACCAGTGACAGAAGGAGATAGCGTGGACATGAACCACCGCAGCAATTACAGCAATGGCTGTAAGTCAACCTAACATAGGTCAACTTAAGTTTGTAGTTTAGATGTGCCCTCAGTCTCTGTGCTTTTAAAGGACTTTACCAACACTGCGGTCTGTTTTCCACTACTTCTCTAGAGATTCGGAGAGCTGGTTTCACCAAAGTAGCAGCTACTGCTTTGTTCTGCCAGGACCCATCTATTCACTTGTGAGTAATTCTTAACGACTGTCTGATTCAGTAAGCCTCAGAGCCTGGGTCTACAGACTCGAGCTCGCAGGGTTTGTGCTACAGTGCTAAAAATAGTCCGAGGGTTTCAGAGCCCAACCTTCAACCTGAACTACAGTCTGAAGACTAAGGCTTTGAAACTCGCTGCTGCAAGGTGGTTTTTTGCAGTTTTGATGTACCCCTTGAAACCAAAGTCTGGGTTACACTTAAAAATTGGACTGACTCAGCTTCATCGTTCAGAGCTGTGAAAAGTTTTGTGCCCTGTGTGCCATAGTTAGGTCGACTTCATCCCAGTGTAGACGTGGCCAGGTCAACAGAAGAATTTGTCCATCAACCTAGCTATCACCTTTCAGAGATGGAGTAACTACATAAAAAAACCCTTTTAGCAATCGATGTAGGAAATATCTACATCACAGTATTACAATGGCACAGCTGTAGCTGTGCCACTTAGTTGCTGTAGTGTAGACATGCCTCACATAGATAGCAATACGAGTGGGCAAACTGAGGCACACAATATTCATAGAAACCCAGAAGTCTGCCAGATTCTCCACTGCTGCCAGAAGGCATATATATATATATATATATATGAAAGACTTCAACACGACTGATAAAATAACACAAAGGAGAGAAAATCCTCTGAATCGGGCCACAGACACAATTACAACCTTAATTATATGCCCTGAACTGGATTTCTCGGAGGTGAACTTGCACTTTAAGCATTACTTCAAAACACAGCACTACGTTTCCCTGAAGAAGGCACCAGGACTCCCTCCCTAGAAATAAAGTGTCGGTGTGGAGTTGGTGCCCACAGAGCCTGATTATCCCAGCAGGAAGCTCAGGCAATGACAGTTCTGGCTGAGTGGGGAGTTTTAGTCTAAGCTCTCAGTTACAATGGGCTGAGGTTCCTCCTCCTCCCCAATTACCTTTGGGACTGAAATTTCTCATACTTGTTCATAGCCCAGAAATGATTTTTCTGGAAGGTTTGAAGAAAATCCATTTCTCATTTATTTGGCATTTATTTATAACTGCTAAAAAATTGTCCAGGTGCCATTGTGCAGTCAGAGAGCTAAAAAGATAGCTGGATTTCAAACCGATCCTGTGTGAGCAGAGTCGTGCATCTGCAGGGAGCCCCAGTGAAGTCAAAAGGGCTCTGCATGGACTCAGGGGAGCCCACATTGCAGGATCAGGACCATAGTAGAATCAAAGGCATGCAAACCTCACTACGTGAAAAATAAAAGGAGCAGAGTTACAGAGTCAGAGAAAAAAGAAAGCAGGACCCAGCCCAAAAGTATGATGCAATGTCCTGGGACAGTGGGAGGAAGAGGAGGCATGCTGGAAGTGGGCTAGGTGTGCTGTGGGATGTGGCGCAGCTAAGATCCATCATGCCTGATCCTCCACTGGCATATGCTCCATTACAGACCTCACACCAGTGTGATGTTTGAGTAGGTCCCCTGCTGCTTTAACTTTCTGCAAGGTCAGGCAGCCCAGGATCAGGGAGCTTAACCGGTTCTCTGCATCTGCATCTGCATTATGTCCACACAGCAGTGAAACGAGGCCTGACTGAAGGTGAACACCATCAGTACTGTGGATAGACTGAAGGGTAGCACTCTGCACTGACCCTGCTCTTCTCCAAAGAGCCTCAGCTTCTTGTGGCAGCTACAGGGATCTAAGCATCTTTGAGCTCAAGAGCCATGTTCCAGTCTCCTCAGGACAGGGAAGGATGAAGGAATTGATTAACCTACTTAGACTTCTCAAATCCACTTCCTTCTTTGTGATCAAGAAGTACCTTGCTTATAATTCTTTCCCCTGCTATTTTAGGGCAATTCTGCACTAAGCAGAGGCCCAGTTTGAAGGCTCTGGCACCAAGGTAGCACACTTTCATGTAAGAACTGAAGTCTTGGGCGGAGGATTATTACAGCCATAAAAATTCTGCAATTTTCAAGTTTATCTTTTGTTTCAGTTCTGAAGCTGTTGTTGTTACAAATATAACCATTTGTGGGTTGAAAAACTGATACTTCCTCCTTGTTGTCTTTAGCCAACCAGGATCCGGCTTTCTTTTGATGTACTTGGCAATAGCAATGCAATAATATCAGTACTTTCATCCTCACAGTCTGATTCTAACTCCCATGCGTTTAGCCAAAGTCAGTAGTTCTGGTGTCTCTTTGTTCTTTCCACTGCATTTTGCAAAATGTTTCCTCATACAGTCTGCCTTCCCACTCGCTTTTTCTTTGCTATTTCTGCATCAAAGACTCTCTTTGCCATCTTTGTGAACTTTCTCAAAATAGCCCTTAATCGGGTCAAGTGATTTCCACCTTTGCTCATGCTGAAATATTTTGACTTGAGGCATGGTACTCACTGAGTTCAACTGGTGCAGCTGAACTCCAGCCAACCAGATCAAGAGAAAGAGACCTTGACTGGACAGTTTACCTCAAACAGAAACAAACTCTGAATCTCGGATTTCCCCTTCTTTGTTTGCTAAGCAAAGATGTAATTTTCATTGCTAAACAAAGAAGGGTTTTCGTTTCTGTTTGAGATAGCCGAGGCAATAGCATGCAGCTTTAGGCTAAGGCTCTTTTTTGTTTTTTGTTTCTTTTAAATTAAAATTAAAACAGACCACATTATTGCAAACCTATTATCAAAATGCTAATTATTTTTAATTAATTTTCATTAGTAAACTCTAACAACAATTTTATTTTTCCCAGTTTAAAGTGGTATTTACCAAGGTTTAATTTAGCCATCTGATATGTCAGTGCTTTACAATAATAAACAGATACAGTTCCTGAAGAGAACACCACAAATAGGAGGCAAGCAGCCAGCGCAAGAGATGCCTAGAATACAAACGAAAGTGCCCTCAGGACACTGTATATATTTAAATCCCTGGACTACATGCTCCAGCCAGCGCTTCTCTCATGGCCACTGTTCTCTCATGGGCACTGCCCTTCAAGCAACATGACCCACGATCCTCTGTTTCCAAAAGGCCCTGTACAATCTCCCTGTTTGGTTTAGCAGATCTCTTTTGTGTTATCCATCTGAAGAACAAGCCTACTTTAGTGAGAGAATCTTGAAATCAAAGACTTATGGCTGATGCCTACCAGCGGGCAACAATTTTCAGGAACCCAGACACAGGACTGACTTGCTAGACTTCCTGGCAACCTCAGGAAGGGATTTCCTACACAGAGCTCATTAAAAGGGTGAGGGAAGGGGAAAATCCTGGTTGTGAGGATGGTTCACCAGAAGGTCTTTGGAGTCCTGGACCATGGGATGCTGTTCTGCGGAGAAGCACCGCTAAGCAGAGATGGGATCCACCTATCGAGGAATGGGAAGAGCATACTTGGATGCAGACTGGCTAACCTAGTGAGAAGGGCTTTAAACTAGATTTGAGAGGGGCAGGTGACAAAAGCCCACAGCTAAGTCAAAAACATGGAGACTTGGGAGAAGGGTCAGAGTCTGCAGGGGAGCATAGGCCATTATAGCAGGGATAAGGGACAGACAAGAGCCAGGGTAGGCCCGTTAGTCAGTCAGGGGGAAAAACAACAACAAAAATGTGGAAATGAAAGAATTCTAAATGACTTTTTTGTTTCAGTTTTCGCCAAAAAGGTTAGCGGCAATTGGATGTCTAATGCGGAATGTCCATCTTTGGAGATTTTTAAGAGCAGGTTAAACAAGCACCTATCAAGGATGGTCTAGATCAATGGCTCTTAATCTTTCCAGACTACTGTACCTCTTCCAGGAGTATGATTTGTCTTGAGTACCTCCAAGTTTCACCTCATTTAAAATCTACTGGATTACAAAATCAGACATAAAAATACAAAAGTGTCACAGAACGCTATTATTGAAAAATGGCTTACTTTCTCATTTTTACCATATAATTATAAAATAAATCAACTGGAATATAAATATTCTATTTACATCTCTGTGTATAGTATATAGAACACTATAAAAAGGTCACCATTTGAATGAAATTTTAGTTTGTACTGACTTTGGTAGTTCTTTTTATGTAGCCTGTTGTAAAACTAGGTAAATATGAGATGATGTATCCTCTGGAAGACCTCGGTGTACCCCCAGGGGTATGTATGCCATCGTATGAGAACCACTGGTGTAGATAGTACTTAGTCCTGCCATAAGGGCAGAAAACTGGACTAGATGACCTCTCTAGGTCCCTTTCAGTCCTAGGATTCTATAAAAAGCCTCTCATTTGTCCAGCACACACACCTACCTCTCTCTGAGACCCTTCAATTCCTTTGCACTCATGCAGTCTCTTCAGGACGGTCTTGGTGTCAGAAAGGGCCTCTGAGAAAACACCTTCATACTGAAGCAGGAAATCCAGTTTACAGGTTTTGCTCTCTGCCTCTGCATGTAAGTGACACAAGTTACTCATGTATTGAAGGGATTCACAGAAAGTAGATAATGGACAGTCATCAGTTTATAACTAGCACTTTACACAGGGTATCTATCACCTAAGTTATAATAGGGAAATCCTGACTCACCAGATTCCTTTTACAGATACCATGCGGTCTGCAGGGGAAAAAATGTTTAACAATAGCTAGAAGCATTTATTTAAAATGCAATACAACCTTTATTTCCTCCCATTGTGAACACAAGTTTGAAAGCTAAGGTACTATTAGCAGACTTCTGTGGTCACCTATCGCTCTGCAGATTGCCTTATCCACCTCCTTTCCTCTGCACTGAAAATGGATTCTACTGTGTGTCAGATGCAGAAGTGCACATAGAGGCAGGACAGGCTTTGCGCACAGCAGCTCAGGTGAAATAACAGTACATCAGGAAAAAGATTTTGTAATGCCCAAGAAGAGATTCGTTTGGGTTCACAAGGGAAGAGGGCAGCCACTGAATTCTTAGAAAGGGACCCTCACCAGAGTTACACATTATTAGAGGGAACATGTGACAAATTAACTTCCCCTTCCCCCCCCCACCCCAGGAACCCATTAAGCAGCTCAGCTGCAAATTGCTAGGAGACAGGGCTGTGACTGGAGTCTCAAGCGCTCACCTGGATCACCAATTTTTCCTTTCTTCTTCACAGGCTCAGCAACCTCCCCTTCCCCACAGCTGTCCCGTCTAGCAGTGGAATGGTTGTCAGCATGGGCATTTGAATCCTCATTGTGGGATTTGGAATCCATTGGGATTTCCTCCTCCAGAACCTCCTCATGGCCCAAGGTGTGATGCATGGTAACTTCTTGCACTGTGGTGGAGGTGACTGTCTCCATCTTAGGTTCTTCAGGGCCAACAGACGCTGAAGCCTTTTGAGGAAGCTGAGCATCCGTTGCATCTTCAGCAGGAGGGTTTTCAGTCTGGGGGGACTCATTAGCATTAATATTATTTCTGGATGAATCTATTGTCTGAATGGAGCTGTCCCTCACTACCTGATCCTGAGTGGAGCAGCTGATGAGGTCGCTGAGGAGGTTTTTACAACTAACAGCCACATCGAACATCTGCAGACTGTCCGCTACAGAGATAACTTTGGTAAAGTTGTGTTTGCCGAGTGGTAGCTTGCCAGTATACACCATTTCTAGCAGAAGAGCAAACTCATCAGGAGTCACCACAGAAGCATCAATGGAGATGGTGTCTGTGCTATCCAGCAAGGATTTAAAGAGCAGACTGGCAGCAGCCAGCACAAGCTTGTGTGCCCTGAAGTGCATAGTCCCAATGAAGATGGTGCAGTCACAGAACTGCTGCTCTTTGCAGAGCGTGTAAAGCTGCTGTAGCAACTGCCTGCTGTAATTGGGAAGCTCCATTGCACCACTGGTCAACTGGCTTCTTCCTTCTTCAGATGCCACACTGCTTTTATGACAGCCAGCTAGAGATAAAACAAAATACCCTGTCAGCACTTTGCTCAGCCAATAGCAAGGTAGAAAGAAACAGTCTGCTGAAAAAAGCCTCCCTGTTTTTATTTAAATGTTTCATTAATTTCTTAAGGATCAATTCAGTAATTATAAAAGGAATGGCCACCATAATTAAGGTTGCTAATTGTCTCCATTCTACGCCCTTGTGTTTAGTCTCTTAACTTTCACCTTTGGTACTGAAGTTTTCTGGGCATGGTATCTGAAGATGCTTTTATTAAAGAAAAAATTTTAAGTATTTGAGAATGAATGGACAATACCGACAAAACCACATTTTCCCATTATAAAAACAATTTTGTGTTTTTTTTGTTTTTTTTTAAATCTGCTCTGAAATCAAAACTATTCAGAGTTTAAATTTGGCAGAAAAATAGCACCAAGTGCAGAGAAGAGAATCTTAGTGAAAACTGGTTTTGATTTCACTTGTTATGCTCATCTGAACATTACACATGACATCTTGCATGGATTTGCTTGGTAAGCTCAGAGGGTGAAGTTTGCCCCATGCTGAGGGCCCACACAAAGCATATGTACCACTTCAGTCCCATTAAATGGTCCCTTGGTTTGAGAGCTCAAGTAAACCTGAAGGCATACAGGACTTTTGCTGGCCCTGTGCACACAGGTGAATGTCACTCCTGAAGAGCACACCTGTGAAAGCCATGGCAGCAAAATACATACCAAACAGTGCAAAGGGACTCAGACATCACAGACTTTCCAGAGTGTGAGGAGGCTAGTGTCAGCTACTGCTCCCTTGTTAAGATATGCAAGTGGGAGGGCTGTTGTGTAGCCTCTTTGACATTGTAAAGAGATAAACTGTGACCCAGATTCACAAAGATACTTTAGCATCTATATCTCAATTTTAAGACACCACTGTGACCCACAGGACTCCCGCTGAACGCTGCAGGCACTTCAACTCTCTCAGCACCTAAACTTCCCTAGGCGCATATGTTTCTGCCTCTGAGTATGTGCCCTTCTGCTTCACTCTAGGCATCCGGATGCCCATCTCCTGCCTAAACCCCAGAGAGATCCATGTACCGGGGGAAGACAGGCATTCCACTTTGGATAAATAATTAAAACATCATTGAAGCAGGGGGACTAGACATTGGGTCTCCCACTTCCCTTCCCAGTGAGTGCCCTACCATTGGACTATAAAGTTATTCTCTCTCTGGCCCAGTGACTCTTTAATTATTGATACACAGCAAAAGAGCTTCAACAGGAGGGACTGAGGGAGTCCCTTATGAGAATATCTCATAGCTCAGTGGCTAGAGCACTCTCCTGAGAGGTGGAAGCCCTCGATTCAGATTCTGTCTCCTCCTCTGGCAGAGGGGGAATTGAACATGGGTACCCCACACCTCAGGTGAGCGCTCTAACCACTAAGATAAAAGTCATATGGAGGGCAGCACCTCTACCCCCACTGTTTTCTTTGGAGCGAGTCAGGCATCTAACTCATTCTCACAAGAAACCCCTTAGGTGCCTAAGCCACCTGACTCAAGGAGAGGGGTTCCCACTTGTATATTGCTAGCAGACATAGGCACATCCCTGTAGCCCAGACTTGGATGCCTACATCAGTGAGGGGACAGGCCTTTGGACACATTCCTCTGCTCATCATCTCCCATTGGCTAGATTAGCATGCTGCCTTTGGTGAATCACATTCTTAGGTTCCCAGCTCCCCTGATTCTTTGTAGCGAGAGCCCAGACTTTGTGGAGTGCAGTGTTGTTCTTGTGATTTTCTAGGCATTTAACTCCCATTGTGGATCCCAGGTCTATGTCTTTAGTTGCCAAGTGACGATTATGTTAATAAGTTGAAAGCACATTCTGTCAAATGTAATTCACAGTCATGTGCTTCAGCATACCAGTACATATGAGAACGACTCCCAATCCTAGTGATGATTGGATCTGATGACAAAAAGAACTCTCAACCATGTTTGTTGCAGTTTCCACCGCTTCACCCTAACTCAGACATTCTAGGCATCAGAATGACACACGGCCAGAGTTGTCTGCAGTTCTGTGATAGCCGTATTGGTCCCAGGATATTAGAGACACAAAGTGGGCAAGGTAATATATTATATTGGACCGACTTCTGTTGGTGAGAGAGACAAACTTTTGAGCTACACAAGGCAGGGGGGAGGGGGCGGAGGGAGATAAATGCATTTTCAAAATGTGTCAAGGAACACCTAGGGCAGTCTCTCTCAACCTCTCCAGACTATGGTACCTCTTTCAGGAGTCTGATTTGTCTTGCGTACCCAAAGTTGCACCTCACTTAAACTACTTGCTTACAAAATCAGACATAAAAATACGAGTGTCACAGCACACTATTACTGAAAAATTGCTTACTTTCTCATTTTACCATATAATTATAAAATAAACCAATTGGAATATAAATATTGTGCTTTCATTTCAGTGTCTAGTATGTAGAGTAGTATAAAGAAGTCATCTGTATGAAATTTTAGTTTATACTGACTTTGGTAGTTCTTTTTATGTAGCCTGTTGTAAAACAAGGCAAACATCAAGATGAGCTGATGTACCCCCTGGAAGACCTCTGTGTACCCCTGGCAGAGAACCACTGGCCTAGAGCACAGAATAGAGGCTCCTTTTCATGAGTATGCATAAATCTGGATTCTGAACAGTTCAACCTTATGTTTCCCTGGATCCAAAGTAGACTTGGCTTCTATGTGTCACTATTACCACTGGTTGTCTGTAACGCTTCTCCAGTAAGTGGCAGATCCACCCCTTCCTACCAGTGGAAAGGGCTGGCCACCTGCTTTCAGGCTTATTAAACATACACTCTCAATTATCCTCCCCCAACACCATAAATCAGGAATAACAATTCATGCCAGTGGAATTACACTGCAGTATGTGAGAGGAGGAGGCGGCCCATTTTCCTTGCTAGGTTCAATGTATCAGCAGCATTAGTCCATCCACTGCTTGCCTGGAGTTGAAGGATCTCTAGTCTCTGAAATGGGATTTGATTGTGATTGGTGTGCAATACTCCCTGTG
This sequence comes from Emydura macquarii macquarii, assembly GCF_026122565.2. NCBI lineage: Eukaryota > Metazoa > Chordata > Testudines > Chelidae > Emydura > Emydura macquarii. Next base: position 52,199,078 of record NW_027132905.1, read on the forward strand.
AAAGGAGAATCTATGTCCTGGAAGAGGAGTTCTCTGCTCAGCCCCATCCTCAAAGCTTTGTCCAAAGAGCCAGTCTCTTCCACCTGTTAGCTTAAATGTCACACTGCCAGGACTGAAGCCAGAGCCCTCTTCCCATCATGCTGTTGGTCAGGAGTAGTGAAGATAAAGGTTGCAGAGTCAAGACATTATATAGGAAATCCAAGTCCAGTCTCAGAGGCCCCTGCCCTTTCTCCAAGACAGTCATCCTTGGAGCAGAGGGTCAAAGAAGCACTGGCAGCCATGCTCTGATCCACTAAGTTATAGCCCCTCTTGCAATTATCCACCTGCAGGGCCCTAAAGAGCCACTGTGATCCCAAATACCTCTGTGACACTGAAAAAAACCAAACCAAAACTTGCTTTAAACATTGGTCCTAATGATCTTTAATGCAAAGTGACTAACTTTAAAATGTATAACGTGACAGAGAAGCTCTTCTTCAGGATTTCAAGTGTCTTATTTGTCTACCCTTTAAAAAACAAAAAACCAACCACCACTGCATTAACAAGAAATTAATAAACAATAACTCAGTGCTACTTTTTAAACAACCTATAGATTCACAGTCATGGGCCCCCCCTGATGACAGAACTTTGCTAACAAATTCTATTCCCAGACTTGGACAATGCCGACACTGATGATAAAAACAACGCACAAAGAAAGAGAATGTTGCTTAATAAAGGATAATACAAGGGAATGTTGTTAAACACTCCACATGTAAGAATGTTAGGGGAAATTATTTTATATTCAAGCTTCTAGGAAGTTACAAAGCATGCAAGGTACATAAAATGAAGGAGTACAGATCAGCAAAGAGAAAAATCCAGCCTGTCAGCCATAAAAAAGTCACTTCTGTCTGACAGCTGAGCAGTCTAATGCCTGCATCATGAAATACCCCATCACTGTTGGCACTAATTGGGCCCCCTTGTTTGCACTCTGTTTAGAGTAGCTAAGCACTGAATTGGTCATTGGGGCAAACTTCCTTCTCTCTCCTAAGATGCCCCCTCTAAGTGAGGGTGAGCTTGCCCTGTCAATGCCCATGTTGCACCTGCTCAAATCATACTACTAAAGGGTCTCATCTAAACCAACAAACACAACTGAACAGAAAGTTGATGTTTGTTCCCTCACATTCTTTCATTATGCTGTCCCTTGAGCATTGCAACAGTCTCTGAAAAGTGAGCTAGGCTCCATATCAAGTGCTGTGTAAATGTGAGAGTTAAGGACAGAGTGATGGTCTTAACTCTGAATTTAAATACTTTTTTTGTGCATGTTTACCAGTTTCCTGTCTTCTTGTTACCTAGATGATGACCTTAGAAAGAGGGTTATTGAAAAGCCAGAACATCACATACATGAATAAATTTTCTTTCCTCTCCCACAAAAAGTGACAGTCTTTTGAAGAGTTGAAAGAAGCTGAGGGGTCATTACCTTTCTCTTGGGTGATACAAAGTACTGGAGCAGGCAGTGCTCCCAGAGGATAATGTAAAACTCAGTATGACCAGCCAGAGCATACCAATTTGTTTTTCAATCTATTTTATTTCAGTTCAAAGCATCAGTGCAGGCAGACAGAGGAAAACAAGCAACACTTTGACTATATTCAGTCTTCCTCATTCTCTAAAGGTGGCAGAATATAGCCAAAAGCACTGCTTGTTTTCTGGGCTGTCTGCACTGATGCTCTGAAAGAAAATAAAATAGATTGAAAAACAAATTGGTATGTCCCAGATTTTTACAGTGAGCTTTCCATTATCCTTTGAAGCAAGGGTTGCCACCAATCCTACTTGGAACAGTGCAGCCCTAATCAAAGTACAAAATTACAATTGTGAAAGTCCTATTGAAACCTAAAAACCAGCAAAGTCAAAGTTTGCTTCAAAACTCTGTTCCTTACATGCCTCATCATGCCCAAGAATGCCGAGACTCAGATTATACAGGTTTTCAGTGACATCTGCAATACACACAGGATGCCAGTCGCAGATTTGAATTGCTGTTAATCGTGCAAGTTTACATCTTACACACTGATTCCACACTGTAATTTACAGCGGTGTTTACACTCTTTTGACCAGCTCCTTTGTGTCAGTCTACTTTCTATAAAGCACAGATCATTCTCTTCCAGTAAGACTGAGATCAGACAAGACATGAAGCAGTCCATAATGCATCCTGATCCTCACACTGTATTGGTCTATAAAAGCAACACCAGCTGCTCTGCTCTCATAAGCAACTTCACAACAACCAGAGTGTGCAGCTAATAGAAGAGAAGTGGGAAGGAAGCAGATGGATCAGTACATGAGATTCCCTTATCCCCAAGAGAAGCATCTTGGACTCACAGGATGCACAGGACCTAAAGCTGGTTTTCTTCTCAGGGTGGCCATGGAGACATCTCCTAGGGTTTTAAACACTTAACTCTCTTTCTCCCCACAGTTATTAATGAATGCATCCTCACAACTCCCCTCTGTAATTTGGAAGTACTATTATTTCCATTTTACAAATGGGGAACTGAGGCACAGAGCAATTAAAGGCCAAATTTTCAAAAAATATTTACTAATCAGCAGCTCCCTTTGAGAACAGTGCCCAAATGGGAAAGGAGCACTTTCTGAAAATCTGGCCATTTATTTAGGTTTCCAAATGCAAGCATTTGGGTGCTGGACTTTTTTTGGGAAAATCTTAAACCTAAGACTGTTCCTTCCTCCCACTAGCTAAAACAGCACTAAATATGGCTCATAAAACAGAAAAATTGGGATTAGCATTAAAGACTTGATAGGCAAAAAGAACTGGGAGATGATTAAGGACCATGCTCTTTATAAACCCACACTTCTTATTTTTGTAACACCAGGGATGTGAGGGCATAAATACAGCCCCTACTGGCTGCTGCTTTCCAAGACACAAGCTTACATGGTGAGGGATACCTACATCCATCCCAAGGGAGGGAATCTATGAAGAAAATGCTTAAAGAGGGGGAAAAATATCAATTAAATGTTTAAATACTTGTATTAAGATGATGCATCGTATAAAAGTTAGGTCCTCTATCAGGAATTAAATTATATTTGAGAGAGTTTATATTGAAAGGTGTAACTAGAGAAGAGGTTATTTTAAAAAAATATCTTCCATAAATTTACACTCAGAATTAATTATAAGGTCCATTTAAGCAAATAATCTAAATAATGAGACACCTCTCTCCACCATGGGGAAAAAAAAGAAAGAATCTGAGTAATACTCATGGGTTGGGCTCAGCAGCCTGAGTAGGGCAGGCTTTCCAGCTATCTTAAGTGCGCCTTACACTGTGTGTTTAGGAGGGACGACAAGGCCCTACTGAAATGTGTGACCTAGTCCTGGACCCTATTCCAAGACTGACTGAAGCAGTGCCTCCCTCCAGATTACTGACATTAGGAAAAAGTTTTTCCCTAGGAGGCTGGTGAAGCACTGGAATGGGTTACCTAGGGAGGTGGTGGAATCTCCATCCTTAGAGGTTTTTAAGTTGCGGCTTGACAAAGCCCTGGCTGGGATGATATAGCTGAGGTTAGTCCTGCTTTGAGCAGGGGGCTGGACTAGATACCTCCTGAGCTCCCTTCCAACTCTAATATTCTATGATTACTGCTGCGGGGAGCCAGGCAGAAGCCCACACCTACAGCAGCCGGGACTGTAATCCGCACCCCGCGACGTCATTTTAAAACATCTGTGCGAGCAACCAGTGCAGCCATTTCTCAGCCACTTCATGCCGCCGTCAGGTGGGACACAAACAGACCTGGCGTTCAGCCGCTGAGCAGAGCCCGGGGCTGCAGGCCAGCGCAGGAGCGCTAAGAACGCCCCGAATTACGTCTACCAGCGGTCTGCCGGTTTACACGGGGAACCCCGCGAGGGAGCAGAGCTGAGCTGAGCGGGGTCCCCGCGACACCGGCCCTGCCAAGTCCCGGCACCCAGCGCACTCGGGCAGGCAACCGCCTCGGGATCTCGAAGCGGACCGGCGGGCGCTCCCCTCCTCACGGCCGAGGGCCATGCCCGGCCCCTGCAAGGGCACTGGGTAGGGTAGGGCCCCCAGCAGCCCGGGGCTCTCCTCAGCCCGCACGGGGGTGGGCTGGGGACGAGTGTGACAAGAGACCCCGGCCCAAGGCGCAGAGGGTTGGGGCCGCGATTCCCGGCGAGGCTCCCTCGGCCCGCGGGAACGAGCCCCCCGGCCAGGCCAGGCCAGCTCCTCGGCCAGGGGGAGGGGGGGAGGCGGGCCCCACACCCGGCTCCGGGACCGCCCGGCCGGGGCCTGTGGCTGGTGCAGCGCGGCCCGGCCGTTTCCATGGTTACCTTTATTGGGAACGGCGCGGCAGCAGCGGGAACAATAAAGCTTCAACAACAACGGCAGCAGCGGCAGCTCGCCCACCCCCCAGCGGCGCCGGGCTCTGGCCTGCGGGCCGCCATCTTGAGGCCACAATTATCCCGGCCCCGCCCCTCGCGGCCTCCCGTGTCACGTGCCGAGAGCGGCTCCGGCGGGCTAGCCTTGCGGGTGGGTGGCCTGATCATGTGATCCATGGCTGCTTGGGTCACGTGACGAGGGGCACTATATAACCTCAGGATTCGGGCCCGCTGGAGCACTATACGGCTTCAGGGGGTGTGCGTAGTCGCAGAGCTAGTCAGAGAGAGAGAGATAGACAGACATGCACGCACGCACGCACGCACGCACGTACTCCTTCAGTGAAGCCATAGGGTCTAGTCGCAGTGATGGCCTGCACCTAGGAGCTAGGGTGTAGGCCTGCGCCTTGCTCTGGATCTGTGGGCCTGCCTGGTTTGTGTAACCGCTGGCTAAGTGTGGGTCAGATATTCCCCAGAGATTGGCCTGACCCACAGCCTTCAGCTGTTCCTGGGTTAGCCCATGTGGAAGTAGTCAGGGATGACAGGCCGTCAGCTGCACCCTGCATACAAAACAGTCCGCAGCCCTAGATTTAAAACCTGTATCTTAAGGCAGATGCTTAAGGAGCTGAATTAAGCCAGTGGAAAGTCAAATAGGTTGTACCTCACACTGGCACTAAATCTACCCTTAAACAAAACAAAACAAAACTTACTGTTTGCTTGGAGTAATAGGCATGACAAAGACCTTGATGTTTTCATCACTTCCCTTTAACTTTCTAGAAGTTCGTTTTTGTTTGCAAATGAGAATGAGAGCTTGATGTTCATAGAATAATCAGAAAAAAAAAGTGGGGTTGTCACATTGCCCAGGGTACAAACTGGACCTTTGAACAGCTGTGCCCCCTCAGCTTTTCAGCCTAAGATGCCTTTTACATGCCTTTGCTAGTGAACAGCCACCTCTCCAGGTTCTGCTCACCGCCAGCCTTTAGCATGTAACTTGCTCCTAGCTATACAGTCAGTGTTGAGTGCTCTTAGCCAGACACTCAAGAATTAAACTGCAGAGCAACACTGGCAAGTTCTCTAGTCCCTGACCCACCCCTGGAAATGTGCATCTTGTATTGTGCAGTTTGCTCACTGTGACGCACAAGCTCATGAAATGCAACATTCCAACAAAGGATAACGTTTATGCACCAACCTGTTGTCACAAGTGAAATTTTCCAAACACTTCAATCAAACACCACACTGGTTTAGATAAAACAGTAAAATAAATTTATTAACTAGAGAGAGAGAGAGATATTTTAAGTGATTATAAGTGATTAGGCATAAAAGTCAGAATTGGTTACGAAAGAAATAAAAAGTAAACATAATCTAATTCTTAAACTTCACCAAGCTGAATAAGATTTGAAGCAAGCAGCTTTCTCACCCCACCAGATGCTACAGGCAGTTCACAGTTCTTACTTCACAAGCTACATTTCCTTTCAGCCTGAGACTACTCCCTTAGTTCAATGTCTGTCAGTTATTCATTGGTGTTATAAACAGAGAGCATAAGGTGAAGAGGATAGATAAAATGGAGGCCACTGTCTCTTGTTTTTATGCCACCCTCCTCTTTGAGGATTACCCCCTCTTTCCCCTCAGGCTTCCAGGTCTCCATGTGTTGCCTTTCTGGGGAGGTGACCCATGTCTCACTCCCTCTGACTGGTGTATTTCCAGGCTGCATTGTTCCCTGCCTTCACTGTATTATTTCCATCAGAGATTGCCTAAACACACTGCTTGCTTTCTCTTCAGAGACTGATAAAGTGATTGTCAGCAATTATGAGTACCACACAGTTCTTTCTATGGAAGCCTATTTTATTCTGAATGTGAAAAGCACTAGAAAGAAAATATATCAAAAACAATACACAAACCTTCATGCATGCTAATAATTTTACCAGACTTCACCCAATCCTAACATGGATTCTGGCAGGAGTAGTCCTTCCTAATCCCTTACCGAGGAGATTCTTTGTTGTTACAAGTTCATCAGCGCTTCAGCTCAGAACAAGCGCACACAGTCTTTGGGACCTTATTAGGACCAGTCCTTCCAACCCTTCCCTAAGGATGGGGGGCCTCCATGGACCAGGGGTCCTTCTTTCCTGGAATAGGAAGAAAGCCCTGAGCCAGTTTAAAACTAGGCTTTTTATCTAAAAAAATAAATAAATCCTTTTCTTGTGCATTGTTCACTGCAGAATCCAGCTTGAACTAGTATATGTGCGCTTCTTCAGGGGAATGGCTTCAAAGGGCTGATAACAGAGGAATTACATTAGCATCTCCCTGCTACTAGAGAAGGTACACACTTCAACATTAATACATGCAACTGCGTTGTTAATACTCCCAAAGGTATTCAACCTAATTCAATAAGGTTTAACTTAATTCAGTAACATTCATTCAGGATACTGCAGAAAATTATCAGTCTGTTGCAGGGGGTCCATAATTAATCGATTGGGGGGGGGGAGGGCTGTGGAACAAGCAGATGTGGTGCAGAGAATTAGAATAACTTCCAACACCGTCTTCCTCAGCACTTCTCTCACTACCACCCCGACTCCATTATGTTTTGCAGTTCTGGTCAACCCATTAGCCAAGCTGGTCAGAGACACAACCTCATGCTCTGGGAGTCCCTAAACCTCTGATTGCTAGAAGCTGGAACTGGATCATTCAGTAAATTGCCTCTGAAGCACCTGGCATTGGCCACTGTTGGAAGACAGGACACTGGGCTAGATGGACCATTGGTCTGACCCAGTCTGGCCGTTCTTATGTCAAAAGAACATTACTAAGGTTGCAAAGTCAAGCACTCAAAAGTTTGGAAATGCCAGAATAAACATTGTCATTCAGCCCCCCTGTGTACCTGCATTATGGCAGAATCTTTAATTCCATGAGCACAGGCTGTTTTGTCAACCACTTGCAGGCATGGCAATGCCAGAGACTCCCCGGCTGCTCCATGCTGGGATCTTTCAGGCCACCCAGCTAAGGAACTGGGACCACTTTTCCATGCAGCCATTTACACGTGTGTATTTGCGGATTGACCACGAGGTGTCACTATTGTGTCACACAAAATAGACAAGCTGGCAACAACATGCCCCGGTCTGATTCTGCTGCAGTCGATGGGAGCAGGATCAGGCCCTGCAGACTGGTTTGAACTGGTTGTGATGAAACCAGAACCTTTGCCCCATAGCTTTTACCAGATGTCTAAATGACGCGTTTTGCTTGTGGCTAGGCATGGGCGGCTAGTGAAATGTTCCTTGCGAGACTGAGTCTGCCCCGCAATCATGCTACAGTGGCTGGGCCCGGCTCCCTGCTCTGACCCATTGGCTCTTGCCACTCGCAGGTTCGGAGGAGCCCATCACATTACTTAATGTGCGTAACTACACACAGGCAGGGCCCTCCTTTGGGATATACCACCCTGCCCCCTTCCTGGGCCTGGCACAGCCTCAGGATCTCCCCCATTCCCTAGGAACTCTCTTCCCCCCCATTGTCTAAGGATCACCCTCCTCCCCCGGGACCCAAGGCGCAGGCAGCGCCCTCCCCCAGTGATGCCCTGCCCACCCCTTTCTGGCCCTGGCACCGCTGGACCTGGGGCTTTGCCTGCAGAGCTCAGCATGTGTTCAGACAGCAGGGCGGCTCAGACAGTCGATCTGGGGGTGCTGAAACTACTCTAGTCTTAATCCCATGCCCCTATTTTGCTGGATTCCGGCCAGGCATGGGGGCTTGACAATGCCCCGGAGGGCAGGCTGATCTTGTACCATTCCTGGCCCATTTTCCAGGTCCTAGGAGTTCAGATAATCTCATAGGTTTTACAAAACACAGAAAATATAAAGCCAGTGAGCTGAAGCTGCTTCCATTTTTTAGTGAGACTCAGACCAAGCGGGACTTAAAAGACAGAACTGCTCAGAGGCTGGGCATCTTAAAAAGGGTCATTTCATGCTGGGTCACCTCCTGGAGGGACTGTCTCACTCTGGAGATCCTCTGAAAGCTGAGATCATCTCAAACTCAGGACTATCAGGACCAGGACATCCCACATGCTCTCAGTTTTAACACAAGTCTCACAATGGTTGGTGTTTTTCTTTAAGTCCCAGCTCCTGGAGTCATTTGATTATGTGGAAATTTGAGCTTTCACTGTATTGCTGTGGTATCAGGGTAGAGCCTGAAAACATGACCCAAGTGCAGGCACAATGAAGACTCAGAAACCAGAAGGAAAATAAAAAGAACCTCAGTAGCATGATTTGTTAAAAATCTCATGACATGTAAGCCAATCTCAAGGCCTTGGCGGGGCAGACGTTTGAGAGCTTAGGGGTGGCCCTACTGTGTCCAGCTTTCTACATTCATGCCTTTAAAGCTTTCCTATCTGGACTACTGCTCTGCTGGCATGATAGACACTTCACTCAGCAGAGGCAGTCAGTCCTGCATTGGTCACTGCAACGTTCTCTCACGTTGCACTAAGGGTCTGTCTACAGGGGAGCCGGGCATGTAATTCCCAGTTCAGCAGATGGCCGAGCTAGGTGTGATTGAGCTAGCGTACTGAAAATAGCGCCGCTGCTTCAGAGCAAGCAATGGGAGGGCTAGTCACCGAGTACGATCCTCTTCGAGACGCTAGGTGTGCACAGGGGCGGTTAGCCCCTCGCGCTGCTGTGGCTGCCCTGCTATTTTTAGTACTGTAGCTTGATCAGAGCTAGCAAGGGTATGTCTCCTCCAGCTGGGAGTCATCCCCCCAGCTCAAAGCGTAGACACATCCTGAGTGAGGACCTTGGTGATTGCTGGGTCCAGCTAGCCCACCAGGCCCACAATTCCCATTTGTAGGTTGTAATACCCCCTTCGCAACGCTGGAGGGCACTGTTGGAGTTTGAACAAATTGGGCATGTCTATGATTTTGTGAAAGGTCTGTTTCATTTACGCCATGCAGGTTATGCAGCCCCCATGTTCTGGGGGACAGTCAGCCTTTTTATGGTTCAGCTTTCCGTCGTAAACCCCTCTTTCCATGATTTTATGGCGCAGACATGATCGTTCATTCTCAGCCGAATCCTCGCAAAGAAAATCTCTACTCAGTGAACAGGTTTTTTTTAAAAGTGTTTCCATTTTTCAGCCAAAAAAGCTAGAAGAGTTTCATGAGATTCAGATTCCCCCCCCGCACTATCAGTTTCTTTGGGGTCAGGTCTGAAAAGGCACCACATTTGTTCTCTTGGAAATGTGCTTTTTCTGAGAACACCCAGCAAGTTGTCGAAATGCAGTTCCCACAGGGCGCTGAAAGCCAAGCAGCCTTGGAGAATTTGTACATCAGCCGTTCTGAGAACAGACTCCGCTTGAACCAGAGATGTGCGGGCTGTTCTGGGGTCAGCTCTACGACAGGGCAGAAGGATTCTCACACAACACTCCGTTGGGAAGCGGTGCCAGAATAATTATTTACATGCGCTGGCATAAAGCAGCTACTAATGGAGCGGAACACCAGCAACAAGCCCTCCAAATGGTCCCAAAGAGACACTCTGAGTTGCCAAGTAAAGTGCATGTTCCATACTGCTCCATGTACCAAAATCCAGATTTAGTCACTCACACCTCTGCTAATGGATTAGAAGCAGACTCCCCTTCCAGGTCTGTGACACTTTCCTCTCCAGACCCAAAGAACTGATTTAGGATCAAAACAATCACAGCATGATTCCTCAGCACGGAGAACTGAGAGCAGCTCAGTTTTAACCCATATTACCGCCTGCTTTGCCAGCTTTTCTTATGCATAATAATTCTGCATCACCCCTTGTTTTTCTCTAATTCTGCTTCCCTACACCCCCAAATCTGGTCTGTGCACCTCAAACCCAACCCGCAGCATCCCTGACTCTGCCCTTGCCAACCACCGCTTTCCCCAGCTGGGTTTATGGGCCTCAGTCTTGCCTCACCGCAGCCCCACCGTGCTATTCCAGGTCTGGCATTCTGCCGAGCAAAGGTTTCAGTCTGTGCTACGCAGTGAGGTGGTTTGCGGTATGGACAAGTATTCCTACAAAGGGACCTGGGACCATTATACCGATTTTCATTTCAGACCTTAGCTGGCTTGGATTGTTTCACGTACCATGTGCTACGTAATAACATGAGAGGATTCCCCCATTTCTCAAAATAAACTGGCTACGGAGATGCTGCACCTGCAGCTAGCATTCCAGCCGTGTGCACACAGACCAGTCTCCTGGTGCCTCCTCTAAACTTTTCCCTTCTGCAACCTGTGCTCCTCCCTCCAAGTTCCATGCGGGTTGCAACATCTTTTCTTTCAGCAATTGTTGTTATTGTGTCTTCTGTGCCAGCATGTGCGGATTTGCTAGCGGGCAGGCTGGAAGTTACTAGTATAAGGCCTACCCTAGGGACACGGCCCAGACTGCCAGTCCACTGCAGCCTGTTAGGTCTCACAGTTCTTCAAGTGTGCTGATCTTCGAACCATGTCCCACTTCTTATTTGTATTATCACTGTGGAGGGGGACTTGCTTCCACCCAGTTGCTGCCTTCATTCTCTTGGGTATCATCCGGTTGCTCCTTTGTGTTGCTCGTGTACCTTGTGTCTTCTGACAGTCCGACATCAGGCCCGCTGATGCGGAGGCTCTTTCCAAGTCCACCCCCATCTGTCCAGGTGCGCCTGCTGCGTGCCGCTGTTCCACAGTTGTGTTTGGTTTCATTGCCACCGCTGTCCTGAGTCTCTTGCTACCTCTTCTGGCCTGTGTCCCACTGCGGCTGGGACTGTTGCTTTTGGCCATTGCTTTGTGTGGCTGTTTGATTGCTGGAACCAGACTTGTGCACAGCAGCCTCAGGTCCTTGGCTCCTTTTTTGCAGGAGTCTGTAGCTGGCGTTCTCTTAGCTCCGGCTGTCTGTTGTTCCTCCACTGGGTTGCAGTAGACTGCCCCTCCTGGGAAGCAGAGTCTTGGTCCCGTAGCTGTGCTGGGCTACAGTCTGGTTGCTGGGAGGGTGTATTGTGATGGTCCAACATGACTGGGCAGGAATCCCATCTTGTCTACTTTGTCTTTGCCATGAGCCTCTTGGCTGTCTTTACTGCTGACTCTGCCTTCCTGTTGCTTTGTGGGTACCCAGGGGACAACATCCTGTGCTCAGATCCCCACATGCCATAGAATCATTGAATTCTGCTGCCGTGTACTGAGTCCATGGTCTGTACATAGTGTGTCAGGTGTGCCGGACCTTGCAAAACGTGCCGTCAGTTTCCTGATCACAGTTCTTGCCGGACTGTCCTCCAGATACGCCACCACCCAGAAGCTGGAGCAGGGATCCACTGGGACTAGATAGTTCCTGTCATTAAAAGTGAATAGGTCTGTTCTGACCTTTCCCCAGATCAGGCTGGAATTTCATGGGGCTGTAAAGTCTGTTGTCTCTCCCTACGCTCTCAGCACACCTCGCAGTCTTCCATGTACGCTCTCAATTGGGCAGTCCTGCCTGGCCAGGAGATACACGCCCTGGTTGGTCTCAGGCAGGCTCTGTCCCCAAGTATGAGGCATGTATCTGTCTCCTGTCACCTCTTAAATCTGCTGGGATTACTGCTCAGTCCCCTTTAAGCAAAACCCCATCTTGCACACATTGCTCATCCCTCCCCTGTGCTAGGGGAACCTCCTGGGGCACTTGCTTCGTGTGATCTGGCCGACCCTGCAGTGTGAATTGTTTCCTTCCCGTGGCACCCCATCCCATTCGGTGCTTGGCTGGACTGCCTGGAACCTCCTGGCAGAGATGCCGTGGTATTGCAGGGTGTTGATCGACTCTCTCTCTGGTCCTGCAGAGCCCTCTGTTTGGACTCAGGAAGGTCCACCCTGCTCCATGTATCTGTCACTAACGGTGACTTTCCTGGGCAGCGTCTTATCCTCACCTCATGGCACTGCTCCCACAAGGATGTGTCAGAGTTGCTGGGTGCATCAAAGCAGGGGCTTCTTCCGGCTGTGTTCTAATGGCTTGTGCTCAGTCTGCACGTCCAGCTGGTGCCCAAAGAGAACCAATGGCGTCATTCTGTTCCAAAGAGCCCACCCAGGAGCTCCTGCCCAAGCATATCCCCTTCCTGTGCTGCAGGGTCTGAAGTCAACAGAGGTCCGATGCAGGGACCAGTCTTCCTTAGCTTCAGCCTGTCTGCATTCAGCCTAATAGTCCGCTCCCGGCAACTCTCTCGGCGTTACTGCAGCTTGGTGTGATCATGATGGTTCCGTCTGACCTTAAAGTCTAGGAGACCTGGGCTGCCTCTTCCTAGCCCATCTCCTTCTCCTACAAGAATGTCCAGCTTGCTGGTTCCTTTTTCAGCGGCTCCACCAGTGCTAATAGAACTCTGGGTTTTACGGGTGTCCTGGCTGCACGTGGGGTCTCTTTCTAACGTCAGCTTGGCCTCCAGGTGTCCATCTCCTTGGAGCGTGTCCATCTTTTCTGTTAGAAAGCTGGGCAAGGCCCACGGTGACTATCCTCCCTTCTCTCTCTGGCTGAGGCTATTCGGGTGTGTACTGTGATCAGATCTATGGCTTGCACTGCCGGCTAATGAGCAGTTGTTGGTTCTCCCGTGTGTCAAATACTATAAGCTCCAAGTCTCTTTGTTTCGTGGGTTTCTTATTGACAGTGGCTGCAGAATGCTTTATTGTACATCACCAGCACTTGATCACATTTCTCCAGTCTAATATTGCTGCTTCTCTGTGTTGCTGGGATTATGCTGGAGCTGTTTCCACAATCCAGCTGGAATCAAATTGGTCATTGATCTAATAACAGCTGTAAAAGCAGCAGCTGAATGGCTGTCAGCCTTCTTCTGCAATGTGTGTATGCAGAGAGTCTTTGGATCTGTTGAAGTTACACCGCAGATATCCTCCTCTTCAGTGAAAACCTCTACATCCTCACTCACTGTATGTTCTGCTCCTCTTTTCTTTCCAAGGTAGTTATGGCAATGGGACGTAAAGTGGTTCTGTTTCCCACCTTCTTTCACTGTAGGCTGGGCATTTTCTTATTTCCACTGCTTCCAGGCTTTTTGTCTGGAAATCCAGAGTTCTTGGTGGTCTGAGTCATCTTTACTGCCTGTTTGTTCTGTTTCTAGCTGCTGCTTTTTTTGTCTGTTAATCCCACCGTCTTCCTTGCTGTGGGTCTCACTAGACCCAAGGATGTAGTGGTAAAAAAACAAGTGGGTAAACTAACTTAACCCAAGCTCCAGATTTCCCAGCTGAGAAGTGGGGACTTTACCCATTCAGTTTACCCGTGTTTACCCTTGTCTACGCTACTGACTTGACTGACACTGCCTCCATGTTTCATGTCTTGCGTGATGGGTAATAACATGGGAGGATCCCATGTTTTTAAAACTAAACTGGCTTTTTATGACGAGAACTATTTGCAGAGATTCTATAACTGCCGGACTCATTCCAGCCATGTGCACCCAAACTGACTTCCCGGTGCCGCCACTGAACTCTGCCCTCCTGCAGCCTCTGCTCCTTCTTTCGCGGTCCGTGCAGGTGCTTTATGAATCACAATTCTCAAGTGGGCAGAGGCTTGTGCCAGCTCATCTCTTTAGAGCTCCCCATGCAGACGCCGTTGTGTTGGCATAACTAGAGTCAGCTAGTAGGAAGCGCGCGTTGTGGATTTTCTGTAGCGCACGTGGCAAGCTCAGCCCCTGTTACTTGCTGGCTCGCGTTGCTTGTTGCTGATATTTGGGGTGTGCATGAAATTTGTCACAGGTCCCAAGAAATCCCTGAGTTTTAGCCTAACTGACGAGGCGTGTGTCCTTCGCCATCACCATGCAGCATTCTCTTTTCAATGGCTCAGTCGCCCAATGAGGGAGGAGAGGCAATACCACGTGACTTGGGTGAGCCGTCTCACACCGAAAAGAGTGAATAGTCACAGCCGACACTCACTCGCTTGGGGCCAGATCTGTGGGTCTGGCCTCCTTGTTCTCGCCCGTTACTCTTAAGGCCGGAATGGTCCCTGGCCTTAAGAGGATTGGGAAACGCCCCCTCCTGCACTGTCTTTATCCCAGCCACCCCACCCTGACATTCCTTCTCTGCTGGGGGGGGACGTCCCAGCCATCCTGCTGGTGCAGAGCACCCAGAGGGAGGGCCAAGGATCCAGCTCACTAATAACTAACCAGGGCTGAGCAGCAAACAGCTCCCTATGGGGAAAAGGCCCCATTCCGCCCATACCTCAGCCCCATGGGCTGTTCAGCCGCTCTGAGGATCTGCCCACGAAGGCTCCAGAATTCTTTGAAATAGCATGACACAGAGAGGTTTTTGCCAGTGGCTGGTGTGGGTGTCTGTGATGTGGATTTCTTCAAAGACAGTTCAGGAGTAAGATCCGCATGGGAGGGAGCCCTGAGGAGCTGCCGTCCTGACCTGGCACAGGGCTCCGTCCTGCTGGGAGTGGAGCACACTCAACACCTCCATCTTGCAGGCTAAGGTCCATCAGAGCCGGGGGCACAGAGGCCAGCAATCCTTGTGTGCCTCTGGGCCCAGGTAGCAGCCGGCGTGACAGCCGCAAGCTGCCTGCCTTCCCGGTGCAGAATCACAGCTTGCTTGTGACTTCCCCCGACAGAGCTGCCGTCTTTGCAGAGCCCTCATCCTCACCAGCGCCAAGCAGACCTCCCCTGGGGCAGCAAGCCTGACTGCCGCTATTAATAGCTAGCGACCAGGCGGGGGCTGCAGGAATTCAGCCTGACAGCCCAGTTCCCGTATAAATCACCGGGTCACGGAAGTCACAGCGTTTATAAATATTGATATTGTCTTCGGGGAAGCTCACCATTTCAGAGAAGGAGGTTTTTTTCAGCTGCAGTAAATGGAGCCGCTGGAGTTATTTTTGGCTCTGTCAACAGTGTGGGCCTGTGTGAATGTCCTGTGTGGGGGGATGGAGCATGTGAGCCAATGCCCAGCTCCCTGCTACTTCTCCTCACCCCTGAATTCATGCTGCTGCCTAGCCCCACCTGTGTAAGGAGCCTGCGTTAGTGCCACTGGGCTGCACTGCACTGCACTGCACTGCGTGCCCTGGGCTGGGGTGTGTGATTCTGGGACATCACGGTCCCCGTCACAACCTTCGCCCACCTACTCATGGGGCGGATGGCACTTCTGGCACCAGCAGCCTCTGTGCACGCACGGAACGGGAGAATGCAGAGGAGACGGACAGAGGAGGCGGCGGAAAGTGATCGGAGCATTGCAAACCTCCGGACGGGCCAGTGTTTATCTGATCAGGACAACACGTAAAATCCACTCTCTACATTGCTAAGCCTTGCACCTGCAGCACACAACTACCAATCTGTGAACAATGCTTCCCCGTAGTGCCAGCTTCAAGGGATTGAAAGCCATGCGTCCTGAGCCGGACCCCCCACAATCAGGAGATTTTTTTAAAAAGACATACTGTGCTGTTAGGTCAGTCTCTTGCAGTGTGAGCTCCCCCGACCCATCCCTGGGTGTGCACAGGTGACACTTGTTTTGCCCATGCTCCCACGTACGGGATGAGGTGGTTTTGACCCCCTGCTGCACCCCACATCTGCCCATCTCCTGATCAGCAATTAATCCTGTCCCCCCGTCCTCATCCGTCCTCTCCCCACCCAATCACCCCATCAGTTCAGCCCCCCCATCCCATCAACCCCCACCACCCTCAGTTCAGATTTCCAGCACTCACCCCATCTGCTCAAACTCCACCATCAATACAGCCCCCCACCCATCAGCCTCCACCCCCCTCACTTCAGACCCCTGGCAGCCAGCAGGCCATAGTTCAGGCCTCCCAGCCTCACCTCTACTACTCTTAGGGTTCTTCACCCTCTCGAGGCTTGGGGGGCTGGAGTGGGGTCCCCTCTCCCACTTCCCAGGCTGTAGGGGAGAAGCCGCTCTGGGCTGACAGCTTGCTGTGCCTTCCTTTGTTTGGCCACCCAACTTAAAACACAATATCAATGAGCAGTGACGTTCCTCCTGTGGTGTTTAACACAGGCACTTCACAATAATATAAATCATCAAAGACCTTACACAATACACTAATATTGTATCAATCAGCTGATTCAGTTGTTTATGGTTTTGCCCTTCGTCCCCATCTTTATATCTCAGATGAAGTTTCTCTTCCCAGCATCTAGCTCGGCTGTCTCTTCCCCCCTCTTGTTAGCTTGATAGCTTTGTTTATCTGATATGTAAATGAGCTCTCATTGTCTTTGGAAGAGCTCTGCGCCCACATTCCTTTGGTTAGGGTAGCGTAACTCCTGTTTGAGTGGAAACACGTTTTAAGACTGTGCCAGGGCTGAAGAAGGATACCCTGACATTTCAGAGTCCTACCATGAGATCATGAATGAGGCTTAATTTTACTCAGAAATTGTGGCTCTCGCGAGCAATTCACGAGCATTGGCATGTCTGCATTCAGATGTGCCTGTAGATAGCTAGATCTCTGTATATGGAGACAGTTCAAATAAAGAGCGCTATCTTTTATATACAGTGATCTATCTAGCTACCTTCAGAGAGGGTAATTAACCACGGGAACAGTTTACCAAGCACCGTGGTGGATTCTCCGTCACTGACAATTTTTAAATCAGGCTTGGGTATGCAGATCTGCTCTAGGAATGATTTTGGGGCAGGTCTCGGGCCCGTGTTGCACAGGGCTTCAGACGGGATGATCACAACAGTCCTGTCTGGCCTTGCAATCTATGAATCTTGGCTCCTCCCACCTGCCTAAATATTGTATTACACGATACTGAACCCAAGAGCTCAGAGACCAGTGGTGCAGGCGCTTCTGGCACTGCTGGGTAGGGAGTTCCCAATAAACCCTCACACACACACACTGTTGTTATGAACTAAGAAGTGTTTACTGGAGCTGGAATTCAAGAGGGAGCAAATATCTCAAGTACCTCGGTCTCCACTGCAGAGGATGTGGGGGCAATACCTACATCAGATCTATTCTTTTGGGGCAATAAATCTGAAGTTCTGTCCCAGATTGAGGTTTCAGTAGAAGAGGTTTTGGAATAAACTGATAAATTAAACAGTAATAAGTCACCAGGCCCAGACAAGCTTCACCCAAGAGTTCTGAAGGAACCCAGATGTGCAATTGCAGAACTACTAACTCTAGTATGTAGCCTATCGCTGAAACAAGCCTGCATACCAGATGATTGGATGGTAGCTAATATAATGCTGATTTTTAAACAGGGCTCCAGGGGCAATCCTGGCAATTACAGGCTGGTGAGCCTGACTTCAGTGCTGGGAAAATTGGATGAAACTATAGTAAAGGACAGAATTATCAGACACTTGGATAAACACAATTTGTTGGGAAAAAGTCAACACGGTTTTTGTAAAGGGAAGTCATGCCTCACCAATCTATTAGACTTCTTTGAGGGGATCAACAAACGTGGACAATGGTGATCCAGTAGATATAGTGTACTTGGACAAGGTCTTCGCCAAAGGCTCTTAAGGAAACTAAGGAGTCATAGGATAAGAAGGAAGGTTCTCTCATGCATAAGTCATTTGGGAGGAGGAAACAAAGGGTAGGAATAAATGGTCAGTTTTTCACAATGGAAAAATTTAAGTAATGGGGTCCCCCTGAGGATCTATACTGGGACCTGTGCGGTCCAACATATTCATAAACTCTCTGGAAAAGGGAGTGAACAGTGAAGTTTGCAGATGATACAAAATTATTCCAGTTTGTTAAAGCTAAAGCTGACTGAAGAGTTACAGGGAAATCTCACAAAACTGGATAACAAAATGACTGACAGATGAACTTCAGGGTTGATAAATGCAAAATAATGCACATTGGAAAACGTAAACCCAACTCTATACAAAATGATGGGGTCTAAATTAGCTGTTCCCACTCAAGAAAGAGATCTTGAAGTCACTATGGATAGTTCTCTGAAAACACAGGCTTGGTGTGCAGCGGCAGTCAAAAAAGCTAACAATGTTAGGAACCATTAAGAAAGGGACAGATAATAAGACAGAAAATATCATGATGCCGCTATATAAATCCATGGTACGCCCACACCTTGAATACCACGTGCAGTTCTGATCAGAACTGGAAAAGGTGCAAGTGGTGTCACCAAGAGAGACGCTCACTTCCTCCCCTAAGGCAATAGCCAGTGTGGCTGGGGTGAAACACATCAGCTGTTGCAGGACTGGTGCCCCCAGCAGCATGGGACAGGAAGCACAGAGCAACACTGCTGCCAGTAGCATGAGCTGGGGGGTTTAGCGAGACAAAATCTAATTAACCAAGCAGGACCCTTCTGAAAACACCATCCTAATCTTGTGAGGCGGGCGCTGCGGGCACTGCCATGCAGGACCATGGTGACATCAGAAGTGGCACCTCCAGAAAAAGTGCAATGATACACTAGATAAACCCAGAGATGTCTGTGGGTTCCACCAGCGTCACAGCCAAATCTGGTCCCATTTCTTTTAGTCCGGGCGGGAGCATTTGGGCAGTTCTAACTCAGAGGAGAGCACTCCCTAGTGAATGGTCAGCTCTCCCCAAGCTGCTGGGTGCTCGCTCATTTCGGGGAGGACAGTTCAGCCCACTGTGACTACAGACTGGCACTGGTCCTTAATTCCTCCTCTTGGACGCAGGTTCTGCTGCATCTCACACACTGGATATGCAAACGAGAAGTCTTTAGGGAGGTTGTTTGCCCTAAATTCTGTATTGGATGATCAGATAGCAAGTATGAAGAATCAGGACAGGAGTGGGAGGTAATAGACGCCTATATAAGATAAAGCCCCAAATATTAGGGCTGTCCCTATAAAATCGGGACATCTGGTCACCCTTACTCCGTGCTAGCTGTGTTGGGTGTTATGTTCTTACACACGGGTATGTCCTATGTGCCAGGCATGGTCTTTGTTTTTCTGTGTTATGTGCCAGTGGATGGAGCTTTGCATAGGAGCCAGGGGTGCAACTCCAGATGTATGTAAATAGCCGGCAGGATCTAGCAATGGGCTAGAACAAACCCAGTGAGAGTGGGGATGGCGTAAGGGACACAACGGAGACCGACCTGAATGGGGAAAGAAAGGAGACGTCTGGCGCGTCGTCCCGTCCCTCCACGTGCTCTGGGAGTTACACTGGGGCAGGTCTCTGGCCTGTGATACACGGGAGGTCAGACTAGACGATCACCATGGTCCCTTATGCTTTGTGCGGCCCAACTGCTCTGTAAATGCTGCGGCAGGAACCTGCCTTTGCCGTGTCCAGGCAGCACCAGGCGCCCAGGGCTCTGTGTGAATCGCAGGATGGCAGCAGTGCTAGCTGGAGTCTCCCTGCGGAGAGCTCACCCAGTCAGGGGTTCTCTGCAGCCCTCCGCGGGGAGGTGTGGTTTGTCGCAGGTCCCAAGGTTAAGGCGTGGCGCCATCAGCCCCCAGGTGAGGAGAGAGGGCAGGGCTGGTCTCTGGGCAGGCAAACTCTGGCTGAGCAGGGGGCTGCGTTAGCAGAGCTCCACCTGGCCTGTCGTGGGGAGGGCGCATTGGCGGTCCCTCGGGAGCGTCTGTGGCTCTGGCCCGCGCCCGGCGAGCGTGCAGAGCGGCTGCATGTTTGTGGGGTCTGGTGAACATTTTGTAACAAAAACTGCACAATAAAATGTGAGCCAGCAGGCGCCAGGGCGGGTGCGGGGAGTAATGAGAACAATGTTTCCAGAGAGCCTCGCCACCTAATTCAAACCAGCTAGATAAGAGTCAGCGCCGCCTCCCCTCCCAGAGCGCAATGTGTTTGCTATCAGCCCGGGAAGCACTTGGCAAGGACGCCCCAGCTACGAGGGCAGCACCACGCGCCAGGCTGGCTGCGCTGTAGGGCTGACGGAGAGCGTGACCCAGCACAGGCCCAGGCCTCGGACTGGCCCTCAAAGGACCCAGCCCTGCTCCCAGTCGTCTTCTTCTTGGGCCAGGAACACCTGCTGTGCCAGCCTGAACAAACAGGGAACGGCAGGACGGCTCCTGCCCCAAAGAACGGACCAGCCGAGTATCAGAACTCAGTGGGAACTTTTCTCAGTGGGAGTGGGGACCCCCAACCTCAACCCACTCCAGTACAGCACTGGCACCGGCTGCAGGGAGAGAGCTGGGTGCGGAGCCTGGGAACCTCTCTTGGGTGGGTGAGTCTGTAAAAGCCCGAAGGACCAGGTGGTAGATTTCATTTCCGTTTGGTAACGGGGCTAGACGAGCGCCTTAGATAGGACGTTTGGACTTAGCATCATCTGCTGCTCCCACCTGGGAGTTCAGCTCGAGAGCAGCCTGGGCAGCAGAGCTCAGGTGGGTTAGCCTGAGCCCGGGACATAGCCGCCCCTCCAGTGTTGTGACTCACGCTCGTTAGCAAGAAAGAGACTCTCCCCATCCACGTGTCGTTTGGCACCGGAGAAGGTGCACAGGGCTGGGAGCCAGGAGGCTGCAAATTCTGGTCTCACTTTTCCCACTGGTGGCTGTTAATATTTCTGTGCACCCCACCTCCCTTATTACCGAGCAAGGCCTCAGATCCCTACCCTCAGAGGGAGGCAAACATTATCCCCCCATTTTACAACGGAGAGACTTGAGAGGTCATTTCAGGCAGAGCTGGGAATAGAAACCAGCTCTGTTTTATGGCAGATGCAAATCTCTTTCTCTCCGTGATGCTGCCTTTAGCTCCAGCGGTAGACATCTGTGCTGCGTATCTGGGCTCAAACGCCACAGATGCACGAGATCATGTAATTAAAAACTGTCTCCTAAAGCACATGCACAAGAGGGCAGAACGCAGCTGGCCCAAGTAACCTTAATTCTTGTGTGTCTGCGTGCTGCCCTTGTGTTCTTTCAGTGGAAGGGGTTTTGATGTTAACTTATCCACCCAGGTACAGGATCCCCCTTTTAAGTTAGCACGTATGGGGAGAAATGCTAATGGCTTACAGAGCCTTTCGCTTTTGGGGTACCAGTTTGAATCCAGCCCAGCTCAGCAGGGACTGAAGATTGTTTCCATTTCATAGATGTTTGTGGCCTGGACATGGGACGAGTTTGGCGGATCTCAGTTCCAGCTCCCAGGTCACACACTCACCGCTGTGCTTTGCACTAACACGCAGACTCACAGAGGCCAAGAATGGCTGGGCCATGGGGAGCGAGCTCTCTCAGGGGCTCCTAAAGGAGAGCTAAAAATGAGCTCTCGCAGGGGCTCTTCCGAGGTTTAGGTCAAGGCAGGCTTCAGGGAAGCTTCCCTTGGCTAAACAGCAGGCTTCATTTCCCAGGCTGTCGGGGGGCACCGTTTACTGTGGCTAACGGCACACACAGCTGACCAAGGTTAAGGCTATCTGCAAACGACTGTGATCTGCAAATTACCTCGTTAAAGGAGTTTGTGCAACAGTGAGTCAGCAGGGAGTATTTGCCTCCAAAATGTGACAACCTTTCCATCCTCCCCGGGCACTGTCATGGAAACAGAGCTCTCTTCCAGCACAGCTCCTACCCGCTTCTGGCCACAGTCAGGGCGCAGAGCCACCCCCACAGCACAGTTTCGTAGCCACCCCCCCGCTACCTCCTGCACTGTGGGAAGTTAATATCCCTCTGGAGCAGGGAGGCAGAACTGGTCCTTTTGCAGGGGCTGTAGCAGATCCCAGCAGTTGGGGGAGCTGCCACTCTGCCCAGTGGCGGGTACCAGTAGCCATGGCGCTCTGCCAAGGCCAGTGCAGACAGGTGGTGTCTCTGTCTGATGACAAGGCTCCCTTGACAACAGCCTTAGCCCGCAGGGAATGGACAGGCCTGAGGCCGTCTCTGACGATCCACATGTGGCAGCTGCACACAGGGCTCTATTCTGTGTGTGCTGCAGCTGAGCCCCTGGCCCATTTCTCAGCTGCTTCCTGGCAGCTCCTTGCCTGGTGCAGGGTGGCGCTCATCACTGCCTTTGGGAGAGGGTCCCCAGGGATGGGGATTCAGGATTAGGAAAGCAGAGTAACTTGGGGTGATGGGAACTCAGCTTGGCTGTCTGTTCAGCTCTCTCAGCTGCTCCATTCCTTGTGGGAACGTGGGCTGCCCTTTATCCCAGCTCCTGGCAGGTTTCCTGCAGGCATATGGGAGCTGATGGAGCCTTCAGAGCTGAAGACTGAGACTTGCCATGGCAGCTCCAGGAGGGTTTCAGTGATTGGTTTGACTAAAGTTAGACCATTTATGTGACACGTTGCAGGACAATGCAGCAGATTCTCACCTCACCAGCCTCCATTCAGCAAGCAGGGCATGCGACAGGACAAGTGCATTTATCCTAGCACTGCAGGGGTGTAAACCCTATCCCCCCACTGCTGCTGTGGTTGCAGAGTACATCAGCTGGCTCTGAGGTGCTGCCTGCCCATCTGCCAGCAGAGGGTCTAACCGGAGAGCTCCCTTTCTGAGGCTGTCTGGCAGGCTGCAGCTGGTTCCCCAGAGAAAGGTGGGAGATAAACAGGCAGCAGGGAAGGAGCAGACACCTGTCTGGGAACCACAGGCAGCTGTGAGGATGCACAGATGTTCTGCTTTGCTAGTCCTGTGAGAGTGACGGGACACTCTGTGCTCAGTAGGGGACCAGATAGTAAGTGTGAAAAATCAGAACAGAGCGTGCGGAGATAACAGGTGCCTATATAAGACAAAACCCCAAATATCGGGACTGTCCCTGTAAATCAGGACATCTGGTCATGCTAGCGCTCAGGAACCAGACTTTGAGTGGCAGGAGCCTTACCATGGAGTTGTTCCTGGAGCAGGAATTACTAGCCTGGATCAGATCACTATCTAGCCCAGCGTCCAGTCTCTTTCTCCAGGAGGAAGTCAGCCATTCTCTTGGGCTGTGCGTCAGACGCAGAAGCTCTTGCAGAACGTGAAGAGAATCAAAGGTGAGCAGATGACATGAGCCAGGCTGAGCGTGACAAAAGCCAATCTGCAGCGCACAGTGTTGGTATTTACTGGTTTATTTCTGGAGCAGCACAGAACGTTTACACAGCATTTTGCAAGCACAGAAGTTGTGTGCACTGTCTCAGAGAGCCTATAAAGGTAAAGAGAGACTTTTTCTTGTTACTTTCATAACCACATGAACCACACGCTGACATACTGGAGCTCAGTCCTTCAGCCCTGACCGCCTGAAAGCGTGTTTCTTTCAACATTTGGAGTGAATTTTGATAAAATATTCTTCAGCACATCTCTGCTTCTGGATGGTTAGGGCTGGAGATCCCTGAATGCTGCTAAATGCTCTTGGGACAGAAGAACTATTTCTAACCAAGAAATCCTGGCCTGCTTCCCTTTCAGTTTTGAATAAACCGGTATGTATGCCATGCTAGCTCGGCACAGCTGCGTGTTGATTTCTGACTCCAGAGTGAGGTTACGGCCATCACAGCTCACATCGCTGCTGGCCCCCTGGCTGAGATTAAAACCACAGTAGCCTTCTCTAGTGAGCTGAGACGATTCATAGAAGGTCCTTTGGTTCTGAGTCACTCATGTCTTCCACTACCAGTAAGGGTTGCCACAGCTATAGTGACCTTGAAGGACAAGCTCTTCAGATGTTATGATTCTAAGAAGGCAAACAGATACCACTAGGAGCATGAGTCATATGGGATGGTGACGTAGGCTGACCTGGGAGAGAGTTGGCTCACGTCCTAGTGGATGTGTGTCCTGTCACCACCATTCCCACCCTTAAGGAAAGGTCCCGTGGAGCTGAGTAGAGGATGAGATCCTAGCTGCCAGGTTTTTGAACCATCCTATGGAACTGAATGGGGAATTCTGGCGCTACTGTAGAATTCTTTTAAAAACCTCCATGGGAAGGATTTTATTATTTTATGTTCAATTCTATAGGATTGTAAAGTAATAGCTATTGGTCCCCACTAGTGTCATCCCTATTAAATGTCTACAGGACTCTGATTGGGAGACTCAGCAGAGAGGTCAAGGAGTGAATGGCCCATGAGGACTGACCTCCCCTCTCCCACCGAGATGATTCCCAGAGGTGAGGGCTGAGCTCAAGGGATGGAAAGGTAATAGGTGGGAAGCCTGCCCTTCCGCTGTCTATGGTGTACCTCTCTCCCATGGATAAATCAAGACGTCCAGTCTGCCAGGGCTGCCCGGTCGGGAGCTCTCAGCCGTTCTCACTTTGTTACATTTACAACGTCTTTGGCAACTGGCTGCGCATCCACAAGTAGCAAGTGGGACAACGATGTGAACATGGCACGCGGCAGAGCCTCAGTGCTCCTCCACGGCCCCACACACACCAGGTGAGCAGGCATAGGCCAGGCGGTCTGCTTTCAGACTTTACTGCCACAGCAGGTTTAGACAAAGAGACGCTGAGCCAGACGGTAGCTCATTGCTCAGCAGGCCTCCTGCCAGGCTGTCTCCTGAAGAGCCCTTCCCTGAATGGGAGACTTACAGAAACCTCCATGTTGTCTTTCAGAAAGAAGAACGGGGCTTGTTCAGCACTCTTTGCTGCTGGCCTGAGCGCGGGACAAGAGAGGCCCATTCTGTCTCCCTTTCCCTGCCCCCAGGAGCAGAGGTCTCCTATGCACCGTGTAAGTTCCACTTAAGTGAGGGCTTGATTCTGATTTGTGTGGTACAAAGGTCCCCCTGCTTCGGGTGAATTTAATTCTTAGCTTACGTCTGGAATTTCCAGCCTGAGTAAACATACCCATGCTATCGATCAGAGCCAGCGTGCTAAAGCGAGAGGGTAGCCACAGTGGGTCACGCAGCCGGGTGGGCTAGCAGCCCAAAGATTGTGGCTAGGGTTCCAGCTAGCCCCTCTCACCATTTCCACCACCTCATCTATTTTTAGTGTGCTAGCTTAATGAGCTAGTGCAAGTGTCTTCCCAGCCCAGAAACTTCCCCTCCGGCTCCAGTGTAGACAGACCCATGCTGGGGTCCTGCTGTCCAAGGGAGAAGGCGGGTTGGGTGTGCATTCATTGCTGCTGAGCAGCATCCACTCTAGGGAGGGCACGTGGCTCACATTTCTGGTGCTGATATTGTTCAGACAGAATCATAGAAGATGGGGGTTGGCAGGGACCTCAGGAGGTGTCTAGTCCAACCCCCTGCTCAGAGCAGGGCCAACCCCAACTAAACCATCCAGCCAGGGCGTTGTCAAGCCAGGCCTTAAAAACCTCTAAAGATGGAGATTCCACCACCTCCCTAGGTAACCCATTCCAGTGCTTCACCACCCGCCTAGGGAAAAAGTTTTTCCTAATATCCAACCTAGACCTCCCCAACTGCAACTTGAGACCATTGCTCCTTGTTCTGTCATCTGCCACCACTGAGAACAGCCTAGCCCCATCCTCCCTGGAACCCCCTTTCAGGTACTTAAAGGCTGCTATCAAATCCCCCCTCATTCTTCTCTTCTGCAGGCTAATCAACCCTAGTTCCCTCAGCCTCTCCTCATAAGTCTTGTGCTCCAACCCCTAATCATTTTCATTGTCCTCCACTGGACTCTCTTCAAATTGTCCACATCCTTCCTGTAGTGGGGGGCCCAAAACTGGACACAATACTCCAGATGAAGCCTCACCAACGCCAAATAGAGGGGAATGATCACTTCCCTTGATCTGCTGGCAATGCTCTTACTAATGCAGCCCAATATGCTATTAGCCTTCTTGACAACCAGGGCACACTGCTGACTCATACCCAGCTTCTTATCCACTGTTACCCCCAGGTCCTTTTCTGCAGAACTGCTGCCTAGCCCGTCGGTCCCCAGTCTGTAGCTGTGCATGGGATTCTTCCATCCTAAGTGCAGGACTCTGCACTTGTCCTTGTTGAACCTCGTCAGATTTCTTTTTTCCCAATCCTCCAGTTTGTCTAGGTCACTCTGTATCCTGTCCCTGCCCTCCACGTCTCCGATATGGGCGTAGTAAAGCCAGGAATGTTGTTTGCAGGGCCTTGGCTGAGCCTTTCCAAATTTTGGTCCCTATTCTGTATTCAGGATTTGGTTCTTTAAAACCACAGGTGTTCTTCTAAAGGTTTGTCTCCTACATTTCTGACACCTAGCTACAGCCTGAATCCCAGCTAGCCAGTGTTCGGTCTGGGATTCCAACATACTGTGGAGAGCCGAGTCCTTTACACGTCACAGCACAGATATTGCCTGGTGTAAGTTGTGTGATCAGTTATCAGGAAGATACCCATTAGAGGCGCAAGTGAGGAAGCTCCTTTGAGAAGCCTAGCACCTGGGTTATAATAGTCATGGGTTTGGATTACAGGGCAAGGAGGAGTGTTCCCTTTTCTTAGTCCCCAGTGATGTTCTCAGGGTCCTAGATGGTTATAATGTAGGTTTACAGCCTCCTCGCGGCGTGACCGCTACCAGTCGGTATCATTTCTGTATTTAGAACTGGGATCCTTTGTAGCCTGGTCACGTGCTTCGATAACTCTTCACCCGCCTTGTCTCCAGTCATAAATCCAGTGAGACACGTTTGGGTATTCAGTTGGAATACAGCGCCCACCCAGGTCTAGGTCTGATACCAATTTAAATCCAGGACTGGATACACAGGAAAGCCTGGATGGCTGGCTCCTTCATTCTGATAAATGATCTGATGAATTTCACTCTTTGCTGAATCGTTCCCAAGATGATCCCAGTTTCTGCCAGTGGACTCGTTATTCATGGCTATTGGTCAAATAGTTTGGACAAATAATATTTCGCCTCGAGCTATTTTTAGAGCTGTTCACCTCTTCACTGTTCATTATTCATGGTGTGTGTCTGAGCTCTGAACACCACGCTGTGGTGCCTGCTCACTCACTGGATGACTGAAACTTCTTAAACAGAAGGGCAGTGAAAGGTGAATAGTGACTGGTGGTGGCAAATCTCCTTCTTTGTGCCCAGTTCCTCTTGCCAGCCGGTGAATAGCAGTGGGCATGCAAAGAGCAGCTGTTCCCCACAGATCTGAATGCACACAAACCCGTTTGCCCAGTCCCTGCTTTCAGCAGCACGGCCACACATTGAGCTCTCAGGCCTGCAGTTTAGATATCAAATACCCTATCTTGTAATGGGTCCTGTCTGAACAGACCCTCATGACCCAGGTGAAGGACTGGGGACTAAGTCTGCACCTACAAGTCACAGCCTGAGACATTAAAGCAACCTAACGAGAGGATGCAAATAACTGCCGGCACAACGCGGTCTCTGGCGTCTGAAAATCTGCCTCTCGTGACGCTCCCTCCTGTCAGGCGTGGCAGGGTGACTGTCTACTGATGTCAGAAAGGGGGCCGGGTTTTGCCAAAGCCTTTGCAGCTGTGGCATGCATTCGGCATGCTCAGAAGCAATGTTTCAATTGCTGATGCCTTCTAAAATCAGGCCCAGGCCCCACTCCTGAAGGACTCATTCATGTAGTATCGTACATCAGCTCCTTTGGCTGTCTAAAATAAAAAGTGCAGAGAGTATTTCTAAATGGGGAAAGTGCCTTCTTTTTAATATTTGCCAAACAAAGAAACAACCCAACAAAATGTTCCCGTTGGGCTGAAAGTTCTGTTACCAAAGGAGAAGAATTCAGAACTTATGAGCAACCTAAAAAAAGGGGATTCAAATGGAAAGAGTTTTGCAGCCTCAGCTAGAACTTTCTGTATTAGCGGAATCCACTTTATTCCTCGCTTTGCCTTTAAAACCGTCATTGTGGATCTAAGCCTGGACACGTCTTGGCATCTTCAATTGTATGTGGAAGACGGATAGCTGGAATTCACAGGGCCCTAATCTGCAGCCCTCACTAGCATTTCTTCAGGAATGTCAGAGGATTGTGGAAAATTAATGTCTTCCTATCCACCAGGATGTAAACACCGTCCCTCACCACCACTTGAAGCTGCGTAAGCCCTTTTGGACCCATGTGTTTAATCTTCAACAATGCCACTTCAACCCTGATGAAGCTTGAAAAGCCGAACGGAGTTCACGAGACGTCACAAACAAACACCTTGTGAAAGACCTGACGCAGAAGATCTCTGGCTTCGATCTCCCACGATGCTCTTGGGCAGTCCTAAATTGCATCCGCACAAGCATGGCAGAGGTGGATGCTTGCTGCACAAATGGAAAATTAAAGACTCTCCAATGTGTGACTGTGGGCACCCAGAACAGATCATGGGACATATAGCAACTCAGCGCCCAATTCATAACTACAAAGAAGGCATCACAGCGACACACTGTGCTACTCCAGACGCAATTATCCATCTGAATGTAAAATGAGAGTTGTTGCTCTACATTTACATCAGCCATACGAAGAAGAAGACTAGCAGTGAGTTGTGTTTAATCCTGTGAGTTACCCCAAGGGGACTGCTCAGATGAAGAAATGCTACTCTGCATGAGTAAAGTGTGCAGGATCTAACCCACATACTGCAGAAGGGGTACATTTATCCCTTAGATCTCCACTCTGTCTCTGCTCAGATCACCTGTATCTATTTCTTACATGGTACTTCTGGGAAGGACCCCCAATCAACCAGTCTGCTGTGTGATCATGTGCCTGGAATCAGCTGTTGCTGGTGTTTTTTCTTTCTCCAGTGTAGTTCCCACAACTGAAATATGGCTGAATGGATAATCAGCTAATTTCATGCTGCATGTCCCTTGCTCAACACATGTGTTTTTTTTTTTAACGTCTTTACTGATGCGGTAACAGTTATGCAGAACCCTGAATTAGCTGGTCACACGCTTTGTTGATCATGTCTACCGAGCTCAGTGTATTATCCAGCTTTTAAAATGCAAATGGGGGCCCAGAGGATGGGGGCTGTTGGCTGGAGTTGGGGACAAGGTGCCTGGCTGGGACAAGAGGATGGAGTTGGGCATAAGGAATCCAGCTGTGGGAACTGGTCAGAGATGGGGGTTGAGAGGATTTTTGCTGTATCCAGAATGGCTTTTCAGGTCATTCCCCGACCTTCTGACAGACACAGAGATAGCATCGACTGAGGGTAAGGTCTCGCTTGACTGAGCCAGTCATAAAATATGGCCAAGTAAACACTCTCTCTGTCTCTCTCTGGCCCAAAAGACTCTTTAAGAGAGTAGCACAGGCACAAGAAGAATTCTGTAAGCTAGGGGCTGGAGCACTCTTGTGCGACGTCGGGGACCCAGGATCCAAACTCCCCACTCCAATAACGTATTTGTAAGGATGTATTCCGCGTGCAGCATCACCAGGAGCGACGGATGGAGGCACCCCGCACTTCGCAATAGCCCTGATTCTGATGCTTAGAGCATTCACCTGACAAGTGGCAGATCCCTCTTCAAATTCCTGCTCCCCTTCAGTTCGGGGGAGGGCATCACCTGAGGTGTCCCACATCCTGGATGAGTATATAAGAACATAAAAATGGCCAGACGGGATCAACCCAATGGTCCAACTAGTCTAGTCTTCCGACAGTGGCCAGTATGGCATGCTTCAGAGGGAATGAACAGAAGAGAACAATTTTAGTGTGATCCATCCCGTCTTCCACTCCCAGCTTCTGGCAGTCAGAGGTTTAGGGGCACGGACAGCATGGGGTTACGTCCCTGACCATCTTGGCTAATAGCCATTGATGGACCTATCCTCCATGAACTTAGCTAATTCTCTTTTGAACCCAGTTATACTTTTGGCCTTCACAACTTCCCCTGCAATGAGTTCCACAGTTGACTGTGCATTGTGTGAGGAAGTACTTTCTTACGTCTGTTTAAACCTGCCGCCTATTAATTTCATTGGGGGTTCCATGGTTCTTGTGTTATGTGAAGGGGTGAATAACACATCCTTATTCACTTTCTTCACATCATTCATGATTTCATAGACCTCTATCATATCCCCCCATAGTCATCTCTTTTCTAAACTGAACAGTTCCAGTCTTTTTAATCTCTCCTCAAATGGAAGCTGTTCCATACCCATAATCATTTTTTTGCCCTTCTCTGTACTTTTTCCAGTTCTAATATATCTTTTCTGAGATGGGATGACCAGAACTGCAGGAAGTATTCAAGGCGAGGGCATACCATGGTGCAGAGAGACAATACAATATATAAAGAGACAATACAATATTTTCTGTCTTATCCATCCCTTTCCTAACGGTTCCTAACATAGTTAGCTTTTTTGGCTGCTGCTACACAATGAGTAGATGTTTTCAGAGAACTATGCACAATGATTCCAAGATCTCTTTCTGGAGTGGTAACAGCTAATTTAGACCCCATCGTTTCATATCTGTTGTTGGGATTATGTTTTGCAATGTGCATTACTTTGCATTTATCAACACTGAATTTCATCTTCCATTTTGTTGCCCAGTCATCCAGTTTTTGTAAGATCCCTTTTGTAACTCTTCGCAGTCTGTTTGGACTTAACTATCTTGAGTAGTTTGTATCATCTGCAAATTTTGCCACCTCACTGTTTACCGTTTTCCAGATCATTTATGAATATGTTGAACAGTACTGGTCCCAGTACAGACCCCTGGGGACACCACTGTTTACCTCTCTCCATTCAGAAAACTGACCATTTATTCCTATGCTTTGTTTCCTATCTTTTAATCAGTTACTGAACCAGGAGAGGACCTTCCCTCTTATCATTTGACCACTTACTTTGCTTACGAGCTTTTGGTGAGGGACCTTGTCAAAGGCTTTCTGAAAATCTAAGTACACTATATCCACTGGATCACCCTTGTCCATATGCTTGTTGACCCCTTCCAAGAATTCTAGTAGATTGGTGAGATATGATTTCCGTTTACAAAAACCATGTTGACTCTTTCCCAACAAATCATGTTCATCTCTGTATCTGATCATTCTGTTCCTTATTATAGTTTCAACCAATTTGCCTGGTACTGAAGTTAGGCTTACCGACCTGTAATTGTTGGGATCACCTCTAGAGCCTTTTTTAAATATTGGCATCACATTAGCTGTCCTCCAGTCATCTGGTACAGAAGCTGATTTAAATGATAGATTACATGTCACAGTTAGTAGTTCTGCAATTTCATATCTGAGTTCCTTCAGAACTCTTGGGTGATACCATCTGGTCCTGGTGACTTATTACTGTTGAATTTATCGTCTTGTTCCAAAACCTCCTCTACTGACACCTCAATCTGGAACAGTTCCTCAGATTTGTCACCTAAAAAGAATGGCTCAAGTGTGGGAATCTCCCTCACAGCCTCTGCAGTGAAGATCAATGCAAGGAATTCGTTTAGTTTCTCCGCAAAGGCCTTATCTTCCTTGAGTGCTCCTTTAGCTCCTCGATTGTCCAGTGGCCCCACTGATTGTTTGGCAGGCTTCCTGCTTCTGTTGTACTTATTTTTAAAAAAAAATTTGCTGTTGGTTTTTGTGTCTTTTTCTAGTTGCTCTTTGGCTTCTTTTATGGCCTTCTTAAATATACTTTACAATTGACTTGTGAGAGTTTATGCTTCTTTCTCTTTTTCTCAGTAAGATTTGACTTCCAATTTTTATAGGATGTTTCAAAATCCATAGAGGATATTGCTAGGATTCTGCACCAAAGCTTCTCTGCAGTGACCTTGTGCACTGGACCTTATCAAGGACTAATGAAGAGAGAGAAGCTGCAGTTTCTATCCTGTGCCATTTTTGAGATTTAACTTCACAAAAACCACCATCTAGGAGGCAACAAACATCTTTTCCAAAGACCCATATCTGCAAAACACCACGTCTGATTTATCTGAAACTTTCCAGAAAAACTCCCCTCGGGATAAAGGCTACACATGCACAATTTCAGGCAGAAGGGACTTGTTTTGAGGAAGCTGGATCTGAGGAGTCAGAATAGGCTAATAGAGGAAAGCTGTTTACAGCCTTAGGTATGGAGCCATTCCTGTGACACCATAATGTATAACTTGGCTAGATGGCAATGAAGGGAAAATATGATGATAACTGTCAGCAAGAATTTGAAGGGTATAAACACCAAGGAGAGAGATGTGTTTTCAGAGTACCCAAGGGGGTCTCGGAAGGAGTAATGGGATGAATGTGAGCAACAGAATATCAGGAAATGTTTCCATCCCAACTATTAGGTTTATTAGAGTGTCGAAAAGTCTCCTGTGGGAAACTGTGGAAGTTCCATCACGTAAGTCATTCCAAATTGAGCATAGATAATACACAGCAGGGAACAGCCCAAGGCTGACCAGGGCAGATGGCCTGATGACCTAATGGTCTTTTCCATCTCTATTGTCTCTGATTATAATTGAACACAAGTGGAGTCTCTGCACCAGACCTGTCTGACTCAGGGTGATGAAGGTCTGGAGAGCAGAATGTGAATTTGTTCCAACTGTATTTTCCTCCTCCTTCATTTAAGGCCTCTGGACAAATCCCAGGGTGTTACATGACTTCAACCAAACCAAGAGCATTTCCCTGATGCCAGATTTCCATCCAGCAGGCTACAGACTCGCTGCTCAGTTCTGCCTATCCGGGTAGCTGCAGGGCTGGTGCCGCATCCAGGCATGTCAGAATTTTATTTTAATTTTTTTTTTAATCATTTTGGCAGACTGTGTGGTTTATTTTAAAAATTTAATTTTTTTTTAGCTATTTAAATTTTTACAGTTGTGCAAAATATGGGAGGAGTCAGACAACGGGGGCCTGGGGAGGGTCAGACAATAATTATTTAGACAGTTGACACTGCAATTCAAAACATTAAAGTTTCATAACTGTTAAAGCCCAAATTGTCAAGATCACATGTTAAAATATATGAAGTACATATCCTTAAATCAAACTCCCATGAAGTTCTCAAGCAGCATTTTTCGTGCTTTGCCTACCAATGCACACATTTCAGTTATCAGTGAAAATATCTTTTCATCAGTTTGTGGGTTGACCATGACATCAATACTTACAATTGTTTATCAATAAAAATCATATCCTTCCAAGCCTAACTAAAACTAAACGTCTTTAAAGGCTGACCACAGCCCATCCTCAAAATCCCCTGCTCAGTATAATCAGCAGCAATAATAATAATAATTGAGACTAAATCAGCACTTTCCTTTATCCTGTCCAGCCTTCCTTCTGTCAGACAGAAAGTTCTTTGCACACACTAATGTAATTAGCCTCCCAGCTCCTGACCCTCAGGTCTGTGCTCTAACCTGCTGATAGAAAAAAGCTGCCACCTCGTCCCCATAAATAGACCTGGGAGCCACTGCCCAGCCATAAGCTCTCAAGCCCGAAAACAACTAAAAAGACCAGGCAAGAAGGCCCAGCTGTCGGGATGTCACTGTCGGGTGCTAACACTGATAAGGGGTGTGGGTTGCACTGGGAGATACACCGCGAGTTCAAGAAGCCCCTGCACTTGTTGTATGTTGATTGTGAGGCGGCGTTTGAGTTAGGTGACCGAGTCGCGCTGTGGAAGGCCTCAAAGGGTGTAGGTGTCCCAACCGCTCTGCTGGACTTGATTAGCGAGCTTCATAATGGAACCACTGGGCATGATCTTATTAACTCAGTCCTCAGTCTGCCCCGTCGAGTCCGGCTCAGCACTCCCAGATCCCCTGACTTCATCTGGAGTCCCGGGTGCTCCGCACCTCTGCAAATCAGGACATGCGTCTATCAAATGGAGGGTGAAGATGAGACCTTCATGGGGGCAGATTATCCACTAGGTTCTTGCACCTTCCTCTGAGGCATGTGCTGATGGTGCCTGGAGACAGGATCCTGGGCTTGATCACCCTCGGGTCTGAGCCAGGCTGCCTGTTCCTATGGCCCTCTGAAGACTGGCCACATTTCCAGGCACTGAGGTTCTAGGGTCCCACAACGCCGGAGCTGACTGCAGACCTGGGGAATGTGCCTGTCCGGTGCAGGCATCGTTCCAGGCGACCTGCGACGTCGCTGAAGAAAGGCGAGTGGGGAGCCCTGCTGGAGGCCAGAGTAGTTGTTATTACCTAGCAATAGAGCGTGGCTAACTCTGGGCAGCTGCGCACGGGGCTGGGGAAGTGGGAGAGGGAAGAGAGCAAGGAACCCTCCTGCCCCTTTGCCCGAGGAAGCACACTGAGACTGAGGAATGCACTCTCTGGCTCTGGCTGGCTTCCCTTCAGAGAGGCAGAGAGAGATGGGACAAAATCAGAACCATGGCCCTGCGCCCCCCTGCCCTGGCTAGAGCTGGAGTATGGGCTTCAAGCCAGAGCTCATGGGGGGATCTGCCATGCTGCAGCTCCTCTGACCCCAATTAGTGTGGGCCGTGATGTCCAGCCCATCACACGTGTACAGCACTGGACAGCTAGGTTTCTAGCCTTCTCTCTTCCATGCATGCAGTGGTTCTCACTGCTTTCCCTCCCATCTTTGCCTCTCCTCCATTGTCCTGCTCTTCTCACTCACTTTCCATCCCTCCCCTGTGGCCACCTGCCACATCCCTACTTTAGTAAGGATTTGGGCACTACCTTTTTACTGAAATCACCCATATTAATGCACAATGCCTTGTGAGTTGTCAATGGACAGGCGACACCCCCCGTGCATCGCACTGCACGACATTGCAGATACTTGCCATAAGCAGGCTCAAGGGACGGGGTGTTGCAGGCCCCAGTGTAGTCAGCTGGCCATGAAGTTAGTCTTCAGGAGGGGACAGTGAGTCTGAAAGTGGAAGTAGGGGAATCACTAGGCAGGTTATGTACCGTGGCTGGGGGGAAGGAAGAAGCAGACACTGAACCACAGCGATGGTATACATTCTCCTCCTCCTTCACCCAGGCAATGATTTCCAACTGCCCCTGTCCCACTAACAACTGGACTGAATCCTCCAGCTCATTTCACCCAGGTCCCAGACCACTCAACAACGAGTTTCAGTCACGACCAGCATTGGCTGTCTTTAGACTGGTGGCTGGGGCGGAAGGCTCCATTCTGAATTCCCACTGTCCCTCTGCTCAGACTTCAGCCCTAGTGCCTGCAATGGCTGGCATTACCCTGAAGACTTCTCTGTCCAGGTCTAACTCCTGGAGAGGAGGGAAATATGTCAGTGTGCGATGCTGGCCAGTGTTTCCCCACCTTGGGGCTCAGTCTGCCTCTTTCAGCCACATCCTGCCTTAGCTGGAGTTCTGCCCTCTGTGCAGCCAGTCCCAGAGGTCACTCTCCTGTCGCACTGGGCAGGGCGCTCACACCAGCTTTCCAGGAATACTGTGAGTCATGCTCACTTCCTGAATTCCCATTTCTTGTTGGCTTGGCCATGTCCTGCCACTGGAGTCACAAACACTGCGTCCTGGAATTGCCGGCAGTATCCGGAACCGGAGCCCTTCTTCCAAAGCGCGTCCCATTGTAGTTAGCCTGAATTATCCGCAGGCCACGCTCTGCGCTTAGCTCATAAACACTCTGCCACGCTGCCCGTAAACGGCCCGCTGTGGGACCATCGCTCTTCCAGAAAGGGGGTTTTTGCCGGGGAGCAGGAGCTGCCCATCCAAGATGGAGCCTCCATCTAGGTCAGATAAACAGAGCAGGGCCTGCAACCGGAAATTAATTTAAATTTAGAAGAAAGAATTTTTGTGTGGGTCCAATAAGATGGGGGGGATCCTCCTTCTGTTCTTCATTAAGCAACAAAGGGCGAAACCAAGAGCAAACTGTGTGCAAACCGCCCGACTGCTGCCCTGACCTCCTGGAACATCTTTATTCACTTAATCCGGGATTCAGGAAATTCTCATCCAAGCCTGTTTTATTGGGCGGTTTGAAGTGAGCTCTCGGCCTCCCAATCAGTAACAGATGAACAATTTTGCATCACATTTTTCTCCTGGATTTTTGGCTCTGCTCTGTCCTCCCCAGAGGCTGGTCTGGTGAGACAGCCTGTTGTTCAAACCTTGCTGAGCAGCAGGCCTTGCTCTGGTTCTGGGAATGGGCATGGACATGGGAGGGATAGGTTCCCAAGGCAGGCCAAGGCCACACTGTGGTCAGTTCACCTCAACTCGTGTCTGGTCTCTCCGTCTCCCGCTCACCTTCTCTTTCCCTCGCACCACCTCCCTCCCGACTCCTTTCTCCAGATGCTTTCAGGGCTGGTATCAGATATTTAGCCCATAAAAATCAATCAAAACCAGATCTCAACATGACACTGAGGGGCTGAAGGCCAGACAATAGACACTGATAAACTGTCTGGCAGGCTGACTGAGACGTGCAGACAGCTGGGTGATAAAGAGCTAGGCAGAGGTTAGCCTGTACCCTGCCTGACCGCCCACCATCCCTCACACAGATGGGGCTGAGGGGAAATGGTGGCGAGGCGGCTGGAAGCTGGAGTGGCTTAGGGAGAGAGAAGGCCTGGTTTATAAACTGTCTCACCTCTCTTCTTGCCTCAGTGACTGTGTGGCAGGAGGCTGGGAATCAAAAGAGGGGAGAGGGGGAAAATCAAAACTATAAGCAAGTGATGGAATTTTACTATCTGACTACGTGCCATGCTGCGTGAGGGCTGGGTGATGAACGGTCTCTTCTCTCAGGCCGATCAGCCAACGATACTTAACCAGGGTCTGGGTCCATTTGCCTTTGCAGGTGGCAGAGAGGACAGAGGGGGTGGGAGAAGGAGGATGAGAAAGAGTCAGTGTCGGTGTTTCATCAGCCCCAGAACTGATATCCAGACAGGTGAGTGATGGGCTTGTCTTCATCATGCATTTTTAAAGAAGGTCCGTGTAATTAGGAACAGGAGTGAGACCAGTGTTTATTTCCATATTGCTCAGAAGCCAATGGCTGTGAAAATGTGGGGGGTAGGAACTGGAGCCAAGAGGTAGGAGGGAAAACAGCACAATAAAGATAATGGATTTCAAGAAGGCAGACTTCAGCAAACTCAGGGAGTTGGTAGGTAAGATTCCATGGGAAGCAAGTCAAGAGAGTTGGCAATTTTTCAAGGAGACATTATTAAGGGCACAAGAGCAAACAATCCCACTGCGTAGGAAAGATAGGAAGTATGGCAGGAGACCACCCTGGCTTAACCAGGAGATCTTCAATGAGCTGAAACTCAAACAAAGACTCCTACAAAAAGTGGAAACTAGGTCGAATTACAAAGGATGAATATAATCAAACAACACAAGCATGTAGGGATAAAATTAGAAAGGCCAAGGCACAAAACGAGATTAAACTAGCTAGAGACATAAAGGGTAACAGGAAAACATTCTACAAACACAGTAGAAGCACGAGGCAGACCAAGCACAGGACAAGCCCGTTACTCAATGAGGGGGGAAGAACAATAACAGAAAATGTGGAAATGGCAGAGATGCTAAACAACATTTTTGTTTTAGTTTTCAAAAAGTTTAGTAGCGATTGGCTGTCTAAAATAATGAATTCCAGTGAAAACGAGGTAGAACCTAAGGCTAAAATAGGGAAAGAACAAGTTAAGAATTACTTAGACAAGTTAGATGTCTTCATGTCACCAGGGCCTGATTAAATAAATCCTAGAATACTCAAGGAGCTGACTGAAGAGATATCTGAGCCGTTAGTAATTATCTTTGAAAAGTCATGGAAGACGGGCAAGATTCTAGAGGACTGGAAAAGGGCAAATCTGGTGCCAATCTATAAAAAGGGGAATAAGGACAATGCAGAGAATTACAGACCAGTCAGTTTTACTGCAGTACCCAGAAAGATAATGGAGAAACACCTAGAAGATAATAAGGTGATAACTAACAGTCAGCATGGAATTGTCAAGAACAAATTGTGTCAAACCAACCTAATAGCTTTCTTTGACAGGGTAACAAGCCTTATGGATGGGGGGAAGTGGTAGATGTGCTACATTTTGACATTAGTAAGGCCTTTGATACTGTCTCACATGACCTTCTCATAAACAAACTAGGGAAATACAATGGAGCTACTATAAGGTGGGTGCAAAACTGGTTGGAAAACTGTTCCCAGAAAGTAGTTATGAGTGGTTCATAGTCAAGCTGGAAGGGCATATCGAGTGGAGTCCTGCAGGGATGAATTCTGGGTTCGGTTTGGTTCAAAATGTTCATCAGTGATTTAGATAATGGCATAGAGAGTACACGTATAAAGTTTGTGGACGATACCAAGCTAGGAGGTGCTTTGCAAGTGCTTTGGAGATAAGATTAAAATTCAAAATGCTCTGGACAAACTGGAGAAATGGCCTGATGTAAACAGGATGAAATTCAATGAGGACAAATGCAAAGTACTCCACTTAGGAAAGAGCAATCAGTTGCACATGTACAAAATGGGAAATGACTGCCAAGAAGGAGTACTGTGGAAAGGGATCTGGGGCTCACAAGCTAAATATGACACAACAGTGTAACACTTGCAAAAAAAGCAAACCTCATTCTGGGATGTGTGAGCAGGAGTGGTGTGAGCAAGACACAAGAAGTAATTCCTTCCTTCCGCTGTGTGCTGATATGGCCTCAGCTGGAGGATTGTGTCCAGTTCGGGTGCCACATTACTGGAAAGATGTGGACAAACTGGAGAAAGTCCAGACGAGAGCAACACAAATGATTCAAGGTCTAGAACACACGACCTGTGAGGGAAGATTGAGAAAACTGGGTTTGTGTAGTCTGCAGAAGAGAAGACTGAGGAGTGACATGATAACAGTTTTCAAATATATAAAAGGTTGTTACAAGGAGGAGGAAGAAAAATTGTTCCTGTTAACCTCTGAGGACAGGACAAGAAGCAATGGGCTTAAATTGCAGCAAGGGAGGTTTAGATTGGACATTAGGAAAAACTTCCTACCTGTCCGGGTGGTCAGGCAGTGGAATAAATTGCCTGGGGAGGTTGTGGAATCTCCATCATTGGAGGTTTTTAAGAGCAGGTTGGACAATCACCTGTCAGGGATGGTCTATGCGTGCAGGGGACTGGCCTAGATGACCTCTCGAGGTCCCTTCCACTCCCACGATTCTGTGATTCTGTGACTAACGCTGGGCTTAATGCTCTTTGCTAGCTCCTCTCTCCAGGAATGCCAGTACGTCTGCGAGTCACATCGGGGCAGGGAGGTCCCAGTCAGCAGGGGTGCAGTGAGACCCAGCGGCTGGTGACTGAGGCACAGCTTGTGGGGCTGCTTCACCTGTCGGTAGCCCAGCTGGAGCCAGAACACTTCCATCCACTCGTACACTGCAGCTTTGCTCCACAGACGTTCCCGTTTGGTCTTTTGATGCCGCCAGCTCCCATGCTTGATGAGAAATGCCCCTCGCTCTGCGGTGAGTTCACTGTCTGAGAACCTGCAGCCCAGGCTGATATTATCGTAAATATCTTGGGTTTAGGCGGGGATTTGCTGCCAGGTTCCCGGCAAAGGGAAGTGACGCAATGACACTGGAGACAGGACGGCCTGTAAAACCTTTCATGGCTCTACTCAGAAGCGCGTGTTCAGCTCTGCACTCCATGTGCACTGCTGTATGACATCCAGACACGGATGGCCACCTTCTGCCTTCCCCAGGCCAGCCAGCCCCTCCGTCACGTGAGTGCACCCTTGGATTCGACATTCGCCTTTCCAGGGAGCAGCGACTGAGCACAAGGGCTGTGTAAATATGCCCAGTGGCCTGTAATGGGATGTTAGATGGGGCGGGAGGGGTTTCTGAGTTACTACAGAGAATCTTTCTGGGTGCCTGGCTGGTGAGTCCTGCCCACATGCTCAGGGTTTAGCTGATCGCCATATTTGGGGTTGAGAAGGAATTTTCCCTCTGCCTATCTAGAGTGGCCCCGGTCAGCAAAGGCCCAAGAGCTCCTACTCTGACTTTGAGTCTGTGAGTGATCTCTCGGACTCCAATGGGTGTGAGGCCCTGGGACAAGATGCGCTGGAGGGCAAGGAGCTTTCTGATCCTCTCTGGTGGTGAACAGGCGGACAGAACAACTCCAGAGCTGCTTCCTCTGCATAACCTGCTTAG
The DNA here is from genome assembly GCF_026122565.2 of Emydura macquarii macquarii. Taxonomy (NCBI): domain Eukaryota; kingdom Metazoa; phylum Chordata; order Testudines; family Chelidae; genus Emydura; species Emydura macquarii. The sequence goes on from NW_027132905.1 coordinate 52,238,941, forward strand.
TCAGAACTCGGGAACAATAGCCCTGGAGCCGGTGGAGCTCTCTGCTTCCGCCTACCGGTGAATGGGGAAGTCTGGCTGCAGAAACAGCAGCGTTTGCGCAAGCTTGCACCCCAGGATTCTTCCAGTGACGCTTCGATAGTCACCATAAATGGACACAAACTCAGAATTGGTTGGGTCGCGCAACGGAAAGTTGAGAATGCAGAAGGGTTATTGCCAGATTGCAAGAGGTGCCGTGCCGGTGACAAGGTGTAATAGAAGTGAACTATCACATGGGGGGAGGGGGAGAGAGAAAAAAGAAACCCGAGCAGCTGAGTCCAATTATCCAGTTCTCTCAGAAGCTGCTGGGAGTGGGAGGAGAGGCAGCACTCAAGCAGATCGGGAGGCTGAAAGAAGGCCAAAGGGGAAAACAGCTCAAGAAAAGGGCATGAGTAGGAGAAGCAAAATCACCTGGGGAAAAAAAGTGCTAAGTTGGGAAGACTGGGGCCTGCATCCCCAGGATCCTTTGGACTTTCCTGAGAGGTAAGAGAGCTCACGGGGAAGGGACTGAAGAGTTTGGGTGCAGATGCTGTTAAATTAAATACTGATACACCCCTTCAGAAGCACTGCTACGTTTGCTCTGCTTCCCTTTGTCTCCCCTCACTCCTCCTGCCTCCCCCCCTTTTTCTGTGGTGGGCAAGTCATCCTGGCCCTCCAGGCAGTCGCTCAGTGAACACAGGGACATTGCTCAAGGTTTTCCTCCACTGAAGATCCTGTGCTGCTGGGAGGATTCTTTGGCAGGGCCATTCCACCCTGCCTGGTCCCCTAGCATATGTGCTAATTGCTTGTGCCGAACAACGTGTTCCACTCTGCATTTGGCTGTGTGGCTGGGAACCCCTTTCCCAGACCTGAAGAAGAGCTCTGTGTAGCTGGACAGCTTGTCTCTCTCACTTGCAGAAGTTTGTTCAGTAAAAGATATTCCTTCCCCCACCCTGCTGTCTCTAGGAGGCAATATTGACAGGGCTCTTTGCTGAAGCCACAGGGGACAGCAGCAGAATGGAGTGAATTCTGATGATGCCCTTCTTATTCAGCCACTAAATAAAGCTGAGATCACTACAGCTGGATTAGCTGGTGGCTGGAGTCTCAGGACAGGGCCAGGCAGCCCTTCCTGTGGAACTGAAGAGAGGCTTGCCCAAGTGACCTCAGGATTCAGACTCTACGCTACCCACTGACCCCCCAGCTGTAGTGGTGTTTAGCAGAGGGGGAAGAGGGCCGTGACATGGTAGAAGGGATGTTTGCCTATTGGACGTTCATGCTGGCAGGCGGGGAACCGAGTTAACGGACTGCTGCCCAAGTCACCATGGGAATGTTTTGTTTAACATTCACATCGACTTTGGTCTGTTTATACAGTGCCTAGCGCAGTGGGGTCTTTGTCTCTGACTGGGGTGTTACTAGGGTAACACAAAGAATAAATAATAACTTAGATTGTTGCCTGGCTTTTCCAAGTTGATGCTGTGTTTGCTTTTCTCCTAATAAAGTTCTCCTTGTTTCATTCACAGAGTTGCTGGTGGTGGGCGTGGAAGTATTGCCCGTTAAGGGTGCCCAGGGTTGGTATTTAGTGACCCCAGACATTCTGGGAGCAGTCTCAGCTCAGTGATATTTGTTAGTTATAAGAGGGACCTCAACTATTTGAACCCGGCCCTCGTTGCTGCTGACAACCCCCGGCAGAAGCGTTACAGGCAAGGTTAGGCATGTGCTTAAGTACCTTGCTGACTTGGGATTGGAGTGCAGAATGGATCTGCCTTGTGGCTGTCCTCTGGCCCTCAGAGCACAGGGGCAGCATCATGGGGTGAGAAGTGCTGAGCCGGAGGGACAGAGAAAGTTGGCACTGTTGATAGAAACTGACCACAGGGACACTGAGAGCTGCCCTGGTCCCCCCACTGAAGGCACCACAGCATCTCATGATGGGAGAATGGAGGGACAATTTCCCTGGGCCTCACCTGCTGATAGAATAGAGGAGGCTGACCATTCCCAAGCACCAGGCGGCTCCTGTGCAGGGGGTAGCAGTCATGAGACAGGCTGCCGAGATGGTGGTTGTGACTGGGAGACCCGTGATGGGGATGTGGTATGTGGTGACTGGGAGATCCATCTGGTGACATGCACGCTGGATGGGAAGGTGGTGCCCTTGTGACACATCGAGAGGGTGGGGTGAGCCCTGGCTGTGGTACAGACTGGCCCCAGTGACACAGGAAGGAGTAGGAGAAGCAGCAGGAAGAAACATTTAAATTATTAGGAAATCTTAAGTCTGTGGTGTCCAGTAACTTTCTCTGAAACTCTTCTGGGTGTACCGCGCATAGGGCCTGCTAGTCCGGGGCCTTCAGGGTCTGAGTGGCTGGGTTAATAGAAGGGGGTTCAGTAGCAGGCACCAGAGGGAAGGTAAAGCTCACTCAGAAGCCATGTGCTCTGCCTGAACCAGCGTGGAAAAGGAGTGCTGGCCCAGAGACATGATGTGATGGAGGTGCCTACTACCCTGATTATGACCCCACTGCGCTTTTCACTCAAAGCAGAATACCTGGGGGAAAGCAACAGGTATTGAGGAGCTCTCAGCTGAGACAAACACATCCACTGGAGAGGTCACAAAAGTCACTCCAGAGCCGCTCATTAGGAGAGGACAGAAAATACAGCGGAACTGGAGGAGGGCCCGGCTGGACTCACTGAGCTACATTCCCAAAAAATAACAGAGCGTCAGATAAAGGAGTTAAATAAAAACAAAATAAAAACTCGGCCAGACCCACAGACTCCAAATGCCTGAATACCAACCTGAGAGCTTAAGAACCCGATTCGGAGAACTAAAATAACGGGGAGGGGAGACGAGTTTAACATAAGAGGCATTACTGAAAAATAGTGAAATGAGACAGACCAGCTTATAGCCCCGGCAGAGGAGGGGTGCTAGACAGGAGACATTTCTGTGTGGAGGGGAGGATGATCTGGCAGAAGTTGCACAGATGCAGATTCCAAAGCATAAGAAATACACAGGTAGAAAATTCAGCCCACGAGAAGCTGGTCAGCGGGGACATGAACAATGGCAGTGTGATGGGATGAAAGCCCGTCACTGGCTGAAAGGGTTAGCAGCCAGTTAGGTACGTCTGGTTCCCCTGTGCTAGAATTAACTAGGTGCTTCTCAGCCAGAGGGCAAGACTAAGCGGCACAGGTGATAACTTAATGGACACCGGGGCCTCTTAAAAGGGAGGGAGTTCAGTCACAGGGAGGAGCCACAGGGAGCAGAGGGAGGGCTGTGCAGGGGTCTGACTGAGCCAGAGTTTGCAGGAGACACCTCAGAAAGGCAGCCAAAGAGGCCAGGGCTCTGTCTCAGAGATGGGGCACGAGACCACGAGTGCTGGGACAGGAGACTGAAGACAGAGCCCACAGGAGCGACTGGTTTGTTGTGAAACGTTGGACAGCACTCAGCTGGGGGGCTGGAGACAGAGACACCTGCAACCTTGTGCCGTGACTCCTGTTGACTTCGTAACTCCTCTTCTATGCAGCATCTTCCTTGCACTGCACCACTGAGGTGGTAGTTTTAACGCATCAACTTCCAGATTGATTGAGCGGGTCTTCACTGACCGCTCAGTTGATCCAGATAGATCGATCTGACAGCAGCGAATTTCTGCAGGCATAAGCTTTCGTGGGCTGCAACCCACTTTGTCAGATGTTGAGGAGCAGTAAATCCTGTCCTAGCATCCTAATCTCAAGAGACTCAGGTGGGAGCAACTATCCAGGCAGAACCTTCCATGGAAGCTACACCTGAACTGCCCTCAAAATACCAAGACTATGCTGTTGTTTTTTAAAAGAGGAATACTCTTCAATATTACTTCTGCACTGGGATTATGACTACCCAATAGATCTGCAACCGGGAGCAAAAATACCATTTGGATGAATCTATGCCCTGTCAGAAACCGAGCAGACAGCATTCTGAGAATATTTCCAGGAGAACCTGGTCCAAGGGTTTATCCACAAGTCGACCTTGCTGGCTGGTGCACCAGTTTTTTTCATCAAGAAAAAAGATAGCAGTCTCTGACTGCATTGACTACCTCTCATTGAATCAGATAACTTTCAGGAATCATTACCTGCTAACCCTGATCCCTGAGTTGCTGGATAACATGGGGGCTACCTATATATTCACAATTATAAATTGGGCCTCCAGGGGACATACATCCTCATGCAAATTAGGAAAGGGGATGAGTGAAAGATCACCTTCTGGTATGGTCACAATTAATCTTGTGTAATGCCCTTTGGGTTGTCCAGTGCCCTGGATACCTTCCAACATTTTATAAATGATGTGTTCTGAGATACATTGGAGCAGTATGTAATAGTCTACCTAGGCAACATATTGATCTTCTCCAATTACCCTGAACAGCGTATGGCTCATGTCCGAATGGTCCTGGAATGCTTATGGCAGCATGGCCTTTATGCCAACCTCGGAAGTGTGCCTTTGATCAGGCCTCCACAGAGTTCTTGGGCTTCATCTTAGCCCCAAAAGGGATCTAGATGGACCCATGCAAGGTCCAGGCCATCCAAGATTGATCAGCTCCCCACACAGTACGCAACCTGTAATGCTTCCTGGGGCTAGCCAGTTTTTATTGTCCATTTATCCTGTATTTTTTAAAACAAATTGAGCCCCTCACTGCTCTCCTCCAGAAAAATGTCCATTTCCACTGGTCTCTAGAGGCCCAGCATGCAGTCAGCTGAAACTCACCTTTACTACAACACCTATATTGGCTTATCCAAAGGTCACACAAGCCTTCATGGTAGAAGCTGATGCCTCTTGTATGGTGATCAGGGCAGTCGTCTCCCAACAACTTGGTCCTGAACAAGTGTTACACCTGTGCACTTATTAGTCAAAGAAGCTCACCCCCACCAAGCTAAACTCTGAAATACTCATAAGGAACTCCTGGTGATGAAAATGCCTTTGCAGAATGGTAGCATACCAGGAGGAGCTTGCTACCTGGTCCAGGTATTCAGTGACTAAAAATCTGGAAAACCTTAAACCAATAGCAGCTTCAATGGGCCCTATTTTTCTCATGATTTTACTTCATTATCACATACCTCTCCGGATCCAAAAGGTTGATGCCCTGGCCCAATGATATGGTACCAATCCATGAGGCCTCAGCCAGGAACCAACCCTCATTTTCAAATCCTGTAACTTTCTCAGTGCAGCTTGTCACCAAGATATATTCAGATGGATGTGAGCTGTCTCAGGAATTCCATCTGATGTATAAGTATAATCAACAAGCAACCGTGTGACACCCGGGAAGAGATCACGTATGTAGGGAACCTCGTCTGTGTTTCCCCAGGACCTGCAAGAGTTGCAGTCCTGCAACTATGCCACCATTTTCCCCTAGCGGGACACCTGGGTTGCTTCAAGACACAATAACTAACATCCTGCTCCTTTTGGTGACACAACAATACAGTCATTCATTGCTTCCCACAGTATTTGTGCCCATGCCAAGACACCATGCCACAAGCTCTGCGATCTCCTCCAGCCTTGGACACCTTATCTTTACTCTGGATGGCCATTGCCATAGCCTTTATTGTACAATTACCAGAGTCCAACAAATTTGCAACAATTTTGATGGTACTGGACTATTTTATGGAAATGGCCCCTTCATCTCCTCCACTGAAGTGACTGTCCAGCTATGGATTAGCCACGTAGTCCACCTCCCCAGCCTTCTGGAGTGCATCACCTCCAATCAGGGGTCTCAGTTCATGGCCTGGTTCTGGCACGAGGCCCTGCATCCTGCTGGGGGTCTACACATGCCTTTCCTCTGCTTACCATCCCCAGTCCAACGGCCAAAGACAAAGGACCAACCAAATTTTTTAATAGTGTCTGTGATGCTACATCAGTAATAACCAGGATGATTGATCTTCACTTCTCCCTTATGTGGAGTTTGCATTTAACAATGCAGACCATGCGTTTATGGGTCAAAGGCTCTATTTTACTAACTATGGGTACCATCCTCATTCCCCATTCCATCCACAATTACGGCATCCTCTCCCACTCTGTAACCCCGGCCACCTCAGACTTAGTGCAGCAGATCCTTCAGGCCCAAGAAGAAGTGAAGGAGCACCTGGAAATGCAAGAGCAGACTATAAATGGCATGCAGGCTAGCGTTGATAGCAAGGCCCCACCTACTCAGTGGGACAAAAGGTATGTCTCTTCATGGAGCATCTCTGCACAGACAGAGCTGTTCGCAGGCTGGGCTTTCGGTTTCTTGGCCGTTTTAAGATCCCCTAGCAGATTAATCCAGTCACTTCTGAACTTTAACTACCCTGCTATCTGAAGCTTCATGCTGTATTTCATGTGTCACTTTTGAAACCCTACACAGAAAACCCTTTTCCACAAAGGACCCAGCCACCTCTCCACCAGTACAGGAACAGGGCCATGAGGAATACAGGGTTCACAAGATCCTGGACTCTAAACTTAAATGTGGCAGGTTCTGATATCTTGTTGACTGGGAGGAGTATGGTCCTCAGGAGCCTGCGGAAAATATACACGCCCCCATTTGTACAAGCATTCCATAGGAATCACCTAAAAAAGCCTAGTGTCACATTGCCCTGCAGGTGCCCCTTAGAGAGGGGATGATATCAGGGACTGCAGGTCTTGAATGCTGGGCCACTGGGCCCTTAGGAGCTAGCAAGTTCTGACCTGCCATCCAGGGACCTCCTAGCAGTTGCCAGAATAGAAGCTGAACTGTGACAGACGACTTCAGTCTTGGTATCTGATTGGTGGAACAGTGAGGGTCCTGCCTGCTTCCCAGCTTCTATTTAAACCAAGCACAGGGACAGGAAGTTGTCGATGCAACTGGTCCCCCTGCTTAGGACTGCTTCCCCTGCAATACCTTCTCTTTTGCCTGCCGCTGATCTCCTGGTAACATGACCTTGGTTTGCCCTCTAGCCTGTCTTGGGGCAGGACTACACTATCGCTTAAGTCGGTCTAACTTACCTGTGAAAAAGACGCCTCCCTGAGCGACACAAGTTATAGTGACCTAAGCACTGTCCACACTGGTGCTATATTGGCTGGAAATGCTCTCCTGCTGACATAGATTCTGCCTCTCATGGAGATGGAGTAAGGATGCTGACAGGAGAGCGCTCTCCTGTCAGCATATAGCATCTTCACCAGATGTGCTACAGCGGCGCAGCTTCACCAATGCAGCTGCACCATTATAGTGCTTCTAGTGTAGACCTGCTCTTGGAGTCTGACCACCTGGTATCTAACCCAGCCTGACTCCCGACTCCTGTTCTGATCACTAGGTCAGACTATCCACATCCCAATCATGACAATGAGAGGGAGAGAGTCCATTGCAGACTGGGATCTAGATTAAAGGAAAGGAAATGGTGGAATCCCATCTATTGGAATATTTCAAATGAGACTGAACAAGGTGCTGGAAACGTACAAGATGGTACAATCTTGCAGTAGCCAGGAGATGGACTGAAATGGCTTTTTCCGTCTCTCAATTCTGTGATGCAACGGTAAAAGTAAATCCAAAGTTGCCCTCAGTATGTGGAGAATGTTTCCCTTTGGAGAAAGCATTCACCTCTGGTAGAAGAGGAGAACAAGGACTGAGCTCTGGGCATGCCTTTAAATCAGAGCCAGGAACTAATGGGCATCAATAGCACAGAGCACAAAACCACCCTTGGGAAATGGGAGTGACATCTGGCGTGTCTCAGTGTCTGACATTAGACATTCACAGGAGGCCAGTTCCTGCGTTTTCCAGACAGCACAGGTGGGAATTGCCTGCCTGAGAGATGCTGTTGTGTGCTGGAGTCTCTGGGTTTCATATGATTGATTGATTTAGATTTAGAGGACACATATTGAAAAGTACCAAGCCAGGGCTCAGGCACCTTGGCCACGTGTTAAAAGTGCAGTTTCACGAGTACAAATACACCCAATGCCAAAGCCCCCTGCCACAAACACCAGCTGTAGGGCCACAGGATCCAGTCCTCAGTGAAACTCTCCCAACCCAGAAGCCTAGAAAGAGAGATGAACTTTGCATCTTGCTCAGGAGGTCACCATCTTTTGGCTTTTTGGAACAGGCGGGGCAGTGAATTCCAAAGCTGAGGATCCAGTCCCGGAGAACACCCTCTTAGCAGCTTTTGAGCCCTGGGTGCTGCAGCCCAGGCACCTCCACCCATCTGCAGTTAATTTTGTTGACCCCTCCCTAGTAGCTGATGCACTCTGTAGCCCTTTTCCACTCCAGATTCCTATTTCCAGAGGTTCATGGCTTGGCTCACAGCTGAAACTTGGTGCAGATGAGCTCAACTGAGGAGGCGTTTCCTCCAATTAATGCAAACAATCTGGGTAGCCCTTTCTGAATGATGAGAGGGAGGGTTCTTGTGTCAGAGGGTTTCTGTGCTCAAACCAGCACCTTTCAAATGAAATGTTTCATCTTCCAGCCTGCCTGCGGGGGCTCAGATCTCAAAGCACAGATCTGTTTATATGACAATAGCTTCTGCTGCTTGGTTAGAAATGGGGTTGCTGCACAGGTTCAGATGTTTTCTTCATACCATTATTAACTATCCTGGAGAGCTCCATCAAAGGAGCATCACTGGACATCTGCACTGTAGAAATTCCACTGGAACAATGTCTTCCCAGGCTTTAGCTCCATGCTGGCCAATCAGTAAATTACAGCCCCATTGAAAGAGCTCCATAGCCCAGCTGCATCATCTTGCCTTCTGCAGAATGGCTCTGTCCTGCAACCTGAGAAGAGCCACCAGGACATAGGTTTGGATCCTGTTTCCTGAAGGGACTATTTCAGGCTGCTGGATCCCAAAGTGCCTTGGAAGCATGGTTTGTAGCGGAAAAGCCCTTGTGTTGCATAGGAGCTGCCTGGAAGGGGGGTTCATTCCCAACCCAGCGAAATGGCACAGGAGCTAGCTGAGCTGAGCTGCCTGCAGTCAGGGCTATCACAGATGTTTTATTTTCAAACTTCATCAAGTGCCATAAGACCAGCCAGTTTTAGGTAGCAGCCAGCTGACGGGGTGACATGTAGCAAAGGCCTTCGGTGAAATGCTGGCTCCATCGAAGTCAATGGGGGATTTGCTGTTGACTGCAGTGGGCGAGGATTTCACAGCCTGAGTGTCCGACATGCCTTGGAATTAACAGCAGAGCAGAGGATAGACACTGGGACATTTCTGGGCTAGGTTTTACAGACGTGTTACAGGCAGCTCACCCTTCCCGCTCTGCAGGCAGAAGCTTCTATCAGGGCTCTGAATACAATATTTTAATGCAAAGTAAATGTTTTGCAGCCCTCCTCCAGCTTTGCCTGATGAAAGAGCAGAAATGTTGGTTCCCACCATTCAGTCAGTGACCACAATACACCTCTCTAGGGGAAAAAGTGACACTAGGATCCTCAACCTCCCTTTGCTTTGGTGAACACCGAGAGAGAGTTTGTTGCTCCCACTCATTGCCTGGAATCTAGAATTAGATTGTGAACCTCCTGGGGGCCGGGACCAGAGGCCAGATTCTGTTCTCATTTTCACTGCTGTAAATCTGGAATGACTCCATCAGCTTCTCACGCATTGACGTCAGTGGAATCCCTCTGGAGATACACTGGTCTGCCAGAGTTCAGAATCTGGCCTTGGGGCTTTTAACTTCCACCTATTCAGAAACAAGAACTAACCAGCCAAGAACAACAGGGCATTGGGCAACTGAGGCACAGCTCAGAGAGAGATGGCCTGGCTGCCCTCTCCTGTGAGTGAGAGGTTCATCCCGGGTGCCTTAGCTCTGATACACCGGTGTTCACAAGTGCCTGTCAGAAGGAGCGAGCCAGTGTTGGTTTACAATAGGAATGAATTGTCTCAGTGGAAAATGGGTCTATCAGTTGCATGCCACAACTCACACCAGAACCAGGCACTTCCTGGGCAGAATCAACAAAAACAGAGACTTGCAAGGACTGATGTCTTCATCCTCATGTGTCCCAGGGGAAATGACGCCCCTGGGGCACAGAGAAAAGAGCCCACAGACAAGGGATTCTCTGGGGAAATTGTTGCATTTATTGAGAGACATTGCAGGCCAATTCTTGCAGCCCCGTTGTGCAGTGATATGCTGTGCTGGTTCCACAGTGACATTGCAGACATTTGGTCATTCTTGGCCATCCTTTGGGCTCTAACTTCATCCACATTCTTCTCCTGGTCTTTTACAGGCCTCCGAGCGCTGATTGCTCCTCCTTCCTGGGGTGGAGAGGAAATTCTGTGGGCTGGAAATCGTCTCCTTCAGGGCTTCTCTGTTTACGATGACTCCATGGGGCGAGACAGAGCTCACATCTCCCGTCCAAAGGGGGAGTTTGCAGCTAGTGCTTTGACAACATTCAGACGTGTTCTCCTGGTTGCCTTTCAAGTATCTAACCCTGAAAATCCCAGCATCCCTTTGCAGAGTCCCAGCCCTCAAGTGTTCTGTCGATCCATGAAGCTGAGAAGCTGGGATTCCCAAGCAGGGGTCAGCACGAGACGGGTTTCCTGCGGCAAGTACACACTGCCCAGACTGTCAGACTCCCATTGCCAGGTGCCTCACTGGAGTAGGCAGCTCGTACTCAGGGAGTAGCAAGGTGGGCGGGAGCTTTGCAAAGAGAGATTCGAGGAGACCAGCCTGGGGACTGCACGCAGAGGGGCAGGCAGCTGGGTGGGAAAGCCTCGGCATAGGGTCCTCTGCAGGGCCAGGCTCCTCGTGTCCTTTGGAGTTTCCTGACACAGAAAAATGGCCTCTCCACCTGTTGAATGAACTCCCAAAGAAGCCAATCTCCTGCTCAGCGCCTGGCTTGACTGGCTCAGCCACAGACAATAAGTGCCTGCCTCTGCCCCAGGCCGGGAGTGGCTGCAGAGCGGCTTCTCATAGGCGATGTCAGCCCAGTGACACAGGCTCTGTGGCCCCCACATGCAGGGTGAGGCAAGGAGGATCTGCCCGGAGAGGGATCAACAGAGCGACAAGGCTCTACACCAGCGGAGAGTCTGGCCTGTAATGTCTATCTCAGCGCTCCAGAGGCTGGGTTTCCTGGGGGGAAACATCCATCTAGGACACATCCTTCCTGGGCACCAGGTCCCGTGGAGGGATGGCATGTGATGCCTTGTCCTAAGGCAGCTGTGGCGGCAGGAAGTTGTTTTATGCCGTTAGAAACACCAGCCATTTAAAACATGAAAACACTGGCCATTTAAAAAACCTTCTAAGCTCCTAGGTGCCTTTCCCAGCTCATCTCAAACTCCCCCGGCACGAGAGCACACGTGTGAATACCCAGGTGAAAGAGGCACTTTTCTGTGACCGCTAGAGGTGGTGGGGAATGTGCCGGTATGTTCCAGGTGTCCAAATGAAGCGTATAATGAGGAGACCTCCCGCCAAGCCGGAGTATCCCCCACAGGGTCCCTTGGGAGACACTTCCCGCGTCCACGCGGATCATTTGGAGGAAACCTTTCTGGCTATCGAGTGATGTGACGAAGGGGGATGGTCCATCCAGAGGGTCCGTCAGGTTCCTCAGCTTCCTGCCCAGACGCAGCGCCATCGGCCCACCCACAGCTGCCGGCCCTTTTGCCGTTCCCTCAAAGTCAGTCGGGGCACAAAGAAAAGCTGAGGACATACCATTGCCGGCACGCTGCCCCCACCACACGCACTGCCCCGCTGCGGAGCCCTCGACAGCTCTCCCAAACACCGTGAGCGCTCAGCCCCCCTTACTCTGCCCTGCTCACCTTGACTGGGATCTTGTCTCAGGACCCATCACCATGGTAACCGAGTGCCTCTCATGGTAATTAGATTGGCATGGGGAGGTCTCCAGAACACGTCACTGAGTCCTCAGCTCTTTTTCCTTCTTGGCGAGAGGTTGCTGGGCTGGAGGTAGGTTTCGTGGACAGGACGAGGGGTTGTGCGCACCATTCTCATTGCAGTAGGAAAGCTTTGTCAAATAGGACGCTCTTCCCTCGCCCCCGAGCAGCATCCCTTCGGTCTTGCCTGGCTGAGCTTGAGTCAGCTGCTTTCTATCAAGAAGCTGATCCCCGGAGGGCATTGGGACATCCGAGTGGTGACACAGGCTGTGTCTTTTTCAGTGCCACCCTTTACACATCTCTTGTGTGGGAAGTTGGAGATTGGAAGTGGATTAGGCCCATGTTCTCTTGACGCATGACCTTCATCCCCATGAAACTACAGCCTCTGAAAGAATCAGGGATTAGCTTTGTACACCCAGCACTGCAGCACCCATCAGGCTTATCTGTCAGGGTGACCTAGATCAGAAAGAAGTGGACGCTCCATGAGCTCTCCATAGCCCAGGAAATTATTGCAGGTCCCTACAAGAGATGATCAAATGAGCTGATATGCATGTTTAGAGATCCTAATATTCTGGGAATATTTGTCTCTCCTGCAGCTCTTACCAATTCTTGGGCTTTTCCTTTCCCTTCTGTACACGTGATTCAGATGTTTTCCTCTCATTTCAGCCAGAGCCTATTGCAGTGTCTATAGTTAAGTCTGTGTAATAGTTTCCAGTATACATTCTTGTAGCCCATCGCTATCTCTAACTTTCAGTGTTTTGGCTAAAATTTTCCAGGTTTGGTGTTTTTAAGGATGAATTTTTTTTTAATTTGAGCAGACACAGTACAGCTGACTGAGAACAAAGAGAATGGACAAGAATAAAAAAACTCCCATTATTAACATAGTCTGTGACTTTATATTTTTAGCAGCTCCAGTGCCTCAGCAGTGGCATATCCAGAGCTGAAACTTGGCAGACAGAAATGAATTGGCAGTCAGTGCCCTGATGAAAATCTATCTTGATTCAGACAGCTGGGTTGAAATTGATTTGGTTTAAAAATAGCACATCACACATGTGAGACGTGTTCTTAATAATTCTAAGAGCACTTTAAGAATATCGACCCTGCCTGAAGAAAAGTTCTGAACACACACACAGCCTCCTGTAACAGAATGACAAATGGAAGTGGAACCTGGCACTTCACTGGTCATGCACGGCCTGGTGCAAAGTCCCCACCTCCTCTCTGGTCCCTCCCATACCCAGATGCTGCCCCCACAATCCACTGCAGCACCCCGTTGTGCACCTGTGGAATGTGAGCGCTGCCTGGGACTGCGCTGTCGAAAGTGGAGGTGCTGGAACACAGTGATACTGAAAAATCAACAAACCGCCAGGAGCAGACAGTCTGTCCCGGGGCCCTTAGGGAATTTAAGAATAAAGTGGCTGAGCTGCTAACAAAAATACACAATCCTAAAAAAACCCGCTCCTGTAGCAGAGGACCGGCGGGCAGAAAATGTTGTACCTTGTGACCTGTCCGTGCCTAGGGTAAACCACCTGAAAATGCCAAGGTCAGGACAGGCTGCAAAAGGAGAGCAGATTCTCCCAGCACTGGTGGGTGACTTCCCAACCAGCCACAAACAGTGCTGCTGATTCCCTCCACTGGTTATCAAGAAGCTAAAACAAAATATACACAGCCCCCTTTACTGCATTTCAGTCTCTGGCTCCCAATCAGCCACTATGTCCTGTAAAAAGAGATAAGTCATTTAAAACTCTGTGCTCTTTACCAAAAAGGTTCTCCTGACCCCAAAGGGTCAGCCACATTACCAGATCAATATAAGTTTGGATCTTACCCAAAATACCACGCTGCCAGCCAACCCTTTAGTAACAAAAATGAAAGGTTTATTATAAAAGGAAATAAATGATAATAGAAATGTTAAATGGTTAAAGCAATCAGATACATACAAATGATTTGAAAGTCCATACATATATTAGGTTTTCAGTAGCATTGTGGAGCTTGCAGGTTTGTCTAATCCCTCTGGTGTACATCCGGTACCTGGATGGGTCTCAGTCCTTTGTTTCACAGCTTCAGTTGCAGATGAGTTGATCCAGAGGTAGCTGATGACTAAAGACAAAATGGATGTGGTGCAGCTGCCTTTTTGTCCCTTGGCCTTTGCCATGCTGCTTGTGGAAATTTACACAAATAAGATAGAGTCTAGGGCCACATGAGTAAATCCTGGTGACTCGTCAGATGTAGCCCCAGCTTCTCTTCCTGGGCCCCTTGTAGCTGTGAATTTCCTTAATGGGCCATTAAGCAGGCTATAGCTGCAGCCATCCTGTCTGGGGAGTCGCCCAGAAACACAGCACAAGTTGAAATACGGATACATCAAACACATCCATAACTTCCAATACACATCGGACACATGCACATAAACAATATCATCATACTTAGCAAATTATACCCTTTCCAATGGCACCTGACATGGCATATCTCATATGAATTATTGACATTTTGAAATATTGATGTTAAATAATATCATAAATAGTCCCCCAGTCCAGCCAGCGTCACATACCTGTCTTTTAAAAAGGCGGTAGGGCTGATCCTGGGAATGACAGAGTGAGCAGCCTTATTCCAATGCCAATCAATTAGTTAAAGTGATCATTAAAAACAGTGGGTGAGATTTTAAAGGCACAGGTGGCAGTTTAGCACCTCCTGGCCATCGGCAGGTAAAGGGAGTTAGGACCCTCCATTCTCTCCCCGAATTATAAAGCAGCTGGAAGCTCATGAGGTGATAGGGACTGACCAGCCAGGCTTCACTGAAAGGAAACCTGACCTCTCCCATCTACTTGAATTTTTTGAACATATCAGCAAAACAGAGGATAAAGGGGAACAGCCTGATTTTATCTGGACTCTTAAAAACCCCTTGTGAGAGGCACTCCCAAGAGGCCATTAAAGAAGCAAACAAATCACGGGATACGGGTGAGGTGGCAGAATTGACAGATGGCACCTCATTATTTAGGTTGTAAAGAAGAGGAGACCGGGGGGGGGCCTTCAGAGGGCCTTCCCCATGGCAGGTGAGTGCGTAGCATAATGGAACGTGATATCGCTAGCCTGATAATTGGAGCGCTCCCTGGAGTAACAGGAGAGCTGAGTGTAAGCCCCCGCTCTAGAGCAGGGAGGCAAACCAGGGTCTTCCACACTGCAGGTGAGTACCTGACCACCAGGCTAAAGACTATGGGGGAGGGGTATGTGCATCCCCCTGATTCTAGTTGTTCAATGCCTACATGCCCATGTGAATCTGGTGCCCAAATCAGAATGGGAGAGTTCTTTTCTCACATTTTTTCTTTTTCCTTTTTTTTTTTTTTTTGGTTTGGACCAAAACAATTTGCGAAATTGACACAAAATCACAAAACTTTTCAGTCGACCTGAATCTGCATTTTTTTGGCAAAAGAAAAAAGTTTGTCAAAATATTTCACTCCGCTCTAATAGAAAATAATATAAAGGCTTGGTAAAAGTCAATGGGATTCCCTCGCCTGGAATACTGTGTTCACTACAGTCACCACATCTCAAAAGAGCTCTAGAAGGAATACAGATAGAGAAGAAATTCTGAGTTCACAAAAGGCTTCAATCTGGAGGGACCCTGAAAAGAAGGGGACTGCGTAGTTTAGAGAGGAGACAAGTAAGGGGATGCGACAGGGGAATGGAAAACAATGGATGGTATAGGAGAAGCAGATTGGATTCTTCTGTTTACCCTTTCTCGTAATACAAGAACAAGAGGGACATTCTAGCTGCGAAAGGCAGCAAATTTAAAATGATAAAAGGAAAATCCTTTTCGCACAGTCCACAAGTAGTCAGTGGAACTCACTGCCACAAGACTGACATTGTAGCCAAGAGCTTCGGGGGATTCAGAAAAGAGTTAAAATGAAGTTTACATTGCTGCCCTTTCTTCTGATACCAGTGTCATCATCTGCTGAGCAGGCAGGTATCTAGGGCCTTCCAGTCTGGTGTCCCCAAGGGGACCTGTGGCACCTGCGTATATTCTGAATATAACTTGGTTTATTTGCACACATGCACCCGTCCTGAAATGGGTGGTCAAACAGCAGGCAGGGCAATTCCTTCTTCCAGGGACCCTAGCCCAGCACCAGTGCCCGGTTCCTCTAGACAGACAGACACAGAGGAAGCTGATGGACACACAGCTGTCTGCTGTGCTTGCTTTATTGTTCTGGCTGCCAAACTGAAACTAACAGGAAAGGGAGGCTCTGTGCTGGGCAGGGGAGAGTGCTCAAACATTTAAAGGGACAGGACATCGCAGAAATTCTGCCGCAACCGTTAATTCCAATCAGAGATCCCACCAAAATAAACATGTGTGCTGTTCGATCCCATTGCTCTGTGGCCAAGACCCCCCATCATTCTGTGACCCAGGCCCCTGATCCCGTTGCCTCGGGGCCTGGCCCCCAACCTTATCGTCCTGTGGCCCAGGCAGCTGACCCCATCGCTCTGTGACTTGGGCCCATCCTGACCCCATCCCTCTGTGGCCGGGCCCCTAATCCCATTGAATGGTGTTGAAGCCAAGAATGTAGCTCGTTTCAAAGAGAGACTGGGGCACGATAATATGCAAACCAGCGTTAGCATCGATAATACGAAATAGGGAGTTTTGGTGGTGAGATGAGACCTCATTCTTCAGCTAATCTCTAGGGTTTGGGGGAGATTCCCATGGGGGGAGGGGGGAAGACAGATCACCCCCCTTCTACCTACTCTGAGGTTTCAGAACCCTTCCTCTGAAGCATCTGGTGCTAGCCCCTGTCAGACAAGACTCTGGGCTAGCTGGACCCAGACGGGTCTGAGGTGGTCTGGCCAACCCTGGATCCTGACCTTCCATTGCTCGTGGCCTGCGCCTCCTCTCAGCTCCTCTGCTTTAGGTCTGAGCTCTGATTCAGTTTTCAGTTACCGTTTTCCAGAAGCTTTGTCCCAAGTGTGAGCTGAAGACGACTTCATTCTCAGTTACTTCTTTCCCTCAGCATTCTGGTTCTTGATGTCCCTGGTCATATCCCCTCGCGGCTCCCCCTCCACCCCCAGCTCCACGGGCCCAAGGGGTTTGGCTGTTGCAAATAATCTCAGGCGAGCTGAAGCTGACTGTTACATGACCCCTTCCTGTAATTTGCTGGAAACCTTGGCCGTAGCATAGCCAGACCAATGTTAACATTCGTATCGTAAATAAAACTCCAATGAATGTGGCCACTTAACGTGTTTAAAAGCTGCATTTTTGCTTGTAATATTAACACATTTTTAAGGAAATCTTTCTTCGGTGAAAGCCAAAAAAATATTTGTTTCCCGTTTCAGTGAATAGTCAGCCCAGCAGGGCAGCTATTTCTGACACTGCCTCCCTGCTCTGTGCAGCTGATCCGACTTTATCCCTGTTTAGTACAGAGTGTCTCTGAAATACCTTCATTTGCTCCTGGTTGCCTCAGATTCCCAGTGAGCCCATATCCTGTTTATTAGTAACGGTGGCACTGCTGCCTGCATGGAAGAGCTCAAAGCAGGAAAGCGAGAAAGGGAAGAGGGAGAGAGCCTGAACTGAGGAAGAAAGAGTAGGAGACAGAGAAACTGGCGGAGAAAGGCAGAGAGAGAAGTGGAGAAGGAGGAGACGGTCAAACAAGCATCTCCATGTGGATCCTCCTACCCCATAGCAGAATCCTTGAAGGGTCATGCACTGCTGAGCACCGGCTCCCCACATGGCCCTTTACCCAACCTGGAGCACCCTGCCCTGGTGAAGCAGGGTTCACGGGGCGTGTGAGATGCACAGAGAAGCACAGGAACGCCGGGCTTGAGCCTTTCTTCGGACCAGTGTCTGTCGGTGAAAGAGACGAACTTCCAAGCGTACGCACAGCTCATCTGCAGGTCGGGGGAGCTGGCTTAGTTTCCCAGAGCTGCAGACAAGCTCTGTGTACGCTCGGAAGCTTGTCTCTTTCACCAAAAGAAACTGGTCCAATAACAGATATTTCCTCCTCCATCTTGTCTCTCCAATATCCCGGGACCAACCTGGCTACAACAGCCCTGCTGCATCCAGGACTGAGGCTGTCTGGCCCCAGAGCCAGCAGATGATTGCTCAGGGTGGCCCTGTTGAAGAGTAACTCGTTCCTCTCCTGTGTGTCTGCAGGGGAGCTGCCTGGAAACACTGCCGCACTCTGCTGCAATGCCTGCTCTGCAGGACTCCCTGTGCAGCTCTCAGGAACTCTGCTGCTGCAGTCTGGTGCTTGGAGACCAAGCCCTGCGGCAGGTTAGACGAGCACCTGGGACAGGAGGAGGAGTGGCTCTTCTCGGGAATGACAATAAAGGGAGCTGGCGAGCATCTCCCAGACATCTCTTTGTAGGAAGGGCGAGTCTAGAGCGTGGGCGCTTCTTTCGTGGAGAAAGGTACCTCAACCCAATTTAGCCCTATCCAAAAACACTTCCAAGCCAAGCCAGGCTGTGCGACACAAGCAGAGCCACATTGGTGCATGTGCGGGACAGAGCTGTCCGCACAAACCATGTCATCTCAACACTCCACTGGGGGCTTTCATGGACACTCCTGTGTGCACGCACAAATGCACGTTTTGCCCCTGCACCTTTTAGTCCCTATTTTGGAAGCTGCGTTTTGCAGTGTACGACTAAAATTCCAGATTCTGATTCCTCAGCTTAGTTCCAAACGTCGTTCAGCAAGGTGAATTCCAGCCTCCTGCTCCATACTTCACCAGCCATCACTGTGGGGAAGTGGGGATCGATTTTAATAGCTTTGTTTTTAATTCAATGGTGCTTCATGCACCGCAGCATATCAATAAAGTATGTGGCACTTAGAAGGGGAGACAGTAAAGTGTTTTCACATTTTGCTAAAAGCAGCCCTGGTTTCAGTTTGTTTGCCAGCTCATCTAAACTCTGACATTTCACATCACATCTGATTTGCATTTGAAAGGAATGCAATGCTTTCAGTGTCTCTGTGAGTTCTCATTTACAAGCTGAGCCGATTTGGGTAACATCTAGCACTCCTGGGACTGACAGGACTTTACGTCTATGTCATTGCTATTCCAGTGCCACAGTGCGAAGAAAAGTAACGTGGGGCTTGAGCCGACGCCCACCGAAGTCAATCAGGGTCTTAACCGTACGAGGTTCGTGGTGACTGTAGGTCTGAATTATTGTGCATTGTTGCGATTACAAGAGATTTATAGCTTCTTGGTATTTGACTTTTCCTCCCGGGGCCTGTTCTCATGCAAGGTCCACAAAGGAATCACTCCAGTATTCCTTGAGTTCATTTTCCATGGGTCAATGTTCCCTGAGCCTCCTAAGTGTCCTCCTCTTAGCTAAGCCCCCAGAGGGCTCTCTGAGGCTCTGGAGTGAACAGAGCCATTTTGACGTCTCCTCACTCTCCGGGACAACAAGCCCAGTGGATCTAGGAGTTGTGAGCGTCTCCTGATTTGTGGGGGGTTCAGAAAGGTTCATGGAAAATCTGAGTTCCCCAACCTTATGTGGCTACGTTAATCCACGGGGTTAAAGTTCAGAGGCAGCTGCGCGCACACACACACAGAGGCAGGCTGAGAATTAAGCCTGATAAAAGTGTAGCCAGTATCCTGTGGCTCTGCTCTGCGCGAAAAAGAAACCCCATTGCACACCCCAGTGCATATCTCCCAGCTGAGCCCCAGGCCATGTGCATATGAGAAGGGATTGCCTGCTCAAACTATTGAAAATTTGGCCTTGAACATGCATGAAGAATGATTCCTGTGCAGACCCTTGGTTCACTTAACATACCGAGCAGAGCAACAATACAGCCTCGGCCTGATGCAGCCCATTCACTCCTGTGCTGCTGCATACCGTGGATGGACTGTGTTTGTAAATTGCTGGACTAGGCTGGAATCAGCAGGAATTAGGCACCTGACCCGCTTAGCTGCTCTTAAGTGTCTATCTGCATCGTTAGGGGCCTAAATATCTAAACATCTGCCCCTTAGGAGCCGAACTCCCGTTGTCTCATTGACACACAGGCTCTTACGTGACTAGGTCGCTTTGGAAAATGGGCCTTTGTCTCTTTACTTGTATGAGAAACAAAGAATCGTGCAAGTCAGCGTGCAGACAGAGCTGGTTACGTCACAGGAAGGCAGCCCGGGGCATGTTGACTAACCTAAGTCGTTTCGGAGTGTCTGTCATGTGGGGACTTCTTCACGCATCGTGTCCCACATTTGGGCATTGGCAGTTTGGGAGGAGTATGTATCCAGCCCCTCCCAGCTGAGAATCACCTGGGATTGTCAGTCGTGTGTGTTCACTCCCTGCACCAGAGCGTTAGTGAAGATACTAAATAAAGCCGGGACGTGCCGCTTTCCCAGGGATTCCCCATGAGACACCTCCCCCAGCTCAATACCATGCAGTCCACCATTAGCCTTTGTTTCAGTCCACATGACACCGCTCAGCTCCACGCTACAGCTGGGGGCAACGCATCCCCTGCAACATCCCCTTCACCCACTAGCGCTGCATTTCCAGGCCTGCCAGCTGGCAACGCGGTGCAGTTCAAATGACCCAGGGCAGGGTAGCCTCGGTGTCTGTGTCGGGGCCCAGCCAGCAGTCACATGCCCCTCATGGCATTCTCTGCCGCTTCGCAGACACACGGGGTTTGTCTGGTGTGTGTGCAGGATGTGGCTTTGTGAGAGGCGGCTCCCTGTGCCCAGTGCTGTCCCAGGAGCAGCTGGAGCCGGGTGAGGGGAGAAAGCCCTCTTTGTGCTGGAAGAGGTGTCAGGTACTCGCAGCTGAATCAGAGCTTTTCATAGGGGCAGCGACTCCTGGTTCAGGAATGCTGGCTCCCAGCAGCAGTTGGCAGGGAGCTCTGCAGTCAGGGCTTGGTGCCCCGCCATCCCTCAGAGCCCGCGGTCTCCTCGTTGGCGAGGCGTTCATCTGGGGCTCCGAGTGGCAGTGGCTGCGTCACCCCATGGGGGGAAGGGAGCAGGGGAGGGGACTTAGAATAAAGCTGCTGTGTTGAAAAAGAGATGAAAGTGGCAGGAGTGAGAGGAGCCCTGGAGGGGCGGGAATTGCCCGGCTGGTGGGAGATGCAAGCGGTCCCGGCCGACTGGCACTGCTGGGGCAGGCCCACTCCTCAGAGAGGAGGGGCAGGCGGGGGTGGCTGCACCCAGATTCTGATGAGGGGCAGTCGAAGCTTGATGGGGAGCAGCACAGGAGCCGGCGGGTGGGAGGGGGCTTTGCACATACCCCCTTCATGTTCTGCATGTCCTCTTCACTGCCCCGCTGGCCTTTGGAAGGTGTGCGGATGAGGCTCTGTGACATGGAACAGGAGATTCCCTTGGGACGTGTGAAGATGCTTCAGCCACATAATGCTGCCCCTCCCCCTCTCCTCTCTTGGGCGCAGATGAATTCAGCCCATCAGGTCTCAGCTACCCCCACAGCTCAGGACCTCCAGCCTTTTGCTTCATTTGCATCCCCCTGTGTCTTCTCAGGGAGCTTGAGGAACTAAAGATTCGTGAATGGTTCATCTTGATGTGCTGCAGGAAAAGGCTAGAAGAGCCTCAGAGAATCCAAAGATATCCCATTTCTGAGGGGAGAGGACCACACAGTAGAATCTGCGTGATACAAACCCGAAGAACCAAGAAACATGCTAATGGGGCAGCACCATCAGCCTCCAGCCCAGGAGAAGGACTCCGACCTTACAACCTGAGGGAGATCAAAGAGGCAATTAAGTGCAATAGAACAGCAACAATGGGGAGGGGCGTGTCACAAGCTTTAGAGAAACAATTTAGCACATCTAAGCAATTGCATCTTGCAACAGATACTTCAACAACACACACAACAGGGACTATTCTGGACTGAGACCTGATTTACACACAAATTTGAATGGGTGTTATTGAACTGGTGCAAATCCCTGTGTGGACCCACTTATATTGGCTTAAACCTGGCTTTTAGTTTTCACTTATAAATAAGGGCTTTTCTGTACAGAAACTGGAACTGAAACAACTCAGTTGGTTGCAATTCGGAATAAGATTGTCCTATTTCAACATGTCGATTTTTTACCAACTTAAAGATAAATCAAGATATGACCTTTTTCCCCAAAATAAGAGTGAGCAGACACAGACTTGCACCAAATTAAGTAAAGGCGTGAATTACAGTTGGTTTACTATTGTTTATTAGTAGTAGTATTGCAGCGTCTGAGAGCTGCAGTCTTGGGAAGCACCCCCGTTCTGCAAGGTGTTGTACAATGGAGAACTAAACGACAGTCCCTTCCCAAACAGCTGACAATCTGTGTATGAGACAAGAGACAGCACATGGGTACAGACTGATGGGGGAGTGTATTGCAACCATGCAACAACATCAATGTAATGCAAGCAAACCATGTTAGTTCCACAAGTTGGGGGATTCCAGTTTCCATGTAGATAAGCCTTTACAGGTGTAAACTAGACCGTTATGAACCAGATTTGAGCAGATATAACAGTGTCTGCATGGAAGTTTACATCCTTTGGGGGAAAGGAATTGTACCCAAAACTGTCATGATGCCATTAAGCTTAAAAAAAAAGAGG
Source organism: Emydura macquarii macquarii (assembly GCF_026122565.2). NCBI lineage: Eukaryota > Metazoa > Chordata > Testudines > Chelidae > Emydura > Emydura macquarii. Next base: position 52,261,233 of record NW_027132905.1, read on the forward strand.
AAGTTCAGCTAAAAGTGCCAGAAGTCAAAGCTACTTTGAAAACCTTAGATTTGATGTGGAAGCTACTTAAGCTTCTGTGACAGGGTCCAGAAGGCTGTATATCCCGAAGGAGAAAAGGAAGGAGAAAGGCAAGGAAAAAAACCCATAGTAGGGTTAAATAATAAGCTTTCAACAGGGTATTTGAGCCAAAAAGGTATCCTGTAGAAAATGGAAATTCAGCTTTCATGAAGCCAATAGAAAGCATAATGGGTAATATCAGGGGACTTTAACTACCCATACATCTGCTGGAAAACTAATATGGCAAAACATAAAACTTCCAATAAGTTCTTGAAATGTACAGGGACAACTTTGTGTTTCAGAAAGTGGAGGAAGTAACCAGGAGGACAGCCATTTCAGACCTGATTCTTACCGCCAGGGAGGAATTGGTAGCAAATCCGAAGGTGGAAGGCAATGTGGGTAAAAATGATAGATTTCATGATTCTAAGGAAAGGAAGGAGTGAGGGCAGCAGAATATAAGGACAATGGACTTCAAAAAAGCAGACTTTTAACAAAAGAGAACTGGTAGGTGAGGTCACATGGGAAGAAAATCTAAGGGATGAAGGAGTTCAGGAGAGCTGGCAGTCTCTCAAGGAGACACTATTAAAGGCACAATGGCAAACTACGCTGATGTGTAAGAAAGATATGAAGAATAGTAAAAGGCCAATATGGCTCCATCAGGAGCTCTTTAGTGACCTGAAAATCATAAAGGTATCCGCGTGGACGAATTGATAAAGGGAAGTGCAGTAGAAAAGCACAAGCATATAGGAAAAAAATCAGAAAGGCTAAGTGACAAAATGAGTTACACCTAGCAAAGGATATAAAAAGCAACAAGAAGAGGTTCTTTAAATACATTAGGAGCGAGAGAAAGATGAAGGAAAGTGTCAGTCCCCTACTTAGTGGGGAAGGAGAGCTAACAGCTGAGGACATCAAGAAAGCCAAGGTGTTTAATGCCTACTTTGCTTCAGTGTCTACTCAAAAGGTTAATGATGACCACATACTCAGTATAATTAATATTAACAACCAGGGGGAAGTAATGCAAGCCAAAATAGCGAAAGAACAGGTTAAAGAATATTTAGATAAGTTAGATGTATTCAAGTAGGCAGGGTCTGATGAAATTCATCCTAGGGTCCTTAAAGAACTAGCTGAAGCTATTTCAGAACCATTTAGCAGTTATATTTGAGAACTCATGGAAGACGGGTGAAGTCCCGGAAGATTGGAGAAGGGCAAACACAGTACCTATCTTTAAAAAGGGGAACAAAGAGGATCTGGGGAATTAAAGACCAGTCCGCCTAACTGGGAAGATGCTGCCACAAATGATTCACCAATCAGATTGTAAGCATCTGGCGGGTAATAGGATTATAAGGAAGAGCCAGCATGGATTTGTCAAGAACAAATCATGCCAAACCAACCTAATTTCCTTCTTTGGCAGGGTGACTGGCCTTGGGAAGCAGTAGATGTGATAGATCTTGATTTTAGGAAGGCTTTTAGTACAATTGCACATGATATTCTCAAAAGCAAAGTAGGGAATTGTGGTCTAGATGAAATTACTATAGAGTGGGTGTACAACTGGTTGAAAGACCATACTCAAAGAGTAGCTATAAATGATTCACTGTCAAACTGGGAGGGTGTGTATAGTGGGGAACAGCTGGGGTCAGTCCTGCCTTTGGTATTATTCAATATTTTCATTAAGAACTTGGATAATGGAGTGGAGAGCATGCTTATAAAAGATGCATGCTAGGAGGAGTTGCAAGCACTTTGGAACACAGGATTAGCCCTCAAAATTGCCTTGAGAAATTGGAGAATTGGTCTGAATTCAACAAGATGAAATTCAACACAGACAAGTGGAAAGTGCTTCACTTAGGAAGGAAAAATCAAAAGCACAAATACAAAATGGGAAATAACTGGTTAGGTGCTGGTATTGCTAGAAAGGCTCTGGAGGTTCTAGTGGATCACAAATTGAATGTGAGCTAGCCTTTTTCATGGCTGCATTGGATTGTTAATATGACTGTGGGGTGTATTGACAGGAGTTTCATATGTAAGCCTCGGGAGGTAACTGTCCCACTCTATTGGACACTGGTGAGGCCTCAGCTGGAGTATTGTATCCAGTTGTGGGTACCACACTTTAGGAAAGATGTGGATAAATTGGAGAGAGTCCAGAGGAGAGCAACAAAAATGACAAGTTCAGAAAATCTGACCTCTGAGGAAAGGTTAAAAAAAGTGGGCCTGTTTAGTCTTGAGAAAAGAAGACTGAGGGGGGAACCCGATAACGGTTTTCCAATATGTTAAGGGCTGTTATAAAGAGGTAGGTGATCAATTTTTCCCCATGTAAGGGTAGCTAAATACTGGCACAAATGACCTAGGGAGGTTGTAGAGTCTCCATCTCTGGAGGTTTTTAAGAACTGAATAGACAGACACCTGTCAGGGATGGTCTAGATAATACGTATGTAACAAGGAAATTAGGACTGAACCGCATGGAAGCTGCCAAAGATATAAAAAACAATAACATGAAATTCTGTGTTTATCAGAAGCAGGAAGCCTGAGTGAATCAGTAGGTCCACTGGACTGAGCGGGAGTAAAGGTAGCTGTTAAACTTGGTAAGGACATTGCTGAGATACTGAATGATTTATTTGCATCATTCAGCACCATAGAGGATGCTGGGAAGAAAGCTACCTTGCATCTATTCATTTCAGGTTATAAAAATGAGGGATTGTGGTGTCAAAAGAAGAGGTGCTGGAACAAATTGATAAATTAAAAAGCAGTAAGTCATTAGGGCCAGATGATTCATTCAAGATCTGTGCAGGAACTTCAGAAGGACGTGCCTGAAGTACTAACAGAAATATGCTCAGTGAAGATCTCTGGTCAGTGTTCAGCAGCCATCAAAGAGGCACAAAACGATGGGATGCAGAAGGAAAGGGATGGAGAATAATATGGAAAATATTATAAAGCTATTATACAATCAGTGGGATGCCCTCATCTGGAATAGAGCAGCCAGGTCTGGTCATCCCATCATCTCAACGGGGACATGGCAGAAACCAAGGGGGGTTAGAGAACAGCGATCAGACAAACGCACAGACTTCACAATGCTCCCTTCTGGCCTTGGAATCTCTGAATCCGTAAGAGGAGTGATTGAAAAGATCAGGACTGTTTAATTGAGAACCCAGCTGAAGAAAAGGGGTCATGCTAAATGAACAGGCTAGAGAAGGTAGATTGGGAACTTCAATTACCCTTTTCTCATTGTAAAAGGAGACTCTGAATGAAACTGAACTGATAATAAGAATACTTTGCCACACAGTAAAATTAGCTCCTGGAACTCATTGACACAAGGTATCGATCCTAGCAGGATTCAGTAAGGGATCAGACATGTCTATGGATAATAAGAACAATCCAGAGTTACAATATCAAGGGTTCAAAAATGCAGCCATGTGTTTTGGGAAGGGCATAAACCCACCTGCTTCAGGCATGCCTCCCACTGGTGGGGGAAGGTCACCCCACCTCCTCCTACTGCTGGGTTTCTTGTACCTTCCTCTGAGGCATCTGGTACAGGCCACAGTCAGAGACAGGACGCTGGACCAGCTAGAGCACAGCTCTGATCCAGCCTGGCCACTCCTATGTTACTGTGAAAAGCTTCCACTGGAAAACATTTTTCTTGCTTAGGTCAGAGTGGAGAGGAATGAGGAGGGCCAGGGAGCAAGGGACAGACAGGGGCTGGGGGTTGTTTGTCTACTTGGTCCCCCAGCGCTTGTTAGCTCTTTTCTCCCAGCCCTGGTCTCTGTCCTTAGCCTGCTGGAGATCTCTCTGCAGGCTCCCTTGGCTTCTTCTACTGCCCATTCTTTCACAGGTGGCCAGGCGTCTGCATGGCCCCTGAGATGGAGCTGTTTCCATGCTGGTGAATTCCCAGGGGCTTGTCACCTAGGCCCTTCCAGGTGGAGCAGCAGGAGTGGGTGCACATGCCTGGGAAGGAGCCAGTGTCATGTCTGAGTCCTTTTCAGGCCCTTGCCCCAGGGAACAAATTATTGTTCAAACACAAAAATTCATGAGTGGTATCAAACCAAGGCAATTCACCCGGCTCAGGAAGACCCAGTCCCCAGGCTTTCCCCTGCCTCTCTCAGCTGCCCGACCCATCCCTCAAAGCAGATACTAGCCCAACAGCTGGAGGAGCAAGGGGTCATGCCCCTCCCCTCCCCTTCCCCCCGAAAATCCATACAAGCTGCCTTCTCCGGGGAGGAGGAGGCATATTTTTCACATCTTCCTACATCTCCATCTCCCTTTGCAGGGCATGGCGAGAGAGGCTGCACTTGCCCCAGGACAGTAACCGCTGTCCCTGTCGCCCCCAATTGGAGCTGATGCACATCTCCATGAAACAGCCCCTCTAACTTTCCCAGCGGCCAGGGCTCAGCGAAGGGGAGGGTCTCCTGGTGAGAATGATTCATGGCTGATCACTTTCGCTGGAGCTGGTTTGAATCAATTCCTCTTTCCCGTGGCTCTGCCAGGTCTCATAGCCCAGGGAGGGAAAGGGAGAGAAGAAATAATGAGATTTCCCATCCAGAATTGTGGGGGATTTATAGCTGTTGTGATAACCTCAGCCGTTAACAGGGCTAGGCAGCGAGAAACCACACTGATTTCCAAGTTCCTAATTTACCAAACAACAAAATGAAATGTCAGCATAAATCACCTCCACACACACAAGTGGCAGCTGGGGGGTCCCTGAGGTCCCACTACATACATATACATGGGCTGCGGCCTGGGGAGACCTGCTCCTGGGACTCTTCAGAAACCCAGCACAGCCAGACCCTTGAGCCGCCATGAATGGATTTACCTTGTCCGGACACAAGGGCTTCACTGGGTTATTCCACTGTCCGGCTGTACGTGTCCAGGTGTCTCAGGAATACGGCTTGTGTCAGGCCTTCAGCCCAGCTGGGAGCATGGTTGCCTCGGTACTGGCCAGGGAGTTTGCCTGGTGACCATGTGTGCAGGGAGAAGGGATCACACACATGCATGTGCCTCCCTGCCCAGACCTGCACCGTCCGTGTTATGCCTGGAGCGCAGCCACTCGCATGCAGCAGTTTCCGCCCTTTCTTCGGGTGTTTCCTTTCAGCAGATGCGGGATTCACAAGGCCCCATGGTGCAACGTGTTCCGCTGCTCTGCGCTGCATAGCTAATCTGTTCCTCGCTGTAAGGGGACTCCGCCGTCATGCCCTAGCCCAGGGATCTTACGTTGCAGGGCCCATGCTACTGGCACAAATGCACTGGCGCAGCCCATCGGGGCACTGCCTGGGGCCAAGTGGCAAGTAAACAGCTGCAGCTTTGCAGGTCACCACATGGGGCTATACAGCATGAATGCATTGGCGAGGCCAGCTATGCCACCCAGTGAAATCCCACAGCATCTTTCTCTCCCTGGCTGTGCCGGAGGACTGGCCAGCCCTCGGTCAGAAATGAATGAGCCCCCTGTTATCCCACCTTAAAACAAGTGCTCAGAGTAGATCTCACCCTTTACACATGGCTGGGCAGGTTTCCAGGGCCTGCCTCTCTCTCCTTCTCGCCTTTCACTTCTAGCTATTCTGGCTCTCTCATTTCTAGCTTACTCTGCCACCCTTGCTCACTGCCTCCATCCCTACTGACTGCTGCCTGTCCTCTCCACTTTCTTTCCTTTCCATCTTGCACTCTACCCCGTGCCCTCCTATAGCTCCCCTAATCCACGCTGGTTGGACTGTCCTCCACAGAGTCCTTCTCTCTGGCTCTGGAGGGCTTTTGACATTTGTTCTTTACAAACAGCCAACAGAAGATGTTTGGCTCATTAGGAAATGACCTAGAGCCGGCCCGTGTCACTGCTGGGTGTTCAGCAGCAGGCAGGAGAACACTTGGACCAGTCAGATATTTACATAGAACAGGTCTGGAAGCCATGTGCCATGGGGCATTAGGTGAGCTGGTGACATCAACTCACCAAACCACTGACTGATTTGTAAAAAGTCAGAAGAAACTGGGGCGTTGCTAGAGGACTTGACTGAAGCAACTGTGGTGCCAATTTGCAAAAAGGCAAAACCAGTAACCCTGGCAATTACCGTGTTCTAGGCAAAGTCAAATAATGGGACAGATTTTATAAAAGAAACTATGTAAACATCTGGGCTATAATGGAGAAATAATCAGCATGATTTATTAAAGAACAAATCATGCCAACTTGCCTGCTTTTCTGAAAGAATTATCAACCTAGTGGATGCTAGGAATGCAGCAGGTTTAATACATCCAGATTTTTGTAATGCATTTCTTGCATCATCCCATCTATCTTCCCTTAAAAAATTCCAAGTGGCTTGGACAAGAACACTGTCTAGTGGACTGAAAACTGGCAGAAGGATCCGAAACAAATGGCAATGTGTTGAGTCAGTGGGAAGGTGCACAGTCGGGTGATGCAGGGGCCTGTGTTAGGTCCAGTCTCATATCATATCCTCCTTAATAATCAGGAAGGTGAGATAAGAGCACAATAATTTAAGATGCAGATGACACGAACTTGGGAGAAATTGCAAACACCAATTAGAACAGGAAAAATGCCACGGAGCTGAGAGAGTTTAGAATTATGGACCGAAAAAAACAAAAGGAGATTCAGCCTGAAAAATGCAAGGCAAGACCCTGGGGGAAACCCAGCTATTCAATACAGAGGAGAAGAGCAGGGAGAGCGAAGAGCTAGTGAGGGGGGAGATTGCATCCGTGTCATGGGGTTATACCTAAGATCCTTCCCTACTTCACCATGCTGGCCTTAAGAGGATAGACTGGATGAGGCTTCTGTCTCTAGGGTCTGTAACTCTATAACTTACCAACTTGCCCCGGTGCCTGTTTCAGAGACAGAATCAAAGCTGAGAATGGCCAAGATTCTGGGCAAGAATACCACTACTTCGCACTTCCACAGCACGTTCTTTGCTGTGGTGGGAGACACCCGATGGCACTTACAGCTTACACACCATCGTACAGGTGAGCACCGCTCAGTCTTTGACACCATACTGCATTGCTGGCTTTCAAGTCTGAGCTAGAGACGTGGCTCCCAGCTGGAAGAGACAGACTTGCGCTAGCTCTCATTCAGCTAGTGTGCGACAAACAGCAGTGCAGCCATGAGAGCACAGGCAGCGACGAATGGCGGGACACGCTAGCCACCCTGACTACAAACCCACCTGGATCCCGTGGGAACATACGTGGGCCAGCTAGCCTCTGCCTGCAGCCCACGCTACGGTGGGTAAACGACTATTTTTAGCGTGCTGGCTTGATGAGCGCTAGCACGAGTCTGTCAGCTTGACTGGGAACCCTCCCCCCAGTCTCAGTTTGTGATGCTCTTTCTCTTGGGGCAGTTGTGGCAAGCAGCGGAAGAGTTTGTTCTCTGCCTGCATCTCTCCAGCTTGAATAATTTCTTGGGGCAGACTAGCTCCCCGGGTATCCATTGGTGTCTGGTCTGAGACTCCTGACTGGGGTTTGCCAGTGTGCTGTGTGTGACACCCTTGTGCCAGGACTGGCGTATCTCTGATGAGATACCTGTGAACAAAATGGAAGGGGAAACCGAGGGGAAGTCACTCGTCCAAGATAAAACAAGTGGGTCAGAGGCAGAGGTGAGAGCAGAACTCCTCAGAGCCTGATCCCATCTTCTGTCCCCAAAATCGTGCAGCCTCCCAGTCATGGGACCTAAAAGCAAATCTTCATTCCACAGCCCTCCGAGCTCCTGTCCCGGTGCCCTGACCATAGAGTACAGGCAAAGCAAACTCAGCCTTGGGAGCAGACTGCTCCTTGCTTCAGACCATCTCACCTCTGGGCTGAGCACACATGTCCTTAAAGAGGCAGAAACCTACACACCCTGGGGTGTAGCGTTATTCCCCACCACATAAATGTCATCCTGGCATTTGTCTGCAGGGAGTTTCCTGGCTGAGCTGATTAACCACATGCGATTTCTTCGTGACTCTGCAACCCTCCAGCTCGGCTCACTGACTGCAATGGAATGTGCAGACTTGTTGATAGTCCCGTGCCTATTTTGGCATCTTCTCACGCGTCACCATTGGAGAGAGATTGTTATGGCTGGCCGTTACCACAGGCTTTTCCCACTCGGGGTTCCGATGCAGTCAGCGTTCCTCCAGTGAGCCCTCACATGTGCCTAATTACACCCAATACTTACAGCTTCTGTCACAAGTTATTGATTTCACCTTACATTTGTCAGCAGGGTCAGAGCTACGTACTGTGCTCCAGACTCCTTGATAACATTCCAATGCACATGCGGTCTCTACACTGAGTACGGTTAATAACCACAGCCCAGCGCACAACACTCCTTGGGTAGCTCTCCCCTCTTGCCCGGACATCTCCTATAGTCATCATCATCTTGAACAACACTGGGTAAAAGACACCGTTTTTGGATAAATGATCTCCAGGCAAATGGCTGAGGCTTCACTATCAAGCTGCAACATTCACAGGGCAAAATCCCCCCCACAGCACATTTTCTCTCATCATCTCAGAACTCCTTCCCATATATGCCCTTGCACCTGAGACTTATGGGCCCCCCAAACTATGTGCCCCAGTTTATTGACCAGTACCTACTGAGATGCCGTCATGTCAAATAATAGGAGAAGGCAGGGTCCCTGCTCTTTGATTTACTTCAGAACCTTTCCAGCTATAATTTAGCGGACCCAACACACCACAGCAGATTTCTTTCAGGTGAAATAGGGTCCTTGTGGCTCTTTAATGTAGAGGTATATTGATTGACGGAGTGGCATGATGCTATATAGACTGTTTATCCTTCTCAGATGTGATCTCCCCAGGAACCATTTTTATCCATCCCCTTCCAAGAGAAGAAAACCTTCCCTCTGTCTATAACGGACCTAGCCTAACACACTGCTACCTGGTCTTGTGTACCAGAGATGCTTCACTTTAGTTCTTCTGATTTCTGTGCCCAGCAAATAAACTGACCTGTATTTGTCTGACTTGGAGAGTGACAGCCCAGTTCAGGTCCACAAGTGCAGCTCCCACTGACACCAGTGGGAATGACACCTGTCGAAAGAGGGAAGCAATGAATCCTAGGTACCAAACTCTGGCCAGATTTACACCTGTGCAATCCCAATGGCTTCACAACAGAATATAGGAACATGGGGACTGGCCGACTGGATCAGACCCAAGCTCCATCTAGTCGAGTGCTCTGCTCTGATAGGAGCTAGTGCCAGGAATAAGAACCCCTCAGTAGCAGATGTGGGATAATCTGTCCCCTACATCTATCCCCCACATCCCTGATTGTTAGAGATTGGCTTACACACTGAGCAGGAGGTTTATCTCTCCTAAAATGTTTATCATCATTCATTATGACAACTCTGTGTCTCAGTACTCGTGGTGGAGGGGAGAGGTCTCCTGCTGTGCAGGGAGAGAGAAGGAAAAGGGTGTCCCGAGTTGTACAATGCTCCCTAAATTCTGCATTCAGTGCAGGGTGTGGAGGGAGTGAAGAAAATACAGTCTGAGCCACACATTCTAGTTTATTTCATTTCTGTCTGTGATAGCAGAAAGACAAGGATAAAAGACATACTGAGCAGCTGTTTCAACCTTGCAACCTGGGCACTAAATGAGGGCAAGGGAACCGTGAGAGAAAAAACCAGTCCATGTTTAACAGCAGCTGAGCCCCTCTTGTGTCCCTGACACATTTCCTCACGGGAGACGATGCAGCAGTGCTGGGTGGGCAGCAGCTCATGCCCAGCTGTGTGGAAGGGCAGGAACCAGGAGAGATCACACAGAAGAGGAGAAAGAGGGATTGTGTGGAGGAGGAGGGACAACGTGGGCTATTATGAAGGACAATGATCGATTTACGTGTCAAGGAGGAAGAGGAACTAAGGGGTCACATGGAGGAAGATGGACCGTGAGGGGCCATGCAGAGGAGGAGGAAGGGCCACAAGAGATCCATAGATGCCAAGGCCAGAAGAGACTATTGTGATTGTCTAGTCTGACCTCCTGCAAACCACGGGCCAGAGAACTGCCCCAAATAATTCCTAGAGCAGAACTTTTAGACAAAATCCAATCCTCATATTAAAATTGCCAGCGATGGAGAATCCACCACGACCCTTGCAAACTTATTCCAATGGTTAATTACTCTCACTTAAAAATTTCCACCTTATTTCCACTCTGAATGCGTCTAGCATCAGCTTCCAGCAATTGGGTCGTGTTTTAGCTTTGTCTGCTAGAGAGAGTCGGGAAACTCCAGTTCCATTCCAGGCTTTGGAGAGGAGTGTGCTCCAGGAGGCATAAACCCATCTGCTCCGTTCCCCTCGAACCTGACCCCTTCTGCTCCAGTTCTGTGTCTTCCTCCCTCCCTTGCCTGCTCATACCAGTGGCTTCTTGGCCCAGGCCCTCATTTCACACACAGTCTCCCCCACCACCTCTGCTTGTCATCTGATCTCAGAGTCCCACCCTACTCCCTCCACTTCCCCCCTTCATCATCCAGATCTGGCCCTTCCGTCTGCATTCAAGCCAGGTGATTTCCTCTTTCTCCTCCCTGCTACCTGGGTGCGAGCGGGGGAGGGGATAGGGGGGCCCTACAAAGTGCAGGAGAACCAGGTTCCCGGCACTCAGTTCTGGTGCCTGAAGCCACACCATACCACAGTAGGCAGGGGAAGCAATTGTAAGAGAACTCCTGCGCAGCCCCTGCAACCCTGGGCCGGAGCATGCTCCATTGCTCTGTGGGGATGGCATATGAGCAGTCTAGTCAGATGCAGGATCTGAGAGAGGCTGGAGCATGCTCAATGCAGATGAAATCTTCAGGGGGTTTAGCTGGGAAGGTCTAGCAGGTCTTTACTGAGCATATGGAACTGATATTCTTCAGAGGCTCATCCCTTGGCCAAATTTGGGCTGATTTTCACAGAGAGAGCAAAAGACGCATTGCGACACCAGGCCAATCCCCCTACCAAATGTCAAGTTCCTGCTCCAAAGCACTGAGGTGCTAGAGCGTCACAAAAAAGCGTACGACTCAGGCTGGCTGGAAAACAGCAATTCCATTTCGCAACACATTTGATTTTGAAATTTGTTTTCTGTTCCAATGCAGAGCAAAACAAGACCTTCCGAAATGTTTTCACAAGGCAGCAGGAGGAGAGACTATGGCCTACACTATGGGAACACCAGCCCCTGCTCTGATTTGGAGTGACCTGGGATAACTGCTTTGAGCCAGGCACAGGAGGGACTTGAGCCTGGGCTTTCCCTTTGCTAGTCCAGGGCCCTAACGACAAGGTACTAGAGTTGCTAGTAGAAAATGCTTTCTTTCTCCTGATGGTCACTGGCTGTCACTATCAGTACTCGGTATGAAGGTTGGATGATCTGGAGACAATCCTGATTAGAGTTCTGACAGCACCCTAGGAATGTATGGTGTTTGCCACTGCAGACTGTGCTTCCTTAGGGTCCATCTGACACCCTCATGTGGCATTATTTTTCCCATGTGCTCATTCACCCTCCATCACTGTAACCAAATCCAGTGTTCTTTATGGTGCTGAACTGCCTGATGAACATTCTCTGCCTGTTGCATGAAATCTCAACGAGGTATGCACAACTCATGCACGCTCTCAACTCAGACACACATTGCGTTTCAGAGGTGAGGCCAGCCAGATACTCCTTCCTTCAGCAGGTTTCTTATCCAACTCAGCGCGCATACATGCCTACGGGAGAGCTATGTGATGTGCACAGGCTGATGAAGTCTGGGACTCCCCCACACAAAATCAAGGTGACAGGTTTTGCCTTGGTCCAGGACCTGAAACCAGCTGTCATTCACAACCTTTTCCTCAAGCTTTTGATCAGAATTAGTTGGAAAATTTTAATTGTAACAGTTTTCTGTTGGAAAATGCAATTTCAGTTTTACTAATTTTTTCCCCCAAAATTGTATCAGTTTCAACAGAATTTTGTTTTGTAAATAAAACTAGGAAAAAACGTTTTGAAAATGTCGCAGTTTCATTAAAAGTTTTGATTTTTCATTTGGAAATGACTTTTTGTTTAGAAATTTAATTTCTCGGATAGTTAATTATTTTTTAATATTAAATGGGTCAAAATCAAAACAAAACATTCTGATGGACCCAAGGAACATATTTGAAATCTTGGCTTTTCATCTTGATTCAGGACAATTTTTGTTTGTTGAAATCTTGAATTTTTTTGTGGGATGGAAAATCCAGTTTCCAAGCAGTTCTACTATTGAATTATTGGCTCGGTGGAGTTTTCTGGTGAAGACATTTATTATTTACTGTTTATTTACTCAGCGCTGGCAGGGTTCAGCATGGCACAATGCACTGAAATAAAGCCAAGTCTAGCACTCAGGCTGTCCTTTCCAATAGGAAACTGAGCCTAAACGGGCAGCAGAACCGAGGCAGGGGGAACCACCGGGCTACACAAAAGCAGCCCCGTGACAGATACTGGTCACTCAGGCACCTCGGAAGCAGAGGGGTCTTCGCACAGCACCACAGCAGAGAGTTTCCTTCAGCTCCCCCCAGGAGTTAACACCGTGCTTGTTGTTGGAGCAGCGAATGACTGACTCTTAAAGTGCTCTAAGCCCCAGGAGACTCATGGGGATTGTCGTGATCCAGCTGTCTGCTGAGCAGCCCTCTGCCAGGAAGGAAACATCCAAGGGCTTTCTATGGCACATAGACGCCATCTTGGATCTACAGGTCACTAAGGGACTGACTGAGAAGGTGTGTCAGGGACAGCAGGTCTTGAACCCATTCCAGAGAGGCCGTCCCCTGACCCAGTTGCTAGAATAGCAGTTAAATGTGAATGGAGGATGCCAGTCCTGGGCCCTGACTGGTGGAACCCCGGGGTTCCTGTGTGACTCCCAGCTCTATTTAACCTAAGCACCGGAACAGGAAGTTGTCAAGGCAGCTGGGTTCTCCCTGCTCAGGACCACATCCCCTGCACTACCTGCTCCCGCTGCTGATCTGGTAACTGACGCCTCCTGACACTTGACTCTTGCTTTGTCCTCTGGAAAATTCATGACCAAGGGACAATGGGAGAAGTGCTAAAATACTGGTTGTGAGGGGAAGCCCAAAGGACTCCCAAGAGATGTGAATTTTGTTTCCGTACTAGGCTTGGTGGAAGATGCAGCGAGGGGGTATGTGCAAGCCTCAGGGCTCGTTGTACATCCCACCCGTGATTAGAAGCCAAATGCGAATGGTGACCCTCACACCTTTTGTTGTTTGGTGGGGATGCAGCCAGAAGAGAGATGCAGACACAAAGGGAAGGAGAACATCAGTGATGCAGGAGTGCATCTGGGCGGCCCTGAGACCTTCCTGACACTGCCCGCTAGCTATGATGTCCTAGCAATGATGCAGTTTCCCTGCTGGTCAGCACAGTAAAAACGCTAGTAAAGTTAGGGTGCAGGTGACCATGGATGCGTTAACTACCATGGCCTCTAGACTTGCTCTGAGCGGAGTTAGATGATCTGGGAGATAAAATGCTACCGGCTGGTATATGGCCAGCATCGCAGGGGCTGCATCAGAGAGAGAGCGCCAACACAGATATGAGAACAAAACCACTTGTGTTGATATCTCCCAAGATGCTACCAGGACAGCGTGCCATGCTGTAGGCAGAGATGGGAAGGAGAGATGAGACAACGAGAAAGATCTGCCAAGTTGGCTGCAGTAAACACTCAGAGAAGGACATTTTCAGTCTTGTTTAAATCAGTGTTCGGAAGTAAATAGGATGAAATTCAATAAGAACAAATGCAAAGTACTCCACGTAGGAAGGAACAATCAGTCACACACATACAAAATGGGAAATGACTGCCTAGGAAGTAGTACTGCAGAAAGGGACCTGGCGCTCATGGTGGATCACAAGCTAAATATGAATCAACAGTGTAACACTGCTGCAAAAAAAGCACACATCCTTCTAGGAGGTATTAGCAGGAGTGTTGTAAGCAAGACACAAAAAGTAATTCTTCCTCTCTACTCCAGGCTGATATGGCCTCAACTGGAGGATTGTGTCCTGTTCTGCGTGCCACATTTCAGAAAAGATGTGGGCAAACTGGAGAAAGTTCAGAGGAGAGCAACACAAATGATTAAAGGTCTAGAAAACACGACCTATGAGGAAAGATTGAAAGAACGGGGTTTGTTTAGTCTGGAAAAGAGAAGACTGATGGGTGGGGGGGGCATGATAACAGTTTGCAAGTATGTAAAAGATTATTACAAGGAAGAGGGAGAAAAATTTTCTTCTTAACCTCTGAGGACAGGACAAGAAGCAATTTCAGCAAGGGCAGTTTAGGTTGGACATTAGGAAAAACGTCCTACCCGTCAGGGTAGTTCCAGACTGGAATAAATTGCCTAGGGAGGTTGTGGAATCTCTGTCATTGGAGGTTTTTAAGACCAGGTTAGACAAACACCTGTCAGGGCTGGTTTAGCTATTACTTAGTCCTGCCTTGCGTGCAGGGGAGTGACTTAGAAGGTCCCTTCCAGTCCTGCACGTCTATGATATGGTTCTACAAGGCCTGACGGTGTCGAGTGAGGCCATCCCCAGATCTTCGCCTGGCTGAGACTTTGTCGCTTGCCTTGGCTAGGCATTGACTTTCCAATACACAGCAATTGATTTACAATCGTGGCTGCCTGTCCAGTGGCAGGTGGTTGTGAGGTGGCACTGTTCATTTTCGAAGCACTAAGAGGGGCAAGTCTTGGCCGTCTTCATCTTGAATCACAGGCTGGTGGGATCTGCCCCCAGAGAACACCCACGCTCCAACTCCCATCACCTCACGTCAGGAGGTGACAGGTCCTTGCTCCCGTTTTCTCTTGGGTAAAACCAATGAGGGGAGAAGGGAGTTGGGTCACCCACGAACCCCCAGACATGCCTCTGGTTTAATCCATCCTCTCCAAAGTGACCCCCCCATCGAACTCGTGGGGACCTGGCTGCTATAGAGAGACTAGCTCCCATCAGGGGAAACCTCAGTGCCGTGGGGCTGACTGGCCTGGGGGGAATCACTTTGTTCCCAGAGGCATGTGCCTCGCAGGATGAGCTGTGCTGTGTCAGAGCCCACTGGAGAGCGTGAATGCAGCATCAGTTCCTTTCCCCTGGGAGGAGACAGCAGGCACCAGGCCCTCATGGGGGGGCAAAATTCCTAGCTAAGGGGAGAGCTTCAGGAACGCTCCCTCCATGTCCCACCCCTCCCTGCGTTCCCCCTCCCTGCGTTCCCCCTTCCTGCTCCTCCCCCACACAGCTTTTCTCTTCTGCTCCCTTTCACACTCCTCCCTTCCCCGGCCATTAACTCTACAACCTGCCTTTACAAATGTGCCCCCTGCGACAGCCCTGCACAGACGATTTATGAGACAAGCCCTATGGGGAAGAGATTTGGGTATAAATCATGGACTATAGGAAAGTGATCTACATTTATTACACTTAATACTATATTTAACATGTCCAAAAGGACCTTATAAATCAGATCCAGTCCAGCGCTGGACGTGGGGCCTTGGGGAACCGTCCGCCCGGAGAGCTGGGCGAAGTTTGAATTCAGCAAAGCCAAATGCATGTTTGAATTTTCTGCTGCTTATTCGCCTTTAATGAGGGCTGCATATCACGCTGATGGTTTCCTGAATCAAGCTGGGGATTCGGGGCCTGGGCTCACTTCCGTTCACTGGCTCCTGTCCTGACAGCCCAGTCACCGCGGGTAAGTGTGTTCAAGTAACCCCTCATTCCCTACTGGGCCCTGCCTCAGCTTTCAGGATCAGAAGGCAAATTCTTTAAGCACCTGTCCCACTGAGGGATGACAGGGCTGGAAAGCTGATCGTTATTCTTCTCTCAATCCCAGGTTAATGCACTGTGGTCCGGTTTAATATCAGCCGGCCACTAAATGAGGCATAATGTCCTCTTGTATTTCTCGGACATGCCAAGCCTCCCACTCAGCCTGCCTGCCTTCCTCATATTTATGTTGGTAGCTGAAACTCCATCATCCCAGCACAGATTCCAGCCTCCCAGCCAGCTGTCCTGGAGCAAGGGCTCCATCCCTCCCCTCTCACAGACTGAGGCATATGGCTTTGAAACAACTCCTGTCCTGCAGGACTGGACCTCAGCACCTCTGCCACGGCCCAGTGCCTGCCGTGGGCCCGTTAAGCACACAGAGGGCACAGCCAAAGGAAGACCAGATACAGCAGAGAGGAGCGTTATAGAAAAACACAGATACTAACCATCCTTTACTATTTCACGACTAGACTGTAATCTCTCTGCCCCCACCGCGGGCGGCGATCAGGGGGCCTGACCTGGCACCTTTGCCATCGGCTCCAAGATCAGGGACCCTTCACAGTGCGATCCTGTTCCTGGTGAGCGAGTGGTTCCTGATGCCATCCTGGTCCCTTCAAATGGATTCGCTGCTAATCAGCACGTGCTGAACTGTCTGGACAAACCATCTCCGGCCAACGGCTGAACCATTCACTGGCATTTGTTGTTTTTGTTCTGTGGGTGGCCGTGCGCGCTGTTATTTCTGTTCCCTGATTGGGTGAACAGAACTTTACAAGCAGGGCAATCACAATAATAACGATGCTACTCAGCGTTTACAACTGGACCGGGAATGGTGCACTCATCCGCTTTCTGCTACACATTTTCAGAGGCATAAACATTTGTACTAACACCTGGGAAACTTTCAGGATTCGCGAAGGTTTCCACCACTGCCCGGCAGCAGGCTGAACAGTCACAGGTGCCGAATGAGCAGAGGCCACAAACTCAGCATTCGTCATCCTCTTTGACCAGCTCTTCCCTAGACAGAGACTGGCACTAGCTGCTCACTCCTGAGGCAAAAAGTGGAGGCTAAAGAAACTGTCCCTGAAAATCGGAAGAGAGCAGTGAGGCCCTGGAAGGAGTGTGCGTATGTGCGCATATTTCTGTGATTTCAGTGCCCGGGTATGTGTAAAGATGCATTCACGGTGGAACATGTGTGAGTGCATATATGCCCAGCTGGATGGTGGACATGTGCACCCGTGTAAGCATGTCTTGCATATGTACGTGTGTGGGTGTGACTGTCCAAGGTTACCTATAGCATGGGTTACTCACACTTCCGCTGTTAAAATATACAACCTGCTACATATGCCTCTTGCTGGCAAGGATATGTAAAGTCAGCACCCAGCCCAAACTGTAGGAACGCCTGGTTTTGAACACACCTCTTTGGCTCTGTTGTTGCCAGCTTTTGCGTGGAATGCATGACCTCTCAGGAAAAAGAGCTGGCTGGCAGCGAAAGGGGCTGAGGTGAGGATTACGGTACATGCAGCATTTGGAAATGTTTTCCAGGAGGGCCCCTCTCCCAGGTACATTAACCCAGCAGTGCTGGTCATTCTGCTATAGACCCAGAAGGAAATTGCTCTCCGGTGCACAGGCAGCACTCTGCTCTCTGGTAGCTGTTTGGAGGGAGACCGGGTAAAGCCAATTAAACAGCCCCTTCACCCAAGCCCCAGTCACTGGCTTGGGCCACCTGCAGGTGTCTAATTTCAGTGTAGACATAGCCTGAGTCTCCCACGAGCCCTGGGCTTGTGGACATTATGCTGAAGCTGGTCTAGTGTCATCCCCAAAATAAATGAGGCCGGGCAAGCCCTGGAGAGGCTCCGTCGGGCCACTGAGTGACTCCTGATGTTATGGGTTGTTAATGGGAGCAGTCTGCCTGCTTCCTGACATGCTGTTTAGACCCAGGTGGATGATGAAAAGGCTCCTGTACTGAGGTTCACAGGGCAGCTCTGCTTGTGATGTATTGACTGCATGGCTGCTGGGCTCTGCAGGTCTAACATGGGGCTCAGCAGAGTTTCAAAGAGGGTGTTTCTCCCCATAACAATTAACTGGTTGACAGTGTTGCCAACTTCCATGGTTTTGTGGTGATAATTATTGTTGCCCTTAAAGCCCCAGCTCCTGGAGTCACGTGGCACTGTGATGATTTCAGCCTTCATTCTGAAAGTAAGTTCCTAGCCCTCCTGGCTGTGGGGAAAGCTTCAAAATGTGACCCCAGTGCACCCTACAGGCTCAAAGAGCAGAAGGCAAATAAAAAGAACCCCCCATCTAGTATTTTTACAGAATCTCACGATTTGATTTTCGGTGAGTCTGACTTCCGGTTTTTGAACATTCAGGGTTGGCAATACCGGGCTCATCCATTTCCCTGGGGAGCTCCGGTGTGCAAGTGTTTGGTGTGACGCTGTGTCTGGTGTGCTGAGGGGTCAGGGAGTAGAGTCCGGGCCTCGCAGCTGATATTGTCGGGAGTCTGAGGTTCTGTATTCAGGGCCTGTACCGGAGTCTGGTGTCCAGGGACCAGCATCCAAGACCCAACCCAGCTCCCCTCAGAGTCAAAGGAAGTGGTCTTGTGACCATCAGTCCCCTCTGGGAAGATCTCATGGGACTCTCCACAGCCAGGAAGACGCTAGAGCCCTCTGGATGAGCCGGGTGACACAGACTTGGGGCTAGATCTGCCGCCAAGTACAGAACTGGGCTGCCAGTGCAGCGCAATCCCCCCACCCCGCCTGTGTGAGATGGTGACAGGGGGTTTATCGACTCTGCGGAGGCTATGCTGGCATAGTTGTGTTGGCATAGCTATGCCAGCACAGCCCTTAGCAGAGATGCAACCTGTACCGACCAGAGGAGTTTCTCTGGTGTTGCAGGAACACCACCTCCCTGAATGATGGGAGCTGGGTCAGCAGAAGCCCTTTCCCATCGAGGTCGCTGCGTCTACACGGGGTTTGCTGGCAGAGCTACGTTGGCCAGGGTTGTGTTTTTTCACATCCCTGACAACACAGTTATGCCGATGTAACTTTTCAGCGTGGACCCACCCTGGGTTTCAGCAGAGTCATCAGGGCCGGGTATTGGCTGGGGAAAGGGGGACTCCCAAAGTACGCCTGGGGGCACGGAGAAGCCTGTCTCTGGGAATGCCAGCACCTGCAGGGTTCCACGGGAGAGGGATTTCCCATCCACATGGTACACGGAGAACAGACCCCGAAGGGATCAAAGGACTCAGTACGTCCCAGCCTTGTGGTCTGTGCACCCAGAATATGCTGTCACACTGGGATTTCTGATCCGTGCTGGGGCCTGACAGGGTCCGGCTGGGCTAGAGCGTGGGTGGACACCCTCAGAGAGCACCGGGTGCTCCAGGAGCGTGCTGATGATACCAGAGGTGCTGTCCCCTCCAAGTCAGTGGTGAGCCAGGCCCCAGCTCAGTGTGGGGCCACACCATGGGTCACGTGTGATGACAACACTCCAGCATCGCTTCCTAGCTTGGGTTCTCTCAGCCCTGCCCACGGCTGTTACTCCAACAGTCACGGCTCCCCCTTGAGAGACGCCGGCTCAGACAAACCCTCTGCATGGCCGGGGTGGGAATCCTTAACTCGGCTTGCTGGCGTTCTCCAGTCAGTTTCCGGGCTGCCCGTCCTCATCCCAGTCCTGCTAAGGGCACGCTGGTGCCCTGCTCTTCATCTGCATCCTGAGCTGCAGGAGCTCTGCTCTGTGCACTTGGTTCTGGGGCCGTGTGTGTGTTTGTGTGTGTGTGTCAGTCTGTGTCTGTCTGTCTGTCTCCTCTCTCCGCTTTCCAGGAAAGCTGCTGTGATTTATGAGCCGCAGACAGCACTAGCTGAGTGCCCAGGAGGGCTTGATTACAGTTTCCCAGAGGAAGCTGCCTGCTCAGAGATGGCAAGGTGACAGGGTTTATACAGAACAGCACAATGTGTCTAAGCAGAGCTGTCAGCCGGAGACGGATGACGTGACAGAGAAGGCCCATTACTTCATTCACACCTCAACAGGCAAACAATAAAACACTTACACACAGCAGTGGCTTCGGGGGAGGGGATCGCCCACACTCACATGTCGGCCTGTGAAAATTCGACACACTCTGGGGCAGGGTTTTTCTCTCTCTCTCTCTCTCTCTCTCTCTCTCAGCAGGAAGGAGCAGAGAGGACGACAGAGGGAAAGAGAGATGGGGACCCCTGTGTGGGGGCGCCGGGGGGACTCTCACACAGGAGGTGGTGTCATTCCCTTACTCCTGGGATGGAAGGAGCCATGTGAATTGTTTCTTTGCAGCTGAGAACAGTCACATTCAGTGGCAACAAATCAGAGGCGCCCAGAGCCAAGTGCCCAGGCAAATTCCAGTGCCTTTCGTTAGCCTTCGTGTCCATGGAGACATTATCATTATGGGCTCTTGCAGCTGCCACACGTTCAACAAAAGGGTGGAAAGCTCAGGTCCCAAGCGGAGAGATCACAGGAACGTGGAGCTATCTCGCTGGACCAGTCCAGGTGTCCATGTAGCCCAGTGTCCTGCTTCGGACAACAGCCAAGACCAGCTGCTTCAGAGGAAGGCGCAAGAACCCTGAAATGGGCCATTATGGAACAACCTGCCCCCAAGGGAAGTTCCTTCCTGACCCTCACTCTGCAGCTCGTGTCCTGAATCATAGAATCATAGAATATTAGAGTTGGAAGGGACCTCAGGAGGTATCTAGTCCAACCCCCTGCTCAAAGCAGGACTAACCTCAGCTATATCATCCCAACCAGGGCTTTGTCAAGCCTCAGCTTAAAAACCTCTAAGGATGGAGATTCCACCACCTCTCTAGGTAACCCATTCCAGTGCTTCACCACCCTCCTAGTGAAAAACTTTCCTAATATCCAACCTAGACCTCCCGCCCTGCAACTTGAGACCGTTGCTCCTTGTTCTGTCATCTGCCACCACTGAGAACAGCCTAGCCCCATCCTCCCTGGAACCCCCTTTCAGGTAGTTGAAGGCTGCTATCAAATCCCCCCTCATTCTTCTCTTTTGCAGACTAAAGAAGCAGGAGAGTTTATAGTCCTTATGTATCTTTTATTTTTTATCTAGTATAACTGCAGATGTTCTGATAAAATGTCCAGTCTGCTTTTTGTATCCTGCTTAGCTCTTTGCCTCAGTGAGATCTTGTGTTGGTGAGTTCCACGGGTTTGTTATGTCTTGTAGAAAAGTATTTCCTTTGATCCGTTTTCAGTTTGTTGCCTTCGGTTGCATTGAATGTCCCCTAGTTCTTGTGTTATGAAAGAGGACGAGCAGAGACACTCAGGGCATCCTCTCTGTACCATCCATTGTTTCACATCCCTGTATCATGCCCACTCGTTGTGTTTCTTCTCTAAAGAAGAGAGTTCCACTTATCCATTTATGCCACTGGATCAGGCCCTAACTCAGAAGATGAGAAAGTGGTGACTCAGTCATGGCCAAGCGTATCCTGAGGGTGGTGAGTGAGGAAGCTTCCGTGATGGCATCCCCATAACTGCAGAGAACGACTGACACCCGAACCCCCCAGATATCATCATCAGGTGCAAGGTGCTGGGAGCTGGCCCAGTCTAGGCAACGGAGCATGAGGCAGCAGCCTCACTCCATCTGGCCTCTCTGCTCTTCTCAGCCAGGAGCAGAAGGGAGGCTCAGATCCTGTCTCTCCTGTGCAAATGGAATAAAACAGGCCCAGAGGCAGAGGAAGGAGCTGAGTCCCACAGCTAGTGCAGGGGGTGGAGGAGAAGAGAGCGAGAGAAGACACGGTGGGGCTGAACAAAGGGACGGCTGAGACACTGAAAAGAGGCAGATCCAGAAAAGAAAGAGGCTGGGAAACAGAAAGGAGAAGACAAAGGAGCATCTCAATGTAATGGCTGTATTGGACAAGACGTTTCCAGTAGAGACAGAGAAGTGTTAATGCCACGATACAAGGCATTGGTAAGACCTCATCTGGAATTCTGTGTACACCCCTGTTGCAGAAAGATGAATTCAAACTGGAACAGGGCAGAGAAGAGGAGGATCCGAGGAATACCAGCCTGTCTTAGGAGACAAGGCTGGGAGAGCGTGGCTAGTTCAGCCTAGCAAAATGCAGACTGAGAGGGGCTCTGGCTGCTGTCTATAGATACAGCAGAGGGTGAACACCAGGGAGGGTGAAGAGCTATTTAAGCACAAGGACAATGTTGCACAGAACAAATGGGGATAAACTGGCCAGGGATACATTTAGGCTCGGTGTGAGAAGAAGGTTCTAACCATCCAAGAAGGCAGGCACTGGAACAGCCTCCCAATGGAGGAGTGAGGGCAGATCATTGAATTGGTTTAAGACAGAGCTTGATGCGTTTCTGAATGGAAATACATGATGTGGAGCCTGTGACAGCAGGGCCTGGACTGGATGGACCCGGATGCCCAATCCAGTCCTATGTCCCTGAAAGGAGGGAGTGCAGGGCAATGGAGACGCAGCAGGAGAGAAAGAGAGTAGGACAGTGCAGAGAGGGACAGGAAGAAAGGATAGAACACGAATGAAAGCAGAAAGTGTGGATTTGTTTAAAGAGCCAGATTCTCAGCTGATGCAACCAGACACAGCTCTGTTAAAGTCAAAGGCACTGAAGTCAATGGATCCAATCTAGTCTTTATCCCAGCATTCACATCTGTGGCTAACTTCTGACGCTGGCAGCCAACTTGACCATTGCAATGAGCAGTTATGTTATAGCCAGGAGCCATTTACCAGGAGTGGAGCCCATTGGAAAGTGAAAAGAAAAGGTTTGAAACTGTTTACTGTTGTATTGCATGGAAATTTCATTTTCACCAAAATCTCACAACCAGCTCCAGTCAAGGTCAGGGAATTGCAGCTTGCTCAGGGGTCATTGTTCTCTGGCATTCACAGGCCTCTGCCACCCACTTCACTGCCTTGGGGAGACAGTTGGAAGAGAACAGAAGCAAAGGGAAACATCCCTGCTCCTTTACCGTGTTGTCTTGGGTCTCGATCTAAGCATCATAGTCTCACGTATCCATCAGCTCACCCTGGCTTCCACATGCAGAGGGAAGAGCCATTGAACTGTAGGAAAAGTTCTTCTGGTGCTTTAAAAAGACGCACGGCACCATACAAGTGCATCTAGAAATCCCTGTTGTAGCTTCTTGTTAATGAGCAGGCAAACAGAGTCTTGGACTAAATCTTGGCATAAACCTCACTTCTGCATCACACACAGAGGGGATGGAAAAGAACAAACTCTTTTCTATCATTTGATATGGATTAAACATTCAGAGCCACTCAGAGATGCCCACAGAGATATCTGCAGTTAGGGCTCTTCTTATCTGGAGCCTTCTCTGCAGGAAAACTGAGTCTCAATGAAAGTTCACCATGTTGGACACAAAGCAGTGTCACAATCAGACATCATTACTTTGGGATGTGATGATGTTTCTTCAATACCTCAGCCGCCTCCAATACCACAACAGTGAGCTGGCCCAAAAGAACTGTCTGATCACTTCTGAGGTCCTATAAGAAATCAGGCTGCCCCAGTGGAACTGGACAAATCGCATAAAATCTGGGATAGGTAGGAACCCAATATGCAATAAAATACCAGAGTGATAAAATCAACAATAACACTTGTGGCTTGCACTGGATACAGCATACTCACATGGATAGCATGCTCGCCGTATGTCTTTGGCAGACACTCAAGTATCTGAGAATAATGACTCAGGATGTGATTCTTGTTAAGAAGCCCATTTTGTTTTCACTAAGGTCCTCTCAGCTGAACTGGCTTCCAGAAAGACATATTCATCTCTCCCATCCTTCACCAGGAACCTGTCTGAACTAATATTCCTACTTTGAATTCCTCGCCAGATCAAGTCTTTCTCAGTGATAGAGGACCCACTGCTTGGCTGGAATAAGAGCTTCACTCCAACAAAAAGAGAGCCTTCTTGACATTCTTATATGTAATGTCCTACAAGGAAAACTGTAATTGTCACAGAGTGTGATTATTATGTATTACTTATTAAACACCGGCAGTATAGTGGGTGTGTTAAAAGATACAGAATACAGCTAGTTCTTGAGCCAAAGCGCTTACAATCTACACAAAGCAGACACAGCCAAGACAGGACGTATTGAGAAGCCCAGTGAAGGGAATGATTGGATTCATTTTTTAAAAACTGCAATATTGATATGATCGGTGACTCACGGGATTGTTCGAGTCGTAGCAGGTTTCCCATTGTATATTTCTGATTTCCAGTCTGTGCCTTAATGTTGCCAAAAAGAGAGACCGGTCGTCCTAAGATTTTGCATGTTGCTCCTTATACCAGGGTAGAAACGTTTCATACAAATGCAAGAAGGAGTTTTGAAGCTAGGCCTGGTCTACACTTCAAAGTTATAGTGGTGTGACTTTTGATTTGGGGGGATGAGCTTTTACCGATAGAGTTAGACTGTCAGGATCCTTGATGGGGATGCCATTACCCTGGTATAAAGCTGCCTTATATCAGTACTGTTATTCTCTTTTCTGAATGGGAATAGCTATACCTTGTTCTAAGCACCTTGCTTAGTTTATTTTACCAGACTAACTAAGGCTCCCTGTTCCAATTCCCTGTACATTAGGCTGGGGTGGAAAAATGCTTGCGAAGAGGTGTGCATGCCTGAAAGCGGTTTCTTTTTTGCTTTGCTTCCCCCGCCCCCTGTTCCTTTGTTATCAGCACTATGGTGGCCGGAGCTGACTTTATTCAGAGCTGCACTTGGGAAGCCATGTGCTCTGTATAACAGCAATTTTATTGACTCTATCAACCTGTGAACAGTGCTACATGTTCTTATTTGCCAGTAGATGGTGCTGGAGTGCCTCTCTCTTTGCCTGTATCTCCTCTCGCATCCTGTGAAAAAGGGTCTCTGGTCTCCACAGCTATTGCTGATCTTCCATCCTTCTTAAAACCTCTTGCAGCTTCCTTGGCTTTAGTTGTCAGTGCATTACTCACCAGCTCAAGTTGGCACAAAACTGACTCAAAATCCCTCTGGGTTGAATGGAGTGGTAGCTGGGAAGGGTGAAATCAGAGCCCTGACAGCATCCAAGTGGTGAAACTAACAGGGACAGCATTAATTATGGGTGGACCAGCAGCACCTGCATCGTCCAGGACAGGCTGGAATCAGGGCACCGGCCCCACCTGAGATGAATCGAATCGCAGCACCTGAATCATCTGGGACATGGTTATTCACTGTTAATGAAGACAGCATTCCAGCAGCCCTCCTATATGGAGAACTTGGGGCTGTTCCGGCTACTGTGCCGACCTAGGCACAGGTCCAAGGATGTTTGCAAGAGGGACTTGAAAGCTTTCGACATCGGCCCCACAAGCTGGAATGATGCAGCTACCAACCGGCTACACGGGAGGGTTTTGCTGCCCCGGAGAGTCAAAGAGCCTGAGGAGAGGTGGTGGCAAGTGGAAAGTGACGAGAGCGAAAGGGAAAGTGCAGCAGGCCTCAAGTGCTGGTAGTGCACCAGCTTCACCTCTGGCCCTGCGCTTTATGCCCGCACTAGCTGGGGCTAGGCCTGTCACTTGAGAGCTGCACTTCGTAGCCACCCGTCAAGCAGCAGCAGGACACGTAGCTTAGCTTAGCAGCAGGGCTGGGAGAGCAGCCCTGGTCACTGTGAACACACAAGCTGGGAGAGGGAAGTTTAGGGTATGCATCCAGGCTCCTGTGGAGTGGGAGCACATCGGGTGTGTACTTGGTCTGGAAGGGAGGAAACGGGGTGGGTGAGCACCCGGTCTGCGGGGAGGGGGCAGTTAGAGAAACAGATTAACTTTAAACAAGTTTGAGGGGAGTTCCCGTGACAAATGCAAATTGGACAGACTGTCACAGAAAAGAGACGGTACAACATCTTAACAAATACCCGTTAAAACAACGCTGTTGATATTTCTCTGGGAAGCATCTGGAGTGACACTACAATAAATGACTGCCCCTAGGTATGTCTGTGTGCAAGAGAAAAATATCCTGCTGGATTCTGAAGGCGCTGGATGAAGCTCCATGGTTAGGGTTAAGCTGCTTTGCTGTTTATGAAGAATACAGTACGTCCTCCCCAGAATTACCGTATTTACTCTTTAAGTACATTAATAATAATAATAATGAATAATTAATACCTAGCTCCCAGATAGTGCATTTTATCAGCAGATCTCAATGGATTCTGGGACTTTACAAGTCAGTCTGTAAATTGAGTCTCCAATTGGTTGGAGTTAAAATTCATTAAAATGTGGCTCCTTTAAGAAATGTAGCAACCTGTGTCAGACCATTTATTTGTCCTATGACATCTTACAAGAAGGGAGCAAGGCAAACACCTCAGCCTTCCTTTGTCAGTAAAGTCACTGAACGCTTGGGCATAGGCGATTCCTGGCTCACTGGTCATTTTTTGCCATTGTTCTTTGTAACTGGCAGATGGGGAGACATGGAGCTGAAACTGTTAGAGGCACACGCCACCAGCTTTGCTTCCGCAGCCTCTTTCCCGATTACCTGACTGGCCTGTGGAGTTTGAAAGCCAGGAGCTCTGGTCTGCAAAACCGGAGGAGGTTGATCAGGCAGGAGCGGAGGAGGGCTGGAGTGATACAGACGCCCTAGAGGCAGAGGGCATTACTGGAGCGATACAAGCACAGTGGAAAGCCTGCCACAAGCTGAACTCTGGAGTGACTGCCCGTCACTCTGCACTGTTTCACAAGCACCATCCAATACATGTCTTTGCAAACCAATGCATGTGATATGGGTAGCACTGGCATGGCAGTACCTCAGCAGGATGATAAGCTGTGTGGGTACCAAACAGAGACCTCCAAGATCTCCCTCCACTGGTGGGGGTGTCCCATTTATCAAACTGGTTGAGCTGCCCTCCACTCTCAGGAGGTGGAAGTCCTGATCTGTGCATGATGTGGGGTCCCTTGGATCCCTGCCTGGGAAGCTGTGCACCCCTTTTCAAATGGAAACTTCAGTAAGGGGCATCCCAGATCCATCACTCCGGGATGAGTTCTCATTTACACCAAAGTCCCTTTACACCCTTCGACCGGGCCACGGGCATTACAGTGGGTGTCCATGTGCTTCATTTGTGGAACTCACACCCACTGCGCAGCCGCTTTGCAGGGTCAGGAAAAGGCCTCCATGTAAATGAGACTCTAGCTAACTAATGTGGAGACCACGGGTCCAGCTTTCAGGGCTTGCCAAACATCTCCTTCCCCTTTGGCCTGTTGCCTCCTGTGCCTCAGAAAGAACCAGCATGTGCATGCTGTGTGACAGGCGTGAGCGTGCCAGGGGGCCCTGCCCAGCCTGCTTCTCTGCTCTGGATCAGCGTGCTGAGGGGGTGTCTCAGACACACAGGATGCAGGGCCCAGGGCAGCCCGGCTGGCAGAAGAGCCTGTGCCAAGGTGCACGAAGACGAATGGCTAGACAAACACTGCAGGATAAACAGTGGAACCCAAGCCCGGCAGAGGGGAGGGAAGAGGCAACCGTGGACCAGTCACCTCTGGGTTTCAGGCAGCTCCTTCCACATCCTTGATGGAAGGCTGCTGGCTAATATCAGCTGTGAACACCATGGCCTGCTCTTCCCTGGTCTAAGTGGCCCCTGGCTCCAGCCCCAGGTGCATGGCTGCTGGGGAGAGCTCAGCTCTGCAGGCCTGCGGGTGCTGCTGTCTAGTGCTGGAAAGGAACCAGAGGTGTAGCTCCTCCACCTGCTGTGGGATGCTGGTTCCCGTCATGCTCAGCCATGGGAGGGAAGGGACTTTTCCAAAGCTTCCCTCCCTTTGGGCTGGGATGGCTTAATTTCCTCCAGCTTGCTACTGATGAGTGGGTCTCTCGCCCTCCCTCCCCTCTGGCTGCCTTATACTAACAAAGATCTTGGGTGCCTGCTTGAGAATATCACAGCTAGGGCACAGGGCGGCAGGTAGCATTTTCCTTCCCGGGATCAGAGCACGTGCCCCTGAGAAGGATCATAAGGGGCACCAGCAGGACCATGCTCTCCTGTGGTACTAGCCTGGCTGTCCCGACCCTTTCTGTCCCCCATTGCCCAAAACAGGCACAGCACAGCGGGGTCTAGTACCAAAGCCAGTGTGTGAGCAGCACGGAACAAGCAGCAGACTGATGGCATCTGGGCGGCTTGGTCCCTGGAACAGATACAGTACAGGCTGGGTGCGATAGGAGTTGGGTGGGCAATAGAGGCTGGCTTCCTTGGTTCCTGGGATGGGTGCGACAGGGGCTGGGAGGACACGAGGGGCTGGCTGCCTTATTTCCTGGGCTGGCTCCCTTGGTTCCCAGGCTGGACGTGAGCCTCGAACAGTCGGATTTTCTGCTCTGTTAATGGAAGTTGGCTGCGCCCTGCTCTTTTCTAACAGGTGGTGCCCTTCAGCTCAGTGACTGCTCAGTGAGGCAGGGCTTGGGCTAGCTGGGTATTTGTGCCCCCCAGCTCCTTGTGCCCCCTCCTCTGGCGTAGCAGGCAGGGAGGGTGAGCGAGCAGCCCGGCAGACACCAGCCCTCCTCTGCCATGTGGAGGAGACAACAAGCTGTCATGCATCCCTTCCCCCAGCTCGTGTGTTCAGGGCAGCCTCCTCCCCGCCGCTCTCCGGAGGGTCACTGCCTCCCCTCACTTGGCAGGAATCCAATTGTACTGAAGTCTCCCTAACCTCTTCCTGACACCACATGGGAGCTTCGGTTCCTCTGTTGATCTTGGACTGGGATGCGAATATCCTGCCTGACCTGCGACTGATGGGTTGCCTGGAGGTAATGATTCCTCACAGGTACTCACGGGCATGTGTGTGTGAGAAACGAAGTTGTGTGCCATGCGTACACACCAATGGGTCTGCAGAGAGCCGTGGATCTCCAGACCAGAAAGGACCCGACGAGGATCATCTAGTCTGACCTCCTGCATAGCCCACCCAGGACACGAAATTTCACCAAATGATTCCTGCCCTGGGTGAGGGGGGGAGCTATTCTTCTCTGCTGTGTAATTGACACTGTCGACCCCAATAACTTGTGGATGACCTGGAGCACGTTGCTGAGACTGAAAGCCATCCAACCTCTCTGTAAAGACTCCAAGTGGCAATAAGTGAACCACTTCCCTTGCATGCGTAGGTGTGTGTGTTATGTCTGACTGCGTGTCCCTGCTGGAACGTACACGCACAGGATAGGCGTGTGGGCGTGTTTGTCCGTGTCTGAAGCACTGCAGGAGAGGCGATGCTCCGTTGGCACCGTCTGGCAGCACGCTTGGGCCACAGCAAGGTCAGCGAGCCCGGGGCAAGTCAAGTCTGGGATGTGCACTTGCCAGGAGCGCCGTGAGGAAATCATGTTTCAAAACTGCTTGTGCTGCATGTTGGTACCTTTCCAGCAGGACATTCTAATAATATGAAAGTGAAGACGTAAATCAGATTGCTGGCTCTGCACCCTGGGAATCTGCCCAATTACATCCAAGAGATGGGCCGAGCCACAACCCTGTGGGACTCAGAATCGAGGGCAATCTGCTGCCTTTCACAACTCTGCTCCACTTTCATTCCCCAGAATGATTCCTGATTCTCGGAAGCTAAAACCCACAAATCCTCCTGATCTTTTCACCTTTTTTCCTCTTCTAGATTCATTATTTTCAATGATCTGGTTATTTGTTTAATTCTGAAAGCAGAGGCAGAAAAAAGGCTGGAAGCAGACCGTTTGGCCAGCCCCTGGGAAACCCAGCTCTACCAGTATACCTCAGTCCTGACCTACAGCTCCCGGCTAGCCCACTGCTGGTCTCCCCACACAATGCTCCGCCAATACACCTTGGTTCTGAGCGGCAACTCCCCTGCTGTTCCGAATCATGCGCTAGGAACCAAAGAATGCCATAGCCCACCAACAGGTTTTTTGCATTTGTAAGTAATTAGTGATGAAAATATGTTTACAGGGATTTTTAAAGCATTTTTAAGCATTTCCCTTTGTGCCCCCGGAATGGGAGGAGTCAGAACTCTGAGAAAACGCTTCGCGTGAGGCGACTAACAATGTGACGGTGTTATCTAAGCGTACTCTGCCCTGTGCTAGTGGGTGGTCCACAGAGAGGGTCAGCCTGCTGCTATCAATAGCTGAGAGACCCGAGCCTTCAGTTCAGGTGCAAGGGGGTCTGCGCTCCGGCTGATAAAGGTCAGCGCGTCAGTCCCGAAAGATGGACATGCATGGGAGGGTTATGCTGTCCGGACAAGACACTCCTGCCAGTCACAAGTATGCAAAACTCACGAGACTGGCTTGAAATCATGAGATTTACACAACTCTATGGCATCATGGTTTAAAATCTGCCTGCTGGTGGCTGAGCGGTTTGGGGAAGCCACCCACCCCAAAGTGTGTGATTGTATCTGGGTCCACCCAAACTGTAAGTCCCCTCACCTTCCTGCTGGCTGCTCCCGGGGGGCTCCACCTTCCCGCTCTGAACCCCAGGGTGGGGGAGCTGCCCTCTCTCTCTCCATTCCCCTCCCCTCTCACTAGCTTCTCTCCCTCCTGACCCTCCCACCCTTCTCACATTTGCTCCCAGTGCTCCCCAGTACTGTCCTGCCTTTCATGTGCCTCCCCCCCAATTTCCTATTTGCCCTCCCAATTTCCTATTCCCTCAGAAAATCCCTCCAGCTCTGTCCTGCACGCACCTCCCCAGCACTACTTTCTGCCCTCTCTGTCTCATATTCCCCTGCTCCTCACACTGCCCCTCTGTGCCTAACGACAACATATAGAGCAGCTATTGTCCTTGGGAGCTGCTTGCCTTCACTCCCATTGGGAACAATGGGCGGCCGTGGCTATCTTTATTAAGGGCAGCCTAAACTTCCCCCTGACTGTCTGGTGGGAAATTGAAACCATTTTAACTGAGGGCAGCCTGTGGCCTCTGTACTAGTGAACACACTGGGGTCTGGTGGCAATTTTGAAAGAAGACCCTTTTTAGAGAGTTTTTCTGAAGAAGAAGATGGTGCACCAGCCTCCATTGAAGGAGAAACTTGCTGTTGTGTAGACTAAAGACTAAAATTGACCCTAGGTCCTAAATGTTTCTTTATATAACTCTTCTGTTGTGCCGGAGCCACTCAAGAGTCGCCGTTCTACCAGTTTACCTGTAGCTAGAGGGTGGTTTTACAAGATAATCAGTCAAGAAAGACGAGTGGCTGTCACTGAATAATTTCAGTCAGAGCCCAATTTCAAACGCTTCTTGTTAAAACGTTCGTGGGAAGAAACCAGCCAAAAACTATGTAGAAAATTCACTCAGGGTGTAAAAACGAGCCCTGTGGGAAACGGCACAAAGAAAGGCCACCTCTGTGTGGAGAGAAAACGGAATTTATGCCCCATTATAAGCCTCTTTCAGAACAAGGCCCTAACTATGGCACCATGACACAAAAGCTCACCACCTCTGTGACAGGTGTGACGTTTGCTTGGGAGAGACCCCTCTAGGTCGGGCCTCAGCGACGCTAGTAGCAGGGATCACAGCAACGCTGGCAGGGCCCGGCTGTGTCTAACACGGGTGCTTTCATGGCAGCCCAAGCACTTGGCATTTCACTCCAGAAAATGTAATCAAGGGAAAAGCAATTGAAACCCTTCCCTCTGGGTAGGCGATTTCCTTTAGATGAATAGTGGCCATGGGTCAGGGAGGTCTGACTTTACAACCCATCCCCTCTCCCCCGACCCCGTGCCAGTCTGACATGGCCATTGCTCCGCTCTGGCAGGTACTGGAACCATTGCTCATTCTGGAAGGTAACTAAAGGCGAACTACGAGGCGTGTAATATGCTACCCAGTGCAAGGCAGGCCTCTTAACTGGGAACCATGCACTGAGCCTGTACACAGGAAAACATGCCCAGCGGCTACTATTTCAGTGCCCTTCTTTAGGGATGGACGTTTCCTTCCCATCCATGCGATTGCTCTGGCCACACAGACGGAGCAGTTTTCAATAAGGAAATCACGCCAGACTGTGCCTCTGCTCAGATCTCACTGGCCTTTGGCCAGCTGCATGGCAAACCCACCCCAGAATCCAGGCTTGCACATATTCAAATATGCAAGCCTAGGACAGCCTATCTGAGGCAGATCATCTGAAATCCTGCACCCTTCCTCAGTAAGGGATGGGCTTCCAGATTTGGCTGGCTTCCCTTTCTGGACAACGCACTAAAAAGAGCACATCACCTCGTGTGCTGCTTCACTCCAACCAGGAACGCTCCCCTCTGCAACGCACCAGAGGGTCAAAAATGAAATCCGCATGAAAACACAACCCAGCCTGATGCACTATAACAGCACTCTCAGGCCTCAGGAAAACTGCCCAGCTGAGCAAACCATCCCACCCAAGACTGAGGAGGCTGAACGCCCTAGATCAAAGCCTGGAATAACAATACATGAGTCACTGAGAAGAACAGATAAAAAACAACCTCTTGATTGCTACGGATATGTGAGCGCTCTCTCTTCCCTTTGGCAGCGCTACGGTGGCTTATCACACCAGGCATTCGTCCATGCAGAGGGCCTTGGAGATTCTGCTGCAGACACTGCTGCTTTTCTGGAGCACTAGAGCCGTGGTTCCCAGACATTTTCCCTGCATGACCCATTTTCCCACTACCCCAGACAGCAAGGAAGTTGCCATTTAAAAATGGTGCCCTCCCTGCGGTGTGACCTCACACGCACTGTACATGCAAGGTCACGACCCACAGTTTGGGAGCTGCTTCTCTAGAGGCACGCGCTACTCGGTGACAACAGCCTGCTTCCACACCCCAGCCCCGAAGCCACCCTCACCACGGCCTGCTTCTCTGTAGCAATGGGGTCTTGAAGGAGAGCAGGCAAGAGCACGACCTTGTCCTGCCTCATTGCTTTATGGTGGCCACAGAGGAGCTGAGATGGGCAGGGGCCGGCTCCCCGCCTGCAGTGATGCAGAGAGGCGTCCCAGACCACCAGAGACTGGCCCGTTTTCTACTGCCGCTTTGGAATGTGGCTGAATCTGTAGCAGCAGGTGCTGGAAGGAAGGAGGGTGATACCAGTCCAGCCCTCCAAGAAAAATAGCAGCCCTGCTCGCTGAGCGACCGAAGCAAGACTGGCCTCTGCACAGCCAGATTTACAGGCCCCAGCAGACGGGAAAAATCCAGTGAACATTTCAGCAAATTCAGCCTCCCTCAGAACGTAGTGAGTGATAGGTGTTAAACTCCACCCTGCCAGAGCCACAGCTGCGCCAGCCCCTCCGCCCCTCCGTGCAGGCCTGGTGAGTCGGTGACATCACCCTAACACCTTGGGGCTGTGGGAATCGCCACAGCAAGTCAGAGAGTGCTGGCGTCAGCAGGGCTGTGCGGCGTTGCTGGCGCAGAATGGTTGCTGTCTCAGACCCGAGTGCGGCTGCGGCGCTGGGGCGGATAAAGCAATCCTTGCACGTGTATAATTTGTGAGGCACTTTGGGAGGCTGTAGCAATGCCCACCTATCGTTAGTGCTAATTATCTTTATAGACGGGGCAGCTTCACTGACACAAGCGAGCAAACGGGGACCTGGTACCCCCAGCAATCAATAGCTGCAATGTCCGACCTCCTCACAGAATTGCTGAGCCCAAGACACTTTACAAGCGACGTATACAGGGGTCACATCCCCCACTGCAGCTAGTATGGGGGAGGGGGGGTGGAACATGGCAGTTGTTGTGGAACGTGGCAGCACATAGCCACCCTTCACCACTGGACAAGGCTGGAAGGGAAGAAAAGATTCATCTCCAGCCGGAAGTGCACATGGCAGATCAGTAACTGGAGGCGGACTGCAATGACTTGAGTTGGAGTTGACCAGAACACCAGATCCAACACCCCTTCTCTTGTGAAATGTGGGTGGGACGGGTAATGACCACCACTGGCCAGGTCCTCAAGCTGCCTTGTCATCCCACAGCTGCTGAGCGACGCATTGTGGCACTGATTCAGTGTCATCGGCACCATCCCCTGGCAGTGCTCGGGAACCCAGCCAGAGCTGTCATATTTGGCCATGCCACTCTTACTGAAGGAACATCAGGACTCCTAGAAGCCATCCTCAAATCACTCACCACACAAAGGGCCAGCATCCTCCAAGACACGATCGGCTTCCTCCAGAAACTCTGCAACATTAACAACCTTCCCCAGAACACCATCCTGGCCACCATGGACGTCACCTGCATCCACCAACATGCCTCACCGTGATGGCATCACTTCCTGCCTCAGAGACCTACAAGACACTGTACAGCCCTCAGAAATCCACTCCAAACACATCGCCAAATCCGTCCTCACCCACCACAACTTCACATGTAACAGAAAACACTTTGTGCAAACCCTGGGAACAGCCACAGATACTAGGACGGCTCAGCGTCTCAGGTGGTGAATGCCTTTCCCTCCCACACTGTCTGGGGGTCCCACACGGCTATATCTTTGGCCCTTTCCTCATCGCCCTGGGTGCTCTCATCCACGCATCCAGCTTTACCTACCATTTCTCTGCTGATGACCCTCAGGTCTGTCCCCTGAGCCATCTCCCTCCTTCCCGTCATGAATCCTGGCCTGTTCCTCTGACACTGCGCCATCAGCTGAAGTTAAACATGCCCAAGACTGACTCCTTCACCTTCCTTCCCAGGTCCTTTCCATTCTGCTGTGACCCAGGACCCCTTGAACTCCTCCTCTGCCCACTCCTCACACACCCAGGCTGTGCCTAAACCCGGCCACAGCTTCCTACACAACAGCTCTGAGATCTGGCCTTTCTGCACGGGCCACACAATGGAAACTCTGTTGTCTTCTGATTCCTACAGCCTTTCCTTCCAGCTCCCCAGTACACACAGCTCCCAATCCCCCAGATCCACGGGGTCACAACCCTCCTTGCCTTCCTTCTCCCCTACCCGGGACCCACAGCCCCCCATTCACACCTCCTCAGTATCCAAAGCCCCCGTCTCCCTCCCCACAGCCTCTATCCCCCGCCTCTCCAGTATTCACAGCCCCCCATTCTCAGTACCCACCGCCCCACACACTCTACTGCTCCAATACCTAAAGTCCTCCATCCCCTGTGTTCCCAGTACCTCCAACCCCCTTCCCAAGTCCCACAGCTCTTCCTCCTCCCAGTACTCAGAGCCTCCCATCCCCACCTCGGTACCCACAGCCCTCCATCCTTCCCCATCCCCAGAGCCCCCTCTGGTTCATACCAGACACAGCTGCTAAAGTGCAGGCTTGTGCCCATTGCTCTGGCAGTGCCATCCCTCCCGCTCGATCCCCGTTCTCCGCTGCATCACGTCCCAGCTCCTAGTGGCCAACATGAAGGTCCCAAGTCTCTCTGTCCCGCACCACCTGTCTGCCCTCACTGCCTCATCCCATCCCATGCGCTCTGCCAGGGATGTGAGTCTCCACACCCTGTCTGCTCTCTCCTCTCCCCGAGATTGTGGCACTTGGGTCCATGCTGCCCCCCTGGCGCCCCCCGGGAACCAGCTGACTGCGTCACTCGCTGGCACCCTTCAGTCATCTTGGCTGCGAATGTCTCCTCTCTGGAGGAGGAGGAGTGTGAGGCCCAGACCGGAAGCTGGGAGCTGGTGGCAGAGGGGACGGGGGTGCGTGGATTGCTGGGAGGGGCAGGATTTGGGGGGCTAACCGTGCAAACCAGAGCACTGATCAGACAGTGACATGCCGCCTCCCTGCTCGCTCTGCGTGCGTGTGCGCCGGGGCCTTTCCCTCCACCCTCGCCAGGCTCGGTCTGCAGACGAGCCAGGGCCTGTCTCCTCAGCATTCGGAAAGTGCTGGGCCCGTGCTGGGTACTGCCGCCACCAGCTGTCTCTCTGGCGTGCTGTACCTCGCGCGTCACGCCTGGCATGCCCAGCCCCATCCATCCATCCATCACCCCCACGTGCGCCCCGTGGGCTGCGGATCCGGAGCCCCCCCTGCCGTCCCCAGGGTGACCCGGGCCCCCTCTTTGTTTTATTAAGCGCAGCCCTGGCGGTGAGTGCCAGCCCTGCGCCTCACATAACGGATGCGTTTGTCCCGTGGTCTGACCCTGCCCGGCGGGGGCGGAGAGGGGGCGGCGGGCTCCATGCTTCTATTAAGAGCCCTCCCCGTTCTCTCTGGTGGGAGATGTGTCTGCAGAGCCCTGGCTTTCCAGCTGTGAAAGACGGTCTGAGCAGAGCAGGAGGGAGGGAGGTTTCTGCCTCCTGCCAGATCTTCCCCGTCTGCAACAGATACAGGCGCAAGCGCCCTCCCCCATCGCCATAGAAACCCGAGAGTCTGTCTGGAGACATGGCTCAGCAGCGGGGAGCCCTCGCGCACAAAGGGCCAGGCGAATAAATCAGGGAGTTCTGGGCCTGGGCCTGCCTTCCAGACGATTTATGGGCCTGGTGCGAAGCCCAGCTCGTTTGGCTGACGGATCTCGTTTCGGGATGACAGATGGTGTGTCAGCCCTTCCCAGGAGAGGGGGCCGAAGTGTGAAGGAGGGTGGCATTTGCAGACAGCACGGGATTTATGGGAGGATCTCGAACGTAAAGCAGTCAGGAGCCGTTAGCCCCAAACACGGTGTTACCGCTGAGCCAGCCACTCTGCCGGAGAGGGCAGCTCCTACCTCAAGATGGGAGCTCGCTGCTCAGACAAACCTGTCTGTCCGTCCGACAAATACTAGGCGTGCACTCCCAGCCTAGCTCAGTGCATGCAGGGGGCACCCAGCCACCTGGCCTCAGCACATAGTGCAAACTGCCCCACCCATCCCAAAGCTGCGGGGAGGTGTGGGGCATCAGGCCCAGAGAGCTGGGAACCCAGAGATGGTGGGAACCTCATCTGCGCCCCCGGGAAGATTCACTTCATTTCCATCACGGTCGTGGCACGGAGATCCCTCAGCTTCACGCTCCTGCAGTGCATTGGTGTCCCCGCTTGTGCACACACCTGCCCCACATGAAGGGAAGTACTGAGCTCACTGCCCGGAGTGTGGACGACAATTATTCCACCACCTTAGCTGCACCAGGGACCCTCTTTCTTCTAAACTTGCCTGACTTGAAAGAAAGGGCCTGAAGTCTGAGGGGCAAAGATCCCCACCAAGGGACACGGCAGGGAGCCCAGGATACCCTGCGGCGGGGAACCAGCTGCAAAACTATTGGCCGCACTGCTCGTCGAGCCAGGCCGGTCTTCCTCCCTCGCAGCCACCAGCCTGGCTCAGCCTCACAACTTGTCCCCACGTGAGGGGCTGAAACGGCAGTTGTTTATCCTGCAGCACAAACACACACACACGATCATGGAGAGACACACACACACAGACATATGGTTACGTGTGACATGCACCCACAGTCACCTACATGCATGAATATACACATGTACAAACACACACATGGACACTTGGGCACACACACGAACTTGTTGCCGAGGCGTTCGAGTCCTGGGGTGTGTGCACATGTACCCGAGTTCATTCCTGGGGGGCTGCTAATGGGCTGCACACAGAAGCTGAATGCTGCAGGGATGTATGGAGGCAGCAGTGATTTATTCACAGCTAGAGAACAGGGATTTAGGGCACTGGGTCACAAGAAAGTTATTTATATTAAGATTTATAAAGAATAAATGCACATAAAATAATTTTATGGCTGATTTGCCTTGGAATATACATCTCAAAACCTTCATCCTGGCATGTTCTGCTCCAGTAACAAAAAGATTCCTTATCGTGCAGTTTCCCCAGCACAGCTGAGCAGGGTCCCAGGGCCCATGCCCACCCCCCGCACCCAGACAGAGCTGGGCAGGACCCCAGCATCAGAGTGGTCAGTAAAGCAGGAGGAATGGATGATCCAGGCTCAGATCACCACGTCTGAAGGGCTCATGTGAACTAGAAAGTTTTTGGAATCCTCACCCAGCCAATTTAGCACAACCAGGCTCCACTTCGTGGCTGTCCATGGCTTCTTTCGATGTGATGCTTGTTCAAAGGTCATGGCCGAGCCCTTAACTTACGAAAATCAGCATATTTCCACTGAAGTCAATAGGGTGAGACTGCTTTATACCAGCCCAGCATTCAGATTGCACAGGCGCTATTTCAGCTATTTGTATCGCTGGAGTGCCTTTAGCTCTGTCTACACACAATTGTCCTACTTTAACACAACTGCTTTAGAAATTGGTTTGGTTCAGTTGGTGCGTCCCCTTGCGTAGAGGCTCTGCGTACGATTTAGAAGCACCCTACATCCTGCTGCCCAGCTGCGTGCTTGTGGCAACTCCCCTATTTGCTCCAGCTTTGGAGGCGGGGCACTGATGTCTGGATGGTGGTTTTACATTCAGACCACGTCTGTGGAGTCGCTTTCTCCATCCAACTGCAAATTCTCATGATGGATTATTTCTTGCTTTGTAATACACAGACTGTAGGAACGCCCAGGCTACTGTGATGAGGACAGCAGCTACGATGCAGATTTATTTGTCACTGTGATGAACTGGGAATTTTCTGTAATGTTTTTAGGCACGGCAGGGACTCGCCGGATTGGACAGAGTGCTGAGGGCTAGCACTTGAGCCAGCATTCTGGTCACTGTTAGTGCTAATTAGGTGACCCTGGAGGAGGGGAGAGGTGTGCTTGATTACCAGGCCAGGCTGGGGTTAGAGAGTCAATGAGCCACTTCGCCCATCAACAGGGAAGCTGTACAAAAGGGCACAGGAAGGCATGCTTGGTGGGAAGAGAAGGCGAGAAACAGAAGGCCAGGAGAGCCTGAGGACGACAGCTCCTGGGGAGAGCAACCTTGTCCTCCCCCCCTGTGGCGAAGGGGTTAGAAAGTTGAGATCCAGTGTGTGAAGCTGTGAAGACACTGCTATGTCTTCGTGGAGGGATTAAAACTCTGTACATGAACTACGCAGGGATGTTTACAAGTAAGAAGGTCTTAGAGCTGCCTGTGTTTGGGTGCGGTACACTGCCCCCTCACAACTTGAGGGCTGGTCCGGCATTTGTCTGTGTCTGTGCAAACAGAAAACCTAATGGAGAAGCTGGTGTAGAGGTTTGGCAGGCCTGGCGATGGCGGGAATGCTGCAACGGGTGGTGGAGCAGCAAAGAGAGCTGCAGATGAACTTCTAACAATGTCACTGTCACGCGGGCTGGCTTGCGTGGGGGGGCATTTAGTATATTGTGTGACATCAGCATGGCAGAATCACGGTAATGCGTGTGAGATACATCCTGTCAGGTACCGTTAGAAAGAATATGTCGTGCTGAGTGAGGGAATGATACTTATGTTCATGTATTGTATGTCAAATGAAAGTTATGGATGCATTTGAGATTTCTGTATGTCAATTTGGGCTGGCTGAGACACACCCCAGACAGAGAGGCGGCAAGACAATAGCCTGCTTGATGGCCCATTGAGACACTCACAGATGGGAGGGGCCCGTCACTGGACTAGGGATTGCTACCCAGTGGGTGCACAGAGGGTTAAATCGGCTTTGGGGGCAGAGGCTGTTAAAGGATTGGCTGAAACCAACCCAGACCACGGGAGGATCCGGAAAGACAACGGGAGCCCGAAGGACTGAACGATGTAACACCTAACAACAGGAAACCAGGTGGAGCATGACCTCAGCATGGGTCTGCAGGAGGAAGGACAATGGACCGAGAGGTGTCAGGTGGATGGGATGAGAGCTGGCTCCCCTGGGACTGACAAAGAAGAGAGTCAGCACAAGGATTCCACAGCAGCTTGGCTGTCTGGAGCGCTGGCTTGGCCAAGATGGACTGTGTGTTAACCTTTGCTTCCCCGTGCTAATCCAAGGACTCGCCAGTGCTGTGTTCCAGTTGACTAACACATCTGTTTTGGAAAGGCTGCCAGGTGTCTCTACAAATCCGTGCTGAGGTGCAGTGGTCCCTGAACAGTGTAAACGTCTCTGACCAGCAGATGTGTCTCAGTGGACTCTCCGGGCAGAGCTCACGGTGTGAAACAGGAGCGCTGGAGCCCTGAGGCTCAGTGTCAGCCACACTGAGGGCATGTGACCTGTCCTTAAGGAAGAGTGGGACCCCTTGGTGGTCTTTCACACTGACGAGATTCCTCCACGGGATTGTTTTAAAGCTGGGGCATAGCACTGCTCCTGTGAGTCTGGGAGTGTCTACACTGCAGAGTGAAGTCAACTTACCTAAAGTCGACTTGCACCTGCTGATTTTTGAGAAGTTGCTGGATCGTGTCCACACCACGGTCCTTGTGCCAGGCTCATGCGTCCACACTCTCCACGATTGTTTCGGCAGTCAAAGCAATGCACTGTGGGTAGCTATCCCACAGTGCAACTAGCCGCGGTGGCTGTTGGGACGAGATTCATCACCCCGTGATGCAACGCTCCTTCCCCCTCCCGTCTTCCCCCAAACAAACAGGAAACCGATTTTCACGCCTTTTGTTTATGCCGCGCGCTCGCCATTGCTGCAGAGACATGGAGCCAGCTCAACTCTGCACTATTATTGTGAGCGTCACAAATACATCTTGGCTTATCATGGAGTATTTTCAAAGAAGAGCAAGAACCCAAAGCACAGGCAACCGCTGTGCCACCGAGGCTGCCCTGCTACAAGCCATCGAGCGGAACAATTCCCGATTGCTGCAGGCCATAACACATCATCTGCAGTCCGTGGAGCGCCGGTTCTGGTCCCGGGAAACAAGCACAGACTGGTGGGACCGCGTCATTATGTAGCTGTGGGATAATGACCAGTGGCTGCAAAACTTTCGCATGCGAAAGGCCACTTTCCTTGAACTTTGCTCGGAGCTGGCCCCGTCCCTGAAGCGCATGAACACTCGCTTGAGACAAGCTCTGATGGTGGGGAAGCGAGTGGCCATCGCTCTGTGGAAGCTGGCAACCCCTGACTGTTACCGCTCGGTTGGGAATCACTTCGGAGTCGGTAAATCTATAGTGGGAGCTGCCGTGATTCAAGTGTGCAGGGCCATTAATAGACTTCTGCTACAAAAGCTAGTGACTTTGGGAAACGTGCAGGACATAGTGGATGGGTTTGCCGTGATGGGATTCCCAAACTGCGAGGGGGGGGGTTCCATTGATGGCACGCACATCCCTATCTTAGCTCCTGCCCACCTCTCGACTGAGAACATAAACTGCAAGGAGCACCAAGCTCGGACGCTGTATGTTCTGGCTGGCTGGCCCATCTCCAGGTGTCTAGGAAGAGCCCGTCTGTACACACCCCACCTCATCCTTCGGCATTTCCCTCCTCCTCCATTTTCTCCTGCCACAGAGGATGTCTTTCCCTGTGTTGGTGCTTTAGGAAGGTAGCTACGGCATGCCAGCCTCTCTTGCTGCTGATGGTCAGAAGTGCACGTGTGGCAGGTTTTGATCTCACTGCCTTGGAAACATAAACAGCCACTGGAAGGGAACATTTCACACCAATCAGCTTCCTGCAGGCTGGGACTGGCCTTGCACAGATTGACCAGGGAGGAGAGCATTTCCCCTAATTCCAGCCCCTCGGTGGGTGTTCCTCAGGATCGCAGAGGGGCAGAGGAGCTCCGGGCTGGCTGTGGTGCTGTGCCAGCAAGACGACACAACAGGGAGAGGGCAGGAATGGGGAGAACCCTGGCCTGACCCCGACCCACGCTGGCCAGCAGAGCTGATCCGGCACAAAGGGAGCACGTCACGTGCCCTGCACAGCACCAGTGGCGCTTCTGCGAGGTTTCAAAATGCGAGCATAGCTCGGTCGTGCGCTGCTGTCTCTCTTCCCTGCCGGCGCTGCATGCTCCTGTGCGTCCATCTGTCTGCAGCAACACAGCCTACCACAGGGCTTGCTGGCCAGGGTTTATTTGGCAGCGAGAACACGAGCTCATTCTCACAAGCTTCCCAGGCCTTGCGGGGGCTGCAGATGGCACCAGAACCTGTTTTGACTAGTCAGAGACCAAACGTGTCTTGAGTGGAACAGACTGTCTGTGCCAACTGCATGGCGCAGAGGCCTATGTCAGCAACCACCTGTGCTGGAGCAGAGGCCCAGGGACTGTCCTGCAGAACCGGGGGCTCTGCTTGCTGGAGTGGGCAGCCTTTTTGGGAGCAGGGTGCCCCAGGCTGTGACTGTGAACCAGATCACCCCGCAATCCATGAGAATGGCAGAGCGGGCTGCGCTGGTGGGGGAGGGGCACGACATGTGAAAGAAGGAAAGCACAGTTTAAATGTAATAAAAACCTTACAGGAATCCAGCTGCACCCTAGAATCTCTCTGGATAGAAATTCCATGCTCGAATAAGCAGGGTACAGCAGGAGGAATACCCTGCCGGCCGCCTGGCTAGGATGGTGCCGGTGGTTGTGAAATGTTCAGGGAGATTACCGAGGCTACAAAACCAGAAAACCCATAATAATGGGGGATTTCAATTGTCCCCATATTGATGCAGAGATCAAAGTTTCTAGACACGGAAAGTGATTGCATTTGGAACCATAAATAAAGTGATTTGACAGTGACTGGGGAAACACTTCCGTCTCTGGAACATCCACGCTCCCTGAATCTGCCCCCGCGGGCTGTGAGCCCAGTGGCTTTGAGGGGTGAACACCTCACAGTTTCCCATCAGAGAGAGCTTTACTCTGAGGGGAGGGTGTCAGAATTCGTCAGAGCAGCGCCCCTTGATTCAATTTGGGGAGTATGTAGGGCAAGGCGAGTGCAGGCTCTGGGCAGGGGAATCTCCACAATGGGGATTGCCAGAGGAGTGGGCAGGAGTCAGGGACCCTGACTGCATCCCAGTGGCATACGGAGGGTCTCCGGCACCCGGGGGTCAAGCCTACATTTGCATCCCCTGCCTCTTGCGTAGGGCAGGAGGGGTCCTGGCACTGCCCCCCCCCAACTGCCCCAGGAAGGGAGGGTGGGTCTGTACCTGTGGGGGGTGAAGTGCGGGGGGCGGTGCAAATGCAGGCTTGGCCCCGCCGCCCCCCACTCCATGCACTTACCCAGCGCCTGCCTCTCCCACTGCGGCCCCATCGCAAAGGGCTGGCCTGGCGCCCCCACTTACCCACCACACCAGCAGCCTAACAGTCCGGCGCCGGCTCAGATGGGGTGACCTCGCCCCCTGGCCTCGGGGGCGGGTGCTGGTTCGGGTTCAGCCCTTCATGACGCGTGGGGGGGGGGGGCGGCGTGCAGGAACGGAAGTGGGAGCAGCCACCTTTCAGCCTCCTGCCCCCTCCGTGTCGCAAAGGGCCGGGCCGGCACCCCAGCCCCGCAGCCCGGTGCCCCTCAGAACCTCCTGCGCCCCCCCACCCCTGCAGCCCAGCGCCCAGGGGCCTGTCCCCTCCCACCCTCCCTGGTACGCCACTGCCATATCCTCAGTTTAATGCAGCGGGAGCTCAGCGGCCGGTGCTCTCCCCTCCCTGGAGCTGGCCTCTGAAGCTCCTGAAAAGTTCCACGTTCAGACTGGAACCATCTTGGCTCCCGGAGCGAGAGGAAGCCGGTCTCTCTCCTACGCCTCGTATCACACTCACTCCCACTGCTGCCGAGTTCTGGCAGCCAGCGAGAAGGGCACGGAACAGGCTGTTCTGTCCCTGGAGCCGTCTCAGGCCATGCCCTGCAGGGGAAGGTGTATGCAGCAGCTGCAGGTGGGAAGCGATTTCCCTGCGCCTCGTCGCACTGGGGGGGCAGGAGCAGCCGGGAAGGCTGTGCTCCGCTTGCGCTCCTGATCGGTCATCCTAGACGCTGTCAGACACCCGAGGCTGACGGCGGAGCGAGGAGAACTCACTCAGCTGTGGGTCAGCCTGGGGGGTGCCCCACAATGGATCCAGGGAGACCCACGGAGGGTCAAGATCCCTGGAGAAATCCTGCTGACTTTTGGTCACTGTCTGAGGGCAGGGCCATGCCCAGTGCGGGCCGCCGGGCTCGCTGCTAGGCAGTGACTCCCCAGGGTGAGGGGCCCTCGCAGGGTAACAAAACTCCCTGCTAACGCTACAGTTTTGGCACAGAAACGTTTAGTAAATTTCGTGGCAGAGGTGCAGGAAAAAAAACCGCTAAGCCATGGAGAGGGCACTGAATCCTGTCGCCTTGCTATGTGGACATACACAAAGGCAGGGGAGGAGCCACTGAGCCTGGACTCAATTAATT
Source organism: Emydura macquarii macquarii (assembly GCF_026122565.2). Taxonomy (NCBI): domain Eukaryota; kingdom Metazoa; phylum Chordata; order Testudines; family Chelidae; genus Emydura; species Emydura macquarii. Next base: position 52,304,869 of record NW_027132905.1, read on the forward strand.
ACGGGGGACAACGAATGAAAAAACAGGGACGGGCGTGAAGGTCAAAGGGCAAAACAGAGGGAAACGGACGGGGACCCGGAGCAGATTAGGGCTCCAGTGGCGGAGGGCTGGCTAAGCCTGTTTTCATCCCGCACCGTGTCACAAAGTGAATCATGATCATAAGCCCCATTTTAAAGATGGGCAATTGAGTCCAAGCCTTACGAAGTGGGTGAGGATGCTGAATCAGTGAGCGTGACCACGTAACAGCAGAGCGCGAATGTCCAGAGCGGTCACAACAGGGCATTGTGGGATACCTCCTGGAGGCCATGAACGTCGAATTACGTTACGCTCTGTCTACACTGATGCAAAATCGAACCAATAAAATGGATTTAGGCGCTATGCCCTTTGCGGAGGTGGTTTCATTACATTGACTTTTGCCACGAGTTAAGTCGACAGGACTGCCGTGCCAGTGTAGACGCAGGCTTTCGGAGATCAACGTAAGTGACGTTACGTCAACCTCCGTTGCCAGTGTAGACTAGGCCTCTGTCTCTCTCTCAGGCTCCCCGCTTCCTGCCTCTGTCCCTCCACTGTCCCCCTCTTCTCCTCCAACTGCCACTTTCCCTCCCTCTGAGGGAAAGGGCTACCTTCTCTCCATAAAACAATGGCAGCTCATTCACCCTGAACACACCCAAAATCGTAGAATCATAGAACCAGAGGGCTAGAGGGGACCGCAAGGGTCATCTAGTTTAGCCCCCTGCCAACATGCTGGATTTGTTGTATCTAAACCATCCAAGACAGATGGCTACCCAGCCTCCTTTGAAAACATCCACTGAAGGAGCTTCCACGACATCCTTAGACTGTGTGTTCCATTGTCCCCCTGTTCTTATGGTTAGGAGGTTTTTCCTGAGATTTAATCCTAAATCTGCTCTGCTGTAGTTTGAATCCATGGCCTCATGTCCTGCCCACTGTGGCAAAAGAGAATTTCTCTCCATCTTTTCAAGTATTTGAAGATGGCTGTCATGTCCCTCCTTAATCCCCTCTTTCCCAAACTAAACACACCCCGTTCCTTCAGCCTTTGCTCATGGCTTGCGTTCCATCCCTTTGAGAATCTTTGTCATTGCCTCGGGATCCTTTCCAGTTTCTCTACATCCTTTCTATACATTGGTGACCAGAACTGGACACGGTACTCCAGCAGAGGCCTAACCAGCAATGAGTAGAGCGATACTGTCACCTCCCGTGACTTGCATGCTGTGCCTCTGATAATGCAACCCAAAATTGCATTTGCTCTTTTTGCGATGGCATCGCATTGCTGACTCATGTTGTGGGTGTGATTCACCACAACTCCCAGATCCTTCTCAGCAGTGCTGCTGCCAAGCCAGTTATCCCCCATTCTGTATTTGTGCCTTTGGTTTTTCTTCCCTAAGTGTAGCACTTTATATTTGTCTTTGTCAAATTTCATTTTGTTGTCTATAGCCCAGTTCTCCAATTCATCAAGATCCCTCTGAATTTCAGCTCTCTTCTCCACAGTGTTGGCAACCTCCACCCCAGCTTTGTGTTATCTGCAGACTGGATCAGTATGTCCTCCACACCTACATCTAGGTGTGACCCGACCATGCCTAGGACAGCCCACCTGAAAATGCCAAGGTCAGGGCAGGCTGCAAAAGGAGAGAAGATACTCCCAGAACTGGTGGGTAACACTGAAGTTAGATTCCCTGACCAGTCACAAAAAGTGCTCCTGATTTCCCACACTGGTTAACAAGAAGTTACAACAAGAACTACACAGCCCCTTTTATTGCATTTCAGTATCTGTCTCCCAATCAGCAACTACGTCCAATAAAGAGATAAGTTATTTAAAATTCTGTTCCCATTACCAAAATGTTCTCCTGATCCGCGAAAGATCAGCCACATTACCAGGTCAATATAAATCTTACCCAAAATACCACGCTGCCAGCCAATCCTTCAGTGACTAAAACTAAAGGTTTATTATAAAAGGAAAGAAACAAACAAGATGAGAGATGTTAAGTGGTCCAAGAAATCAGATACATACAAATGACTTCAAAGTCCATATATATCAGATTCTCAGCAATATTGGAGTTTGCAGGGTTATACAATACCTCTGCTGTACATCCCGTACCTGGATGGGTCTCAGTCCTTTGTTTCACAGCTTCAGATGTAGAATAGTTGCTTCAGAGGTAGGAAACAGGAATGAAGACAAAATGGAGATGGTGCAGCTGCATTTTATAGTTTCTGCCATGAGGTTTGTACTTCCTTTGTCCCAAACACAGCCCCACAGCACATGGCATGGAAAAGCCTCAGAGTCCCCTGTCCGGGCATGTTCTTACATATTCTGGTGACTCATAAGGTGCAGCCCCAGGATTCTTTCATTTGAGGTCCCTCGATGGGCCATTAAGCAGCTTAGTGCTGCTGCCGTCCTGTCTGGGGTGTCACCCAGAAACACCGCACGAGTTTGAAATACAGGTGTACCAGACACATTCAGAACTCATAATACAAAACTGATACATAAAAACATGCTTCACAGTCTTAGCGAATCATGACTTTTCCATCGGTACCTTGCAGGGACTATCCTTTACGATAGTTATTGCAATTCTGTATTATTGGTACCAGTAACATTATAAATGGTCGTTCTTAATCCAGACGGCGTCACACCAGGTCATTAATAAAGATGTTAAACAATACCAGATTCAGAACAGGTCCCTGTGCAACCCCACGTGAGACCTCCCGCCAATCCAACACCATTCCAGTAATAGTGACTCTTTGTCTGTGGTTGTTTAACCAGTTATGTACACACATGCAAAACCAGGCTCTGAAGTGTTCCAAGCCTGTGTTTGCCACACACTGGGACTAGGCAGCAGGGGATGGATCATTGCTGATGCCCTGTTCTGTTCATTCCCTCTGAAGCACCTGGCCTTGGCCACTGTCAGAAGACAGGACACTGGGCTAGATGGACCGCTGGTCTGACCCACTATGGCTGTTCTTATGTTCAATTAATGGTAGTTCCGTCGAGCCCACAATTCGCCAGTTTACTTATCAGAATGTCATGGAGGACTGTGCCAAAAGCCTTGTTGAAATCCAGGTATATTATGCCCACCGCGTTCCCCCTCTCCACTAAGTCATATTCCCCCGTTACATGTTTACCCATGGGAGTTTGTGTGGTGTATATGCATGGTGTGTGTGTGTGGAGGGGAGTGGGAATGACTGACCGATTCGCCCAGCTGTTCCAGAGCCAAGACAATGGTTCTGGCCTCCTCCCCGAGACGCTTGTCTCTTGCTTCATTCCTCTTGCCTGGCTGGAGAGAGCCATGCCCTCGCTCTGTCTCCTACCTCTCATAGCACCTTTCCCACAAGCCGAGAGCGTGCCATGCCAGTAGAATGATTCTGCACGCCCAATCCATCCTGTGTCTTGGCTGGTGCTCCCGGGGAGGGCGTCCCATCCCGCCAGTCGAGTGGGCTGGTGCTCATCAGCTCTGTGCGAGGAAGCCGCCAGCCTGGGACAGGCACCGCACGTGTTACCTCTCAGCCGGGGACGTGCCAGACACAGGTCGGAGGCTGACGGAGGCTTTTGGGATTGGCGCCCTCTCCTGGACTCACACGGGGGCATTTGCCGTGCACGCCTGCCTGTAGCACGAGAGTGAAGGGAGGAGAGTCGTCCCAGCAAATGTCTCCCACACTGCAGGAGAACGAGCATGATGGATTATCAGCGTCATGGCTCTGGTCGCACTGCCCTGGCTCAGGGAGGTGCTGGGGGAGCTGCCAGGATACAGGCCCTGCCACCAAGGTGCAGCAGGATGGGGGAAGAGGCGGGAGTTGTTTTTCTGCCTCTGAAAAGTCACCCTTCTTTGCTGGGGGCTGCGTATCCAGGGCTGCGTGGTCCCAGCTACCGCGCCGAGGCGCTTTTGTGTTGCCTTTGCCTGGACCCCTGTACCCCGCTGCGCCATGGGGCCCCCTTCAGCTACACTAGCCCCATAACTCCGTGCCAATGCAAGTATGTTGTGTCTCCGCGAACTCCCCTTTTCTCCCCACCCTCACCCGGACGCACACAGCTGGGGCTGCAAGATGGAAACACTCAGCGATGTACAGTCCATCTAGGATTGGTTTCACACCCTGTTCTCCATTCCCCAGGCTCAGCTCCTGCAATGTCCGGTCCCCCAGGCAGGTATGTGCTAGTGAAAGGGGAGCTGGTAGGAGTCTTCAGGAGCTCATCTCCCTGGGTCCTCGCTGCGCTGTTCTTCAGGCAGCACTGCTCCCCAGCCTGCACTTCTGGCTCCTCTGCCCTGCTCCCTGGTCCCAGGCTGGATCCTCCTTCTAGCAGGCTCCATGGAAGCGCGCAGGTAGCAGGCACGGTAGGTCAATGCTTCCCCCTTGTGGGGAAAGCTGGAGAACAAGAGATGGCTGCAGGCCGGTCGGGGAAGGGCAGGCACGGGAAATAAAATGTCAGGCACCTCACTGCAGCAAATGGCGAAATTCCAGGCCTGAAGTGCTGAATCCTGTGGCATTCGGGAAAAACACTGAATCATGCTGGGGCAAAGAAACCGTGGCGCCTGGACTGAAACGAACGTGTCGATCCACATCTCCTTGTGTTCAGTCACCCAACAACCTCCCTGGGCTCTCCGACACCGAACAGCCTCTCCTGTGAGCTCAGACACCAAGCGGCACCTCTGATGTGCTCAGACCGATACTCAGATGCCAATCAGTGCATTTACCCGGACAGCACCTCCTGGTGAGCTCAAGCAGGAGAGGGGGGAAAGGAGGAGAAGCTGAGAATTATCAACCAGTTACTGCCTCTGACTCTCTGCCCCAGCCCAAGGTAGAACAGCCTGGGGGCTGCTCTAACCTGCACCGGCTGGCAACAGCCCCCAAGAGACCATGAACAAGATGGAGATAGCCAGAGCACTGCGCACTCCCGTCCCTGCCCCTCCTCATCCCCAGACCTCCTGTGCCAGTAGTTGTGGAGAGGGAAGCAGAGGTGCCCAATAGGCTGAGTCTGGACCCACTGAGGAATCTCCCACACCTGGGAATCCCTGGTGGGGGCTTGTGAGGCATTTGCTCCCCTGCTTAAGAAAGCTGGCCGTAGACTCTGCCCCAAGCATTGGCTGTGGTCCTTGACCTTTCTGAAATCAGGTGTTGGGTGCACCGGCTGAACGGGCTGGACTCCACCATCGCAGAGACAGCTGCGTAGGGTCTCTTGTATCCGCAGCGAGGGAAAGATTATCAGTGTGTCCTGCCAGTCTGTCGGCAGCATGGAGCACAGGCGGCTCACACTTAGAGATGTCTGCTGTCCAGTTAGGTACAGCCGTCTCCATGGGCAAAGCAAAGTGAGAGAGGTAATGACTTACTCATAATCCAGGGGGAACAATTGCCCTGGGCCTCACCCAAACCTTTCTCCAGCCGTGTGCCTAGAACCAGCAACCACTGGGGCCAAGCCATGAGCTCCAGAGCCATTTGCTCGGACACTGACATTCTCCGTGCCAACAATCCGAGGTGACTCCTGTTCTGGAGTGAACAAGAATTGGGTGAAGCCCCACTGAGGCTGTCTCGCTGCCCTTTGCACCGTGCAGCAGGGGAAGGCGGAGGTGGGGGAGTGACATCTAGGGCGCATGGTGCAGCGGCAAGTCTTAAAACCCGCCACGGTGGAGAAAGGCTGGTGAGCCCTGAAGACACAACACTCTATGGTTCCTCAGAAAACCGTGCACAGGACACATGCAGCTTCGGGGGGGCTGCCTTGACGGTCTGAAGGTGAAAAGTACCTAGACTGGAAATGGAAGAGTCAGGGGAACCAGACAAGAAGAGGCAGAATCCGTTGAGACTTGCAGGGAAATGCTGAGGCTGGAGAAAAGCAGAATGAATTAATGCTGACAAAGGAGCTAGTGGGAATTAGAAGGAATTCTACCATAGAAAGCAGAGAAAAAGCAAGTACAGGGAAAAGTCCGTCCATTGATACATGAGAGAAGAACTAACGTTAATGAGAGCTCGGAGACAGCCGAGAAAATGAACAGCTTCCAGTTGTGATTGCACTCACAGCGGAGCAGACAGTCGTCGGGCACCCTCCGTCACACTCTGCCTGATGAAGTGCCTGGCAGCTTAGGGAGATTCAGTCAATCGGCTCAGGCTGGGATTTTCATAGGAACCCAAGGGTGCCCAAATGCATTGGCCGCCTTCTCCCTTAGGCGTCTTTGCAAATCACAGCCTAAACCAACGGCAAGCTTCTCCAACAACGGCTGTGAATATTCATCGATGCTGCTCAGTTCAGCCCTGTCGCTACCTCCTCATCCACTTTGCGAACACTCCTGCGTTTGGAGCAGAATTTGGGGAACGGCTGCTTTTCCTACAACCCCTCGTATCCCCGCAGGAGCCACAGGGCGCCTGCTCCACTCTTCTCCCGCCATATTGCTCTGCGGTTTAAGAAGTTGCCAGCACCCAGTCAGGGAGCAGAAACAATACCCTCTGGCTTCGATGACCAATCACAGACCGCAAACAAGGAACAGCGAAGAGCTGAATGCAATAGTTTGCAAACCCTCCTACCCTAGAAATTGTTTGTGTGAGTTAGTCAGCGAACTGTTGCAATAACAAACACATTCCCCGGAAGCAGAACTGGTGCTGACAGAGAAAAAAGGCCTCAGACCACTACAGACAATACATGCATAGCCCCGCCATGTAATACGGCTCTCCTGCCGCCTTTTGGAATGGGGAGCAGACGCGGGAATTCATCCAAGCTTTGCTAATGTCTGAAGTCTCCTTTCTGAAGAATGTGGGCCTCATCCCCCGCACAGCTGCATTGGAGCCAATGGAGAACCACCAATGTACCCAGATGAGCAGCTGGCCCTATGTTTGTTGGCTGGTCAAATTATTTGCTGCAAGGAATTCATCGGAAGACTTGTGCTTTTTGTCAAGTATATTCCTGCCCCTTCAGCTGGCACCAGTGCCCTGTTCCAGCACCAGCAGCACTTCTCTGCCAAGCTGTGACAGATACAAGGGCCTTGCCAGGTTGGCTTCCCAGTGCAGAAGAAATGAGTGGAGTCTGGGTAACTTGCTTTGTTTGCACACGTGCACCAGTCCTGAAATGAGGTGGTCACACAGCAGGCAGGGCAATTCCTTCTTCCGGGGATCCCAGCCCAGCACCAATGCCCGGTGATAGGGTTTGAAGGGATCTCAGGAGGTCATCTAGTTCTACCTCCTGCTCACAGCAGGACCAACCCCAACTAAATCACTCTAGCCAGGGCTTTGTCAAGCCGGGCCTTAAAAACCTCTAAGGATAGATCTCCCCCACTGCAACTTGAGACCATTTCTCCTTGTTCTGTCATCTACTACCATTGAGAACAGCCTAGCTCCATCCTCCCTGGAACCCCCTTTAAGGTAGTTAAAGGCTGCTATCAAATCCCCCCTCAATCTTCTCTTTTGCAGACTAAACAAGCCTAGTTCCCTCAGCCTCTCCTCATAAGTCCTGTGCTCCAGCCCCCTAATCATTTTTGTTGCCCTCCGCTGGACTCTCTCCAACTTGTCCACATCCTTTTTGTAGTGGGGGGCCCAAAACTGGACACAATACTCCAAATGTGGCCTCACCAATGCCAAATAGAGGGGAATAATCACTTCCCTCCATCTGCTGGCAATGCTCCTACTAATGCAGCCCAATATGCTATTAGCCTTCTTGGCAACCAGGGCACACTGCTGACTCATATCCAGCTTCTTATCCCCTGTAACCCCCAGGTCCCTTTCTGCAGAGCTGCTGCCTAGCCCATCAGTCCCCAGTCTGTAGCTGTGCGTGGGATTCTTCCGTCCTAAGTGCAGGACTCAGCACTTGTCCTTGTAGAACCTCATCAGGTTTCTTTTGGCCCAAGCCTCCAATTTGTCTAGGTCGCTCTGTATCCTATCCCTGCCCTCCAGGGTATCTACCATTGCCCCTAGCTTAGTGTCAACATACTCTCCTGCTGCTCACACACCCCCTCTCTCCCAAAGTTGCCTTGCACAATAGCCTGCATAACCCCACACTAACAACAACACAGCTTGTCTTTCCAAGAACCAAAACTAAGAAAAAGGACTTGGAAAATTGTGTGTCACATTGCTGTCCCCGAGTCGGTGCAGCCACCCCCTGCCCTTGCACCAGCCTTTCTGCACGTTCTGGTCACAAGCAGATATTCACAATAGAAGTTGAACTCATGAACACACGGTGTGCTGGTGAGCTGAGGACAAAAGAGAGTGCTTTGCACATTCACACTAGAGCACGTGGCATGCTGGTGAGCTGAGGACAAAAGAGAGTGCTTTGCACATTCACACTAGAGCACGTGGCGTGCTGGTGAGCTGAGGGCACAAAGGGAGTGCTTTGTGCACTTTTATTTTTTGTAACATTTCTGCACTCATTTCTACAGTAAGTGAGGGGAAGCATAGCACCTCCCCTGGTTTTCCCCTTTCTTCCTGTCTTTCTTTGATCCTCTTATCAGCTTTTGGGTTTTTCCCATCTTTTCTCAGGCCGTTTTACTCTACTGTTTAAGTCTCTTTTTCCCATTTGCCTGTAACCTTGGGGGTGATCATTGTCACTACAGGGTCAACAAGGACAGGTGCAGAGTCCTCCACTTAGGACGGAGGGTGTGTGCAGGTCAAGTCATCCCCCGGGAGAGAGAGAAGGGCCAGGGTGTAAGTGTAGGAGATGTAATAGGGCACCTGGCCAGGAGCATGGGCACACCCGGGGCACGTCTATTCTGCAACCACCCGTGTGACTGCAGCTCCTGCAGACCTACCGAGCTGGCTTTAGCCAAGCCGTAAAGCTGCAGCAATGCACACGTCCGCGTGAGCTGCACCAGCCTGCTAGAACCCTGGGCAATCCTCCTCCAGCTAGCACGCACTGAAGCTCATTCTGCCGCAGCAGCTTCCTGCTCCGGGACCTGAGCTACCAAATTCAAGCTAGCCCCAGTATGTCGGCTGGAGCTGCTGTCTTAGACATGCCCACAGGCCCTGTCGCTGCCTGGTTCTCTGGCAGGCAAACTGTGTGCGTCGCACTGTGACCACGGCAGCCTGTATCCAGGCCTAGAGCAAGCATCCATGGACTGGATGGCAGTGACACTCTACACTGGCGACTGTGATGCATAGGTACGCGCATCCCACATGTACCATCTCTGCCAGCCTGGCTGCATAGCTCTGTGCGGGAAAATGTGTGCTGCAATTATACGATATGTTTACGTATCGGTGTGCAAAGTCTCTGTGTGGGCCTGTGGACTTGTCAAGTGTCTGTATGTTCCTATGCATGTATGTCTCCATGGGTGTCCGGCTCTGTCTGTGGCTGTGACTTGTACGTGTGTGTGTGTGTGTGTGTGTTTGTGTGTGTGTGTGTGTGTATTTTTAACCTGACCTCCTCCTGAACTTGCGTCTGTGGGCTTGGCTACCAGAGGTGTCTCAGAGCCATAGGCCTCTCAGAAGCAGTTTTGGGGATCCAGTTAAATAAGTTCCTAATTGTTTCCAAACAACTGTCTTAGAGTGTGTTGTTAGTAAAGCATCTGCAGGAGGCTCTTTCCCCCAGTGTCAGGTCCCCCAGTCCCACACAGTGCACGGAGCAGGCAGCTCAGAAGGGTGGCAGAGCCACTGGACACACTGCAGAGACCTGCTCAGTCCCAGCTGCTGGAAAATCAAGCTGTCCAGCCGCTCCCGTCCCAGGTGTCTCACGGAGCTGGTTGAACATGATCCATCAAGCTGTTTACCCTGCCCATTTCGCAACAGTTTCCAAATAAAATCTTCACTGAGCAATTATTTCCATGATTTGTCTCTCTCCAGCCACAGATAGTCATCAGCGTGCTCGTCCGTAATGTCTCTTGGAACCGCGCTCTGCAGATGGCTTTAGAGCGGAGATAAAAGCCAGGGATGTGCACTCAGAGGTGCTCTCAAGTTGTAAAATGAATGAGAGGTCTCATCTGCGCCACTTACGCCAGCATTGCCAGTCCACAATGCGCAGGAGGCAAGCCTCAGAAATCATGACATTACCTTAGAGCTTTTAGAAAATAATACCTGGGGAGGGGGGAGGGAGGGAGGGATGTGTTCTGCGCCTTCTAGTTTCTGAGATTTAGGCTGCCCTCATGCCATGGTTTCAAGTTTTCTCTGCAGCTATGAAGGCTGGAAACTTACCTTTATTTTAAATGAAACTGAGATTCTCATGTATTCACCAGACTCCTGCACCCAGGGCTTTCAGGGAAACACCAGTTCTCATGAGATTCAAGATACAATCAGAAGAGTGGCAACCCTGCAAAGCGTGCTCAGAGCTGAGGTTTTGCTTTAGACGGCAGCTCTAGTACAGCACCTGCAGTATTGCCAACCCCAAATGTTAACAAATTCAATCCCCCTTTAACAAATCAAGCCTCGGCTAGCTGTGTAGAATGGGAGTAGGTCAAGGAACCAGAGGTGGTGAAGAGGCAGGATGTGGACAGTGACAGAGCAGAAGAGAGGAAGCTCGGGGGGAAATGGCACAAGGGTCTGTGACCAGCACAGCACAGCACACTCCCCTCCAGAACCAGAATGGAGCCCACGTTTCCTGAGTCTCCGTTCTTATCTGTGACATAGACAGTGTGTGTCTCCATCAAGGATGACAACCTACTACTGCTATCAGTTATTTCCTTAGCTCAGCTGGCAGAGGGCTGGGCAGTGGATCTAATGGTTCTAACTCGGCTGGTGACATGTATGGATGTCAATATGATGCCGTGTGATGGCACTTCTGCTTTTTCAGTTTGCTTTGTTAAAATCTTAGAAAATTACACATAAAAATCTACGTCAAAAGAACATTGAGGCTCCAAAGTCAAATGTTCAGAAATTGCCCATGGAATTTTAATTCAGCCCCCTGGTTCCTGGGCACTGTGGTTCAGTCTTTAACTACATGAGCACAGATTCGTCTCCCACAGGATCCCTGCCTCATGCAGTGCGCAGGATGGGCCTTGTCTGGAGACGAACCAGGGTTGTGTGGTAAAGACGGCTGTTGTCCGTAGGACACCTGCAGACGTTGGAAGGTGGACAGTGAATGCGGCTGGGGCTGCAGGAAGAGAAAGGAGGGTCCCATGCTTAAGGCAGTTGAATGCGTGACTTGAGACCCTGGGGTGTGATTTGTAGAAGTTGTGAACACTCCCAGCTGCAGCTGAAGGCAATGGGAGCTGTACGTTGAACGTATAAATCGGTACCTGATGCTAAGTACTCTGAAATAATCAGGTCCTAGGTGCCTCAAACCGGGCATCCAAAATATAGTGGGCACTTTTGACCTTAATCGCTCTGTGCCTCAGTTTCCCGTTTGTGAAATCGGGATAATCGCCCCTCACCTCACAGGGTGTTGTGAAAATAAATGAATGAATGTGTGTGACGCTCTCGCAGTGAGCACCATAGAAAAGCCCACGAGGAAATGAACAATTCAGAGCCAGGTGTGAACAGCGTACAGCACATAAGGCTGGGGACTGCACATTGAATAATGAGGAGAAAATTGCAGCCTTCCTATGTTCTTTGCACACCGTTTTTGCGTGTGTAATAATGATACAGAGCCAGATTCACAGCTGTTGTAAATCGGCAAGTAAGCCACGATCTCTATATAATTTCTAATGACATGGTCTCAGATCCTGTATATCCTCATACAGTGTCTTCTGCAACCAGAAATGCACAGGCTTTGCTAAGGTACATTGGACTAAAGGGAGCAATGCGCACAGACTAATGCAGTACGTTACACGCTGTGCAGAGCGGGACAAGGTGGGTGAGGCAATATCTTTTATTGGCCCACCGTCTGGTGGTCGGAGAGACAAGCTTTCGAGCCGCACAGAGCTCTTCTTCAGGCCTGGGAAAGGTGCTCTCGGCATCACAGCAACATGCAAGGTCCGTGTGTGGGGCTAAGGGGCTGCGGTGGGTTGGGTGAATTATCGGGGGTACCGGTAGCTGTGCCTGGGCTTTGGGAGAGGCAACAGAGGGAAGGACAGCATACGCCATGCATCACGGCTCTGCCCAGGCCTTCAGCTCCCCACAACCACTGCACAGCGTTGGAGGGCAGGTGTGAGGCACGTGCCCTTGCGCCCCACACTGCCGACAATAGGAAAAGCCAAGGAGTGAAAGGCTGGAGAAGAGACACGGAGAATTTCTATTGGGAGAGAAGAGATAGAGGGGATGGAAGACCCAGTGAGAACCTCGCCCCCAATCCTATGGGGCTCTGCGTGTGTGTGGGGCAGCTGTGTTTGTGGGGGGATCTATGCGACAGGGCCCTCCGGGGAGAGTTGTACAAACAAAGACGTTTTCAGCAGGCAGCTGCAATGACTGAGGAGCCCGGTGCCCGGGGGCTGGGGGAGCCCGTCACACCTCAGAGGCAGAGCCACAGCAAGGGAGCTGCAGAAGCCAGTGAGAGGAGGTAACGGCCGGGGAAGAATGTCAGCACAGATGCGGGGGACATGGGCCGTAGCACCCTGAGCTGCCCAGCGCTCTGCTCGCAGTCTGACTCTGGGCACCCCAGCTGAGGAATTTCAGAGGAAGAGACTCCATGTTTCCCAGAGAATTCCAGCTTGCAGAGACCATGACAGAGCTACGCAGGACTCCAGATTTCCTTACCAAGGGAAATTCCAGGACCTTCAAATGTTTGCCCGGGAAACCCAGGGTGGAAGCTCTTGAAGTGAAACGTGCTCAGCCCAATGCAGGACTGAGGCCGGGTCTGTGTTAGGATTCTGACTTCCTCTGGGCCCCAGAAACCCTGGAAGGCCAAACGGTGGCTCCGGGATTTGGAATTTTCATCTCGGGCATGAACAGATCCAAGCCCAGGAATTCTCCAGACTGCTTCCCCGTTATAGAATCACCTCCTGGTAGTAAGAGTACCCCTGGCTGTCCGGCCAGCTCTGAGACAGGGGAGGCCTAAAGTTCCAGAACAATTCCAAGACTCGTTACCTCTCTGCTTTCAAATGGAGATATAGGTCTTGAGATAATCCCCAGTGTGTGAATGCCAGCTGGGGGCCTGATACTTTTAGAGAGAACTTCACCATGCTCGCCACGGGCTGAACTGACGTGTACAATCCAAGCCGTACTGCAGCCTAAACTCAAACAGGACCCAACGAGGGCCTGAAGACAGCAGTTCTATCACATTGTCCAGCGGCAGCCTCTTCCCTCTGGCTCTGCTGGGTTTAGCTCATCTGCCAGTTGCTCTCTGAGTCTCTTACCTTTTCCTCTCTCTTCTACAGTTTTGGAACTCTCATATTTTTCACCCAGTTTCAGGGGGGCTCTAGGCTTCAGAGTATTATTAAGAGCCAGAAACTAGTTTGACCCGAATCCAGAAGGATTTCTGAACTGTAGCCAGTTTCTTTCAGGCTTCATCTCTAAGTGCTAGTGAAATCCTAGAACCTGTAGCTTTCTCCAGATTCTAATGGAATTCCAGAGTTTGACTCCTGAGAAATTACGAGGCTGAGAACAAAAGAAAACAAACTGCTCAGGACATTCCAGATATCCTGGAAAGGCGACTGCATTAGTCAATGCACTTTTCTTAGTATATCCACCTGCCATGGAGAGAAATGACAATGGAAGATAGACGTAGGGTAGTCATATAGACAAGAGTATGGCAAGAAATGTGAATCTAGATAGAAGTACTTGTCATCCCCATGGAGACCATGGAAGAAAGCCTCTAGGCATGGCTATTTTCATCCTCAGTGTCTGCAGGTCCTCAGGACGCACTGGGACTTCAGACAGACTTTGTTGGTAACATAAATTTTATTGCAAATAAAATGTGGAGGTGTCTGTGTGAGACGGAATATGCGCACCAGGTGATATTGACTGTAGTTAACCATACAGCAAGAGAAAATCCAGGATCTAGCTCTACTGAAATCCGAACTGCATTTATCTCAGAATAAACAGGTCTGGGATGGGAGGAGGGTGCACCTCTGGTTAAAGTAGTTACAGGTCAGAGTACATGACATTTTGAACAGATATCGGTGAAGGCTGTTGCATTTCTACCCTACAGAGCTAGGTGGCAGCGTGTACAAAACATTCTGTCTTTGAAATGTCATGTTTGAGCGAAGATTTCCCCACAATTTGGAAATGCTTCTATTTCCAGTTCCAAATGTGTAATATCCTGAGTGTTTGCTGTCACTGTAGAAGTTCTGTCCTGTATTCATTTATCTGAGGCTTTGCTTGGGATGTTGCAAGTTTCTTCAGTGGCCAGAACATGAGCCACATTCCTTCCGAGCAAAGTTGTGTGCACACTGAATTAATGTTTTTGTTTCGAATAATTTTATTGGAGGCAGATATTCATAGGCAGGAGGCAGCCGCATGGACAGATTAGCATTTCAATCCGTTGCATTAAACACAGAGAAACAATACTCCCAGGATCCTGCTAACAGACTCTGTGTGCCAGAAGGGGTTCCATATAACATTTCAAGGCTGGAGTCTATTCTGGATTTACTCATAATGTCTTTACCCAGTTCTAATCCCCCACGAGGAGGATGAATTAGGAACCCCCATACTGCTGCTGCAGAGAAATCCCTCCGCTCCCCCACAAACTTCTCCACCCTAGAGGAATCTGGGTGACCTGCCCCAAAGGCCATGTGCACTCTGAGATCCCAGATCGATTACATGAAACACTTCTTCTTCTTCTTAGCGTATGCGCAACATGCCCCTGGTGGCACATGACCAGGATTCATCACCGAATTTACTCCGCTGGTTGGTTCATTAGCTTCCCCGGGCTGGGCCAGGTACTGCCAAGGAGTGCAACATGAGCACTGATTCATGCCCCCCGCAACACTGCAGATTTATGAAATGGAACTCAGCCCACCGCTGGAGAGGGAATGGAAGAGGAAAGGTGGGAAGGGATGCTGTCCGTGTGCCTTAGTCTTTTCACGTCAGTGTCAGTGCAGGGGATGAAGTTCTTAGCACTAAAAATGACATCAGGGCTGCCCTACCCCTAGACACCAAGCCAGTCCAGTGCCCTTCCGGCTGGCTCTGTGTGCCTGGTATTGAAAATGACTACAAACCTCACGGTTTTTTGGTCCAAATGCAAAGCCCACTCCTTCTGCCGTCCCTTCCCAAATAACAACACAGAGCATATCAGCCAGGAACAATAATAATTCATCAAACACATGCCCTGTAAGATCTCGTCCTGGGGAAGGAACCCTGGAGTGATGCCAGGCACTGTGGTTTTTGTAACTCTGGAAGGTGTGCAGA